>NC_140728.1:1259166-2475833 GCF_050655825.1 Lonchura striata
TATTTGAAAAAGCAGAAGGTGGGGTTTGTAACATCACATCTTGGCAAAGAGCTGAACAGAAAATCGCCAGCTGTGGGAAGGAAGGAGCTTTGCCAGTCCCGTTCCCTGGGCAGAGGAGGCAGGAGGGGCTGGCAGAGCGTCCGGGGCTGTCTGTGAAGAGCACCTGGGCACTCCTGGCACTGCTCACCGCTGCCTTTACACAAAACCTCAGATCTGCCCTGCCACGGGAGCAGGGGACAGTGCTGCAGGGCTGGCACTGCTCACCCCTGCCTTTACACAAAACCTCAGATCTGCCCTGCCACGGGAGCAGGGGACAGTGCTGCAGGGCTGGCACTGCTCACCCCTGCCTTTACACAAAACCTCAGAGCTGCCTGCCACAGGAGCAGGGGACAGTGCTGCAGGGCTGGCACTGCTCACCCCTGCCTTTACACAAAACCTCAGAGCTGCCCTGCCACGGGGACAGGGGACAGTGCTGCAGGGCTGGCACTGCTCACCCCTGCCTTTACACAAAACCTCAGAGCTGCCTGTGCAGGAGCAGGGGAGAGGCTGCAGGGCTCAGGAGTTCAGGGCAGGGAGGCAGCCCGGAGCCCCCGGGAGCAGATCCCCACTGCTGCTGCTGCCGCTGCTGCTGCTGCTGCTGCTGCTGCTGCTGCTGCTGCTGCTGCTGCTGCTGCTGCTGCCTCTGCTGCTGCTGCTGCTGCTGCTGCTGCTGCTGCTGCCTCTGCTGCTGCTGCTGCTGCTGCTGCCTCTGCCTCTGCTGCTGCTGCTGCTGCCTCTGCTGCTGCTGCTGCTGCCTCTGCCTCTGCTGCTGCTGCCTCTGCTGCTGCTGCCTCTGCTGCTGCTGCTGCTGCTGCCTCTGCTGCTGCTGCTGCTGCTGCTGCTGCTGCTGCTGCTGCTGCTGCTACTGCTGCTGCCTCTGCTGCTGCTGCCTCTGCTGCTGCTGCTGCCTCTGCTGCTGCTGCCTCTGCTGCTGCTGCTGCTGCCCAGGCCCTGGCACAGGAGCCCAGCTCCAGCAGCGATGGGGCCGGAGCCCAGGGCCAGCACCAGCACGGGCACAGCTCTGCAGCCTCCCAGAGCAGCTCCAGCCCAAACTCCCTCCCGGGCATCCCTTGGCACAGCCTGGGCAGGTGGAACCCCCTGCCTTCCTTCAGGGCCTGAAATGCTGAACTATTCCAGAGCGCTGCCGCTCTCATCAGAGCACTGCGGTTATCATTTTCTAATTACAAAAATGAACCGTTTTTATAAAGATTAACAGTTGTAATTGAAAGATATCTGATGTCAGAACAATTTTTGACACACACTCCAGGTATTAAGAGGGCCGTTTCCTGCAGCAGGACTGAGCACTTGCTAACAAACCTACTTGGAGGAAAACAGCCCCGAGATAATTAGAATTACAGCCCTGCAAACAGCACCAGCACACCGCTGCAAAGGTGTGGATGCTGCCAGAGCTGCAGAAGCAGGCACAGGCAGACAGGGAGAGAAGAGCTGGGGAAGGACAAGAACCAGGAGCTTGAGCATCCCAAGCACATTTCAGAGCATCAGATTTCTCTGAGGCCTCACAGCTCCTAAAAATGAGCATTACCATCCAAGGGGGATTAGCATGTGGAGAAAAGTAAAATAATGCTTCAAAGAAAACAGGTGTTAAATGAATAGTTACTTATGCATTGATGTGAGAGCACATGTGCTGAAGGAGAAAGGAAAAGATTAGCAACCTCATTTATTTTCCCAAGTAACTTTTCCATTACAAACTTGCTGTGTCCTTATCAAGACAATTTGAGAAAAAAAAAAAAAAAAAAAAAAAAAAAGCCCATTTTCATGGCTTAGAAATAAAGACTATTTTTAATCAATTCTGCCAAGGGAGAGAAACTTAGACACATTTTGACTGGAGTGGCCAGCGAAGGTGCCAGAGAGGTCAGAGGGGCTCTGGGGCTGCTCTGTGCCCCCTTGGCAGCAGGGCCAGGGCTGAGATCAGGGTGTGCCCAGCAGTTTTTGTGTTTCAGGTGTGGAAGAGCAGCATGAGCACTCTGGGGCTCTGGGCACACAGCCAGTCCCTCCCTGTGCCAGTGCAACCCAGAGCTGGCCCTGCAGAGCAGGGTCTCTGCTCTCCAGGAGCTGCCCCGGGCAGAGCAGAGCATCCCCCCAGCTCCCTGCACCCTCACCATGATCTCAGCGTGACCCCTCAGTGTGATCCAAAACACAACGGGCAAAGATAGGGAAAAATCTACTGCAACAAAATGAATTTGCCTCTAAACCTTCCATTATCAGATCAGATTCAGAAAAGAAAAGCAGGCAATTAAACCCAACTGCATGTTTCACAAACAAAATCGCCCGGGTTCAGAATTTGCTTTAAAATTACAAAACCCAGGAAATTACAAACTTGTGAGTGACAGTTTGTCCCAAGCCCTTCTGCACAGAGGCTTCACAGCATCATCAATGACCCACTTGGTCAGCAACTTCCCTAACTTCAGCACACTTTCCTCTTTTGCTGTAGAATTTGGGACATTTTCTGTGAGCAGCAGAGGAGTCTCACCAGAGGAAGGTCAGAACGTTTAGGGGAGGGCAGTGATGTTTGTGACGTGCTGGGCTCCAAAGGCTCCAGGAAAACCCCATTGCAGCACAGCCCAGGTAGCCTGAGAAACAGCCACTGATATTTATTATTTTACTTAAAAAGAAAAGCACTGTTCCTTTTCATTCCTGACAGGATTCTCCATTTGCTATGCAAGTCAGCAAATGATAAAATAGCAGAATATTCACCAGTGTCAAACAGAGGATTTCAGCAATAAGCTTCAGTGCAATGTGAAATATTGTAACAATTATTCCTTGTGATCAGGATGTTAATCTTCCTTTTTCAAACCAAATCTGAGGTTATCCAGTATGATCTTGCCAGATCTGCTCAAAAATTTCCTATTTTGCGAGTGCCTGTGTTCACTGTGATCCAAAATCAGTGGCATCATTTAGCTCAGAGCCTCCCATTTCCACTCCGTGCAGTTTCTGACTAAACAAAATCTAAATTTGTGTCTAAAGATGCCTAAGCAATATATATATATATATATATATATATACGCATATGTATTTGTGTCTGTATGAATATATACAAGCTTACATCTAGAATCATGCAACAGTTTGGGTTGGAAGGGACCTTAAAGCTCATCTCATTCCACCCCCTGCCACAGCAGAAACACCTTCTGAATAGACTAGAAATGCAAATTTCATTTAAAAAGCCATGGAACACATCCCCAGTTCTAGTTCCTAAAGCTGCAGGTACTTGGGGACAGTGGCAAGACTCCTGCACGAGCCCAAAGCAGTAAGAAAACTAAAAATGTTTCAAACACATCCAGAAATAAATACAGATGAAGAGTATTTTTACTGCTAATACCTCATGCATCTGGATTTGAGAGTCTGGATAATGTGATGAATTATTAACATGCTAATGTAAATGTAATCAAATCTCCTGACTCGAGTGTACAGAGATCACCACAGGGAAATAAATAATGAAATGTTTCATCTTCCCTGCGCTCAAGTACCTGCTCTGCTGGTGGGGGTGTGGACAGGAAACTCAGCCTGCCACAGCTCAGGCTGGGATGTGGAGAAACAGCGAGAGAAACCAACGTGCTGAGCCTGTTTCCCAGCCTGCAAACACTGCCCAGAGAGCACAGAATGGACAGGGGTGTTCCCAGAGCCTGGAGCCACCCTGCTGCCCCCATCCCATCCATCCATCCATCCCATCCCATCCCATCCCATCCCATCCCATCCCATCCCATCCATCCATCCATCCCATCCCATCCATCCATCCCATCCCATCCCATCCCATCCCATCCCATCCCATCCCATCCCATCCCATCCCATCCCATCCCATCCCATCCCATCCCATCCCATCCCATCCATCCATCCCATCCCATCCATCCATCCATCCCATCCCATCCCATCCCATCCCATCCCATCCCATCCCATCCCATCCCATCCCATCCCATCCCACCCCATCCCACCCACCAGGTACAGCAGCTTTCTGCTTCCTGGAGCCTTTGCTGAGCTGGTTCAGTGCCCCTCAGGGGTTTTGGCACAGAAGTAGCAGAGGGAGCTCAGCAGGGCTCGTTTCTCCTGACACCCCGTTACTCCCGGAGCAGCGTGGGGCAGATCCCAAACTGGGCCAGGCTGGGAATGCCCGGGGCCAGGCTGCAGGGAAGGATGCTGGGCCAGCAGCTCCTGACACAGCCCCACGGGAGCTCCTGCCAGAGCCCTCTGTGCGCCCTGAGAGCTGCAGAGCCACCCGAGCACGGGGATCCTGCTCAGTGCGGGAGGACGAGGACAGCTCTGGCTGTGGCAGAGCTCTGGAGATGCTCTCCCCTGAACTTTGAGCACTGCCAGCCACTGGTGGCTCTCGTTGCACAGACAGTGGGTGGAGGAAGGGGGGAGCTGGAGAGAACCCAAAAGATTTCACATCTCTCAGTAAATCCCTGCATGAAGTGGTGACATCCGACTGCTGTGTCAGTCTCCATCCTGTCAGCGCTTCGTGCTGCGTGCCTGCTGTGGCATCCCCATTCTCTGAGCAGAGAGACGTGGTTCTCCCTCTCAGGATTCTTCTTGGAGAAGCACAGAGAGGAAGAGAAAACAATTCTTATCTGCTCCTGTGTTTGTCCCATGCGGAATGTGGTCTGGAGATTGTTGACCCAAGGTGATTGCTTGCCTGGATTCCGGTGATGGTGCTTGGATTCATGGACCAGCTGGATCCATGTGTGACTCTCAGCAGAGAGTCAGGGTTTTCTACTTAGCTAGTTAGTGATAGGTCTTGTTAGTGTAACATAGTTATAGTATAATAGCGTATAATAAAGTAATTAATCAGCCTTCTGAAATCCTTGGAGTTCAGAGCTCATTCTTCCCAGCACTGGGGGTCGCTTTCACGACAGCCTGGCATGGCAGGGAGGGAGCTGGGGGCTCTCTGTGATGCCATCCCTGCCCGGGCAGGGGACTGGAGCTGGAGGAGTGGCAGGTCCCTTCCACACAAACCGTCCTGTGGTTCTGTGGGAGATTATTCTGTGCAATCCCTCCCTGCTGGACACAGCTTTTCTCTTTTTCTCCAGCCAGCCCGTGGGCACAGCTGCTGCTGCCTCTGCGTGTGCCTTCCTGGCCACACCACAGTGCAGCAGCAGAAAGGTTGGGAGGCTGTGGAAAGGCACACAGAGGCAGAAACGCAGCGTTTCCCCCACCCCCAGGAAATTCCCAGCCCTGCCTGGCTGCGGGCTCAGGGAGACAGAGCAGGACACACGTTCTCCTCGTGCCTCCCTCCTCGA
Organism: Lonchura striata; assembly: GCF_050655825.1. Lineage (NCBI taxonomy): Eukaryota > Metazoa > Chordata > Aves > Passeriformes > Estrildidae > Lonchura > Lonchura striata. The sequence goes on from NC_140728.1 coordinate 1,264,455, forward strand.
AGGACAAAGATGTGGTACACCTCGCAAGGGAGGTGCAGCAGAGCTTTAAATAACCACTTACAAACTTTCCTTCCAGAGAAAATTACAAGCCAGGTAATGCCAAGAAATCCCAGGCTAAGATTGATAAAATAGGACTGCTTTCTGCGCTTGTGTGAAAGGAATTAAGGAGTCGTGAAAGTTTTTGGCAGCCAGGAGGAGAGGGAATTCTCACTGCTGCTTCTACTGAAACTGTTCCCAAAGCAAGAGCCGTGGCTGGGCCCTGGGATAAGACATTGCTTAGGGTCACATCCATGTGCAAAAGGAAGAATTCAGCACAGCAGCTTTAGAGCCAAAGGCTTCACCTGAACTTGTGTGGGAGCTGAATTTTCCTGCTGGGTTACAGCAAGGCTGGAGGACGTCAGGGTTCAAATCAGGTACAGCCTGCTAAGACATTTCACCTCTCTTTGGCCAGTTAATTTAAAACAGGATTAATAATTCCAGCATGGTTAGAATTTTATGAAGCTTAATTAATTAAAGGTCATAAAACACAATGAGACCAGCATATGACAGAGCCCAGATAAATTCGGACTCTTAGTGTGGAAGTCCTGCTGTGTTTGAGATGTATGAGCAGCTCTGTAGGGCTGCAGTAGGGCTGGGGGCTCAGCCAGGAGCTGAGAACCCCCAGGATGATCCAGAGGGGAGAAGAGGAAAGCCACAGAACCCAAGTGAGGGTTCCCAGTGGGAACGAGCACAGAACAGGGACCAGCCTGATTCCTGAGGAGTCTCCCAGCAGGAGTGGATGCCACACGAGTGGATGTGGCCCCTGGGGACAGGTTTGGGGGTGGACAGGGCAGTGCTGGGCTGAGGGCTGGGCTGACATGGTTCATGGTCTTACAGGGCTTTTCCAGCCCCACTGAGGCCATGATTCTGTGAGTGGGAGGGCACGAGGAGCTGTGCACACCCCGGACTGAGCGTGCACACACATCATTCCCTTCAAAGGAACTCACTGTTCTCCAGGACCTTTAATTACTGAAAACTGCAGCAAATCCCCTCCAATATTCCAAATTAGGGTGGGCAGAAGGGGCTGTTCGGGATTGAAGGAGGATAAAGAGAATAAAATGCAAATCTCCCTGCAGTTTATCCTTATGACTAATACCTATCACAACAGATTCGTTTGGGAACACGCCTGTGACGTTCAACTTGTCAATCCTCCCCACCTCTCCAAGCTCTGCTGGGGGACCTGCCTGTGCAGCCTCTCAGCTGTGCCCAGCGGGGCCTCAGGAGCTGCTGCATCTCCCAGGCTTTGGATCCTCTCTTGGGAGTCAGAGAATCATGGAATTGTTCAGGCTGGAAAAGACCTTTGAGTCATCCAGTCCCACCATCGGCCCACACACCACTGAACCTGTCCTCAAGTGCCACACCCGCACCTTTCTTGAACACTTCCAGCGGTGGTGATCCCACCACTGCCCAGAGCAGACTGTTCCCATGCTTCACAGCCCCTTCTGTGAGGAAATTTTCCTTAAAATCCAATCTGGATTTCCCCTGGTGCAGCTTGAGCACGAGCCCCTGCTCTGCTCGGCAGAGGGGCCTGGCTCTGGCTCAGCCCAGCTCCTGTTTAAAGCTGCTCCTTGCTTGGGAAAGGCTCCAAACCTCTTAACAGACCACTTGTGTCTCAGTGAAATTATCAGGAAGGATAAGAGTGCAATTTATAATATAAAACCAGGCTGCATTTGAGTAAAGCCGAGCCAAATCCATGGATGTCTGATTCCCCTCCCCGGGCCAGGTACAGTGGGCATTTGGGCATCTGCTCCGCTGCCAACCCCCTAAAAAAAGCTTCAATCCTGTGCATCTCTCTAAGTACATTAGACAGGGAATGAAAACCGCATTGGGATTAGATTTCCATCTCTGGGCGTCCACACACACGGCAGCTGGGATTAGTAAATGAACAGACCACTGAAGGAAGCAGGAGGATTAACAATGCAAATAGGAAAGGGTCATAATCAGGGGCAGCTCTTTGGAAAAGAGACTTAGGACAAATGGCACAGGCGGCTGCCAGCGATGGACTTGGGCGAGCGAGAGCTGCAGAACATGAAAATGAGAGAAGAATCCTCCCTAATCTGGGGCCAGCAGGGCCAGGCTGGGCCAGGCCATCCTCCCCTGAGGAGAGGAGGGCTCTGGGCAGCCCCTGCAGCTCCAACCAGCCCCTCTCTAATTTGGCTTAGAGTCCAGTTCCAGCCTAGCCCAGGGTTTAGAGACCAATTTCAGCCTAGCTCAGGGTTTAGAGCCCAATTCCAGCCTAGTTCAGGGCTTAGAGCCCAGTTCCAGCCTAGCCCGGGGTTGAGAGCCCAGTTCCAGCCTTTGCTGCAGGAGTTTGAATCTCTGCTCTTAGCAGACAACTGGAGGGAGTGATGATAATAAAGACACAGATAAATAAAGACACAGATAAATAAAGACACAAACGAATGCAGGTCAGGGAGGCGCAGGACAAGCAGCACACGCTGAGAGCCCGTGCATGCCCTCGTGCATGCCCCCGTGCATGCCCCCGTGCATGCCCCCGTGCATGGCGGTGCTGGGGAGAAGAACAGAGCTCACCCCGCTCTGGGGATCCCCCTCTGCAGAGCACCTCCACACCTGATACTCCAGACCCAGCAGAGCAGAGCAACGGCTGCTGTGACACTGAGCACAAATGGGGGGAAACATTAAAATGGGCTGCTCTTCATTTATGTCCAGAGGAAGGAGACCTGACCCATGGAGAAAACTTCAGCTGGAGATTCCCAGCACAGCACGGGAGGGAGGGACAAGTTCACCTCAGCCCCAAGTCGCTGAGGGGTGTTAAAATCCATGCTCAGTCTCCCATCTCCCAGAGCTGTGTTTAGGAGAGTGTAAGTCCTGCACTAACCTGAATTCTGTGGGAAGGAGATCTATCTTCCCCACTCCCAAATACCCACTGAAGGTCTCTTTTGGAGCAGCTCCCCCTAAACTGCCACAGCATTGATAGAACAGACATTGCCTGGTTTGCTCAGCACATGGCAGGTGCTTCCAGGCTGTCAGACTGGCACCTTGCTCATATTAAATCCTTTCTCTGCACCAAAAGGAAATTAAAGATTATTTTATGCTATTAGCTCTCAGTCCATTTACAACTTTCTGCATTAATATTAAGATATACAATCTCATTTTTGTTCAGGCTGTGAAAACTACATGAATACAAGATATTTGAAAATTATTTAAGAACTGTGCCCTCCGAGCAGCTCCCTCAGAAGGTGAGCTATGAGGTCTTGGCCTCCCATTTGGAGCCCAGTCGAAAACACATTTGCTGCTTGTTAGCAGATTAACAGATGAGACAGAGGGGAGTTGAACATAGCCAAGGTGTGAAAACTAATTATAGACTGCTGCATCAGGCTGGCAATGAGAAAAACCAGTGTTAAGTGCTGTCCTAAGAGGTGATATCCATCTCCACTGGAGGAGGAACCAGGCAGAGCTGAACCTGGTGTTATCTCCAGGAGCTCATCTGGATCTGGTTCTGTGTCTGCACTGAGCAGTGGCACACGGGCTGCACTCAGGCCAACTCCACTGCCCCAAAGTCGCCTTTTTTGGGGGCAAAATGTGCAGCCAGCTGCAGCAAGAGCTGCTGGAAATGTCAGTGCAAACAATAAATAACAGCCCCCCCAATTTACTACCAAGAGTGAAGTTCCCCTCTCTTCAAGCCATACGAGGCACAAAACCATTTGATCCTGCTGTATTTTGCTTGTGCTGGGCCTGAGGCAGCAGCTGGGCTCTGTCGGGTGGAATCCTGTGCCCTCAGTCAGGGTTTGTGCCATCCAGGGGCTCTGGTGAAATCCTGTGCCCTCAGTCAGGGTTTTCCCATCCCAAGGCTCTGGTGGAATCCTGTGCCCTCAGTCAGAGGTTTGTGCCAGCCCAAGATTGGGGGTGTCTGCACAGCCAGTAACAGTGCACAGAAATTCTCCATCTGCTTTAAACCTGCATAAAGAGCTGCACAAACTGCAGAGCAGTGGGAGCTCGTTCCCTCTGGGGCTGCCTTCCTTTCCCTGAGCCACTCCTCTGGTTCCTCAGAGCTCTGATGTAGGAGCTGCGCACCAAAGGAGATCAGAAACAGAGGAAAATAGGGTATTTCTCTTTCTTTTGAACAGCCCAGCCTCAGCAGCATCTCAGTGATGAGGAACCACTTCTGCCACGGAGGTGCAGTAGTTTAGCACCAGCAGCTCCCCCACTCAGAGGTCAGCACTTGTGCATTTTTGGAGTTCGGGGCTGATTCTTTATGCATGCACAAGAGCTAATTGCATCCAAGAGGGCTCTGTGCCTGTTGGTCTGGAGGTGTATTGCCATATGTTTGGTGTATACTCAATTAACACAGTGCAGCTGCACTGCTGCCGTCTGTATTATAGATCACATTCCTATTACAGACCTAGGCAGGAGTCCCACGGTTCATATTTATTAAAATAATTGCCCCCAGATTTAGGTGGTTGGAAATACTCAGTCAAGCAGCCCAGCATTGCTTTGCAGAAGGAAAATTATCCAGCCAGGAAGCCAAAGGGAGTGGGAAGAGGGCTCCAGGGGCTGCCACGTGCAGAGCTCAGCCTGCAGCCAGAGGTTAAAGCAGAGCCTGCTGAGCATTTCTTCCAGGGCCTGCCTCTACTGCTCTGAAGTTTATTGAAGTGTGACTTGCTGGTATATTCATATTCACCATCAGATTCAGGGCTTTTTTTAGCTCCCTGCAATCTCTTTCTCTAGGCATCGGAAATTTAATTTTTAAATTCGATTTGTGTAATGCGTGCCTTGGTCTGGAGTATCTGTTTCTGAAGCACCTGTGTTCAAAATTCATCTGCCTGTGAAAAACATTACAGGTGTAGGAGCTGAGTAAAGGTGCAAACTGCACAGATGGATTTCAGTCAGGTTTCACTGCCAGGATCTCTTTTCCTGCTGTACAAAACCAGCCTGCAGAAAAACACACCAAAAACACACCGAGGTCCAAGAACAGGTGAATGCAAACACAAATCCACAAATCAGGCGTGACCGAATGGCAACGTGTGGGTCCGGGACCCAAGTACAATCTCTCAGGAGACAAGTCCAAGGCCCAGAGGTGTGGGCTGGCTCTGATAAGGGGAGGACATCCAGCATTTTCTGTGAACGTTCCTGCCTGGTCCAGCCGAGGAAGCAATCTGAGTAATTAAAGTCCAGATCTGGGCAATTACAGACAGCAGCGCGTGCCTGGGAGATAATCAGATTTGTTTTCTGTCCGTTCATAGAAGCATCCCCGGAGCTGTGCAGGGCTGGCTCAGGAGGAGGAGAAGTTTCCAGAGCTGAGGGCACCAGGGCAGGGCCAGCAGCCCGAGCTGCTCCTCGCCGCTGTGTGCCCGGGGCACCATGGCATCCCCGGCCCCTGCAGCCAGGCTGGGCTGGCACTGCCAGAGGCACTGAAGGGAGAGACCCGGGGGCTCAGCCCCCAGGAGGGATCAGGATGGATTGACCAGCCCAAACCACCCTGGGGCTCCCAGTGCCAGGCACCCCTGGCAGGACTGGTGGTGAATGTGGGGTCTGTGCTCCCTGCACGGCGTGATGGCCCAGGAACATCCCCCAGGAGCACTCCCCAAGTGTTCCCCAGGCATTCCCGAGCATTCCCCAGGAGCATTCCCCAGGAGCATTCCCCAGGAACATTCCCCAGGAGCAGCACAGAAGCACGCCCCAAGTGTTCCCCAGGCATTCCTGAGCATTCCCCAGGAGCATTCCCCATTTTCCTGTGCACCTGTGGGATCCAAACATCCCGAGGTGCTGGGGGAAGGTGCTGGTGTCCAGCCCACAGCAGATCCATGCATCCAGCAGCTGCCGCAGTGCCCTGCTGTGCCAGGACAGACAGACAGACAGACTGACTGACTGACAGACAGACAGACTGACTGACAGACAGATAGACTGACTGACTGCCTGACTGACTGACAGACATCCTCTTGGCCTGGCTGTGCTGCCCGGAGGGGCTGAGGGAGTCCTGGGGGCTTTGTCTGACCCAGGAGCAGCAGCTGGGGACAGCAAACCCAGCTCCCCCTGGCCAGCAGGTGTGCAGGGTCAGATGGCAAAGAGCTGTGAACCTGGGAGACTGGGGGAGCTGGGGGAGCTGGGGGAACTGGGGGAACTGGGGGGGAACTGGGGGAACTGGGAGAGCTGGGGGAGCTGGGGGAACTGGGAGAGCTGGGGGAACTGGGGGGGAACTGGGGAGACTGGGGGAACTGGGAGAGCTGGGGGAGCTGGGGGAACTGGGAGAGCTGGGGGAACTGGGGGGAACTGGGGAGACTGGGGGAACTGGGGGAACTGGGGAGACTGGGGGAACTGGGGAGACTGGGGGAACTGGGGGAACTGGGGGAACTGGGGGAACTGGGGGGAACTGGGGGAACTGGGGGAACTGGGGAGACTGGGGGAACTGGGGGAGCTGGGGGAACTGGGGGGAACTGGGGGGAACTGGGGGGAACTGGGGAGACTGGGGGAACTGGGGGAACTGGGGGAACTGGGGAGACTGGGGGAGCTGGGGGTCCCTTTGAACCGGCTGCTGCCACAGCCCTTCTGTGCTCCTGAGCACAGGCATTTCAAACTTCCCAGCTGAAGAACTCGGCAGGTTTATGTCTAGATTTGAATTACAACAGCCTGCTGTTATAAGGGGGGCAGAGGAAGGGAGAGGTCCAGGCAATGTGCTTAAAGAGCTCGTGGCTTTTCTGCTCAGGGATTTTTTGCCCACTTTCAGGGGGCTGTTGTTGGAAAACAACAGTGAGCACAGCAGCAGAATTATCAAACATTAAATAGACACTCCAGGAGAGGATGCAAGAGAAGGAGCCTGGCAGATTTTGTTTAAAAAGTTAAATGCAGCTGCATTGATCCATCCAGCAGCTCAGAGGCTGCTTTGTGCATTTGAGCTTTACAAAAATCTCCAAATCCTCGGGAGCAGGCTTAAGGACTTGATCCATGTGTCAAATCCCCAAAGTGAAGCAACACCCTGATAGGCCTCAGTTATCCTAAACTGCACAGACGGTGGTTACTGTCACCCCAGAGGGCAAAGCAGATTTTGAAGGAATAATAATTTCAATGTTTTCCCCTGTTTTGCATTCCCTCCTCTGCGCTGTGCAATGACATCAGGCACTGCAGCATTGGGAGCAGCATGGTTTTTGGGCACAGCAGTGAGTGCTGCTCTCTGGCCCGTGGTGTGGCAAAGGATCTGCTGGGAGCCAGAGCATTTCTGGGCTCCTGTCCTGTCCCTGTCCTCTCAAGCAGCTCTTTGGGGCTTTGGGGTGGATTTTTGGGGTTTTATCTTTGCTTTCACCATTCAATGCATGGCAGCAGCAGAAACCAGGAGCCCGGTGTGCCAAAGGAACTCAAACAATTGAAAGTGCAAAGGAAACCCCCCTGTGGTCAGGTCTCTGCCCTCGGGGTCCCACAGACAGGCAAACAGAGCAGGCTGGTTCACACTTGTCATTAACTTGCCATTTTAATGAATTTTTCCATCTTTAACCATCCTGGTGCTCATACTCGTGCATGGACAGGAGAAGCAGAACCACATCTCACAGGAGCAAACAGAGTTCTGCAAATGAACCTAATCCTCCAGAGCTCCCAGCACATGGACACACATGTTCCTGCTGGCCCGTGGTTGGTTTTATACCTGAATTCTCAGGCAGCTCAGAATCCTGGTAGGGAGTTTCATGCTGCACAAAGCTGCTTATCACCATCAAAAGAACTGAATTAAGATGGTATGGAGAGGAAAAAAAAAAGATTTTTCAAGTAATGCTTAAGTTCCACTAAAGGAGCATAGGAGGTGGGTTTGCTCTTCAACTTCAGGAGAAACTGGTCCCCCTCTCCTGGCCCCCTTGAAGTGCACCCGAGTCCCGGAGGCTGTGCAGGAACCACTTGGCTGTTTGTACACAAAGAAGTGCCAGGGAAAGTTTATGGCAGCAATCAGCAGCTCCTGCAGGATCCTCAGCAGAGGAACATTAATAAACATTAAAGAGGAGCATAGGCTCGGCATCTTTCTAATTAAGAGTGGAAGAGCCTGGCAGATGAGGTCAGTGCCCAGATGGGGTTGAAGGGCAGTGTAAGCATGAGAGAATAAATTCAACGTAAAGGTCATCTATATGGATTAAATGATCTGAACAGTCAATTCCAGAGCCAACTTCTGCAATTAATATTTAATTAAAAATAGAAACACTATAAAGTTTAGCTTTTAACTAGCAAAATTATTTCATGTCTCATAAAACCTTTAAATACAGGACCATGCATCCCCTCTGTGCCCTGTCCAGAGCAGGCTGCATGCTGAGAGCCACAGAAAGGGCATTCCAAGGGCAGCAGCCTCTGCACCTGTAAAACGCTGCCAGTCTGTTCCCAGTGAGCAGAGACAGCTTTAACAGCTGAAGGGTTCTTTCCTTTTCATTCAGTTGAGAACTGAGTGCTACTTCTACTCATATCTTCACCAAACACATCGAGAACTAAAGGATGGACTGAGCCGTGGCCAGCAGCAGCAGTTCCATGTTTCAGAGGGGAAGGGGATGGAGAAGAGGCCCTGGGGTGGTTCAGGGCCAATCTGCTGATCCCCAGCCCAGCCAGGCCCGTCCCAGGAGCTGCAAACCAGCCCAGCACCAGCAGGTCCCCGAGCCAGGGGCACTTTGCACTTTGCAGATCTCCCTGGACCTCTCCTGAAAGTGCCTCCGGCACTTGCTTGGTGTGATTTGAAATGTTCTGTCTCCTCTGACTTTGCTGGCCCAGAACTAGGCCACCAAGAAGTCACCAGAGGAATATTTGTTCTTCAGCACTCGAGTCCTTCATAACCTAGTTCTGAGTGTTTAACCTCCACCACCAGAAAGGAGCTGGAAAGGAGGCTCAGGCTCATCATGTGAATTCTCACCTTTGGAGAACGCAAGCAAAAGGACTTTGTTTCGACAAGGTCCTTTCAGTGGGCTGAAGTTGGAGAAATGTAGGTCTCAAGCAGTTCCCAGCCCTGCCACCCATTTCCTGCTCGGCTTTCCAAGGGCTCCCACTCTCAGTGCCCTGGAGGTGGAGATAATACTGACTTCTTTCCATATGAGCTGGAGATATTTTTACAGTGCTATGAAAATAAGAAGTAATTCAGTTCAAAGGCTTGTTTTTGCTTCCCTCAAAGCCAACCATAAAATTCCCTCTACTTCAGTAGTGCAGGATCAATGGGTTTTTCTCCAAATGTTTGACAGAGCTTCCTCCCTTTATCCTTGGGACTTGGGGTCCTCCTGTTTATTTTTACTCATTGCAGGAGATTTGTTGCTGTTTTCAAGGGTACAAAGGTGTGAGTGTGGGGTCTGATGGCCTGAACTCTGTGCCTCCCTCCCTGCTTTGGAACAACATTCCTGGGGGCCCTGACCTTCCCCAGTCAGATCTTCCACTCCACGCACAGCTTTGCTCAGGGACACTTCTGAGAGGAGCCTTGGCACAGCAGTGGTTCTTCCCTGGCTTTGCAGAGCTGCTTCAACCTCTGAGGCTGCAGCAGCAGCCTGGGCAAGGTAATCCTCTGTGGAAGGAGGCAGAATCCTCCACTCACAGGAGCATCCATCCATCCCTCATCCATCCATCCACCAGGAGTGGGAGCAGGCAGGGAAAGGCAAGCAGCTTTCCTGGTTCTGATACGGCAGCACAGTTAATCTCTTCACTTCTTACCCAGCCCCTGCTCCATATATAAATTAAATCAGCAGCCATACATATAGAGATATTTATACACACACACAGGTATATGAAATACCCCCTGCCTTGAATGGCTCTTCCAGCCTGGAAGAGGTGAAACTGCTGAAAATCTCAGAAAACAGCACATTCTCCTTCATTCCTGACCCAGGGGTGATTGCCATGCAATCACATTCATGTTAAAAAAAAACCCTTTTGAAGTCTCTCATAGTTTTGTTACTAATTCTGGTTTGCAAACAACTGCCTGGTGTTATCCTGAAATATGCCAGAGCTGTTAAATGCTTGTATAAATAATAAATGGGAGGGCTTGTACCAGAACTAAGGTCTCTCTGCATCGAGACACAGACAGTGTTATGTTTTATTAATAACAATTGGAAAAGCAGAGTGAAGTAGGGAAATGGCTGCTGGGCCAGGATTTTACAGCCCTGGTTCACATCCAGCCCAGCCCCGAGGGTTCTTTGCGTGATCCTCGCAGCCCAAACCCCTCCCTGGGGTGGGGAAGGGACAATCCCTCCCTGGGAGCAGCACCTGGATGGTGCCACCGCCTCTGCTGGGTCGTGCCAGCTGTGCCAGGCGTTGGCCGGAGCCAGTGCTCCTGTCCCGGCTCGGGGCTTCTGCCTCTCAAATACCAACTTGCCATCTTAGCTATTTTATCTGCAGGACAGCTGCAGGAACCATCCTTGGTTTCTGCCCGTGGGTAATTGTGCTGCAATCATGGCAAGCAGCACTGTCGTGGCAGTGCATACGGTGGTTATTTCAGCAGAAATTGCCTCGTGCATTTCTAAAAAAGCATTTTCCAGCCCCTTTACGTACAACAGGCAGTGACAGACGGAGCCCGATTTACATAAAACCACACAAGCATCGAGTTCTTTTCAAGCCAGCCTCCAAAAAAGCACCACCACGGGCAGCGCCCAGCCGGGACCTGTGCTGACACTGCCAGGTCCTGCCAGGGCAGGGCTCCTGCCCTCTGCCCCCACGGGTGACTCCTGAGCCCACGGCCCTGCCAGGGGCTGAAGAGAAATCAGGGTCCCTGAAACAGCAGCTACGGCATAGCCCACCAGGTCCAGGACACCCGGACCTGGGGACAACTTTGGTTTTTTGGGTTTTGTTTGTTTGGTTGGTTGGTTTTAGTTTTTGGGTCTTTTTGCAAGTTCAGAATTCAAAGATCCCGTCGCACAGGACAGCTGTGCAGCAGAGCAGGTGGAGGAGCAGGTTTCGCAGCTTAGGAAGGTTCTGGGATTGCCCTGCCTGGCACACCTGTGCCAGGTGGGCACCTCCCCATGCACAGAGCTCGGGGTGTCCCCAGGCAGGCACCCCCAGCCCAGCTCCCTTGGCAAAGCTCGGCAAAGCTGAGCCCTGCTCCGCATCCCTCCCCTCCCTTCGTAAATGCCAACAGCTCCTGTGGCTGTGAAACAGTGCTGCTAGACAGCTCATGAATAGAAATGCACTCTGAAAATTGCCCAGCTGAAGGCCAGCCCTTGCTTATCTACAGAGCTGTTAGGTGTGAAAAATCACTGGAAGTCCAACCAGTCCATTACTTGCCCAGAGGACCTTACAGGAGTCTGCATCTGAAACAGCACTGAACCAACACCTTTTGAATATTAAAGAACTCCCCAAACAGCTCCTTCTGCCCCGGTGTAAACTGGAGAAGTGAAACATCAAAGCAGCCTCCAGGGAGTGAATTGTGTTGACATTTTACTTTGATTAAAAAACTGATCTTTGTTAAGCCACACCTGACGCAGAACCACCGGCAGGTACGGAGGCAGAGAACGCTGCACTGGCATGCTAAAGGGAAGGAAAACGTGAAAGAAAAACTCTCCGAGGTTTGAGCTCGGTCTGACTTGCCCCAGCCCTGCCCTTCGGTGGGGCTCGCTTGGTGAGAGCCTGAGCTGCACCTGAAGCCCAGCACAGGCTCCTGCTGCAGGGAAACCTGCAGTTCCTGCAGCTCCTGCAGGGCTGAGGGGATCTGTTCCTGCAGTTCCTGCAGTTCCTGCAGCTCCTGCAGGGGCTGGGGGCTCTGAGCCCCCAGCAGGGCTGCAGGACAGAGCCCCTGCTCACCCTCTGCTCACCCCCTGCTCGTCCCATGCTCGCCCCCTGCTCACTCCCTGCTCACCCTCTGCTCACCCCCTGCACGCCCCCTGCACACCCCCTGCTCGCCCCCTGCTCACTCCCTGCTCACCCTCTGCTCACCCCCTGCACGCCCCCTGCACACCCCCTGCTCACCCTCTGCACACCCCCTGCTCGCCCCCTGCTCACCCCCTGCTCGCCCCCTGCTCACCCCCTGCTCACTCCCTGCTCACCCCCTGCTCACTCCCTGCTCACCCTCTGCTCACCCTCTGCTCGCCCCCTGCTCACTCCCTGCTCACCCTCTGCTCACCCTCTGCTCACCCTCTGCTCACTCCCTGCTCACCCCCTGCTCACCCTCTGCTCACCCCCTTCTCACCCCCTGCTCACCCCCTGCTCACCCCCTGTTCACTCCCTGCTCGCCCCCTGCTCACCCCCTGCTCACCCCCTGCTCACTCCCTGCTCACTCCCTGCTCACCCCCTGCTCCCTGCAGGACAGATCCCCCTCCTCACTCTCTGCTTTGCAGCCCCAACAGGAGGCTCGGGAGGAATGAGGGGATATTAAATTAAGCTCAGGTGAACCTTCTGGGGAAATTCAAGAGAACTGAATTGCAGAGCATTTGCTTTTGCCTATTTCTCCCTGTTTATTTGGCAAATGCTTACGAGCAAACTCTGTGTTTAATGAGGAGGAAAGCACTGATGAAAAGATACACATTTTTTTTAACATCTTTAATCTGAATTCCTGCTGGTGCTGCACATTTTCCCAATAGAATGCTTACAGGTGCTGAGGTTGTCCTGCAATTTTTTACTGATTACACCCCAGACTAGATCAGATGCAGGAGACAGATGTATAGCCATATACCCATGTATGGATAAAGCCTTCCAAATAAACACAGAACTTGGAGCTCAGCAAGCAGAGCCTCAGTTCCTCTGTGGTTTGAGAGGACAAATGCTGGTGTCATGTGCAGTGTACACAGATTTACTGCGGCAGGGAGACAGGGGCCTTGCTCCCAGGGGCACTGGTCACCTGCACCCTTGCTGGGGCTCTGAATTTGCCAGGGCAGGAGGAGGTGTCCCTCCCGCAGGCTGGGACGGGATCCAGGCTCTCCCTGAGCTCTGTTCTGAGCAGGGAATCGCTGTCACCTTGGCAGTGGCACCGGGGAGGAGCAGCCTCTCCTGTGCCATGCCCTGGCCGGGGCTGCCAGCGAGCTCTGGGGCTGGGGCCCTCCATCTGCAGGCTTCTGCCTTAAATCCAAACGGGAGCCCCTGAAATCTCGGTGCAGAGTGAAGGTCACCCCCTCCTGACAGGAACTGGCTGTGTGAGAAACACATCCCAGGACTCTGCGAGCCATGGCAGCCAGGTAACCCAGCAGCTGATATCAGCACTGATAAATATAGACACTTCTTATATAAGAAGGGACAGTCAGGTCACTGACTTTTTAGGAAGATGTTCTCATTGATTTCCAATAGGAATTTCTGGTCTCAAATACTGTATAAAATGGCATTTTGATATTGTTAATGCCAGGTACCGAATAAAAGGAATGCTTAATCTAAGTGTAAATAGTGACTGTGGAAATAGGGACTGGCCACTGTCAGTGCAAAGAGCAGAGTCCCTTAGACAAAGAGCAGGAGGAGACGTGGGGATCAGGGCAGGAGAGGCTTGCTGCTCGCTTTTGGGTGAGACTGGGGGAGAAAAGAGCTGCCCAGGGTCGCACAGAGAGCCCAGTGCCACCCCTGAGAGCCTCTCCCCTCACCGGGGCAGCTGGCACCTCCGGGCTCCCGTGCCAGGAAATCTCCAGCAGAAGGGAAGGGAAGGAAATCTGCCTGGGGCTAAATCCCCTGCCAGGAATGACAAGTGAAGGACAAACATGTAACGTTTATCGGGTAAATAAATATTAAAATAAAAGGATTTGGGAGCACTGTCATGATCTCAGTGCTTACATCAGGCACAGGCTGTGCAAATCTTCCCATTACAGTTACTGGGAGGAAAACAAACTGGATTACCAGGGCTTAGTGCTTAAGCAGTCTGTTCCAGCAGCAAGGCAAGGAACTTGGGCTGCCCTGGCATTGCAGATGAGAGTCAGACAGGACAGGGAAAAGACAAGGATCAGTCTGCTTTCCTGCTCAAAGCACAACGATTATGCTAAAGAAATAAAACAAAAATCACAAAACCTGCCCAGCTCATCGCCAGAAATGCCAGCAGGGCTTGGGGAACCTGAGCTCTGAGAGGTCAGCCCGGGCTTCACCCTCATTTTCCTGCCAGGATGTCAAACCTGCCACTCTCACTGGTGGGCAGGGGAGCTCTGCCTCTGGTTTCAGGAGATAGAATCATTGAGCACAGTGATGGGAATGAGGCTCATTTTACTGGGAAAAAACAGAGTTCCATTGAAGCCTGAACCCACCCATTCATTTTAACAGGAAACTATTTCATTTTAAAAATAACCAGAAAACTGGCATCCCTCTGCAGGGGAAAGCTGAGCTCCCCAAAAAGCAGCAGCAGGAGGGGAAGGACGGCTCGGGAATGCTCACCCTGCTCCAGGAGAAAAGAAAGGCCGAGGGGAAAGGGGGAGTTCCCCACAGCACACATGGCAGGGCAGTGGCAGCCGATGGTTTCAATCTGAGCCTGTGCAAGGGATGGTGGAAAATCCCCCAGTTGTTTGTCTCCTAACTAAAACCCAAAACATTTCCAGCAAAACCGACAGGGTGAGCACGGTCCTTTAGTCCATGCTTGAAAAACCCTGAACCAGAATAAAACATTCAGGCAGCTCTAGACTCAGAGCACTCGGGTCTGGCAGCAGGAAGCGAATTTTACTTCTCCCTCCAAAAAATCCTGGGTGTGCTGTTAAATCAGCTTGGGAGAAAAACCCTGTGTGTGCTGTTAAATCAGCTGGGAAGGGAAGGGAAGGGAAGGGAAGGGAAGGGAAGGGAAGGGAAGGGAAGGGAAGGGAAGGGAAGGGGGCAAAGCTCTGCTCCTCCTCCCTGCTGCTCCCACAGGAGCAGGATCAGATCCTGGGCTCGTTCAGAGCATTTGGCTTCCCCTGCACAGAAAGATTTGCTGATTTGGCTGCCACACTCTTCTGAGGATAAACTTCCTCTGGCAGTGTGGTGCTTAAAGCTCACCTTTCTTTAATAAAGAAGATAAAAGAGATAAAAGATGAAAGAGTGGAGAGCATAAGAAGCAGCCATTTGTTTTCAGTGTCTGCTGTGACACCCTCTGCTGCGCTGCACGCAGTGGCTTTGCAGAGAGCACCTGCATTTCTCAGGGATTCATTATTTATTTTTGTATTCTGCTATCCATGCAATGAGGGGGGAAATTGATTTCAGGGCTTCCAAAAATTGCAATTATATTCACAGAAAAGAAAGCAGACGGGGCAGAGCTCTGAGGAAGGAGAGCTGGAGCCTCCTGGCCGAGGAAGCCTTGAGGAAGCATTGTGCAGCTCGGCAGGCACGCGTGCCAGGGCAGGCAGGGCAGGAGGGATGCCAGGGGCTCTGCCAGCACAGCCAGCCCTGTGCAGCCAGCTCTGAGCTGCCCTCGAGCAGGCTGCAGTTGTATTAATCATTTATTAATCATTTATTAATAGTTTTATTAATATTAATCATTTCTGAATAGTAAATAAGCCCATTAAGGAGGCGTCATGAAGTTCCCTGGGCAGGTGGAACCCAGCCTGATGCCAGGATGTCCTGGGCACACAGAGCCAGCCCAGCAGGAGCAGCCCCTGCTTGGCTTTCTGGAGTGACATTTGGCCCCTCATTCATGGGGTTTTCTGGGCACTGCAGGCCTGGCCCCAGTGAATTCCCAGTTCCTGTTCTCTGTTGCCATCTGAGGACAAACGTCACCTTATTGGGATCACTTTCTCTTGGAAGGGACAGAAGTAAACATTCAGGGAATGTGGAGACCCTGGGTTGCATTTCACACTGTGCCAAGCTAACTGAATTTCCTCGAGCCTGGAGTGCAGAGTGTCCAGCCTCAGTGTCGGGAGCAGTCCTGGTGGAGGGACCTGCCCAGGCACAGAGGGACAAAGATTTTTCCCTCTCTGATCAGCCCTCAGAAAGGCTGCAAAACCTGACAAAGGATCCAGGCATTACGGGCCTTTTCTCTGCATAGTCTTTGCATTTCTTCTCTCTCTGTTATTTATTATCTGTTCAGCTTCCAGTGCATCTCCTGGCCTGTGCAGAGAGCCTGGGCTGTGGAATGCTCTGTCACAAATACTCCATTACAGCTCCCTCCCTTTTCTTCCAGCACTCCTCCAACTTCTTTGAAACTGGTTCCAAGTTCAACTTTTCCAGAGTCTGAGGCTTTCAAAAAGCCAATTCTTAAAAAGCTAATTAGTTCCCCATAGGCTTTTTTTTTTTTTTTTTTGACTCAGTAAATATTTCTGAGATTGCTTTTTGTATAATCAGTGTTAGCAGCTCATTAAAATGCACAGTATGTGGATCATTTGGAATGTGACATGGCTCAGCATGGACACTCAAGCTGCTTAAAAAGACAGAGAAGAAAAAGATGAGGATGAAATGAAAGCAAAAACCCAGCATTTCCTTTAAGCTGACACCACAGTTAAGGATTTAAGACAGGGCAGGGAGCCTTCAGCCCTGCTATTAGGAGAAAAGTCTAATTGCTCAATGCACTGCCTGCCCTCTCCAGCCTGCACGCTCTCCAAAAAGATTCCTTTTACAGAGAGTCAGGATGCAAAAAAACTGGATTCTCTGAGCAGGTAATTGTGTAGGGTTTTCATTCTGAGTAATATGAGGATTCTTCTTGAATTAATAATGAATGAAGTAATTTAAAAGGCCTTTAGTGTGTGCAGCCAGAAATAAATAATGCCTTAATCTGGGACATTTTATTTTCCATTAAAACAAACACTTTTTAAAAAGTGGGCATTACTGAGCAGCACTCAGCTGCTCTCATGCCAGATGCCTGGATCAGATGGACGATAAAACAAACCCCAAACCAGCCCCTCACTGACTGGGAAAAACAGAAATAAACCCCAAACCAGCCCCTCACTGACTGGGAAAAACAGAAATAAACCCCAAATCAGTCCCTCATTGACTGGGGAAAACAGAAATAAACCCCAAATCAGCCCCTCACTGACTGGGGAAAAATAAACCACGCCATGGGGAGCCTTGCATCACTTTAGGACCAGGGGCTTGAGCTTTCTGGCCTACTTTTCTTGCCAGTGAAATCCCATTTTTAGCCTCAACTGGAGGTCTGCCTGTTACCCAAATTCAGAGCATCTGTTTTAGCTGCCTACGGGCTGAGGGGCTGATCCAAGCCAGGAGGAATACATGGAACCAGCGTGCTGATACCTGAAGTATTCTCCACCCTTTGTGCATTAAATAACCTGCTTATTTATTTCCTTACTTATTCCTGAGTCCTCACAACATTCCCGTTTCCCTGGGCAGGGCCTGCTGCTGGTGAAGGAATTTTCCTGCCACCAGCTGCTCTCGGGGCTATTGGAAATGCAGGTGAACCAGTGGGCAGAAATGCTGGTGGCTGACTCCAGCTCAGAGGGCTGAATGATTTATTATAACTATGCTATAGTACATTAATTTACTATTTAAAGGAGATACTGAAACTACAAACCTACTTTTCTAACTCCCATAACTCACTGACAACTCGTGCCCCTCTCTGAGAGTTCAGCCCTGGGTGGGTTGGATTGTCCAGCAGCTCAAACAACCCTCACCAGAATCCAACCAAGCAACACCCCAGATAAACAATTCTCCAACCACACTCCACATGGGAAAACAAGGAGCAGAAATCAAAATTGTTTTCTCTTTCTTCCCTGTCTCCTCTGTGAAAATTCCTGAGGGAGGAGAACGTGGATGCACACAGGTCACCTTTGTGCACAGCTGGAGCAGCGACCAGCCCACAGCTGGCTCCAGGCTCAGCTGTGCCTCCATTTGCCTCTGCTGAGGGCTGGTGCAGGCTGCCCTGGGAAATCCATCAGGGAATAACCTTCCCCTCTCCCATTACAGGAGCAACAGAACTCGCTTCTCCTCAGAGGAGGACAATTTTGAACACGTCTCTGCCCTTTTGTCACGCAAAACTCAGTAAGAAATACGAATTTATAAACCAGAACAATACCAAAAAGGCAACTTTACTGGAAAATCCCTACTAAGCAACTGCTGACCACAGCTTTGCCAAAAATCAAAGCAAATCCAAGTGCTGAAGATAAGCTGCTGCTAGAGCTGATAGGCATCTCCAGCCCTCGTCCCTCACAGCTTGGCTGAGGGTTGGAATTGCAGCAGAATTTCTAGAGCATCCATGAAAACATCAGCAAATGAATTATGCCAGGGAAAAAGAAAACAGTAGTGTGAAACCATGCCAGATCTCGCAGTTGAATACCCAGCTGGGGAACTGCCCAGCTCCAAACAAGGCAGAAAATAAGTATATTTAATGTAAAAGAATCCTAGCATGAAATAGGCTCTGTACTCCCGTGGCCACGGCTGATTTCCTGCTCGAGGCTGCCGTTTGACAGCCTGTTTGCAGATCTCCTGCTCCAAACCCTCGTGGCTCTGACTGCAGCCCAGCCTCGTGGGACCCCAGGGTGCTTCTGTGCTTTGGGGTTCTCTGGAGCCCGGCTGGGCGCTGGAGACATCCCGGGAGGGAGGATGGGGGTCCAGTGGGAAATGCCCCTGCTCCCTGCAGGCACTAAATGGCTTTTAAAGGCCCCTTCCAGCCCAAAGCAGCTCTGGGGGCTCCTTCCAGCAGGGGGGATGAGGATGCTGAATTAAACGGAAACCACAGCTCCAGGCACCCAGCCCCTGCCAGCTGTTAATTCCATGCAGAGCAATGAGCAATGTTTGCTCCTGTTCCCTTGGATTACTGGAAGTGACACAATCATTATTTCACGGGGGCTCAAAGCAGCATGAGCCAGATTAGCTCGGGCTGGCACCTGTGGAACGGGGGGCAGAGCTGTCAGGAGCAATGTTCAGGCTGGCAATGCCACTGAAACTGCCAGCTGAATCCTGTGTGAGCCCAGCACTGCCAGAGAGCTGCTGGGAGTACAGAGAGGGATCTCCTGCACTGGGAAGCTACGTGCTAATCCCATGCTTTATCCCAGCTCTTTCAGGCACGAGGCTTTCAAAATCATGGCCTATTGTGCAGTACACAATGATATTATTCTGTGCCTATTGTCCTAAAAGCAGACGCTTACAGGCTGGAGCAAAATCCCCTTTGGCCTCTCCTGCCCTGGGCAGAAGGTCAGAGGGGTAAAGCAGCTCCCCAGGAGCTGTCAGTGGTGTGTGAGGCAGGAATTGGGACCAGGGGACAGCCCTGTCCCTGCTCCAGCCCCAGGAGCTGTCAGTGGTGTGTGAGGCAGGAATTGGGACCAGGGGACAGCCCTGTGCCTGCTCCAGCCCCAGGAGCTGTCAGTGGTGTGTGAGGCAGGAATTGGGACCAGGGGACAGCCCTGTGCCTGCTCCAGCCCCAGGAGCTGTCAGTGGTGTGTGAGGCAGGAATTGGGACCAGGGGACAGCCCTGTCCCTGCTCCAGCCCCAGGAGCTGTCAGTGGTGTGTGAGGCAGGAATTAGGAGAGCCCTGTGCCTGCCAGGAGCTGTCAGTGCCCTGGGGCAGCTCAGCCCTGCAGCACCCAGCACCCCCAGGCAAGCAAAGAGCAGGGATTGATGCCCAGCTCCTCAGCTGGAGCCAGGCACAGCCAGGGCAGTGGTTTACTGCAGGTCACACCAAACCCCCTGAACTCGCAGCCTCCGAGGGTCCCTGCAGCTCAGACACCCCTCAGAGCCTCTGAAATCCCCCAGCTCCTCGCTGCTCTAATGAGATTATTGATGAATTGCTTAAAATGCACTTTCTCTAGAAGTTTTCTCGATGACAAGTTGCCTTTTAGTAAATAAATTATTGGGAAAGTTGAGTTCTCTCATTCCAGTCTGGGGAAAAGAAGTTTGGGGTTTGAAGTGCCCAGTTAGTGCAAACTGAAACGCAGCAGCTGAGCTGGGCTGGCACTGCAGCTGGTGTAAATGTGCCAGGGGGCCATTAGCACCTTGTGGTAGCGTCAGGCCAGGAATAGTCTCCCAGCAATTCATACTGCAGAGCTGTGGATGCCAAAGAGCAGCAGCAGCAGCTTCAGGCCCTGCCCAGGTCACGGGAGGGTCTCGGGGCAGGGGACAGAGCCCGGGCTCCGGCCGCCTCTGATGGACAGAGCTGAGGTTCCAGCCCCAGGGCACCGTTCCTGAAATAAATGGGCATTTATTCATAACAATTCCCAGCCCCAGGCCAGCCCAGCCAGGCCACAGAAATGTCCCCAGGTGCCCGATGTCCTGGAGGAGGGACCCAGGGAGGGACCCAGGGAGAGCTGCCGTGCCAGCAGTGCCAGCTCCTGCCCCGAGCCTCCAGCCCAGCAGGGCTCTCACAGGAGCTGTGCCAGTGAGGTTCTCCACGTCCCCACAAACCCTTCCTGCCCCAGGGCCTCCATCTTCCCTGCTGGTGCTTAAAGCACCTTCTCTGAAGTGCCAGTAATGGGATAACTCAGTCTGCGTGTGGGAGCAAAGCTCCCTGGCACACACTGCCAGCCAGACACTTATTATCCTACTCTGCCAATGCACAGGGGCTTTTTCTCCGTGCTCCAGGTCACTGAGGTCATGTCTGAGGCATGTGATTAATTTTCAGCCTTATTGTGTTAAGGGCCAGCAGGAGGAGAGTGAGATTCTTTTTTTTTTTTTTGAGCAGTGTGAAATGAGGTAGAAGAACTTGTCACTTAGCAAGAGCTTTGAAATGATCTTTGCATGAAGCAGCAGCTAAGAAATTAAGAGACATGAAGAGCAGTCTATTGATTTGAGGTGTTCTCAGGGGTTTTGCTGCGGGTGAAGGCAGGAGAAGGATTCTGCTGGGGATAAATAAATCAACCTTGTTCGTGGGGCTCTTGTTCAGCCCCTCATGCCAACCAGTTCTTGCATGGGGACAAGAAGTTCAGCTGAGAAAAAACGTGTTTTGAAATGTTTGTTTTTCCTCTTGGGTGTAAATTATTCTTAGCTGTTTTCCCTTTAAAGCTCTTTGTCTGTGACAAAAGTCTAAGGCAAGAGTCTGTGGCCTTTGTTGGTCACAGACTGACATCCAACGTAAAAATAAAGCCTCAATTGAAATAAATAATTTCTCTTTTCAACATTTGCTGCACCAAGCACCAGAACTCCTCAAAGATAACCACAGAAATCCTTAATACCAACTGATAGCAACCAGGGCCTTGTCTAGAGTCCACTTTTCGGATTTTCTCCAGAGCAGAGGGGCTCCAGCCCTCAGAGCATCTCCATGGGCTCCTGTGCACTCGCTCCAGCAGCTCCACAGGCTCTTTATGCAGCACAGATTACAGCAGAAGCTTGTTGGGTCCAGCCCAGTGCAGAGCTTTGACTGAACATTTTTCTCATATCCCTGAGAATTCACCTTTTACTGAATGCAGCTTTGAACAACCCCCAAACTTCTGTGTGTGCAGAGGGCAGGGAAACTGCCGGGGTTTGAAATGGAGTGTAAATCAGTTCTCATTTGCACCTGTAGCAGGAAGGGAACACATGAACCTGTCCCCAGCAGGGCAGAGGCTGAAGTTTGCTGGGGCTGATCTGCTGGAGAGGTGCAGAGCACTGAGGGTGAGAATTCAACCAGGCAGAGCTGCCCGAGCAGCTCTGCTCTGCCCCAGAGGCACCTTGGCATGGTGAGCTGAGCTGCCAGGCAGGGCAGGGTGCCCGTGGCCAGCCCAGAGTGTCTGTGGCCAGCCCAGGGTGTCTGGTGCCAGCCCAGGTGGCTGTGACCATCCCAGGAGCTGTCCCTGCAGCAGGCATCCCTGGCATCCCAGGGTGGCATCCCAGGAGCTGTCCCTGCAGTGGGCTCTGGCTCAGGTGGCTGTGACCCACCCAGGGTGGCTGTGACCATCCCAGGATGGCAGCAGCAGCAGCAGGGTGCCGTGGCCAGCCCAGGGTGTCTGTGGCCAGCCCAGGTGGCTGTGACCCACCCAGGGTGGCTGTGACCCACCCAGGGTGTCTGTGGCCAGCCCAGGGTGTCTGTGGCCAGCCCAGGTGGCTGTGACCCACCCAGGGTGGCTGTGACCATCCCAGGATGGCAGCAGCAGCAGCAGGGTGGCTTTGACCATCCCAGGGTGTCTGTGGCCAGCCCAGGGTGGTGCCCGGGGCCCGCCGGGGCTCGGGCTCTGAAGGAGGGGCCCCCTCTGTGTTTGTGCCCGCAGCTACGGGGACATGGTGCCCAAGACCATCGCGGGGAAGATCTTTGGCTCCATCTGCTCGCTCAGCGGGGTGCTGGTCATCGCCCTGCCCGTGCCCGTTATCGTCTCCAACTTCAGCCGCATCTACCACCAGAACCAGCGCGCCGACAAGCGCCGGGCGCAGAAGGTGAGTGAGTGACCCCTCCTGCCCACGGGCCACCTGCCACCCTGCCAGCCTGGCAGGCCTGCCCAGCCCCTGCACGCTCAGATAGACCCCCAAACCAGCCCCAAACCAGCCCCAAACCAGCCCCAAACCGTGGCCAAAAGCTGCCAATGCCCTGAGGCTCTGGGGAAGGGACACGGGACAGACAAACCCCCAGCCCCAAACACAGACAACACAAAGGAGGTGCCCAAACTCACACCCTGCAGCTGGCACTGATGGAAACTCGCTGTTTCCATCAGAACAAGGCAGGGACTGAGCTGCCAGTGCCCCCAAAACAAAACACACACCCCAAAGTGGAACAAAACATGGCACAGTGATTCCTGCTTGGCTTTCTCCAGGACTTGTGGTCTGAAACACCACTGCTGCCACATTTCAGCTGCAGAACCCCCACATGTGTTTTAATGCTCCAGTGGCATCCAGCTCTGAGCCATTTCACACCAGGTTAATGTGGAAACCTCACACACAGCTGGATGGACTCTTGTACAAAATGCTCCTGTTATATGTCACAAAATTACACCCAGGTGATAACTTAGCTGGCCCACCAGATTTGAGCTCTGGTTGACCCAAAGTCCAGCCAGGATAATTTCTACATCCTACCTTGGAAGCAGAATGTGCCCCATGAAAGCACCAGCTCAGCCCTCCCTCCTGCATGCGCTGTGCTGGAGTATTTTCAGATCAGGAGCAAAGGGCTGTCATTACTCACCTTCCCCATGTTCTTGTCTGGAGCAGATCGAGAGCTGTGTGCACATAAACCTGAAACCATCCCCAGGAGCTCTTTGTCCTCCTGGCTGCCTCGCTCCTTGTCTCTCTGCACTTTCAATCACATCGTCCAGCAACACGCACTTACCAGCTCACACACCCCTCAAAGTGGGACTGCAACACTGGGAATACACAAAAGCCCCTGGAAATGTGAAGGGATTACTGAATATTCCAAACTCTGAATGGTTTTTGCCAGTGGAAGCTCACTGAGTCACTAAGAGAGTGTAACAGATTTGCTAGATCTCTATTTCAATCTGCTGAATTACACCACAGCCAGAATCAGGTTTCTACAACAACTGCAAACCAAAGGCCTGAGGTTCTTTTTCTCCCTGTGGAATGCTGTCTGCCAGAAATTCAAGACTCAGGGGACCTGATGGAGAACAGTAGTAGAAAAATGTGTTATTTCTGCTTCAGGCAGGCATCTGGGCCGTGCCTACTTCTTGCATCTCAGGGAGCTGACAGCAGAGAGCTCAGATACAAGACCTACAAAACCACAAAATTTGGCAGTCAAAACACAAAAGGGGAGTAGCAGAGAGACAGAATTGTGCAGGAATCAGCTGCAGCTCTGCAAGTCACTGCTGGCTTGTACAAACCCTGCCTGAGGTTTGACAGGGCTCATGTGGGACAGGGGAGGTGCTTTGGAGGGGGGCTCTTGATCTGATCACACACAGCGCAGCAGAGACAAAGGAAGGTACAGGTAAAGGTAAAAGGACACAGGAGTGGCAAAGGCCACTCTGTGCCATGCTCTGCTCTCCAGCAGCTGGCACAGGGATCCAGGGTGATCAGGGATTTCACTCAGTGATTTTCAGCAGCAGCAGCTGGCACAGGGATCTGGGGTGATCAGGGATTTCACTCAGTGATTTTC
This sequence comes from Lonchura striata, assembly GCF_050655825.1. Taxonomy (NCBI): domain Eukaryota; kingdom Metazoa; phylum Chordata; class Aves; order Passeriformes; family Estrildidae; genus Lonchura; species Lonchura striata. The sequence goes on from NC_140728.1 coordinate 1,288,198, forward strand.
AGCAGCAGCAGCTGGCACAGGGATCCAGGGTGATCAGTTCTGTCACTCAGTGATTTTCAGCAGCAGCAGCTGGCACAGGGATCCAGGGTGATCAGAGATTTCACTCGGTGATTTTCAGCAGCAGCAGCTGGCACAGGGATCCAGGGTGATCAGAGATTTCACTCGGTGATTTTCAGCAGCAGCAGCTGGCACAGGGATCCAGGGTGCTTCCTTTCAGTGAATTTCAGATTTCAGGTGTTGCAGAGTGAGTTGTCTAAGTGAGGCTGCACCCAGGCACGAGGATTTGGGATTTCACCTGGCACAGGGACAGGGGAGGTGTCAAGGTGTGGGAAGGACAGGGAGGCTTGGGGAGAGGTTTTTGGGACAGTGCCCAACAGCCCATTTCAAGAACTGAAGACTGTGAAAGAAAGCTCCCCTTGTGCTGCAGCAGCACCAAAACAGAGACAGGAGCTGCTCCCCAGCCAGGCACGGAGCAATGGGCCAGCAAGAGCCTGGGGCACAGCCAGAGCTGCAGGGCTGTGCTCCTGGACAGGGCAGCCCCTCTCTCCAGGGGCAAACCCAGGTCTCTTCCTCCAGTTCAGCTTTTCCTTTTCTTCACTGGCCTGTGATCCACTTGGTAACAGGGAGAAGTGCCACCACCTTTGGTGCCAGTATGATGGAGTGCAGCTTTTATCAAGGTTTGCTGTATTGACACACGCAGTGTATAATTTCCCCCCATTTGAATTTCTAATTCCCTTGATATTGGTGGAATTTCTCAGTACAGAAACTTTTCTCAAGTCAGAAGTGTGAGTAATTTTCACATGATCAACACTTCATGAATACTAAAAAGCAGGGAAGAGAGAGAAGCACATTAATGACAGTCCCCCTGGAGCTGGCCAGGAGGTGCAGAGGGACATTGAGGATCTGCTTTGATGCCACACTTGTTCCAGCATCATCCCACCCTGAACTGAGTCCCGTCCTCAGAAACAGTTACAGCTCTGCCCCATCTCATTTGCTTCTTCAAGAAGGCTGGAAAAACCTCTTTGCTCTCTCAGACCTCAAATATGAAGAACCCACCAGCAGAAGCTCCTTATAAGAGAATTTAGGAGACAGCTGGGAAGCAGCACTCCAGGAGCTTCTCTTTGGACTGAAGAGCAATTTCCTGGGCGTGTGTTGGGATAAATGCTTTTGAAAGTTCTGTTTAGTTTGGGAATCATAACTTTCATGGTGTACAGGTAGATTTCAAAACAAGGCTACAGACCTTATAAATGTTTTTATATGAACCAGACTGAGATTTCCCAGTGCCCAAAGGCAGAAGTGCTGCACAGCACCAGGCTGCATTGGCGTTCCCAGGCTGGAAGGGTGGGTGTGAGAGAAGCTGGGCTCTCCAGCCCTGGGGCTTCTGAGGGGCTGCACTCCAAACCCAGAACGCAGCCCAGCCCCTCTGCTCTGCTCTGCTCAGTCCTGACTCTGCCTCTCACTGTGAGGGGGCTCTGGTCTAGCAGGAAGAGGTATTTAAGTAACGTGAATAAAATACCAGGAGGTGGCTGTTACTCATCAGCATCTATTCTTCAACTAACTGGGGAGAAATGTTCCTTAAAAAGAAAAAAACCCAGTAAAACACAAAGCCCAACTACCAGTGATCTAATTGCTTTAAAGATAAATTATTCTTTGCCAAACCTGTACTGTGAGACAATTAATTACCAGGAGATCTGGCAAATCTTAATTCATTGCGCCGTGGCATCAAATTCTGTCCCCTGGCGTGCAGCAAGGAGCAGGTCAGTGTGAATGGGAGATGAATTGATCATTTGTGACAAGGTTCATTCTGGTAAAATTGTTGTGTTTTTTTCCTTCCCAACGACTCTTTTTTCCCCCCCTTTTTTGACTGATGTGCTAAGAATAGACCTTCCTGACTTTGAAGCGATGCTGTTCTTCAGTGAATGTCACAGCCTTGGTTTTAAAAGAGAATGTGACACTTAAAAGGCTTGACAATAGAATGACTTTGTAATTCAGATGATGCTGGAGGAGCCCCTGTGCTGTGCTCAGTTTGCAGCACGGAGGAGAAGGAGACAGGAGCTCTGCTGGCTGGAGGACAACACCTCCCACTTGCCCACCCTGGCAAGAAAAGCAGAGGCAGCTGCTGGCAGCTCCGAAGGCTGCTCCTTTAGCAGCAGTGGGGAAGGGAGCAGCTCAGGGCTGGGAGCTGCAGAAGGGCTGGCACAGTCCCGGGGCACAGGGTCACTGTCCCAGGACAGCCACAGGGACACTGCAGGACACTGCAGGACAGGACGGGGCTGGGGGCTGGGGTGGCACGGGGCACAGGAGAGCCCCCAGGGCAAAATTCGGCGAGGCTGTTCTGGATCTCACTTGGGGGAAAGCAAAGGTTCAAAGGGTGGCCTTTGAAAATGGGCTACCCGCAGCATCAGCAAAAATGGAAATGCTCAGGTGCTGCGGGCAAAAAGAAAAACCCAGCCCTGCTTGGAGTGCATTTACCATGGAATAGCTGGATTTGCTCAATAGGCAGCTGGAAATCCCAGGGGGACTGGCATGGCCACAGGGCTGCGTTCCACGGGGGCTGAAGCTGCAGCACATCCAGACCCTGGGCAGCACAGCACTCGGCTCCAGTCTGCAGAAAATGTGCTTTTGACCACTGCAGCCTCTCAGGGTGCTCAATTCATTCCATTTATTACCTGGTGCCCTTTGCTCTGAGAACAAGCAGAGAGCTGCAAAAGCCTGGAGGCAGAGTTCTCATTCCATCCCACAGGCTGCAGGGAGAGAACCAAACCCCGAGTGAGGCAAGGCCAGGACTGCCAGGACAGAATAACCAGAATAATTCTGCAGAGCTGCCTCCACATCAGGCTCCAATATCGAGCTGCAAACTGCAGCCCAGGCTGGGAGAGCAGAGGGAGCAGAGGGGCTGGGCAGGGAGGTGCACCCTGAGTCTGAGGGAAGGAAAGCACCAAACTGGGCTCCAGGGGAAGGAAAGCACCAAAATGAGCTCCAGCAGCAGCAGGGATGCTGGGCAGGGAGGAAGGGACCGAGGGAGCTCTTCCATCCCCTCGGGAGAGGCTGGCACGCAGGCAGCTGAGGAACAGGAGCTATGGAGATGCCTAAAAGGGGCTCCAGCCACAAGGGAGGCAGAGCAGGACACAAATGTCTGGCTGCTCCTCGGGAGGATGGAGGAACAGGCTGTTCCAGCCTCGGGAAGCTGCAGCAGAGCTCAGGATGGGGAGCTGGGAATGCTCAGTGCTGGCTTTGTGTCATCCCTACCCGTGAGAAAGGCAGCCCACACACCTGCCAATACCAGGCCATGGTGATCATTGATCTGCTGCAGAGCAGGGGAGGCAGCTTTCAAAGGTTCTGGTTTTCAGCTGACACCCTAAATTTTGGAGGTGGGTTACTGAACTTCAGAGCGTGGAAAAGAAGGGCCAGAAAGAGTGACTGGAGCTGTCTAAGGAGAGCTCAGCAACAGAACATGACTCAGTGCCAGCAGGGGACAGCTCGGGAACTTAGGGGGAGAGAGAAACAATAAGGTTAAAACTGGAGCTGGCTGACATTTAAAGAACATGTTTTTTTCAACCAGAATGAATCTGTGTGGAAAATGTTTTTGTTGTTGTTGATATTTAACAGTCTTTGACGGGAAAAAAAGCTTTATTATTATTTTTTTAAAGATTTTTCGTTTTTGCTGGGCTAGGTACGTATTTCTCTGTTTGGCAGATCCCTTAATAGAGATCAGGGGGAAAAAACCCAAACAAACAAATTAGCCAACCAGGAATCCTGCCTCTTCTCTTTCATATCATCGAGGAAAGCAAAATAACATTTTCCATCAGTTCAGCTATTCCAAATTCCCCAAGTCCCAGACTGTATAAGACAAGGAGCTGTCTCCTCTGGAAGGAAGAGCTGAAATCAGTGAGCTCCAGTTTATGGGTTCAGCTCCAGAGCAAAGCCCATACCCCCGAATATTAAAGGCTGCTGTCAGCAGTGGCTCATGCCCAGCTGGAATGCCTTCCACACGTATCCAGGAGCTGCTCCACATTTATTTTCTGTTTCACATTTCCAGAACACAGCCTGGGATTTTCAGGCACCGAGTGATGCCCCCAGGGCCCTGCTGGGCCACCTCAGCCCCGCTGTCCCTGCCCAGTTTGTGGCAGCCTCTGGCCAGATGTTCCCGTTCTGTAGCACAGCTGGATCTGGCACGGCTCATGCTGCCCACTCCATCCCAGATGTTGAGATAAATGCAGGAATCACCTGGTCAAGGAGAGCTGCATCAAAGCACTGAGGGCTGGGAAGCCCTGCCCTGCTTTGGGCTTGGCTCCTGCTGATCAGATTCTGTGCTGCTACCTTGATCCTGCAGGTAACACTTCCCCATCCTGCCAAAATCCCCGATTGTCCAGCCCAGGAGAGCCCCAGGCAGGATTGTCCAGCCCAGGAGAGAATTCAAACAGGATTGTCCAGCCCAGGCCAGCCCCTGGCAGGATTTTCCCTCCACATCTGGCAGCCCAGCTTGCAGGCAGCTGTTGTGGCTGCCAGCACAGGGATGTGAGCAGGGACAGAGTTCCTCTGGAGGCTGCAGCCAAGCAGCAGCAGGGCAGGGATTTGGGAAGGGCTTTTCCCCAGTGCAGGAGATCTGTGTCACGTCTCAGGAGCAGGCAGGGGCAGCTCCAGCAGGAAGGGCAGCACTGCCACAGCTTTGGTGTGCTGTGAGGAGCTGTGGGCAGTTCTGGCTGCCAGCAAGGAGCTCTTGGCTCAGCTGGGGCTCAGATCTCACACCTGGGGAAGGGGATGGAGCTGGGACAGCCCCTGGCTGCTGCCCGCAGGGACCTGTCCCACAGGTGACACCACCTGAGCCATTCCCTCCCTCCCTGCAGCTGCCATTAATTAGCTCCACACCATTAATTAGTGCTCATCCATCAGGCCCAGGACCTGGCAGGTGACACCAGATCAAACTCTGTTAATTCCTCCAGCCCCTGAACACTTCATAGCTATTAACTGGGGGTGTGAGCTGTGTGAAAGATGCTATAAAAGGCAGCTCTGAAAACGCAGATAAGGAAGGACAGACAGATAAATCACACGCAGACAGCTGCTCATCATGCTTGGCTTCCAGTGAAACACTGACCCTAGGTTGGACTAATGCAGAACAGCAGCATCCCTATTAATGATGTAGTAAAACATGAGCGACTTTCCTTGTGACTTTTTAAAGTAATAAATTTCTAGACAAGTTCTGATTTACACTCCATAACAATTCCAGTTATTCCAGGTTATTCTCTTTAGTGATATCCTTGGAGCAATTCTGACCCAAGCTCCAAGAACCTGTTCCAGCATTCAGACTATAGAAAAGTGCACACAGGAATTTCTTCTGTTATTATTTCAAGAAGGGAGAGAGAAGGGAAGAGGGGTGGCTTTGTCTCTCAGCTGGGCTGGTGCTGTGGAACCCTCAGCAGAGAGGAAGTTCTGGGTTTCAGCAGGTGTGTAAAATATAATTCAGTCAGGGGAAAGGGTCCATAAAGCCAGTCCTTGCACAGAGCAGGGTGTGAGCCTGGCGGAGTGCATGAACACAGCACAGGCTGGATGGAATTTGTGAAACAAAAATCCCAGAGGAGTGAGAGCTTCCCTAGGTGTGAGCCACGCTGAGCTCAGGAGGAGAGGGAGCAAAAAGGAATTTACAGCAGGAGGGAGCAGCCCCGGGGCTCCAGGGCTGCCTGACCACCCGGCCAGCTCTGTCAGCGTGGCCCTGGCAAAGCTCCCCTTTACCCAGCCAGGATATCTGTGACTGTAGGGCCCGGATCCATTAAACTCCACATTCTGTGCATTGTTCTATAAATAGCCTGAACACCGTGTTCCTCACTGGGGGGACAGATTAAACGATAAAGTTCATTGGAAATGATGTTCTGTTGCTTTAATGGTGCCAAGGGTAAGGTAGCATTAAAAGGAGAGGCACGGAGGAGGAGAGGGGAATCTTTCATCTCTGGAAAGTAATGAAGAGGCCCAAAATAAGATCAAGGTCTGACTGCAAGTGGTTCTATCAAATTATATAGGAATATAATGAGTTCTACACTACCTAATTTCCATATGCAGCTCTATAACATCTCCCCAAAGCAAAAGTGACAGAATACTTGAACTTGGCTTAAAAGCCATTTCATGTAAAGCTTTGAGAAGAAGTAAAATCCAAATGTGCATACTTTGTTTCTTGGAGAAAATAAGAGGTGAAAAGGAGAAGAAAAAGTTCTCCTTAGTTCCTGTAGCAGTGCTGTGCTCTGTTTAACTCTGCAGTCTGCTTGTCACCTTTTCCGTCTTCAAGGGTCAGCCACATCCTTTGCATCTAGGATTTAAAGTCCAAACCCCAAACCAGCAATAGATGCAGACAAAAGCAGGGAAATCAGGCACGTGCTGAATGGTTGTGATATTTCACCTTGAGAATAAAAACCAGATCCAAAACACTCCACTGATGACTTTGGAAAGCAGCTTCATTTCATCCTTAAAGGGCAGTGCTGCTTACCTACTGCAGCAGTCACCAATAACATCCAAACTGTTAATTATTGAGGAATTAGCAGGTAAAGCGTTGTTAATTACCTTGAGTAGCTGCACTTTCTGCCTCCTGGTGAGGCTTTAGATTAAAGGGAGGTGGGGGGTAGACAGACACCTCAGGGAGGAAAGGCTGAGGAGGGGTGAAGGGACAGCTCAGAGGGAGCTGGTTCGTGTGTGAAAACCCCCAGGTGTGCAGGGCTTGGAGCTACCCAAAACCACCTGGACACGGGTGGAGGAGGCTCTGCACAGCTCAGCCAGGTGATCTCTGGTGGGACTGCAGAGTCCCCTCCAGCCTTCCAGAGGGAAAATGTTACCCCAGCTCAGCCTCGTGCAGAGGGAAGATGCTGCCCCAGCTCAGCCTCATCCTGTGGGGTGATGCTGCCCCAGCTCAGCCTCGTGCAGAGGGAAGATGCTGCCCCAGCTCAGCCTCGTGCAGAGGGAAGATGCTGCCCCAGCTCAGCCTCGTGCAGAGGGAAGATGCTGCCCCAGCTCAGCCTCATCCTGAGGGAAGATGCTGCTCCAGCTCAGCCTCATCCTGTGGGGTGATGCTGCCCCAGCTCAGCCTCGTGCAGAGGGAAGATGCTGCCCCAGCTCAGCCTCATCCTGTGGGGTGATGCTGCCCCAGCTCAGCCTCGTGCAGAGGGAAGATGCTGCCCCAGCTCAGCCTCATCCTGTGGGGTGATGCTGCTCCAGCTCAGCCTCATCCTGAGGGAAGATGCTGCCCCAGCTCAGCCTCATCCTGTGGGGTGATGCTGCTCCAGCTCAGCCTCGTGCAGAGGGAAGATGCTGCCCCAGCTCCGTGCCCAGGGGCAGACAGGGCTGCAGAGCTCCTGGCACGCAGGCACTGCGCTCCCTGCCTGCTCAGGAGCAGAGGAGCTGGAGAGCTGAAGCTGTCTGGCAAATAGGGAATGGTGTCATAGGTTCTAGCCTAATAGTTTTTTATCCCACATAAATCAAGAGTGAGCGTTATCTCCATAAGAGCTGGATGAAGATCATTAATAAATAATAATTAGCTGTTTCCTGAGCCTGCCATCTGGTAAGCATTTCTCCCAGGCAGCAGCTCCTGCTCCCTGCACTTCTCCAAAAAGCAAAGGGATGAAGTCAGGCTCTTCTCTGTCCTCTGCCAGCCCCTTTGGGCAGTGCAGGCACCCAGGACGCTGCACCCTCCCCACCTGTGCAGGTCTTCACTGCCTCCCGCTCATCCTGAGCCTCCAGATTCTTAAAAACCAGCCAAGCCCAAAGTTACCGAGCCCTGCCTTCCATCCTGCTCTGAGGAACACGTGGGCTCCAAGATAACCAAATTAATCATTCTAACCTGTAAGTGGCTGTCATTAGTATTATTATTTTCATCATATAAATTATCTTCCAGATTAGGTCATATGCATTTTGAGATCCTGTGGTTTCCTAGCAACTCCTCTCCCCATCTCCATGCAGACACAGTGTGCCGTTTGCTTTTCCTTTTTTAGCCTCCTGTGCAGGGGTTATTTCAGTAACAGTGATCTCAGGCCCGGCCCTGCTGACCTTTAGTCTGTCACATCTGGGGGAGAAGATGCAGAAGACAATCACCCCTCCCCAAAAGTGATGTTTGCAGCAGAAGGCCAGAGAGCCACAGGCCCCCGCCTGCCCAGGCCAGGAGCGCTGAGCTCCACGGGACAGGGGTGGCAAAAACCTGCCCACGTGTGGTAAAAACTGGCAGAATTTGGCAGATCTCAAAGCCTTCTTTGCTGTCTTTGCTGCTCACTTGATCAAAGTGCCAGAGCCCACAGAGCCACGGGACAGAGGCAGAGCTTGTGCCTCCTGACAGAGCTTTCAGAGGACTCACATTTGCACACACATTCACAGAAAAACCTGAGCTGTTGTTTTAAAGTTCTTTCTAGTCCAATGGAGGAAACTGTCTGGAGGGCCAAACCAATTTTAGGCACCAATTTTAATTAACTTCTCTAGCTGAGTTAATCAAGATATCTACCAAATTTAATCACGATGGGGACCCGGAGCTGGGCGCTGTGCCGATCCCCGCCAATCCTTTGTGTGAGAGAGCAGGATTAACTTCTGTCCTGCCCCACTGACATTTTCTAAAATAACAACGTCTGTTCTAAACTACAAAAGCTGTGGGGCTTAATTATTTAGATAGCAAGTGGCCCTGTTTCAAAAGGAGAAGGGAACAGACCTCAGAACCATTTCCACTCCACATGGAGTACAGCTATTAATATTTGATCCCCTGCTAGCCTGGAGGCAGAGGGAATAATGTTCATTACAACAGCCTGAGACTGAATCCACTTTAACAATTGACTCAACTGGAGACGAGGATGAACCTTCCCTGCTACAGGTGAGGAAAGCTGGGCACTGGCAATTCCTCTAGCAAAGGAGCTGATATTTTATCAGGCACAGAGAGAATCGGGAACCTTCGGCGGTGACCATCAGAGCATCCCTGGGAAAACCACCTCCAAAATCCACTGCTAGAGGAGAGAGATCACTGTGAAAAGTAAGGAACAGGCACACAAGGGCACAGAGTTGGGTTTAGAAGAAAGCATTTAATGGAAATGGAACTTTCAGGAGCAGAGGGACAATGCCATGTAGCTGGAAAATGGAATATTGCTCAGTCCCTCATCCTGTCTCTGCCACGACCCCATTCCACAGCAGCAGTCCCACGGATTCTGTTCCAGGTTCCAGCCTAAGGCCAGTCCTTTTCAGGGCCTGGAGCAGCACAGCAGCTTGGGAAGGTGTTCCCAAAAAGTGAGGATCCAGTTTCAGCTCTCGTGTTCTCAGTCCATGCCCTGTGCCCAGCACAGAGATCTCACCCCCACACTGTGAGATCAGGAGGCTCAGCCTCAAAATGGGACAAGGAAATCTAGGTGAGGTGTGGAAAATGAAGCCAATTTCAGGTGTCCCCATTCTGGGGGGTCAAAAGAAGACCTATTTTTATGGCTGGCCATAGTCTGTGTCACCCAATTAAAGCTGCAGACTTTACCCTGTGCGTGTCTGCCTGAGAAATTGGCTGCATGGGCACAAGGTCTTGAGGTTAAAGGAATATTTCAAATATTTCCAGTACTGAGGGCCAGAGTGGCTCGCAGCTGGACAGGGACGGAGCTCCCGAAATGGCTCCACTCTCTGGGCCCACTGCAGAAATTTGCCTCCTGCCTTTCCTCATCCTACAGCGTTTACCCATTAGCACCTCTAATTAGAAGGGAAAATCACGAGCTCCATGTTATTTAAGGGATTATGCAGCATTTTAAACTACAGCACAATGTAATTATTTTTTAATAGCTGCAGCTATTTAATGTATTTACTTTTAATGGCATTTGAGTCATAAATTAACAGTAGAAAAGAAAAAAGGCAAATCACTCAACAGAGAAGCAGGCAGCAATTGAAAAGAAAAAGGAAAATGCTAAAAGGAATTATCAAAAATGATCAAAAAAGAAGAGGTAGGGTCTTCGTTTTTCTTGTTGGCATTATTCTGGACTGCTTCTTATCACCTAACGTGTCCCCCTGGAGGTGTTTTAGGACAGAGTTGTTTCATCAGGTGCCAGTCAGTGAAGCAGCAGTGCCACAGCCCACGCTCCCCGAGGGCCCTCTGTCCCTGCAGCATTGTTTCTCATACTTAACCCCACTGTCCCTGACCCTGCTGTCTGTCCCTGACCCCGCTGTCTGTCCCTGACCCCGCTGTCTGTCCCTGACCCTGTTCTGTCCCTGACCCCGCTGTCTGTCCCTGACCCTGCTCTGTCCCTGACCCTGCTGTCTGTCCCTGACCCCGCTGTCTCCCTGACCCTGCTGTCTGTCCCTGACCCCGCTGTCTGTCCCTGACCCCGCTGTCTGTCCCTGACCCTGCTGTCTGTCCCTGACCCTGCTGTCTGTCCCTGACCCCGCTGTCTATCCCTGACCCTGCTGTCTGTCCCTGACCCCACTGTCTGTCCCTGACCCCTCTGTCTGTCCCTGACCCCACTCTCTCTCCCTAACCCTGCTGTCTGTCCCTGACCCTGCTGTCTGTCCCTGACCCCACTGTCTGTCCCTGACCCTGCTGTCTGTCCCTGACCCTGCTCTGTCCCTGACCCCGCTGTCTCTCTGACCCCGCTGTCTGTCCCTGACCCTGCTGTCTCTCTGACCCCGCTGTCTCTCTGACCCCTCTGTCTGTCCCTGACCCCGCTGTCTCTCTGACCCCGCTGTCTGTCCCTGACCCTGCTGTCTCTCTGACCCCGCTGTCTCTCTGACCCCTCTGTCTGTCCCTGACCCCGCTGTCTGTCCCTGACCCTGCTGTCTGTCCCTGACCCCGCTGTCTCTCTGGCCCCGCTGTCTGTCCCTGACCCCGCTGTCTCTCCCTGACCCTGCTGTCTGTCCCTGACCCCGCTGTCTCTCTGGCCCCACTGTCTGTCCCTGACCCCGCTGTCTCTCTGGCCCCACTGTCTGTCCCTGACCCCGCTGTCTCTCTGACCCCGCTGTCTCTCTGACCCCGCTGTCTCTCTGACCCCACTGTCTCTCTGACCCCGCTGTCTGTCCCTGACCCCGCTGTCTGTCCCTGACCCCGCTGTCTCTCTCTGACCCCGCTGTCTCTCCCTGACCCTGCTGTCTCTCTGACCCCACTGTCTCTCCCTGACCCCGCTGTCTCTCCCTGACCCTGCTGTCTCCCTGACCCCGCTGTCTCTCTGACCCCGCTGTCTCTCCCACAGAAGGCGCGCCTGGCGCGGATCCGCGTGGCCAAGACGGGCAGCTCCAACGCCTACCTGCACAGCAAGCGCAACGGGCTGCTCAACGAGGCCCTGGAGCTCCCGGTGAGTGCCCGGCAGCTGCTGCCCCTGCCCCTGCCCCTGCCCCTGCCCCTGCCCCTGTTCATGTTCCTGCCCCTGCCCCTGCCCTGTTCCTGCTCCTGCCCCGTTCCTGTCCCTGCCCCTGCCCCTGCCCCTGCCCCTGCCCCTGCCCCTGTTCATGTTCCCGCCCCTGCCCATGCCCTGTTCCTGCTCCTGCCCCGTTCCTGTTCCTGCCCCTGCCCCTGCCCCTGCCCGTGCCCTGTTCCTGCTCCTGCCCCGTTCCTGTTCCTGTTCCTGACACTTCTCCTGCTCCTTCTCCTGCCCCCGTTCCTGTCCCTGCCCCTGTTTCTGCCCCTGCCAGCCCCTCCCTGGCTCCCAGCTCCCCCTCGTCCCCAGCCTGGCACACGGGGTCCCACACAGGTGTGCAGGCACAGCTGGAATCCAGCTGCTGCAGGGCAGGGAAGGTTTCCCTGAGCTGGCCCTGAGCTGCACAGGAGCTGCACAGGAGCTGCACAGGAGCCAGCCCCGCAGCCAGGAGCAGGCTCACAGCTCCCTCTGAGCCTGCCTGTGCCGGAGCTGCTGGGGCTGGCCTGATTTACACGACAAACATCCACTGCCCCCATCCGTGCTTTAGGGTCTCAGATGTACAATGTGATCATCTGCAACCGGACAGGGAAATATTCCCTGGCTCCTGTTCAGGCTGCCTGGTGCTGGGTTTATCTTTAAAGGCCTCCAGAGGCCTCTGGCTGCTCAGGAGGAGGAAAGTTTTAAGTGCTCAGATTGCTCAGCAGAACCAGCAGACACGAGAGGAGGTTATTACATTAAGCCTGATCAACACCAGAGCAGGTATTAGCACATTTCATGGATTTCATTTCAAATAAATCAGCCTTTCATGCACGTGGGGAGCAAAGAGAAAGAGATGAAGAATGACTGAGCCCCGGAGCCACCTAAGGACTCATTTGTGCAGCCCCACTTGGGATCTAATCCTCAATTTCACTCTCCCTGGGACACATCCCTGCTTTTGTGCCCGGGGAGGAGCAGCAGAGCAGGGATGAGAGTGTGAGGAGCTCTCTGAGGAGCAGCTGGGGGAGCTGGGGGCTTTTCCAGCCCCACCATTCTGTAAGGTCACAGCTGAAACCCCTGCAGCCCCTGTAAATGTGCTGCCAGGACTGGAGCACGTGGCTCTGGTGTGTGGGATGTGCTCAGAGCAGCCTGAGACGCACAGACCTGGCCCTTCCCTGATCTCTGAACTCTGCACTGAGGCGCTTCTCACCCAGCACAGGTTTGGAAGGAGGGAGAGGCTCTGCTCTCCCTTCCAAAACAAGCTGCATCCTTCTGGCACCCTCCAGCCTCGTCTCCTCCCTGCACATGCAGCCACGCTCAGCAAATCGGCTCCGTGGACTTCTGGCACTGCGGAGCAGCTCAGGAGCAGCTTCTGCATCCAGTGAGCCAGGACTGCTCACACCTATCCCAGAGCTTCATCCCCACTCAGGAAAGGCTCAGCACTGAAGTCAGCTCTGCTGGGATCCTGCTATCTCATTACCCAGAAACATGCAAAGATTGGGCTAAAAATGTAACATTTCCTTTTAAGCTTCAGGTTTCTGATCTTTAAAATTGCCAGGAGAGCTTAGCAGGATCACTCAGTCTTCACTTGATCTTCCAGCCTGTCATCCCAACCAGGATCTCCTCACTCCTCTTGTCAACCAAACTCCCTGCCAAGACCACTCAGGGAAGAGCAGCTGCACACCAGTGCTCAAGTCCAAAATGCACGAGGCTGAGAGAAATATTGGCTGAACGGGTTCATTTTCTGGCACCTGCCCAAAAGTAAGTGGGAAAAGGATCATTTTGGCTAAAAAGCTACTGTAGACACAGGAAGGAAAACAGAAACATCTCTGAAGAAGTTCTAGAAGATATTTTCACCCATTAATAACTAAATTTAGATCTACAGGGGCTCCTGCAGCAGGTTTTCACAAGGTTTTGGCTGTAACTTCCTTCCTGGTGGGTTTATAACTCTAAATCATGGAATCCCAGCTGGGTTCGGGCCAGAGGCAAGGCCCAGCGTGTCTCTCTGCCCAGGTAGAGACACTCATTAATTACAGAAGTGCAGAGCATTCTTCCCTACAGGTCTACGTGTCCAGTTCAACTCCACGAGGCAAGATGTTATGTCCTTCATTTTCCAGCAGAGCAACAAACCCTTCTGGAGAGTACGAAATGTGAATGACAGCAAGTCTAGACAGCCAAATTTTTTAAGCTGTAAGAACACAGAGGAGCACGGCGTGTGTAGCTGCTGTAACAGGCACCAAAACATTCTCTCCATCCTGTGCAGATTTGTCAGGGAAATGAGCACCAGGCTGCTCCCTGCTCGCTCCAGGGCCTGTCTGACACCTTGCCCAGGGTTTGTGTGAGCAGGAGGGGCTGCCCAGGCTGGGATTCCAGCTCAGCCCAGCCCTGCCCAGGGTCACTGAGCACAGCAGAGCTGTGGCACCGAGGGGTCAGCGGGCAGGGCCAGCCCCACGCTGGGCTCAGCAACCAAACCAACAAATGGAGCCCAGGAGGGCTCAGGAGCCCAGGATTGGGCTCAGGACTCCAGGATTGGGCTCAGAACTCCAGCATTGGGCTCAGGACTCCAGGATTGGGCTCAGGACTCCAGGATTGGGCTCAGGAGCCCAGGACTGGGCTCAGGATTCCAGGATTGGGCTCAGGAGCCCAGGACTGGGATCAGGATTCCAGGATTGGGCTCAGAACACCAGCATTGGGCTCAGGACTCCAGGACTGGGCTCAGGACTCCAGGATTGGGCTCAGGAGCCCAGGACTGGGTCCCAGCAGCTCCAGCACTCCGACACCACCTCCCAAGGGAGCAGCTCGTCCCAGAGCCCCCAGCACAGGGAAGGGGAGGCAAAGGAAGGATTCATCCAAGGCCAGCAGCAGGAAGATCAGCCTCCAGCAGGAGCACAGACTCGTGCCCCACAAACGTGTGCATTTGTGACATTTGCCATCTAGGCACGAAGTACTCAGACTGTTTTCTTCTCATTTAGAGGTTTTTTTAGTGGGCTTTATGTCAAAAGTGCTCAAGGGATGGTGAGATCCTTCCCATGGCAGCAGCCTACATATCCTCTTAGCAGTAATCTCCTTGTACAGCTGAAATTCCCTCTTAGCTGCAGTGCCAGGAGGTGAATATCCCAGCAACAGAAGGCTGGGAGCTCTGGTGCCTTTTCACAACCCCAGACAAGCCCTGGCCAGGGCCAGCCCGGCCCCTGAACCAGCTCACCAGGGCCCACTGAAATCAAGGTGAACTGGAAGAACTTTGGATTTCAGCACTGACACCACAGTGTGCTGCAGCCTCCCCCAAGCAAGCAGCAGCTCCCTGAACGTCTTCCAAGAGCAGACTGAAGGGGAGCTGGCACCAAAGCCTTGCCAGGCTGGCCCCCCTGCTCAAAGAGCAGAGCTCTGCTTCCCCAGCAGCTCTGTGTTCCAGGCAGCCCCTTCTGCCCAAGGCCCAGCCTGGCTCTGCCTGCAGGAGCCAGGAGCCGCTCTCTGCAGGATCCCTTTCCTCAGACTGCTCCCAAAATGCCAGATCCCCAGGCTGCTGCCCTGGCCTGGCCAGGTTCTGCAGGGCTGGTGCCTCTTCCCACCCGGCTGCTGCCAGGAGCAGGTGAGGATGCCAGGAGCAGGTGAGGATGCCAGGAGCAGGTGAGGATGCCAGTCCCTGGCACCCCGCCGGGCTCTGCCATGCCCGAGCCCTTTCCCAGCCAGAGGTGGGAGGCAGAGGAGAGGCTGGGCTGGGCTGCCAGCCTGAGCCACTGCCCGGGGGCTCCTGCCAGCCCTGGGGAAGCTGTCTTGGCTCTCAGACCCCATTTCGATTTCCTCTCAGCAAATCCTCATAAAAATACACCGTCTGCAGTATGTGCTCTTCCTCCCTCCTTTCCCAGTGTTTTAGTGCAGCATCATCTCAGCTTTAGGGCTTCCAAGGAGCTCCATGGGAAACATTCCAGCCCAGACTTCAGGGGAGACAGTCGTCTCAGCAGGAGCCAGCAGGACCTGCTGGATGTGTTACCTCATCAGGAGGATTGTTAATAAGAAAAATGGAACTGATTTCTTCTTTTTAGGCCACTTCTAAAAATACGTCTGGGAATGTTCATCTTCCAAAACAACAGCAACAAAACATCCATAACCTGCCTAAGAAGCATTCCCACAGGAATCTATTAATTCTGTGCTCAGGAAGTCAGCTTCCTTAATGTACCACTTCAGCTGTGTTTTGGCAGCCGTCAGCTCAGAGTTATCCCTCCCCTCCAGCATCGAGCAGCAGCCTGGGAGCGGCGTGCAGAGCAGGCACGTGCAGGGAGCAGCGGGACGCAGGGTGCATTAAATGCAGTGCTTTAACCACAGCTGCATTTGATCCCTGGAGAGCAGCACGCAATGGCTTGGCAGGGTGTTCTGCCACCGTTTCCTCTCCTGAGCAGGCAGGTCCTGAGCACTGATTCCAGCACAGCAGCTCAGAGTCTCCTTTTCCTTCCCTGTGGGGCTGGGTGGGAGCTCAGCAGCCCCTCCTGGGCTCCCTCCCCTGCTAGGAACACCCAGGAACACCCAGGAACAGCCAGGAACACCCAGGAACAGCCAGGAACACCTGGGAACACCCAGGAACACCCAGGAACAGCCGGGAACACCTGGGAACACCCAGGAACAGCCGGGAACACCTGGGAACACCCAGGAACACCCAGGAACACCCAGGAACAGCCGGGAACACCCGGGAACACCCAGGAACACCCAGGAACAGCCAGGCCTCGGAGCAGCTCTGAGTCCCCCTGGCTGCACGAGAGAAATCATTAAGGAAAAGGCTGAGGAAACTTGCTGAGAGCCAGGAGGAACGCCTGGCAGCACGGACGTGGTTCTCCTTCAGCTCCTGCTGCTCCTGCTTGTTCTCCTGGCTTACACTGCCTGGGTTCTGTTCCCTCCTCTTTCTGTGCATGCAGGGATCCACCGAGGAGGAGCAGCACACGACTAAAGGCACCTCCTTAATCGAGAGCCAACACCACCATCTGCTGCACTGCCTGGAGAAAACCACGGTGAGTACCAGCAGTGCCCAGCCTGGCTGCCAGGCAGGGATCTCACACGGGGGCAAAGAGGGGACCCGGCAGCACTCCCAGGGCTGGCACTCACACCCCTGGCACTCACACACCTGGCACTCACACACCTGGCACTCACACGCACACCTGGGCTCCCCAGAACACATGGGGGCTTAGAGGGGACCCTGGCACACACTCCCAGGGCTGGCAGTCTCACACAGCTGGCACTCACAGACACACCTGGCACTCACACAAACACACACACACACACACACACCCCTGGCACACACACACTCACACCTGGCACACACACACTCACACCTGGCACTCACATACTGACACCTGGCACTCACACCCCTGGCACTCACACACTCACACACACACACACACACACACACAGCTGGCACTCACACCCCTGGCACTCCCACCCTCACCCCTGGGCTCCCCAGAACGCTCTGCAGCAGCTCAAATGCATTTCTGCTTCGTTGTCTGTGCAATGCTGGCAGTCACTGTGCAGGGGGACCACGGTGGGGTTACCTGCTGCCCTCAGCCCCCAGCTGCACGGAGCCAGCAGCAGTGTGCAGCTCCTCTGAACACCCCCACGTGTCAGCGAGGCTGGGAGATCTCAGAATAAGAAGTTTCATTTTTTCAGTGCTGCTGGAAGGCCCAAAGTGCATTTCCCTGCAGGCACACAGCACGCCCCGTCCCCGGGGCTGAGCAGCACCAGGGGACAGCTCTGCTGCCTCGGGAGGAGGATGCTCTGGGGACTCCCAGCACGCCTGGGACCAGAGCCCACGGGCTGGAAAAACAGCCCTCAGCCCTGGGGTGGCTCAGAGAGGATGAGCTCTGCTCCAGGGTTCACAGGTTGCACACATCTTTCCTGGTCGCAAGGGCAGCTGATTTATCTCAAAGCCAGTTTGTGCAGCATGACTTTTCTGTTTGCATCCTGCAAGTGTTGGGAGCGAGAGTTTTATTTTGCATTAGTGACCGATTGTGTATGCAGAAGTCTTTGGGAACATTTCAGATATTTATTTGATACATATGTTTTGCTTCCAGGTTTTTATAAAAGGTTCTGCAGTGAAGGAACACATTATCTGTAGCATGATTCATTCTAGGGAGAATGAAGAGAGGTTAACACTTGAAATATTCATGCCTTTTTGTATCTGCATCCATCATCAAATGTACTTTTGATTTCTGACTTGCAAGGGTTTCTTTTAGACAAATCACCTTCACTTCCATAGTTTGGCTTGTGCTGAAGTAGCACCACATAGTCCTCAGAGATACACTGGAAGAAGCTGAGAATTAATTACAGTGACCTGAGCCCAAGGAGCTCTAAGGGTGCCGAGGGCAGGGAACTGATTCTTCCTGTATCAGTGGCTACTGGATTTGTTTTACACAACTCATCCTGCCTTTATTTCAGTGTTACATTACCAGCAGATATTTCACAACCTGACTCTTCAGTTTAGAACCTTCTGCCTGAAACCTTGGCTGCTGTCACCCGTATTTCACACAGGCACTTTCATTTGAGCACCTGAGCAGGCTGGCTCACAGACAGAGGCTGAGAGCCCTGCCTGCAGCCTCTGTCCTCCTGGAAGGGCTCACAGAGATCCTGGCCCCTGCAGGGGCAGCTGAGCATCTCCGGGGCTGCACGAGCTGCTCCATCACTCAGGAGCTGAAGGAACCAAAGTGTGCCCTAATTTGGGGTGTGGTGCCCTAATTTGGGCTGTGGTACCCTGGCTGTGTCAGCCCACCACACTGACAAAGGCTGACCACTTCCAGCTCACAAACCCGCTCAGACAATGAGTGCCAGGACTGAAAATGTTCCACATGTTCCTCTTTTTCAGCAAACAATGGCAGTAACAGTGATACTTGAATTGTGGTCAAAACTTAGGAGAATCTGCACTAAGGGGTTTCCCCTCGTGTTGTTTTCAGCCAGTTATTGCCAGGGTGTAGCACCAAATCAGGCAGCAGGTTTGGATTCTGCTCTGGAATTACCAGGCCAGAAAGTGCAATGGGTTTGTGTGGAGATCCTGTACTCCACAGAATCTATTAAAACACCGTGCAACAGGAAATGTAAATTACAGTGAAAGCATTTTTAAACACTGAAGAGTCATTTTGTGAGCAAGTTGCAGGAATGGAATGAGGAATGTACCATGGTTGTAAGCTTGTTTCAATGGGCAATTCACCCTCCCTGAAAGCAGGCAGAGGATTCTCAAAGTGCATTATTTATTGACCTGGTCTCTGGGCTGTCGTGGCACACACTTCCAGCTGAGTGGCTGTGAATGGTCACAGCTCTGCTGTGTCAGATGACAAAGTGACCCTGGAGTACTTGTAGCTGCCACAACAGAGATTACTTTGTCATATTCCCACAGCAGATGGAGTTGGTTCAAACAAAAGGAGGTTTTTCCCCTCTCATTCCAACTCCCAGAGTGAGTCTGGACATTCACATGCTGTATTTTGTCCAAGTGCTGAGTGCCTTGAGCCCAGTCCTTCAACCAAGCCCCTCTTCAGTGTTTTCACAGAGTTTGATCAAACCCCACAGTCCACTGGTGGCACAAGAGCAAAGCGATGCCAGCCTGTGATCTGTGAATCAGCAGCTGGAACCTGGCTGGCCTCTGCCTTTGGCTCTCTAAAGCAAAAACCTTGTTCTGGGTTTTGTTGCGCTTCCATGAGCAGAACACCCAGAAGCTGCATTGTCAGCAGGGTTCAGGTTGAGGGGCCTGAGAGAAGGAAGGGTCTGTTGCCCATGCAGACTGGAGCTGGAATGCTGAGGCGAGAGATGCAGAGCTGGGACTAAACTTGTGGATGCTGGAATGGACAATGAACTGTGTTTTTATCTTCTGTTGGCATGTTGTCCGTAGGGATTGTCCTATCTTGTGGATGATCCCCTGTTATCTGTACGAACTTCCACCATCAAGGTATTTCCTTTTCAATTCAATGTTTTCTCTGTGGTCTCTGTGACATGTCTGGACAGTGTTTGCTTACTTCTCCTGCTGCTCCTGTGCTGGGGAGTTTGTGCACGTGGCTCCCTCCGCTTTGCAGTGTTCCCTGTGGGAGTTGTTACTTGTCCCAGTGGGATCTGTGGCTGCCTTCAGCATGGTTGCTTTTGTTTCCCATCTTTTCTGAAGCTGACAGGGACTGGATGAGGTCTGTTCACCCTGCCTGGGTGCTCTTAGCCACACATATGAGCTCTTTCTTTCAGGATTTCTTGTTCCTTACCACAAAAGCTCTTTACAGATTCAGGTTTCTGAATTTCCTTCTCCCTGAACACTTCTCCCTCTTCACTGCTGTGTTTATTCCTCCCAGCTGATGCCCTGCAGGGATGCTTTGAACCCAACAGCCAATGCAAGCATTAAGTTCTATACCCAGGTGATCACCCAAATAAAATACAATCCTGCTCCCAGGCATAAAGAAAAGGAGCGTGGGCTCCCTTTGGGTTTCATAACCATGTGGCATTCCAGACTTTTTGAGGCCGTTCTGGAATCCAGACAAAAGATGAGCAGAAATTCGCATCCTGTGGATGCAGCGTGCCCGTCCCGGGCAGTGCGAGCAGGGCAGCAGCGCCAGCCTCGCCCTTTTCTCACTGCAGCGGCTGCTCCTGTGTCCCTGCCGGCCCCGAGGGCGAAGCAGGAGGGCAGGGTCCCGTCCTTCGGCCGTGCCCGGGCAGCCCTGGCAGCGCGGGGCAGGGAGCATCTCGCAGCCGCCGTGCCCGCAGTGACAGCTCCGCTTCTCCCCGCAGAACCACGAGTTCATCGACGAGCAGCTGTTCGAGCAGAACTGCCTGGAGAGCTCCTTGCAGAACTACCCCTCGTCGCGGAGCCCCTCGCTGGGCAGCGCCCGCGGGCTGGGCACCTCGTGCTGCTCGCGGCGCCACAAGAAGAGCTCGCACCTGCCCAACTGCAGCGTGCCCGCCACGCGGCTGCGGAGCATGCAGGAGCTCAGCACCATCCACATCCAGTGCAGCGAGCAGCCCTCGCCCAGCGCCAGGTGCGGGTGCCAGGGAGGGCAGGCGGGGCGGCAGGGCTGTGCCCAGGGTGGGGCTCTTGGCATGGTGTCCAGCTGTGCCCAGCTGCAGAGCTGGCAGGGCTGGAAGGGCTGAAAGGGCTGTGCCCAGGGTGGGGCTGGCAGGGCTGTGCCCAGCTGTGCCCAGCTGTGCCCAGGGAGGGGCTGGCAGGGCTGTGCCCAGCTGTGCCCAGCTGTGCCCAGGGAGTGGCTGGCAGGGCTGTGCCCAGCTGTGCCCAGCTGTGCTCAGGGAGGGGCTGGCAGGGCTGTGCCCAGCTGTGCCCAGCTGTGCTCAGGGAGGGGCTGGCAGGGCTGTGCCCAGCCAGGGGCAGGGGCTGCTGGCAGCGTCTCCGTGCTCCCCAGTGATGCCCCCAGGCTGGCTCCTGGCCGTGCTGGGAAGAGGCAGGCTCCAGGCAGAGTCCAGGGCAGCTTGGCAGGGGGATGTCAGGGGTGTCCCTGCCCAGAGGGGCAGGCACGGAGCAACCTCCCCAGGGAATGGGCACGCTGGCAGAACCAGGGGGCAGCAGTGGCTGGCAGTGGCTGGCAGTGGCCAGCAGCCAAAGCTGCTGGAGGGCTGACATGGTCTCCCTGGGACACTCCACCGATTTTCATTGTCCAAAAGTCTAAATTGCCACTCTAAGCATCACTGGGAAGCAAACAAGAGGAGTTTCACAGTGGTGTCTTAGTAGCTGTGACCTAAAAAGCCATAAAGAATACAGGTAAAGTGTCCCTTAATAGAAAATGTTTAAAATTTCACTTTATACATAAATTGCTGAAAAAAGAGTCATTTATTCACCATATAATTCCTGGAAATATTAAATTACTTTCTAAATCCCCCTCAGCCCATTAAGTTTTTTGTGCACCAGGGCTGGTTTTTTATGTCCCATTCCTCTTCTCCCCACTCCTATCAAAGGGATGTAGAAACCAAAACACAAGCCGCCTTCAGGGCAGCAAGTGATTACTTGGTGCCAGAAGGGCATTTCAGAGCATGAATTATGAACGAATAAGCAGAAAACAAGTCTCCAGCTATTTCAGTTTCAATATGACAATATTTTAAACCAGCACCTGAAGCAGTAATTCAGGGGAATGTCAACTGTTCTGGGTGCTAAATCAGATGCCGGTGATATTTTAAATGTCAACACTTATTTCACTTGCTTACCAAACTGGGCAGGGATGGAGAGAGAAAAAAGGCTTTATGTTATTCTTCATGTGCAGTGCCAGCAGCTGGGTGTACTGGTTACACTGGCAGAAGCACCCGGCCCTGGGGCTGCCCCACGCTCAGCTTGAGCCCGAGGCAGGGTGGGATCGTTCCTGGATGTGTGAGGGGTCAGAAACCATCCCAGTCACTCCCCAAAAGCAGCAGCAGCAGCTGCCCAGCTGGGAGCTCCCCTCGCTGCAAGGACAGGCCTCGTGTGGAAAACGAACGTGTCGGGCTGCAAAGAGCAGACTCCTGTAGCTGTGCAGATGCACAGAAATCAACCTATCATTTTCCCCCTGTAATTAATTATAGGATGCAATTTATGCAGATCTAATAAAAATGCTCCCAGCTGTCACATCCTTCAAGCTACTGCAGAGAGAAATAAAATAGAAAAAATCAAGGGACGGTGAATACGAAAGAGGTATTTGAAATGCAAGAAAGACAACATCTTTCTCAGAAAGA
This sequence comes from Lonchura striata, assembly GCF_050655825.1. Lineage (NCBI taxonomy): Eukaryota > Metazoa > Chordata > Aves > Passeriformes > Estrildidae > Lonchura > Lonchura striata. Next base: position 1,310,166 of record NC_140728.1, read on the forward strand.
ACTACCTGTGCTCTGAAAAGATGCACTGCACGGGCCAGTGTATTTAGATGTCCTTTTAAATAATCTGGAATTATGCAAGAAGGAAATGGAAACAGAACAATTTGCCCCGTGAAAAGCTGTCTCCTAGCCAGGGGGAGCATTACCAAAGCCTGGTGTAATCCGTGTAGACATAAACGGTGCCTGGCAGGAGCAGGGGCGATGTTTAAACGGAGTCTTTGACCGTTTCAGCTGGGTACGGTCCTGATTAGGAACCGCAGCCGTCCCCCCTTCCTGCCGCCTGGCTCCGAGAGCCCAGCCGAGCATAAATTTGTTTTCCAGCCGTTCCAGCCTCAACATGAAGCCGGACGACGGGCTGAGGCCGAACTGCAAGGGCGCGCAGATCACCACGGCCATCATCAGCATCCCCACGCCGCCGGCGCTGACGCCCGAGGGCGAGAGCCGGCCCGGCCCGGGCAGCCCCGGCACGAACGCTCCCAGCGCGGCCGCCAGCGTCGTCAAGGTCTCCGCCTTGTGACCGGCCCGGCGGCGGCGGCACCGGGACGGGCACCGGCAGCGGCACCGGCAGCGGCAGCGGCAGCGGCAGCGGCAGCGGCAGCGGCAGCGGCAGCGGGACCGAGCTGCGGGCACCGGCACCGGCACCGGGCTGAGGCACCGGCAGCGGCAGCGGCAGCGGGCTGCGGGCACCGGGGCAACCGGGACAACGCCGCCGTGCCGGGACCGGGGGAAGGGCTGCAGGAGGAGAACACCGCCGTGCCGGTACCGGGCTGCCGGGACCGGGCAACCGGGACAACGCCGCCGTGCCGGGACCGGGGGAAGGGCACCGGGAAGGGCTGCAGGACCAGGACGCCGCTGTGCCGGTACCGGGGCCGGGCTGCAGGAGGAGAGCACCGCCGTGCCGGTACCGGGGGAAGAACTGCGGGACCAGGACGCCGCCGTGCCGGTACCGGGGCCGGGCTCCGGACCCAGCCGTGCCGGTACCGGGGCCGTGTCCCGGACCCAGCCGTGCCCCGGACCCAGCCGTGCCCCAGACTCAGCCGTGCCGGTACCGGGGCCGGGCTCTGGACCCAGCCGTGCCCCCGGACCCAGCCGTGCCCCGGACCCAGCCGTGTCCCGGACCCAGCCGTGCCGGTACCGGGGCCGTGTCCCGGACCCAGCCGTGCCGGTACCGGGGCCGTGTCCCGGACCCAGCCGTGCCCCGGACCCAGCCGTGCCCCGGACCCAGCCGTGTCCCGGACCCAGCCGTGCCGGTACCGGGGCCGTGTCCCGGACCCAGCCGTGCCGGTACCGGGGCCGGGCTCCGGACCCAGCCGTGCCCCCGGACCCAGCCGTGCCCTGGACCCAGCCGTGCCGGTACCGGGGCCGTGTCCCGGACCCAGCCGTGCCGGTACCGGGGCCGTGTCCCGGACCCAGCCGTGCCCCGGACCCAGCCGTGCCGGTACCGGGGCCGTGTCCCGGACCCAGCCGTGCCCCGGACCCAGCCGTGCCGGTACCGGGGCCGTGTCCCGGACCCAGCCGTGCCCCGGCTGGGGGAGCAGCGCCGCCCGAGCGCGGCACGCAGCGAGTCACGGAGCAGACGGAAATATAACACTGTGTATCGCAGCACCTTTTTAAAGGTTTTTAATGGATAATATTTATTCATGAGGAAATGACTGAAAAGGTGAAAAACAATAGATTTTGTGAGGTTTTTTTTTCTTCTTCTTCACGGAGCAGAACCTTAAAACCAACCAAAATTTCACTTTTTTTTTTTTTTTCTTTTATAGGAAAAGATTTAGACAAAGAAGCCTCCTGTCACAGCAGCCCCCTGCAGCGCTGTGTGTGTGAGTGTGAGTGTGCAGAGCCCCCAGGGCACGGCCCTGCCACCCGGCAGGAGCCCAGGTGTGCCAGCCCCGGGCACACCCACCCCCACACACACACCTCCCTCCCTGGATGCCATCCCCAGTTTAGACTATTTTGTACCCGCCTTTCAAGTCAATACAGTGCAATTGCAAACAGTGTGTTTGTCTGCTAATTATTGTCTGTGGAAACATATTTGTGGAGAAAAACAAAACAACAAAAAAAGACAGGCTTTAGTAGAGTTTTAGTCCCACCTGGGTATCTGCTTTCTATTTTTGTTATCACTTGTAAGAGTGTGACTAGACTACAGTTCTGTATTTTTAAAAAGGAAAAAAAAAGGAAAAGGTAGAATTCTTTTTTAATACTGTGCACACAAAAGGCAAAGAACGAAAGCACTGAACTCAGCTTCAAGCGTTCCTGAGTCTAACAGAGGTTCCTGGTAATGTATGCCCATGCTGTTAACTTTTGGTTCCTATAGAGAATTCCTTTGCTAGCACTGGACGTGTAACCCGTTGTAAATAGTAGCCAAATAATGTCTGGATTTATACTTGATAATAATTAACCCCAGAGCCAAATACCTTGCATGGACAGAGAGGTATTTGGCTTTTCCAGAGTCTTAGGGCTCCAGTTGTCCTGTCCACGGCTCCTGGGCTGCATTGATTTTGGGGATAGACAAGTCAGCAGTTTCAGTTCTCCACCCAGCACAGGATCTGCCTGAGGAGGGAGCAGGACTGGAGCAGGAAAACATTGGCTCATGTGTTGGTACAGACAGCATTTCCTATCCACAGCTCTACACTTAGCTTGGGAGAAGTCTAGCATGAACTAGCAGCTAACCAAAAACTGGAGAACACTGTGTGGTACTGCCAGGAACCTCATCCTGGCACCGACCCCTTCCTAGGAAGGATTCCTCAGAGGAAATTGGTGGCCTGAAGCACAGCCCATCCATCCCCTGCGCAGAGGAGCTCCTGCCTGCACTGCCTTCTGGAGTCCCTTTTGCAGGGGATCGGGGCGGGGGGACACCCCTCCCCTGCCCCCGGCTGGCCCTGCTCATGCACAAACCTCCCCGAGGCCCTCGCAGGGCCCGGGGGACGGGGAGACCCCAGCCCTGCCCTGGGCAGGGGCTGCGCCCCCTCACAGGCACAGGAGCAGCTCCAGGAGTGTTTCAGGCTGGCTCAGCAAAGGGATGGCTTTTTTTAACATCTGTCATAACCTCTCCCGATGTAATATTTATCTGCACATATACACACACACATATAAGTAATTACAGACACATACATGTATAGATAATTACTGCTGATTACACATAGAGCTGCACCCTGCTTTGGCAGCACTCCTGCTGTGAGCGATGGCTGATGCATTCACTCAGAACCCTCCTTAGAATCCTACAACATCCGAGGAACCTTAGGGCTATGGCTGAGCCTCCAGCAGCTGCACCAGCTTCTAGTCATTTATTCCAGTGCTGTAATATGTTACCCAAAACTATGTTCAGTCCTGTTTTAAAAGATTAAAATGCTCTGCCTTTTGCTGCTTCCCGTAGGATGTTATACTGCAGTTAATCTTACCATTACTGAGGCTTTTTTTCAATGTTTTAATTTAATTTTTGCTTTATTTTCATTAACTGTCATCATCTGAGCACCCCTGCCCTTCTAGATCAGAGGCCTTGCTCTGCACCACTCGCCACCTTTGCAACCTCATCTGCACTGGCACAGAGTGAGGGTGAAATGTCCCCGTGCTGATGGGGACAGGACTAAAAATTACAGTCAGGGATTCCAGATGGATTCTTGGTGCTGCCTGATTCCTGATTTAGGGTGGAGTGCTGAACCAGGCACTTCCCATCCCTGCATCTGTAAATAGCCACCCCAGCAGCCCTCATCCAAACCCCTGACAGGGCTTTTCACCGCTGTCCATCGAACCTTTGGAAAGGGGAGTGTAACATTCCAGTTTAAGAGGTTAAAAAGAATGAGGAAAACCAGTTCCAGGAGCTTCTGGCTGGCTGCTTGGGCTCTGTTTTCTTCCAGAAACCAGGAATTGTGATCCTGGCCGGGAGGCAGGGCTCGTGCCTCTGCCATGAGCGGGGCAGGGGCTGCCCCACGCTGCCAGCTCCTCACAGGCTCGCAGGGGGTGCAAACACGCAGAACCAAGGAAGTCTGAGCCTGGAGGAACGGGGCTAAAAGTATTTTTAATGGAGCCATTAGCTTCCCTTATCCTCTAAAGTCGCCCAAGTAAAGCTTCCAAAAGCACCTGGAACTGCGTGGTGGAAAACCTGGGATTTCCCCAGGAGAGCACTGTGCACCCCCAGGAGCTGCAGGGACAGGGATCCAGCCCTGCAGGGACAGGACAAGGATCTATCCCTGCAGGGACAAAGATCCAGCCCTGGAAGGACAGGGATCCATCCCTGGAGGGACAGGACAGGGATCTGTCCCACAGGAACAGGACAGTGACCCATCCCTGCAGGGCTGGATCCCTGGGCTGGAAATGGGGAAGGGGAGGGTGTGCAGCCAGCAGAGCAGGGAGCTGCCCTACAGCCCCTCCATCCTGACCCAAGGGGGCAGGAGGGTTTCCCCAAATTTGTCATCCTTAAACAGCACCGAGGACAGGCCAAGCCACCCCTGAGAATTCCCGAGGCTCATCCCCAGTGCTCCCAGTGCTCCCAGTGCTGCCCTGCCCCCAGCACCCCAAGCCCTCCCGGGCACACGGAGCCTGACCCCACGCAGGGCAGGGCTGCTCCTGGGGCTGCTGCTGCACAGGGGCAGCTGGAGCAGCCCCAGAGCAGCACCTGGAGCAGGGCAGGCTCTGCAACAGCCCCTGAGCCTGCAGAACACCAGTGCTGTGCTGGCACTTCAGCTCAAAGCCTTCCCCCTCCCCTCATTCCTCGAGACTTTTTATAGTTTTAGAGAAGCTCCTTTAAAAGAGGTAAAAATGGATTCTTTGTACAAAAAGCAAGTGGAAGGGCATTATTTTTTCAGATTTTCCTAAAGCAATATAAAAATATCAAAGGAGCAACTCCTTTTTCTGAGCATTTTTTTCCTTTCCAAAGCTTTTTCTGAAGGAAAAATATTTTCACCGATTTTCAGCCTATTCTATCAATAGATTTCCTCTCTTCTCAGCTGGCATCGAGCTGCTAACAGGATTCACACCCAGCTGGCAGCAAATGATTCTTTCACACATAGGCTTTGATTTCCATCTACTTTCTAAAAGCCACCTTTTGCTTTCAGTTTCCTTAAAAAGACAACCACATGGCATTAGTGCGGAATAAACCTCATGGATAATTCAAAATACATCTTTCTTTAATTGGCCAGAAAGATCAGATTTAATCAATGCCACTTGTTTAACCTAAAGCTGTTGCTAATACCTGTCCTGTAACCCAGCACCCGTCATTCTAGTCTAGACAGTTTAAGGTGTGTGCATGAAAATCAGATTAACACCAGCTAAGGAATGCAAATTTCCTTCAAGAGTTTGCTTTTTTAAGTAAAGAGGTTGCAAACATGTTGCATCTTACATGTATTGTAAAGAAAATTCAGGAAATTAAAATCACATTTAATTTATGTGTTGTAACATCCCTTGGACTTTGTAATATTTTAATCTGCTGGACTAAGGCAGAGTTAAAGTCAGCACTCATGCAGAGCGGGTGAACATCAGCTTTGAGCCGCAAACTTAATTCTGCTGTTAAAGTTAGGTGAATAAAACACCTTTTCCAATCACTCACCCATCCAGTCTATCTCAATATTTTGTTTTAGAGCGTTATCCTGCTCCAGCACTTGGAGATCCATGGGTTTAGAGCCCGAGTTTTAGGCTTTGTCTTTGCCAAAACCGCTGTGATTTTCTCTTTCTAAAACTGTCAGAGTGAGGGAAGGCAGTGAACACCAGGAGCTGAGCACCAGCAGCCTGGGCTCTGCTCCTGACCCCCTGAGCAATCACCAGGTGACTCGGGGACATCATTTCAGCTCCCTGGCAGCCCTTGGGGCAAAGCACCTCCTCCTGCAGTGGAGCTCAGCTGGTGGCACCCCAAAAGGCCCCAGGGAACTGGGGAGTGCCAGAGCTGCTGCCCCTGCTCAGGGAGCAGAGCCCGCGCCAGGAGCTCAGGTGGAGCAAAGAGCAGGGCACACAGAGCCTGTGGCAGTCCCTCCTCCTGTTCCAGTCTGTTCCTCTGTGTGTCCGTGTGTCCGTCCCCTCCCTGGTTCAACCAGTGCTGCCCCGGAGCCTCGGCTGGGGAAGGTCCCACCACACCCTTCAGCCGCCACCGGAGCTCCCAGGGGCTCCTCGGACCAACCAAGTCTCAAAAAGGGTGTGATGGTCTATTTTTGATAACCAGTATGGCATTCCAATGCAATGGTGTTTTCTTTAGGAGTTCTATGTTGTACGAAGCTCTCAACCTTATTATTTTCTATTTTCGTACTTTAAATGGGCTTTGCTTTACAAATGTCAGAGGACAGATAGGAAATGTACTGGACACAACTGCAGGTAGCTTCATTTGAGAACAACTTTCTAGAAGAACCGTTTCCTGTTGTCTTCTTTTGGAATTGTAGTGCATATGTTGAAACTTGTATATCATTTACAGTATTGAGTCTCGTGCCACTGCTGTACCTGATGTATCCAATCCGGATTAAACAGAGTATGTGCCACAAACACCAACAGGATGCTGTCATTCCTTCCAAAAACCTCCCGGGAGGTCCTTTTGGAGACTCTGGGTGCTGACCTAGGCCACCGGAGTTGCATTTAAATGCTAATTAACTCTTCCCCAAGCAGTCATTAATGAAATCAGTGAGATGTACAGGACAGCAGCAATGCACATACTGAAGTGCATCTCTTACAGGGTCCTCTCTGCGAATGTTACAAGTAGCAAAAATTCATCTTGGAAACCAGATCATGCTGCCTTGGCCTTTTCCAACTGCACAAAGGGGAACTCCCTCCCACAAAGGGAGTAAGGCAGGAGCAAAGCACAGAAACAACTTTCAAAATTAGTGCAGAGCCAGCCCAGGGTCAGCACCCGAAGCCAGCAGCACTCCCTCTTTTCCTGCCCCAGGACAGCTCTGTACAAGCCAAACAGGAAATATCAATTAGTTTTAGCAGTAATAGGTAATTCCATTCTAATTAAACATTCCTGAAAGTGTGGGAAGTCTGATACTGTTGCACCCAGAGGGGCAGACCAATTATGATGGCTGCTGCACATTTTCTACATAATTAAATGCTCCACCACACAGCCTGCTGCACACCTTGCTATAGAAATATTATTTATACAGTGTTAATTAACTGGATTTAATTTAGCAATACGGGCATTGAGATGCTCGTTTCATTCTGCCACTTCACTGGATGTAATCAGTGCCTGGTGTTTACCAAGAGAATTAGGGAAAGTGGGATCATCACCAGCTTTGAACAGACCATGGAGCCTCACAGGGAATTCAGCTTCACCAACAGCCACAGGGAAGGCAAGGAGGCAAGAGGGAGGGCAGCCCTGGCACAGGTGCCCAGAGCTGATGTGGCTGCCCTGGATCCCTGCAGTGCCCAGGGCCAGGCTGGGCACTGGGGCTGGAGCAGCTGACAGGGGAAGGGGTCCCTGCCACGCCTGGGGGCAGAGCAAGGTGAACTTTAGGGTCCCTTCCACCCAAACCTCTCTGGGATTTCATGAAATAGCCCTGGGATTGTTCTGTATTTTGTCCTTTCTGACTTTTTTTAATGTGGGAATGGCTGCCTTTTATCATCCTTTTTTTACTTTGGATTGTAAAGATTCCAACTGAGATCCAGCTGTCTTTCTTTTTCTTTTATTAACAAATTGTAACAGCGTCACTGGACCTGTGTAAAACATTTACCAGACACAGCTGCTTATAAAAAGACACCATTTCTCTCCATCTGTCTCTTGTCAGTGTCCTTTAGAGCAGCACTGGTGCCACAGGCCAGGCCAGCCCTGGTCCCAGGACATCAATCCTCATCCCTCAGCAGCTCCTGGAGATAGACTGAGTTGATGTGGTAGGCACTGATGCAGCTGAACTGCCAGTAGCTCCTGCTGTAGTGAGACAGGGCTGAGTAGTAGCTCTGCCAGGCGTTGTAGTAACATTCCCAGTACTCCTCAGAACCCCAGCCCTCGTGTGCAGCATCATCCCAGGAGCTGCAGCTCCGCTCCTCCTCAGTTCTGCTCGTGGCAGCACTGGAGGACTGATGCTCGTGGCTTTTCTTGTGTTTAGCACTTTGTTTGGGCACTTTCTTTCTCACTCCATTTTGCCTCGGGCCGTGGGGAGGCTCCCGAGGCTGCTCAGGGGTGGGACAGGGACCTGCCCCAGGGGTGGGACAGGGACCTGCCCGGCCCTGCCGTGCTGGGGGCACAGCTTGGGGCTCCTGCGTGTCTGACAAGGCCCCAGGGCAGGAGAGACTGGCCCTGCTGCTCCAGGAATCCCTGCAGCTCTCTGAGCCATCGCTGTCAGCAGACACTGCCCCGTCTGCTGCTGCCTCTGTGTGATGCTCCATCTCCTCCCACTCCACATCCCCATTTCTGGGCAGCCCACGCTGCTCTCCTGGGCCTGAGTAACTTCTGAAAATCTCCACCTCTCTCTCTGACCCTTCTTTAATGAAATACTCATAATCTTCAACAAAATCTGAGAAGCTCCAGGGACTGGCGAGATGGTTTTTGAAAGAAGACAAGCATGGAATTTTGGGAAGATTTTTCTTTAAGGCCTCCTCGTCTGGAGCCTGAGTGCTGTGCTGTCCATCCATCCTGGAGATGGGTTTGACTTGATTCCTCTGTTCTGTGTGACAGCTGGAAGTTTGGGGGCCTCTATTTCTCTGTACCTTTGCAGGATTTGTGCACTTTTTAATCTGTTTTTGCTTCGGAGTCTTTTTTGGCCTTTCTACAGAAGAATTACCCCTTGGAAGGTTAGAGGGAGGCTGAGGTGTGTTTGGAAATCCATTCTGGACAGGCTGCAGCACTGGTTGCTCTGGTTTAGGACACACAGTGTCACAGTTCAGCACAGGAGCCGTGGGTATTGCAGGTTTAACTTCCACCTGCCCATCTTCAAACTGCTCCATCATTCCAGGAGGGATTGGCTCTGCACAGAGGAGAAACAGCAGCCACTCAGTCAAGGGCCTCCTTCCCTCTGGAAGGAGATACCCAGCTGAAGCTTCTCCAAATTGCATCTCAGACATCAAGTGAGGGCCCAAACACACCCCTTCCATTCCCAGAAAAGCTCAAAGAGCCAGAACATTTCCTTCACAGAAGGGACCAAAGGCTGCTCCAGACAAACAGCAGTACCTTACTTGTCAGGAGCTGAGAGTGAGGAACGTGGGCTAGAAGCAAAGCAGCCCCAGCAGGGAGGCCACACCACCCCTGGGCTCGTCTGAAGCTCTGACAGGAGACCAGCAAGCCCAGCCACAGCCTCAGCACAGGGCCCACCTGGCAGGAGAAGAAGCTGCAGGTTGCACTTCTGAGCAATTTTCATCATGGTGTTCTCCTCCTCCCCACGGCAGCAGTAGGTCACAGCCAGCCCCAAGGTGCCTGTGGGACAGAGCAGAGTTAACAGCAGGCCCAGCAGAGCTGAGACTAGCAGGGCTCAGGCCCAGCAGGGCTCAGACTAGCAGGACCCAGGCTCAGCAGGGCTCAAACCCAGCAGATCCTAGGCCCAGCAGATCCCAGCCCACCGAAGCGCCCGGCGCGGCCGATGCGGTGCAGGTAGGTCTCCCAGTCCAGGGGCACATCCAGGTTGATGACCAAGTTCACCTTCTCAGCATCAATCCCACGAGATGTCTGCAGGGAGGGAGGAGGAGAAAAGGGCACTGAGAGCTGAGTAGCTGCACAGAGCTTGGAATAAATCCAGAACCTGGGGAGGCTGGAAGGGACCACAGGGGTCACCCAAGGTGTTGGGGTCACCCTGACATGCGTAGCTCTCACAGCACACTGCCCACAGAGCAGCTTCTGGCTGCAGAGCAGCAGATAAATGACAGCTATTCCTGAGCCAGACCACAGAACGGGCTGGGTGGGATGGGCCCTAAAAGTATCACCTCGTTCCAGCCCTGCCATGGGCAGGCAGACGAGGCATGGGGCTGATTTCTAAGCCCCGCTGTGAAAATAAGTCCCAACCCCCAGCGCTTCACCAGCACATTTATGTCCTCTCCAATTCCAAGCCAAATCTAATCCTCTGAAGTAATTTTATGTGCAGTACTCCTGCATGCTGTAAAATTTGAAATAGAATCTGTAAAAAGCTTGTTTGAAAGCAGTAAATCTCACCAAGTCTGTGGAAATCAGAACTCTGCAGTGGAATTGCTTTAATTTAGCCATGGCATCAAGTCGTTGATTTTGATTCATGTTGCCTAGGAAGATAAAAATTAGAAGCAGGTTACATTCTTCATCTTTATGCCACTCACATTCTAGAAAACACTGCTTTGTATCATCAGGATAAGTTAGAAACTTCCTCAAACATCAGCCCCAAATGAGTAAAGAAGGAACAAACAGAACCGGAAAACTCAGGTCACTCATTGCAAAAAAAATTCTTTTCCTTGTAGATGGAGTCTTGAAAGACCTATGACAATTCAAATGCTATTCTCAGCCATTTAACCAGAGGCCCTGCAAGGCAAGATTGAAGATATATTTTCCTCGTTTAGGTCACATTTATGCACAATTTCAGTGGAATCAGAAAATTGTGAATGGTTTTACCTGAAATGCACTCGGCAGGGAAGCCTCTGGATGTCAGTATTTCAGCCAGATGTTGAGCCCTGAGGGAACACACACACTGAAAACTGGAAATAAAACCCCAGGCCTAACAACACCTGCCAGTCCTTGGGTTACTCTCTACAGCCAAGGACTGCATTGTGATATTTTCAGTATTTCACACTGCATTCCTCAGGCAGTATTTCAGAGCTGAGGTTTGCAGTCCGAGGCCTTGCAGGTCCCATGAATTTCTCTGAGCCTGGGCATTACAAGCACTGCTCCCAAACAAGCTTTGTCCAGGTGTTATTGCAAATGTGTTACCTGCTGTGCAGATTTGAGAAGACTAAGGCTTGGTTGAAAGGAATCTTGCTGAACAACTCCTGCAGGTGCTGGGTTTTTTCCTCAAAGGTTTTATGTGGGAGGGGATGGGAATTCACGATTTTGTAGTACTGCTTCAGCCCTGAGCAGGAAAGCAAAACAACAGATTAGGGGCTGCCATAAAAACATGCACAGAGTTCTGTAAACACGTGGTAGTGCAGCTGAAGGGAAACTGCAAACAGACAGACATCAGAACCTCCAGGAGAAAATTTTCTAAAAAGGCTAGAATTTTTGAATGGATAGAAAAAGGAGGGAGCTCCATTTGTCACTGGTATTTCAAAAATACAGAATCACAGGTTTGGGTTGGAAAGGCCTTTAAAGACCTTCTCATTCCACTTCAAGGTTCACTACATCAACACTGGGGATCAATATTCATAAACTGAACAACCCAGGGGTGAAATTAGGAACTAAAGGCAGGTGTTTTGGCTTTAGTGCCCTCCTCGTCATCTATTGCCAGCCATGCCACTGTGAGTGCCTTTATGTGCTCACCAAGAAGGCTTGGGTCCGTGGGGTTCAGCCTGACGAAGGTGGGCTCCCTCATGTACCTGGTGAGGGCAGCAGCCAAGGACTCGGGGTAGGTGGCTGAGACCGCCAGCATCTGCTTGTTGAGCGGCAGCGAGGAGTAGATCCAGCTGAGAGACAGGGGCAGGCAGTCACTCACAGGGCACCCGCCTGCCCACGCAGCCTGGCAGGGTGCTGTGCCTTACTTGATCTGCTCCTGGAAGCTGCCCTCCTCCAGCAGCTTGTCTGCCTCGTCCAGCACCAGCAGCCGCACGCTGGCCGTGCTCAGGTAGTCCAGCTCGATCAGCTGCTTGATCCGCCCTGCAGGAGGGAAACACCAACAGCTCCAGAAACGGGGCCCCAGACACCTTCAGCGTGACCTTTTAAAGTGTTCCTGAGCTGCTCTGAGGCTGTGCCCTGTTAGTGACAACAAACTCCCCCAAGCCAGCTTCCCGTGGCCGGTTACTGACCTGTGCAGGCCCACGGGGACCCAAACCACGGCAAAGCTACTCCCTACCTGGGGAGCCCACAGCTATGTGGCACTTCTTCAGCCTGCTTCTGTCCTGGCTCAGAGGAGTCCCTCCAATGAACACGTGGCATTCCAAGCCTTCCATTTTTATGCCAATGGTCGTGATGACGGCGTGGATCTGTACAGCAATCTCCCTGGTTGGAGCCAGGATCAGGATCTGTGTGGGGCAAGGGTTAACTGGGGGGATGGGAGCTAAGCCCAGCACCGCAGCGATGCAAACCGCACTGTCTGGTGCCACATCCCCCAAAAACAGCCGCTCCCTCCGCAGAGCCCCGGTGCCACATCCCCCCAAAAGGAGCCGCTCCCGCCCCAGAGCCCCGGGTGCCTCACCTGCGTGGCCGGGCTCTCCAGCAGCACCGCCTCCAGCGCGATGGTGGCGAACACGCACGTCTTGCCGGTGCCAGACTTGGCCTGCACGATGAGGTCTGCAAAGAGTGGCTGTGGCAGTCAGGGCAGCGCCGGGAGTCAGGACAGATCCCGGGATCAGGGCAGATCCCGGGGTCAGGACAGATCCCGGGATCAGGGCAGATCCCAGGGTCAGGGCTGATCCCGGGATCAGGGCACCTCCTGGGGGTCAGGACAGATCCCGGGATCAGGGCAGATCCCGGGGTCAGGGCAGATCCCAGACCCATCCCGGCCCCGCGCCCGGCCCGCCCGCTCACCCAGGCCGCAGCGCCCCAGCGGGATGGCCTTCAGCTGCACGGGCGAGGGCCGATGGAAGCCGGCCGCCTCCAGCCCAGCCAGCACCGGCGGCGACAGCAGGAGGGAGCCGAAGTCCGCGGGGCCGCCGGGCAGCAGCACGTCCCGGGTGCGGACCCGGCCCGCCGCCTCCCTGGGCGCCGCCATCTTGGCGGGCCGCGGCGGGAGTCTCGCGAGAGCTGCCCTGATCCCGCGGCGCAGCGCCGCCAGGGGGCGCGGCGGGGGAGATGGCGGCGGCTCCGCCTGAGGGAGGGCGGGCACGGGGAGATGGCGGCGGCTCCGCCTGAGGGCGGGCACGGGGAGATGGCGGCGGCTCCGCCTGAGGGCGGGCACGGGGAGATGGCGGCGGCTCCGCCTGAGGGAGGGCGGGCACGGGGAGATGGCGGCGGCTCCGCCTGAGGGCGGGCACGGGGAGATGGCGGCGGCTCCGCCTGAGGGCGGGCACGGGGAGATGGCGGCGGCTCCGCCTGAGGGAGGGCGGGCACGGGGAGATGGCGGCGGCGGCTCCGCCTGAGGGAGGGCGGGCACGGGGAGATGGCGGCGGCGGCTCCGCCTGAGGGAGGGCGGGCACGGGGAGATGGCGGCGGCGGCTCCGCCTGAGGGAGGGCGGGCACGGGGAGATGGCGGCGGCTCCTCCTGAGGGAGGGCGGGCACGGGGAGATGGCGGCGGCTCCTCCTGAGGGAGGGCGGGCACGGGGAGATGGCGGCGGCTCCGCCTGAGGGCGGGCACGGATAGCGGGTCAGGGCCTCCGGAGCGAACAGCGCCATGTAGCCCCAGATAAATAACCGCAAATAGCCCCAGATAACCGCAAATAGCCCCAAATAACCGCAGATCGCCGCCGAGCGCCGCCGCTGGCCCCGCACACACGCCCCGGCCGGGCCGGGCGCTGTCCGAGCGCCCCCGGCTCTGCCGGCCCGGGCCGTGCCCGTCCCGAGGACAGCGCACAGAACACGCGGTTTGCGAGCCCTCAGAACATGACAGCAAACATAACAGCGTAGTGTTCGCTCGGCAGAGGGCAAGCGTGTTAATCTGTATGTGCCCTACTTACTACCCTCTGTAGGCCACTTATTTTAAATTTATGAATATCAGCCTTTATGGCAGCGCTTCGGAGGCTCTGGACGTGCAGCTTCCATTCATTGCAAGGGAATTTGGAAAATCTCCACAGTGGCTTCTACTGTACAAGCACATACACTGTGCCATTATTCTTACAGTGCCGGGCAGCCAAAATGAATTTTAATGGCTTTGGTGTATCACAGGCTTGGTCACGCCTTTGAAATTCCTCGTGCCTGTATTCCTGATGGGGAGAAAAGTCTGTCAGATTCTATTCAGTTATGTCTTATGATGATGATATTTTCCTGTGGATATCTGAGTACCAAACATCAACCCTGCAGGACACAGAGCAGTTCCAGTTTGGAGAGCTCCCCTCCACCAAGGGGGAGCACACCACGTGGCTGGGACAGGTAACAGGATCCACAGGCATGCCACTGTTCCAATTATTTTTTAATTTCTAAGTGGATATTCTCATTGGTCCTCAAGGGGAAAGAGTCTCCATGAGATAATTGTCTCTGGATAAATCTGGGAAAGGAGACAGACAAAGACACCTGGACATAACAAACATTTGATTAAATAGAGCCTTTCATAACCCTTTTAAATTGATGTGATTTGAACAGACAAGAAAGAGCAGTGAGGAGGGACTGTTCCCAGGGGGAAGGGCAGCGAGGAGGTGACAGAACAGCCCCAAGAGCCATTGCAGGAGCTGCTGCCTTCTCTGTTTCTCTCACTTACTCCTGTTCTCCCGAGGTTCTGTGCAAGTTGCAATTCCACCAAGGTGATCTGCAGACAGGCGTTGTTCTCTGTGGTGCATTAATGACACATCCCGACCATCATTCACAAAGGTGCTGTTTGTTATTTCATTTTCCTTCAGCCGTTCAGCGCAGACACTCTCCAAAGCGTCTCCCTGTGTGCCAGCCTCCCTTGGCAGATTTGTCCCTGTCGCGCTGGTTCTGGCCCTGACGGAGGGGCTGTGTCACATTTTGGCTCCTGCAGCTCCGCTACTCGATCCCATGAAGGGTTCTAGCCCTCATTCCCATAGGAAATCTCACCTGCTCCTGCTCTTTTGTTGTGAGCCCATGAAGGGTTTTGTTCTAGCCCTCATTCCCATAGCAAATCTCACCTGCTCCTGCTCCTCTCTGTGTTTTGAGCTCTGTGCAGGTGCTGTGCTGTGAGTCACAGTCCACACAGGAATCTTCTCCCTTCAGGCCTTGCTTTACCTCAGTGACTCTCAGCGCTGAATTCCCGTTGCTGACCTTCACATGTCAGCCCTGCCAAGAGGAATCTGCAGCTTTGCCATGACAGGGCTTTGCTGTTGCTTGCTGGAAAGCCAAAGGCAGTATTCCTGCTCAGAGCAGCCTTTGGAAATCCTGACATTCAATCTGAATGCTCTGCAGGCAGAATAGGTGCTGGGAAAGGATTTAGGTTAGTAAAGGAAGCCGATGAGACATCCTTCAGAGCTGGAATATTACTAAAATAACAGGTTCCTTTGAAGGGATATAAACTCTCTAGCTTGGGGTCATAAAACTCCTTGAGGTTTTAGGATGTAGAAAAGCCCTGCTAGGGAAAATTCTTCCTCCCAAATACACTGAGAGCATGTTTTATTGCTCCAAGATAGTCCTCACCACATTTTTGTCCCTGCTAGAAAGTGCACATCACAGATTTGATTTTAATTGCATGCGTTTTCCCCTGAATCTGTAATTCAGCGTATCAGCTTTAGGTAAGGGATGTTCTAAGACACCTCTGAGTGATGCTGCTGGGGCTGCAGGTCGGGTGGTCACTATTTCAGACTGTTGCAGACTATTCCAGACTATTTCAGACTGTTTCAGACTATTTCAGCCTAGCACCTGCAATACCAGGATTAGGACTTGTACTAAATACTTCCCACTAATTTATCCATCTCCTCCATTTCTTATAAATCTACTCTTCCATTTCCAACACTTACATTCTCGTTGTGACTCTTTGAAATACTGAGGTAAAATGCACATGGACAGTTTGTATTGGCTTCCAGAATTGTTGGGTTGTATTTATTTTAAGAATATATTCATTATTGATTTGGCCATTGCTACTGCAAACAGGCACCAGCCTTGCCTTATTCCTTTGCCTTCAAAGGATTTGTCTTTCAGATCTGCCAAGACATGGAATTATTCAGTGCAAATGTGGTTTACACAATATTTGTAGCATATTTTGAAAGTGAGATAATCTCATCCTCCTCTCGCAGATGTTTTCAGATTAAGACAGGGAAGTTTCTCTGTTCTCTGCAGCACGTGTGAGTCACTCTTTGGAGTGTGGGACATGTTTGTGTTTCCAGTGCCATGGAAACTGTGTTTGCTCTCTGTACAGTAGAGCCCAGGCCAGTGAAAGGGCCATTGATCCCAGCAGAGACGGCGCCTGCGTGTTCACCACGGAAAACTGCACATTCACCTGCCCTCTGCAGAGGAAAGCTGCCTGGGAGTTACCAAGGAGCAGCAAGTCTTGGGAGCAGCAGAATCTTCCCCGTTGCTTCAGTGATGTCCAAGCTGTGGCTCTTCCCAGCGAGCCTGTGCGTGGAGCTGCCATAAATAACGGTGACGAGGAGGAGGATGGTCCTGTCCTGCCTCCATCTGAGGCTCATTTCAGTGCCCTCCTGCGGAACGGACGGGGCTCCTCGTCAGGCACGTTCTTCACAAGGGTCAGGGAGAATTCCCCAGATTTCAGATGGAATCTCAAGCCCACGGGGGAGCCATCACAGGCACATGCATGGGTGCAGCTGCAGGTAAAAGCAAGCTGGCCTAAGGGACCGGGTCAGAGCAGCTATTTCAGCTCTGCAGAGAGAAATGCCACTATTTCACTCCTGTTGTCTTCCAAATAAATAATCATCATCCCAGTTTAATCTTCGATACCAAGATTTGCTACATTATTTTTTGAGCTCATGCGAGCAGGATCTAGGTCACGAAAATGCAGCGAGCCGAGCTGAAATGCAGGAGATGTTCAGCACAAGCAGTGCTGCACGAGGAGCTGCCCTGCTCCTTACTCCTGGCACTCCAGTGCAGGCAGAGCAATGCCAGGAGCTGGAATTTGGCTGGAGCAGCGTTAGAAGTTTTTATTTTGAGGATGGGCATAGTGAGGCTGGGGCATGTCAGAACTTCACATATAAAGGCCGCAAGTGCAGAGGCTGTATGCACTAAATTAGACTTAATGGAAGAAACAGTCATATTTTCGGGGCTATTTTATCTCTTTATGCACAAATATAAAAACAGCCAAAGTTCTGACATTACATCCTTACCTATCGTGGCTGGGTGTTTCTGCCCCAGTGGGTTCAAACAAGGATGGATTCAATTCAGGTCATGCTGCAGCTGAAGTGGGAGGAAATTCTGAAAGGTTTGTCGTCAGTGTGCAAGAAAGTCAAAAGGAAGGAAAATTCAGCGATAACCACGCTTGTTAGTTCAGCAGAGAACAGTCACGTGGGAGCCTGGAGAAAGCAGATCAATGAACTGAAAGACAACAAATGAGCTGAGCCTTCAGCTGTGAAGGGATGGATGTTCCCTCAATCAGGAATGAACGAGGCAGTTCATAGAAGTGGAATACTCCACTCTGAAGGAGTATTCTAATTTTTGCCTAAGGATCTCAGTTTTTCTTTTTGTCCTGAAATAAACCATGTAGCTTTCTGCTTCGGGGAGTTTTATTCTTGGCTCTGTACTTTCTCGGAGATCTGATTTTCCAGTGCACTGCACCATCTGCTCATGGTTTACACCACGACAGAGCGGAAGGAGTGCAGGGCCTGGCATGAGGTGTCAGTGCTGCTTTGAACCAGTTGTCTACACGCAAGAGAAAAATGCTGCTTAGTAAGGAAATTCTACTGAGAAAATATTTCAGATTTTTTTCTTCCTTTGCAAGTTCCCAGGAGTTTGGAGCACATGAATATGCCGGTCTTTTCTTTATTCTGTGCTCCTGAACTCCTTTATCAGTCTCCTGGGACAGGAGCAGCCCCGAGGCTGGAAAACGGATCAAAAGGATGTCCTTAGCAGAAGCCAAACGAGCCTAGGAGCTCTTCCTGTTCATCTGCCAGAGATCACAGATTTGGTGTCTCGCACGAGGCACAGGAGCTTGCAGCATCTGCCACTTGCCTTGTTCACGTGCGGGTGGCCTCCCGAATCCTTGACACGCCGGAGGTGAAGCATTGTGTGAGCTCAGTTCGGTCCTTCCAGCAGCCTGGGATTCGCTGTGCTGCCACAGTCAGATGTGACAGCATCAGCTCAGCCCGGAGTGCTGCGGGCACGGAGCTGGCCCTTCTCACCTGTGTGACACACGCTGGTGTGCCACCTGTGCCAGGGACACTGCCTGGGACATTCTGTGTGGGACACTGCCTGGCACACTCTCCCTGCACACTCTCCCTGGCACACAGCGCCTGGCACACTGGCCTGGGTTGGTCTCTCCCTGCTCACCCCCAGCCCTGGAGCTGCTCCCGGGCCCCACGGGTGCCAGCCCAGCCTTGCCAGCTTTCCCTCTGCCCGGCTCTCACCGGGCACGTGCTGGGGTGGGCTGTGGGCACCCACCCCCGAGCCCGGCGCGGGGAGCAGCCAGCTGGCCCCACACCCTGCCCATTTCAGAGCAAAAACCACAGCTGGGCTAGCTGGCTGCGGCCGCAGGAGACGCGGGGTGGCAGGTACCCGCTGCCACCATGGCACGGCCCCTTGGAAGTGATCCACTTTTTGATAAGGTCATTTCATCCATAAATTCATATCTCTACTGCCCCGCACTCTACAGAGCCTCGAAGAGAGCTGCTGTTCCCATGCTGAACAGATGGGAAACGGGAGCCCTGAAATGGGCGAGGAGACGGGAAATTTTGACCCATAATAACCCAGACGCTGGAAGGATCAATAAACATTAACTCTGGAGTGTTTCCCAAACACATGTGAAAGGGCAGATCGCAAATTTCCCATTTTAATTGGATTTTGACACAAAGGTCACCTTTCAAAAACACTGAAACTGATTTCTGTAAACAAACACGCAAACAAACCAAATCCTATTAACTTCTATGAAAAATGTTTTCCTCCAATAAATAAAGACCTGGAGAGGCAAAAGTTTTAGCCAGTCTATGTGAAATTTATGGGAAAAAACCAAGTAATTACGTTTTTAATCCCAAATTTGAAAACACCAAATATTATTTCTCCTCCTAACAAGTTCTTTAGCATTGCAGAGCAACTCAGACTAAATTATCACAGGGGACTCAGCATTTATCATCTAAACAACACATTTTGCAGATAAGATGAGAATAATATTTATTTGTGAGAGACACTCAAAGCTTCAAACCCTTTCAAATTCAGCGCGGTTCTGAAGTCTGGTGATCCAAAAGTGTTTGTATTATTTTCCCTGCTCGCCTGTCCATCTGTTTGGTGTCCTGCGGTGAGAAGCAATATTAGAGGTTGATCTGAGATAAAAGAATCCTGGTCTTGGAGGGGCTCATCCGTAGCTCCGACATCCCCACAGCCGGAGTGTGCGCAGACTGCCACGGGCTGAAACAGCGCCCACGGAGCAGCGAGGTCAAATAAATAAATTAACTTAAATTTTATTTATTTTAAACAAATAAAAATAAACCGCGCTGAGGCGCTCCGAGCACCTGTCCTGCTCTGTCCGTGTGTCCCCGCCCGGTCCCTCTGTCTGTCCCGCCCGCACCGCCGCGTCCCCCGCGCTGCCCGGGCGCAGGACGAGCATCCAGCCCGCTGTGGAGCCGGACCGGGGACACCGCAAGGGGGTGGCTCTGCAGTTTCTCCTGATCAGCGCCATGTAGGTTAATCCGCGCTTCTGGCGGGGTGGTCCGCGCCCGCGGAGCGACGTGCGGAGCGCGGCGCACGACGAGAACTCAGCGCCCCGCTCGGGCGGCGGCGGGGCCGGCTCTGGAGGAGCTCCGCCGGCTCTGGAGGAGCTCCGCCGGCTCTGGCGGAGCTCCGCCGGCTCCAGCGGGGCCGCGGCCGCCGGGGCCGGCCCGGGGGATGCGGCTGCCCCCGCACTTGCGGCTGCCCCCGCCCCGCCGCCCGCACACGCGGCCCCGGCGCCGCCGCGCTGCGCGCCCGGCCCCGCCGGCTGCCACCGCCCCCGGAGCCGCCCCGCGGACAGCCCCGGACACCGGGCAGCCCCCGGACAGCCCCCGGACAGCCCCGGACACCGGGCAGCCCCCGGACAGCCCCGGACACCGGGCAGCCCCGGACACCGGGCAGCCCCGGACAGCCCCCGGACAGCCCCCGGACAGCCCCCGGACAGCCCCCGGACAACGGACAGCCCCGGACAGCCCCCGGACACCGTGTAGCCTCCGGACACCGGGCAGCCCCGGACACCGGGCAGCCCCGGACACCGGGCAGCCCCCGGACACCGGGCAGCCTCCCGGAGCCGCCCCCCGGACACAGGACAGCCCCGGACAGCCCCGGGTCAGCCCCCCGGACCGCCCCGCACAGCCCGGGACTGCCCCTCTCCTCCCCTCCCGCGGCGGCCCCGCGCCCAGCCGGGCCATGGAGCAGCACCTGCGGCGCCTGCGGCAGGAGCTGGTAAGGGCCGGGGGTCGGGGCACCGGGGGCGTCCCGGGGGCGGCTTTGGACAGCTCCCGGTTGTGGGTCGGGGGTCCCAGCGCTGTGAGCGGGGGCAGGTCCCGGTTGTGGGTCGGGGGTCCCAGCGCTGTGAGCGGGGGCAGGTCCCGGTTGTGGGTCGGGGGTCCCAGCGCTGTGAGCGGGGGCAGGTCCCGGTTGTGGGTCGGGGGTCCCAGCGCTGTGAGCGGGGGCAGGTCCCGGCCGTCCGTCCGTCCGTCCGTCTGTCGGACAGAAGCCGCGGCGGGGGCGTGGGGGGCTTTAGGGACAAGGTGCCAGCACAGGTCAGCAGTCAGGGAAGCAGCTGCAGAGATGGAAAGGAGCAACTTTCTGGGAATGACAAGGCTGTAGACGGAGCGCGCTGGCGCCTCCGGTACGCTGAGCAAACGCTCTGTAATAGGAAAGCCTTTGTCGGGACGGAGCGGTGTTTTCGCCCCGGGCCGCTCCGGTCGGGGAGCCTCGGTGCGGGGCTTGCTGGGGCCTGTCCCGCAGCCCGGAGGCGGTGCTGGTGCTCCGGGGTGGGCTGGCAGCGGACCTGACACTTCCCAAAACAGGGCTCCAGCGGCTCTGGCTCGGAGGCTGCCTTGCCCTGATAAATAGATAATGAGAACAAAAGGGGAAGACAAGGCAGAGCAAGAGCGGGTGGGTGAAGCTCCTGAATGCGAGAAGCTCCCGCTCGGGGCTGGAGCGGGGTGATGTCAGCCGGGTTCGTGCTCCCGGGAGATGTTCAGGGCCTGCATCACTCCGTGTGGAACCCCAGCGAGCCCCGGTGGAGCAGGAGAAGTTCCAGCTGTGCCCGGGGCAGGGCCGGGCTCAGAGCCCCTGCTCCTCCAGACCCCGGGGTCTTGTGAAACACGGGCTGGGCAGGGGCCTTTTGCTCTCGATAGAAGTGCCAGCAGTGACATTTAACCTGCTGGCGTGCCCAGTGCTTCCCAGCCAACACAGGAGGTGAAAGACAAACTAAAACAAAGGGCAGTGGGAGTCACTGGTGTGCTGTACGCTGATGAATGAAATGCAAACTGCCAACCAGAACACAGCAGAATAATCTGACAGCCCTTGGAAATCTGAGCTGGGAGGTGAATGGGAGCAGGAATAGCTTCCAGAAAGACAGCCTAAGAATAAGGTCCCTAAATCAGTGTTTTGTCTTCTAACCAAGTC
Organism: Lonchura striata; assembly: GCF_050655825.1. Taxonomy (NCBI): domain Eukaryota; kingdom Metazoa; phylum Chordata; class Aves; order Passeriformes; family Estrildidae; genus Lonchura; species Lonchura striata. The sequence continues at coordinate 1,331,504 of NC_140728.1, forward strand.
GGTTTTGTTATCTGAGCAGTATTTTTGTATAGGAGCCTAAACATTGCACCTCTGAGCTAAAACATGCCTGTTTTGTAGTGCAAAATATAACTTCTGAAGAGTCCATATATTCAACAGGAAGGGAGATCCCTCACACTTAATGTATGAAAAAAAATACTTTAAATGAGAAAATTCTGGCTTTGTTCAGTCCTTGCTATAATGCAGGAATTGATTTTTTTCAATTGTAAAAATGCAACAGTTTTTATTACATTAATTAACCATGATTTAGCCTGGAATAACTCTGTGTATGCTTGGCTGAAAACCCTGGGAAGGGGCAGTTGTCACCTCCAGCTGGACGAGCTGTGACTTGGCTGGGAGCAGCCTGGGTCTCCATAGGTTTGGTTCTCACCAGACCCATTCGCTCCCCCTGCCACCGCCCGGATTTTGTTATTCAGGCTCCAGAACTTCCTTTCACATGGGCTGTGCAGGGATATGAGCCACAGGACATCCACAGGCTGCAGCTGGACGGGGCTGCATTCCCTCCTGCAGCTCCCTCCTGCAGCTCCTGCAGCTCAGCCAGCTGCAGGCTGCAGGCACAGGGGGTTCCGGGGCAGGGGGTGCAGGGATGGGGATTGCAGGGATGGAGGTTGCAGGCACAGGGGGTGCAGGGACAGGGGGTGCAGGGACAGGGGGTGCAGGGACAGGGGGTGCAGGCACAGGGGGTGCAGGCACAGGGGCTGCAGGCACAGGGGGTGCAGGCACAGGGGGTGCAGGGACAGGGGGTGCAGGGATGGGGATTGCAGGGATGGAGGTTGCAGGCACAGGGGGTGCAGGGACAGGGGGTGCAGGGACAGGGGGTGCAGGCACAGGGGGTGCAGGCACAGGGGGTGCAGGGACAGGGGGTGCAGGCACAGGAACATCCGTCAGGGTGTCCTGAGCTGCGCCAGCCTGTGCAAACCAGCTCCTGGAGTGGAAGTAGGTGAGTGTTCCTGCACAGGGCAGCCCAGCTGTGCCCAGCTGTGCCCTCCTGCACCGCGGGCAGGGGAATGGCTGCGGGGCTCTGGCATCCCCTGCTCCTGCCCAGGCCTGGCTGCACCGGGGCCGGGGCTCAGGGGCACCGGTGGTGACGGTGGCTTTGGCAGCCGGGGAGCCCACGGGGCAGCCCGGCCCTGGCATCCCCAGAGCCCCCCGGGCTGAGCTGTGTCCCTGCTGTGCAGGGGGGTTCTGCAGAGCTTCCCTCTGTCAGGAGCCAGCCTTTTTAGGGCTGCTCAGTGTCACATGCCAAGGTTAGAGACCATCCCGTCAGCAAAGTTTAGTTTGTCTCAGTGCAGGCAGCCTCTGCTTTGGCAAACCAGACTTTTGGCCGGTTTTGAGGAGGGGATTTTCTCAAAAAATAGTGGATGTTGGCACAGCTCCCAGTTCCCAAGGAAAGGTTATCTTCCAGTGCAACTCGATCCCCCAGCAGCGTGAGAAGGGAGGATTCCAGCTCTGCTTCTCCTTTCCCTTGCTTTGTTTATGACAAACACACTTGATTGCTGGTGTGCCAGTCTGGGGCTGTGTGTGCCCCCTGTGTCACCCGTGCTGAGAGCTGTGCCAGGCAGGCCGGCGAGGCCGGGCACGCTGTCCCTGCCCTTCCCTTTTCCTCTGGGAAAGCTGTGCCGGGGCTCCCGAGGATGCCCCTGACCCCTTTGAGTCAGGGAGCAGAGAGCACGTTCAGCCCTGGTTTCCACTGAAAGCTGTTCCTTGTGGCATGTGTGCTGTCCCTGTGCTTGGGATTCATTCAGAAGCTGCTGGGGCTGGCGCCGCGCGGGCACAGCCATTTGTGCCATGGGACAGGGGCTCTGCTGGGCTGGCACCCTCAGCCCGGCCGTGCAGCTTCCCCCGGGCCCTGCCAGCTCCCCGCACCTCCGAGGAACTGCAGAGACCTTCTCCTCCTCCGGGAAGCCCTGCAGATCCGTGGGCACGCTGTGGCTTGTGGGGATGTGCAGCGCTGGTTCCAGGGCTGGTGCTGGGGTTAGCTGTGCTCCTGCACTGCCATCCTCTGTCCTGGCAGCTGTGAAATGCGCCCCAGAGCTGGGCAGTGTGCCATCCTGCCCCTAACCCCATCCTCGGAGCCCCTTGCCGCGCTGGGGACATGCCGGCTGTCCTGAGCCCCAGCAGGACGGTGCTGCTCCCCAGGCACAGGAGGTGTCCCAGCCCGAGCTGGGGGTGCCAGGAGCTGCCCTGCTGAGGGGCTGGCAGGAGCAGTTCTGGCTGTGCTGCTCGGGGCAGTGCCTGCCCGCGCTCTCACACCAGCACAGCCTGCACTGACTGCAGCAGCATCACCCACGGCCCTGGCGTGGGCTGGGGCTGCTCTGCAGCTGGAATCAGCCGCTGCTTTCTCCCTGGGAGCTCTGAGCCCACGGGGCAGGTTTGCCTGGCACGAGGCGTTTGTGTGGCTGCGGCAGGCGAGGGGGCACGGCCACGGTAGCTGTGCTTGTGACCTTGCTCGGCTGTGCTTGTGGCTTTGCTTGGTCTTTCACATGGATCCAGGGTATATCTGCGCTTTCTGTTGCTTTCTTCTGGGAGGAAAAGTACTTAAGTCACCACTGTGACTTGAACTTTTAATGTTCTCCCTGCACATTTGTCATAAATGCATCGAATTACTGAGTTTGATAGAGTCTGACTTCCTTCTTGCATTAATTTATGTCCTGGCAGACAATGTTTCTTGCTATGAATATCCTGCAGGAATAGAACATTGGGTCCGAGTGAAAAATGCAGTCAATTATTTTTACTCTTTGTCCGACACTGGGTCCTGTTCAGTGAGTGTGTCACGCCCCGGGAGGATCTGCTGTGTTCTCATTGCTGCCCTCAGGTGCTCTGCAGCCTGCGGGGCACAAACCACAGCCCTGAGGGTCCGGTGCCCCTGCCCAGCTCCAGCAGCGGGCACAGGCAGCCCCAAGGGTGCCTCATCTGGTGCAGATCTCCATTTTTGGGTGATCTCAGCAGTGCCAGAAGGTTGGGTGCTTGTCACAGATCTCCTCCCTCGCTGTTCTGGGGGAAGGTGCAGAGGAGTGACTTGGCAGCAGATGTCCTGTCACCTTTAACTGGGGAGCGAGGGCAGCCACAGCCTCTGTCCTCTGGGTTATTTCCAGGGCAGCCACCTAAAGATGAGCATGGGTTTTTTTCAGACTCCCAGTTTCAGAGAGTCAGGAATGTTAAAGAGCAAATTCCCAGGGAAGCAGGTCTGGGCTGAAAACTGACACTTTCAACCACCATTTTCAGTCTGTCCATGGAGTCCAGGAGTCTCTCAGCCTTGGTTGTGAGTAGAAGTCTGAAGATTGGAGTTATTTTTGGCCCATTTTTATCCTGGTTGAGGAGAATTGATTTTTCTGATTTGCCTTTGAACACAGGGAGTGTGACTGGGAAGCACAGGAAGGAAGGTGGGGTTTGGAGGGATGTGAACCACGTCTGCACAGTTAACATCTGCTTAGGAGCTGCTGGATTGTTGTGAGGGGGAGTCTGGTTTGGTGTCAGCATCCTTCCTCTCTCAGAGAAACTCTGAGCTCACAGTTAGCCTCATGCACACCTGACGTACCCCGGGAAGACAAGAGGTGAAAGAGACACCTGAAATTATCGTGATAAAATGCAAGGACTGGAAGAGAACTGCAGGCCCTTGGGATGCTGCAGGGGAAGGAAAAGCCCGGTGGAACGAGGGGCTGTGAGCAGCAAGGCTGTGCCCAGCCACAGCTGCAGGCTTGTTGGAGATTAATCCAGTTAGTGACCAAAGGGAAACACAGAAACAAAATGATCAGTCAGCAGTTCTGAAATTATTTCAGTCTCCATTATGTCATCTGCTTTAAATACCAATTGTTTGGTGCTGGCTCTGTTGCCCATCAGAACTATTATTAAGAACTATTTGCCATTTGTTTTTTCCGGTCCTCTTGGCAATAACTTCCTCTGTGTGGGTTTCTTTCACCTGAGAGCTGGACATCTGCCTTGCTCCTCGCTGTGCAAGCAGCCAGGGCTCTTCTGCACATCCAGGGCTCTTCTCCCCATCCAGGGCTCTTCTCCCCATCCAGGGCTTTTCTCCCCATCCAGGGCTTTTCTCTCCACCCAGGGCTTTTCTCCCCATCCAGGGCTCTTCTCCCCATCCAGGGCTCTTCTCCCCATCCAGGGCTTTTCTCTCCACCCAGGGCTCTTCTCCCCAGCCAGGGCTCTTCTCCCCAGCCAGGGCTCTTCTCCCCATCCAGGGCTCTTCTCCCCAGCTCTGCTCCCTGGGGTGGGTGCCTGGGCTCCCCCCTTCCACCAGCCCCCCGAGCTGCCCTGGGCAGGCAGGGCGTGCTGGGCTGGGGGTGCAGCCAGTGGAGAGCTCTGGAGCTGGATCCTGAGGGTGGGAAGGGAGATTTAACAGGAGAACATTGGCTCCAAAGTGGCTGGAAGAGTTACTTACTTACCTGGGCAGGATAAATAAAAAGCATTATTATTTAGCTGGGAGGGGGAAGTGGCAAGGGAAATCTGCCTTACTGGTGGGTCTGGGGTGCTTGAGGCTGGATGTGATGGAATCCAGTGATGCTGGAGGCTCCTCGGGCAGGCTCTGCCCTGCAGGGTTAATCAGAGCTGGAAGATCACTGATTTCCCAGCTGTGTAAAGCAGTTGTGGGTATTGGCTGGGAGGTGAGGAGATCATGGAAAGGGGGGCTTCCAAAGCAGTTGGTGCCTTTGCTGCTCAGCCTGGTGCATTTCCAGAGCAAAAACCACTCTGTAGATGAGCTGTGACAGTCCTTTCTTTGGTTCCCCCCCACGCTGAATATTCCCTGATGATCATTTGAAAGCGGAATTTTGAATTTTGCACTTCGGTTTTCGGTGCTTGGGTGTCTGTAGTGTGAATGAGCTTTGCTTTGGAGGAGCACTGAGGGCTGAGCCAGGCAGTACCTGGCTCCTCAGAAAGGAACCTCTCCCATCACAGTCCCAGGCACAGAAGGGGAACACAGCCTGTGAGTACTTGTCTTGCTTTAAAAGGCATGAGTTGGCTTGTGCAGAATTAGACATCGAATTTTTCCTGCCAATTTTTAGGGATTGCAAAAGTTTCAGGAATAATGAGATCCAGTTTGAGGCATCTGATTTTTAACTGGTTTATAGGGATAGGTTTGGATATTTTGTCATGGTTCTAAGAGGGCTTTTTTGGAAGCAGAGAGCTCCTTCTGCATGAGGTGTGTGGTGAGGCTGTGAGTGAGGGCTGTCCCTTCAGCCTGGAGTTCATCACCTCCACACTGCATCCATTTGATCCCAGCCCAGTCTGCTGGATTTTTTGCAGAACCCCTTTTTCTTCCCACAGACCAGGTAGTTCAGTCCCGACCCTCTGCCAGGGAGGTGATCTCTGTTCTCTGGGACATCGTTCCTTTTCTGGAGTCTCAGAGAAACCAGTCTGAACCTGGGAGAGCTGAGGTCCTGGCAAGGAGGAGAGGCTGGCAGTTAGACAGTGGGGAAGGTTTCTTTTCCCTCCAGAATTTTCTTTCCAAGGTGAGTACTCTTGATTGCAGGTGGATGGAATCCAAGCCCCTCAGGCTGTTTGGTCACCAGGCAGTGACTTCACTTTGGGCTGGGCTCCCCTCTCTCTCCAGCTCTGTAAAAGACTGAGCAGATACCAAGAAGAGCAGAAGATAAAGCAGAGGGGGTTGGTTTGCTTCATTTTTTAACTTGCACAACCCAAATTACAGCAGCATTTGCCAGCGGAGCTGAAAGCCTCAGGGTGCTGAGAGCTCGGTTGCTGCTGGTGGGCTCCACATTGCTCAGGTGGGACTGCCCCAGCCAGGGCAGGTCCCTGGGGCAGGACAGAAGAGCCACAGCCCAGAGCCCCTCTGCTCCTCCCTGTGTCACCAGGGCTCAGCCCAGAGCCCCTCTGCTCCTCCCGGGGCTCAGCCCAGAGCCCCTCTGCTCCTCCCTGTGCCACCAGGGCTCAGCCCCACTCAGTCATTCCCAGGAGAGGCTTCCCCAGGGAAAAACATCCCTGACGTTGCCCCCCTCACAGCCCCCTGAATATCAGCTAGGGCAGAGGTCCGAGGCTGTGGGGGGAGGAATATCAGGAGATGGCAAAGATTCCCAAAAGAGGCTCTTACCCCAGATATGTTGGTCCAGCTCTCTTTATTCTGTGGTGTCCAAGGGGAGAGCGGGGCAGAAGAGGATGAACAGGAAATGTCAGGAGTCTGTACAGACTTTGGGCAGGGTGGGCTTCCCTGGCTCTCCCCGGGGCAGGAAGGAGGGTCCAGGGGTATCTGATCAGAGCCCCAGGAAGGGGCACAGAGTGCCCATGGGCTCACTGTGACACCTGGGCAGCCCTGGCAGGGCAGGAAGGAGGGTCCAGGGGTATCTGATCAGAGTCCCAGGGAATGGGGAAGGGGCACAGAGTGCCCATGGGCTCACTGTGACACATCCCCTCCTCTTTCCCAGCTGTCTGGTGCCCGGGCTGCTGCTGGCCCAGCTCTGGCAGCCTGGCTGCTGGGCTCAGGAGGAGAATTTGGCTCCTTTGGCCTCGCCAGCCCGGCAGATGCCCGGGCAGGGCAGGACCCCGCGCTCCCCAGGGCGCGATTACTGCGCCGGGGATTTGGTGGGAAGAGGCCAATGAGGGGCCGAGCTGGCTCCAAATCCAGCTTTTTCCAAAGCCCCAGATCAAGCAGGCTGCCATTAATGAGGAGGGAAGGTTGGGAGGAGCAGCATCCCAGCAGATCTGCAGGTAAGGTGGCAGCTCTGAGGCTGGCGGGGCAGCCGGGCCCAGCTCGCAGTGGGAGCGTGGGGAGGCTGGAATTGGGACGCTGTTTGCACGTCTGCAGCACGACTTTATTTGCTGGTGTTAAGAAATGCCATGGCTGGAGGCTCTGGGAAGTGGAATCAGGAAGCTGAGCAGAGATTTTCTGTATCTTTGTAGCTGTGTGCTCATTGTGGGTGATAAATAAGTTTCTTGAGAGAAAAGCTCAGGAAAATGACTGTAACCTGTTTAGTTCAAGGTTCTGGGGTTGGAAATGGGGATTTGTGGTCAGAAACAGTCGAGCAGTTTCCACTTAGAGAGCTGGGTTGTCACAGTTTTCTGATGGCTGCTCTTCTCACTGCTCAGAGATGGAAATAGAGCAAGTAATTGAACCAGCTTAGTTAAAATGGAGATGTAGAAAATCAAGCTCCATAATGTAAAGCTGAGCATAAGAATAAAAGAAAAAGCTGGCCTTTTTCACCCTAATCTTGAGTCGTGTTGCTGCACAAAAGATGGTGATGAGCCCCCCGAGCTGCTGTGACGGCGTGGCCTGGACGGGGCAGTCCCTGCAGAACTCCTCGCCCAGAGCGGCGTGGGCAGCTCCTGCCAGCCCCTGCTCTTCCTCCCCTCCTGCTGAAAACGAATCTGTGGCAGCTGCTGGAAAGCAGAGCCCGTTTGCTCTCCGGGGCTGCTTTGGGAATATGATCCAGGTCCTGCATCAGAGAGCAGCGGAGCGAAAGAGAGGGGGAGCTGGGAAGCTCTGGAGAATAACTTGCTTATTTTAAGCCTGGTGTAGAAAGTTCAATCTTTGCAGTGAGGTTCAGGGATGAAGCAGAACTGCTATTAAAGGTCCCAGCCTGGGGATCAAAGAATTCCTGCTTGAATGTAAGTAGTCCCAGAGTTTGTTGGTTGTTCTGTGCAGAATTTCCCGTGCGTTGAAATGCCTTTGTCCTCTAGCGAGAGGTGCCTGTGCTGAGGGCTGGAGATGTGTTATGGAGTAACAATTTCATTCTTCCTGGGGTTTATTTTTAATATATGGGAGCACTTCAGGTGAGGAAGCCAGGCTCTGTTCTGGCTCCCGATTTCAGCTGGTGACGGCACAAAAGACTCAAAAGCACAAGAATATTCTAAAACTGGCAGCAGCCAAAACCATTCATAGTTCTACACCTTGGGCTTCTGCCAAGCAATTAATGGAAATTCAAACTCTTTATTTTTGTTGTCAGGTCAAACAATCCAATTCTGTCAGCTCCTCTTATTCCTAGAGGGACACTCCTAGAAAAATCTAAGGAGAATGGGAGTGCTGCTGGCTGAAGTGGGTGCAGAGCAGGTGGGATGCAGAGGTGGTCAGGAGGGAGGGCACGGCCCAGAAACTGCTCAGCCCTGCTCTGCTGCCCCGTGCTGCTGCTGTGCTGCCCTGGGGACACTGCTGGGGACACTGACCCATGGGACACTGACCCACGGGGACACTGCTGGGGATAGTGACCCACGGGGATGCTGACCCTCAGGAGGGGACGCTGACCCTCGGGAGGGGACACTGACCCTCTGGAGGGGACACTGACCCTCGGGAGGGGATGCTGACCGCTGTGCTCTTCCCTCGGCAGCTCTCCATGAAGGAGGTGGGCGACGGGCTGCACGAGCAGATGAACTGCATGATGGGCGCCCTGCAGGAGCTGAAGCTGCTGCAGGTGCAGACGGCGCTGGAGCACTTGGACATCTCGGGGCGCCGCAGCCCCGCGGAGCAGCGCCGCTGCAGCCGGGGCAGCGCGGGGCCCGGGCAGGACCGGGGCTGCTGCCCCCCGTGCCCGGTGTGTCCCGTGCCACGGCCGGCCAGCGTGTGCCAGCCCGCTGCCAGCCCGGGGAGCAGCCACCCTCCGGACACCCCCTGCTCCTTGCAGGGCCCTCGGGACACCCCCTGCTCCTTGCAGGGCCCTCGGGACACCTCCTGCTCCTCCTGGGGCTCTCCGGACACCTCCTGCTCCTCGCGGGGCCCGTGGCCCCCGGGGCCACCTTGTCCCGTGTCCGGCAGCAGGGAGCTCGGCCTGCCCCCGAGAGCAGAGCCCGGCCGCCCGGGCACGGCCGCAGCCCGGCCGCTGTGCCACGAGTGCCCGGGCTGCGACGACGGCCACGACTGGACGTCGTCCCTGATGTCCCAGAGCAGGACCCGGCAGCCGCTGGTGCTGGGGGACAACATCTTTGCGGACTTGGTGGGGAACTGGCTGGACCTGCCCGAGCTGGAGAAGAAGGGGGAGAAGAGCGAGGCGTCCCTGTCGGCCAGCAGGTCCCAGGAGCTCTGCAGGAAGTTCTCCCTCACCGCCAACATCTTCAAGAAGTTCCTGAGGAGCGTCCGGCCGGACCGCGACCGCCTGCTCAAGGAGAAGCCGTGCTGGCTCCCTCCCGAGGACCAGCAGCCCGAGATTTCCAAGAGGTCCAAAAAGATCAACAAACTCAAGGGGACGTTTTACTTGCCCCTCCACGGGAACCTGCAGGGCCATCCCAGCAAAGCGGAGAGGTGCCCGCGGGCAGAGAGCCGCGCTGAGCGCCCCAGAACGGGCACCAGGAACGTCCCGGATGGCAGAGGCTGCGGCCAGGCGGGGTTTGACATCAACACGGCCGTGTGGGTGTGAGCCTGGCTCTGCCCACGCCGCCACCCCCGCCCTGGGCTGGCCGCTGCCGGGCACCCCGAGCTCTCCCGCACAGGGACGAGCCTGCGGAACGCGCTGCGGGCTCCACGTGGAACCCTCGGGAGAGCTGCGGCTTCAGGAGCTGCCCGAGCAGCAGCTGGGGCAGCCCCAGCCGGGGAGACCTTGGGGGACCAATGGTGACAGAAATGATGCAGATCTTTCGCAGCTTTAGGGCGAGTGGTGCCACGGGTGAGCAGCTCCTGGTGCCAGGCCCCTTCCATCATCTCCAGCTCAATGGTGCAGCACAAAATCCAAAATCCACGGTGTGCATGTGTGTGTATGAGTGTGCAAATATATATATATATATAGTTTTGTTAAAGAAATCTATTCCTGCTTGTGTGCACTGCAAACTGGGTTACAAACCAGGCGTCCCAAGCCTTGTACCTGAAGCACTTGTTATTTAAATTGGAAGAAATGTTTGAATTTATGAGACTTGAACAATTGCTGAGTGTGGGGCAAACCCCCAACTTTGGGGGGTTTCCCCTTAAACTCTTATCCCTGGTGCCCTCCCAGCATCTCTCCCTCACCTGCCAGTCAAACCAGTGGGGCACAAGGCTCCCCATGGGGGTTTGTGACCCGGGGGTCTCGGTGGGTTTGCCCCTCTCCCCTCCCCTTGACTCTGTGGATTGTTCCAGGTACAATGTTGCTGAAGTTTATTTTCTTATTGCTGATTTTCAGCCGGATTCGAAGTTCATTCCCCCATTCCCTGCTGTGTTCCCTGTTGTACAAATCCCTTTGGCAGAACCGAGTTCTTCCGTGTCTGGCTCTCCGAGAGTTTCCAATAAAGTGGGATCGGTGTCACTCTGCTGTGGGCACCCTGGCTCTCTTCTCTCCCTGCAGGGATTTCCCTGCTGTTCCCATTCCAGGAGAGCTGTAAACCCCAGCACAGCTCCCTGCCAGGCTGCTCCACCCTGAGCCTGCAGGGCTCCTTCCTGCCCCCAAGCATCCTGCCCCTCCAGCAGGGACGGGGACAGGGGACAGGGGACAGGGGACAGGGGGACAGGGAGACAGGGGGACAGGGGACAGGGGGACAGGGGACAGGGGACAGGGGACAGGGGGACAGGGGGACAGGGAGACAGGGGACAGGGGGAAAGGGGACAGGGGACAGGGGGACAGGGGGAGAGGGGACAGAGGGACAGGGGGACAGGGGGACAGGGGACAGGGGGACAGGGGGACAGGGGACAGGGGGAAAGGGGACAGGGGACAGGGGGACAGGGGACAGGGGACAGGGGGACAGGGGGACAGGGGGACAGGGGACAGGGGGACAGGGGGAAAGGGGACAGGGGACAGGGGGACAGGGGACAGGGGACAGGGGGACAGGGGGACAGGGGGACAGGGGACAGGGGGACAGGGACAGGGGTACAGAGGGACAGGGACAGGGGGACAGGGACAGGGGGACAGAGGGACAGGGACAGGGGAACAGGGGACAGGGGACAGAGGGACAGGGGACAGAGGGACAGGGGACAGGGCTCTGGGGAGAAGCTGCTGCCAGAGCACAGCCCCAGAGGTGCCAGGGGAGTGCCCAGCTGTGCAGAGCCTGGCACTGCCACTGCCCAGCCCCGTGTGCTGCCAGACCTGCTGCCCTGGCTGCTGTGCGAGCAGGGGGTTCTTTTTCATTAAACACCGAGCAGGGGATTCTTCCTTTGTTAAACACCGAGCAGGGGATTCTTCCTTTGTCAAACTCCAGCTCCACTCCTGTTGTGGCTGCCCGAGGCAGGGAGGCGTGCAGGCAGAATTCTTTTTCTCCTCTGCAAATTAAATATAGGCCCAGGGCAGGCGCTGCTTGTGCCCATACAAGGAGAGGAGCGGGCAGCTGAGCCCCGCTGCAGGAACCCGAGCAGCTCTGGTTCCTCAGTGCTGAACGGCTGCTGGTAAAGCGTTTTGTTTTCCTCTCCTGGTTGTTACCTCCCTGCTCCTTTCCAGAGGGTCAGCAAAGAGAAGGAGTTCTCCAGAGAGGAGCAGCTTTTCCTGCAGCAGCCTGGCCTCAGCCCCGGGCTGTCCCACTGCGACACGAAAGAACTCACAGATTCAAGAGTAGAAGGAAGTTTTATTTCTGACCTTGTAATATACAGAATTCTGAAAGAGACAGTGGATTGGAGGGTGGAATTGTCACAACCACACTGCTCGAACCAACAGTTTATTAATTTTCTCCTCCCACAGAGAAGAATGCAAAACAATCATTATTTACACGAACCGTGCGTGAGAACTCCAGTAGAAATATGTAAACATTGTCAGAAGGTATAGAAAACATTGAAAGGAACTTTAAAACTTTTAAAAGAATAAAGTAACACTGGGGCACATACCAGCCATGCCCACTGGCACCAGAGGCTGAGCCCCAGGGGATAGGAGCGCTGCTGGGTGGGGATTGCCCAGGAGAGGTGGGCATTTCTACCTTGCCCCTGTGAGCCCATCCCTGCCCTGTGAGCCCATCCCTGCCCTGTGAGCCCATCCCTGCCCTGTGAGCCCATCTCTGCCCTGTGAGCCCATCCCTGCCCTGTGAGCCCATCCCTGCCCTCTGAGCCCATCCCTGCCCTCTGAGCCCATCCCTGCCCTGTGAGCCCATCCCTGCCCTCTGAGCCCATCCCTGCCCTGTGAGCCCATCCCTGCCCTGTGAGCCCATCCCTGCCCCTGGGAGCTCCTCTCCAGAGGCTCACATCCCCCTCTGCACGTTCCACTGACCAAGCCCCCAGCGTGGTTTCAAAGCCCAGCGTGGTTTCAAACGTGTTGCTGTTCTCTCTGCCTGCTAAGCGTGTCTTCAAAAGATGTTTTGCATTAAAATAGGATTTTCCAGGGTGTTTGCAGTGACAAATGCAGTGTGGTCTAGGCTTCAGACGCTTGGAAATAGCGAGGAAATGTGGCTGCATCTCAAAGTTCTTAAAAGAAAATGTATTTAATAACTATTCTTTATAGACATTCAAATAATGAAGAGTATCACCCAAGCCAATCATCCTCCCTAATTTAGTCTCCAGAGCAGGATCTGCTAATAGATCAGAGCTGGATTTGTGAATTACCATTTCACTTCTCCAGGGACTTTTCCTGAAATTATAATGGCTTTTGCTCCTCTTGTTTTTTCTCCATAAAACTGCCACGGAACTGTTCTCCGTTATTAAGTGTGAAACACAGCTAATTAGCAGAGTGACAGTGAGGAGGCCTGGCCGTGTCTGCAGGGCTGCCAGCAGTGGCTGATCCGAGCTCGGGGCAGGAATTCGAGCAGAGGCTGGGGCAGCTGGTTTGCTGGGATCCCTGGGAATCTCCTTGCTGGGAATCCTGGGCAGTGCAGCCGGGCTGGGTGGGCACGGCCCTGGCACGGGCACGGCCCAGGTGGCCTAATGGGCAGAGAGGATTTGGCTCTTAGGCTAATCGGGGCTTTTCCAGAGCTGTCCTGGAGCCCGGTCCCTGCCCTCCCGGCCAGCTGGCTCCAGGAGGCTCCCAATGTGCCCCTAATGAGCAGCCTTGATTCCAGAGCCACTGCCCAGCTTCTGCCAGCGAGGGGCTCGAGGGGGCTGCCGGGCTCCTGCAGGGCAGAGGAAGGGCAGCCACGGCTGTGACCGGCACGGGAGCAGCGTTCCACGGGACACGGGGCAGGAATTCCCCCGGCAGGGCTGTGACCGGCACGGGAGCAGCGTTCCACGGGACACGGGGCAGGAATTCCCCCGGCAGGGCTGGGGCCGGGCACCGGCACCCAGAGCCGCTGGGGCTGCCCCGGGGGCTGGCACTGCCAGGCCAGGCTGGGCAGGGACACGGGGACAGGGGACAGGGAGACAAGGGGACAAGGGGACAAGGGGACAAGGGGACAGTGGGACGGTGGGATGGTGGGACAATGGGACAATGGGACAATGGGACAATGGGCAATGGGCAATGGGCAATGGGACAATGGGACAATGGGACAATGGACAATGGGACAATGGGACAATGGGCAATGGGCAATGGGCAATGGGACAATGGGACAATGGGCAATGGGCAATGGGCAATAGGCAATGGGCAATGGGCAATGGGCAATGGGACAATGGGACAATGGGCAATGGGCAATGGGACAATGGGACAATGGGACAATGGGCAATGGGCAATGGGACAATGGGACAATGGGACAATGGGCAATGGACAATGGGACAATGGGACAATGGGACAATGGGACAATGGGACAATGGGCAATGGGACAATGTGACAATGGGACAATGGGACAATGGGCAATGGGCAATGGGCAATGGGACAATGTGACAATGGGCAATGGGCAATGGACAATGGGACAATGGGACAATGGGACAATGGACAATGGACAATGGGACAATGGGACAATGGGGCATGGGACATGAGACATGGGACATGGGACAATGGACAATGGACAATGGACAATGGGACAATGGGCAATGGGCAATGGGCAATGGGACAATGTGACAATGTGACAATGTGACAATGGGACAATGGGACAATGGGACAATGGGACAATGGGACAATGGAACAATGGACAATGGACAATGGGACAGTGGGACAATGGGACAATGGGACAATGGGACAATGGGACAATGGAACAATGGACAATGGACAATGGGACAGTGGGTCAATGGGACAATGGCACGGTGGCACAGTGGCACAGTGGCACGGTGGCACAGTGCCTCTGCTCCTCCCAGAGCACCCAGGAGCTCTCCACGTGTATCTGAGTGGGCTGAGGCTCCCCCTGCCCTGCCAGAACAGGGAACAGCTCTCAGCCCTTGGGCCCCTCGGCCATTCGGATTCCTCTGGAATCAGGGCAGCCCCTGGGCCTGCAGGAGGGCTCGGGCGGCTCCTCTGCACCCCGGATCGTTCCCATGCCGCGTGTGGAGCCCCCGTGCACAGCTCAGGGCCAGTTCTCTGCTGGCTCTCCGTTACCAGGGCCGGAGGCAGTTCCGTGCTCACTGGGGTTCAGGTGCCTGTGGCCCCTGGGGCACGGCCAGGGTCCCACGCAGCAGGGATGGGGAAGGACAGCCCTGCTCGGGAGGAAGCTCTGGGGGAAGCAGCTGGAGGCTTTTCCTGGGAAAACCTCCAGCGTGACCCGGGGGAGCCCTGCCTGCCCTGCCGGGAAGAGCCAGGAGGGAAAGAGTTAAAAGCTGTCTCCAGGCAGGAGAACAAAACCAGCCCTGCGCTCATCTAATTACGTTATTTAACAGGATACCCTCTCATTGATTTTAATTACTCACGTAATTTGGGAAGTAATTCGCAGCACATCCCTGCAGGGTGCATGAGTCTAGCCGGGAACAAAGTGCTGGAGTCTGCCCGGCTCGGGGAGGGAGGCAGGGAGGACGGGGGGGCCCCGCAGGGACCACCTGGGGACCCTCGGGTGCGATATCGTCACCCGTGCGGGGATCTTGGGGAGCCCTGGCTGGGGGCAGCGGTGCCCGGGCCCAGCTGCCGGGTCCTCGTCTCCCTCATCCCCGGATTAATTAATTGTCCCTTTGACAGCCGGGGGTCCTGCGCTGCTGGGGGATGCTCATCCCCCCAGAGCCCCCGAGCATCCCTCAGCAAACACCCGGAGCCGCTCTGGGTCCCCTGGCACTGCTAATCAATGCCCTGGGACTGCTAATCAATGCCCCGGGACTGCTAATCAATGCCCTGGCACTGCTAATCAATGCCCTGGCACTGCTAATCAATGCCCCGGCACTGCTAATCGATGCCCTGGCACTGCTAATCAATGCCCTGGGACTGCTAATCAATACCCCGGCACTGCTAATCAATACCCCGGCACTGCTAATCAATGCCCTGGCACTGCTAATCAATACTCTGGCACTGCTAATCGATGCCCCGGCTCTGGTGCCTCTAAAGATGCTTTTAACCGCAGCCCTGTGATTTTCACTAGATTTTTTAAAAACAGTTGCACACGGTTTAGCAAAATTGCACCCCCAGCACGCACTTGTTTGGTTCCTTCACTGTCTTTTGTAAGCTCCCCTGCTTAATTAGGATGCAAACAATCCCAGAGGAATGTTTAATTAATATTATAAAGCAACAATGGGATGATTAAGCAAGTCTGGGCAGCTGCTATTTATACACAGGACATGTGGCACTTGTTGGGGGCGAGCGTGTCAAGGAAAAATCATTCCACGGATCTCTCCGTGCAGTTTTATTGCTCGTTTTAATTGTCTGGCTCGGGCCTTTTCTCCTCTTTGTGTTCGCTGAGGCAGAGCGAGAGCAGCCGAGATTTAACTGGGTCTCTTGTTCAGCTTAATGACAGCGAAAGCTCCGAGCCCGCCTTGCCCTGCCCAGCCCCGAAAATGGGCCAGGAGCAGGATCTGGGGCTGTGGGGCAGCAGAGCATCCCGGAGCATGGGATGAGCTGGGAGAGCCCTGCAGGAGCTGCAGCATCAGCCAGGCTGATGGGGGGCAGAGACCACCTCCCACCCCTCCGAATCCAGGGAATCGGGGGCTGGGGACCCTCCAGACCCCTCCCAGCCCTGCCAGGCGCTGCCAAATTTCGGTGCTCCTGCCCTGGCTGACGGCTGAGCTGCCCCAGGGGCAGGGGCAGGGCAGAAACCCGCAGGTGTGGAAGTGCTGGCTCCCCTCAGGATCACCGAGGCTGGAAAAGCCCTCGGAGACCGAGTCCAGCTGTGCCCCAGCGCTGCCAAGGCCCCCCGTGCCCCGGGTGCCCCTCACAGGGTTTTGGGGCTGCTCCGTTCCTGCTCTGCTGCGGTGGCTGCGGTGGTGCTGCAGCTGCAGCTCTGCTGCATCCCCCTGCCCTCTGCTCCACCCTGCTCCTGCAGATCAACCCGGGGCTGTCGGGCCTCCCTCACTTCAAACATCACTTCTCCTACAGGATTATCCTGCAGGGGCTCCTGTGCAGTCATATTTAATCACATAAACTGCTTCAAATCAAATGATTTCTCCCATGAATTTAAGCTGAACTGACACAGCAGCTTGACACTTCTTATTTCCAGGGCTAAATGCAAACTGTGTAGGAGTAGGATGTCTGCAGCCCTCAGAATGCCAGAGCCACGTAACCACGGCCAGGGAGAGCCGGGGTGCAAGGGAGCTGGAGGCAGCTTATCCCAGGATTTGGAACAGCCTGGGAAGGAAGGGGCAGCGGAGCTGCAACACTGCTCCCTTCCACTCAGCTGCCCCAAAACTGCTGCAAGGAGCTGGAATTCTGTGTGAAACCCTGCAGGGAAAAGGGCAGGCTGAGGGAGCACGCCATGGGGCACAGGACTCGCCTGGGGCTGCTGCTCTGCTCGGGGTCCTTCTGGCAGAGACCAGCGCTGTTGGTCCCCCTGCTCCTGCTCCTCTCCCTCCTCCTGCTCAGGGTTTGTCTCCAAATCTGGGGAGTTTCCTCCCAGGAGGAAAGAGAGCTGTGGCTGAAAGCCAGAGCACTGAGCAGCTGCTGTGGGAAAGCAGTGCCAGGTCCCTGCCCCAGCCAGGAGGGAGGGAAGGATGCTCAGCCCGGCCAGGAGGGAGGGAAGGATGCTCAGCCCGGCCAGGAGGGAGGGAAGGATGCTCAGCCCGGCCAGGAGGGCTAGCACATGCTGCTTATTTACCAAGTGGCACCTGGGCCCTGGGAAATCCAATTTCATTCCTCAGTGCCTGGTCCTGGCAAAATAAAGGAAACATTCATCAGTTGTGGTGATTTTGCAAAGGTTAATGGTGAATTTAACAGGAATTTTCAAGTTCCTCTGGTGGCTGCGGGATGCAGGACCTCCCACATCAGGCAGGAATGCAGCTCAGAGGCAGCAGAACAAACCTGGATTTGAGTCACCTGTTTGGGTCAACATCACAACTGCAATTAAAGCTTCCCGTGGGGCAGGACGTGTGGGATCATTTCATCCAACCCACACCGGGGAAAACGTGACTTCGAATAAGCTTTGGGAAACACTGCAATCAGACAGACAGACGGACACAGGCTGGGAGTGTGAGAGCAGCACGCTTGCAGAGGTGGCCGGGACTGTCCCTGGGGGAATTTGTGCTCACACAGGAGCTGGGTGGCTCCAGGGGCTCCGGGGAAATTTTAAATGTGCCCCTTTCCTCTCTGAAAAATGCTGCTGTGCTCGGCTGGGTTCTGGTCAAAAGCAGAAGCCTGGGGCTTCTGGGAGGTTTTTATTTTCCCATTTCTTTAGGACATTCAGCACTGAAGTCGATTTTAACCCACAGAGACATTAACATCAAGTGCTTCAGGACATTTCTGTCTGACACGGCTCAAGCTGTCCCAGGGCAGAACTGCAGCTATTGTGCTAAAATCCATTAAAGAACTTCTTTATTTTTTTTAATCCAGTGAGAAAAGGAGCGCCTTGTTGGAGGCGGAGGGGAGAGGCGAGGGGTGGGAAGGCTGCAAACATCCCGAATGAGAGCGACGGCAGCGCAGCCTTCCCAGCCCTGCGCCTCTCCCACACTCCCATCTAGCGGCAGCCGGGCTCGGGAGCGCTGCCGGCCCTCATCCTCATCCTCATCCTCATCCTCATCCTCATCCTCATCCTCACCCTCACCCTCATCCCCATCCTCACCCTCATCCTCATCCTCATCCTCATCCCTATCCTCATCCCCATCCTCATCCTCATCCTCATCCCTATCCTCATCCTCATCCTCATCCTCATCCCCATCCTCACCCTCACCCTCATCCTCATCCTCATCCTCACCCTCATCCTCATCCTCCCCCCCATCCTCACCTTCATCCCCACCTTCCTCATCCTCACCTTCATCCCCACCCTCCCCAGCCCCACTGCACCCCAGTCCCGCTCGCTCTGCGCCCCACTTTACACAAGTGGCGTCCAGTGTCACCACGTCCATTGAAATGACTTTATTGCCAAAATCTTTTTACATTTCCTGGAGATAACCAACCTGCCAACGCCGTGCTTCTGCTCCTCCTGGAAAAGGAGGCCCAGAGGTCCTTGAAGAGCAGCAGCTGAAGCAGCTGTCTGTCCTGGTGCTCGTCAGGAGGCAGATGTTGTCACATCTCCCAGATGTTGCATCCAGTTTGGGCTCAGTAGACACTGGGCTCTCTGTAGTTCAGCAGCTGCATCAGGAACAGTTTAGAAAAACCTGTCTGCAGAAACGGCTGCCCTGGTTTGCAGTGAGCCCTGCAGCGGTGCAGGAACTCCTCTCCTGTCTCCATGGAACACAGGCCCAGCCTGTGCCGAGCTCCCTCACTCCAGTCACATTTCCCATTTCCCATTTCCCATTTCCCATTTCCCATTTCCCATTTCCCATCTCTGCTCCCCCTCCTCGGGGGAGGAAGGGCAGCCCTGGGGCTCCTGCGGGTCCCAGGAGGGCTGGGGGCTCTCACCTGCCACGGGAGGCTCCCCCTCCTTGGAACTTCATCAACCACAGGGGTTACAGAAACACAAGAACAAACCCAAAATGAAACAGAGAAACCCTTCAGTGAGCAGGGACCACCAGCCAAACTGGGATTGAGCCAGGGATCATCCTCCAGGGCAGAGCTTGGAATGAAACCAAACTTGTGCACAGCAGTCACTGAGCAGGGGAAATACCTGCAGCAATCCAATCTTTAAAGGCAAGAGAAAACACAGGAGCTGCTGCTGTCCTTGCAGGGCTGCATTAAACACAGCACGGGGTGGGGGCACCTCAGCAAAGCCCCTGATCCTCCAGGATGGGAGAGGAACTCCCAGAACATGCAGCAAACCCAAAGGCTGGAAACGGTAACAAAAACACAGAAACAAAAATGAAAATGTACTAAAATTTAATCATTCATAAAAGCTGTAATTTAATCTGTGACAGTAAAACACAAGAAGCAATATTAGAGTTGGTTTAGTATATTATATATTTTTGCTTTTAAAGCCATAGAAATCAGTTATCCCAGTTTTTTTCCTATAAAAGACCCATTTTTCCAAAGCATTATGCACAAACATTTTTAATTAGAATACAATGGCAGAATGAAAATAATGATATTCCGTAACTTTTAAATATAAAATGAAGTCAATGACTCAAAAAGTTATTTGTTGCAGTGAGTTCAAAGGGAAATTTTGGATAATATATATCTATAGTTATAGATATAAAATATAACGGTGGAACATTTTTAGTGCTCAATGGGGAGAAATTATGATAAAATGGTCAATATGAATTTTAATTATAGTAGCAATCTCTAACATCTGAAATGCATCCATGCTCCTTGGGATAATCATATGCTAGAGTCAATTATATTTATTTTCACATCTGTTAATTGCTATTGCAAAGGAGGAGGAATATTGGCTTAAATTTCCAAGAGATATACACAGAGCGACTGCTTTTTCCAGGGACCGTGTGCAAACCAGTTTTAAGATCTCAATTCTTCCCGCAGTATATAAAAAACAGGAGAAGCTTCTTCCGATATGTGACTCATTTCCAGAAGGTTTGGAAGTTGGGAATGCTGGCACTTTCCATGTAGGCAACAGTTCTTCATTCCTGCAATCTGCAGTAAAAGAAAACAGAAATAAAGAGGAGGGAGGGACATTTCTTGCTCTGCTGGTGCCATCAAGGCCTGGGAGCCAATGGCCCGTGCTCAGGGCAGCAGAGGACTCAGGTTTAATCACGTTTAATCACATTTAGCTCATGTTTAATCACGTTTAGCTCACGTTTATTCACGTTTAGCTCATGTTAGCTCACATTTAGCTCACGTTTAATCACGTTTAGCTCACGTTTATTCACGTTTAGCTCATGCTTAGCTCATGTTTCCCAGCACTCAGGGCTGCTCCTGGCTGCAGAAGCAGCTCTGGGCAGTGCAGCTCCCTGTGTTATCAGGGCCAGAGCAGTCAGACAACGGCCAGGCTGCTGCAGTGCCCGATAGCAGCAGAGCTGGGCCAGCACCCGTGCCCTCCCCTGCCCCAAAAGGGGACTTTGTGTCCCAAACCTGGAGCTGCAGAGCTGCTGGTTCCTCCCAGGAGCATGGGAGAACAGCTGTGAGCACACAGAGCTCCCTGCCAAGGCACACAGGATTATTTATAGCTGTGTCCAGTCCTGGTGTGCTTTTTGCTTGGGTTTGGGTTTTTATGTTTGTTTTGAGTTGGGTTTTTTTATGGTGGGCAGCCTTTTATTTCTGTGCCACTGAAGCCCTTGTCCCATCCAAAGCCATTGTCCCCAGAGGTGCCAGCAGTGGCAGAGGTAACACCCACATTTATCAAGGCTGGAAGGGAGGCACAGGCCAGCCCTGGTGGCTCAGAGCTCACTGTCACAGGCACCCAGAGGAGTCAGAAGTTCCTGCTCAGTCACATTATTGGAAATGTAGGTGAATTTGGTGGGCAGAAATGCTGGTGTCTGACTCCAGCTCAGAAGGCTGAATGATTTCTTTATTATAACTATGCTATAATACATTCATATACTATTTAAAGGGGATGTAAACAATACTCCAACACATTCCACATAGGAAAACAAGGAGCAGAAATAGAAATTGTTTTATCATTCTTCCCTCTGTGCTCCTCTGTGAAAAATCCTGAGAGAGAAGAATGTTCCTGGCACAGGCACACTCCAGGAGGAGCAGAGGAAGGGGCTCTGTCAGGAGCTGCTCTGCTCACCTGGCCCAGGAGGGTTCAGGCACCTCTTACCTGGCTCAGAGCTGCTGCATGATGGGACTCTAAAGCAGCAGACAGGATTTCTTCTTAGGCTTCTTCTTTTCCACTGGTGTTTTTCTATTTATCTGTCTGACCAGGTCATAAAAGATCTGCAAATGAAAAACACAAGCTGAAAAATCCAAGTGATAAAACACAAGCTGCCAAAACTGAAGCAGGCTGAGGAGCTGACAACTCTTTGTGGCTGCAGTTATGTAAATTCAATTAAACTGCTTGAATTTATTAAAAGTTTCTCAAGCAGCTGCTTATGGAAGAAGAAACCCAAAGGTCCCATCAGTGTGCAGAATGTAAGGGAGCTGGAAACTCAGTTTATCACCACCAAAGCCTTCAGAAGAGTAGGGCACTGAAATGGCAACAGTTCCCTTGCTTTGAAAAAGTGGGAGAAAACTCGGAATTAACAAAGGGTTTTTAAGGCAGGCACAATATCCTCTGCCCCAGCAGCCCAGGACACCCCTGTCCCCTGGCTGGCCCTGCCACTCCTGCCCTGAGCTCCACATTTCCAGCAGGGACCCCAAGGGCCTCCTCCAGCTGCAGAGCTTTTTCAGTGCTGCTGCTGGGAGTTGTTTTCCCAGCAAGACTCAACCCATTTATAGCAAAATGAGCTTTGCAAAAATGCTTGGAGCTGGGTCACAGCATTGAGGAGAAATATTTCAACCTTCAGAGGGCTCCACCCTTGTCCTTGTTTATTTTTTCCCCTTCCTGGAGTGGCTGACAGCTCACAAATTCTTGTTGATTCCAAAGAAATTCAGAAGACAAAGAAACAGTTCATAACACACTGTAACAACTGAAAGTTAAGATTTTCCTTTCTCATAAATTAGATTATTTAGGTGCTAGCACTGACTGTGAGTACAGCCATCTGCAACAAGGTTTCAGGAATGCCACCATCCCTAAAAAGCCTCAGTGTGCTGCAAAAGCATCCCAGAGGGCACCAGAAGGTCACCTGATTCACTCTGCATTAAAAGCTTCTGATCTGAAAGGTTTCATTCACTTTCAGCAAATGCATGTAGGAATTTATCGCTCTTTACCCAGATTTTAACAAATTTAGAAACTCCAAAAGCAGCGAGAAAGCAAGAATAAACCCAAAAGAATGCAAAAGCTTGCCCAGCCCAGGGGCCAGCAGGACAGACTCCCAGTGCACTGAGCTGCTTCATTCAGGGTGTCTCTCTGATTCCCTCAGCTTTTGCGCTTTTCACAGGTAGGAAATACCAGCTGGCAGGAAGCCAGAGCATGGAGATCACACGGAAAGCAGAGACTCATTCTCCATTTAAGCACATTGCTGCCTGTGCTGTGAGCTGCCTGGAGGCTGCAGCCCCCGGAGAAGGGAGAGCAGGGTTCCCAGGAGAGGGAGGAGGGGGATGCCAGGCTGTGCCCCCTGTCCCTGTGCCCGAGGAGGGTCAGTGTGCACCCACAGCGTGGAGAGGCACAGCCCGGCCCTGCCACACTCCCTGGGCACCTGGGCTGCTCCTGCTCCCTGCCCAGCCTGCTGTCCCTGCAGCCCAGACACACAAATCCTGCAGCCAGGCTGAGGCCAGCCACAGGAGCTGCAGCCCGGGGCTGGGGCTCCCTGCCTTCCCCATCCTGCTGCTGCCAGAGCAGCCTGGCCAGCCAGGACCCTGCTGCTCTGCTTATCACACACCCCAAAACGGGCCCACTTATCTGCTGGCACCAGCCCAGCCCTGCTGCTCGGGGTCACCTGAGCCTTTGTGCCTCTGGCACGGGCAGATAACTCCCAGCACAGAACAAAACCTGGTGCCTGACTGAGCAGAGCTCCCCCAGGCCAAGCACGGCCCCGGGCAGCAGGAGGAGGCACCCCAGAGCAAAGGGGGGCTCATTTACACTCGGGGCACTGCTCAGACCTGGGTTTGGGCACGGTTTTACAAGCTGGGGGCTCGCAGGGGGCTGTGATGAGGCATCTGCAGCCAGAAATGCAAATGCTTCCGAAGCAGCAGAAACAGCACACCAGACAAGGAGCACAAGGGGCATCACCCACATCTGGCAGGGCAGCAGTTACTGTGACACAACACTCTCTCCAGATAAGGTTTGTCTAAGCTAAGATCCAGCTCAGGACCCTCTGCTGTTCACGGCCCCTGGGAGGGGCTGCAGAAACAGCACCTGGGAAGGCACCCTGCCCTGCAGAGACAGGGGAGCACAGCTCAGAGCAGACAGAGCGCCTGCACACGCTGCAGCCTTCCCCAGGCTGGGCTCCAGGCCACCCCGGACCCCAGCTCACACACAGGCACTACTTTGGTGGCACCTCCACGCTGGGACCACGGAGCAGGAGCACTGACCTCCCACCCCACGCTGGGACCACGGAGCAGGAGCACTGACCTCCCACCCCACACTGGGAACACGGAGCAGGAGCACTGACCTCGTTTACGTTGATTTTCGACTTTGCAGACGATTCTAGAAAGGCACAGTTACACCACTGGCGTGCTAAGTTCTGCCCCTGCTCCTTGCCCACGACTCGCTCTTCCTCCAGGTCGCATTTATTGCCAACCAGAATCATGGGAACCTGCAGAGGAGCAAGCAGAGCAAGATCCATCAGCAAGTTCATCTTCAGACAGCTCTGTGCTGCTCTGGCTCTCAGACTGGGGAGGAGGAAATGCAGCCTGGGAAATGCAGGGTGAAAAATGCAATGTGGGAAATGCAGGGTGAAAAATGCAATGTGGGAAATGCAGCCTGGGAAATGCAGTGTGAACTATGAAACCCAAAAAAATCAGGAGGCAATGATGAAGTGGCTCTGCTCCTCTCCAGTGGGAAATCACTGCTCGCTTCATTTGGTAATTTACAATGCACTGTGTGTTTTTAATCTACTTCAGTGTTAATATTTGTGGTCTCCTCCTGACACAACTACACTCAAGATTATTTTTTCTCTTTAAAACTCCCAGCCATACCCATTAGAGAATGATCATATTTTTATTTTTGAGACATAAATTTTCCTTATTACATCAGGAACCTGAAGTCACAGTACAGATGAAGCAAATGCAAAAAACGCTCATTTGAAATCAGATCTACAGGATATTTACGACTCAATCAGCTTAGATAGAGCTGTAAATATCCTGCTCTTTACAGTTTTCTAGGCAGTTAAGAGAAGATTTCTCATACTGAAACATGAAAATGTGTTATGAACGTGTTCAGCAAAAAACCAAAGTGTATGAAAATGTGAAATAATAGGGCAAAAAGTGATCCTGAGATGAGTAAGCAGTACAGGTTTGAAAGACATGAAACTGTGTAAGATTATTGCAGAAGGTATTAATGGTTTACCCAAAAATGGAATTTGGTGAGCAACTACCTTTGATAATTTACTGTCAGGTGTACAAGATTGGAATTTAAACTCTTCCAGATACAGATAATGTCATGATTTATGTACTGGGACTTTAGACACATTCTGGTATGAAAGACAGAAAGGAGCACATTTCCTAACCCAGCAAAATGCAGCTTAAACGTTCAAAAGGTTCTCAAGCCCAGTTCAACAGGTAACACACAAAGCAAATGAATGCATTTTAACTTTCAGTCAGCTCCTGAAGCCAAGGACAGCAGCAGGGTCTGCTGAGGGATGAACCTGCCCAGCTTAGGGCAGAATTCCCCTGTGAGCTCCAGCACAGGGTCCTGCCAGCAGGGATTTATGGCACCCTGCTCTTTTGAGTTTTAAAGTTCTCCTGAAAGTTCCTGAGCCTCCTGATATTTACATACTTCAGCTGAGCTTTCCCACACACTGTTCATGTAAATAGTGATTGTTTTACATTCTTCTCTGTGGGAGCAGAGAACTGATGGGCTGTTGGTTTGACCAGTGTGGTTGGAGAGGTGGCAGTTTCACCCCCAGTCCACTGCCACTTTTACTATTGCATATATGGTGGAGTCAGAAATTACATTTGCCTTTTTGGGTTCCTTTTCTTTCCTTTTACATCCAGCCTGCTTGTGTGAGTTATTTGGTATTGCAGTGTGACAGATTCACCCCGCAGCAATCCCTGCCCCAGGGAAAAGCAGCTCTGCAGAAACAGAAGCTCAGCTTGTTCAAGCAAGGAGAGCCCAGGGCCAGAGAAGCAGCCCAGACCACGACCCAGGGGCACAGCCACCCTCACCCATCTTGTGCCACACACCAAACTCCCCACAGCTGTCCGTCCTTCCTTTCAAAAGGGCTCTGAACAACCAAAACCCCCAGCCAGGACTCTGCCAGGCCCTCAGTGGTTCTGTTCCTGCCACTGTGTGAGCTGTGGGTGACAGGTTCTGCTGAGTGCTCAGCAGCTGCTCCAGGGCTGCAGAGAATTCCCAGCTGAGCCCTGCAACGCCCCAGCTTTGGGCTTCCACTGCCCCTTCACAGCTCTGCAGGAACCCTGCCAGGCTCCAGAGCTACGGAGAACATCCTCACTGATATTCCTGCCTAACTCTGAGGGAAATAAAGCACAGAGAAAGAGGAAAATGCGAAGCCTGGAAAGGAGTTTAAAGGAAAAAAGCTAAGTAATGTTGCCTTCAATCAACTCCCAGCATTGCAAAAGACTGTGGCTTCCAGGACATGGGAAAATCTGATTTTGTGATGCCCCTTAGCAGGTGCTGTGCCTCAAACAACACCACTGAAAACTACAAGGCTCTGAAAACTTACTCAACACTGCCCAAGGATATTTGAAAGAAGCTTTGTATGCAAACATACAGGCCGTAGTGGTTTTGGGAGCAAAGCTTCTTCACCATTGGCAGAAGTAAACCCCAACATGTTCTACTCACATCTTCAGTGTCCTTGACCCGTAGGATCTGTTCCCGCAGGTCCTGCAGGTCGTTAAACGTGGACTGTGCTGTTATAGAATATACTAGTGCAAACCCCTGCCCGTTCTTCATGTACAGATCCCTCATGGCTGTGAATTGCTCCTGCAAGCAAACGGTTTTTACAGCAATTAGCTGGGGAATGCAGCTAATGAACAGTTCCAAAGGAATACCTTTATTGTACTGGAGACGAGAATGCAGTGCCATGCAGCAAGGATTTACATATTTACCCCTCACAGAAACCCACTGAAGCATGGAAATTGAATAAAGGCATTAACACTCTCTTTCCCTTTGGTGTTTTTACCCCTTAATAAAGGGCTTCTTGAGAAAAGGGGGAAAAGATGAAGAGCAGCAATAAACCATCTCTGAGACAGACTGAAATGCCAGAGCAGGCTGGACAATGCCAGCTTGGAGCTGCCTCTGTCCCAGCAGGGCCAGGACTCTTTCCAGACCCACACAGCAACAATTCCTGTCCCTGCTGGTGGGAATTTCCAGCGCTTCCTCAATCAAAGCAGCTTGCAGGGGGCAGCAGGTGCCTGGGGTGTGCTGCCAGCCCCTCGGGGTTTGTTTGTTTGGGGCCAGGGCCGTGCCAGCTGCAGGTGACACTGGGGGGGACAGCAGGAGCCTCCCCGGCAGCAGGGCAGTGCCAGGGAGGTGCCAGGGCCAGGTCTGCCGAGGACAGAGGTGCCACACGGCCGTGGCACCTGCTGGGGAGCAGCCCTGTGCCTGGCACTGCCTGGCACTGCCCTTGCACGCTGGCTGCTTGCAAAGCTCCTGTTTAAAATCCTCCCAGAGCACACTGCCTCTGTGTCCCAGCACTGGGGCACCAGCTGGGCACAGAGCTCACCAGGCCACTGGCACTCACCTCACCAGGTCTGCTTATTGAACAAAATCCTTCATGTAATTGATTGCCTCTGCCTGGGCAGGATCACCACTCTTAAGGAGGAACTGCACAGCAATTAATAAAGAAATGCCACTTACTGTCCCTGCTGTGTCGAGGATCTCCAGCATACACTGCTGACAGTCTACTTCCACTTGCTGGGGAGAAAGGGGAACAAAAGGCTGAGTGAATTGTCTGCAGAGGGCCAGGCAAGAGGGATGTCAGCCCAGCCTGGAGCTCTGCACAAAGGGCTCTCAGCAGAGCAGCACCTGCCCTTCCCAGGGCTGAGCAGCTCTGCTGTCAGAGGATTAATTCTGCCCCACGCCAGAATTTGGGTCAGCTCACATGCTCCACGGCTCCCTTCATTAGCAAGGCTTAAATGAGCAGCTCACTGTAAACATCTCAACTTAAGTGAGATTGGAAACATCTTGGCTTAATCCACTCTTACAAACCAAAGCACCTTCAAACTTTAATTTTTCTTTGCTGCCCGGAGAGAAGGGAATAAGGAAGAGAAGAAAATGCAAAATATTTCAGGGTCCTCACAGTGAGACTCTGCAAATCTTCCATTCACTGAGAAATGTCTTGGATCTAACGAGGGTAATTCCAGGAAAGTCAAGTAAATTTTACAACAGAACTCATACCACAATTTAATTTAATTTAATTATCAGAGGCACAAATGTCACAAGTTTTTAGTGCATGTTTTGGTGCCTTTCATTTGGTGACATTTCTGCTAATCCGTGGAACAAAGGCTCACTTGCCATCGGGCAGGGAAGAAAGCAGCTCTGTGCCTGGGGTTACGTAACAGCTCACACCCTGCACCCACAGCAGCCCCCAGGATTCTGTGTTCCCTGCAGACGGGGAAAGAGATAAAAACCACGGTGCTTTACCTTTCTGTATGAATCTTCTATTGTTGGGTCATATTTTTCCACAAAAATTCCCTGAACGAACTGTACAGTCTGGGGAGGAAGGGAAGAACAGAAATCCCAAGTGAGCTGAACACAACCAGAAACATTCACCAAGAAGCACTTCAGCAAAAAGTAACAACACTAAAGCTGCTGTTAAAAGTCAATAGTGGGGACCAGAGAAAATGACATAAAATTTCAATTTTGGAAATAAAATTTGTCGGTTTTCTGTTAAAATCACGTTATTCAAGCATGCTTTCAATACTTTTTTGCACGACAACTGTTTGCTGGTTTGTCTCAGAAAAGAGATACCCTCAAAAGTGCCTTTACTCCACTGCCTGTGACTTCAGGATAAAAATCACCAAATACGGAGGCGTTGAGATTTCAGCAGCAGCACAGACAACCTGTGCACGGTGGGAAATGCACATTTCAGTGGAACTCAGCACAGAGCTGCCCGGGCCAGCGCAGAGCAGCGGTGCAGGGCAGCAGTGCAGGGCAGCAGTGCAGCCTGGAGGGGCTGCAGGCACTGAGGAGCCCTCACCCATGCACAGGGCAGGTTTCCTTCCCTGCACTCACAGCAAACCTGCTCCAGCCCTGACTCCCAGCTGGCACATCCCTGACAGCCCGGTGAGTGCCCTGCCTTCTGCCAGGACTGTTTTCCTCCTCCTCTGGGAGGCAAAGCTCCTTTTTCCTCCTCACCTGCAGTGATCTGCAGGGAAGCAGTGCAGGAGGGTCTGAAGAGTTGCTGGTATTTGTAAAACAAGGTGGTGTTCGTTTGTGAGACTGAGAGCTGAGGTCCCAGCACTTAATTCTACACACCAAGTATCTTTTGCCCACTGAACCTTTCACAGGTTTTATACACAAATTCTGCAAACTTGTGAGGAAAGTCTGAGAAGTCACAACTACCTCATTTCAAAATCGTTCTGTATCACTAAATAAGCATCCTACACTCCAATGAATGAAGTCTCTGCTTCTCCAGTGTTTTCTGCTCGCACTGAGCAGCGGTGCAGTGTGAGGAACAGGTCTCAGAGCCCTGGAGGTGGATCACAGGGCCCCAGCAGCCAGAGCTGGGTCAGGCTGTGCCTCACATGGCTCCTGTGCCTTTCAGCAGGGTCAGGCTGGCACAGCTGCTCCCACGGAGGCCAGAGAAGGCAGCTCAGTGCCAGAGGCTCCCAGAGCACTGGCACATCTGTGCCCTATTCCTGGGGGCTCTAAAGCAGCCCCGAGTGTGACAATCTGACCTGTAACACTCCTGAGCTCTGGTGGACTTCATTTGTTATAGGTGAAAGGAAAGCCCAGGGGAGAAGCTACAAATCTGGGGGTGCTGGTGGCTTCTGTGCAGATCCAAGACTTCTAGAAGTTTCTCTCTGTTTGGGTAGTGCAGCTTAGCTTTATTTTCCAGTTCTCTGTAAGGCTTTGCACCACTGGGCACCCTTGTAAATTATGTCACCCACTGCCACTCCAGGAGAGTTTTAGCCTCAGAAATGGGATTAAACTGCTGTACAGGAAACAAAAGTTGCTAAACAACTGTGGCTTTATAACTGTGAAGGTTTTCTGCTACTCCACCACTGTTCCCAGAAGCACCATCAGCACTGTGCTGGCACAGAGGAGTTAAAACAAGGAGGATCTGCAGTAAAACAACCCCATATTGTCATCTGCACCCGAGTGCAAACAGAGCTGGAAACGAACACCAGGCTCTTTGTTGCACAGGTCAGTTTGTACAGTTGGAAGAATGACATTTAAAGTGACCCCCATAGTATTTTAAACCCCACCTTGTAACCTCTCCTTGCTAATGCCTGTAAATAAGTACACAGACTCTGAAAGCTAAATATTATCCACTCCTAGCTGCTAATTGGCAATTACTGTGTGTTCCTAGAAACATTATTGCTGCATATGAATTACCAAATATGCTGACTTAGCACCCAGCCTGTCAAAAGGAATTTAACTTTCGTTTACCAGACTATTTGAGTATTTGCATTTCAGCTGTTAAAAAGGTCGGGGATGGTGCTGACTCAAGACTTCACATCACAGAGAAGGAAATTCAAGTATGTCAGATGCTGAGTAATTTTTATTTACAGCATACTACTAAGTGCCCCATTTCACCTAGTGAGTCTTGCAGTGTTACATAAGAAAATTAAGATAATCAGGGACGTGCTGGTGGAAAAAGTAATACAGATTGCTTACATTGCTGTGGAAGAACAGAACTTGTAAAACAATTACACCTTGTAAACACCTTGTAGTGATTAGGACGGGATTGCTGAAAGTGCATCAAATTTGATATACAAGTGAATAATCTCTGCTGCTGTTCACTGGGACTCTGCAGGTGATTTACCAGGATTATTACCTGGCTGTACCAGCAGAATAAACAATGAGGCAGGACGTGAAAGGCTGCTCAGGCGTTATCATGCCTGTGACAAGGAACACTGCAGTTCCTTGTTGTAGATAACTCACACTTGACCAGTTCTTTGCCTCTCTGCTGGGGAGAGCTGCTTGACTGGTGAGTGATAAATGGGTGACACAAGTCTCTCTCACAGTGCTTCGCTATCAACTCTGCTGTGTAAGCCTCTCCTCAGGAACAAGACAAGCACTTCAGGAGTGCAAAGTGCCATCAGCCTGCTCCTCCCTCTGCAGGGGCTGCAGATGATGCTCAGGGCCGCTGTTCTGGGTCTGGCTGCTCACCCAGGATGGAAACCCACAGCCCCTGAGGTGTGCAGGGCTGAACCCCAGTTCTGTGATTGATTCCAGCCACAGCTCTGCTGTGCCACTGCTGGCTGGGCTTTTCCCACTCACAGATATTCATCCGTGTGTAACGGGGCGCTCCAGCGGGAAGGGACGTGACACGCTAATTACCAGCAATTAATCACCTCTGCTAAACCACGGCACGCCTCCTCAGCGTGTCCCAGTGGCTACGTGGGGTCCTGGCACACACGAGAGGTCCCACAAGCTCCCCAGAGCAGCGGCGTGCAGCCAGCCAGGCAGCCGCAGGGCCGGGCACGGGCTCCGGGCTGCTCCCCAAACTCACCAGAGCAGACTTGCCCACGCCTCCTGAACCGAGCACCACCAGCTTGTACTCACGCATGGTGCGGTGTGTTCAGAGAGCCACGACCTGCGGGCAGAGAAAGGGCAGCAGGTAAACACAGAGCTGGCACTGTGACCCACCCTCCCGACAGCGCTGGGCTCGTTCTCCACCTGAGCACTCCGGCTGAGAGGAGCCCAGGAGCCCAGCGCAGAGGAAATGGCCAAAGCTGGTCCTGGCAGTGCCCGGAGGAAGAGGATGGACACAGCAGGGGACAAACACAGCGGCTGTGCCGGGCACCGGAGCTGCCACCGCCCGGCCTCTGCTTCCTCAGCATTTCACGGCACAAACCAGAGCACGGGGCAAGAAAATTAGATCAGAAAGAAGCAAGTCAAGAGGTTTCCTTCTCCCCTCCACCCCCAGCAGGGAGGGATTTAGGTCAGTGTTTTCTCTCTGGAAAAGGTCAGGCCCGGCGCGCGGCTGCCAAGGCAGAGCGCTCTGCTCTGCCCGGCACAGGCTCTGCCTTTTTATGGAAATCTTGCAATTCCCTCAAGTCGCTACGCAGCAGCAGCAAACTTCTCCTTCTCCCCGAGATTCCCTGACAAATAAGGCATATGACAAAGGCGGTGATAAACACTGGCAGGGTGTTTACAGAGAGCAGGCGGGGCTGTCCCGCTGCAGCAAACAATGAGCTCAGCCCCGATCCCTTCCGCAGGGACGCGCTTCCTTCCCAAGTAAGGGCAGCCTCCCCGGCTCCCCGGCCTTCCAGACGGACCTGCCACAGCTTTTCTGGGCTCCCCGCCTTCCAGACGGACCTGCCACAGCTTTTCTGGGCTCCCCGGCCTTCCAGACGGACCTGCCACAGCTTTTCTGGGCTCCCCGGCCTTCCAGACGGACCTGCCACAGCTTTTCTGGGCTCCCCGCCTTCCAGACGGACCTGCCACAGCTTTTCTGGGCTCCCCGGCCTTCCAGACGGACCTGCCACAGCTTTTCTGGGTTCCCTGGCCACAGCCTTTGAAAACAAAAACGTCTTCCGAGGAGTTTGGTACAGAAATGCTTCAGGAGCCTGTGAAGAACAGGGGCTGTATGTTCAGCTGTGCAATGTGGACAACTCCCTGACAATCTGTGCCTCAAGTTTATGTCATCATTCAACAGGGCAGGTTCTCTTCTGTCATTTGGACTCCCAAGGGAAGATGCCAGAGTCAAGAGGAACCCCATGTGCTCCTGCTCACCCACCACTGGTCTGAGCTGAACTGGGACCAACAGGGAGCTGGGACCCTCCCCAAACATCCCCACAGCCTGTGCCAGGGGCTGAACATCACCCAAGTATGGGTTAAACAAAACTCAAAAACCCCATGTGCCGCCGCAGAGAGACACAAATCTCTGGGCTCAGTTTAGCATGACTTTACACTAACTTTTAAGCCAGAATAACAGAAATAAAGGACTTGCCTGTGCTGAGGCTCTGCAGTCACAGAGCCCAGCTGCCCTTCCCTCACCCCAGCCTTGGAGAGGGAGCAAGGCTCAAGAAACCAGTGAGCCCATCAGTTTAAGCACCTGGAGGAGGTTTTTCTTCAACTCTTGAAGCCCACGTGAGCTGCAGCTGCCTAGCTGCAAGTTGTGAAATCAAGTCAAACAGAAAGGGGTTTTCCAGAAACTGTCTAAAAGCAGAGCAGGCAATGTCTGTGCACTCTAGGACATTGACAACAACCCTG
This sequence comes from Lonchura striata, assembly GCF_050655825.1. Lineage (NCBI taxonomy): Eukaryota > Metazoa > Chordata > Aves > Passeriformes > Estrildidae > Lonchura > Lonchura striata. Next base: position 1,363,661 of record NC_140728.1, read on the forward strand.
GCTAAATTCTGGGAACTGGGAGCTCTTCTGCTTGATCATTTCCCTGAGAAGTAACATTCACTTCCTTTCTTTCAAAAAATCATGATTTTGAATGAGAAAGAGAGGGGAATTCCACTTCATTATTTTCCCTTTGATAACCCCTAGAAACTAAAAGCTGATGCATCTTTTATAAAGCATAAATGCAATTTATTGATCCAGTTTTTCTTCATTTCCCTACAGTCTCACAGTCAATTCCACCAAAGAAAACTCAGAAAGCAATCAAGCTAAGGGTTAAATTTAGCTGTGAACTATTTCACTTATTTATAGTAGAAAATAGTTGTGGGAAAGTTTAAGCTGGGAGCAGCACAAGACTAACTTCTCATTTCTTCTCTACAGTATTTGCTGATTTTTTTTTTTCAGGTGCAACAGGAAACCAAGATCCTGAAAGGCACGAGCCTTATTACTGTAAACCCCACATGCCTTAATTATCTTGTAGCTCTTTCACAAGTATGTTAATGTTATCTGTTTATACAACATGAATAGAGTGCTCAAGAAATTACTATGCTGCATCCCAGCCAACTTTTCATTTGGCAACTGCTGAAGCCCACCTAAATACAGTCAGACACAGCAGCATTCATTTCCATCCAGAGCTCTCTGTAGCAGAGTCACATGCTGCGAAGCAACGGCTCCACTTCCAAATGGAATTAAACTATGGGTGCTAAGTGTTCCTTTAGAGTCAGGAGTATGATCACTGAAGAGTGTAAAAAAAAATAACAGTAAATGTTGTGAAACTGGTCTCATTACTTCTGAATGCTGCAGTGCAAGAACAAAGCACAGCTGAGTGTGTGTCCTTGCTCCTCTCGCCAGGCACGGCCCCTGAGCTCCAGCAGGACAAGCAGGGGCACAGAGCACAGTCCCACCCCAGCACTGCCTGAGCTGCAGCTCCCTCTGCCACTCCAGCACTCTCCAAACCACCCCCAGGGTAATAAATCACAGGGCTCTGGCATCTACAGTCACAAAAAAACTGCTGCTACACCGCACACCTGATCCACCAGAATCCACCTGTGCTCGGTGTTCTTTACCAGGAGCATCTCTGCTCTGCTGCTGCCGTCACCAGCACTGCCCAGGAAGAGCCAGAAATGAACATCCACCCATCCACAGCAGCAGCCCCCAGCTGCTCAGCTCCTTCCTGACAGAAAAGGGAAGGGCTCTGCCCTGGGAGCAGGTAGAGAGGTCTGCAGGATATTTGTGTCACTAAAAAGCTGCAGGGTATTTGTGTCAATAAAAAAAGTGGCACAATATTTGTGTCAATAAAAAGAGTGGCACAATATTTGTGTCACTAAAAAAGCTGCACAATATTTGTGTCAATAAAAAAGCTGCAGGGTATTTGTGGTGACACCCAGGGCTGTGCAGGCAGAAGCAGCACGGGTGGATGCAAACACAGCTGAAGCTCCAAGCTGAGACGTGGCTCCCACTCAGCTGCTCCTGTGCCCAGCCAAGCCCTCTGCACTCTCCAGCCTGCAGAGCCATCCTCCCTGCTGCAGCCCAGGGAGCAGCACAACTCCAGCAGCACAACTGGAGCAGCACAACTCCAGCAGCACAACTGGAGGGTATTTCCCAAGCAGAGGAAGGAGCGGAGCAGAGGCTGGGGAGGCGTTGGGGACAAGGGCTGGGGCCCTTCAGGACAGAAACCTGGTGCAAAAGCAAGCTGCTTCTGTTTCTCGAGTTTCAGCAGCTCATCACGAAGTTTATAATTTGGGCAGTGGGGAGAGAGAAGCATGAACCAAAATAAGCAAACAGCACAGAGTGAGTGTAGCAACTTCACTTACCAATTACCCACTCCAATGTTCACAGAAATTTCATTTAAAGTATGATGAGAACACTAAAAAACTCTTACCTTGGCATAAAAGATCTCTCATCAGTGTTAGCAGCTCTACTGAAAGTTCTTCCAGGCTCCCCACAGGAACTGAAAAAAAGAATTAAAAAAAGAGTTGATAGTTTTTCAAGTGTCAGCATTTGCAAAGCATCTCTGTAGTGCTAAAGCCAAACCACTCTGCTCCTGTGGACTTCTCCTCCCTAGAATACTCCAAGCAAGACTTCACTTACAACAGACAAACTGAAAATAACCATGCTTGAGGTTGCATCGAGTTCTGCAACACCTACAAAGCGCAATTATTTCAGGGAATCCAGCAGGTTTGTGGCTGGGGTTGGAAAGGTCCTCCCAGCCCAAACCACTCTGGGATTCTGAGACAGTCCTGGGGATCAGAACAACTCCCAGCAGCACGTCCCCCTGCCCCAGGACCTGCTGGCTCCTTGTCCAAGAGCTTGGGAAGCTTTAACACTTCCAGCAGCCCAACCCTCTGCTCAGTAACACTGAGCAGCAGCAGTGCTGATCTTCAGACAGTAACCACAGCACTGCTACACCTGCTGCTCTGCCAGGCAAAGGGCTGTCTTTTACAGGCTCAGCACTTCATCCTTTCTTTTCCAGGGATAAAAAAAATAATCAGCTGTTCCTCTGGAATCATAGGAAGTTTAAATGAAAACCTACTATACTGTTTTTTTTGAAAATATTTCTTTTTAGCAGCTCTGGAGTCACAGAAATCAAAATTATTTCCAAACAGATAACAGAAGCTCTCGTAATCCTTGTCAAATATTTTTCCAAGTGTAAGAGAAAGTGAATCCAGAGGGCAGGGTTAGATGGGATATTGGGAATAAATCCTTCCCTGGCAGGGTGGGCAGCCCTGGCACAGGTCCCCAGAGCAGCCGGGGCTGCCCCTGGAGCCCTGGCAGTGCCCAAGCCAGGCTGGACAGGGCTGGGAGCACCTGGAACAGTGGGAGCTGTCCCTGCCATGGCTCTGAGGTCCCTTCCCACCCAAACCTTTCTGGGATTTTCCGTGAAGGTGCTGCCAGTGGCAGCTCCAGCGCTGCACACAGAGCATGGCTCAGCAGCAGCAGCTGCCTCTGCACCCAGAAAGCACAGCCCGAGTTCAGAAGAGGGTGAGAGAGAAGGAACAGAAAGAAGTGAGGCACAGAAAGGAGAGCACAGAAACCACAGCAGCAGTTCCTAGAGCCAGTGTGAGATGCCTCTCGAGGGGCAGCTCCTGCACCCTCAGCACTGAGGGGCTCTGCCCTCTGCTCTTCCCCAGGAGGATGTCTGGGACAGAGGAAGATGTCCCTGGCCGAGAGGAGAGAGGCAGGAGCAAGGACCACTCACCTGGCTTTAAGGAAGGAAAAAATAGAATAACTCCTTGCCTGCTCATCGCTCGCACCTCCCTTTCCCTGATTTTCACCAGCAGAAACCAGAATATTGAACGTTTCCAAGGGAAAAGTGGCGTCAGCACTGTGCACGTTTGGGAGTGAAGCACAGATGTCCCTGAACTCCAGCACCTCCACTCAAGGCTGGTGTGGCACCCCTGTGGCCATGCCCTTCCCATTCCCAAATCAGAGGCAGATTCTCGGGACGTTGCAGCCACGTGTCCTGCTTATTTTTATCCTGGCAGTTAAATACTGAATCGTGGCTACTATAAACAAACCTGCTGGATTTTCAACTGGTAAATGTTCTCCGTGCCAGTTTTTTTCAGTTACTATAAACTAGGCCATGGAAAGGGCTGGATTTTCTTTTTTTAAAAGTGTCAACTAAACATTGCTCAACACTCTACCAAAATCCCTCCATTACTCAGAGCCATGTTGGCAAAACAAACCCAAACCCAGCACTTCTGCAAGGGGAAGATTTACAGCGATCAAAACCACACTCAAACTGAAAGATTCCCTCCACAGTATAAAAAAAAAAAGGAGTCCAAACAAACAGAGAGATGATGCAGCAGCAAAGGCTGGGAACACCAGGCCAAGGATCTCCCCTTGGCTTAGACCGGCCCAGCCGCCGCTCCCGGCTCTGCCCAAGGACAGCTCCACTCAGCACCTGCTCCCTAATTTGTTCTACACCGTGTTGGGAGGTATTAAATTACTCAATGAAGTCTAAAGCACATGAAATACCTCCCTAGTGCTCACCAAAGCTGTCATCAATTACTCAACAGCTCCGTGCAGGGAACAGGGATGTGCACCCCAAAGGAAAGGGGGTTTGGAAATCCCACAGCTCATCAGCAGATGCAAAGAGCAAGATAAACACAGCCACAAATTACCCTGTTAGTTAGCAAGGAGACTATTTCATTAATAAAAATCACTGCCATGGACTCACTTGTTACAAAACGAGCCCCTTCTCCAAGGCAGTCAAATTCCCTGGCTTTAGGGCACAGGGAAAACCTTCTCCACCTTTCCTGAGGCCACCGACACCAGGAAAATGGGAGGGAAGAGAAAAACAAAAGACTGAAAGACCAGACTAAGCAGAAAGCAGGACTTCAGTGTGACTTCCAAAGTACAGCTTGACAAACTTCCGTTCACAGACTCTGCATTTGTTTTCTTACTCATTATCACTGTGGTCTCTGACACCAGAGTAAGTGTGTTTTAGACATTAACATTACATAAGACGTAACATTTTATTATTTGTGGCAGGAATCTCAGCCTCAGTTTTGTAATTTTAACACCGAAATCATTATCACTTCTACTGACTTCTTTCAGCATCAAATCAAATACCAGTCAAGGCAACACATGTGTAATTAGCTATGCACAAGCCTGCTATAGGATAAATCATGACCCCACTGTGGTGCATTCCTGATGCTGGAACACACAGGCTGTCCCTCGTCCAAATCGTCAGTAATCCAAGTGTAAATATATTTTCCTTTTGTTTTTCAGGTAACAAATAACCCCAAAAAGACACAGCAAGAAGCACACACTGAAAAAAAAGCTGGTGACAAGCCAAATAAGCAAACAGATATGTGAGAACACAGGAGAAAACACTGCCCAGAGGTGTTACCTGAAGAGCTCCATCAGGAAAGGCAAGAGAGCAGCCTTCAAACCTTGCATCCATTCCCAAAACCTCCCAGCCACATCCCAATCACCACTTTCTGCATCGCTCCACATCCTCTGAGGTTCCTGAGCCAGGGTCATAAAGGCTTGGGCAAAGAGTAAAGTCCTGCAGCAACAGAGCCCTTCCAGCCCAGACTCCAGAGCTGAGCTGGGGCTTCCAGCAAATTAACAGCAGCCCACACAAACACGGCACCGAAACAAACTCCTTGGAAAACAGCAATAATTCTGCCATTGCAAGTAGTCATTTTGTGCACAAACACTCTGGGACTGATCCTCCTCAGCCTGTAATCTTTTGTGCAATCAGCTTCATGCTGAACCTGCAATTTCAAATAACATAATGTTAACTTCTATGGAAGTGACTGCCTAATTATTCATTGGAAATTGCTTTGCTATAGAAGCTCTCCAGGCAAGGAACAAGGGCTCTGGGCAGCCAAAGCCTGCCATGCTGAAACGGCTAATTTATTTTTTGTCCTATTGGTCTGCACTTGCAGAAAGTTGCTAGGGACATGTGCCAGCCAGACAAAGGCAGGGGAAAGGAAGCCAGCAGCACAACTCAAAGATGGACACACACTGCATCCCCAAATTAGAACAAAGCCCTACGTCAGGGGCCGGAGCTGGCAGCCTCCCCTCCGGCCGGGCTGCGGCACTCTGCGAGTGAATAATGCCAAGGAGAGGGGCTGGAGCAGGGCACAGCCAGCTCTGCTAGCACAGCCAGGGGAAATACCCTGTGCCCAGGTACTGATACCTGAACCGAGGGAAAAACACCCTGTGCCCAGGTACTGATACCTGAACCGAGGGAAAAACACCCTGTGCCCAGGTACTGATACCTGAACCGAGGGGAAAACACCCTGTGCCCAGGTACCAACACCTGAACCGAGGGAAAAACACCCTGTGCCCAGGTACTGATACCTGAACCGAGGGGAAAACACCCCGTGCTCAGGTACCAACACCTGAACCAAGGGAAAAACACCCTGTGCCCAGGTACTGATACCTGAACCGAGGGGAAAACACCCCGTGCTCAGGTACCAACACCTGAACCGAGGGAAAAACACCCTGTGCCCAGGTACTGATACCTGAACCGAGGGAAAAACACCCTGTGCCCAGGTACTGATACCTGAACCGAGGGGAAAACACCCTGTGCCCAGGTACTGATACCTGAACCGAGGGGAAAACACCCTGTGCCCAGGTACCAACACCTGAACCGAGGAAAAAACAGTCCGTGCTCAGGTACCAACACCTGGAACCGAGGGCACAGCACCCCGTGCTCAGGTACCAACACCTGAATCGAGGGCACAACACCCCGTGCTCAGGTACCAACACCTGAATCGAGGGCACAACACCCTGTGCTCCGTTACCAACACCTGGAACAGCTTGGCAGCAGGGATTGTGAAGTCACAGGTCCTCCCAAGCAACACCATGGCTACATTTGCCATTCCACCCATGTAGCCCTGCTGGAGTAGTTCAGCAGAGGGTTTATGCCATTCAGAGGAGTTCTCCACAGCTTTTTTTGGAAGAAAGAAATGAAAAAAAAACTTCCTTTTTCCCTTCCTCATCAGCCAAACACATAAACATTAAAGGGCATCGCCATTAGATGCAGCAGCCCTTCAGGGGACTTCCTCTATTTGCTGCCTATCACATCCACAGCTTGCCACTGATTTTTAAGCCCTATAAAGGTTCTCATTCCTCTCCATTTCTTTTAGTGGGAAAAAATATCCTGACCTTTTATAAAACAGATTAAATTCCACACAGACCCGAGGAGGCTCAGTTATAGCAAAAGTCCAAGTCCATTCTACTTGGTAGGAATAATTTGTTGTGCTGATAGTAGCTTGGCAACATTCGCCACTATTCTTCCTGGTTTACATAATTAAGAGTAAATAAGTGACATGAGGTAGACAGATTGCCACTGAAACTTCAGCTTGCACTTTAATTATTTCATTTCTGCAGTAGTAGTGATGAGACGTTGGTCATAAAGCCCAGTTTGAGCTTACTTGGTCTCCAGCACAAAAAATATTAATGGAGAGATGAAGCTTCCAGGCCACTAAGGGTTCTTTGAAACTTCTCAATAAACTTCTCAACTTCTCGTATTTCTCAAATAATAAATCTTCTCAGAGGTTCAAATTGCTCTTCCCATGTATTTCAAACTGACATTGGGTAGGTTAAGATTAGGTATTGGGCAGAGTCTTTACTCCAAGGGTAGTGAGGCCCTGGCATGAAGAAGCTGTGGCTGCCCTGGACCCCTGGAAGTGCCCAAGGCCAGGCTGGAGCACCCAAACCTTTCCATGATTCTATGATTTACACCCACCAGTGAGAAATCCTAAGACTAATACCAAGCCTCTAAACATGGGGCACATCCCAGCTCTTCAGGACACTCAGAAATTCCAGAAAATGCTGAGATTTTTAAATCTCCCTGGCACAGCTGCAATGGCCTGTGTGTGTTTGCACACTGGATCTGAGCATGCAGCCTGTTCTAAAGGTCAGCTTTGCATGTGCAGCCCAGAGATCTGCACTTGCCTGGTGTGTGGCAGCCACAAGCAACCAAACCCCCCCATTCCCACGCAACTGCCGCTCATTAAACGCCTCTTTTAACAACAATTTCCAGAATGAAAAGCCTCACTGACCATATGGCCACTTATTAATACTACATTTGTTTATCAGTTTAAATAAACCCCCTGCAGCAGTGAGTATCCATGTAATGAGGACTTAAACACGGCTCACAACGGATGTGTTCTAGCGCTGCCAAGCAGGACTGCACCTCCTGAATGCTTTTCATGGCAGATTTTAAGGCTTGATAGGAACCTGAATAGCAGTAAAGGGCACAGAATTAGCTTCAAATAGAGGGGAAAGTAACAGTTTCATTATGTTTCGTAAAGAAATTAAGTTATTTAATGTGGTGCTTAATCCTTCGGTACTTAGCTCAGCCCCTTAATGCTGCTTCCTGGAACCTTGGGGCAGAGTGGGGGTGGAAACTGAATTTTCTTCTACAGTGAAAATGAAACTTTCTTCTGTGTGAAGGTTTTAACTGAAGAATATTCAAACAGTTATTAACACTTCAGTGCCAGAGAGAGAGCTTCGAGGCCTTTGGGGTTTTAACCAAACCATTGCCAGACCTGGCCTCTGCACCAGGGCTTCTCTGAAGTTCTTTAATCCCCCTGAACCTGCTTAAAAGGGCAGAACTCCTTTGACAATTCATCCTGGAATTTCCTTTATGGTGAATAAAAGGTGACATTAAAGGAAACAGCTCTGATAGTTTAATCAGTTTTATACGAGCCATTCCAGTATTTATAGGTCAAGCTTGATTACAACCAAAATAGACAATTCTACAGCTGCCTCTAAACAGCAAGGAGCCCAGGGCCAGGGGCAGCTGGAATCCTGCTGGCACAAGAGGGGCTGGGTTTGACTCACACGGAAGGGAGGGCACATCCTAGAAGAGTCTTATTTTTAGGATGTGCCTTTGAAATAATAAGACATAGGGCAAAAGGGAAAAAACCATCTCTCCACATGAGTGTGCAAATTTGTCAAACACATGGCCTGGGGCCAGGCTCTGCACTCTCAGGACCCGGGAACACAGCACACTTATCCCAGTGCCAATTGCCATCTCCACAATTTCTGTGCCTTCCCCGTGGTGAGGACACTTCCCTCCACAGCTCCAGCTTCCACTCATCTGTTTTTGTCTGGAGTAAATCTGCAAATGCAGCGTCCTGCAAACACAGCCCATGCCCTCAGCACAGTACTACCATCACTGGTGCTAAAAAGTTCCTAAATCTATTCCAACTTCCACCCAAAGAGATGCAGTGGGTGTGAACCTGGCATGAAGAGGAGCAGGGAAGTCACAGCACCCCAGGAGACACAGCAGACACAGCTCCATCCTTCTGACACCTGCTGAGCACCAGCTCCATCCTTCTGACACCTGCTGAGCACCAGCTCCATCCTGCTGAGCACCAGCTCCATCCTGCTGACCCTGCTCAGCACCAGCTCCCAGCTCAAGTCTGCCCTGCTGCAAAAGGGATTTGGACTCGACACTGCTTGTGACAAGGGTTTGGGCAAACAGGTCATGTAACAGAGGCTGCAAAGGACTGGAATTACAGAAAAAAGGACGAGACCCACTTTCTCAGAATCACACCACCGAGGAAAGTGCCCTGGAGCATGACAATATCTGTTTGATCATTTCAAATGGGATTCCTGAAAATGCCCTGACTGCATTCTAGTGATCAATATGCCAATGCAGGGTGTTCACAAAACAAGGCAAAGCCGTAATAATATTGTAACCTCCACAACTTCATAAGATCTGATGAGTTAAAAGCTCTAAATGCATAAATATTTCATGAGAAAGGCTGTCTGGAACCACTTCAGTCTGTATCTTTAATCTTAATGTTATTTTCAGCTACAATTACTGTTATAATCTAAAGCAGAAAGCAACAATTGGCTAAATTTATTTTATCTTCACCCATATTTACTTCATAAATCCAACAAGTTTTCTCTTATTCAGGCCTGATACCCAGTAACTGTAACTCAGTACAGGACTAACGAACACATCAAATCTCAGGGTAAAGCGAGATGTGCTGGAATGAGACTGTTACACAAAAAAAAAGAGAATTGCGCCAGAAATAGCCTTACCCAGTGAACTATGAGTTACTTTTAACTATCACGTGGTGAGTGGCATATAAAAAGATATTATTCTGCATGTCAGCTGTCTGTAATGAAAGTTTTCCTCTTCTCAGCTGCCCCTCCCTACTACTTCAAGTTTATTTGCATGAGAGAAAAGAATCTTACATAAAAATATAACATAAAAGGCACTGCAACCAACACATCCAGCTGAAGTGCTCCTCCCACGTCCTCCCTGCTTTCCAGATTAAGTCTGTTTGCAGCTAAAAATGTGGGAAATGCTGCCCGATTCCACGGAGATTCTTCCCTTGGACAAAATGCTGCAGCAGCCTCCCTTGCAGGGCAGGAGCAGCCCCAGCTGCAGCCACGATGCAGCAGGAGCAGACTGCACTGCCCTCAGCTCACACGCAACAGCCTGACTTAAACATGACCAGCTCACATTTTTGCAGTATTAGAACACTGCAGAACACAACAGCATTGAATCCAACAAATATTTGGACTAAAAAAAACCCCAAAACATTCCAGGCAGGCTTGAATCTGCAGTCATTGACAAGTGAAATGCAAGTGTCTCTTTTCCTGCAATGCTCCAGCAAGCAGCAGTTATGCAACACAGACCATTGACAAACACGCTCCCAGGTGCAGAGCATTCCCAAAAAGCAGGGTTTGGACAAAGCAACCAGCACCTCTCACAGAAATGCTCATCCTGCTCGTTACATTGAGCACATTTCTGAGCACATTTTGCATCACTGAAGCGATGAATAAAGATTTGTTTCAGCCCCAGCACAGCCACTGCTGTGGGCACATCCACATCTCCTGCTTCAGCGCCCCAGATGGATTTAAGTATTTTACATCTTATCAATATTCACAATAAATAAATAAATAACCAACCACAAGGCCTCGGGCCACCTGCTCAACAAGACTGCCATTGCCTGGCTCCCCACATTTTAAGTCAAAGAAAGTCAAATAGGTGAAACAGCCAAGTCAGCCACCTGCAGCCACGGGCTGGGAGCAGCCCTGGAGATTCCTTTTTGGCTCTTTGTCCTGTTACCTGTTTATTCCTGGGCATAAAAGCCCAATGCAGGGTCAGGCTTCCCCCTCAGACTGATGACTGTTCATCAAAAGAAAGCACCCAGCAGTTTTCCAAGCATACCGAGTCTTCTTTTGTCAGCAGCTGGACTTCTCAACCAAAAAACATCCACTGGTGCCTTTACCCGGGTCAGGTGAAGCCAGTGCAGCTGCAGTGAGGAAGTGCCTGGTCAGGTATAGCAGGTATTTCCCAACTCCCAGGACCTGCTGGAGCAGTGGTGGCAGGGAGCAGAGCACGCACCAAAACATCAAAACACATCTTTATGTGGCCACGGCGGGGTTCAGGGAGCCACCCGACCTGCTCCAGCAGCTGGCACGGTGAGAAAGAGCCCCAGCCCTGCCCTGAGCCCTGCTGGCAGGGGAGAGACAGGAGCAGGCAGCTCTGAGCTCACCTGCACCAGGTGTGCTGCCCGCCAGTACAGAGCCTACAGCCCCAAAACGACTGCAGATCCACAGGGATGGGTTCTGCTGTCCCATTTTCTCCCACACACACCCCAAGGATCTTCCCAGAGCACATGAATGCAATTTAAGTTTAAACACACCATTTCTGATCAGGAATGTAACGCTCAGTGCCTCCTCCTGGAGCACCACCCTTCTTCCCACAGCCTCCTCATTTTAATATTGTTAAATGGATTTCTCTACACAGCCTTCATTACTGCAGTATTTGCAAGGGAAGGAGTGATCTCTCAGTAACCAGTTCCTGCCCCTCTGCAGAGCAAAACTTGTTTCAGAGCAGACCTGGGAACGAAGTGGCCCCAGAGGTGCAGCACAGAGTGCTCCAGTGTAAAAACCAGGTACCAAGTGCCGAGCAGGCCCAGGTGTGTCCTGACTGATGCTCTGCTGCCACTGGGTCCCCTTTCCTTCAGAGGGGAGCTCAGAAAACAGGCATTAATTAACAGAATTATGCTATCACAGGAAATAACAGGAAGCTTCTTATAATGAGCCATTTAGCTCTGAAGGGTTTCAGTCAGACATGTCAAACCAGCTCACAGAGGATGTCAACAGGCACCAGCACACAGGCAGCTGAAAAACAACCAGCAGAGCTCCTCAATCTGCTGCAACAGCAAGGCAGCTGCATGTAACTCTCACAAACACGGGCTGGCCCTTGCAAATAACAGCCTGGTACCTCTGAGGACAGAGACCAAATGTCACCCATCTGGTATTATCCTGGCAGCCAGGGTGAGCCACAGGTTCCTCCCAGCTCCCACAGGCCCAGCAGAGTCACCACATCAGCCCTGCTGCAGCTCGAGGCTGAAGGACACTGCCCTGGGTCAGACGTGCCAGGAACTGCAGTTTCTTGTTCTCCTCAACTCCTTCCTCCATCAGCAGTGGTGCTGGCACAATTATCGTGCATCTTCTTCACTCCTGCTTCAGTCCTTTCTCCTCTGGCATCACAGTTCAACAGGTCTCCACTCAGCCAGCACAGATGGTTCTTCACTCTAATGCTCCTGCTGGAGACCCTGAACTGCAGCAGCTGGATTCCCGCTGGGGTCTTGCTTCCAAGAGTTTCTGAATCTCAACAATAAACGGTCCACATGGGAAAGCAGAGTTCAGTCTGTCTTGCCTTCCTCACCCCACAGGGGGTGAGAACCCACTGCAGCTCCATTTCCACCAACTGAAACGTCCTGAGTCTAATTCTACCTGCCAGGACCTGCAGGGAAGGATGGAGAGGGACTGTTTGCATCTCACACAAGTTTTAACATCTGAGCAGGACAGGCTGGACCAAGTGAGAGAGCTCAGCAAGATGAACAGTCCTTTCAGAAGCCTTTGGGACATCCTTACTTATCTCTGCCATTAGGTGTCATGTTTCCAGCAGCAGCAATTTTCCTAAAGAGCAAACACAAATGCCTACAGGAAAATTTGACCCTGGGATTTAGAAGCACCCTTTTAGGAAGATGCTTTCATTAAAATTCTGTTTAATTTCCAATTATCTAGTAAATAAAAGAGCAAAAGAAAAGAAATAACTACTTCAGCGCTCAACATAAAATGAACTGAGGCTATACTTTAACCACCATCCTCACTACCTCATCTTCAAAAAATAACCCAACAACCCCCAAAATCAAGGCCAAAAAAGGCCAAACGCCACCCTCGGACTTGACCAAGTTTTAAAAATTGTGTCTCTCTTGAATCTGCTTCTGCAGAATTAAATACACGAAGTTATAAGAAGCGACTGATGTTCAACATGAATGTGGCTCATCAGAAATTAAAAGAAACTGATAAAATAGTAGGTCTCCCATAGTGCCCTAAAACCCAAGAGTTTTGATCAGCATCCACAGCCAGAGCCAGCTAAGCTGATTTTGGCAAGGTTGAAAGTAACACTGGATCAAGGATAATCCTGAACTTCAAACAGCTACACATAAAAAACACTTCAAATATAAAGCCTAAAGGTTTGAACTTATGTATGTTCAAAAGATACACTTTGTTTTCTCTAGGAAAGCAGATAACAGGTTCCTGTTGTCAGAGCATTAGGATTCCTCTTGAAGATGATTTTTTTAAGTCTGCAAAGCTGCACAGAAGCAATCTGTTCTCTAAACACTGAGCACGAGTTCAAAGTGCCACCGAGTGCGCTGTGCACGTGCAGGGTACGAGAAAAAGCACTGCAATATAAAGTACAAACAAGTGCTTGCTGTTGTTTATGCCCAGCACGATGATTCAATATACAATTACAACTTTAATGTTCAAGCACATCCACATGTTGCCCTCCTGCCATTTAATTACTTTTCAGTTTTTTTAAGAACAGTCCTCAGACTGGCCGAGCAGCCACGAAATGTATCACTAATAACCTATGTCCGTGTATTTGCAGCTCATGGCTTCACATATAAACTGTTCTGATGCCCTGTGTAAACACCAGTCTCCAAATAAAAGCATTAACCTGTCGCTGGAATTGGGCAGTGCGAGTTAATTCAGCCCGTTTGGCAGGAGATCCTCTCAGAACCTTCAGCAAAGCTACTTACCCTAAAAACAGCCACGCCAGAGCCAGGACACGTGATGGCAGGCAGCGCTGGGCTCCGGGGAGCCCCGGGGTGACAGCCTGGGGTGACAGCTCCGGCCTGGCGGGCACTGGGGTGACAGCCCGGGGTGACAGCCCAGGTGGGACAGCCCGGCTGGGACAGCTCCGGGGTGACAGCCCAGGTGGGACAGCTCTGGCCTGGGACAGCTCCATCCCAGGCTGGCCCTAAGGCTCCCCAGCCCCGCAGCTCCCGGGCAGCCCCATCCCGTGCAGGAGCTGCCCTGAGCGGGGCAGCTCTGCTCCCGCGAGGCACGCCAACGCTGTGCATAAAAACAGATTATTTTTAGAAGCGGTGCGAGCGCAGCACTTCCTGCCGGCTCCACCTTGAAGAACGACAGACGCTCTGTCACCCTCCGTTCCAAACCCAGGATTTCACAACTTCTGCTACCTGCCACAACACAGAGAGGCAAGGGACAATCTGCCGAGAGCGGCAAGCGACAATTTCCCAGTTTGTGACTTGGCACTAAGCGCTTCTGTTGGAATATGTTGCCAGTCTTCACTCGCGTCAATAAATCGATGCCTTTTTTCCTGCCGCAGGGATGAACAGAACATTAAATGTTTTTATTTATGACACTGATTTTTTCCATAGCAACCGGATGTGAACATGGCATTCCCAGCGCAATGAAGTCACTATAGCAACGTGATAATGATGTCAGAATAATCAGACAGCATTTCATACTTGTGAAATATATCGCTTCTGTGAATTCAGAAAGTTGCGGAGACCACAAAAGCTCCATCTGGAACTTCCCTTTAACTTGCCTGGTTTTGGATAACTTCTCATTAAAGGCACAGAGCTTTGCTAACGCACCATTCTCTGTTTCTACAAGCTTCATCCATTACTTCCTGAGAGTCTCACAAATTCCCGCATTAAAACCCTTTCAGATCCGAGGATCCGCTACACCAGGGAGAATTACTGACACACCACTTCAGCATGAAAAAGGCAATGACACAAATCACAACAGTGAAACATTTCACAGCAGACAGGCACTGTCAACTGAACAGACGCTTTCCTCAAGTCTTCAAATAATCTGGTGTCTCTTTGCGTGGAGCAACACAACTACTCAGAGAGAATTACAACAGCAGCAGAAATTACAGAGTGCCGGTACAATACTCCGAAGGCAGACAGGCGTTTTCAAGTCAAACACTATTTTAAGATATATTATCTCCCCTGTTAAGCTACTGAAAGGAAAAAACGCAGTTTTCATCGTTTGCCCTTCCTGTTTGCAGCTCTTTCCAAGCTGTGCGCAAAGCAAGACCCAATTCCAGCTCTGTGTCAGGGGGAACTGGCTCACTGCATCCAAACCCCAACCTTCCCACCGAGGAGGCTTCGCAGGAATCCCTGCACCAAACCCACATGCCCTGTACCTCAAATATCGCAAGCAAAGGCACCAATTAACGAGAAGTATCTAAACACCAAAGCTTCCCTACACAGAGCACAGTTTCTCTTTAAAGCGACTGAAGGAAGTGCAAGAACCCTTTTCAGAGCTGAGGTGGTCTGACACAACCAGTCCTTGGGAGTGGAGGATGAGGATGGGCTGGGAGGGTGAGGATGGGGATGGACAGGAGGGTGAGGATGGGGATGGACAGGAGGGTGAGGATGGGGATGGACAGGAGGGTGAGGATGGGGATGGACAGGAGGGTGAGGATGGGGAGGATGAGGATGGGCCAGCCCGCTGCTCCACGTGGCTCACGGGGGGCTGCCCCTTGGCTTGTCCCAGCTGCCCAAACCTCCTGCCGCCCATCAGGCCGGTTCGTACAGGCTGTGCCCCGTCCTGCCGTGCCTGTGCCAGCCCACCCTCCGTGCCTCCGGCCTCGCTGTCCCTTCACTCCGGCGCTCCTCGGCCCCGCACGATCCCCGCGCCCCTTCCCAGCGCGGGGAGCAGCGGGGCACCGCACACACCTGACCCCGCCGCCACCGCGGCAATTGCGCTGATCCCGAGCCCGGCGGCACCGCGGGCAGCGCGCAGCCCGCCCGGGGCCGCACGCGATGGATGCGGGACGGACCGGCGGGGCCGGCCGGCCGGACGGGGCCAAGCCGCCTCCCCGCGCTGCCGGCCGGGCCGCGGGAGGGAGCGGCCAGCCCGGCCCGCCGCCGCCCGGCCCCGCCGGACCCCGCGCCGGCCGCTGCCCCGCTCCGCCCGCGCGGCCTCCAGGGCCCGCCGGGACGGCCGCGGCCGCCGCTCCGCCCGCCGCCGCCCGGCCCGGCCCGCCGCCGCCCCCGCTCACCGCCGCCCCCGGGCCGCCTCCCGCCGCCGCTCCGCCGCCGCTGCGGGCCGGGCTCGGGGCTCGGGCCGGGCCGGGCCGCTGCCGCTGCCGCTGCTGCTCTGCGCGGCGGCGGCGCCGCGTCCGCTCCGCCCTCCGCGGCCGCGGCCCGGGGAGGAGCCAGCGGGGCGGGCGGGGACGGCCGGAGTTCCGGGAGGGCCGGGGCAGGTGCGCGGCCGGCGGGGCCGGTTCCGTCCCGGTTCCGTCCCGGCTCCGTCCCGGCTCCGTCCCGGTTCCGTCCCGGCTCCGTCCCGGTTCCGTCCGGGTTCCGTCCCGGCTCCGTCCCGGTTCCGTCCCGGTTCTGTCCCGGCTCCGTCCCGGCTCCGTCCCGGTTCCGTCCGGGTTCCGTCCCGGCTCCGTCCCGGCTCCGTCCCGGTTCTGTCCCGGCTCCGTCCCGGCTCCGTCCCGGTTCTGTCCCGGCTCCGTCCCGGTTCCGTCCCGGTTCTGTCCCGGTTCCGTCCCGGTTCCGTCCGGGTTCCGTCCCGGCTCCGTCCCGGTTCTGTCCCGGCTCCGTCCGGGTTCCATCCCGGCTCCGTCCCGGCTCCGTCCCGGCTCCGTCCCGGTTCCGTTCCGGCTCCGACCCGGGAGAGCACTTCAAAGTGTTTTGTTTATTTTTGTAGAAAACTATGAAAAGAAAGAGCTGTAACACGGAAGTGCACATGTAATTGACACGAAACAGATAAAACTGGGGAAGAGGGAACGGCACATACAGGTCCTGATGGTGTTTTTGTCACCGAGGTTTGTAGGTGACGGCAGCCGCACAGGGAGGATCAGGTCAGAAGTCCTGCACAGTCCCTGATCTGGGAGATGGCCTCATTAGCCCCAACTTCAACTATAATTCAGCTCCAAACTGCACACTCCAGAAAACCTAATGTCAACAGTCAATAAAGTTCAGGGGCTTTTTTTCCTTGTTAAGAATGCATAAATACCCCAGAGGAGCTGTAGTAGCTTCCGTGGTTGCGATGCCCGCTCTCCACGAGGTGCAGAGGGACCTCTCGAGCTCCAAGCACTGTCACCTCCTCACGTAACCGGGGACAGGAGGAGCACTGCGGCTGTCCCTGGGGATGCTCCTGCAGAGGACGGTGCCAGCAGCAGCAGCAGCAGCACACCCACGGGCCTCCCCACACTCCCCACCGCCGCTTGCAAAACTTCAGAGACACGAGCAGATTCCCTGAGGTCACACGCTACAGCAACAATATTTTAGCAGTCATGCTGCCTCTCATCCAGAACTCCAACAAAAATGCTAAATATTACTTGTGTGGCTGTACAGATGAGAAAACAAAGATTAAATGACTTATCCAAAATGCCCAGCAAGTGAGCGGCCAGGAGGCACACAGAGCTCAGAGTCCCCACTCACCCTCTGTAACTGAAAGTGCTCCAGTTCTCCTCTCACAGCTCTGTGCGTGCAGCAGAAATAAATACACAGCGCACAATTTTGCTTCCAGGTACAATTTGTGGCTGCTGATACCCATCTGTAAATCCCTGTTTTTATGGCTTAAGAGGTGTCTCCTTCCCTGGGGACCACCGTGCTGGGAGCCAGGTGAATCACGGCTGCATTGGAGTCGCTGGAGGCAGGGCGATGTCAGCAAAGGATTTCCACACTTTGCAGGATTTGGCAGCCTCAGCCCTGAGAGGCTCAGGCACAGTGGGACAGTCGGGGTGGCAAAAGCATCTGCCTTGAAGGATGCTCAGCACTCGTGGTTGAGCACCTCGTTTCTTCAGAGTACAAACGTTATCGTGAAATCTATGAACTTAGGAAGTTACTAGGTCAATGTTTAAAAACATTGCCTGTGTCTGGAAAACAGGCAGGGACAAAATCAGCAGTAACTTCTGTTTTAAAAGCTGTGTAAAAACATGTTCCTATGGGCAGAAACGGCAAGGGATGCAATTCCTTTAAAAGACTCAGTGTACATTTGAGCATTCTGAAGGCTTCACCCCAAATTTCCTTTGAAATTAAAGCTTTAACAAGCTTTGCCCCAGATATCAAGACATTTGCAGCTCTTCCCACTGAACACCAACTGAAGAGTTTTATTGTATCTAAGAATCACACACTTATCTATTTCATGGCTTGTGGACCATCTTCCAAGTTTCAAAACAATAAGGGTCCAGGCACAGTGAGGGCCTGACTCAGCAAGACAGAGCTCCTTTTTGATGTGTGTTCTGGGAAGGTTGACTTCTTCCCCCGTTTTCTGCAGGTTTCAGTGGAGGCTGATAACATTTATTGCTGAGTCAGGCTTTGCAAGTACATGAAATTAGATCTGGATGAGTGTGAACCTGGCTATGAAATGATTAGAAGAGGAGAAGCAGGGCCAAGTTCAGTGAACTCAGAGGCACTTTTCCTAGTGACTCGTGCAGGGCAAACATCTGGATCCATTTCTCCCAGTCCTGCCCTCGCTCGGGCAGATGCAGCCCCTGAGCCAGAGCTCTCCCTCCTGCCTGCTGCACCGTAGCTCTCGCCCAGCAGTGGGCTGTGGTCAGCAAATCCCCTCTGGCAGCAGGCAGTGACATCCACGCCTGTGTCTCCTGGGTGCTTTCCCTACTTCTGGCAAGTCCATGACTGCAGGGACACCTGCCTGGAGGGCTGGAACCTGCGCCAGCCCCAGCTCCACTGCACACCAGCTCAGCAGCAGCACAGGAGGTGAGCACAGAGAATCGATTCCCTGCATCCTGTCACATACAGGACACAGCCTGTAATGTCCTGGACGCAGCCCAAGAAATCCAGTGACCCGTCCCCGTGCAGTTTTATTGCAAAAGGTGTCATTTCTCACAGCCCATCTGTTTGTACAAAGCAGGAGTTGCCACAATAGCTTCTTTCCTGAACTCTAAATCCATTCATATTAAATTACACCAAGATTTCACTCCCCTTTTCCTGCTGTATGGCAGTGGTAAAAGACTGAAAGGAAAACACTTGTTTATCCCAGAACCTGCAACAGGATTGCAACTTTTCACCTGCTTTTGCAGCTGAGTTGCCGAGGTTGCACTGAGTCTTCTGCAGGCAAATTAATATGAAGCAGAATCCTTCGGGACTTCTTTTATTCCAAAACAATAATTGCCCAATTGGATAAATTATCACAAGTTCAGCTGATGTAAATATGTAGCTAAGGCCCATTTGCTGATTTAATGAAATTCAGAAACAATTTGTGATTGCATAATGACCTTGGATTCCTGGCTGATAGAATCAGAGGGCTGGAAGTAAATGAAAGTGGGTTTGACACCATGCAGGCTAATAACACGTTATCCTGTGCCCTGGCTGTCAGAAGTGAAGGTGCTGACTGCATCCTGCTCCTGTCTGAACTTAAGCTGCACAAGGAAGGAGCTGGTGCTCTCTAAACTTACAATAATCACTCTTTAAACTCTAGTCAGGGAAGAATCAAGAGAAAAACGCTCATTCCAAAGACCTCAACACAAGCCTTTGAAGTGCAAGCATAATATTTTCTTTCCAGATGAGATTGCAGTGTATAATTATGAATAATGACTAATGATGTAATTAGCAGTGAGCAGGCACATGGCTGCCAGCAGCTGCCCTGGCTGAGGGTCACCGAGCTCACAGCTCACCTCCCACGCTGTCCTTGCCGAGCAGAAGGGATCATTTAACTCAGCCCAGCTTCCCCAGCTCTGCAGGGCAGGAGAGCTCCGAGCTTGAGCTGTTCCCAGAGCAGACAGGACCAGATTCCCTGGAAGCCCCATCCCTGATCCCTGCTCCCACTGCAGGCTGGCTTTGTTCCAAGCCCACTGGCTGGCTGGGAAGCTACCAGGCAATTAGGCAGATGAGAGGGGAGCTGTGGGGTCTGGGAGGGGTGGCTGGTCCCAAGGCAGGGCTCTGCAGAGCTCCAGCAGGCTTCCAAAGGGAAAGCCTGCACTGGCTTTGCTCCTGGGGCAGCAGTGCTGGGGCCATGCTCCTCCCCAGCCCATCCAGTGTCCCTAAATCCCTTGAAATCCCAGGCAAGGCTGGATCCCATTGCAAACTCAGGTATTTTCCAGGTTTGAGCCCTAAGGATGTGAGCACCGGGACTGCAGAAAGGGTGAGGAGGCAGGAACAAGACCTCCCCTACCAAAACCACCAGCAAGCCTGGGCTTTCCTCCTTTGTGGCTCCGAAAGGGACATGGGATGCAGGGAGGCTTCTTTTGCAGCTTCCCAAACATTTCCCTTCCTTGTGAGCATGCCAGAAGGGCCTGGAGTCTGTCTGGTGTCTGCAGCTCTGCAGAGTCAGGAGAAAGGCAGAGGCTGATCGGGGTTTCTGGTTCAAGGGCTCTATAAATACCATCAGAGGCTGTGAAACTCACTGGGGAAGGAAGCACAAATCCCACTTCCCCTGCTCAGCTACGGCAGGGAGCTGCCAATTGCCATGGACAGGGATTCCCATGGTTCAGGGTGACAGCAGCACAACAGGCTGCTCGCTCTCTGCTTTCTGCAAGCAGGAATTTCCTTGTCCAAAGCTCTAGCAGCCTGGATTTCCTCCCAGAGGAGCCTGTGAAGGAAAGGACCCTCAGAGAGCTGAACCTGAGCAGAGCCAGCAGTCTGGGCACCTCTTCTGGCTTAGCTCCCAGGCGCTCCCAGGCACCTGCACAGAGCCCCCAGAGCACAGCCCAGGGCCTGGTTCTGCCCCCACTAACCCCATCCACAGCTGGCAGCACGGCTGGGGCAGAGCTGCTGCATTTGCACAAGAAAAACCCAAACCAGAGGAGCCTGGAACTCCCCAAGCCCTGCGGGGACAGGCCCAGCCTCAAGCAGGAGAAACTGGGACAGAGAGCTCAACGTGAGCAGCAACAAGTGTTATTCTTCCAGCTGACAAACTGTGCTCACTGCTCAGAGGCAGCTGCAAGCACACATTTTCTATTGCCCAACCTCTTCCTGTGCAGCCCTGTGGAGCCAGGCACTCGCTCAGCCCGTGGCCGGGCGGTGCCTCCTCCATCTCTGGGTACCAAACCTCCCCTGCACTGCTGCTGCTTTCAGCCAGTCCTGGGGCAGTAAAATCCAGGCAGTAGAGTATGGGGAAGTTGGGGGAAAGGAAAGAAAAACACGAAGATAAGATGAAAGTTAAAATGCAACTACAAGAGGAAGTCAGAGACATCCTTTGACTGGAGATCTGGTGGAACCCACACAATGAGACAAACATTGCCTTGAAATAAATGTCACATATATTGAAATGAGAGCATGTCTAACTCAGTAAGTACTCCTTCCCATGTTTCCTTTCATGGGTTTAAACACTTGTTTTCTTTAAACACAGTCACACAATGCCTGTATTGTAGCCAAGGGGCAGTTTTTGATTAGCAGGTAAAACAATCCAGGTGTTTGTCTATCAGCTTCTGGAAGCCCTGCGACACCCAGGGAGTTTCTCCATGAGCTGTCCCAGCCCTCTCCCAGTTGAGGACTGGTTCCAGTCAGGGTCAGTGCCAGCACCCAGGGGTCAGACACCCCCCATGCCCTCAGCCCAGCAGCACGGGGCTGCAGCACAGGGGTTAGAAAGGCACCAGTGGGGGAACAATGAACTCACCTGTACCTGGAGAAGAGATGTGTGCTTCCAATTAGTGCTGCTCTGCTGTCCTAAGAGGATTTAATCAAGGCACACTCCAGCACCTTCATTCCTCCTGCTTCCAGGGGTTAGCGGGAGCTTGTCCAAAACCAGCTGTGTCAGAAGAGGCAGCTCCCCAGCTCCCTTTAATAGCTGCTCACTGTAATTATGATTACAGTAACACTTAGACTTTTGACAGCACTCTTTGTTTTCTGATTGCTTCCTGAACACAAGTGAATAGCCCTGGCTTTGAGCCTCTGTCTCGAGAAGAGCAGGTATTTTCCTTGGGGAAGGCTGAATAAAGTAAAGCAAATGCTGGATAGGAGGAGCACGAGGCACCTGTGTCTGCTCCCGGTGCTGAGCTTCCCCTCCCAGTGCTGTCACCCCGGGTGCCCTTGGTGAGTGTCACAGCTGAACCCAGCTCTGCCATCAGCTGTCGCCCCCTCAGCGGATCATGAGTCACTTCCAGAGTCACTTCCACTCCTGCTCTGACTCAGAGCTTTGGCTGGAAGCTGCCTGAGAACGGCCTGCATGTCCCGAGTGTCTCCCACCCTGCCCTGGTTCCCCCCTGGGCAGGGAACAGCAGTGTCACTGCCTTGCCAGGCCGGGCAGGTGGCCCTGGGCAGATGGGCAGCACAGGGGGATCTGCTCCCTGCACCCAGAGCTGGGCAGCACAGGGGGATCTGCTCCCTGTACCCAGGGCTGGGCAGCACACGGGGATCTGCTCCCTGTACCCAGGGCTGGGCAGCACACGGGGATCTGCTCCCTGTACCCAGGGCTGGGCAGCACACGGGGATCTGCTCCCTGTACCCAGGGCTGGGCAGCACAGGGGGATCTGCTCTGTGCACCCAGGGCTGGGCAGCACAGGGGGATCTGCTCCCTGTACCCAGGGCTGGGCAGCACAGGGGGATCTGCTCTGTGCACCCAGGGCTGGGCAGCACAGGGGGATCTGCTCTGTGCACCCAGGGCTGGGCAGCACAGGGGGATCTGCTCTGTGCACCCAGAGCTGGGCAGCACAGGGGGATCTGCTCCCTGTACCCAGAGCTGGGCAGCACAGGGGGATCTGCTCTGTGCACCCAGGGCTGGGCAGCACAGGGGGATCTGCTCCCTGTACCCAGAGCTGGGCAGCACAGGGGGATCTCTGTGCACCCAGGGCTGGGCAGCACAGGGGGATCTGCTCCCTGTACCCAGAGCTGGGCAGCACAGGGGGATCTCTGTGCACCCAGGGCTGGGCAGCACAGGGGGATCTGCTCCCTGTACCCAGGGCTGGGCAGCACAGGGGGATCTGCTCCGTGCACCCAGGGCTGGGCAGCACAGGGGGATCTGCTCCCTGTACCCAGGGCTGGGCAGCACAGAGGGATCTCCGTGCTCCCAGAGCCTCTGGGGCAGGAACTCCCACAGGCTGAGCCGTGCTCTCGGTCCTCACAGCAGCCTGTGTGGCTGCAGCCCAGCTGAGACCCCGGTGGCATCCTTGGCACCTTTGGGTGTGCTTTGGCTCCCAGCACTTGGCTCTGCTGCCCTTTGGAAAGAGAGTGTCTGCATTAATACCAGCAGATGCCTTTGCAAACAGCTCTCTCCCAGCCCGAGCCAGCAGTGGAAGTGAGCGGAGCTCAAACTGCATCTGATGTGAGGATTCAGCAGCCGGCTCTGCCGGAGCAGCCGGCCCGGCAGGGAGGATTGCGGCTCACGGGCTGGAGGTGTCTCCGCACTCGCGGCAGGGACCGGGAGTACCCGAAGCAGTGACAGCAGAGCGCTGGGGCCAGCAGTGACCTGAGCGGGTGGGGACAAGTGCCAGCTCGGAGCCACCCCCGCCGTGGGTGCCGCTGGGACACGGGTGGCTGTGGGACTGGGTCCTGCCCGGCAGGAGAGCCCAGCGCCGCCGGGCTGGGACGGGGCTCCCGCCGCTGTTTTCCCAGGAACGAGCATGCCAGGGATGAGGGCACTTATCTGCCAGATCTCGCTGTTACCCTAAACAGACAAAAAGTGTCCCAGGACCTGCTGCCCCGTCTGACAAACCAGGAGGGAGTGGAGCTCCTGGGCTGATGGGGGCCGGCTCTTCAGGTTACCTTAATGACAGAAATCTCCTCTCGTCTTTCCAGAGTTACGGAAACCGCAGAGGTATCAGAGCATTTAATCGCTTGTTTTACTGCCTGAGCTGTGTGTTGTGGTGAGGAGCTGCATTCCAGACTGACGGCTGCTGCCGATGGCTGCTGTCACCACCGGGCGCTGCTGCCGGGCACGGCCCCAGCGCAGCCCTTTGGGCACATCCCCATCCCTGCAGCCCTTTGGGCACATCCCCATCCCTGCAGCCCAAATCCCTGCAGCCCTTTGGGCACATCCCCATCCCTGCAGCTCTTTGGGCACATCCCCATCCCTGCAGCCCTTTGGGCACATCCCCATCCCTGCAGCCCTTTGGGCACATCCCCATCCCTGCAGCTATTCGGGTACATCCCCATCCCTGCAGCCCTTTGGGCACATCCCCATCCCTGCAGTCCTTTGGGCACATCCCCATCCCTGCAGCTCTTTGGGTACATCCCCATCCCTGCAGCCCAAATCCCTGCAGCTATTCGGGTACATCCCCATCCCTGCAGCCCTTTGGGCATATCCCAATCCCTGCAGCTCTTTGGGCAGGGCAGGATGAGAGCAGCTCAGCACGGGCTCTGTGCCCTCTGCTCATCCCGGGCGGGTCCCGGGCGAGCACGGCTCGCATTGCCGCTGCCAGATGAGCAAAGCCCGGCTCGGCAGTTTCGTCCCCCGCGTGTTTGGGGCGCACTGGAAGTGAGGAGGGGCTGAGCAGATGGAAACCATCGCGCTTTATCTCCCCATCCTTCCAGACCTGCGCTTCCCGTGCAGCCTCTCCCGCAGAGCCCGCCGGGGCTGTGCCAGCCAGAGGTGCCCGGGCTGCAGGAGGGCAGAGCTGCCTCCCCCCACACAGGAACAGCAATTCGTTATTATTCACAGGAACAGCAATTCGTTATTATTCACCCGGGAACACACTCCTTTAAATTCCCTTCCACTGCAGTGCTGGGACTCCTTCACACAAATCTTAGGGGCAAACTCCAGCTACACCACGGTGAGGCTCCAAAACTTGCAGCAGTATTTCAGAATACTTCATTTCTCCCCAAATCAGGGCAGAATCCTGACAATAAATGGCATTAACAAAACAGTTTTCTACAGCAATGAGAGCTCTGTGTAAGGAAAAATAAATTCCTTTTTCTCGTGAAGGAACCAAAATCTCTGAGTTAATTGTAGAACAAAAGAGGCCTTGATTTCTGCCATCCATCATGGAAAAGGTTGGATCCAAATATACATACATTAAAAATAAAAAGGTATAAACAATGCTTCCTCCCTAAAGAGCTTCCCTGGCAAACCTGGGCCGTGCTGGCCCCCGGAGCCCGGCTGCCTCCAGCTTATCTTCCTGCTGGTGGAGCTGAGCTCCTGGGGACGCTCCAGGCACCTCTCAGGACCACTTCCCTGGAAAATGGTTTGTTTTCAGCCCCTCTTTGATCGAAGGAAGGCCCAGAGGCTTTCCTTCCTGGCCAGCAGCTCTGCGGGTGGCTGCCCCTGGAGCTGTGTCCCACTGTGGGGACTGAGCCTTCCTCCTTCCCCTCTGCTCCATCAGCAGCCCCCGAGCTGCCCTGCGGAGCCCAGCAGCTCTGGCAGCCTGTGTGGGATCAGGGGGGATTGGAACACTCTGCTCTCTGCTTTGGAGCCCGTGGCTCTCCTCTGTCCCTTTGGAATTGCTGCTCCTGGGGGAAAGCCTCTGCCCCCTCCTGCAGAGGATTAGTGCAGCCCAGGACCGAGTCCCTCTGTAAAGCTGCAGGAAATAAATCCTGTTAAGCCATTGGGGCCACTCTGGGCTTACCCAGACAGAAACAGCAGCACTATAAATAAGATCTTGGTTTGATTAGGGAAATAAAGGCAGGAAAAAAGCACTTAAAAGATATCCAGAGGAAATATAAGCTCTCCCCCCCAGTCATGCTGACAGTGATGAATTAGTCCACGAATGCCAGTCAGAGAGTGAGTCATGATTCATAAATAAATTACAGCAAGATATTCATAGAATCATAGAATATCCTGAGCTGGGAGGGACCCACAAGGATCATCAAGCCAGCTCCTGGCCCTGCACAGGATGACCCAAAATCTTAAGAATCTTAGGAAATACCTTGGTAATATTCATTTAATCTGCAGCGTTTGTAGCCTGAGGTGCCACTAAATGCTCAAAATCCAGAGTAACTCAGTGAGCCAGTACCAAGCACTTATATTTATATAGAGCTGATTTCTGGCAGTGTCCACTCAACCTTTGTTGGAGACAAAGTGATTTGGAGAAGCTGCTGAATGGGTTTTACACCCCGTGTTCTCAGCCCCGAGGACTGGCAGGGCAGTGGCAGTGGGTGCTGCCTGTGCCAGCTGAGTTGTCCCCTCCTGGGGATGCTCCTCGGTGAGACAATGGCACTTTCCTCCCTTTCTTTCAGAGAAAGGCTGCTTCTGCAGTGCTTTGCAGTTAAATAATTTGCTGGTGTTCAAGAATAAGAGCTGGGGAGGGAGCTCAGGGCCTTGGCTTTGTTGTTTCACCCCGTCCTGCCTCCCCCAGCCTTGCTGTACTGAGATGCAAAATTATCAGTGGAAGAGTTTATAAAATGTCAAAACAGTTTCTCTCCTGTCAGGCAGACAATTTGTGTAAATAGAGCCTCTCTAAAGAGCATCCTGCCAGCTTAAAGCTCCCTTTCATCTCCCCAGGATTTATTGTATGCCACTTTCATGGAATTTTAAAACAGTCTCTAATGAAGAGCGAGGATGGAAAGTTCTGTGCTGTGCAGAGGGATCTGCTGCCACCTCCCAGGGCCGGGCAGTGCAGCACAAGCCCGGGTGATTTCCCCTCCTCACACGCAGGAGGGGCTCTCCAAGGCCTGGCCATGGCTCTGACCGAGCGGGGAGAGCAGCTCCAGGAATAAAACATTCCAAGGAGCCGCTGGGAGCACCCGTGGGACTCGCTCCTCCCCAGCCCGGCTGCTGTGGGCAGGAAGAGCTGGATAAGCCGGGGCTGGCTGCCCCGGGGCTGCCAGAGATCTCTCCGTGTGCAGGGGCACAGCTGGCATCACACGGGGTCCCGTGCCAGCCGCTCTGCGCCCGCTCCACTGCCACACCCAGAGAAAACTCCACAAAACTCCAGTTACAATGCAATTCCTTTCAAAACGCACAAAAATGTGATTTGTCCAAGCCTCTGTCGCTGCACTCCTGCCCTGTTTGTACCTGGAATCGCGGGGGTGCCCGGCGGGAGCAGTCTGGAATCCCAGCCGTGTCCCAGCAGGGCACTGGGCTGTACTGGTTTGGCAGCCCCGGCTCCTCCCGCGGGCCCGGGGGCTCGGCAGGACCCGCAAAGGCAGCTCAGCCCCGGCTCCGGGGCTTGGAAACCCAAAGCCTCGGGAGAATCCGAGCCCAGCACGGCCCAGGCTCAGGGAATGGGATGGGGAAGGGCGGGGAAGGGGAGAAGAGCTTTCCAGATCTGATTGTCCTCTGACAATTTGCTCTTGACAGCAGTTGAAATCATCTTTGGAACCAACCCTGCATTCTAAGGACAGTGAACTTTGCCTTTCAGCACAGCTCTGTGTGTGCCAGACGAGGCCTTTCTTCAGGTTTTTGCATCTGTGAGAAAAACCAGCGGTGGTTTTCCAACATCACTGTGCCCCTGTTGGAGAGGCAGGGGAAAAAATCCCAACTGGGGAGTTTCAGAGGGAAACCAAAAGGGTTCTGCTGCTGTCCAGCCCTTTGCAGCTCTGTGTAGGCCAGATTAACCCTCCTTTTAGCACGGGGAAACTGAGGCACAGTGACAGGGAGCTGTCCCCCACACCAGGCTCCAGCCTCTCATTCTGGCTCGTAATTCTCCAGCCCACAACCACTCAGCTGGGATTGTGCTCCACACTCACATCCTCCCTCTGCCTTGCTTTCGCTTCCTTCCCGGGCAGGGAAGAGCCAGGACAGAACTCGCCACTCGCCACCGCTTGGTTTAGGAGTCACCTGGGGCTTTTTCCTCTAAAGTAAACATTAGCTTTGAAATCCAGAAGAAAACTCCTCCACACCTCCTGGCACAGGAGCAGAAGCTGCTGGGATGTAAGGAAAGAGGGGGCCCAGGAAAGATGCAAGGAAAGGTGTCCCAAAGCACGGAGGGGGCTGTGGCTGGGCCAGCCTGGCTCTGCGTGTGCCCGCCGGGGTGCCAGGCAGGAGGGGAGCTCCGCCGGGGATCCCACCTTCCAGGAGGCTGCTCTGTCCTCCCCGCGGGTGTTTCCAGCCCCAGCAGAACAAAGGCAGACGTGGCTGTCGTTGACTCACAGGATAAGATCATTGTTGTGGGATATTTTGTTTTCTGCGTGTCACTTAGACATAATTTTTTTCTAGCAAATTTGTTCTCCTCCCCTCCACCCCCAAAGTGAAAAGGGAATCTGTGCTCAAAGCCGCAGCTGAGATTGCAGAGACCTTCCCTTCCTGATCCTTATCTCACCAGGATGTAGGAGGATCCCTCGGGAATAGCTGGAAGCCTTTCGCCGGAGCCATCCAAGAAACGAGTACAGCCTTTAAATGGCAAATCCATCAGTGCTGGGGGAGCGGGATCCAAAGCCTTTAACCCCATCTCACTGCGGCATCCCCGCCTCGCCCGGCTCCGGTCCCAGCCTGCCGGCACGGGCGGCTCCCGGAGCAGCTCCGCGGGCTCTGCCGCCCCATCGGCAGCTGAAAATCCACCTTGGAGCCCCAAACCGCACCCGAGGCTCCGAGCGCCGCCCCGCAGCGCCTGGGCCGGCGGCAGAGCCGGGCTGGGGCTGGGTCACCTCGAGCCCGTCCCGCAGAACCGGGCTGGGGCTGGGTCACCCCGGGTCCGTCCCGCAGAACCGGGGCTGGGTCACCCCGGGTCACCCCCGGTCCGTCCCGCAGAACCGGGCTGGGGCTGGGTTACCCCGGGTCACCCCGAGCCCGTCCCGTAGAACCGGGGCTGGGTCACCCCGGGTCCGTCCCGTAGAACCGGGGCTGGGGCTGGGTCACCCCGGGTCCGTCCCGCAGAACCGGGCTGGGTCACCCCGGGTCCGTCCCGTAGAACCGGGGCTGGGTCACCCCGAGCCCGTCCCGCAGAACCGGGCTGGGTCACCCCGGGTCCGTCCCGTAGAACCGGGGCTGGGTCACCCCGGGTCCGTCCCGCAGAGCCGGGCTGGGTCACCCCGGGTCCGTCCCGTAGAACCGGGGCTGGGTCACCCCGGGTCACCCCGGGCCCGTCCCGTAGAGCCGGGCTGGGGCTGGGTCACCCCGAGCCCGTCCCGCAGAACCGGGGCTGGGTCACCCCGGGTCACCCCGGGTCCGTCCCGCAGAGCCGGGGCCGGGTCGGAGCCGCTCCGGGTCCGTCCCGCAGAGCCGGGCCGGGGCTGGGTCACCCCGGGTCCGTCCCGTAGAACCGGGGCTGGGTCACCCCGAGCCCGTCCCGCAGAGCCGGGCTGGGTCACCCCGGGTCCGTCCCGCAGAGCCGGGGCTGGGGCTGGGTCACCCCGGGTCACCCCGGGCCCGTCCCGCAGAACCGGGGCCGGGTCGGAGCCGCTCCGGGCCCGTCCCGCAGAGCCGGGGCCGGGTCGGAGCCGCTCCGGGCCCGTCCCGCTCCGTGCCGGCAGCGCTCCGTGGCTTCGCCAGCTGCGGAACTCCAGCCCCGAGTGTCCCGAGCCTGAGGGAGGCAGCGGGACAAGGGCCCCGCGGTGAGGAGCAGGGCCCGGGGGGCGCGGGGGAAAGCGGCGCTCATGCGGGGCAGGGCAGCAGAAGGGCGCAGGCTCGTCCCCTCCATCCTCTGCCGGCAGACGAGCCGCAGCAGCCCGGCAGCCCGGCTCCGCCGTTTGCGGCAGGAAACAGATGCTGCCTGGTGAGGAGCACCTGAGGAGTGCCAGAGCACCTTGTGCCCGCCCCGGCAGGACCCTGGTGGGAACGGGGGGTACTCGTGGAACCCCCCCGCAGCCCAGCCGGGCTCGGTGGCATCGGACACGGTGTCCCCACGGAAAAGCTCCTGTTTGGAGGAATGGGATGGGCGGGCTCATTGCTGTGGGGCGTGGGTGCTGCTGGAACGCCGCCGGCACAGGCGCTGCTCCATCCCCCAGCTCAGCCGCCCGCTCCAGCCGGGCCAGGCGCTCTTACAGAGCAAACAAACCCACAGTCAGGAATAAAGGTTGCACTTGCCGGGTTATCCCTTACCACTGATAAACCACCTGACTTTGTTAAGAATCTCTTGGAAAACTGCAGCAACCTGTGGGTCTGAAGCTGCTCTAAAGCTGTATGTGAATGTATGTCTTTATGTAACACAACTTCTAAACACAGAAGATGGAAATTTTGTCTGGTTGGGGGTTTGGGGTTTTTTAACATGAGGATTGGTTGAGTTGATTGAAAACCAGGATGTTCTTTGCTGTTGATAATCCAGCAGCTCACAAGCTCACTGCCTGTTCTTGTCTGTCCATTCAGACTAAACTTGAGTCTGTCATCTTGTGCTTCAGCCAGCGTTGTCACATTTTTATCAGTAATAATAAATAGTAGATGGATTTTACATTAATTCTGCCTGCTGAGTTCTCCCATGACAAAAATCCTGCCCAGTTTCAGTCAGTGTCCTGCCTGGGATGGCACAGAAGCTGCAGCTACACCACAGCTGACACAGCCCACATTTAGGGGTCAAACTGAAAAGAGGTTGGTAAAGGCCAGGCTCTTTTTTTCTCCATCTTCAAATAATAAAAGTGGTCTAGAAAAGGCAGAAAGGTGGTGCACTGGGGGACCCCGGCCCCCAGCTCACCTTCTAGTGAGGCAGGGAGATGCTCCCCCAATTTTCTCTGTTACATGGAGCCTGAAGGAGCTGCCAGGGCTGAGGTGAGAGCAGAGCACAGCAGAACAAGGGGCACAAGTGGTCCTGCTGAGCCTGTGGAAGTCCGTGGCACCTGCAGCAGTCTGTGCCAGCCCCACAGCACCAAATTTCAGAGCAGCAAGGCTCTGGTGCCTCTGCAGCCACCCCGAGGCTCGGCAGGGCTGGGGAGGCAGCGCAGCCCGAGGGGCTCTGCTGGTGCCAGGGCTGGGGGCAGCAGGGACAGCCCAGCCCCAGCCTGGTGCTGCCATCAGGTGGGGAGCCAGCCTCCAGCCCTGCTCCGACACTGCCAGAGCAGAAAATCACCCCCAGGCACAGGGAACGAGTTCTGCTCTGTTCCTGGAGCACTGTGGTTACAACATGTGAATGAACATCCCCAGAGATTCTGGCTGTCACACTGTGATTGTGCATTTCTTTTATGGGATCCAACCAGGCCACAGAGATCCAAACATTTCATTATCATCACTTCAATACCAGAAAATAACTAAGCAGAGCACTTGGCAATCAAAAAAAAAAAAAATATTAGAGTTTGTGACAGAAAAGGGAAACATAAAGGCATGCTATAGATCTCATGGATAGATGCAGAGAAACATTTTCAGTTCTCAATTCTCACTGGTAGTTGTCACAAACGGAAACTTTACAAGGGCAGGGAGATTTCCACAGACGAGGAAATCCTGTACAGAAACTCTCCATTTGCCCACAGCCGTTGGCAACCACTTTGGAACAGGAGACAATTTCCTGTCATAACTACAAAAAGAGCTGTGTTACAGAGGGCACGGGGGCATTCCCAGGGCATTCCTCGGTGTAACATCCTCGTGGCTTTTGATGTCCAGAGAGTGGGAACATTCTTATTTCATTTGGAACTTCCTCATCACACAGGCAGTGGTGTCCTGCCCCGCTGGAAGACCAGAGTGCTGTAGGTCACTTCATTCTGGGGATGTGAGAGAAGCCACAGACATTAGAGAGTGCACAAGCACTGCAGGTCAGCAGGAATTTCCCACTTGGACCTTGTCCTCAACACCACACACCTTTAACAGCTGTCCCTGCTTGGGGGAAATTGGAAAATGCTGGTTCATCCCACTGGTCAGCCTGGTTCAGGGTTCTGGATTAATATCACAGAGGAAAACTGCAGAAATGCTTCCCCTTGAAAAAGATTTCTCCTAACCTCCTAGCCTTGGCAGTGGTTAAGCCCCAGAACTCCTGAAGTTGTCCAAAGAACTGCTAAGTAACAGCCGAGTCTCAAAGGTGACTTTTCTCCCTCCCACCCCAAATTAATATTTCCCACACTGTCAGGAATGTGAACTATCTGCAGAAAGCATTACTAATGACACTTGTGACGTTTACCTGGGTGTTCCTAAGAGATTCCTCAGCTGTCATCTGGAATAAAGTTTCCTCTTGTAAATTTTGGTGGGATCTTTTGGAACCTAGGAAGGAAAGGGATGCCAGTGGCAGGTGCTTGCACTGTTTGCAGGCAGAGGGGTGACACACAGGTGATGTGCAACCTCTGGCACAGCAAAGGGGCAGTTTGGGCTGCCCAGTCCCTGCCCACCTGCAGGATGAATTCAGTGTAGCCAGGACTAGGATGAGAAAAGCCCACAACCAACAAGAGCCCACAATTCATCAGTGGCACAGTTAATTCTTCCCTGAAAACGCTGCTGGGATGATTCACGAGGAGTTACTGCCAAGGAGGAGCTGCTCACCAACACACAATTATCCACAGCAGACATTCTTTGAGCAGCTCAGTAACTTCTGCAGTCACCATCCCTCTGCTGTTACGCCCTCGACTGTGTCACTCACTTTTCCTGAAGAGGAAGATGATTGCAAAGACCAGGAGGGTCAGGAGGATGCCAGAGATGAAGGCCAGCGACATGTAGAGTATTTCATGGCTGTCGATACATAGGAAATCCTGTCAGAATCTCCAGTTTCAACAGAGGGACTGAGGCTTCAGTAGTGCTCAAGTTCACCAAACTTTATGGAGTGTAACATTTATCCCCAGCCCCATGAGATTAACGTGTGTGTATCTGCATTGAGCATCTCTAGGAATCACCCACCCAGGGCACAGACCAGGCAATGCTAACCAAATTTTAACCCCCCCAAGATGTTAAATATGTGATATAGAACCCTCCCCTTGCAGAAGGAGGCTGCAGTCTCAGGGAACTCTGGGTTTAAATCAGGAAATAAAGGTGCAGCATTTACTTATACATAAGTAAGTATTAATAAGTAATATATTTACTTATTAATCCAGCATCTGGCTTCTGCAGCTTTGAAATCAACTGTAGGGGTGTGGACGGTGGTGGGGACAGTGCTGGGGACAGTGGTAGTAGTAGAAATGGTTTTTGGTTCAACTGCAATAGAAAAAACACAATCAGAAGCTTGTTTTAGAAGGTGCACATTTCTCCTGTAGTACTACAACAACTAGAAGCACACAAGTGGCTGTGTCTGTGCAGCCTGGCTGAAAGTGGAACCATCAGACAGGAAAATTCTGCTCTCAGATGATGGCTGTGCCAGGCAGCCCTGGCAGCCTTGCAGTTCTTCCCCAGCACCCCCAGTGCTGAGCCTCCCCAGAGCAGCCCTGGGCAGGACATCAACCCAGTCAGCAACACTGCAGCTAAGGGAATTCCTTAAAAAATAAAGTACCTGGATCTGCTTTTGAGTAAATGCCTCCCATTCTCTCACAGCACTAACTGACAGGAAGAGAAGCTGAAAGAAAGGGAAATAGTTATATTTATCTACATGTACACATAAGCAAAAAACCTTGTTACACTCTTCTAACTCAAAATACTTGATTTAGTTTTTATCCATTTCTTGGAAGTCTTATAAAAGTGTCACAAAGGCACTCAAAGCTGGCAGTTCTGCAGCACCAGCCCCGTCCCAGTGTCCTGTTCCTGAACACACGAGTGAGTTCCCTGCTACCCCAGGGGCACGGTGCCTTCTCCACCCAGAAAGGGAGGATATTTAATAACTCAAGAGCACACACAGGATTATTTTTGCAGCAGCTAAACCCCTATGAACATTTGCATAATCAGAAGCAGCTTTGAAAAGTTCTTCCCTTGAGGTTTTTGTTTATGTTAAATTGACTTTTCCCACCAAAATAGGAACAGTAACTTTCTTCTCCGATTTGTGTGTGGAATCTCAGAGACAGGGATTCTAAAAGATATTCCACCACAAAATCCCTACACTGGTATTTCTCAGCACTTGCTTTGCAAACTGTGGATTGTGAACAATGTGAAAATATTACAGCATGAAAATAAACACCCTGTTCCCTGCTGCTGCTACTTTTCCTACTGCATCCCATTGTTGCCACATTGCAGAGGAGCCAAGCCATGAAACCTCCCTGTTTCCCACACCAAACCTCACAGGCTGCTGTTTGCAGTAAGAAACAAGAAATAATACAGTTCCATCTTACCTCCCACCATGGAAGTGCTGCTGGAAATCTCCCCAAGTGTCAGCACACCAGTTTAAGCACTTGCTTTGTAAGAACAATCTGTCACACCAGCTAAAAACTCAAATGTCAATCAAATGTGGGCTTTCACAATTGTGGAAGTTAAGCAACTTCAGTTTTTAAATTTAAATTGACAAAAAACAGGAAACCATGAAAGACACCTGCATTTTCTGGAACTGTTAGTTTAAAAAAAGTAAGGCAGCCCCAGCTTGCAGCAAGGTTCCTGCCTCTAAAGAACAGCATTTTGGTGAGCTGATGTACTGAAGTGTAAGAAAACCCCACTGAGAAATGGGAGTGCAGGCACCCCAGCCTGCCCACTTGGGTTTATGGGCGACATAAATCACAGCACACACAGGAGGAGTTTACTTGTGTGTGTGCTTTGCTGGCGTTTTTAACCTATTCCTTCACAGAAACACTTCCTATAAAAAATGAACAGAGTTCTGGAAGCCCAGAACTCCCCTGGAATAAACGAACCCATTTCCCTGTTCGGGCTGAGTGCTAACACGAGCAGCTGAGGGAGTTTTTCAGGAGCTTGTGACACATTTCCTGCCCAAACATTTTTTTCCCAGACCCAAACTCTTTCAACACTTGACGAGGCTTTATGGTGAAAGGGGGATTCCAGTTCCTTTTAGAGAACAAGAACTTTCACCCAGACCTCCTCCCAGCACAGGGCCAGTCAATGGCAGCACAAATCATTTTTAGATGATTTTAGAACACGTGTACAAGGACAGCAGGTATCTGGGGCTGCCATCACTCAGAATTCTAACACAGGGATCAGTTTCAGCACCAGGATTTTTCTCTGTGAAGTTCTGTATCTTTGGAAGTGTTCCTGACCAAACAGGGAATCCAACAGGATCTCACACACTGTGGTTCCAACTCATCCCCCACCATAAACCAGCTGTAGTGGTTGGTGTGACCATCCAGTGACTTCAAACACAAACAGGCAGGTACTGTTGCTAGTAAAGACAGCAGAGGGGTTTTGTTTTGTCTGTTTAATGATATTTTAGAGTCACACAGTTTCCAAGAGGAGGTATTGGGACATATCAGTGGCTCAGACTGCTCACACAGCTGCGTGGGCACTCCTGGACAGCGCCTTCAGGTCCACGATGCACTTGGCAATGCTTTCCTTCTGCTGCAAGAGACAGGAAACAGCCTTCAGGAGACATTTCAACAAGAAAACAGACATTTAAGCACATTCTAGATAAACCTTTTCAGACCTGTAAGCTATAGAATAAAAGGGATGCAATTATAGTTCACGAAGTCAGAGATTCACATCCAATAAAGCACAGATTCCTGGAATCCCACAAGGTTTGGGTTGGAAGGGAGCAAAGCTCATCCAGTCCCACCCCAGGCCAAGGTTACCCATCACCTCGTGAGTCAGGATCCCTGAACAGCAAATGTTTGTGCAGGCTAAAACCTAAAGCAGGCAAAACCCAGCAAGCACCTGCTGAGGCGTGATGCTCTGAACAACGTTCCTCTCCACCCACTGGATCATGTGGTCCTGCTCCTTCTGCCGCTTCAGGGTCTGCATGGCCACCTGGTAGTCCAGCCTCTTCTTCACCTCGTTGTACACCATCAGCAGGCGCTCCCGGTAGTTGGCTTCCAGCAGCATGGCAACGTTGTTCTGCAAGGAGCAGCAGACAAGAGGCTGGGGCCTGGCAGCCAGCCCTGCAGTGGCAGGAGTGGCAGGGCCCAGCAGGGCAGGCTGCCCTGGCACTCAGCAGTGGTGATGTGCCCGCTCACCCGCTTGGCGTCGAACAGGTAACTGCGCCCCTCCGCCCGCCACTGCTCCTTCTTCTCCTCCTCGATGGCCGTCTGCAGGCTCTGCATGGCCTCGTTCTTCATGGCCAGAGCTGTGGCCACCTTCTCCTGGAAGGAAAAAAGACTCCACGCTTCAGGGTCAGGTGCGAGGAAAACAGGTGATCTGCAGTTCAGCCTCAAATGCTGCACTGAGCTGTGGGAAACGCCCATGCCAACTGTCCTGTGCCAGGGCTGAGGTGATGCCAGCAGAGGGGAACGAGGGCTCACAACCAGCCATGGAATCCCAGACTGGTTTGGGCTGGAAGGGAACTTCAATCCCATCCAATCCCACCCCTGCCACGGCAGGGACACCTCCCACTGTGCCAGGGCTGCCCACCCTGCCAGGGAACAATTCCTGCCCAATATCCCATCCAGCTCTGCCCTCTGGCAGTGCAAGCCATCTGTACTTTAACAGAACCATTCCTTACTGAGGACCACAAAGTCCAGCTGCAGTTTCCTCGTTACCTCGTTAAGTTTGTCAGCAAAGGCTGCGACATCAGGGCCAAACTTCTTGATGGCATAAACAATGACAGTCAGGATGCAGGCAGCTGCTGCTGTCTCGTGATTAATCACATAGATCTCCTTGGAAAGAAGGTAGAGCAGGAGGCCAGTGCCCAGCATGTAGGGCCCTAGAGGAGAAATGAAGCAGTGTTACTTGGATACAGCACTATGAGGCTCAATGAACTCCAGTACCTAAAAGGGAGCTCCTTTAAAGGCTCCCAAAGTCAGGAAGAAGTGTTCTGTTTTACAGGACAAAATGCAGAGCCACAATTCCACCTGGGAAAGGTGCCACAAGGAACCTCACTGCAAGTGGAAGCAGCTTGCACCTGACATGGGACTTGCTGCTTCTGTTCCTTCAGAAACATGCAGAATTTAAATTTTTTTAAGACCAACAGGCAACTAAATCGTTCTACAAAATCAAGCTCGTGGAATCCTTTCAATCATTAGCCAGGAGTCCTGCAGTGGCTTGTTCTTCACACGCTGCACATGCAAAATACTCATTTTCAGTAATATTTCACCTTTTCAGCAGCCAGAACTGGCAAACAGAACCATGTAAAAATAGCTTAAAATGGCAAACATCTGTATTAACCTGTGACTCCTGTTTTAGGGTAGAGAAACTGGAAAAACTCCTCAGGGATCAAACCATGACGAACTTCTCCTCCCTTCTCAGGCAGAGGTGGCACGGGAGCCAAACTCTGCTGAGTTGTGTGCAGCGGCCTTGTGGTGTGCAACACCCTGTGAACAAGGAGAAGACTGCAGTTATGATTCTTACTTAAAAACCAGACAGAAACAGTCCCCCAGAGCACCCCTAGGTGAGGCTGAAGCACATTTCCAGCTCAGTGAGTAGGTAACACGGAGGGCACAGGGTGCCCCTACGCTGGCAGAGTCCAAGCCGGGCTGGCCCCGCTCTGTGGCAGTGTCCGGGGCATGGCAGGCGGCGGAACGGGATGAGCTCCGAGTCCTTTGGGCCGCGATCCGAAGGTGGCACCGAGCGGCCACACCTCCTCCGGGAAGGGGTGGGACCAGATAACCTCCA
The DNA here is from genome assembly GCF_050655825.1 of Lonchura striata. Classification (NCBI taxonomy): domain Eukaryota; kingdom Metazoa; phylum Chordata; class Aves; order Passeriformes; family Estrildidae; genus Lonchura; species Lonchura striata. The sequence continues at coordinate 1,400,684 of NC_140728.1, forward strand.
GAGGCTCCTTCCCAGCGCTCCGCTCCGCAGCCCCAGTGAGAAACACGGCAGCCAAACCCCCCAGTAACGCTGTTCAAGCACAAACCCGCCCGCTGCCCGAGGGGCTGCCCCGGTACTCACCCCACGGCGACGGGCGGCGGCAGCGCCCTGAGCGCGGCGGGGGCTGGGGGGACAAGAGAGGGCAGAGAGCGTCAGGGCAGGGCTCGGCCGGCACCGGCACCGCCGCCCGCCGCCCCCGGGCTCACCGGCGCGCAGGACCAGGCGGGACAGCATGGTGGGGCCGGGAGGGGCGGCGGGGCCCTCAGGAGCAGCGGAGCTGTGAGTGAGGAGCGGCGGGGCCGTGCGGGGCCCTGAGGAGCGGCGTTGCCGAGCTCGCCCCGCCGGTGACCGCGGCTGCCGCCGGGCGCTGAGATGGCGGCGCGGCTCTCGCGAGAGCGCCCGCCCCGCGCCCGCCTCGGCTGCGCGCGCTCTCGCGAGAGCAGGCGGCGGCGCCGGAGGCACGTGGGGGCGCCGCCGGCCCCGCCGCCGCCGCCGCCGCCATGGAGGAGCCGCCGCCGCCGCCGCCGCCGCCGCCGCCTCAGGCGGCCCCGCCGCCCGCCCCGCCCGACAGCGCCGCGCCCGCCGCCTCGCTGGATGGGGACCTCGCGGCCGAGGCCGCCGCCGAGTGGAACATCCCGCCCAGCGCGCCCGCCTGCATGGAGCGGCACCTGGAGCGCGCGCACTACCGCGCAGGTAGCGGGGCCCGGCGGGCCCGGGGCGCTCCCTGAGGCTCCGTGATGCGCGCCCTGAGGCGCTCCCCGGGGCTCCCCGGCCCTGCCCGCCCGTCTCCCCGCGCCTCCCCTCGTGTCTCTCCCGCAGACGGGGCTCTGCTGCTGGGCGCCTCCGGGCTGAACGGGCGCTGCTGGACCGGCTCGCTGTGGGTGTTCGCCGAGCCCCGGCGCGCCCCCAGCGAGGGCTTCTGCACCGCCGGCGTGCAGACCGAGGCGGGGGTCGCCGACCTGTGCTGGCTGGCCGACCGGGGCATCCTGGTGGCCTCCGACTCCGGTAAGCCGTGGGGATGCTCGGGGTGCACCTGTCCCCTCTGCTGAGCGGGTGTGCCTGGCACTGAGCTGGGTATCCCTGGCACTGAGCTGGGTATCCCTGGCACTGAGCTGGGTGTGCCTGGCACTGAGCTGGGTATCCCTGGTACTGAGCTGGGTATCCCTGGTACTGAGCTGGGTGTCCCTGGCACTGAGATGGGTGTGCCTGGCACTGAGCTGGGTATCCCTGGCACTGAGCTGGGTGTCCCTGGCACTGAGCTGGGTGTCCCTGGTACTGAGCTGGGTATCCCTGGTACTGAGCTGGGTGTGCCTGGTACTGAGCTGGGTGTGCCTGGCACTGAGCTGGGTGTCCCTGGTACTGAGCTGGGTGTGCCTGGCACTGAGCTGGGTATCCCTGGCACTGAGCTGGGTGTCCCCCTGCCTCCCCCAGGTGCAGTGGAGCTGTGGGAGCTGGAGGAGAACGAGAGCCTCATCGTGAACAAGTTCTGTAAATATGAGCACGACGACATCGTGACCTCGGTGTCGGTGCTGGCCGGCAGCAGCCAGGCTGTCAGCGGGGGCAGGGATTTCTGGTGAGTGTGCCAGCCTGGCAGCCGTGTGCCCGGGCTGTGCTGGGCACTCACTGCTCGCTCTTGTCCGCAGCGTCAAGGTCTGGGACATCCTGGAGCAAACGGTGCTGCACTCCTACAGAGGTGAGTGCCAGCCCAGCCCTCTCTCTCCTTCTTATATCCCCTTGACATCCCTCTTTGACCTTTTCCCTGAGCCCTTGTCTGGCTCCCTCGAGCTCAGGGCTGGCACAAGCACTGTGGCCATGGTTGGAGTGGGCAGCTCATCACTGTGGTAGGAGGCAGTTAGCAGCAGCTGTCCCGTGTCTGGGCATAACTGTTAAACTGCTGTGCCTCTGGAGGGCCTCGGGAATATGTGGGAAAGTCGGATACCTTCTTTGAGGCTCTTTATCCTTTTGTGCTTTTGGTAGCTCACTCCGATGCAGTGACATGTGTGGCTTCCTGTCCTGGTAAGGACACTGTGTTCCTGTCCTGTGCTGAGGTAAAGCTCACTCTATTGTCTAAATCTACCCCATTTAAATGAGATTTAACTTTAGGCATTGACAGTTTAATGCACTTAGAAACCATCTCCTGTGCAACCTGCCTACCTGTGTTATTGCAGTGTTCCAGTCTGATAATTTATAATCAGTTTGCCGAGCTGATTCCTACAGGTTTGTATTGAATTTTGGGAGCTCCTAGGTCTGTCCTGGGGATGACTGAAGGCTGCACTTGGTGACAGCATCATTTTAACCCAGAGGAAAACACAGGGTCATTTTGCCTGTGAGTCAGCAGTGAATCTGAATTTATGCCACAAAGAAATGGTAAAATTCTTCTTGTTCCTTTTGGATTTATAGGACAACAGAACTTTACTCTGGGACACCAGATGCCCCAAACCAGCTACTCGAATTGGTATGTCCCTGTGTGGTCACTGCTTCTGCATGGGTGTGTTGGGAGAAATAAATTATTTTATGCCTGACTTCTAACTCCAAATCTAGTGATGTGCCTGTTAAAAGTTAAGGAGCTCTAACGCTGTCACAGAAGTACAATAAGCTTAAAACACTTGTCTTGCTGCAGTAGCAGTGCTCAGTGAGATAGATGAGGAATATCTTTGTGCTGCCTCCTTCCACGCTCACCCAGTTTCTTTCCTCACAGTTTGCAGTGCCTGTAATTACCTCCCTACCTCAGTCATGTGGCATCCACAGAAAAGTGACATCTTTGTCTTGGGTAAGAACCTGCACTCTCACCAGGCAAATGGAGGTGGCTGTCAGCACAGGACAGCTTTTCCTGTAACTCCGGTGCCCCTGTCTCCCAGGTGATGAAAGTGGAACAGTTGCACTGGTGGACACAAAGAATCCTGACTCTGCCCTCAGCGCTGCTGTGCACACCCGAGGCATCACAGGCTTTGCTTTCTCTGCACACAGGTACGGAGTGATTCTGGCACAGAGCGTGGCACTGCATCCCGTTAAAAGCCTTGGTTATTTTTGAGTAAAACCTACGAGAGTGCCAGTTTTGGTCTTCTCATCAAGGAGATTGTAGCAGAGAATAGAATAAACCAAGCAACGTCTCACATCTGACATGTGAATGTCCACAACAAGAGTTCTGCAGCTCCAGAATAACTGACCCACACACTGTGGGGATTTTTCTAATTACAGTCACTTCTTATTAAAAAAGGATCACTTGTTTTCTGACTCTAATTGAGTATTCCCCACTCAGTGTACTGGCACCCTGCCAAATGCTGGTGAAAACATTTTTGTAAGACTTTTGTGAGTTCATCCAGAACCTCAGTCTGGATCACTAGGAGTCCTGCTGTTCACAAGTATATCCCTAAAAATTCTTGTATTTGCATATTCTAACTGTGCTCTCATCTCACTCTAGCTCACCCTTACTGGCTTCCATCAGTGAAGACTGTTCAGTTGCTGTTCTTGACTCAGACCTCTCAGAGGTGTAAGTACAGACAGAATCCTGACTGCTGTTGTCTTCTTGAGTTCATTATTAATGCACAGGATGGTTTGGGGTGGAAGGGACCTTAAAGATCATTCATCCCACCCCCTGCCACAGGCAGGGTGCTCCAAGCCCCATCCAGCCTGGCCTTGGACACTTCCAGGGCTGGGGCAGCCACAGCTGCTCTGGGCAACCTGGAGGAGAAAATGTTCCTAAATAGAGGAGCATCATCCTGACAACCCCAACTTGCACTTGGGGTTTTTAGCAGTTAGGGACTGCACAAGCCCACATAGTCTCTAATGATGGCTAATGTTGGTGTTTTCCAGGTTCAGAAGTCATTCTCATCGGGACTTTGTAAAAGGCTTGTCCTGGTCTCCCTCAGATGATGCCTTGCTCACGACAGTTGGATGGGATCATCAGGTTTTACATCACACTGTCCCCCTACCAGCTGGTGAAGCTTCTGGAATCAACTGTGTAAAAGAATAGTTTTATAAACTCGTGGTCCAAGTTCCTTGCTGGCATCACTTTGATTCTGCTGAAGTCACAGGTGTGTGAGCTGGAGTGGGGTCTGTTGTCTGCCTCCAAGCTTGTGGCTAGGAAGGTTCCTGTAGTAATTTTAAATTAGGCATAAGTTAGTTACAAACCAAGCTTTATCTCCTCAGGAGTGGCTTCTCCTGTTTTACTCAGAAAAAAATTGACTTCAGGCACAGAGGAGACTTGGAGAGACAGGGAATTAGGTGTAATGAAAAAAGAAATAAAGTCCAAAAGACTTGATTCTTTCCTCAGTTCTCCAGACTACTTAGAAGCTTTTGTGGGAGGTTAGCAGCATGCCTCTTGTTGGGTAGATGTGAGGGCCTCACCCTTGAGGGACGTTCTTTGCTCTGTGAATCAGGTGGGATGAAAAGCCCTGCTGGGATTTGGGGGCTGGAAGGGTTCCAGGTTGTCCTTAAAGCAGCATTGGCTGGTGGGAGGGTTCAGCCTCAGCAGCAGTGAGGAGCACTGGTGAGCACTGGTGAGCACTGGTGTGCAATAGCAGCGTTTGGTGCCAGCTGTAGAGCGAGGATCCCAGCTGGAGCCCTGCAGTTAACACCTCTGGGATGGTGCTGGGATCCTGGCGTGCCAGGGGGCACTGGCAGCAGCAGGGAGCAGTGCTGGGCACCACGGTCCATCTCCTCTGTGCTGAAGGCAACTTACTTGAGGGTAAGACCTGTGAACAGAAGGTTTATGTGGGGGAAAACTGGACTAAGGACTTCAGTTGTCATTGCTTGCTCCTGTAGCAGACTCTGCTTAGTGATAACCCAGATCCCTGCACTTGTGACAAGTGACTTCTTGTGCTGGCTCTGAGGGGACAGCCCATTGCCCTGCAGACTGCACACAACCTGTAGAGAACATACATTTCTAACTCAGCTGTTTAGCTGGAGAAAGTCACTGCTCTGCATGCATTGCTGCTGCTCTAGGTATGGCTTGGTCTGGCCTAGTATTTCCTAGACAGAATTAAGCAAGTCCTGACGGATGAAACAAAAACACAGTTGAAATGAATGTTACCCCAGTTCTTTAGCATGATAGCAGCACCTAAATGTACACTGCTTCCAGTTTCTATCTCTACTTACACATAGGTTTAGCTGTGCAAAGCCCACAATTAATTTTTCGGCAGACTAAGCTTTCCCAGGCTCTGTACTTTTCTCATACTCTTTGTAAACCTCACTTGCTGCTTTTTAAATTCCTGTGTCATACAGGTGTTCACAGCAACTTCTGTTCTAGAGCAGTGTATGACAAGAAACGGTAAATTATGATAAAAACTGGCACATTTCCTCAGAAATACCCCTGAACCACCAAGTCCCCTGCTGGGGACCCGTGATGCTGTACTTGAACAGGTCTTGGGCTGGTTCTGAAAAAGTTGTCTTGGAAGATGGTTTTCATTTGTAACTGGGTTTGAGTTCCACTGGGCCACTTCTGTAGCACTGAAGAGCCAGCTGAGATCATCCACACAGTTCAAGTTGTGCTTTCAGTCCCTGATATTAAAACTGTTCTTAAATAAATGTTCACCGTATTCCTGTTCAATGCCAGGGTACTACAGTTCTTCAGCACTGGTGCAAGGCAGGCTCTGGCTCCTGCTTTTCAGGAAGTTTTTCTTTCCAGAACTCTGAACTTGGGGTTCTATTGTGCCGAGCTAAAAACAAAAGTTCAAATGTCAGACATTAAACCACATTAGGTTCCTCATATTGCCACACCTGAGGAAAACACAGCAGTCCCTGGCAAAAGACTCGTGGGTGCTGAAGCCTGTAGGGAGAGCAGGTCATTGGTGCTATATTAACTCTTTTACAATTAAAGACCAAACAAGTATCGGTACTTCAGCCTCTGGTAGGTGTTTGTGGTGCCACAGGATGGCAGCAGCTGCCCTTGGCAAGGGCAGGGCAGCACAGCCGCAGCTCTGCACGCTGCCTGAAGGAGGTGTCCAGCACTTCTGGGTGTCCAGCACTTGCACTTGGGGTTTTTCACTCGTAAGCACGGAGGAGCAGCAGCTCAGGAGTCACTCCTGGGGTGCACTCGGCTCAGGGTTGTTGTGGCAGTGTTGGCACGGCTGCAGTGCAGTCAGGGGCAGAACAGCAGCAATCCCAACCAGCCCTTGCTGCCTCTGAGCTGCCCCCAGGACTGGAGGGGATCAATGCCGTGGGGTTGTGCCTTGCAGCTGTCCCTGCACCACGCAGCGTCCAGGTCTGGGGACACTCGGCTACATCCAGAGTGGCTCCAGCGACAGCTTCCAGGCACACACTGCCCCTTTCCCTCCTCACAGAGCCTGCTTCTGTAGCCAGAGCTGGAGGAGATGATGCAAATCAGTTCAATTGTGAGTGCAGAGGAGCAGCCACGCTGCAGCCAAGCCTTTGGTGTTGCTGCTTGCATTGCTCACAGCGTATTTGCAGTTTTGGGCACAGCGTTCGAGTTGGGACCTGTTCGAGAGTTTCGTCCCTGATGAGCAGCTCCAGCCCAAGGACTATTTATAGAGGCAGCTCCTCTGCCAGCCTGTCCAACCAGCTGGGTGTGAGTGACAGAGCTGTGACAGGGCTCCTAAAAACACTGAAATGGCCACAGGCTTTGGATCAACCATCCAGAGAAACTGGACCAAGCCCTGGGTAAGCTGAAATTCAAACCCTTGCTGAGCTATGTTTCCCCATCCTTTCAGGGACGTGCAAACTTCCCACTCCTCCAGCAGACAGACCATGTAAGCAACACTAAAGAAAGTCAGACCACACATGTAATAAAACATCCAGAAATGTTTAATGCAAGAAGGTTGGTGTTCAGTGGCACTCATAAATAAGAGACTTTGTTCAATACTTTACACCTAAAGCTCTGTTACACTCCCCAAGCAGGAACTTGTGAGAAGAGGCAGCTGCAGGGGATAATTTCAGTTGTATCACGACTTAAATTACCACCCTGCATCAGAGAGGGTGAAGTGAGAATAATCCCACACTCAGGCTTCGGGATTGCTCTCAGCACTGGGCGGAGGCAGGTGCTTTGCCCATTAATACCCCCTGGTTTTGTTTCTTACCCTGTTGCTAAATTTCTGTAGTGAAAGAGCTGGGAGGAGCAGGAGCAGGAATGGGAGGACAGTTTACCCAGTACCTGACACAGTTACCTGCCCCAGGAGGAGGGGCTCGTCCCCATCCCTGCAGTCCTCACTCCTCAGAGATCTAACTCTGTCTCCAAGTGCTCTGGCTGCCAACAGCTCTGACAGTGGCTCCTTTGTCACAATGGCCCCAGAATCAATGCTGGGCTGTTCCTGAAATACCAGAATTTGCTGAATGCATTCAAAAGAAGCAGGGATAGTCCAAAGAGTTTGAAGAACAGAAGAGCCCCACTGCTGAAAACCTGCATGCTAACCAGTCCTACAACTGGGAGCAGTCCAACCTGATTTAGTGACAGCTCAGTCCCCTGTGCAGTCCCTGAATGGTGTTCTTGAATGAAGAGTGGCTATTTTATAAAGCTCACTTATATAAACACACTTCTAATACTAAATTAAAATAGCTATGTCTGCTAGCAATGAGACACTCTATGTGCCTAAGACCGTATTTCACCTACACATGAATCCTGTGTCTGGGTGAAGTAGTAAATGTGACATTTAAAGCAGGTACCAACACTGGAGTGTCACATTTTTCTCTAAAAAGAACAAAAACTTGGGTAGATTGCAATTTGGAAGAATTCTTGAGGTGGAACATTGCACACATACCCCCCTGCCCTCCCCACTTCTGGGCAAAGTCAGTATCAAAAGCTGAAATTGTCCACCCAGCCATAAAATTGTTTTTGAGAGCTCATTTGCAAATATAGCTTATTATTTAAAGAAAAAAAAAAGTATTAGGAAGAAAAAACCATGAACTTGCAACATTATCAAAGAAACTTCTTTGTTTGCCTTCAAGTTAAACTGATAAAACTTCATCCAATACCAAAACATGATCCTGAAGCTCCTCAAGGAGGATCTTGGATTTACTTCTACAGATGAATAAGAGTGCTCAAGATGCTCCTTGCATGGAGAAAATTCCATGTTTTAGAGCAGGTGGTATTCCAATGACACCTGGCACACTTCAATGTCCTTACAGTTACTCCATAGTCACTTTTCTCCATAAATATTTTTTTTAAACCAACACCCAGATATTAAAAGCCTATTATTTCAATACTGGCTGGGGTGAGCAATGGAAATCTTCTAAGTCACTGTGACTTGCTGGCATAAAAATGCCCTTTGAATTAGCTATTGGACTGATTATTGTATTTGCATTTTAATTTTATTCACAGCAAAGTGAAGTTCAGAATACTTTAAAGCTGCTGCGATATCTGAAAGAGCTGTTAAATTATTAGGTAAAGCTGGAAATAACACAAAACACAGAATGTCAATGATATGACTCGAATATCAAGATAACTTTTGAGAATTCCACTGTGAAAGAAAATTTATCCCTGATTTTGAGCTGAATTGTAGAGCAAGATCTGCTTGCAGGCCACATCCAGGTGTGTGCCAGGCAGGGTAAGCTGGAGTGGAACCAGTGGTACTTGTAGCATTGAAAATAGAAAGTGCTTTCCATAAAAACAGACTCATGTCTCAAAGTGCTTTTAGTTTATCAGCGATAAGAAACAATTCTCTACAAGTTTTTACAGTTATCTTACAGTGATTTTCAGCAGGTTTACCTAGGCGGAAGAGTCTCTGTTTCTAGTTTCAGCAAGTTGGCTATTCACAACTCGGTCCGCTGTGTGAGCTGCTCACTCTGGAAGCTGAAGCCCCCCTGAAGGCTGCTCCCAGCTCCCAGCCCCGCACGGCACCAGCGGGGAGCAGGGGCTGGTCTGCACCAGCAGCACCCCGAAAAGCACCCAGGGAGGGAGCGGGAGCCAGCTCCCTCGGGGGTGTCCCTGCAGACACCCCGCATGCCACAGATAAATAGTCCCACTGAAATTCAGCTTCTCGCTCCCCAGACCAGGCACGTGGAAGCCAAGCCTCAGTGGAACAGTCAGCAAGGACACTTTGGGGGTCACACGGGTGTGAAGTGGCAATAGAGCCCTCAGGGAAGGCGAGTCGCTGGCACCCGCCAGCCCATGGAAAAGGATTGCCCTGTGTCCTACATCTCCAAACTGTGTTTCAGCCTTCCAGCCAGGCCTCACAGCCTCCTTCCTCGAGGAATAATTACCAACAGAAACATTTACAGTGACCAAAAGGCACAGCAAAGCAAGGCCCCTGCTCCCGAAGCTGCTCCTGGATGAGGGGCAGAGCCCGGCTCGGCAGGACAGGCACTGACTGCTCAGAGCTGCGTTTAAGGCAGAAGTGATTTGCTCCAAACTCTTGACAGACAGCAAGGGTCAGGATCTAGGCATCCTAAACTCTCCTTCTATCCCACTGGCCTCACATTCTTATTTTAATCCCTGACATTTATCTACACACTGCTTTGCTTCCATTCTGCACATCTCTCAGTTGGTTTCTCCCTGCTCCCAAACATGCTGGAGTTAAACCAATTAAAAAGCAAATCGAAATCAATCTTTCCAGTGGTGATGCTCTTTAGAGAGAGTTGAGGATGCTCTTTGGCTTTTCTAGACAGCCTATCAGGCTGCAATTGTGAAAATAACCCAGGAGGAACAATGGGAAAGAGGGAAACCACGTTTGCTCACGTAACGAGGCAGCAGCCCGCCCTCCGCAGTAACAACTCTCCGTGGCAGTCTTTTGAGAAAAGTCCAGGCTCAGGCGCGTTCCCCACCTTCTCCGTCAGCAGCGTGGAGCGAGTGCATTTTCAGGCTGGCTTGGGGCCGTCCCTGGTGCCCGTGGAGAGGGAAAGGACCAAGCCAGGCACCTCCTCGCCCCTTGGCAGCCGCGGGCCGCCCAAAGCCCGGCCTACCGGTGGCTCTGGTAGGCGTAGGAGATGGGCTGGCGCGCGCCCGGCCTGACCGTGAAGGTGTTGGAGGGTCCCCCGTAGTGCGAGGTGCCGTGGGCAGGCCTGCGGGGAGAACGGAGGGGCGGTCAGCCAGCGCCGGCCCGGAACACCGGCACTTGTCAGCACCCGGTGAGGGATGTCACTGCTCCCGTGAGGGATGTCACCGCTGCGGTGAGGGATTTCCCTGCTCCGGTGAGGGATGTCACCGCTGCGGTGAGGGATTTCCCTGCTCTGGTGAGGGATGTCACCGCTCCCGTGAGGGGTTTCCCTGCTCGGGTGAGGGGTTTCCCCGCTCCCGTGAGGGATGTCACCGCTGCGGTGAGGGATGTCACCGCTGCGGTGAGGGATGTCCCTACTCCAGTGAGGGATGTCACCGCTGTGGTGAGGGATTTCCCTGCTCTGGTGAGGGATTTCCCTGCTCCGGTGAGGGATATCACCGCTCCGGTGAGGGATATCACCGCTCCGGTGAGGGATTTCCCTGCTCTGGTGAGGGATTTCACCGCTGCGGTGAGGGATTTCCCTGCTCGGGTGAGGGATGTCACCGCTCCGGTGAGGGATGTCACCGCTCCGGTGAGGGATTTCCCTGCTCCAGTGAGGGATGTCACCGATGCGGTGAGGGATTTCCCTGCTCTGGTGAGGGATTTCACCACTCCGGTGGGGGATGTCACCGCTGCGGTGAGGGGTTTCCCTGCTCCCCAGGGAGGTGGGGAGGGATGTGGGCACTGGGGTCACAGCTGGCACCAGGGAGGAGCCGTGAACGATCGCTGCCCTCGAGCAGCAGCCGGGAGCGAGCCCGAGCCAAGGGGCAGCGCCTTCCCTGGCACTCCCAGTTCCAGGGACACCGAGGACAGGGAGGGGTGGGCTCGGGGGGCACGTACCTGCTGGCTGTCAGCACGCTGGCGGGCGAGAAGTCCCCGTTCTGCCCCTTGAACTTGGCCTCGGCGCCGCCGTACGCCGTGGGTTTCCCAGCCGCGTCCGTGGACGCCCGGCGGCCCTGGGCGCTCGGGGGGCCGTTCCTGTGGGGAGGGCCCAGGCGGCGAGCCCCCTCCCCGGGCGTGGAGCTGAACCCCCCGGGGCCGTAGGAGGAGAGGGTGGAGGAGAGGGTGCCCGAGGCCCGGGGGGCTGCGGCTGCCCGGGGGTAGGAGCTGTCGGGCTCCGACATGTACAGGCGCTTCTTGATCAGCGGGCGCGGGTTGGGGCCGTGGCTGGGGAAACCGGTGGAGCTGCTGTAAGCCGGGTACTGGGGTGTGGAGTCGCCGTTCCTCCAGCTCTTCTCCGAGGGCAGCGGAGCTGCTGCCTCCCGGTTGCCCCCGTAGCTGCGGCTGTAGCCAGCCCACCTGTAATAGCGCGGCTCTCCCGAGCCCCGGCTGCTGTCAGGGACGCTGGGGCACTTGCGGCTCTCCTCCCGACTGGGGAGGGGACCCTCGTCCGCCTCGTTGCTGAATTCGGGGGGTGGGGGGATGATGCCGAAGTCCAGCGGCGCGTCCCCGTTCTCCTCCTCGCTGGGCGCTCCGTGGCGGGCCGGGCCGGGCCGGCTCGGCTGCCCCGAGTCCAGCAGGCCCCGGAGCAGGCTGGAGGCCGCGGCTCGCCGGGGCCCGGGGGGCTGCGCCTGGCCCGCCGCCCGCGCGTCCCGGCCCTGCTCCGAGGAGCTGGAGAAGGACGGGGCTTTGCTCCCGCCGGAGCCCGCTGCTCCGGCCGCCGACGGCCGAGGCACCACGGTGAAGGAGAAGGGCTTGGACTCGTGGCGGAAGAAGCTGGGGGAGACGGTGTCCGACGAGGCACTGCCGAGCCTCGGGGCTGGCTTCGCCCTGAGCGCGGCCGCCCCGTCCCCACCTGGGCGGCCGCGCTGGGCACGCTGCCGGGCCGCCAGCAGCAGGGCCATGGGCGAGCCGCGCTCCACGCGCTCCCCCGTCACCGGGTGGATCAGCACCTCCTCCTGCCCCGCTGCCGAGGTGTCCGGGGGGCTCCTGCCCGAGCTCCCGGGGCAGGGCGGCTCAGCTGAGCCCGGGGCACAGGGCGGCTCGGCCGAGCTGGCCCCTGCCCGGTGCACTTTGTACTGGAAGACGGCCGAGCTGGGCTGTGGTGCCGGGCTCTGTGCAGGGGACACAGGGGCCGAGGAGGGGCTGAGAGCTGAGGGCTCCTCTGCCGGTCCCTGGGGTGGCTCTGGGGGACTCACGCTGCTGTTGAGGGACCCAGGAGCAGGGCTCACGTCCTCTGTGACCTTGGCAGCAGCAGGAGCAGGATGCTCCTCGTGATGTGTCTCATCCTTCTCCACAGCAGTCGCCGGGGCTGGGAGTGGGCTGGGCACTGGTTTTGGCACCACTGGGTCACTCGTGCCAGGAGAGCTCTTCCTCAGGTCAGGGGGGCTCTTCCTCACCTGTGGGGTGCTGATGCCATTCTCCACACCCTGTTTCTGGCTGCTGAGCCCTGGGGCAGGTTTCCCCTCTTTCTTCAGGGACAGCACAGCCTCCAGCTCGTTCCTGATTGTCATCACACTGCGGGGCTGTGTGTCAGGGCTGCTCTCCGGGGCAGTGACTGCAGCGCTGGGAGAGCCCGCAGTGGTGCTGGGGGGGCTGCTGGGCGCCTCTTTCTTCTCACTCTCCCCTCCCTTGGATAAGCCCGTGTCCTTCCTGGCGGGCTGGGGCTCGCTGAGCCCCGGCTCACGGCTGCCAGCGTGGCTGGGACCGCTGTCCACGGGCCGGGGAGCCCCCCGCCTCTCCGGCGGCCTCTCCTCCCGGCGCGGGGAGCGCAGCAGGGCCGAGAGCTCGTCCCGCAGCTTGTTCAGGTTGTTGGCATCCTTCCAGTCATCCTCGCAGGTCGGATAGTCCGGAGGAGGCAGATCCAGGTCGTTCGCAGTGAGAGGTTCCGATTTCGGAGGGGAGTCTCTCCCGGCTGTTTTCAGCTGAGGAATCTTCTCCCCGTCGGCGCCCGGCAGAGGGGACCGGCGCCCGGTGGGAGTCACCGCTTGGCCGAGCCCCGGGCCCGGCTTGGGGCTCAGTGGAGGGGGCACAGGCGGCTTCCCAGCGCCCTGTCTGAGCCCAGAACCCCTCTGCTCGCCTTCTCCCGGCCGCGTCTTGCCCGCGGCTCGGATGGTGAAGCAGGGTGGCAGGGCCGGCCGGGCGTGAGGCTGCCTGGGCACGGGCTCCCGCTGGCCACGCTGGCCCTCCTGCACCGGGATGGACGAGGAGCGCGCCGGGGCCGGCGGCGGCACCTTGAAGGACCTGGGGAAGGTGAGGTGCGGCTCGGGCTTGGGCTGCAGGCTCTCCTTGGGGCTGGGGGCTGCGGGCGCCCCGGCCTCGGCGGGGCACAGCGGCCCCTCGGCCTCCGCCTGCCGCGTGTTCAGCACCGTCTCGGACTTCCACTTGGACAGGCCGGGGCCGAGGGGGTCGCGGGCGCCCGGCGGGGCTGGCGGGATGAAGTCTGGAGGAGCCGGAGTGCTGGGGGAGGGCAGGGCAGAGGCGGGAGGCGGCGGGGCTGCCGTGGCAGGAGGCGGTGGCACCATCTCGGGGGGCAGTGGTGGTGGCACCATCTCGGGGGGCAGTGGTGGTGGCACCATCTCAGGGAGCAGTGGCGGCGGCGGTGGCAGCATTTCGGGGGGTGGAGGGACCGGCGAGGCCAGAGGGGGTGACACGGGCGCCGGAGGGGGTGGCGGGGGTACCGATGGTGGTGGGGGGATGTCTTCGTCCAGCTCATCCCCATCGAGGGCCTGCGGGCGCAGGTCCCCCGCCGAGCTGTACATCCGGTAGTTGCCATTGAGCTGGGAGCCAGAGCCTGCAAGAGCAGCGAGAGCACAGCCCTGTGAGACCTCTCCATCAGTGCTGAGCCAGCCTGGCTTGTCTAAAACTTCCTGAACTGTAACAGCCACTCTGCCTCACCCCTTAGGAATTAATTAATTTTCAATGACTTCAAAAAATAATTAATAACAGACTCTATTTCAGCATGAAAATAGATGAGCAGACTGTCTGCTCTGGAGCTGGGTACACACACGCTTCCTGCCCTGAGGGCTCGGTGAGCGCTTGGTGCTGGCCAGGACTGCACAGAGAACATCCCTTACCAAGAGCTGCCTTTTCCACAAAGTCTTCTGGCACCGACGGCGTTGGCACAGCCACCCCATGGGATTCTTGGGCGTTCTGCAGGAGTTGAGAAAACAGAGCTGTCAGTCTTACAGCCAGGATCAGAGCGAAGGGCTGACAAGCAGCTGGTAATTTGTCCACACAAGCCCTGATGGGATTCAGGGCAGTGTCGGTGATAGGAGGTCCCTGTGGAAGCTGTGGCTGGCAGGTTTGAGGGGATGAGTGAAGTGATCAGGGCAGCACAGGCCATGGACACAATTCCCAGTGGTCAGGTGTGAGGGCTGGAGAGGAATTCAGGTATGTCACACCGCCCTGGGGCTGCCCAGCCACCCTGGAGAGGAATTCAGATATTTCACACCTCCCTGAGGCTGCTCCCAGTGCCCTGAGCAGCTCCCCTGGCATCGGTGGGTGCCCTGGTGGGAATTTCTCTGCAGCAAGCACTGCCAGTCACGCACACACAGAGCTCCAGCCTCTGGGGAAACTGGCACCAGCACATCTGAGCACCCTGGGGAAACTGCTCCTTGGGTGGTTTGTATTTTGCTGGCAATTGCTCCCTCCGCGTTCATGCTGAGAACTCAGCAGTGCCTTCGGCTGGCGCAGGACCGGCAATTTGGCAGCCTACACACCTGGGGGATGCCCAGGGAGGGCACTGCGGGTGATGGCAGCCGCCGGTGAGACACGGGCAGGCCGACCCCCTCACCTGCAGCAGCAGCCTCGCCTGCCCCTGGCTCACGGCGGCTCTGAGGGGCTGCGGTGGCTCCGGGCAGTGTCACAGGGATGCAGAGCTCCGAGGGAGCGTCCAGCGAGGGACACGACACGGGCAGTGCTGGGGACAACAGTCCCGTTCCCAGGCTGCACATCCACCCCGCTGCATTCCTGCTGACAGCCCTCGACAAAGGAAATGCTATCCTGCCATCAGCCTGCGCCTCTCCCCGGCCATTTCCTGCACACAAAAGCCTGGATAATGATTGAGCTCCTGCCCTTTGCCTTTCTCTGCCCTTATCACCATTTTTACATCAGATTGCCACGGGATTCCAAAGTCTCCTGGCTCAAAGGTCAGTTGGATTTGTCCATCAGCCCCATCCAGGCTCAGACACATCCCAGCTACATTGCCCTGGCTGGGAGCTCAGCAGCTGCTGGGGCAGAGCTGATTCAACAGCAGCACCTGGGCTCCTGTGGAAGAGCCCTGGGATGCCCCAGCTTTGGCCAAAATAATAGGAAAATGCACATATTTCACTTGGTACATGCATTACCCTGCAGATGACCAAAGATCCCCTATAACCACGAGGGAATGAGGCAGTTACAGGTGACCCAGGAGTGA
This sequence comes from Lonchura striata, assembly GCF_050655825.1. Classification (NCBI taxonomy): domain Eukaryota; kingdom Metazoa; phylum Chordata; class Aves; order Passeriformes; family Estrildidae; genus Lonchura; species Lonchura striata. The sequence goes on from NC_140728.1 coordinate 1,416,005, forward strand.
GGGAATTCGTACCCCTGGCATTGCACAAAGGACCAGACAACTCCGTGCTGATGGAGAAGCCAAGGGCTGCAAAGGCATGAGGGCAGATCCTGAGCCTCACCTGAGAGCCAGAGGGAAGACAAAGAGAGGCACTTGAAGAGCTGATAGTTAAATTGTCCAGAGCAATGAGCTACCAAAATCACACAGAACAAACCGCGGCAGTTCCCATTTGCCATGGAAATCCATGGCTGCAGGTTTGCCCCAGGGCAGCTGCTGGTTTGCAGGCAAACAGAGATGTCTGAGCTCTGCAGCACATGCATCACCTCTTTGGAGGAGTGCAAAGGGACTGGCAGTCAGAAGAGAGCAGTGCAAAGCTGCAGGACACAGCTGCACTTCATAAAGGAGCAGGAATTTTGGACGTGTCATTTCAAACCGGGCAAGCCTGTTCGTCACCAAAACCTTCTGTGGCAGTTACTAATGCTCAGCATCTCTTAAAAACCACCCATCCCCACGTCATGAGCTGGCTTCTAAGATGGAAAGCATCCCCAGCATGCTGCCAGTCTGCAGAGATGGTTGGGCAGATTGTTGCCGGTGTTTGCTCGGGTGTGGCCAGCCCAGAAAACCTCCAGCTGATTCCGGGCAGGCTCTGGGTGCTGTGCCAGGAACCTGCATTTCCAGTTTGTGGTACCTGAATCAGATTTGTGCCCGCTGAGGATCCTGAGGGGGGAAGCTTTCACTGTAACCACCAGGAATCACTTTTCATCCCTGGAACAGACTCAGCCGTCCCCAGGGAAGGCAGCCTGCCTGTCCCCAGTTCCCCGGGCTCTCAGCAGCCCACCCATTCAATGGCCAAGGTTTGAGGCTGCCTGTTACAAAGCCACCCCAAAACACAACTACTGAGCACCCTGGGGTCTCAGAGAGGCCAGGAACGTCTCTGGGAATGAAGAGCTGCCCCCAGACTCCTTGTTTCTGAGCTGGGGCAGGGCGGTGGTTTGCTGAAGGAATGGATTCCCCGGGGTGCTGCAGTGCTGGGGAGTGGGGGGACATGGGGGGACACCTCTCCGCAGCCCCGCTGGGACAGCCCTGGCTGCTCCCAGCCCAGGCTGCTCCCCAGCCCAGGCTGCTCGAGTGGGAAGGGCTGCCAGGTGCAGAGGCACAGGGGCCGTGGGGCAGGGCGTGAGCATCCTCCTGACTCACCCGGAGCTGCTCGCTGGGTGGGGAAAGGGTTAAGGCAGGAGCTGCAGAACAGCCCCGCGCAGGTGTGTACCTGGGGCAGGTATGTACGTGGCAGCAGAAGAGTCTGTGCCAGATCAAATCATGGTCAAACCTCACCAAGAGCGTGCAGACATCCAACATGCACTGGGCCTTCAAAACGCTGCCTTTTCCTACCAATTCCTCAGTTAAAGCTGGTAGTGCAGAGAAGCCCAGGTTTGTGAGGGACCCCCCGGAGGGAAGAAGAGCCCCAGGGCCAGCTGTGCCTCCATGGGCAGCAGCAGCACCAGGGTTTGGGTGACAGCCCTGAGGATTTGTCCCGGGGGCATTCCTGCTGTTAACCCCTCCACCACTCACATCCCATTAGCAGAGATCTCCCTGTCTTGACCAAAGGATTTAGGATTTTACTGTCTTCTCTGACCTGCGGGTATCACTGCCTTTAGGTCCTGACACCTCCAGATCCTCTCTGAGCACCCTGCCCTAGCGCCAGGGGTGGAACAAGATGAGTTTAAGGTTCCCTCCAGCCCATACCCTGGATTCTGTGAGTGCTGTGCCCCTTTGAGCTCTTTAGGGGATAAAACCTCTGGGAAGTGCTGCATGGGGTTCCTCACAGCCAGCCATGAGCAAGCCTGGCTTCTGGAGGTACAGCCACCCCAGGCCCTCTGCTCTGGCTGTTCTGCTGCTGCTGCAGCTCTGGTGGCTCTGCAGGGAATGGTTTTTCATACAGAAATTGAAAAGAATCATCCTGGCACAGCCACAGCATCACCTCATTTCTCTGCTGCAGCAGGACTGGGTTCAGCACTGCTGCTCCAGCAACACAACTGATCCTGGGGCAGATCCTGGCAGCACCGGGAGATAAACTGCACTGCAAGCCCCATCTGTCATCTCCGTGCTCAGCAATTACTTTTTAATTGAAAATGCAAATCTGACGGTGCTCACACCTCTCCCCCAGTCCTGGGCTGTGTCAGACCAGCCTGAACTCAGATCACCTCCCAGTCCCTGGTACAGAGGGGCTCTGCTGTCCAGTTCTGCCCTCCCTCGGGCAGGGGCTGCTCCGGGCACAGCTCCAGCCCCGACTGGGCACTCACCAGGGGCAGGAAGGTCAGCAGCGGCCGGACCCTGGGACGGGGCTTGAGCGTGGCAGTGCCGGAGTCTGTCACCGTCCCGAAGCGATTGTCACCGTAATAGACCTCGATCACATCACCTGAGGGGAGAGGGGACAGCAGACCGTGAGCAGCACCGAGCCTGGGCACCGGTGCAAACAGCACGGGCACCCTGGCAGCTCAGAGAGCTGGGCAGAACCTGCTGCAGCAGCTCCCGGCACTGGGCAAAGCCCATCAGCCCCAGAGGAAAACCTGGCTGGCCTGGAGCTGAGTGGAAGACAGGAGAGGAAGGTCCCCTGTGTGCAGGACAGGCACTCACAGCCCTGTCACACAGCTGCAGAGACAGAGAGCCTTCCCTGAGCTCTGCAGGACGAACTGAAGCAGCTCAGGAGGAGCAGGGGGCAATCCTGGCTGAGCACAGAGAGCCTTCCCTGAGCTCTGTGGGATGAAGGGAGGCAGCTCAGGAGGAGCAGGGGGCAATCCTGCCTGAGCACAGAGAGCCTTCCCTGAGCTCTGCAGGACGAACTGAAGCAGCTCAGGAGGAGCAGGGGGCAATCCTGGCTGAGCACACAGAGCCTTCCCTGAGCTCTGCAGGACGAACTGAAGCAGCTCAGGAGGAGCAGGGGGCAATCCTGGCTGCTCTGAGCAGCTGGAGTTGAGGAGCAGGCAGCAGCAGAGCTGAGCAGCACAGGGACAGCTCCTGCCCTTCCTGTTCAGTGAGCACGCTGTGGGCACAGCACTGGCATCCAAGGCAGAGGAATTCCAGGTGCATCCAAGGCAGAGGCAATTCAGGTGCTTCACAAGTCGCACACTCCAGCCTGCTTTGGTGGCTTCCCACAGGATGCTGCCGTGCACAGGGGACACAGCAGGGCAGGAAGTCCCAGGGCCCTGCTGTGACAAGCAGGAGGAGCCGTCAGGAATTCCTGGTTCCCAGCCTTGTGCTTTCACCTTGAACCACACCTCTTGGGCCGGTTTATTTCTGACAGTGAATAAAGCTCATAAAATTAATTTAATTACGTTCTTTGTGTCTGATTAGCAGCATGAATTAACAAGCAGAAATACTGAAGCACGTAAACCCCACCTTGGCTGGAAGGAGATACACAAATAACTCGTAGCCAAGGAGACCGACATGAAAGAAAATCAGAGGGCTTGAGGAAGGAGGGGGAAGCAACAACATGGCTGTGATGGAAGGGGAAGCTGCAGGAGTGCTCCCAACAGCAGACTCTGATAGTGAGGGAGCGGGGAGAAGAAGAAGGATGGGCAGAAATCAGAAGGAAGCTCCAAGGGAAACTTTACACCAGCTCTAGAGAAAAAGGAGGAGGGCAAATGCCTCTGTGTGCATCCCCCAGAAGGAAATCACTTGCATGAACACCTGGAATGGAGAAACCACAGCAGGGGCTGGGCATGAGGCAGCACAGCCTCTGCTGAGGGACTGGAGGCAGATGAATTCCACACAGCCTTCAAACACACCACAGGGCCCAGAAGCACCTCAGCCTCTCCCTTCTCTCACTCACCACCTCCAGGAGTATCTGCCTTGCTATCACTGCCCTTCCAAGCAGCCACAGCTTCCCCTCCCTCACACCAAACTTCTCCCACTACAAGTGATTCTTTTCCCAAAGGACATTTTCTCCAGCTTTCAAATCGCCAATCAGCTGTGCTTCAGCCAGCCTGCTCCTACCAAGACTTTAGCACTTCCCTGCCTGGGAGGGGCCCAAAAGCACTCAGGAGGAGCTGCTGGAGTCCCAGAGAGGATAGAGGTGCCAGTAAAGTGCCTGGAAGTGTTCAAGGCCAGGCTGGATGGGGCTTGGAGCAGCCTGACCCAAGCCTGGGCTTGGGAGGTGTCCCTGCCCATGACAGGGAGTGGAATGAGATGAGTTTTAAGGTCCCTTTCCACCCAAACCACTCTGTGATTCTGTGATGATTAATTTTGTGAGTAAAGAGCAGGAATTAAGGCCAAGGCAACAGGAGAGCTTGGACTCAGACAGCCTGAGCAGCGACAGAGTAGTTCTGAGACTTGAAACGATGAGTTTCCTATTTAACAAGTCACTAGGTAAACCCAATGAGAAACTGGATTAAAGATCACAAGGACTTTGATCCTAGATTACTAAGCATCGCTACCCTGAATGCTTTAATTAAAGGAAAATGAAGTGCTTGTAGTTGTGTTTTCTCTGCTAGATAAACAGGACTTGCCTGCTGGGAGCTCATCAGCAGCAGGACCTGAGCTCTGCCAGCCTCCTTTCCTGGAAGGAGGCAGCAGGAAATGCACCCTTGGAAGCTCTGGGAAGCAGCTGCCTCCAAGCACTGGCCTTGCTTCGGCCACTTGCTGCCACTCAGCCTGTCCCGGAGACATTCGTGTTTGCTCGCCATGGGAAATTAAAGAAACAATTTGCCACGCATGTAATGGAACTTCTTCCTCCCCGGGGGTTGCATCACCTGGAGGAGGTGCAGCAGGTTTGAGCCGGGGTATCCACAGCTCCCAGGAGGAGGAGGAGGAGGAATCAGTCACTATATTCAGGAATCTCTGAGTCAGGGACATGCAAACCTACACCCATTGCACATTGCCCAACTTGTGTTTACTTTGTATGAGAAACCAAGGTGGGGATCGGCAGGAGCAGGGGACTCCTCCAGGCACGGAGCCCTGCAGGAAATGTCCCAGAAACAGGGCCAGGGCTGGGGCTGCCCCGGCAGGACGAGCTGTGTGTGGGCTGGGGACAGCACAGCTGGAGCTGGGGCTGCTGCACCCTTGGGCTGATGTCCCTCGGGCTGCTGGCCCCTTCTGGGTGATGTCCCTTGGCTGATGTCCCTCGGGCTGCTGGCCCCCCTTGGGCTGATGTCCCTCGGGCTGCTGGCCCCTTCTGGGTGATGTCCCTTGGCTGATGTCCCTCGGGCTGCTGGCCCCCCTTGGGCTGATGTCCCTCGGGCTGCTGGCCCCCCTCACCCCGCTGCCACCATGTCCCACTGTCCCCCTGCCCCTGCACCCCCACCAAGCCAAATTCGGCAGAAACGCCCGGAGGATGCTGAGGAGCGATTCCCCAGGTGCTCCTTGGGCTCAGCTTTCGGGATTCCCGGCTCTCCCCCTGCAGTCTGCCCCACACCTGAGCAGAAAGCTTTCGCACTGCAGGAACACAGCCACGGCAATCAGGCTCCTAACAAGCAGACACAGCAACTTCTTTTCTTTTTTCTAATCCAAACCACATCAGAGAGAAGCTTGAACCCTCCTCAGATTTACGACAGTTAGAAATCAGCAATTTTCCTTCTAGGTTGCAGAGTTGCATGAAACTCCCCGTCACATTTTCATTTTATCTTGGTTTCAGCAGCTTGGCCTTTGGGGTGTAACCACCTCGCAGTTGCTTTCACAGACAATACTTCACCCTGCACAGCTCAGCAGGCAGCACTTCCATTTTTTTTTTAATCTTGGAAGAGTTTGTTGGGCTCTTACAGCCACCAAACTTCATCCACAAGCTGCTATCTTCTATCTACCTGGCTCCATTACTATTAATTTGGCTCCCTCCTACATGGGCCTGCAGGGCACCGTATTGCAATTAAAACCACAGAGAAACACAAATAAATCCCGAAGAATATGCAACCCTCAGCTCCCTCCTCGCTCACAGCCCTGCGAGAAACAGGTTTATGAGTAAATAACTCCAACCTGGGAAGGCGCAGCTCAAACATGGCGTGGGAAAGCGCGACGGGAAGCAATAAAACCAATTTTCATCCTCTCTGAGCCGAGTTTAACTCGGCGGGAGCGCAGCGCCCGGCCCGGGGCACGGCTCGGGGACGGCGCTGCCGCGTCCCGGGGCACCGAGCGCTCCCCGCGGGCAGCACGGAGCCCCCCGACCCTTGCTGCCCCCGGCCCGGCCCCGAGCCCCGCGCCGCCGGGGACACTGACCGGTGCCGCCCGCGCTGTCCGAGGTCACCTCCTGCGTGAAGATCCAGGGCGGGTTGGTGGCGAAGAGCGAGGCGGCGCCGGGGCCGGAGTGGCGCTTGCCGAAGAGGCGGCTGAAGGTGCCCTGCACCGAGTGCGCCTGGTGCTTCTTCATCCTGGCCGAGCCGGGCGCTGCCGCCGCGCTCCGGGCCGGGCATCCCCGGCGGCGGCGGGGCCGGGGCCGAGCGGCTCCGGAGGGCGGGGATGCCCCACCCCCGGCCCGCCCTCCGCCAGGTGCCGCCGCTCCGGGACCGGCGCGGCCGCGGCGAGCCCGGCCCCGGGAGCCACGGGAGCCGCGGGAGCCGCGGTGGCGAGCGGAGAACCCGGCTCCGGGAGCCGCCGTGGCCAGCGGAGAGCCCGGCCCGGAGAGCCGCGGTGGCGAGCGGAGAACCCGGCCCCGGGAGCCGCGGTGGCGAGCGGCTGCCGGTCCCGGGAGCCACGGGAGCCCCGGGAGCCGCGGTGGCGAGTGGAGAACCCGGCCCCGGGAGCCGCGGTGGCGAGCGGAGAACCCGGCCCCGGGAGCCGCGGTGGCGAGCGGCGAGCCCGGCTCCGGGAGCCGCGGTGGAGAGCGGAGAACCCGGCCCCGGGAGCCGCGGTGGCGAGCGGCTGCCGGTCCCGGGGCGGCTGCCGGCCCCGCACAGCCCCGAGCCCGCCAGGGCAGCGCCGCCCGGGCGCTCCGAGCTCCGCTGAGCCCGCTCCGCTGCCCAGCCCTGTGCCCGGCAGCCTTCCCTACCCTCGACACCCGCGCCCACCGGGCTCTGCCCTTCCAACCCTCCCGTGCTCTCCGTCCCTTCAGCTCCCGCCGGGCCAGAAACGCGCGGGGAGCCCGGGCGGCTCCGAGGCTCGCTGCTTCGGATGCAAAACCCGCAAAGCACTGGGACTTACCCCAAAACATCCCCAGGTTCAGGTACAAAAGCAAATTTCCAGCACTGGTAACGATTTTTGTGCCATGCAAATAAAAATTGAGAGTTCTAGCACCGGTAATGATTTTTTGTGCCATGCAAGTAAAAATTGAGAGTTAATGAGTAACATTGGATACTAATAAATGCAGGGAATTCTGGAGAACTTTAAACCCAAAATAGTTGTCAAAATATTAACTCTGAAACACAGCTTCCAACTTCAGGTTAAGATCTTTCACCTCTTTCTATCTCCACCAAGTTTTCAGAGTCAAAACAATATAGATTCATTTTTTTCAGTGACAAATATAACTTTAATTACTTTGAAATTATGCTTTTCTTGTGAAAAGCATTTCCTTTTTTGCTTTAAAGAACAAATTAAAGCAACACATTAAATTCCCCATGAAGAATGAAAAATGAGCACTGTTATGATAGTCCAAAAGAGAAGTCTAATCGTGGCACAGGTATGAGGCAGCACTTAAATAAAGTGAATCATGAATGGGAAATGGGGACGGAAAAGGAGAATGGAAGTGTAGAATTCAATCTGTGGCTGTGCTAGCAGAGCTGTAATACTTTAAAGGATTTTCCAGGGGGTTTAACCCGGAGCAGCCCGAGGGGCGGCTCTGTGCCCTGCTCCAGGCCTGCAATTAATGACTGTCCTGACAGTTATCTTAAGTGCTGCTTGTGAGACAGAAACGGCGCTGCAGACAGACAGACAGACTGACAGACAGACAGACTGACAGCCACTGACAGCAAGAAGTCAGCTAAGTCTTTGATATCTCAACATGTTTTATAATAAATTTTATTTCTCTTTAGGAAAAAAAAAAATAAAAAGGGAACATAGCTGCAGTGGCCAAGCCAATAAAATCCAGTGGAGTGAGAGCACAAAGGTGTCCCACAAAGTCTCGTTAGAGCAAGGAGGCTTCAAAGGGGCTGGTCATGGCAGCAGGGGGGACTCGGGGAGCTCCGGGGCCCCGGGGCTGGGGGTGCCACAGCCCGGCCCTGCCACCCCCCAGCAACACTCCCACCTCGGCCTGGGTGCCAGGAAAACACCACGGAGGCATCTCGAGGTGCATTTATCATCCCAGGCAGCACAAGCTGCTGGAGCGTTCTGCCAGGGCTCCTGTGCTCACTCCCATCTGCTTGCTCCTGATGAAAGGTGTTTGTTCTTTACCTCCCCGCAGAAGGGCAGGAGCAGCTCAGGGGCAGCTCGAGCAGCAGCCTGGCTGTGCTGCTGCCTTCTGAGAAGTGCAAACCCCACAGACACAGGGCAGCTGCCAAGCTGAGTGCCCGGGCTGTGTTTTCCAGGAAGGACAGCGGTCACTCCTGCGTGATTGAGGCCACACTGCCAAAGGGACTGGTGGGCTGGGCTGGGCACAAAGCTCAGGAGGGCACTTGGAAGATCTCCAGCAGATTTTATGGCATAGAAAGAGCCATGTGAGCACTGCTGTGATGTAACACAGCACAGTGTGAGGCTGCCTTTGATCCCAATACAGGTAAACATCCCAGAACAATCTGCTTCCACATCAGGGTGAGGAGCTGCACCCTCAGGTGTGGAGGTTCCTGCTGCACTCGCAGGTGTGACAGGGATTGTGCAGCGAGGGCAGCGAGGGCCAGAGCTGAGGAGGAAGGGACGTGAGGAGAAACTTCAGGTGTGCCTGCAGAACAGCAAACAGCTCTTGGGGACAGAGGAGCAGCTCGTGCCACTGTGGCCAGGGGGTCAGGGTCAGGGTTAGGGGTTAGATTTTGGGTTAGTGTTGCAGAGCCTGGCCCTGCCCAAGGTGCTCCCAGGGCTGTAGATCCTGTCCCCATGGCTGAGCCCCTGCACTCCTCTGCAGCCCTGTGACATCCAGACCCAGGTGACACCCCGTGGTGTCCTGGCCTGGCATTCTGAGGTCACAGTGCCAGCCCTGACTAGCAGCCCTGCCCAGGGGCAGTGCTGGCTCCTGCCTCTGCTCCAGGCAGTCCCACCTGCAGGGCCTCCATCCTGAGACAAGCTCAGGTGGGTGTCCCAGGCTCACAGCTGGCAGCAGGGTCACTGTCCCACCACGGCCCCTTCTGTGGGCTGCAGGTCCCTGCCCAGGGTGACAAGGTCGCAGTGATGGCAGGGAGATGCTTCATCCCATCCCTGCTGTGCAAATCCCATCAGTGCTGTGCCCCGTGGGGCCAAGAGCTCAGGGCAAAGCACACCTGGTGGCCTGGGATGGCTCTGGGATGGTTGTGGGATGGCTCTGGGATGGCTCAGGGTGGGCAGCCCTGGCAGCCAGGCTCTGGCAGCTGCCCAGGGAACTCCTCCCTCCCCAGGGAGCACCTCTGAAACCTTCCTGCTTCCCTGATGACTGAGCCAGCTTTCCCTGGGCTTTGATGGACACCAGGCAGTTTGGGAGGGATTAGGGATGTCTCTACGTAGGAACGGGTGCAATAGGATTAGTGGGGCTCTTCATTCAGGCACGAGCGCTGGCAGGGCCAGAAATAGCAGCAGGACCTTAAGCTGGTGCTTGCCCTCCACGAGGCAGGGCTCACGCAAGCAGGTGCATTCAGCCGGGCAGGGAGGAGGTTCCTGCAGAGCTCCAGGTGCCCCAGAGGCGAGCAGGAGCCGGGGGCAGCCCCGGGGCAGAGCAGAGCCAGGGCTGGGCACGCCTGGCTCGGGACCTGCGGGCACTGCAGGGACTGCGGGGTCCGTGCCCAGCCAGGCTCGCTCGTCCTGGCTGGGTCTGCATGACTTGGCAATGGGCTGCCAAGGAGCTCCAGCCTGCCCTCCACGCCCCAAATATTGACTTCGTGCTCCTGCTGGGTGGGTGCACAGGCAGCAGCACAGTCGTGTGGGTGCTTGTCTCCTCCAAGTGAAAATGGCCAGGAGCTACCAGCACACACCTGTGTGAAAACAGCAGCTTCTGAACAGCCTAATTAGGGAACAGGGGTGCACAAACCTCACTGAAATGGCTGTGGTGGTATAAAATCTGCTTTTCGGGAGTCAAAATCCCATTATTTTATCCCCTGGAGAAAGTGGACTGAGGTTTCCTAGCAGCAATAACCGCTGTGTGCTGAGGTCCAGCCTTTCAGGCACTGGGCATCTGCCCTGGAGAAATGAGTGACAAAAAGAGCTGGTGAGCTGGTAGGGATCTGGTGATTCCCCTCAAAGGCTTTAAGGAGATTTCAAAACAATTTGCAGGTATTCCCCTTCTTAATAGATTTAGCAGCCAGGGAACAGAAATAGCAGCGAGTACGTCACGGAAAGTAGGAAACCTCTTTACCAGGTTAAAAATAAGCAAAGCACTCATTTAGGACAGGCAGGAGTAGAGTGGCTAATTGCTGAGGGAAGAGCAGTTTCCACTCTCACAGAGGTGTTGTCAGTGGGAGCGAGAGAACTGAGTCACCACTCAGGGCTCCTCGCTGCTCCTCGTGCCCTGCCCGGGGCTCTCACATTTCTGGGGGAAACCTGTCAGAATCGACCCACGGGGAGATTCACGGAGAGCCATTCCCAGGGCAGGAGGAGGCTCGGGGGCTGTGGGGTCCCTGCAGAGGCACCCAGAGCTGCTGAGCAGATGATCCAAAGGACAGTGTTGGGTTCTGCCCTCACATCACCCTTTTGAAGGCAGGTTTGTCACGGCTGTGGCTGGTGACAGCTTCACCAGGAGCGTGTGCTGCTGGCATTTGTCACTGCTGAACTGAGAGTCAACAGAGAATCAAGTCCTTTCTGTCTCATCATTCGTATTCTCTCAGCATATGTTTAAAGTCACTTCCATATTTCCAGAGCATCATTTGAGTTTAAAGTCCCTTTCTCTAACAGCACCAGCTCAGATTTTTGGCTAAGGATGCGCAAACCCCCGGCTCCTCAGCACTCACACCGCCCTGACCGCCCTTGCGGGAGCTCCCAGGCCCTCCTGCTGGGGATGGTGAGGGCTGGTGGCAATCGCCACACGTTTCTCTGCATCTTTGACTCCACAGGCGGCTGAAACACCAGAAGCCCCTGGCAAAGACCACGCGAGCCAAGGGAATGGAGGAGGCCCAAGCGGAGCTGCAGACCCCCACCCCACCACCCCGGCCGCGGGCCCGGCCGCCTCCGGCTGCTGCCCCGGGCTCTCGCCTGGTGCCCGTGGTTGCCCATGCCGGGGGCCGTCCCCTCAGCTCCTTCCGCTTCGTGTTCCACCAGCCCGGGCGGCCCAACTCGCTGGCGCCGTTCTGCACGGCGCAGAAACCCTCCTGCGGCCTGCGCTTCCAGCACGGCGCCCGCCACGGCCGGCGGCGCCTGGACGTGCCCAGCTCCGACCCCGGGCAGTGGAGATCCTGCCACGGCCCCAGGCCAGGGCCAGCCCAGCCCAGCAACGAGGGCTGAGAGAGGCAGCAGCAACAAGGGCTGAGAGAGGCAGCAGCAACGAGGGCTGAGAGAGGCAGCAATAAAGGCTGAGACAGCCAGCAATGAAGGCTAAGAGAGAGAGCAGCAATAAGGGCTGAGAGAGGCAGCAGCAACGAGGGCTGAGAGAGGCAGCAATAAAGGCTGAGAGAGCCAGCAATGAAGGCTAAGAGAGAGAGCAGCAATAAGGGCTGAGAGAGAGAGCAGCAATAAGGGCTGAGAGAGCCAGCAATGAAGGCTAAGAGAGAGAGCAGCAGTAAGGGCTGAGAGAGAGAGCAGCAACAAGGGCTGAGAGAGGCAGCAGCAATAAGGGCTGAGAGAGGCAGCAATAAAGGCTGAGCCAGCCAGCAGCCCGGGCAGTGGAGATCCTGCCACGGCCCCAGGCCAGGGGCAGCCCAGCCCAGCAACGAGGGCTGAGAGAGGCAGCATCAACGAGGGCTGAGAGAGGCAGCAATAAAGGCTGAGAGAGCCAGCAATGAAGGCTAAGAGAGAGAGCAGCAATAAAGGCTGAGAGAGAGAGCAGCAATAAGGGCTGAGAGAGGCAGCAGCAACGAGGGCTGAGAGAGGCAGCAGCAATAAAGGCTGAGAGAGGCAGCAATGAAGGCTAAGAGAGAGAGGCAGCAATAAAGGCTGAGAGAGAGAGCAGCAATAAGGGCTGAGAGAGGCAGCAGCAATAAGGGCTGAGAGAGAGAGCAGCAACAAGGGCTGAGAGAGGCAGCAATAAAGGCTGAGAGAGAGAGCAGCAATAAGGGCTGAGAGAGGCAGCAGCAATAAGGGCTGAGAGAGCCAGCAGCAGTAAGGGCTGAGAGAGAGAGCAGCAATAAGGGCTGAGAGAGGCAGCAATAAAGGCTGAGAGAGAGAGCAGCAATAAGGGCTGAGCCAGCCAGCAGCAGTAAGGGCTGAGAGAGCCAGCAGCAATAAAGGCTGAGAGAGAGAGCAGCAATAAGGGCTGAGAGAGCCAGCAGCAATAAAGGCTGAGAGAGGCAGCAGCAATAAGGGCTGAGAGAGCCAGCAGCAATAAAGGCTGAGAGAGCCAGCAGCAATATAGGCTGAGAGAGGCAGCAATGAAGGCTGAGAGAGCCAGCAGCAGTAAAGGCTGAGAGAGGCAGCAGCAACAAGGGCTGAGAGAGCCAGCAGCAATAAAGGCTGAGCCAGCCAGCAGCCCGGGCAGTGGAGATCCTGCCACAGCCCCAGGCCAGGGCCAGCCCAGCCCAGCAATGAGGGCTGAGAGAGGCAGCAATAAAGGCTGAGAGAGGCAGCAATAAAGGCTGAGAGAGAGAGCAGCAATAAGGGCTGAGAGAGCCAGCAGCAGTAAGGGCTGAGAGAGAGAGCAGCAATAAGGGCTGAGAGAGGCAGCAGCAATAAGGGCTGAGAGAGGCAGCAATAAAGGCTGAGACAGCCAGCAGCAGTAAGGGCTGAGAGAGCCAGCAGCAATAAGGGCTGAGAGAGAGAGCAGCAATAAGGGCTGAGAGAGGCAGCAGCAATAAAGGCTGAGAGAGGCAGCAATAAAGGCTGAGAGAGAGAGCAGCAATAAGGGCTGAGAGAGGCAGCAGCAATAAAGGCTGAGCCAGCCAGCAGCCCGGGCAGTGGAGATCCTGCCACAGCCCCAGGCCAGGGGCAGCCCAGCCCTGGCAATAACTGTGTGAGCAGCGAGCCAGTGCCAGCGCTGTGAGAGCACGGGCAGTGCCAGGCCAGGATGGGCAGGGAGGCTCTGCCCTGGCAAACATGCAGAGGGGGTTTGCTCTGGAATCCTGCCCAGCTCGTCCTGTCCTTCCCTGCAGTGGGTGTCACAGCACAGGGCACCGAGAGCGCCCATCCTGCCCAGCCTGGCCCAGCATGGCTTGGGCTGGGCTCAGGGCACCCCTGCAGGCTCACCTTGCACCCCTGCAGGCTCACCTTGTGAGGACACAATTAGCACATCCAATTAGTGTTCCTCAGCTTAATTCCTCTTCCCTAAGTGTTTTGTGATTGTGTAATGTTGCTTTTCTTAGCAGAGTTATTCCTGATTTACTGTGGTGCAGGAGCAATGCTGGCCTCTGTTACTCGTTAGGTAATGCAGCTGCTGGATATAAGCTGTGTGTTATGGAGAAAGCTGTGGGACACCCTGGACTCACATCCTTCCACTTCCAGCCCAGGCTCTGGCCCTCGATGCTTTCTGAGATTTTACTCCCGAGTACTTCTCAGAATGCTGCATGTCAAAGTGAAAGCAGCATTGGATTTGTATTTATGTGGAGAACTTTTCATGGTAACCCATCAGAAGTGGAAATTGCAGCTGCATTTAACTGCACTGGTGTGAGCTGAGTCTGCAGAGCAGCAGCCAGGGCACACTGCTGGGGTGAGCAGAGTGTGGGGTCATTTTGAGGAAAAAACACTCAATTAGCAGGACCAAGACTGGACACAGGACCCCTGGAGCTGGGGGGTGAGGGCCCTTCCCCTTCCTGCTGTCTGCAATGAAAGCAGACTTAAACCTTTACCATTCAAAGCAATTACGTTTCTATATTTGTCTCCACACCAAATTTACCCTCCTGGCGTGTCTCTTCCAGGAGCTGAAGTGGCACTTCCCCCTCCCTGAATTCCAGGCTCTGGAGCCCCTCTGGAATCCTCTGGCAGAGTGAGGTGAAGGGAAAGCAAAAAGCAGAAACAGCACAGAGGATTCAGAGTGGTTTTCTCTCATTCTTCTTACTCTGGTTCTGGTCCAAAAGTTCTTGCTTAGGTGACACCAGCCCTCCCCAAATGATAAATGAAGTGGATTAAGAGATTAGCTCATCACAGAGAAAATTCCACCCTCCTAATCTCCTGCTGGGCCTGTAATCTTCAAGACTTCCCCATTTTACCTCTCTTCTATTTTAACCTGAACTCTTAATGCCTTGCAGGAGCCCACCGCCCCTCCGAGCCTCATTGGCTGGGGAGGGATTTGCTGGGTGCTTAAATGTCACCTTGCCCTCCAAGGAGGGTTTTGTGCTTTTGGGATTTCCCAGGAACACGAGTCTCCATCACCGCTGGGATCTGCACAGCCCCAGGCACTTGGGCTGCTCCCGATGCCCTGAGCCTGCCCTGCTGGGGACGTGTGGGCTTTGAAGGCAGAACTGGGAGATTTTCCCCCACAATTTCACAAAGCCTCCGTTTTTGGCTGCAAAGGGACCGGCCCTTGGTGTGGAAATGGGGAACATGGACGGGAAAAGCGTGGAGGAGCTGAGCACCACCGAGTGCCACCAGTGGTACAAGAAGTTCATGACGGAGTGTCCTTCTGGCCAGCTCACCCTCTACGAGTTCAAGCAGTTTTTTGGCTTGAAAAACCTGAGTCCGGCAGCGAACAAATACGTTGAGCAAATGTTTGAGACGTTTGACTTTAATAAGGTAAATATTGCCCTTCCACTCGGCCGTGCAGGGATGGGCCGGGCTCTGCTCTGGGATCCCGTGAGCTGGGGCTGGGTGGGTGTGAGACAAAAACTGCTCTGGGTGCTGCACCCTGAGCCACCGCAGCCCCAAAAACTGCAAACGGGTTCTGGAACGTGAAAAATGCCACAAAAACTCTTCACCCACTGCCTGCTCTGCAAGGACACAGAGGCTCCCCCCAGAACTGACATTTTCCTTTTAAAACAGTGGGGTTTTATCTGGCATCTTTGATCCCTTTAAGATGAAGTGCCCTTCAATCCTTAAGCACTGGATGTTGTGACAGGAACTGCGAGGACAAGGGCTGCATTCACCCAGGGACAGGCAGTCCCCAGCTTGGACTGGGAATGTTTGTGCTTGGAACTGGCCATGGATTGCACCGGGATTGGTTTTATTCCATGGGAAAAGGAGCTCGGGCTCCCTGTGCAGAGACTTTGCAGCCCAGGCTGTGGCTGTGCCAGGCCCCAGAGGGGCAGTCCCAGAGCAGGGATTTGGGAATGCAGTCCTGGGGCAGAGATTTGGGAATGCAGTCCCAGAGCAGGGATTTGGGAATGCAGTCCTGCAGCAGGGATTTGGGAATGCAGTCCCAGAGCAGGGATTTGGGAATGCAGTCCTGGGGAAGGGATTTGGGAATGCAGTCCTGGGGAAGGGATTTGGGAATGCAGTCCCAGAGCAGGGATTTGGGAATGCAGTCCTGGGGAAGGGATTTGGGAATGCAGTCCCAGAGCAGGGATTTGGGAATGCAGTCCTGGAGAAGGGATTTGGGAATGTAGTCCCGGGGAAGGCATTTGGGAATGCAGTCCTGGGGAAGGGATTTGGGAATGCAGTCCCAGAGCAGGGATTTGGGAATGCAGTCCTGCAGTAGGGATTTGGGAAGCAGACGGATGCTGTGTCTCCAGCAGGAAACTGCATCCTCCTCTCCTTGCAAATGACCTCAAATTGCACCTCCTGTGAGATGAGGAATCTATTTTATGGCAACCCAAAGGGCTTAGTGGCATTAATCCCATTGACAAAAATGCAAATTGGGCCCTAAATCCTTCAGGTGTTTGGTTCGTGCCTTGGCCTTTCCCTTGCTCAGTGCCCTGTTTGAATGCATGCCTGAAAAGGGAATTGCTGCCCAGGAAATCCTGCTGGGAACGGGGCTTAGCAGTGATTTGTCCCTAATCTGGCTCCTGCAGCACTGGGATAAAGCAGATGATCTCCTCTGGAAGGCCCTGCTGCCTTTGCTCACTGACAAAAGCCTGGCTTAGGCCTGTGGTGGGAATCATGGAATCACTGACGCTGGGAAGGGCCCCAGGATCGCTGAACCCCGGCTCTGCCAGGCTCACCAGCACCCTGTGCCCAGTGCCACGTCCACGGGGCACAGCAGGAGCCACTGCCCTTCCAACACCAGGGAACGCTCTGTGCTGGGCAGGAGGCATTTTAGCAACCCCCTGGCAGCTGTGAGCATCAGGTCTGGGGGCGCTTTGGTGGCCTGGGAGCTCGTGGCAGCAGCTTGGCAGTGGTGCCACGTCCTGGGTCCAGCTGGACACCTCAAACACCGTGGCACGAGCTGGGGAGGGCAAACACCCGCGAGGAAAGTCACAGATAAAAGTGTTTGTGCTCCAAACGTGGAGCAGGTACAGCAATGGCACGGGCACAGAGAAACACCTGCCAGCCCGAGATGTCAGCAGCGTGCCGGGGTCACTTCTGAATTCACTCCTGTCCTGGAAATGAGACCCCCTGGCAGGAGAGAGGAGCTGTGGGTGTGTGCAGGCAGGATGGGGGTGGGTCATTTCTCAGGGCTCATCTGCACAAACCTCTCTGACCTCTGAATTCTGGCTGCTTTGGGCTGGTAATTAATGCCTGGCGTGTTAATTCCCTGAGCACAGGCCAGCTCTCAGTCCCCAGCCCGACCCACCCACCCAGTCCCTGCCTTCCCAACATCTATCGCTCCGAGGCTGGACTTGAGCTTGGAGGCCTTTCCCAGCCTTTATGGCTGTATAATTCTATCATTCCACAGCATTTCTCACAGATTCAGGTGGAACCTTGGCTTTCACCACTGCACCCCACGAGCCCCTGGTCTCAGCGTGGAGGGAGCAGCTCTGGGGAACTCCAGAAGCGACCAAGATGGTCCCTGAAACTGCCTGACTCTGCTTTTTGTCTCACCCTTCTGCTTCTAGGATGGCTACATAGATTTCATGGAATACGTGGCAGCTCTGAGCCTGGTGCTGAAGGGGAAGGTGGATCAGAAGCTGAGGTGGTATTTCAAGCTCTACGACGTGGATGGGAACGGCTGCATCGACCGGGCTGAGCTGCTGAACATCATCAAAGTGAGTGGGCCCCGCTCCCCACTGCTGCCACAGAGGGCTGCAGGACACGGAGAGGCTGCAGCAGGAGCTGCCAGCCCCTGAATCCCACTGCCCCAGCCTGCTGCTGTCCTCTGCCAGCGCTGCCAGCTGTGCCAGCCCCAGACCCTGCACCCCTCATCCTCTCCTGGCAGCCTGCTTGACCCTGTGCGCTGAAACTGGGGCTGAGATAAGCACTTGAATTTAATCTAAGGGTTTTCAGAGGTGAATGGCCTCTGTCTTATCCCAGCATGCCCACTAAATCTTGTAAAGCATCGATTGCCTTTTTAGGTGGTTTTAATCTCCAGCCTTTTAGACAGGACTCGTTCCTTTCAAAGCCTAACTGCCTGAAAACAAGTTTTAGCATTTGGCCTTTCATGCCTGGCCATTTGGGCACTTGTTCTGGTGGGCACACAGCCCTGCAGGGCACTCAGCAATGCCTGTGCCCCTCTCCCCTCCAGGCCATTCGATCCATCAACCGCTGCAACGAGAAGATGACGGCGGAGGAGTTCACAGACATGGTGTTCAACAAAATCGATATAAATGGAGATGGTGAGGCCCTTCCTCGGGCAGTGCCCCTGCTCTGCCTTCCCTCCCCTGCCCCCCAGGCTGCCAGAGCAGCTCCTGCTGCTGGATGTCCCAAACCACCGGCATGGGGAGAGCTGGCAGAGGGTGGCTCCCGGTGGGGCTGAGCTCCCCATCCCCTGTGGGCTGCCCAGGGGACACTGCCCACAGCCCCTCCAGGGTGGGCACAATGCCCAGGGGACCCTGCCCCAGCCCCTCCAGGTGGGTCTGTGCCGGGCTTTGGGGCACAATGCCCAGGGGACACTGCCCACAGCCCCTGCAGGGTGGGCACAATGCCCGGGGATACTGCCCCAGCCACTCCAGGGTGGGCACAATACCCAGGGGACCCTGCCCCAGCCCCTGCAGGTGGGTCTGTTCCGGGCTTTGGGGCACAATGCCCAGGGGACACTGCCCCAGCCCCTCCAGGGTGGGCACAATGCCCAGGGGACCCTGCCCCAGCCCCTGCAGGTGGGTCTGTGCCGGGCTTTGGGGCACAGTGCCCGGTGCTGAGACCCCGCTGCCAGGCTCTGTGCCATGCTGGGGCACAGGGAGCAGCCATCCTGCAGGCTTTAACGCAGCTCTGGGATGTGCCCCCAGGTGAGCTGTCCCTGGAGGAGTTCATGGAGGGCGTGCAGAAGGACGAGATGCTGCTGGACATCCTGACCCGCAGCCTGGACCTGACCCACATCGTGCGGCTGATCCAGAACGACGGCAAGAACCCCCACGAGGGCGGGCAGGACGCCCAGGATGCCCCGTAGCTCCCGGGACACTGCCCCGGCCCCCCTGGCACCGCCAGCTGGGCTGGGGCTGCGGGGCTGCAGCTCCCCGTGGCAGACCTGGCATCCCCGGGATGGCCTCGGGGCCCCGGGGTGCTCTGCTGAGCTCAGAGCGGGGACAGCCCCCAGGCAGGGGAGCAGCACCAGCCTGGGTGGGCCAAGAACCCCCAAAATCCCACCGAGGCTGTGGCCGACACCCCCGGCGGGGTCCGGGCAGGGGCTGCCCGTGACTTGGCCCCAGTGAGAGGGGTCCTGGAAAAGCAGATCTAAACCTTCCCCTTCCTTTTGTATTTGCAGCCCGAGCAGTCAGCAGTTCTGGTCGCTCCTGCCTTCACTCCTCATCGTTCGCTCAGCAGTGATTAGTGACAATGTGATAAAACATTTCTGAGCTAGAAAAAGGGGAGGGGTGAATGCAGTGGCTTTTCCTTGTTTGAAAGCATTAAAAACATTGAATGGTGCCTTTTTTTAACAACCTCCTGGACTGTAAGGAAATGTTTCTCCCTGAAGCATCTGGAAGGAAGGAAGGAAGGAGGGAAGGAGGGAAGGAAGTCCTTCCAGATAAGAGAACCAGCAGTGCAGGAACCTGAAGGGAGCTGTAGGACTGTTGGTGTTTCCCACCTGGCAAAGGAGCCCCAGGAGGTTTTGACCCCCTTGGCAGTGTGGGTTCTGGAGGGCGAGGCTCAGCTCAGAGTGCCCGTGGTACCCGAGGGTCCCTGCCAGGCCCGGAGCCGGGTGGGATCAGGGCAGTGCCCGGGAGGGATCAGGGCAGCCCTGGCACAGGAGCAGGGGCAGCCTCACCCGAGCTCCTGCAGGAGCTCCTCACCCCTGGGGGCTCTCCCAGGCCTGGTGGGGCAGCGCAGGACACCAGGAAGGATTTCTTGCCCAGCTGAGAGTTTTGTTATTTAGCACTGGGTGTTTGCAATCCATAAGCAGCTTCCTGACCATTTCTCCTGTGCGTCCTTTTCACTGGACGGAGTTTTACCTGGAAGCTTTTGTACTTCCAGTCCTTTATTAGGTGAGCTAATAAAGATGTTTTACAATATTATTTCAGGTCACGCTTCTTCTCTCTCAAATCAACCCTTCTGTTTCTGGCAGGGCAGATTCAGTGGCTCTCAGCAATACAGACACAGCTGCTCTGGGGTTGTTCTGGGGCTCACAAACCACAGGAGCCCATGGTGGCCAACTTGGCCCCTCACAGCACTGCAAGAGGGAGCAGCTGCACCCCTCAGCAGGGGTGGGCCGAGCTGTTTACTCACAGTGGAACTAACTCTGCCTCCTGCAGCAGAACCGGCTCCCCGCACATCAGCAGCAGCACGCTCAGAGCCCTTTGGCTCTGCAGCAGCACAGGAGGGAGCTGAGCTCAGCGTGGGCTCTCTGAGCTCCCCCCGGGCACAGACCCCCTCAGCCCTGCCCGAGCTTCCCTCTGCCTCCCTCTGCACCCAAGGGCGGCAAGAAGCAGCTTTGAGCAGTCAGATCTCTAGTTATAAAGCCAAAGTTGTTCTAAAAGGGCTATCCCTGACCCACCCCTGTCCCCATCCCATGGATCACATCCCAATCTCATGGATCCCATGCCATGCCATGCCATGCCATGCCATGCCATCCCATCCCATGCCATGCCATGCCATGCCATGCCATGCCATCCCATGCCATGCCATGCCATGCCATGCCATGCCATGCCATGCCATGCCATCCCATCCCATGCCATGCCATTCCCGGTTTTTGGGGCCCCCCCTCTCCCCCCGCTCCCGCCGTGTCCGCCCGTCCCGCAGCGCCCCCTGCCGGCCCCGCCGGGAGCCGCGGAACGTGCCGGGATCGCCCCGGGACCCAAACCCGAGAGGATCCCCCAAAACAGCCCCGGGACCCCAAACCCGAGAGGATCCCCCAAAACAGCCCCGGGACCCCAAACCCCAGAGGATCCCCCAAAACAGCCCCGGGACCCAAACCCGAGAGAATCCCCCAAAACAGCCCCGGGAACCCAAACCCCAGAGAATCCCCCAAAACAGCCCCGGGACCCAAACCCGAGAGGATCCCCCAAAACAGCCCCGGGACCCCAAACCCCAGAGAATCCCCCAAAACAGCCCCGGGACCCAAACCCGAGAGGATCCCCCAAAACAGCCCCGGGACCCAAACCCCAGAGAATCCCCCAAAACAGCCCCGGGACCCCAAACCCGAGAGGATCCCCCAAAACAGCCCCGGGACCCCAAACCCGAGAGGATCCCCCAAAACAGCCCCGGGACCCCAAACCCCAGAGAATCCCCCAAAACAGCCCCGGGACCCCAAACCCCAGAGGATCCCCCAAAACAGCCCCGGGACCCCAAACCCGAGAGGATCCCCCAAAACATCCCCGGGACCCCAAACCCGAGAGAATCCCCCAAAACAGCCCCGGGACCCCAAACCCCAGAGGATCCCCCAAAACAGCCCCAGGACCCAAACCCGAGAGGATCCCCCAAAACAGCCCCGGGACCCAAACCCGAGAGGATCCCCCAAAACAGCCCCGGGACCCCAAACCCCAGAGGATCCCCCAAAACAGCCCCGGGACCCAAACCCCAGAGGATCCTCCAAAACAGCCCCGGGACCCCAAACCCCAGAGGATCCCCCAAAACAGCCCCGGGTCCCAGAATCAGGCAGGATCTTTAAGGGTGATGCACTTGAGGCACTCCCCAGGCTCCCGAGGTGCACTTAATTTTGAAGGAAAGAAAGAAGAGAAAGGGAAGAAGGAAGGAAAGGAAAAGGAAAGTCAGCAAGGAAAGAAATAAAAGAAAGGAAGGAACGGCAGGCAGGAAGGCAGGAAGGAAAGAAAGGGAGGAAAGTAAAGGAGGAAAGGGAGGAAAAGAAGGAAAGGGAGGAAAGAAAGGAAAGGAATTTTGCCATGGCACAGCAGAGCACAGGCGCTGTTAGAGAAGCACAGGCAGCGCCTGCAGTGAGCGGCTCGGGGCTGAGGAGGTCACTCTGGCTTCCCACAGGACATTTTCCAGGGATCCTGCCCACCAATGTCCCGGACACAAAGCCCCGGAGAGCCGCCCCTGCCCAAAGCTCAGCTGAGCTCAGAGCTGCGTGCGGGACCCTCGCTGCTCCTCAGCCTCCCGTCCTGCTGCTCAGGGATGCATCTCCCGGAGGATTTTAGGATGTGACGCCTCCTTGGCTGCTGCTCCCTCTCCCTTCCACAACAGCCTCAGCTCCAGCTCTCCAAGCTGATTTCTGCACCTTCGCTCCCACGCAGCCGCGGGGCATCGGCAAGGAGCAGATGGTAGCCCAGAAAAGTCAAGTGGCATTTGCCTTTTCCAAGCCATCCTGCTTCCCAGTTTAGAGCAGAAGGAAATCCGATCAGCCAAATCCAATTGGAGCTGGGCCCTAAGTCTGGAAAACGGATTATGCAAACGCCTGCCATCGCCAGCCTGCTGTGAACGGAGCCGGGGAGGAGGTCAGGGCTTCTGCAGCCCGGCCTTTAAAACAGCAGCCAGGCCAAAGCACCCTGCCATTTCTTCAGCAAAGATGACACAATCCATAAGAGGAGCGATTTTCCGCGGGTTCTGCCAGCTCTGGCACAAACAGAGCCCCTGCCCTGCGCCCACAGGACTGGAAGCACCCAGCTGCTGTCCTGCTCCAGTCCTGCCAGGTTACACTGGGGGCACCTGACTGCACTTTCTGCTCCCCTCGTTTAGGCACCTGGTTCCAGTTCCATTGAGAAACACTGGTTTGTTTTTTTTAATTATCCTCTCACGGATTTTGCTGTCATCACAGGGAAGTTAAACAGAAGAGGCTCCTTCCCTCCTCTGCAACAGCATCCCACCTCTGCCTTATCTCTGTCAGCTGCTCACCAGCTCCTCCCCTAAATTCAATATATCACACTCACAGCTACAGTTTCAGTCAGGTGCTTACGCAGCTCTTCATCTAATTAACAAACAGATTCTGGGAAACAAAGGCTTTTAATAAATATTTCTTTATTCAAGTCGTGTTTTACAAAACTTCTACCGACATCTGTACAAACGCTCACCAGGGGAGCGCTGCTGGCCTGGGGACAGCCCCTGCAGGGCCTGGGCTGGCCAGGTGAGCAGAACTGGAGAATTTGAAGCATTTCAGTGAAGCAGCAAAGTGCAATTCTATGAACTAAACGGCCTCTCTAAACCCGTGCGAGGAGCAGGCTGTGTTACCTTGGTGAGATGCTGAAGAGTAAGGAATTCTTAGAGATTTCTATCCTCCAATGAAAACATTTTTTCACAAGCTGGAAAATCAATAAAAGTGAATGCTTTCATCCAGGCTCTCAAGTCAGAAGTCAGATTTTTCTTTCAGATCCTGAGCTGATAAACTATTGACCAGAGAGAGTTTGAGCAGCTGCCTCGGAGCAGCAGAGAGCACAAGTCCAATCAGCAACCACAAACTGCTCAGTGAACTCACAAAAAGCTGTTTCCAAGTGGAAATGGGCACCACTGAACTCCACCAACGATTGTGTCTAATCCTGAGCACTTCCCCATGGAATTTAAACACTGGCTAAACTGACAAGACCACAAACCAGCAAACTAATCAGCTAATGACAGCTACTACAGTCCTAATTAAAGGCCACAAAAGAGGGGTTGTAAATCTTTTCATTGGTATGACCTGGCCCACTGATCCCATAGGAAAATTAAAATGGAACAGACAAGCTCATGTTATTTTCCTGGGGGGTTTTCTTCTTTCGAATGAACCAGTAAATCCAATAAAGGTGAACCAAAATATCAATTCAGCCCAAATTCTTTTCCCACATAGTTCTATGTAGAAACACGGGTTAGAACAGCAGAGCTCAGCCTGCAACTTGTGTAAATTCTGAATCTGCAGTCTGGGGCTAAATTAAGTGCAGTGTAAAACCACTGTACTGGAATTTTTGTCACTTTTTCCACTTTTCAAGGCCAGTTTGGACAGGGCTTGGAGCAATCTGATGTGGCATCGCTGCCAGGGCAGGGGGCTTGGAAATCCAGGAGTTTTGAGGTTCTCCCACCCCAAACCATCCATGATTTCTGATTCTGGGGTCCTGCCGTGGAGCAGCACAAATCCTCTCATTGCAGAGGCCCCAAGATCAGGGGCTGGAAGGAGCCGGGTCCCACCTGGGCTCTGCGTGGGGCTGGGAAATGGCAGCGTTTGGAGTCAGCATCCCCAGCCCCTGAGGCTCCGGGCAGGAGCAGGAGCAGCCTCTGGTCCCCGGGAGCTGCTGCTGCTCCTGCCCAGCCCTGCCCTCGTTTCCCTGGGGGGCTCTGGGTGCTGTCCCGTGCTGGGGGCTCTGTGCTGGCCTGCAGGGATCTGACAGGGCACCAGTGAATGCCACAGGGCACACAGAGAGCCCCCGAGCATCCAGGAGCTGCCCGTGCTGCTGTGAGAGCTGTGAGAGCAGCAGTGAGCCCTGCCAGCCCCAAACCTGCGCTGGGGACAGGACAGCACTGCTGGCTCCATCCCTCCCCAAACCTGCGCTGGGGACAGGACAGCACTGCTGGCTCCATCCCTCCCCAAACCTGCGCTGGGGACAGGACAGCACTGCTGGCTCCATCCCTCCCCAAACCTGCGCTGGGGACAGGACAGCACTGCTGGCTCCATCCCTCCCTGCCACCAGCCCCAAACCTGCTCAGCATCTGCTTCACGAAGTTTGTTCCTTGGGGTGTATCCAAAAAGCAGAGCTGGCAAACACGGAATTGTGTACACAGCAAGACTTATTCACGGGCCAGAAATAGTCCCCGGGTACCAGCAGAGCTCAGCACGAGGGTTTTACATCAGAGATGACTCCTTAAACCACGCCGTTTTTCATCTGGATGCTGAGATGGAATTAAAAAGGAAAGTCGCTACCAGGCTAGAGGAGGGGCCGCCCTTGGGACTCAGCATCACCATTTCAGCTGCGTGAGAGCCGAATTCGCTCAGAACAAAGCACTCTTTCTCCTCTGCTCAGTGATCCATCCCCCGGGGTTCACATCCATTTGCAACATCTTCATCACCCACTTGTCCTTCCTGGCTCCATCAATGAACTCGTCAAGAGACAGCTGCCCTGTGGGTGAGATGGGGGCACAGATGGGCACTGAGGGAGATAAGAGAGGAGGAGGAGGCAGGATTCCACCCAGGTGTCAGATAAAACGCTAATCAGACCATCTTAGGCGTGCCCACACCTCTGGGGCCAGGCAGCTGAAAGACAAGCCAGGGGCTGTGACCACCCCAACGGGACCCAGGGGTGCCCACCCCAACGGGACCCTCCGGACCCTGCAGGGGCTCACCGGGCCCCTCCAGGACCTGTGCCAGGCAGGTCCTGCAGGTCCCAGTCTGCTGGAGCAGCGCCTTCACCCAGCTCTGTGCTGGCACCGGGACCTGCCCCTGCCTGCTGGGGCTGTCAGAGTGACACCAAAACTGCCCCAGCAGCGACTGCTCTGTGCTCTACAGCAGAGTAACAACCGAAAAGATTTCTCCCTGCTCCACCAAGGGTCTGCTGGCCCTGTGGAACGGAGCAGAACCAAGTCCAGCTGTCCTTTGTGGGACACACAGCAGAGCCAAGGGAGCCCTGGCAGGCAGGAATGACCTGGGCCACCCAGACTCACCGTCCCCATTCTCATCCACCAGCTGGAATATCCTGTCCACCACCTCCTCGGGAGTCAGCAGCGGGGTCCTGTCCTCCACGTCCGACCAGCACACCTTCTTCAGCCTGTAGATGGACTGGAAGGGGCTCACAGGTTAGGACAAGGACTGCGAGATGAAAAGCAGTGAGCCCTGCTGCCATCCCATCGCTGTCAAGGTCTCTTTCAAAGGCTTTAACCTTTCTGGGAAGTTCTGTCCCAGAGCACCTCAGCTCTGGGTTGGGACCTCTGGCCTCAGCCTGCCCTGGCTGCACATGAATCACCTCATTGCCCTGTGAAGCTGCTGCCCCCCTGCCCTCCTCTCTCACTGCTCACACCTCTGGGCTCTTTGCAAAGCACAGAGGGAGAGTTCCAGAGGGGCAAACCCCAGACCCTGAGGGATTTTTTGCTGGCACCCAAAGGCTGCCCCTGCCCTCTCTGGGGAGCCGTGCCCCGGCTGCAGCCCAAGCCTGTCTCAGCTCACGTTCTGGGGCCGGGCTGGACCTGCTCCTGCCGTGGCACTGCTGCCCCTGGGTACCTTTCGTGCTTAGGGCGAAGGCTTTTGTCTAAAGTCTTCCCAGAGAGAGGATTAGCAGCGGCCTCACAGCTCTGGGCACTTGTGGCTGACCTCAAAGCCGTGATGGGAGGTGGCCCAGACAGGCTGGCCTGCTTTCACACCTGCAGCAGGTGACTGGCTGCTCACCCTCCCAGCCCCGCTGCCCACGGGGCAGCTCCTGGCACTGCCCTTCCTGAGGGCTCACAGGGCACGAGCAGCTTCTGCCCTCAGTGCAGAGCACATCTGCCCGTGCCCGGCTGGTGCCCAGCATCCCCGAGCCTGCCAAAGAGCAGGACTGCTCACAGGAGGGGCTGGGCAGTGCCCACTCACCTCCACGATTTCCAGCAGCTCGGGTTTGTCTATGCAGCCGTTGCCATCCTTGTCGTACACCTTGAACGTCCACCTCAGCTTGTGCTCCAGCTTGCCCCGCAAAACCAGATTCAGGGCAGCCACGTATTCCAGAAAATCAATGGTGTTATCCTGTGGCAACACAGAAGCAGCAGCTGGGTGACCCTTGGCTGGGTAGAAGGTGGGTGGAAAAGTTTTTACAGCTTCCAGAAAAGCTGGGTCGGAGCTGCCAGAAGGACAGGGCAGGGGCAGGGGCTTGTTTGGCACTTGGAGGGAGGTTTGTGGCAGTTCAGCAGGCACAGCCACACCCTGTGCAGCCAGGCTGGGCTCCTCCCCACTAAAAACAGGAAAAGAGTCCCTGTCCTGTTAAAAAAACCCTGTAAATGAGGAGTGGGACTTCAACTTTTATGCACAGTTTGCTCTGCTACCTTTTCCCCACAGCTTTCATAAGGGACTTTGGGACCTGAAGCTTTCATTTTTTGCAGGAATTTGGTTTTTCACAACTTGGAATACTGAGAGAAGCCTGACCTGCTGACATCTTCTGTGGCCTTTTTAAATCCTTCCCACAAACTGACTTTTGCTGCCACTGCAATGAGATTTTGACCCTATTTCCAAAGGGAGCTTAAGGGAGATGAGTTGATCAGAGATGAACAAGCTGAGTCCCCTTTTCCTGTATTGATACAAGGAACAAACATCCCCAGAGCAGCTGGAGAATGATCAAGAGCCTCAGGAAAAGAGTAACTGAGGCATTTGGCAAGTGCTGCCCAGCCAAGGCAGCTGAGAGCCCACAGCATCCCTGCTGCAGTGCAGCAGTGCAGGGATGCAGAGCTGTGGCTGCACCCAAAACCCACCTTCCCCAGGTGTCTCATGGCAAATGCAGCGAAGGGAATCAAAGCCAGAATGTCCGAATTGTTCAGCACGCCTCTGCTTTTGGAAAGCAAAGCTAAAATTGATATTACAAACCACCTGCTCGTACCTGATACTGACACTTCTCCAACACAGAACAAGCCTGAGTAGGATTTTCCTGCACAGGAATTTCCCCTCTACCTCAACAGATTAAAAAATTTTTGCCATGTGGGAGCCTTGGCTGCTTGAGGGTTTCAAAGTGTGACTGCCTAAGTTTCAACTTTTTAATGCACCCTTAGTCCCTTAAGGGGATGTTCTGACCTTAATTTAGGGGGAGATTTGAGGAGATAAATCCAGGCCAGCCTGTGCTCTTCTCCTGCTCTCACTGGTCCCTCATTACGTATATAATAATCTCAATAAATGACTGTAAAACCTTCTCAGCACTTACCCCGTTCTTGTCAAAAGCCCTGAACATGTTCTCCACATACTCTGCTGCCTCCTGGTTGTCCTGGACCCCGAAGAACCTCTTGAACTCGTGCATGAAGAGGGTCCCGCTGGGACATTCCACCACAAATTTCTTATACCACTCCTGCAGCTCTGCAACATCGATCTCTCCTTGCTCCCCTTCAGCATTGGTGAACTGCTGTCCCATTTTCCTCCGGAAAGCAGGATTAAAAACAGGAGGAAAAGAAGAAAAACCCTGCCAAAGTCCTTTGCTCTTTTCCTTCTTGCTGTCTCCTGCCTTCCTCTGATGTCAGTGCTGTGTCTTGCCCTGTCACCTTCCCCTTCTTGTGCTTTATTTTCTGTTCCTGCTCCCCTGCCCAGCTCCTGGAGCTCCGTGTGCTCCCAGGAGATCTCAGAGTGGCTCCTGTGCCCCGGAGCACTGAGCACTGGGCACGGATAAAAATAACTAAAGATCATTAGGAGATTCCCACCCATGAGCCCCAGAGACCTTCAGATGTTCTCAGCTGTGCCCTATTTAGAAGCAAACTCCAGGGGCTCAGGGTCTTTCTGCACATTAATTCCTCCCTGTCAAAGAATCTGGGAGCAGAGGTTCCCTGTACACACAACACACAGCCCCATTCTCTGTCCTGTAGAGTTTTCTAGGGGAAAAAGGGATTATGGGGGAAGGAACAGGAATCTTTGCAGTGCTGGCTTGTGTTACCTGCCTGTGGGGGCTGCTCAGTGCTCCAGTGAGATGGGGCACAGGAGAAACAGCAGCTACAGAGAGGGAATCCTGAGAAAACAAACACTGCCACAGGAAAAGCTGCTGATGGATTAAATGAATTCAATGCCTCCATAGGCTGTGACACAATTAGTGAAGGCACCTAATACACACACATTCCTCTTACTGCCACATCTCCTTCTTAAAGCTTGCAGCTAAGGAGAGCAGGGATTGCTTATTTCCATATTTGTAGAGCATATTCTCCTTATTCCCTTCCCCTCTTTGTGTCCATGGAAATCCTCCTGCTCACCCCTTCCCCCCGTTCATTTTTGGCTTTGATGACAGACACAAAGTGCAGCTCGTGCCTGGGCTCGCTGCTCCTGTCCAGCACACTCAGAGCCCTCTCCTCTTCCTCAGCAGCTTTTTGGCACACAGAGCCATTGTTCTGAACCCAGCCACTGCCTGTGTCAGGGGAAGGAATGACCTGAGCTATAAATGTGCCCAAGCCAGCCCAATATCTTCATTAAGAGGATTGGAGCAGCATTAATAGGAAACCATAGGTTCTCTTAGCCTAAATGCAAGGCCCAGATGCATTTAAGCTGCTCGTTTTTTGGAACTTTTTTGGTGTTGGTTAGGGAAGAAGAGCCTCTCTCACGTAAGAATACTGGTTAAGAACCTGGCTGCAATTTGAATTTGATATTGCAGAACAGTAGAGCAATTCATGCTGCACTGTCAGAGTGGGATTTGGCCTGAATCTACTCACACCTGCAAGTGACCCGGCAGTGGTACTGTATATATATATATATATTTATTTATTTATATTTATTTGTTTATTTATTTATATTTATATATACACACGGAGGTTTGCAGGAGTATAACACAGCCTTACACCTTTACATGTAAGGATATCCAGGCAAGGTTTGGTTTCACTGAAAAGAAGAGCAAAGAGAGGACAGAGACAACACAGCAGAAGCCTGGAGATGGATGGGAAGGGCCAGAGAAGTTGCCAGAAAATGTAAGACTCTTCTATTTCAGTTAAAGCATTTTTATCTAATGATATTCTTATCTATCCTTGTGCCTAGAAGAATGCAAGACAATCATGAACTCAACCCCTCCTTTTGGGAGTGCTTCAGCCCCTGACTCGGAGATGCCTCGTCCACAGCAGAGCAGCTGTGGGGCTGCCTGGAGAAAAACAGCAATAAATCCATGCCCCCATTTTCCTCTTCTAGAGCTACTGGACAGAAGTATTTGGAAGCCACAGTCATGTTTATAAATGATTTGATCTAACTTTGGAACTATCTTGGCTGGTGAGGCCAGGAGTTCTCCCTGGGTCACAGAGAGCCCCGGCACAGAGGGGCTGCCAGGACAGGCTGGGAGGGATTCATTCCTCTTTCCTGCAGGACAGCTGGGGAGTCTGGGCTGTGCTGGGTGAAGCCTCTCCACCATTGTGTGCTGCTCTCCTGCACGGAGCTGCCTGCTGGAATGTGAGTGCTGAGAGCACGCAGCAAGACTCCACATGCCCAGGACATTGTCTTGACTCATTGCATAATTTTGTTTTGCCTTATGGGAACTTGGTGATCTGTTCCCAGGAGAGAAAATGGTTCCTTTTTGTTTTGATGACTGCAATCTTCTCCAGCTGGGAACAAAGGGCTGCAAGAGACCTGGAGTACAAAGCCCAGCTGCTGCTGTTGCAGGCATCATGACATACAATTGTGTTGATAAAACAGTGATATTAATTTGGCACTGAAATAAAGTAAATCCCATAGCTCCTGGTATGAATATTCCTCTGCACATCCTCTGTGTGCTCTGCAGACTGCACTGAAAGAGCTGCTGTCTCTCAGCCAGCAGGATGTCACTTCATAAGTTTATCAGCCAAAAGATCTCCATTTGATTAAAAAAAAAAATGCAGGTAGAGGTAAATACGGCAGAGAGAGGTAAAAACAAAAAGACTAATCTCTAGAAAACACCGCAGCGCAGAGGCTGGTGCTGCTTGCCTGCCTGAAGGAGCAGGATCAGCGCTCTGTGTTGTGCCAGAGTGAACATTTTGGATGATCAGTTCCAGCCAGGTAACATCTGACTGCACGTCCTGCCTCATGACTTATCCTGCATTATCACCCCTGCAGCTCCAGAGCTGCCGAGTTTCCCAGCCAAGAGCATGGAAAAAGGCAGCTTATTTCCCGTCAGCTGCCTACCCCAACGTGCTGCCACACGCTCCAGCAGGGCTGGTAGAAACTCAAGAGGGAAAAAAAAACCACCAAACCCTGCAGAGGGCTGGGAAGACTCATTTGTTTGGCATCTGTGTCGGTGCTGGGAAGGCAGCAGAGGCTGTGGCAGAGGCAGCAGGGCGCTGGCAGCACAGCTGGCACAGGGGGCACCAGCTGCAGGGACGCTGTGGGCAGGACTGGACCCTTCTCCCAGGCTGGAGCTCCAAGCTGGAGCAGTCCTCACCCAGCTGCTTTGCCACATTGCTCCATTTTTTCAAATCCCCCAGCCCTGACCTGCCCCAGGACCCCTCCTGTGGCTTGGGCACCTGAGGAAGGCAGAACCCTGCCCAGGCACTGCCAGCCCTGCCCAGGCACTGCCAGCACAGGCAGCAGGAGTGTGAGCAGCAGCAGCACTGCTGTCCCCTTCCAGAGCTCCCTGCAGCCCAGAGCAGGCTGGCATTGCCTGTGTCCCAGCGGGCAGAGGTGTGCATAGCAGGAATGCAGGGATGGGATGTGCTGGCCCGTCTGAGGAGAGATCAAAGATCCCTCAGAGCTTGGCCTGGAGTTCAGCCCAATGCCTCCCTGTGTCTCTTCCTGGTTTCTCCCAGAATTGTCCTACCCCTGTGTGCTTTATACAGCAGGAATAACAAGGGTGGTTTACTCCAGGAGCAGCTGTGCCTTGATGTACACGTCAGGAGTGGTCAGGTACCACTAAGGAAACCCATCTCACCAGCACAGAGCGCTGACCTCGGAGTGTCACACCTTGTCTTCTGCTTCCTGCCACAAAGATTCTCTTACCAGCAGACAAACTCCTGCATGTTTCCTCTGAGTGGGAGTCCATGCTGGATGAAGTCTGAAATATTTAATTTGCACTTGGTATCCAGCAAGCCAAAGTTCCCCAGAAAAACAGTGAATTGTTTCATCTCTGTGAATATCTCCAAGATTTTGTCTAGTTCCAACCTCTTGGCTCGGGACTGAGCTGTGGGTGTAAGTCAGCCTTCCCAAAGTCAGGGTTCAGTGTTTTCCACAGTGTTCATGGGGAGAAGGAGAAGGGAAATTCCCATTTTTTTTTTTCTGGTTCATTGAAACTGAAAGGTGAAGTATTGTATGATCCTTGAAACCAAGATTCACCACTGAGTCATGGCTCTCCACCTACGAGGAAAATAAATAAGACGCGAGGCTGGAGGGCTGGAGCCTGTGGAGGGACCAGGGAGAAGCTGCTGAGCCCCCTCCCAGGGGTAGGTGTGACCCCAGAGTGAGCATGGAGCCAGGGAAGAGGGACATTTTTGTGCTTTTCAGGGAAGAAACTGTGAGCCTGTGACTTTAATCGGAGCTGACTTTAGGGTTTGGCTTCATCCTGTGTTACCATTGACTGGATATGGATTTATACAGATGGATGGATGGATGTAGGACAAGAGCAAATGTACTTAGGTGTGCTAGGGGAGGTTTAGATTGGATATTTGGGGGAATTTCTTCACTGGAGGGATGGACAAGCTCTGGAACAGGCTGCTCTGGGAACGGCAGAGCCAGCACCCCTGGAAGTGCCCAAAACCCTGCGGATGTGGTGCCAAGGGACACGGTTTGGTGGTGGACACGGCAGGGCTGGGTTAATGTTTGGACTCGATGATCTTCGAGGGCTTTTCCAGCCTTAATCATGGCGTGATTCTATGAGTCAGCTGAATGCTTTGAACTGCGAAAAAGCCCAGGAACGTAAGGCTTTCTTTCCAAAATATTCCATTTAAAAGGCAAAGATATCCTGCTTAAAAGCAAACCTCCTTTCTTAGATACTCCATTTACCGGGGAAACGGAATATCCACTTTGGAAGTTCCCTAAATATTCCGTTTGACAGGAAAAGGGTCGCGGCAGAAGGGCGGGGGTACGGGGTGCTCCGCTCGCCCCGGATCCGCGCGGGGTTCGGGGGGATCAGCGGGGCGGGGCGGGGCGGGCGGCGCGGCTGCGCCCAGCGCACCTGGGCAGGTGAGGGGAGGGCCGGGCAGGTGAGGGGAGGGCCGGGCAGGTGAGGCGGGGCAGGTGAGGGCCGGGCCGGGCCGGTCCCTGCGTGAGCGCGGCCGCCGCTGCCCCAGCGCCGCTGCCCCACGCGCGGGCCCCGCGGGGCGGCCCCGAGCCCCCGCGGGACGGACCCGCCCCGGCCCCACGGACGGACGGACGGACGGACGGACAGGCGGACGGGGTGAGCCGTGCGGGGCGCGGGGATCGGACGGCCCCGGAGCCGCCGGGCGCGGCCCCGTCCGGCGTGGGGCTGGCGGGCGGAGCGGGACCGGAGCGGGGCCGGAGCGGGACCGGAGCGGGGCCGGTGCGGGACCGGAGCGGGGCCGGAGCGGGGCCGGAGCGGGACCGGTGCGGGGCCGGAGCGGGGCCGGAGCGGGACCGGTGCGGGACCGGAGCGGGGCCGGTGCGGGACCGGAGCGGGACCGGTGCGGGGCCGGAGCGGGGCCGGAGCGGGACCGGAGCGGGACCGGAGCGGGGCGGGGCTCGGGGCTCCGTGCGGGGCTCGGGGCTCCGTGCGGGGCTCCGGAGGCTGCAGCGGCCGGCCCCGGGGTTAGGGCGGCGGTGCGGGCGCCGTGCGGGGCAGAGCCCGCTGGAAACGCCGATTGAGCGCTCCTTGCCACCGGCCCCGCGGGCAGCGCCGCGCTCGCCCCGGGCTACGCCTCCCAGGGCGCTGTAAAGCGAGGCCTAAAGTTAGGGCAAGGCTGGTGTGTTCCCCCCAGTCCTTCACCCCTCACCCGCTGCAGTCTTCGGGTCGCGGCTGTTACACCCCAAAGCCCCACGCTTTGTGTAACAGCTCCTGCCCCTTCCAATTTCAGGGGCTGCCTGGCCGTGGCTGAGGTGACCCGGTTGGGGTGTGCAAAGTGGGAATTCAGAGTTGATCGTGTTCAGGTGTGCTGGGGACAGCGGGGGTGGTGGGAGGCAGGAGATGTACAGAGCTCTGAAATGTGGGAGCTCCGGGTTCCCGGTGTAGGGAGGTGATTCAGCGTTGGATGGGAATTCAGCCCGTTTCTCTGTGAGAATGTTTGCCTTTGAAAAAATGAATACAAGTCCATGAAATCCAGGATACTATAGTGGATAATATAGTCAAACAAAGGTAACGAGCAAGGAGAGGGGTCTGTGGGTTTACAGCAGTGAACCCGAGAAGACTCTTCCATCTTCAGAGGCTTTAATGGATGAGGTGGAGCAGGAACTCTGAGTATATTTGGATCTGCAGGCGGGGAGCAAAAACATCTGTGCAGCAAGGCTGTGTTGGGCTTCAGGATGGTTTTCCTGGTGCTCCGTGTGCTGTTGGACTGTCTGGCACCTCACCAGGGCCCCGAGTCCACCACAGCTGACCGGGGCTCTGTCCCTGACCTTGGTCACTCTCTGCAGCCCTGTTCCTTCCTGGCTTTGAGTGGTTCTTCTTGGGCTGAATGTCTCCAAGGAGAAATACTAATAATTAGGGTACAGGCAGTAATTACATCACTGAGCAGAGAGACATTAGCAGCACAGGGATGTGCTAATTATCCCTCCACAGCGCCCGAGCTGAGTGGGAATAAAGGGAGCCGGATAGTCCCGGGTTTGTGCACTGCCGAGGAGCCTCGGCAGAGCCGAGTGTGCACAGACATTCCCCGGGTGTCTGGCATTAGTGGAACCCACCGGCTCGAAGTTGAAGGTTGTGAGTGGCTGACTCACCGTCTGAGCCCAGCAATGGGATCCAAGTTGATTTGCTCTCAGTTATTGTGTCAACAAGTCACTGGTGATAAAAGGTCATAAAGCATTGTGGTGTGGAGCGCTGACAGACGCTGCCTGCTCGGGGACAATCCCGGCCAGCACCCACCCGCCCTGGCACCCACCCGCCCTGGCACACCCACCCTGGCACCCGACCCCTCTGCTGTGAGAGGCACAAATCCTCCTGTGCCGGGGATTTGAATCACCGTGTCTCACTGTGTGTGCACAGCACGGGTTATTAGCAGGGACTGCTTGTAAGGTTAAGTGTAAAAGAGATGGTGGAAAGCAGCCCCACTAAAGATTCTTCAAAACGACACTTCTTTTTTCCTTTTCAAGAAATGTCACTGACTGGTTTTGGTCTCAATTCCATGTCCAGGATTAACCTGGATTTTGTGCCTTTGCAAGCACTCTTCTGAAGATTTAATTCTGACAGCATTTCCAACATGGAGAACCACCAATGCAGTTTCAGGAACACTAAAATAATTTTGATTATTGCTTCCTGATCCTTTGCAGCTCCTGAGAAACAGTCTGGTAATGTGCCCACACATTTTCAAACTATTATTTAAAAATGGTTTGTAGTTGAAGCTGAACATTTTCTTTGCAGAAAAGATAAACAGATAAACTGAGTTGTGTTTGGATTAATTTTGTGTGAGCCCTTGCCTCTGAATGGGATCTGCAGGTATTTGAACAAATAAAACCTGTTCCTAGACTAGTTCTTGGATAGGATTTTTTTAATCTTCTCCATCTCTGCTACCAGACACATTTTGCAACTCCTCCAGCAATATTCTTATGGCTTATGGCAAAGGTGTACTTGTCATATAACTGCTTTATTAATGGAAATATTTGTAATTTCTCACCTCTTTCAGGAATTACAAAGGAATATGGGACATACACCTTCTGAGCACACGTGTAGTGCAGAAATCGCCTTCCAAAATCTAGACACTGAATGATGCCTCTACTTAGAGAGGGACACACGTTAATTTTGTTTGTTTGGCTTTGTTCTACACAAGGAAAATCTTGTTGGCTGGCTGCAATTGTATGAGCAGCACAGGGCTACTTAACAAAAACATTAAGTAAACAGCAGTCGATTTTTAGCAGCAGCGCAGGCAGACCTGCAGTTCATGTCCTTCTGGATAAACATCCTGGTTATTACAGGTCACTGCTGTTTGCCAATGATCATGCTGCATTCAGGGCATTCATGGAAAAGCTATAAAATGGTTTTCAGAGTCTGAGTCTGGTAAAACTGCCCCTGTGCCTCAGCTTGGCCCCTGCTCCTCGGCTGGGCTAAAGCCTCCCAGCCAGGTGAGCCCTTCTCCTCCTGGGTGCATCTGACAGGACTGGAGGAGCAGAGATCAGATCAGCCCCTTCTCCCAGGTCTGTGTGGAGGTTTTGGAAACTCTGCTGCCTGCTCTTGCTGTGGCTTGCTCGTAGCTTTGTCTCCTACTCGGGGTTTACAGCCCAGGTGTGCTCAGGGCTCGCGCTCCGTGTGCCAGCTGAGCTCTGGGAGGCTGAGTGTGAGCTGTGTCCCTGTAACAGTCCTGGACCCCACTTAGGAAGGTCTGTGCCTGCTGAGGGTGTGAGCTGTGTCCTTATAACAGTCCTGGACCCCGTTTAGGAAGGTCTGTGCCTGCTGAGGGTGTGAGCTGTGTCCTTATAACAGTCCTGGCCCCGTTTAGGAAGGTCTGTGCCTGCTGAGGGTGTGAGCTGTGTCCTTATAACAGTCCTGGACCCCACTTAGGAAGGTCTGTGCCTGCTGAGGGTGTGAGCTGTGTCCTTATAACAGTCATGGACCCCGTTTAGGAAGGTCTGTGCCTTCTCCTGGCAGAGGAGGCACCCAGCTGCAGCTGACCTGGAGCTTTCAGGGTGCAGTACCATAGGAACCACAGCACTTACACAGCACAGGGCCCTTTGTGGTTACATGAATTCCGTTTCCCTGAAGCCAGTGAGGCTCAAGTGAGCTCTAGCGGTGGCTCTGCTGTCACCCCTGCAGACCATGGCCCTCCACCCGCGGCGGGTGCGCCTGAAGCCGTGGCTGGTGGCCCAGGTGGACAGCGGGATGTACCCCGGGCTCATCTGGCTGAACCGTGAGGCGAAGCGCTTCCAGATCCCCTGGAAACACGCGACTCGGCACAGCCCCCAGCACGAGGAGGAGAACACCATCTTCAAGGTGAGAGAGGGGAGCTCGGCCATCCCACGGCTCTGGAACAGACACAAAGGGCTGGATTGTTGGCCGGGAGCTGGGCAGGCATCTTGGGAGCTGTTTGCAGGCACATTTTATTTATCTGACCTAAGAAAAGCCACTTTGTGCACCTGGATGCCAAGCCTGGCACTGCCTGGGATGGTGTTGAGTTCTTTAACCCTTTCCCACCACCAAAGGCCAGATGCTGTGTGATCCTTGGTCTGGGGAAGATGACTGCTGTTGGCTTCATCTGCTCAGGCTGGGATGTGGTCACTGGCTCGTTCTTGGCAGCAAACCATGAAATGCTGTTACATAAGTCTTAAGAGGTCCACCACAAGCTCATCACAAGCACTCATCGCTGCTGTCCCTAATATTCTTATCCCAAAGGATTCACTGTAACTCCCTGCACTCCTTTGAGGAATTTCTGACCTTTGTTTTGGAGGCATCTTGGACCAATAATCAGATTTTGGGGTGAGAGAGGGAGAGGCCAGCCAGATGTCTGTGGCTGTCCTTCCACTCCACTTTAACCGAGTCCATTCCTCCTGCACAGGCTCCCTGCCAAAAATTACTTCTGGTGTTGAATCTGAGACCCACAAAATCTCTAACCCAGAACTGTGAACATTCTTTTGGAATTTGGATTTACATCTATTTTTCTCCACTTTCTTTTAATAGAAAAACTATTAAAGTAGGAAATTCCTTCTTTGTTATCACAAGAGTTCTAATTAAGACTTCTGCACGAGAAGGATTTTACGGCGAATTTGTTTGGAAGTTTGATTTCTGATAAAAGCTGCTCTGTGGGGAGGGCTGGACTGAGCTGGCTGTACTTTGTCCCCAGGCATGGGCCGTGGAAACGGGAAAATACCAGGAAGGAGTGGATGAGCCTGACCCTGCAAAGTGGAAAGCCCAGCTCCGATGTGCACTTAACAAGAGCCGAGAGTTTAATTTGATGTACGATGGCACCAAGGAGGTGCCCATGAACCCCATTAAAATTTATGAAGTGTGCGACATCCCGCAGTCCCAGGGATCAATCATTAATCCAGGTGAGGGCTGGGCTGGCTCCCAGGCAGGCGTTGGTCCAAGGGAGCTCCTTCCCTCTCTGCATTAACTCTCCAGCTGCCCTTGTGCAGCAGCAGCAGCTGCCAGGTGAAGCCTGTACTTAAACTAAAAGGATTCTGAACCATCCTTTAGTCCTAAAACTAAAAGTCACACACAGTTGCATGTTTTCCTGCTAAACAATCTAATATTGGCAATACTGTGTCTTACTTCATCAGTACTTTTACCTTCACTTCTAGAATTATATATTAAACTGAAATTAGCATGTTGTTTGGATCAGGTTTATCCTTTTTTACTGAAATTTGAAAAATACACGAATTAATATTCAACAGGAAGATGATCTTTTCCCAGTGTTTCATGCTGATAATCCACCCACAAGAATGTGCTTGTTTGCAGGTTCCACTGGCTCAGCTCCGTGGGATGAAAAGGATAATGATCTTGATGATGAAGAGGAGGAAGAATTGAATCAATCTCAGCATGTCCCAATTCAAGAGACGTTTCCATTTCTTAATATCAATGGTTGGTGGCACAGACTAATGTATTAGTGAAGGTATTTGTTAGTAAATTGCTGAATGCTTGAAATAAAATCTGGATTTATTGAGGAGCTGTTGCCTTTCTGTAGATTCTCCAATGGCTCCAGCCAGTGCAGAAAACTGCAGCCCTGAAACTGTGTGGCCAAAGAATGAACCCCTGGATATGGAAATGCCCCCAACGGCGCTGCAGCATGACTTCTTCAGCAGCCCCGAGCTCTGGATCAGCTCCCTGCCAAGTATGTGCATGGGCTTGTAACAGTGCTTCTGTTTTGTACTTGAAAACCCCACACAAAATGGTATTTTGCCTTTCTTCCTGTGGCTGTTTGTGAGTGAGTGAGGCGAACGTGTGTAGTCTAAATAGGATTGTGTGTGGTGTAAACATGCCCATGAGGGCAGCAGGGCTTGCGTGGTGTCCCTGCTGCTGCTGCTCCAGGAAAAGCCACACTGATGGTTTCTCTCTCAGTGACAGACCTAGAAATCAAGTTTGAATACCGAGGAAAGGAGACCGGACCCACAACGACTGTGAGCAACCCGCAGGGCTGCAGACTTTTCTATGGAGAGCTGGGTCCTATGCCAGACCAGGAGGAGCTCTTTGGGCCCATCAGTTTGGAGCAGGTCAAGTTTCCAGGGACAGAGCAGATCACCAACGAAAGGCAGAAGGTGTTCACGAGTCGGCTGCTGGACGTTATGGACAGGGGACTGATCCTGGAGGTCAGCGGCCACGCCATCTACGCCGTGCGGCTCTGCCAGTGCAAGGTGTACTGGTCTGGGCCCTGTGCCCCCTCCTCCACCACCCCAAACCTGATTGAGAGGCAGAAGAAGGTCAAGCTCTTCTGTCTGGAAACATTCCTAAGCGGTAGGTAACTTCTGCTTCTGGAAAATGGCTTTGGACACTGGTCATGGCACTGTTGGAAAGGGTGGTCTGCACCGGACTCTGCCTGCATGCAGCAGGTGTGGACAGCGGGGCAGGGCCACTACTTCTCCCCTGACTTCAGGGGAGCCTGGAGCAGGTGTGTGGTGGGAGGAGGTGTGTAGACTCCTTTAATGCTCTGAGAGACATCAGAGGGCCTTGTTTTTAAAGAAAGCCCTTCACGTGCAAGGAGTGAGCAGTAAGTGTGTGAGAGGTGGCAGAGGACAGTGTGTAGGTAAGGCCGGGGGTGATGCAATGAGGTGGGATGTCGTGGGTGTTTCCAGCCTAAAGAGCACAACCCTGCAGCACTCTGCTTCTCTTCCTAGAGCTGATTGCCCATCAGAAGGGACAAATTGAGAAACAGCCACCATATGAGATCTACTTCTGCTTTGGAGAAGAATGGCCTGATGGAAAACCCAGGGAGAGGAAGCTGATCGTGGTGCAGGTAGGGCTCTGGGGTGACATATGCCAGCCTTGTTTAGTTTAGGATCAATTCCCATGGAGACTGAGATCTGTTCTTTTCTGCTGTGGCTTCTGACACCAGGAAAACTGCAGTAAGACTGGTGGTTTGGGAGAACAAATAGAAATGTGACACGTGCTGAATCGAACTGGTTTGTGAGTGCGTTTTAGGGCATTGTGTAAAGCATCTCTGCATCCAGGACAGGGGCTCTGCAGAGTAGCAGGGATATTCCACATGCCTTCAGGCTAACAATGGGGACTTCTCCAACAGGTCATCCCCGTTGTGGCGCGGATGATCTACGAGATGTTCTCCGGGGACTTCACGCGCTCCTTCGACAGCGGCAGCGTGCGGCTGCAGATCTCCACGCCCGACATCAAGGACAACATCGTGGCACACCTGAAGCAGCTGTACCGGCTGCTGCAGAACCACCAGGAGGGCTGGCCCATGCAGGCCCCGGCCCTGCACATGGCACAGCCGCTCCCAGCACAGTGACCCGGCTGCCACCGGGGCTTCTGGCCTTGTACATACACACAAGTGTTCCTTAACCTGTGCCTTGCCTGAATCTGAATAAACCAAATCTGTACGTCTCGTCATCTTCTACAATTTCAGCAGTCTGTGGTGCTTTTGTTTTGGAAGTGGTGCAAAACAGAGGGAATACTTCTAACTCCTTCAACATTCTCAGCTGTTTGCTTAAACAACACCCCTGTATAAATCAGATATCAGTTCTGTAATATTTTTTAATCTACTCTAATACAATGTATATAAACATTTGATCATTAGAGAGGGAGAAAGAAAAGAATCTGTGCTCTATTAAACTTGCCTTGACAATATCACCTTGTCTCCTTTTTTTCTCTTTAATGGGGCTGTAGCAGCAACCTCAAAGCCTGATGCTCCTTACAGTGTGGGGGATTTTTATAGGGATGCATATGGGCACGCATTGTAAATGCATATATAACAGAATGGGATTGGAAGGAACCTCTGGAGCTTCTCTAGTCTTCTCTGAGCACTGATCATTCAGATCTGTACAACCCTGAGCACTCAGTGATGGTACAGAGCTGCGAGCGGCTCCCAGCACGGCTCGGCGCTGTTCCTGCATTGCCTGGTTTGTGCCCAGGCTGTGAGCACTGCTCCTGTGAACTGTTCCTGTGCCCAGGCTGTGAGCTCTGCTCCTGCGCCCTGCTTTGTGCCCAGGCTGTCAGCTTTGTCAGCTCTGCTCCTGCACCCTGCTTGGTGCCTGGGCTGTGGGTGCTGTGCCTGCATCGCCTGCTTCGTACTGGGGCTGTGAGCTCTGCTCCTGTGCCCTGCTTGGTGCCCGGGCTGTGAGCTCTGGGAGCTCCGCTCCTGTGTCCTGCTTGGTGCCCGGGCTGTGAGCTCCGCTCCTGTGCCCTGCTTGGTGCCCAGGCTGTAAGCTCTGGGGCTGTGCCCTGCTTGGTGCCCAGGCTGTGAGCTCTGCTCCTGTGCCCTGCTTGGTGCCCGGGCTGTGAGCTCCGCTCCTGTGCCCTGCTTGGTGCCCGGGCTGTGAGCTCCGCTCCTGTGCCCTGCTTGGTGCCCGGGCTGTGAGCTCTGCTCCTGTGAACTGTTCCTGTGCCCAGGCTGTGAGCTCTGGGGCTGTGCCCTGCTTGGTGCCCGGGCTGTGAGCTCTGGGGCTGTGCCCTGCTTGGTGCCCGGGCTGTGAGCCCTGTGAGCTCCGCTCCCGTGCCCTGCTTGGTGCCCAGGCTGTGAGCTCTGGGAGCTCTGCTCCTGTGCCCTGCTTTGTGCCCGGGCTGTGAGCTCTGCTCCTGTGAACTGTTCCTGTGCCCAGGCTGCCAGCTCTGCTCCTGTGCCCTGCTTGGTGCCTGGGCTGTGAGCTCTGCTCCTGTGAACTGTTCCTGTGCCCAGGCTGTGAGCTCCGCTCCCGTGCCCTGCTTGGTGCCCAGGCTGTGAGCTCTGGGAGCTCTGCTCCTGTGCCCTGCTTGGTGCCCAGGCCCGCCCATGCCCGGCTCCCGGCCCTTCTCCCGGTTCCGGCCCTTCCCTCGGCCGTGCCGAGGCTGCCCCGCCCAGCAGCCGGCGGGGCCGGGGCCGCGCTCGGGCCCGCCCCGGAACCGCGCGGGCCCCGCTGATGGCGGCGGGGCCGGTTCCGGTGCCGCTGCCGGGGCCGCTGCCGGTCCCGGGGCCGGTGCCGGAGCCGGTGCCGCTGCCGGGGCCGGGGCCGGTGGCGGGGCCCGTTCCGGAGCCGGGGCCGCTGCCGGTGCCGCTGCTGGTGGCGGCGGCCCGCGAGGCGCAGGGCCCCGGGCGGCGGCGGCGGCTGCCCGCGGCGCGGGCGCTGCAGGCGGCCGGGGAGGTGCTGGCGGTGGCGGCGGGGCTGAAGCCGGCGCTGCTGTGGGAGTGCGGGCCGGCGGGCGCGGCCGAGCTGCGGCGGTACCTGCAGCGGCTGCGGGCGGCGGGGCTGGCGGCGGCGCGGCTGCACGTGCTGGCGCTGGGCGGCTCGGCGCTGGTGCTGCGGCCGGGGCCGGCGCTGGCCCGGCTGCTCCGCGCCCGCCCCGCGCCGCTGCTGGACGTGTCGGCGGCGCGGGGCCGCCCGGCGCTGCTCGGGCCCGCCGCCGCCCGCGCCCTGCGCCGCCGCCTCGCCGCCCTGCTGGGCCGCCTGCGCGACGCCGAGGCCGCCGCCGCCGAGCCCGTGACGGCCAGCGAGGCGGCCGCCGGCGAGTGGGGCCCGTGCGCCGCGGCCGGGGCGCTGCTGGGCTACCCCGCCGTGTACACGTTCGCCGAGGGCGCCGAGAACTGCCTGGCGCTCACGCCGCTGCGGGTGTTCACGGCGCAGGCCGCCTGCCCGCGCATCAGGGACGGGCTCCGGGTGCGCCTGTGCTCCTTCAGCGTCCCGGAGAGCCTCTGCGCCCCGCTCCGCGACGCGCTGGACGCCTGGTGCCGCGAGCTGCGCCAGGCCTTCGGGGCCCAGACGGATTTCGTAGATCTGCGCATTTCCAGCGAGGTCGTGTCTCTTCCAGCGGTTGCCTTGTAAAACGCGAGCATGCTCGGACTTCTTAGCCTTCCTCACTGGGACCGAGGCAGAAGATCCAGCTCCCTGTGTGTGCTGTCGCCTGCATCTCTCATGGTCCTTCAGCGCTGAAGGCTGAATTGTGACTGTCACCGCAGGGCGGTGGCAAAACCAAATACATTTTATTTTAAAGAACAACGAGTGTGCTCCCAGATACTCTGCTGCCTCGGTCCTGCCTGCCTGCGCATTGCACCCTGCAAAGTCAGTGTGTATTTGCAGTGGGCAGCTGAAGATTAATAAATGATTTGAACACTCTAGTGCTTTGAATTAGTGAAGTTTATTGTCAGCTCCGTGGGTATTTACTATGTGTACAGTGTGTGTATATTATATTTCAGGTATGTTTACTTCCCATGCGAGGCGGAGTCATGGCCTGCATTGTATCTGAACCTGCACATGAATGAGGGACAAGTGCTGCTGTAGAATGTCCACGGTGCGGCTGCAAAAGGGACTTTAAATCCCCGTCTCTGATGAATTCTTGTGCTGCTGGCAGCGAAGGGGAAGCAGCTGTGGCTGTGGGGATGCTCGGCCACAGCAGAGGCTGCAGGAGTGGGATGGAACAGGGCCCGCGGGGTGTGAGGTGGGAGAATTGCTCAGGGCACGTGAGGGGACTGTGCTGAAGAGCCCCCTGAGCTGGGCTCCTTTGTCAGTAAGAGTGGAGGTGGCTCAGGACTGAGTACCTCCCATTCAGGGAGGCAATAAATGCAGGAGGAGAACCTGGGGGTATAAACCCCAGGCAGGCTGGGTGCCAAGGGCACAGGATGCCCAGGATGCCCTGTCCCTCTCGCCCTGTGCAGGCACAGCAGCACAGGGCTCTTCCCTCGGTGCCTTGGGGACGGTCAGGGCAGCCTCGGGAGGAGCAGAGTAACCAGGGCTGCCGAGGGAAGGGGTGATGTCCCCGTGTTCATGGGATCTGTCTGGAGCGAGACCAGCTCGGGTATGAACCCAATGTGCACATGCAGAACAGCAGAAGGTGAGGTGAGCTGGGGTTGCTTTTGGTGAAGCAGAGGTCAGTGCCTGCAGTGAAGTCAGTCATCAAGGAGCTCCTTCACAGCCCGTAACTCGCCAGGAAGGCGGCGATGGCCACTCCTGCCACTGCCAGCAGGAGAGGGAAGCAGGGACTGCGCCGAATCTGCCAGGAGAAGCTGATGTTAGCAGGAGTGTGCTGGGGCTGCCACTTCCACCCCAGCCTAGCACACGCGCCCTGGGCTGGCACAAGGGGGTCTGTCCCGAGCTCCCACCTGCGCCTGGCTGCCGTGGCAGCGGTTCAGCTCGGCGCGGCACTGGCGCAGCCGCGTCAGGCAGGACTGGTACTCCTGGCTCAGCGCCTCCAGCTCCGAGCGCAGCTCCGAGCACTGCGAGCACAGCCAGGGGCTCTCGGCAGGAGCGCTGCCCTGGGCTCTGCGGGCACCCAGAGCGGCCGGGCAGCTGCAGCCGCTGCAGCGCTGCGCCCGCGGCTCTGCCCGAGCGTCCTCGGGTACCTGCGGGGACAGAGAGCAGCTCAGCGTTACTGCGGCGTGCTGCTGGGGCACTGCCCGCCTGCTGCCACCCACTGTGCCCGGCTGCCTCCACCCCACTGTGCCCACCTGCTGCCACCCCACTGCCACCACCCCACAGTGCCCGGCTGCCTCCACCCCACTGTGCCCGGCTGCCACCCCACTGCCATCACCCCACTGTGCCCACCTGCCCCTCTGTGCCCGCCTGCCGCCTCCTGCCACAGCACAAGCCCTTTTCCTTTCCTTTTCCTGTCGGCTCTCAGCTCTGCTACACCAGTGATGTTTCTCTAGGTCCTTTCTAATAACTCCCTGCTGGCTGAACATTGCTGTAGGAATTGGTTGGCAGGAGGCTGGCTTGGTGGCAAGGTGTGTCCAGGGCTGTAAAGCTTTGCTTGGTTGGGGCTTTTTGCAGCCCAGTTGTACAGGCCTTGCTTCTGTTGGCAGACCCTTCCTGGTTTTTTTTATTGTTGCTATTATTGCAAGCATTTTCTTTTCCTCCTCTCCTTCCTTTTTGCTTGGTTCTTAAAATGTGGCTTTGGTTTTTCCCCGGGGGGCTGCTGGGGCTCTCCTGTCTGTGAGAGCAGGAGGGGTTTGCCAGGGAGAGCTCTGCTCCTGCAGCCAAGGCTGCTGCAGCCCTGCCCTCGTGTGTGGGTGCTGAAGCAGGGGATTAGGCAGGAGTGGTATCAGGATCAAATTTAGGGCAGGTAATGCTTGCAGACACCAAGCCTGGGTTACCTGCAGGAGCTTTGGTGTGTGGTGTTTCTGCTGAGTGACTTCCTCACCTCGTTCTCCTCTGCTGTGAGCTGGAATGTCCTTTTCTGCATCTCATCCTTCAGACTTTCTGTTCCCGCCTCCTCCTCCTCCTCCTCCTCCTCCTCCTCCTCCTCAGGGTGCTCTGACAGAGCACTTTGTTTTTCCTTGGCAGGAATGAGAGATGGGGTCTGTGTGGTGAAAACCTGGTCTAGAAAACAGTCAGGCTCCTGATGAGAAACAGCTCCAGGCTCTGGGCTGGCTTCAGCTCTTGTTTCCTCAGCACAGCTTAAGGATAATATCTGTGTGCTATGCACAAAGCAGAAGACGCAGGAGATGAGTTTGTTATCACAGGCCCGTCTCTGCTGTAGCTACAAGTTCTTAAGAGCAATATTTCTAAGCAGTTGCCAGAAATGGAGGGGAGGGAGAGTTAAAATGC
Organism: Lonchura striata; assembly: GCF_050655825.1. Classification (NCBI taxonomy): domain Eukaryota; kingdom Metazoa; phylum Chordata; class Aves; order Passeriformes; family Estrildidae; genus Lonchura; species Lonchura striata. Next base: position 1,460,784 of record NC_140728.1, read on the forward strand.
CTTTTTTATTGCTTTCTTTTTCTCAAGTACAGCTGGAATTGCAATTATAAACTGGAATGTGTTTTGTTTGGAAAAAATATGGCATAGCCACTGAAGTAGAATTTGCAGTAAAATCCATTTATTTTCCCACCATAAATATGTTTATGTTTTAATGTTAGCTAGCAAAACAACTCATTCTGTGCAGCTTTGAAATGACCTTTTATTCCTAGAGCACTGTAGACTTTTCCTAGAGTCAGGGCTAGTGTTCCTGTGTCCAGGGAGTGCTACCTGGGGGTTACAAAGTTTGCTGACCTTTCCTTTGCACCGTCACCTCCTGGCTCTTCTGTTGGTTGTTCTGCTTGTGGATCAAGTCTGGGAACACAAAAAGCAACATTATTGTTTATAGCACTAAAGGAGGTCTCTAACTTTGTGTGTTTCTGTGTTACTTACTCTGCAAATGGCTGATTGTTGCCTCCAGTGTTACTTTCTGCTCTTGTTCTTTTTGCAGTTTATCTGAAATGAGGATAGAAGATCAAGGTTGGTGTAAATCTCTGTGTATCCGTATGCAAGGGTAGTACTTTTCTGTTCTGCACGTGTGTAGAGTGGAGCAGACGTTGTTGGCTGCTCTGGACTTCCTTCTCTTTCTTCTCTTTCAGGGATTTGATTTTTAGCTGTTTATTGCCCTTTCTTTTTTGGCAGCGTTTTCTCTCGTGCCTTGTGTTCAAGTCATTCATGGTTTATTTTAAAGCTGTTCATGCAAGACCAGCTATGAGATTAGAATTGCAACCCGCTTTCTCTTCCTTAATTATGTTTTAAAATAGCCATGTGTGAGTTTCAAAGAAGATGTGTGAGTCTCCTTGCCTCTGCCTGAGCTCTCAGCTCCTCTGTACTGCCCTCGCCACCCAGCACCCGGGGCGGCAGCGCTGGCTTTGGGCCTGCCAAGGGCGAGAAGTCCTGCTTCCAGCCGAGGACACATCTTAGCTTTTATTTTTCTGGTGTCCCATTTCATCCTTTCCTCTGGGAAAGCCACTTCTGTGAACTCTTTAATCGAGTCAGGAGCAGCTTTTGGCGGGCTCTGGCAGTCACAGCCCTGGTGGCACGCTGGGGCGCGCAGCTGGGAGTGAGCCCTGCTCGGAGTGCCGGGCTGCGGGAACCCTTCCCCGGGCCCCGCGGTGGGCACGGCCGCTGTGCCAGCCCTGGGCACGGCCGCTGTGCCAGCCCTGGTACCACAGCCACTGTGCCAGCCCCGGTACCACGGCCGCTGTGCCAGCCCCGGGCACGGCTGCTGTGCCAGCCCCGGTACCACGGCCGCTGTGCCAGCCCTGGGCACGGCCGCTGTGCCAGCCCTGGTACCACGGCCGCTGTGCCAGCCCCGGTACCACGGCCGCTGTGCCAGCCCTGGTCACAGCCGCTGTGCCAGCCCTGGGCACGGCTGCTGTGCCAGCCCCGGTACCACAGCCACTGTGCCAGCCCCGGTACCACGGCCGCTGTGCCAGCCCCGGGCACGGCCGCTGTGCCAGCCCCGGTACCACGGCCGCTGTGCCAGCCCCGAGCACGGCCGCTGTGCCAGCCCCGGTACCACGGCCGCTGTGCCAGCCCTGGTCACAGCCACTGTGCCAGCCCTGGTCACAGCCGCTGTGCCAGCCCCGGTACCACAGCCACTGTGCCAGCCCCGGTACCACGGCCGCTGTGCCAGCCCCGGGCACGGCCGCTGTGCCAGCCCCGGGCACGGCCGCTGTGCCAGCCCCGGTACCTTGGATGTGGCGGATGTGGCCGGCCTGGCGGTCGTTGGCACTGCGCAGGGCGCTGGCTCGCTGCAGCAGCTCCCCGTGCTCATCCCGCAGCGCCCGCAGCTCCCGCCGCAGCTGCTCGTTCTGCGCGTCCGCTCGCTGGCCAGGACAGACAGATGGACAGACAGACAGACAGACAGACAGCGGTGTGGCTTGGGAGCACACCACAGCTCGCCTCGTCCTGCCCACACCACCTCCCACTGGCCCAGGCTGCTCCCAGCCCTGCGCAGCCTGGCCTGGGCACTGCCAGGAACCCGGGGGCAGCCCAGCATCAGCAAAACACAGCGAGAGCTGCTGGTGCCGGCGTACCTGGAGCTCGCTCTGTGCAGCCTGGAGCTCGCTCTGTGCGGCCTGGAGCTCGCTCTGTGCAGCCTGGAGCTCGCTCTGTGCGGCCTGGCAGCTGTTGGTGAGCTCGCTGTGAGCCGTGGCAGCGCTGCCCAGCTCGGCTGTGAGTGCGGCGTTGTGCTCCTTCCACAGGGCCAGCTCCTCTCGCGCCGCTGCCAGGCTTCTCTGGAGAGCAGGGCAGGGACCGGGCCGTGTGACCCAGGGGTGGGTGTGACCCAGGGGTGGGTGTGACACAGGGATGGGTGTGACCCAGGGATGGGTGTGACACAGGGGTGGGTGTGACACAGGGGTGGGTGTGACCCATGGGTGGGTGTGACCCAGGGATGGGTGTGACACAGGGGTGGGTGTGACACAGGGGTGGGTGTGACCCATGGGTGGGTGTGACCCATGGGTGGGTGTGACCCAGGGATGGGTGTAACACAGGGGTGGGTGTGACACAGGTAGGTGTGACCCAGGGGTGGGTGTGACACAGGGATGGGTGTGACCCAGGGGTGGGTGTGACACAGGTAGGTGTGACCTAGGGGTAGGTGTGACACAGGGATGGGTGTGACACAGGGATGGGTGTGACCCAGGGGTGGGTGTGACACAGGGATGGGTGTGACCCATGGGTGGGTGTGACACAGGGATGGGTGTGACCCAGGGGTGGGTGTGACACGGGTAGGTGTGACCCAGGGGTGGGTGTGACACAGGGGCGGGTGTGACCCAGGGCCCGGGATCCTGCCAGCCTGCCCTGGGCACCAGCTGGGCTGTGCTGGGCAGCGCTGGCTCCCCGATCAGAGGCACAAAGACCCGTGTGGGGCTGATGCCATCTGATGGACAGAGCCAACAAGGGCAGCTCCCTCTGGAACACGTTCCTGGGGTAATGCTCCCTTGTTTCTCTGTGAATACCAGTTATGCTGCGGGTCAAAGCAATTTGCTGCCTCTTGGGGAAAACATATTTTTATAGAAATGGGCAGTTCCCTCTGGAACACGTTCCTGGGGTAATGCTCCCTTATTTCTCTGCAAATACCAGTTATGCTGCGGGTCAAAGCAATTTGCTGCCTCTTGGGGAAAAGCTATTTTCATATAAATGAGCACCTCCAAAAAAAACCCAGCTCTGGAGACCTCGTGCCCTGGTGCCTGTTGGTGTGAGCAGGGCAGGGAATGGCCCGGAGGGATGGAGAGGGAAAGGGATTGCAATTCAAGCTGACAAAGCCGAGGACATTTCCCCAGCTGTGAGCTGTCTGTAACTTGATGTGCAGTGAGCACAGGTTGCATTAAAGCTGCTTTAGGCTTTGCTGAGTAGCTAAAACTTCATTTTTTAAAATCTTTGCTGCTAATGGCAAGCCTGTCATTGCCTTTCCCTGACGTGTGCTTTCTTTGTCACAGTTGGACTGCGTTAAAGCCAAGCCAGGTGTAAGACATACTGCTCACCTGAGAGTTCTCCAGCTGCTGCTCTGTTAGGAGTTTGTCCTCCAGAATCTTCTGAAAATCCTCTTTTGCCTTCTGCTCATAGGCCTGCTTCTGGTCCTCCATCTCTATCAGGATTTTCTTCACACACTCCTTTGAGTAACTCTTTAAAGAAGGAAGAGCTTGAAGTGCTTATCTGTCAGATTCCCACCTTGCTAAACCTGAGTGTTAGCAAACCCAGAGCGTGTAAACGCTCCTGTAATGTGCTGTGAAGCATTGCTTCAGCAAAGAGTTAAAGGCCTTTTTGGATAGGCATCTAATCAGATTGATGTAGAAACTGAGACCCGGCCCAGCTACAAGGCTTGGTTTTTGTTTTCCTGCCTTTCCTCACCCGTGTTTGTCAGTGAATCAGACATTACCTGGGTGCAGGCCTGCAGCTGATTTTCCAGCACCCGTAGTTTACACCTCAGTTTGTCCTCGTTCAGCTGGCCCTGGGGAAAAGCAATTGGAGTGAGATGTGAAATCATGAACTGCACAATGTGCCCCCAGTGTTTTGTTGGGTTGTTTGGATTCATTTTCTCCCTTCATCTGTAATCAGATCAAAGTCTCTTCAGGGCTGAGAGCTCAAGTAAACCTTCCCAACCTCAGGATAAATGGGACACGGGGGAAGTGAAACTTTTATGGATTGAAAACCTGTCCTGAGGCAGTTTCTCTGGTTTCTGAGTGCAGGTGCTGGCAGTGACATGTCAAGTTAGGAGCGAGGGGATTTTGGGTTGTTGTGGCTGGCTTTGGCACAAAGCCTCGAGCTCAGCTGCTGGAACCGTCTTGTCTGGCTGTTTCCTCAGAAAATAGGCTGGGTCTGTGTTGCAAGATCTGCAGCTGGGCAGGGGGATCAAGGGCACTGGTGATGATTCATTTTCCTCACTGTCATCATCTCCTCTCGCTGTTAGTCAGGCTGCCAGGCTTTGTGGGAGCAGGCTGCATGCAAATTCAGATAACATTTCCAGCAAAGGGTTCACGTAGGCTGTTTCCCACCAGCAATACTGAGAACACCAATATCCTCTCTGCCCACTGCCGCTTGAAGTCACGACTCTGAAAAGAAACTCCTGGATGTTACAGGAGCAGTTGACAGACCCGAGCAAAACCAGACTCCCTGGTGTCTCAGCACCGGTTAGATTTGCACAGAAGCACCCCAAGGACTAAATCTTCCCCGCTCAGTTGTTGGTGAAAATAGCTAAAGTAGGTGGAATTTTGAAAAGCAGTGTTAGATGTGCAATGTTCTGCCTGGTTTTGCTCAGTTCCCCTCCTCTGTTGTCTGCAGAGGTTCCAGCTGTGCACAGATGTGGCAATCAGACCCTTCCTGTGCTCTGGAGCAGAAATCCTGAAGGGTTTGGGTTGGAGACACTGTCTGAGCATCCTCCTTCATCTGGCAGCGCTTCTCAGTCAGCCAAGCCACTTTTACAGCTGGTGGGGATTGAGGCACAGCCCCGGGCAGGAGGGTCTCTCTGACCTCGGGGTGAAATCGTGGGAGGGGGAAGGCACCAAGTGCTTGTCCTGCAGTCTGACACCCGTGCTCCTGCAGGGCGTTCACTCGCCCCATGAGCCTCAACCACACGTGAGCAGCACCTCAAAAATAACTCCATCGCAGGAGTTGCTGCCACATCATTCTCAGGTACTCAACAGCTCGTCTTTGAAACCCAAACCGTTCGAAAGGCTTAAAAAGCTGCTACAGCAAAACCTTGGCATCTCACCTGAGGCTGGAAGGGGCAGCCAGCCCTCACTTTCCATGGCACAGCGTCAGGGGGAAGGCTCCATCCCTCCCTCCCTCCCTCCCTCCCTTCGCCAGCGCCCCTGGAGAAGCCCCCAGCCCCACCTGCATCGCGAATCCCCTCCCGGCAGCAGCATCTGCCTGGGGGCTCCAGCACCGCGGATGGCCAGGCTGAGCAAAAGCTGAGTTTTAGGCTGAGGAAGAGCTGATTTTTAGGCTGAGGAAGAGCAGTGTGCTCTCCTGCAGCAGGAGCAGCAAGGAGCACCCACCTGTTGTCATCTGAGGTTTCGTGGCCACTTCCTGCGCGTGTGGCTGAGTGTTTTTTCCTGCTCACGTTATATTGAAGGAGCGAGCGAAGGCGGAAGTTTCTGACCACAGGATGTCTAAGACAAGTTTTTGTACCCCCTCACCCAATCACTCGCCTCTCTGCCCCAACAGAACTTTCAAACCACTTTTTTTTTTAGTGCCACAGCAGCATGAATTGTTTAAGGATGCTATAAGAAAGCCTCCTCTATTATATAAAATGTATAATTTCCATTTTGCATCCCCATGGGAGACAGAAGGGCCTTTCCTGCTGGGTTGGGCCAGCCTCCCTGCGCGGGGAGGGGCAGCGAGGCCGGGCAGGTGCCGGGGGCTCTGCAGCTCTCTGGTACCTGCCAGGATTTCTCTGAAGCCTGCAGCAGGGTGGACAGGAGCTCCTGTAAAATCACCATCTTCTGCTTGAGCAGCAGCTCGCGGTGCAGGGCCTCCTGCGGGAGGGCAGCAGGGTCAGCGGGCAGAGCTGGGGCACAGCCAGAGCCCCAGCCAGGCCTGGCCCTGCCTGGCGCTCCGGCTCTTTCTTTTGGTTGGTCTTTTGGCCATGTCAAAATCGGGCTTTTAACACCCTTCATTTAGCAATATTAATAATAATGTAATCAGCATTATTCTTGATGAAAAGCAGCTGTCCCAGATGGGGCTGAGCACTGTTTGGTACCTACCTGCAGGTAGTTGGAGAGCTGCACCATTTCCTGGAAGGGAAAGGGCAGATGTTTAAAAAAGGATTGTTTCAGTTTATAAACATGTCATGAACTTGCTACAAAAAGCTAAATATTTCTAAATGAAGTGAATTAACAGCCTGTATTTGGGTGGAGAAGAACCTGCTGGGGTCCATTGGGTTAGTGTTTCCAGGGAAGTGGAAATATTTCCACAACAGCTGAACTTCCAGGCGTTCAGGCTGGTCATTACCTGTGCTTTGCTTACCTTATTTAAAACTGCTATTCCCCAGCTGAAATGAAAAGCAGAGTGTGTTACTGAGGCATCAGGGAGGGTCTCCAGCCTGGGCAGCCCCTCCCCAGCCGAGCTGTGGGTGTCTGTGCCCTCAACCTTTCTGGGGGAGCACTTTGGGCATGGGGAGCTGCGCCAGGGAGGGGCAGGAGCTGCTTACTCTGTCTGCTGGCTCGAGTCTGTCACTCCTGACCTTGGGCTTGGGAGGGTCTGCGTCCCTGTGGGAGCAAGGTGAGAGGGTGTGAATGGTCCCCCTGAGGGGCTCTGGATGTTTTTCCATCTCTGGAGGGTGTCCGTCTCTGCTCCCATTGCTCCCAGTTTAAATAAAAAATAAATGGTTATTAAATAGTGTCCAGTGACAGCTCAATGGGCACAAGAGGCAAAGAAACGCCCGCTCTGATGGGCAGAGAAGCAAAGGAATTTATTCTGCAGGAAAGTCACTCCCCGGCTGACCCTGGGGCAGAGCAGCTGCTCAGCAGCACTGGTGGTCACTCTGCACTGGTTTATCCTTCCCCAGGAAAAATATTCCTAATTCCCAGAGTGTGCAGGGAGCCAGGCTGGGGCGGTCAGAGGGATGGGAGGGGGGATGCTGGCTGGGGACCCCGGACAGCTGCAAGGAGATGGGAGCGGGGCGGGAATGTGCTGGGAAATCGGAGCGTCCCTCACCTACCTTGGGTGTGCACGGAGCGCCGCGGTGCCCGGGGGGGGCTGAGGCTCGGCGGGGACTGGGCAGGGGGGCAGCTGGGGCAGCTCCTCGGGTGCTGGAACGAGAGGGCAGCTGGGCTCAGCCTCCGCCAGCAGGTGAGGGCAGGGGCTGAACCCGCAGGCACCGACGGGGGCAGGAGCACAGGGAGATGCCAGGGAGCTGTGGCAGCCCCGCGGGGATGTGCTGCTCTGGCTGCAGCAGCTCCAGAGCCCTGGCACAGAGCGGGGAGCAGCCTGCTGCCTGTGGGGGTGCGGAATGAGCACCCAGAACGGGACGGGGGGCCCGGGCAGAGGTGCCAGCCCTGCCCGCCGGGCTGCGGCTCTGCACAGCTCACAGCGCAGGGCTCGGCACCCACAGCTTGCTCCAGGAGCTGCTGGAGCGAGGGGCAGCAGGGCTGGGGCACCGCTCTGCTCGCTCCGGTCCAGGCTGGGGCTGTGCGCATCACCTCGTGCTCGGCTGTCTGCTCGCACAGCTTTGTGACCCCGAGGTGCCCCGGGGAATTTAAATCGACAAGGAGATGTGTTTGGCTCTGTCTGGGGTGTTCAGCACAAAGGTGCTGCTGAAGGCAGGGAGCCCTCCGGGTTCCTGTGTGCCACAGGGTGGGTAACGAGTGCCAGGGACTCTGCTGCCCCCTCCACCCTTCCCGCCCGCAGCTCGGGTGAGGGAGGGAAGCCAGGGGGATGGAGCTCACTTATCAAGGGTAAAAATAATTCCTGTAAGTGCAGAGCTGCAGCCTGGCAGCAAAAAGGTGGAGTAGTACTTGGAGAAGTGGCAGAAAAACCTCCATTGGGTTCAAGGCTTGACAAGCAGGAGAAGAGCAGGGAGGTGACTGTGAAAAACACAAAACGCGGGTTTTTATCTGTTCAGTCTGCATTCTGGCTGTGTTTTGACTTGGATGCTGATGGGCCGAAGCGGGATGAGCTCCCAGCCGTGCCCTGGGGCAGGAGTTACCGGGGCAGGAATTTTACCTGGAGCGGGATGCTTGCTCTGGGCTCCACGTGTGAGGAGGGCTCCGGAGGGCTCGGTGCCTCGGGCGGGTGTCCCGGCAGGGTCCCCCCGGGCCCCAGGTTCCTCCTGCGGAGGAACTCGCTCTGGCGGGCGCTGTTGGCCGGGCGGCGCGGGGCCCGGGCAGGGCTGGCGCCGTCCCTGCGCCGCAGCCGCTCCCGCTCCCGCTGCCGCCGCTCGCTCCGCTCCTCGAAGCTCTCGCCCGGGCACGGCCGTGCCCTCCTGGGCATGGTGGCCTTGTCCCCTGGCGGCCTCTGCCCTGCGGAACCCAAAACGCAGGGGCTGAGCAGAAATGAGCCGTTTCTGGGGTTTCTGGGTGTGGGGTGGCAGGCAGTGCTTCTGGAGTGCCAGTTACATCTGGGACGCTTCCATACTGTTTAGTTTGTATTAAAATCTGCTCTGGCTTTCTTTTTGCTGTCCCGGTGGTAGCTGTGGGGTGCTCAAAGTTCATTCCTGGTGCTATCTTTTACTGTAGGGGCCTCCTTTGAAGGCAAGCTGCATTTTTGGGGTGGTGCCTGGGTGGGGAAGGTGCCCACAAGCCCCAGTCTGGACACGGCTCCAAAAGCTGAGCGTTTTTCAACTCATTTTGCTCCGGTTTTGAAAAGGCCCAGTTGTGTGTTCTGCTCAGTCTCCATTCATCCATCTCTTCACTCATCCATCAGGAAAAGCTCAGCCCTCTCCCACCTCTGCTGCCTCTGGCTTGCCCTGCCTGTCCCAGGGCTGTAAAAGCCTCAGTTCACCAAAAATGCACTGAAAAGCAGGATAAAGCTTAAAGAAACACAGTCCATTACTCACCCCAGGCTGAGCAAACCCTGGACGCTTTCTTGACAAGCTAATGTTCTATTTCCTCCTTTTCTTACCCCAAATCACCCTCTCTAATTAAACATGTCCTCCATCTTTGCTTTCCAAGCTCTTACACTTCTTCCTTCAAGGGAAACCAGGAAAGAACCCCTCTGCTTGTCGCTGGCTCACGCTACAGTTCCCCGGTGCAAGCTGTGGGGCTGAAAATGGGGTGGAACAGGAGGGAAAAGGCTCCGGGTGCTGCTCTGGCCTCTGCTGCCCCGCAGCGCCTGGGGTGCTGCCACCCTTACCTGGAGCCGGGTCCCGTGCTGCCGCCGGGGAGCCGCGCCGAGCCGGGCGCTGCCGGGCAGGAGCACGCCCCGGCTGCCCTGCTCATGCCAGCCTGCTCATCGTGTGCCCCCGCTCTCCTGCTCTCTCTCTGCAACAGGAAACGCTGCAGCTGCGGCCGAGCCCCGGTTCCTGTGTGCGCTCACAGCCCGGCTCCCGGCGGGGTCAGCCCCGGTGCCCAGCCCGGCTGGAGGCACAGCCAGCAGGTATCTTCTGGGGCATCTCCCCGTGCTGCTCTGGGACACAGAAGTGGAGTTGGAGCTGCCTGTGGCACTCGGGGATGGAGTTTCCCTGAGCGGCTTTGGGGCAGAGGAATCCAGACTTAGGGAAGTACAGTAATGCTATTATTTTATGCCTTCTTGCAGATTGGAAAGAGGAAAAAAAGTGTGTTTTGGCAGCTGAGGAGAGGTCAGGAATGGCAGAAATTCATTAAGGTCTTTAGAGAAGTGAAAGCTTCGTTAATGCAAATCGGGAGGAGGTCGGTTTAGCCAGCTGGACACTGATAAGGGCGCTGTGCCCTGATAAGGGCTCCTGGCTTGTGCACGTGGAGAAGAAACACCCGGAAAAGCAGAGATCTGAAAGTAACGTTGGATTTATTTCTACAAAGACCGGCATGGAAGGGATGTGTGACAGAAAATCTCCAGATTCAGAGACTCTCTCGTGGCTTCGGGTGGTTTGTGCTGCTTGGCCCAAACTGTGGTTCGGGGCCAGGGCTCAGCTCAGCTGCTTCGGTGGCTTTCCAGAGGGAACAGTTTCTGCAGGCTGAGCAGGAGCCCTGCTGGTGGGCAGGGCACTGGCAGCAGATCCTGCTGCAGGACTTCTCTGAGTGTTCCTGGTTGGAAAAAGCCCTCTACAAGAGCCCGTTACCACAAAGGACAATTCTGTGCTGCGTTCCAGACTCCTGGGGGGTCCTGGCCCGGGCTGCCAGGGCTCAGCACAGGGATGCCCCGGGTGTGGGAGGGCACCAAGCAGCCGGGCTCCCAGCCAGACCCGTCCTGCCGGGCCCAGCATCCGGCGCGGCTCCAGGACTACGTTCTCCTGACGTTTTCCAGGCGGTAGCTGCTGCGGGCGAGGGACTCCAGGAGCTCCGGGGCGAGGCTGCGGAGCAGGAGCATGCTGCCCACGGCCGGGGCCGGGTAGTGCAGCTCCCGGCGGCGCAGGGCTCCGGCCCGGATGATCTCCAGGGCACACTCCTCCTTGGGCGACGGCGTGTCCGGGATGACGTGCGAGACGGCGCGCACGGCGCTCTCTGCAAGGGCACAGGGACGTGTCGGGGGGACACAGCTCACCAGGGGGTCAGGGCATCCTCAAACCCACAAACTCCAGGGAGCAGACCTGCTTAACAAGGCTTAGAACGGTGAACATAACAATTATAAGGTGATTTTCCCTTTGCTTTCCACCTCCTGAGAGGCCACGGGACCTCCCCTGAGTCCACTGTGGCGGTGGCAGGGTCAGAGGCCTCAGGGCACACTTTTTGAAGGGCTGGGGTCCTGTTTCCACAGCTGCACAGACTCTGCAGGAGGAGGCTCCAGCAGCAGAGGCAGAGCAGGCTGGCACCAGGGGCTGGTGGGCTCAGCTGGGCTGTGCCTGGCGTGGGCTGAGCCGTGGGGTCCCGGGGGGGCTGAGCTCACCTGTGTTGATGTAGCCCAGGATGCAGAGTGTGATGGAAACGTTGACCTTGTCTATGATGAGTTCCTGCCTCAAGGAGCTGAAAAATCCATCTAAGGCGAACTTGGTTGCAGAATAAGGAGCAGTAAAAGGGCCGGCAATTTTACCTGAGCAGAGACACAGTGCTGGGCTTCAGGGGCTGGGCAGGCACCAGCTGCACAACCCTCCCTCCTCTTGCCCTGCCAGTGCTGGGATTTAGGGTGTTGGAATAAGCTGTCATGGATGCCTGAGAGAAATAAACACGCAGGAATGTTCAAAATGTAATGTATGGCACAAAGGGCCTTCCAGAGCAGCTGATGCTGCTCTTGTGTCCCTGCAGGGATGTATTGCAAATGTGTGTTTGGATGTGGCCGTGCCTGTGAAATCACCTGCACTGCAGCATGTGAAGGTGATCGGAGGGTGCCAGGAGACTGACAGGACAAAAGATACATTTCCCAGAGGATTTGAGCTGTGCACCAAAGAGCTGAATCAGGTGCTGACCCTGAGCCCCAGCTCTGCTTGCGGACCTTCCTCTGCCTTTGGAAGCGGAGCCTCAGCAGGGATCCGTGGCAGGCAGAGGAAGGGCTGTGTTAGGAGCTCACCCGCTATGGACGAAACCACCACGATGCTGCCCTCGCTCTCCTTCAGCAGGGGCAGGGCAGCCGTGGCCAAGGCCACGTAGCTGACGAAGTTGGTCTCCATGAGCTTTCGGACGTGCCCCACGTCCCCGCTGAAGAAGGTGAAGCCGCTCTGGCCGATGTGGTTCAGGATCAGCATGTCCAGGCCACCTGGGGGCAGAGCGGGTTTGCCTCCAAACCTGCACTCCCGAGGCTGGGCCGCGCTGGGGGCGAGGGGCAGCTCCGCAGCACCTACCCCAGGTGTTCTCCGCCTCCCTGAGCACCTCCTCGGGCAGGCTGGGGCTGTCCATGGAGCCGCTGATGTAGCGGGCGGAGGCAGCGCCGAGCTCCAGGCACCGCTCCACAACCTGGGGACAGAACGGGCGTGGATGGACTCCCCTGTGTGGAACCCCGGTCCCAGCTGCTCCTGTCCTGGGCCAGGAAGGGCCGGTGCTGGGGAAGCCCTGGGGTGGGTCTGCAGGGACCAGGAGCGCCCGTGTGCCCGGGCTGGGGTGGGTATCCCCATCCGGCCCAGCGCGCCCTGCTCGCCGTTTACTTTCTGCAGCCTGGCCTCTGTCCGTGCCGTGAGCAGCAGGTGGGCCTCCATCCGGGCCAGGTGGTAAGCCATCTGCTCCCCGATGCCGCTGCTGGCTCCCGTCACGATCACCCGCTTCCCGCGGAGCATCTCTGCAGAGGAGGCGCAGGGCTCAGGGCTCGCCGTCCCTCTGCGGGTACCGCGGCTCTTGCCCATCCCTGCGGCTCCTCTCTGTCCCCGCGGCTCCTCTCTGTCCCTGCGGCTCCTCTCTGTCCCTGCGTCTCCTCTCTGTCCCTGCCGGCCTCCTCAGACCCCGCTGGAGTCCGAGCCCTGATCCCAGTGCACGTGTGAAGCTTCAGCTCTGCACCCGCCTGGCCGAGGAGCAGTGGGAGCTGGCCAACAAAAAGATGAAATGTTTGAAGTGGGAAAAGCGCTTGTTTCCCGAATCAGTCATTTCCAGAGGTCAGACGCTGTGGCGGCAGAGCCGGTGCAGCTCCCCGAGTTTCCCCGTGCTCTGACCCGGGCTGGGGCGGTCTGACCTGCCCTCCCTGCCGCTCTGGCTCTGCCAGCGCTTCCAGCCGCGGTGCGCGGCACACGCCGCCCCTCTGGCGGTGCTGCCGCAGCTCTTCCTTCTCCCGCACTCACCTTCACTGAAGTTCCCGGGTGCTGAGTAAAAATAAAGGGCCAGCGCTGCTCCCAGCAAAGGGATGAGAACCTTCAGGAGCAATCCCATCCCTCTGCAGAGGTACAGGCAGGACCGGAGGAGCCCCACGGGGAGGTGAAGCTGGCTGGAGCTTGCAAATGGGGCTGGGAAGTTTGGAGCTGGTTCTTATCTCACACAAGTTGGTATCTGTTGGACCTTTTCTTTGCCCTGCCGGTGATTTAGCAAACATTAACCTAATGAAGCGTGTGGCTTTGGACTTTAGGCTGTCCCTTTGCACCCTTGGCCTGCCAGGAGACTCAGGCAGCTTTTTGAGAGAGCTGAAGGGAACGCACTGAGCAGAGCAGTGGTGCACGGTTTGGTGGCAGTCTGGGGGCTGGGACAGCAGTGTCCCCTCCGAGCAGACATCCATGGGACGAGTGGACATCCCTCTCTCCCCACTCCACATCTAAACCGGGAGCAACCCTTCCCTTCCTCGCTGGCTGCCACAAGGATTTAGTGAGCAGCACTCTGTTGTGCAGGTTCACAGCCAGACCTGGAGAGATCGGGCTGTTCTATTTTCCAGCCCCTGCTGCTGATTCTGGTTTATCCTCTGGGATAACACTGGCAGTTTACTGGGTGGCTCTTACCCCTAAAAAATATCACTGTTGGGGAATCCATGGGTGGCCAAAGGCAGTAGAAGAGCCAAGTGAATGGATAGGAAAGATCCTCAGCTTTCCCAGGGTTGTGATTCTGCTCTGTGTCTGCTGGGCAGGTGGCAAATGGGTTTGAGGGTGATTTCCTGGAAGTTTAAAGGGCAGAACCCACTCTGTGTGTGCTGGTTTGTGTGGGTGATCTTGGGGTAAGGAGCAATTAGGAAGGAATTGTTCCCTGTGAGGGTGGGCAGGCCCTGGCACAGGTGCCCAGAGCACCTGCAGCTGCTCCTGCATCCCTGGCAGTGCCCAGTGGAGCTGTGCCCACGAACAGCTGAGAAAGGCGATAAAACCCCGCCAGCACACGCAGAGCTGTCCGGTTCATACACTTTATTTAATAATTATCTCAACAATTAGTGTCCCGCGGCCGGGCGGGGCGAGCAGGGCACGGAGCCGCCGCTGCGGGCCCCGCTCTGTCCCTGCGGGTGCCGCCAGCGCATCACGAACCGGGCGGCGGCGGCGGCGGCCAGGAACGGGGATGGCCGGGGACCTTCCCGGCGGCCGGGGACCCTCCGGGGACCCTTCGGGGACCCTGCGGGGACCCTGCGGGGACCGCGGCTCAGTGCTGCGGGCGGGGGCCGCCGGGGGTCGCGGGCAGGCGGTAGCGGCTCCGCACCAGGTAGTCGAGGAGCTCGGCGGCGCAGTCCCGCAGCAGCAGCGGCAGCCGCGTGGAGCTGTAGCGGTAGTAGAGCTCCCTCCGGCGCAGCGCTGCGCCCTTGAGGATCTCCAGCGCGCACTCGTCCCGCGGCGCCGGCCGCTCCAGCAGCACCTCCGCGGCAGCGCGCACTGCGCGCTCTGCGGGCCCGCGCTGGGGTCAGCGGGACCCGGGGGATGCGGGGACCCCGGGGGATGGGGGTCAGCGGGATCCCGGGGGATGCGGGGACCCCGGGGGATGGGGGTCAGCGGGATCCCGGGGGATGGGGGTCAGCGGGACCCCGGGGGATGCAGGGATCCCGGGGGATGGGGGTCAGCGGGACCCCGGGGGATGGGGGTCAGCGGGACCCCGGGGGATGCAGGGAGTGCGGGACCCCGGGGGATGCAGGGACCCCGGGGGATGAGGGGAGAGCGGGGACCCCCGAGAGATGGGGGTCAGGGGGACCCCGGGGGATGCAGGGACCCCGGGGGATGAGGGGAGAGCGGGGACCCCCGAGAGATGGGGGTCAACGGGACCCCGGGGGATGCGGGGACCCTGGGGGATGGGGGTCAGCGGGACCCCGGGGGATGGGGGTCAGCGGGACCCGGGGGATGCAGGGACCCCGGGGGATGGGGGTCAGGGGGACCCCGGGGGATGGGGGTCAGCGGGACCCCGGGGGATGGGGGTCAGGGGGACCCCGGGGGATGGGGGTCAGCGGGACCCCGGGGGATGGGGGTCAGCGGGACCCCGGGGGATGGGGGTCAGGGGGACCCCGGGGGATGGGGGTCAGGGGGACCCCGGGGGATGAGGGGAAAGCGGGGACCCCCGAGAGATGGGGGTCAGCGGGGACCCCGGGGGATGGGGGTCAGGGGGACCCCGGGGGATGGGGGTCAGGGGGACCCCGGGGGATGCAGGGACCCCGGGGGATGGGGGTCAGCGGGACCCCGGGGGATGCAGGGACCCCGGGGGGGGATGGGGGTCAGTGGGACCCGAAGGTCTGTTGGGCTGTGCCAGCCTGGAAGCAGTGCCCAGGTTTACGTGGCACGGGCAGTAAATGGCTTTGGGGGCTGTTTGTTTTGGGGGCAGACAGGTGGGATCCCCCCAGAGGCTGCAGCAGGGGTGAAAGGTTGAGGTGGGGCAGGACAGAGCCGGGATGGGGGTGCTCAGCCTGAGCAGGGCTGGAACAGCTCTGCTCTTACCCGTGTCGATGAAGCCGAGGATGCAGAGCGTGATGGAAACGTTGATGCTCTGAATGGCGAACTCCTGCCTCAGGGAGCTGAAAAATCCATCCAGGGCAAACTTAGTCGCAGAGTAGGGGACGGTAAAGGGGAACCCGACTTTACCTGGACACAGGGTGAAGTTCTGTGTTAGCACACGAGGCTGCTCTGCCTGAGCTGCTCTTTTGCCCTTCCTCAGAGACAGGATTTTACCACTGAGGTGTCATCCTGGCACCTGAACAGCAGCCTTACAAACATTCTTGCTGTCTGCCAGCTCTTAAGGCCAAAGCTGTGGCTCACATCTCTACTCAGGGCAGGGGCAACCCACAGGAGCCACAAAAATCCTCCAAGAGGAGAGACAGAGCAAAGGTGAAACTCCTGTCCCTGGTCTGAGCTGCTCACCAGGACACTGACCACCACAGCAGCTGAGGGGTTCAACTGAAGCACTGGTCAAAAACCAAAATGGGGCCATTGCATTGAGCAGAAAACAAATTCCAGCAAGACAATGCCAACCCCATCTGGGTTTGGGTGTTGGGGCTGGTTTTGGTGGGGTTTTATTGCTAAGCAGTTATGGCTCCCAGAGGATGCCTGGTGTCTCTGTCAACCAGCCCAGGTGCCTTTTGAGTGAGACCCGTGTCACCAGCCTGGTGACACTGCCCACTCACCTGCCATGGATGAAACCACCACGATGCTGCCCTCGCTCTCCTTCAGCATGGGCAGGGCTGACGTGGTCATGGCCACGTAGCTGAGGAAGTTGATTTCCAGGAGCTTTCGGACGTGCTCCACGTCCCCATCAAAAAAGCCAAAGTAGGATGCACCGACGTGGTTAAGGATCAGCATGTCAAGGCCTCCTGCAAGCAGAAAAATGGGCATCAGTGCTGGGGGAGAGGGCCGCACCCAGCACAACAACATTTTCTGGGAGCAGAATAAGTGCAATCCAAGGAAATCTGGTTTCTGGGTCAGAGCTATGGCCTGTTATCTCCGGAGCAGGGATACAGCCTGGATGGTGGCTGCCAGTAAATATTTTGTTGTGATCCATTTTTTAGTCCAAAACACAAATGCCATGTCCCGAGGGAGATCACCCTGAGCTCTCTGTGGGCCGGGGAGGAGAGGGAGCGGGGCTGGTGCATTTCTGTGCCGTGACCCATGGCCACAGTGGCCACGGCTGCCGGACCCCGGCGCTGGGCTGATGAAATCCAGGCCTGTGACACTGCAACAGGATGCCAGGAGGCCACAGAGCTGAAATCGAGAGTGCAGTTCAGTTTGAGAGGCAGCAGCGCAGGAGAGGAGCAGAATTAGGGCAGAATTTTTCCCATCTCGCCCCATCTCCCCGCTTTATTTTGCGTGTGGTGAAAGGCACGGCGGGGCCGGGAGGCTGGCGTGGTGCAGAGCAGGTTCAGACGTACCCAGCGAGGCCTGGGCCTCCCTCACCACGTGCTGGGCGAAGGCCGTGTCCTCCATGGTGCCGCTGACGAAGCGCGCCGAGGCTGCCCCCAGCTCCAGGCAGCGCTGCACCACCTGCAGACAGCGGGGCTCAGCAGCCCTGTCCTTCCCTGGGAACCCCATCCCTGCCCTGGGATCCCATCCCTGCCCTGGGAACCCCATCCCTGCTCCAGAGCCCCCATCCCTGCCCTGGGAACCCCATCCCTGCCCTGGGAACCCCATCCCTGTCCCGGATCCCCATCCCTGTCCCAGATCCCCATCCCTGCCCCAGATCCCCATCCCTGCCCCAGATCCCCATCCCTGCCCCAGATCCCCATCCCTGCCCCGGATCCCCATCCCTGCTCTGGGATCCCCATCCCTGTCCTGGATCCCCATCCCCGTCCCGGATCCCCATCCCCGTCCCGGATCCCCATCCCTGCTCTGGGATCCCCATCCCTGTCCCGGATCCCCATCCCTGTCCCAGATCCCCATCCCTGTCCCGGATCCCCATCCCTGTCCCAGATCCCCATCCCTGTCCCGGATCCCCATCCCTGTCCCAGATCCCCATCCCTGTCCCGGATCCCCATCCCTGTCCCGGATCCCCATCCCTGTCCCGGATCCCCATCCCTGCCCCGGATCCCCATCCCTGCTCTGGGATCCCCATCCCTGTCCCGGATCCCCATCCCTGACCCGGATCCCCATCCCTGCTCTGGGATTCCCATCCCTGTCCCGGATCCCCATCCCTGTCCCGGATCCCCATCCCTGTCCCGGATCCCCATCCCCGTCCCGGATCCCCATCCCTGCCCCGGATCCCCATCCCGGATCCCCATCCCCGTCCCGGATCCCCATCCCTGTCCTGGGCAGCCCTGCAGGACCTCGAGCGAGCTCTCACTCACGTTCCTCAGCCTGGCCCCTGTCCGTGCCGTGAGCAGGACGTGGGCGCCCATCCTGGCCAGGTGGTAAGCCATCTGCTCCCCGATGCCCGTGCTGGCTCCGGTCACGATCACCCGCTTGCCCCGCAGCATTTCTGGGGGGGAGGCAGGGCCAAGTGGCTTCCCCAGCGCTGCAGCAAAGCCCTGCGCCTAAAGCAGCACGATGGCTGCGAGCCCCTCCGGGCAGGCGTTGGCTGGAAGGTGAAGGAGCCCAAAGCAGCCACACCAGCAGGGCTCTCCCGTCTCCTGGAAAAGCTGCTGCATCCCCCCGGCACTGCAGTGACACAGGGACAGCTCTGGGCTCCCCCAGCAGCTTTCTCCACAAGCCAGGGCACAACTTATCAACTCTGTAATAAAGGCAATCCACTGAGTGCGTGCTCCAAACTTGGAACGCTTACGAGCCCTGTTTATAAAACTTTTCCTGCACATGGGGAAATGGAGCACTCGGTGCTCTCTCCCTCTCACCCCCTGCCTCACCTGCTCCCTCAGGAGGTTTTCTGCCTTGTTCAGTTTGGTTTTAAATCTTTGTCAAAGCAATTCCCAGTATCTGCCACCACACAAAGGCTCGGCCGTGGCGTGCTCCGAGCTCTGCCCGGTCTCTACGCAAAACACCCAAATGTGGCTTTTTGTCGTTTTTTCCTAAAGTCAGACTCGCTTTGGATACTTACCCGGTTTGAAAGTGTCCCTCGCAGAATAAAACCAGAAGGCCAAAACCAATCCCAGAGAGGGAATGAGAATCTTTTGCAAGCGACCCATCCCACTGTGGAGTCAGGAAATGCAGCACGGGAGAGAAGGAAGGAACAAAAAACCCTCTGCAGAGCTGCTGCTGAGGGAAGCAGCAGTGTGACCCTTTAAAAACTTGTTAGCAGAGGAGCTGCGGCTTCCAGAGCCCTGGAAAATCCCGGGTGGGTGGATGGATGAGCCAAGCAAAGCCTTTGGTTCGCTCCCTGCTGCTCGGCCTGGCCAGCGGGGCTGTTTGGGTTCTGCCCGGCTCTTTTCATATTTCCTGTCCTACATTAAAATGCAGAATTTTGTACAACACCCTGGAAGAGGTGTGTCTTTGCTGAGCAGCGTCAAGTTTCACTTGGAGAACATCAGAGGGAGCCCAGTGCAGGTGGCTGAACGTTGTCCTTTACTCCTGCAGCCCCGGGCAGGGATGTGCCCGGCTCGGGCAGGGACACCCCAGCTGCTCCCGTGCTCCCCAAAGCTGCTCCTGCCCCTGGGCTGCTGGCAGCAGGGACCCAGCAGCACATGGCACCCCAAACAGCCCCAGGAACCCTCTGCTGAGGCAGGGCTGAGTTTTTAATCTCTTTTTTTTTGTCTGTGAGCAGGGGCTGAGCTGGATCCATCTGTGGGGTGCAGCCACCTCAGCCCCAAGGGGCACAGGGAGCTTTGCAGGGAAACACTGGATGTGTTTTCTGCAGATAAATCAGTGGCCTTGCTGCCGTGGCTCCTCCTTGGGGCTTTGCAAGAGCTTTGTTCTGACTTTGAGATGAATATAATGGTGAGGAAAGCCCACAGAACGCCCTGTGGCTCCCAAGGCTGAGCAAACCCCACGCCGTGTGCCGTGGGGACAAAGCTCGTCCCAGCTTTGCTCTGGGGTCTCCATCCGCAGTTCCAGCCCTGGGGAAGGGCTGGGGGAGCTCCTGTGTGCCCTGCCAGAGCCTCGCTGCTCTGCTGGGACTAAAGCTGTGTTTGCAGGCTGAATCCTCACCTTCCTGGGGCACAGCACTCTGCTTGCCTCTCTGACAGACCAGACAGAATTGTCCAATGGCTCTTTGCCCTCCTATGACATCTTTAAAGCACGAGTGCTTTACTTCAGTGTTGTGCTTGGTAGAGCAGCTGCTCTCTGGCCTTGCTGCTGCTTTATGGATGATATTTTTCCTTTTCTGCCTTTCTGCTCCACTCTCAACTCTGCCTGTGACAAGAAGTGCTCAGCCCACTCTGGGTCAGATAAAACCAGCATAGCCACTGCTCTTCCTGCCTGCCTTTGGGCAAACTGAGCTGTCATCGTGGGGCAACCATTTCATTCCTGTGGAAAAGGAAAGAAAATGATGTAATTAACTGTATCTCAGCTGGGATCTTGTCTGTGGCTGGCAGGCAGAGAGGCTCTGCTCAAGATATTTTAGTTTATTACGGGCATTAGCAAAGCAATAACCACCAACCTTTGTGCAGCATCTGCGAGTACGACAGGAAAGAACTGTGTTCTTTGATCCGTGGGGATGGAGCACCGGGGGATTCCAGAGCCAGCACTGGAATCTTGCTGGTGGTGACGAGAACTGAGGGGTCGGGCTGGGGTGTTGCAAATAGCTGAAAATGAAGGACTGAAATAGGGAATATTTTGGATAAAGGCGAGCCCAGTTTTCCGTATAAGCAGCTCCAGTGCTGTTTTGTGTGTGGAGGGAAGCGGGGCCGGGGCTGCCCACAGGGTTTGTTCCCAGCTGCCATCCCCCCAGGGTGCTGCTGCTCCTCGCTCCCACTCGCGGCTTTTTCTGGCCTTGGTTTCCTGTGTGCAGCCGAAGAACTTGCTTTGAACTTTTCCTGGGGGCGGGGAGCAGGAGAGGCTGGCGGGGAAGGATTTTCTGGAGCTGGCTGGGGAAGGCTTTTCTGGATCTGGCCGGGGAAGGCTTTTCTGGAGCCGGCTGGGGGAGGATTTTCTGGATCCAGCTGGGGAAGGGTTTTCTGGATCTGGCTGGGGAAGGCTTTTCTGGATCTGGCCGGGGAAGGCTTTTCTGGATCTGGCTGGGGAAGGCTTTTCTGGATCTGGCTGGGGAAGGCTTTTCTGGAGCCGGCTGGGGGAGGATTTTCTGGAGCCGGCTGGGGGAGGCTTTTCTGGATCCAGCTGGGGAAGGCTTTTCTGGATCCAGCTGGGGAAGGCTTTTTCTGGAGCCAGCTGGGGGAGGATTTTCTGGATCTGGCTGGGGAAGGCTTTTCTGGATCCGGCTGGGGAAGGCTTTTCTGGAGCCAGCTGGGGGAGGATTTTCTGGAGCTGGCTGGGGAAGGCTTTTCTGGAGCCAGCTGGGGGAGGCTTTTCTGGATCTGGCTGGGGAAGGCTTTTCTGGATCTGGCTGGGGAAGGCTTTTCTGGATCTGGCTGGGGAAGGCTTTTCTGGATCCGGCTGGGGAAGGCTTTTCTGGATCCGGCTGGGGAAGGCTTTTCTGGATCTGGCTGGGGAAGGCTTTTCTGGAGCCGGCTGGGGAAGGCTTTTCTGGAGCCGGCTGCTCCGAGCCTTGGTGGGGCAGAGCCCAGAGCCGTGCCCAGAGCCGTGCCCGCTGTGGCAGAGCCGTGCCCAGAGCCGTGCCCAGCCCTGCTGCTCCTGAACACCACTCTGGGCCGTTCCCCAGGGATTCCGGTCCCGCGGTCCCTCCGTGCCCGGCAGCTGGAGCTCCCGGGGATGCTCCTGCCCGCTGCCCGCCCCGCTGGCGGCTCGGGGAGGAAACTTGTCCCGGCAGAAACCGGGAGAGGGAAATTGGAAGCTGGAAACCGGAGAGCCCTGCAGGAGCGCGTTCCAGGGCACGCTGGGCTGGGGCAGGTTTCTGCAGGCAGCTCCAAGGCTCAAAACACTTGGCAGGAATTTGGATACTGCTTTTTTTTTTTTTTTTATCCCCTTCTTTTTTTTTTTTTTTAATTTTCCTTTTTTTGTGTGATATTTGTCTTTTTTCAAATCATTATCAAATCTGGGTCAAATGCAGAGGATTTTCCTTTTTATTTTTTTTTTTTTAATTTCCCCTTTTGCTTTCCTTTTTCTCAGAGACATTAAAATAATATTTTTCCTACCCAGCTGTGCCAGTGCCCTTTGCCATGAACACAGCTCTAATTATTTTTTTACAGGGCCATTACAATATCAAGGCTACCCCCAGTTCTACTTTTCTACTTGACATCCTGCAGAAGAACCCCATCACTGCACAGCTACACGGCTGGAAATGCACTCCCAGTCCCAAGGGAGATGAGAGGATTGTAGGGTGGCTCTGGCTCGGTTTGACATCACATTTCTGCACACTGCTGGCTCAGAGAAATTACTCTGATGTTTAAGTCATTTCCAAGACCTAAATTTGTGGTTTTTCTCCGTGTGACCAAATTGGGAATTGCTGCCTTGAAATGTCACGGTTGGAACAGCGGCTGCTTGGAGCCTTGGCCGCTGTCCACGTTCCCAGTGCCCTTGGGGCTGGGTGCCGAGGCTGATACTCTTATCTGCACCCCTAAATTTAGCCCGGCAGCCGCTGGGGTATGCAGCGTCCGCACTGCAAATAGCAGCGAGGGCTCCGAAGGCATCCAGAGGCAGCTGAGCCGAGGGGAGGGCCCCAGCTCCGGGGAGGAGGGAATTTGTGACAGCTCCAGCCTGAAATCAGATCTCTGAAAGATGGCCACAGACAAAGCCTCACTGGATTTTGTGCCAGCTGCATTTTCCCTGAGCATTTAATGCACCAGGAGAGTGTCACTTTACAGGCTGGAACAAACCAGGTTCAGACAGCAGAACTCAACCTCAGGGGCACCCAGCAATGTCACCCAGCCCTGGGCAGTGTGTGGCTCTCCCCAGGAATTTGTCCCGCAGGGTCTGGGTTTAACTCAGCCTTAAAGGCTCTCCCCAGCCGCTCCCTGGTCCTGTCTGTGCCTTATCCCATCTGCTCTGTCCCAGTGATTATAATGAAACTATTCTGCAATAGGCCCAGGGCCTGTGGCCATCCGGGCTCTGGGATGCTGTGGGGTGCTGTGGGGTGCTCTGGGATGCTGTGGGATGTTGCAGGATGCTGTGGGGTGCTCTGGGATGCTGTGGGGTGCTGTGGGGTGCTGTGGGATGCTGTGGGATGCTGTGGGGTGCTGTGGGATGCTGTGGGGTACTGTGGGATGCTGTGGGATGCTGTGGGATGCTGTGGGATGCTGTGGGGTGCTGTGGGGTGCTGTGGGATGCTGTGGGGTGCTGTGGGGTGCTGTGGGGTGCTGTGGGGTGCTGTGGGTGCCCTCTCCCCCTCTCGCAGTGCCCCTTTCCCGGGGGCAGGCTGGCACACCCGGAGGAGCGCTGCTCCGGGACACGGAGATTCTTTAACCCAGCCTTCCCTGCCTGCTGCGAATGTCACACCTCGTTAAAGCTGGGATGGGCAGCGCCGGACTTCCTCAGCTGTGGCTCCCTTCAGGCTGAATTCTGTTTTCCCATGAAACTTCCATCGGTATCAGGGAGGAGCAATTAAAAAAAAATTTTTTTTAAATTATTTTTTATCTCCTCTTTCCATTCCTCATTCCATTTCCTTCTCCTTCCATTTCTCCTTGTGTTTTCCCATCCCTCCTTCCATTTCTGCTTTTTCTCTTAAAAAACTTATGTTTTTCCTTCATCCAAAAAACCACCTCAAGGTTGTCTCAGCAGCCTTGCCAGAGACCAAAGGGTTTGTTACGGACTAAATGAAGTATTTCTCAAATATTATTTTAAATTGAACTCTAATTTTGATTGAGGAAAAAGTACTTGAAATTTGAAAGCTTGAGCAGAGTTTTTGTGCAGATACTGGGTGGGATTCTTTCTCCACTCTGTGCTGCTGGGTTTGTTTTGGTAACAGAAATAATTGTCAACAAAATGAACTGTGGGTTGTGTATTATGAAAATGAAATAGTGAACTTCAGCCTATTCTGATATTTTCAGGTCCTGATCTTACGTTGTGCAGCTCTGGGAGGAGCTGGCATTGGGCACTGGGGTCTGGCAGGGCTTGTGAATTTTCCATGATCCAGTGTTTGGCTCAGTTGTTTTGCCTTTAGAGCGTGGCACGCTGCTGCTGCATCCCGCAGCGCCGCTGAGGTGTGACTGCCGCTCCTCCTGCCCTGCGCTGCCTCTGAGCAGATAAAGAGGATTTTCTGCCTGCTCAGGGCTGGCGGGGCGGGTTTGCTGCCTCCCCTCTGGAGCGCGTTGGGATCTCAGCCGTGGCTGGCTGCAGACTTTGACTGACACGACTCAGTCCCAAATGCAACAGATTCTTGCTAAGCCCCAGAACATTTTTTAAATAGGTGAAAGTCCTCTAATGATCCTGGCAGCGGATCCTGAAGCCTGGAGCAGTCTCCTCAGCCTGCAGCCTGCCTGGGCCATCTCTGGCTTTTTCCATGTGACACCCTGTGACTCTGGAATCCAGTGTCACTCTGCACGCTCAGGTGTCCGTGGTGCCTTTGTGAAGCACCCCAGGAAAGGTGGGAGGCTTTTGGTTTTGGGATTTTTAGCTGTGCAGCAGCTGGAGCCTGCTGGAGGACTGCCAGGGCGAGAATGGGGTTTAGATTTATTTTAAACCAGTTCTGTGCACACGTGGCCGTGGCAGAGATAAATCTGTGCCATTGAACCCACATAACCCCTGAAGCACAGCCCCACCTCCAGCTGGGGCATGTGGCACCCGTGTGACACAAATGCCACCTCCGTGTGACAAGTGCCACCTCCTCCCCCCTTGGGAAGGAGCAGAGGGACAGGCAGGGCAGGGCAGAGCAGCCTCCGTGGGGTTTTTGGGGAGGGGCAGCCCCCTCCTCCTCTGTCCCCTGCGTCCCCCCTGCCCCGCAAAAGGAGCCAGAGCCGCGAGCAAACCCTCAGCAGAGCAGCACGAGAAGGTTTGGAAAATAAAAGCAGCAAGAGAGAGCACTGGTACCATATAAAATATTTATTGATCTTGCAAAACGGTGTAAAATGCGTCCGTAAGAAAAATAAAAGAAACCGTGCTGTGCGTCCTGCACAGGTTCATACCAACAAAAGGTATTTTTCCCCACTGCTGCACAGCAGCAAATAAAACCCTTCACTTGTGGCAGTCTCCTTGAGCCGAGCCTTCTCTTCGTGCTGGAACCCCCGGGGCGAGCGGGGTCTCTGTGCGGTGGGGGCCGGCCTAGGACGCGTGCTGCCGGGTCACCAGGGCCCTCTGCAGCCCCGGCAGGGCCGCCTTGCCCTTGTCCGGCACCAAATCCTCCCTTTTCTGCGGCACCGGCTGCTCCCGGGGCGCCGCCGGCTTCTCCTTGTCCTGCTCGTCGTCCAGGCTGGCCGCGGAGCTGAAGGGGCTGCACACGGTCTCCACCAGCCCGATGACCACCCCGAAGAAGGCCAGCACGCTGCCCAGCATGTACAGCTTGACCATCTTCCTGTTGGGCTTCTGGCTGAGCATTTCTTTGGCGAAGGGGATCAGCTCGTGCACGGTTTCCATCTGGGTTCTGCGGCAGCGGGTTTAGATGTCACCTCTGGAAGAGAGGAGAGAGGGACACGAGTTAAATCCAGCTGCTGTGGTGGCGGAGCTCTCCGGGCTCCCTGAGCCCCCTGCAGACCCGCAGCTGTGCTTTAAATGGGGATCGGGGATTTTTGCTAAAGGTTTGCCTCAGGAAAAAGCACCCACCCTGTCCCCGAGGTGCCCCAGGAGCCGGCCACCCTCCCCGGGACCGAGCCACCCTCCCCGGGCTGCGGTGCGGGGCACACATCGCTGCTCCCACGCGGTTTGAGCAGCGTCCCGTCCCGTCCCGTCCCGTCCCGTCCCGTCCCGTCCCGTCCCGTCCCGCAGCCCCTCTCAGCCCTTACCGGCGTTGCTGCGGGGCTGTGCAGTGCAGGGAGCGCTGCGGTGTTGCTGCGGTGTTGCTGCGGTGTTGCTGCAGGGCTGAGCAGTGCAGGGAGCAGTGCAGGGAGCGCTGCGGTGTTGCGGTGTTGCTGCTGTCGCTGTCGCAGCCGCTCCGCTGCAGCCGCTGCCCGGGGCCGCCGCCGCCGCCTTTTATCGGTGCCGGGGCGGGCGGGGCGGGGGCCGGGCCGGGAGCGGGGCCCGGAGCTCGGGCCAGCCCGGCCCCCCCGCGCTTGGCAGCTCCTGCCCCTAATCCGGCCAGAACGAAAAAAAAACCGCTTTTTTTTTTTTTTTTAAACCCTTTCCTCCCCCACTTTGTAAATATTTTTAATTTTTTATCTCCTCTTTCCATTCCATTCCTCCTTCCATTTATTTCTCCTTCCATTTCTCCTTGTGTTTTCCCATCCCTTCTTCCATTTCTCCTTTTTCTCTTAAAAAAACTTATGTTTTTCCTCCCTCCAAAAAAACACCCCAAGACTGTCTCAGTCGAATTCCCAAACCAGAGATCTGATGCCCGGCTTGCTGTGCAGCTCCGTACCTGCTTCTGCAAGAAACATTTCCTGTGTTCATAGAAGCTTTGCCGCTCGCCTGGGAGGCAGGGAGAGGATCTGCATCCATGGCTCCCAAAGCAGGGCAGCGTTGGGATCGGGCCCGGGGCTGGCGGGGCCAATTCAGCAAAACGTCCCTGCCCTGCTGCCCGCGGGGGAGGGGGCTGAGAAAGGGGACAGGGCTGAGAAACGCCCCAGGGACGCGGCGGTGTCACCGGGCGAGGTGTGACAGTGTCTGGAGAGGGTTTCTCCAGGTGCCTCAGCGAGGGGAAGCGTCAGCAGGTGATTCGGCAGCTGTGACATCCCCTGCCCTCCTGGGAGGGACAGAACTTCGGGGAGCTCCTAAGCTGGGGAGGTTACATCAACTTCAGATCCGCACTTCACTTTTCCTGCACTTGGAGCTGAATCTGTGTCACCCTTTGTGTCACCCTTTGTGTCACCCTTTGTGTCGCCCTCTGTGCCACCTGCAGCACGCTGCTGTTTCCATCCTGGGCTGCAGCCAGGCAGTGTTGCACCAATACCCCCCGGCATTACTGATGATGCAAGAACGATTGCATCATCATCACCATCATCACCATCATCGGCTGCAGGTCCGTCAGAAGGAATGCTCTGGGTTCCAGGCACATCTCAGCAGCTGCTGAGCCCAGAGGGCTGCTGAAGCCACGAGAAGTTGTTGGGATTTCCAGCAGATGATGGACTCAGGGACAGACTTCTTGGCGGATCCGTGTGCTGAGAGGAGGGGAATGGCTCTGCTGGGCAGTGTATAGAAATTAAAATATCAGCTGGTGTTGTAGCAGCAGTTTTAGGGAGAGGGTGCGTGTGGAAGGAGGCAAAGCTCCCTCCCTTCCTTCCCTCCTGCTCCCCGGGCTTTGATGCCCCCACGCTGCTGGGTTCCCTGCCCACGAGAGGTGCCAGGGCGCTGCTGACCCGCCCGAAAAGGGGCACGGCCCTTGAATCGGAGGGGTTTTCCCTCCCCAGAGCCGAGCTGTGCGGGCTGTGTGGGGCACTGAGTCACCCCTGGCTCCTGACATCCCGCACGTCCCGAGGCTGCCCCTGCCCCAGGAAAACGCTCCTGCTGAAAACTGGGTTGTTCTTTTTTTCCTGCAAGTTCTGAGCCTGCTTAGGAAATTGTATTGCAAGACTGGCTGTAAAAGTTGCTAAAGACTTGTCTATCCCTCCTCAGCGTCTGGGTTTTTTTACTTTAAATAAAGGGTCCTTATCTTCTCTGCCAACTTGGCAGCCGAGGTTGCAGCCGATTCCTGACTTCGGGCTGTGTTTTTTCTCTTCTGCAACGCTCAGGAAAATGGCCATTGGAGAAAAGATAGCTGGAGGAGACAGCGACCAGACAGGGGAAGTTCAAGGTCACGGCTGCTCCCGCAGCTCTTTGGGGGTCGTTGTGTGCTCCAGGGAGAGGTGGGGGCTGCCCTGGCCCTGCTCACGCCCAGCAGCAGCGGCCGAGCCACACAAAGGCCGCTGTGGAGCCTTGGAGTTGTGACATTTCACTTACAAAAGTGATTTTCGGCTGGTTTTGGGTTTTTCAGGCAGGGTTTTGTTGCCTGCTGAGCCTTGTGTCTGCAAGTCTTTTCCTGAGGGCTGGGAAGGGTGCTCGTGTTGGTAAAGTGCTGATGGAGATGTCCCTGCATTCCCAAAGTACTAGAGCTGGAGCTTTTGGGCTGACACAGAGCTCAGGATAATTTGATTACTATTTAGTTTAATAATAAACTAATCAGCTGATAATCATCTCTGGCAAACACTTCTCATAGCAGCACTCAGATTGTGTTGATCTAATTTAACAACATTCAATTCAATTTTGGTTTAGATTACAGTAACAAAGTCTGTGCAAGCTCGTTGTGTGGACATTTAAATTGAATTAAGTGGATAAAACGATTAATGATTTAAACCAAATTAGACTAATTTTAGCTGTTCTAAATCTTATTTAGGAGAGTCTGCGTGAGGATGCTGTCAGGTTTAATCGCAACTTTGATTAAAGGAGGCTTTGTGGCTGGGGAGCCGCAGGAGTTTCACGTCACGGGGGGAAGAGCTGAGCCCGAGCCCGGCCGGGAGGGAGCGGGATGCGGCAGCTCGGGCACGATGCTTGGAACCCGGCTGGGAGGGAGCGGGATGCGGCAGCTCGGGCACGATGCTCCGGAGCCGGAGGGATGCGGCAGCTCGGGCACGATGCTCCGAGCCCGGCCGGGGCTGCCGCCGGGCAGATCTGCGGGATCTGCTCGGGGATGCTGAGCTGCGGCAGCTGGGTGCCCTGCCAAGGCTGAGCGTCCTCCTGGCACGGCTGCCTGGCACGGGTCACCGCGGTAGCCGGGGGTGACCTTGGCCGTGCTCTGGGGCGCGGAGCGAGCCCCGCTGCCAGCCCTGAGGAGGTGCTCGGCTCGGGTTTCACCGGCCCGGGGCTGGCACACTCCTCCAGCCCGGGGCTGGCACACTCCTCCAGCCCGGGCTGGCACTCTCCCTGCTGGCACGGCAGGCGCTGGCCATGCCGCGGGTGCGTGCTGGAGGCTCCGGGAGGAGGAGAGCTGCCCTGGGAGGGGCTGGGAGGGAAAGGGAGCTGCCCCTCCTGCCAGAACACCCAGGACTGTTACTATGGCACACGAGAAAGATTGATGCCAGCTGCTGTTATTGCCACAGTAGAAGACTTAATTTATTTCTTTTTTACTCCAGCAGTTAGAGTTTTCCAAAGGTGGCAGTGGATTGGAGGGTGAAAGTGCCACCTCTCCAACGAACTGGACAAACCACCAGTCTATCAAATTTCTCTGCCTCTATGAAGGAATGCAGAACAATCAATTATTTACAGAATATGTGTGAGAAGGTTTGCTACAAGAATGTAAACTCAGAAGGATTTAGAAAATCTTAAAAAATCAGAACATTTCCAGGATGTCTGATCTGCTCGGGCACAAGCTGCTGCAGGTGTGTCACCCTGAAACGCTCAAGGAAACAAGGACAGGAAAAGGAAAGGAAACCCCAAAGCCCAGCAAGCTGTGCTGAAGATGTGTCCTGTGGAAAAAGAATAAATAATGCAGCTCTGCTTCCACTAGCCTGGCTGTGCCTGCTGGGCTGGGCCCACAGGAGCTCCCCAGGCTGTGGTGGCCACAGGGTGGACAGCTCTGGCTGTGGTGCCCTGGTCACTGTGGTGCCCTGGTCACTGTGGTGCCCTGGTCACTGTGGTGCCCTGGTCACTGTGGTGCCATGGTCACTGTGGTGCCATGGTCACTCTGGTGCCATGGTCACTCTGGTGCCATGGTCACTGAGGCTTTGGGGGATTCGCTGGCTGGCACCAGGGGTGCAGAGACCCCTCCATTCCACAGCCTGGAAAAGCCAAAACCCCCAGAGGCGAGCTGGATGCTTTCCTAATGGAATATTTTCCTGTTTAGAGAATGGGGACGTGACAAAAATAACGCCGCAAGGATAATTTTATCAAGGCCCCGGTAGAAAGAGAGCACAGTGCCAGCCTGTGCCCTGCCAGCTCTGCAGCGTGGCCCTCCTGCCTGGGGGGCTGTGCCCAGCCCTGCTGCCCCACGGGGGTTCTGGGGATACTGGGGATACTGGGGATACTGGGGATACTGGGGATACTGGGGATACTGGGGCATTCTGTGCCGACCCATCGTGGGTCAGGCCACAGCGGGTGGGGAAAGGAGCTGGGGGGGAAGGAAAACCCAATTTAAGGGCAAATCCCGAGCCTTTGCTTTGCTGTCCAGGTGGTGGGAAGGGATCTGGGACACCTCTGAGCTCCTGGGCCGGGCTGGGTGTGCAGCAGGGCCTGAGCTCTGCCTGTCCCTCCCTGGCTGCAGGGCCTGCCCCAGCTGTGCCCGCAGCTGGCACTGCTGCAGGGCTGCACTGGAGCCTGCGGCCACAGGGCTGCTGCACTCTGGAGCCAGCTCCCAGAGTTATTGGAATTTAAACCTAAAGTAGGTCAGTGGCGTTTTGGTCCAAAGTTTTATTTGCTTTCAGAGCAGGTTTTCAGAACACAAATTGGAATTTCATCAGGAATTCCTGAAATGCTTTTAAAGGAGATCATGGTAATTAGCAAAGGAGTGATTTAAATCATATCTGCTGGAATGAGGAGGTGGTTTGCTGGTTAGATTTGAATTAAAATGGGAAATGAAAAGATTAGCTGGGATAAAATCTCTTTTATTACTGATATCATTAATCCTCCAACAGAGAGGGTTATCAGAAAGTTACAACATGAGACATCATTTCTTACCCCTGATAAAACTCTCCCAAGCAGCTTCAGTGCCTCCAGCTCCATGTCCCGGGACTCTTCCAGGTTTTCCCACAAAGGTTGCAGGCACCTGGCAGGACTCAGGCTGAAGGGAGGTTTCATCCCAGCTCTGAGAGTCCGGACTCTGCCCCTCCCTGTGCCAAGATCCTGCTCAGCATAAGCAAATTATCCCCCTGCCTGTTTTATCCATTGTAAGGCAGCTGCTGGTGCAGCAAATGTGCTTTCAGGGATTGTGCTTCAGACATTTGTTAATCCTTCAGTGAAAATTGTAACAGCAGCATTAAGTATTGTTCAACTTCTGTATGCTTGAACTATAGAACTCTCCTCAAGCAGCATCCTTCTCCTTGTGGAGGTTCTGCATTTCAAGGGATTAATGTTCTTTATGCAGTGCTCTGTCCTTGATTTCCAGTTCCTTTTGTGTTTCTGTCAGCTCCAGAGAGAGAAGTTAAAAACTAAACAGAGCAGGAACATTCCCGCCTGGCCTGGGCTGGCTGAAGGTGTCACAGCAGCTGAATCCAAAGCTGCTGAACTCCAACAGTGTCCTTGGAAAAGCTCCCGAGGGAATGGAGCACTCGTGTGCCTCTAATCTGAACAGAAAGTAGTGTCAGCCTGGAGAAGTAAAACAGAGCCACTCATGCAGGAGTCACATCCTTTCCCCTTTGGGCTGCAAGGCCTGAGTGTGCTCAGTGCTGAGCTCAGCCAGTTCTGATTCACCCTGTGAGTGCAGAGGGGCACCTGCAGTGCCTTCCTCCCCTGTGCTCATCCCCCTCCAGAACCTTCCTCCCCTGTGCCCATCCCATGGGCTCCAGAACCTTCCTCCCCTGTGCTCATCCCATGGGCTCCAGAACCTTCCTCCCCTGTGCTCATCCCCCTCCAGAACCTTCCTCCCCTGTGCTCATCCCATGGGCTCCAGAACCTTCCTCCCCTGTGCTCATCCCCCTCCAGAACCTTCCTAGCCTGTGCTGCTCCCATGGGATCCCTGGGATCCCGCCTGGCACGGGGATCCCGCCTGGCACGGGGCTCTGCCTGTGCTGCTCCCGTGGTCCCGGGCTGCTGCTCTGTCCCTGGAGAAGAGCTCCCCGCAGTTGTGTCCCCTGCTGCCTCAGGGCAGGGGATGTCCCGTGACTCAGAGCATGATTTCCTGCAGGAGTGAATGGTATTTGTTTTCCAGGGAATGTCTGCCCAGCCCTCTGAGGGCTGTGGGCACGGCCTGGCACAGGTTGGCATAGGCTGGAGAGGAGCTGGAGCCCTGCGAGCATCCCTGTCTGTCCCACCGACCCCGGATTGCTCCAGCGCTCGCATTTCATTTGCCGTGGAGCATTTCTGCCTCAGTCACAGTTCCGGCCGTGTTCCCTCTGCTGGCCAGGACAGCCTGGGGCTGTTCCGGCTCCTGACTCCCCTCGGGGCTCTCAGGGACCCCCGCCCCATCCACCCGCTCACAGCCGATCTTCCCGGGCCCATTTTCATTGGCGTGCAGTTGATATTCTGTAAACGAGCCTTTTCCTCCGTTTTGTTCTTGTTTGAGCTGGTGGGGCTGGAATTGCAGGTGATGTTTTCCCTTGCCGTGCCTGGCCGGGACCCTTCCCACTCGCCAGGCGGCTCTGGGGGGTTCGGCTGTGCAGGGGCCGTGTCGGCAGCTCGGGGCACGTCTCATCCTCCCTTTCTCCTGAAGACATTGCAGGCTTTGCGTCTCATCCTCCCTTTCTCCTGAAGACATTGCAGGCTTTACATCTCATCCTCCCTTTTTCCTGAAGACATTGCAGGCTTTACATCTCATCCTCCCTTTCTCCTGAAGACATTGCAGGCTTTACGTCTCATCCACCCTTTCTCCTGAAGACATTGCAGGCTTTACATCTCATCCTCCCTTTCTCCTGAAGACATTGCAGGCTTTACGTCTCATCCTCCCTTTTTCCTGAAGACATTGCAGGCTTTACATCTCATCCTCCCTTTCTCCTGAAGACATTGCAGGCTTTACGTCTCATCCTCCCTTTCTCCTGAAGACATTGCAGGCTTTCTCCTGGCGGGGCCGGGCGGGGCCGGGCACAGGAATGCGGCGTTACCGCATTGCTGAGCAGGAGCCGAGCCCGTGCGCCGCAGCTCGGCCCGAGCAGGCTCGGCGCTGCTTTCACACTCTGCAGCCCGAGGGACGATATTTTTAATTTTCCCAGCTCTGTGTGCAGCCCTGCTCGGAGCTGCCGCCCTCAGCCTGACGTGCCGGTGTCACTCGGGTGGGGATGGGACGTGGGTGACACCAAGGACAGCGCAGCAGGAGAGACCCGGAGCCACCCGGGGTCCTGCCGAGCCCCCCACCAGTGTGGGAGAGGAGCTGGCTGCGGGGTTATTCCACTGAGGTACATGCAGAGGGCTCGGCGAAGTTTTGCTCAGGTTGAAAACCAGTTTGAGCTGAAATCCGGCGTGTGGGCAGCGCTGGGTGGTGGCGGCAGCAGTCTGAGCTGCCTTCGCTCAACAGTCCTCACTTCAAAGAGGTGTTTAGCTTAGAAGTTTGTGCCTTTGCTGCCGCAGTATAATAATAATAATAATAATAATAATAATAATAATAATAATAATAATAAAGGTACGCTGCTGTTTCCCTCAGTGTTTGAAGGCTGGAGCTGAGGTGCTGCGAGCGGCACTGCCCTGCGGGCGGTGTGGGCACAGCGTGCGGAACCTGCCCGGTGCCGAGCCGGCCCCAGGCTCCGGGAACCGGCTCCAGGCTCCGGGAACCGGCTCCAGGCTCCGGCACAGCCCCGGAACCGGCTCCAGGCTCCGGCACAGCCCGGGCGGGTCAGACGGAGCCCAGCTGGGCTCTTTCCCCGCCCGGTGCCCGCGGATCGCGGTGCCCGCCCGCAGCTATGCGCTCACAGGGCGTGGATGTCTGGGGATCCCTGAATCACTGCTCTGTCATCGCTGCGCCCACGGGCACCTTCTCTGCAGGTGAGGCAGGGCGTTTAAAGCCTGCCAGGCTCGGCCGGGCTCGGAGCTCTGCGGTGCCGGGGACGCGGGGACAGCGCAGGGCACGGGGCAGGTGAGGTTTCTGTTCGCTGCGGGTGTGTGCTGGCAGCATCCCCCCTGGGCTGTCCCACGGGGCTCCTTTCCCTGCAGGAATCTCTCACAGGAGGTTTTTATGGATCTCTCCTTTTCCTGGAATGTGACTTCGGGCCGCCGCGCCAGGCTGGAGCTGGGATTGACTCTGGAAGGGAAGGGTGGGGCTGGGGCACAGAGAGGGGCTGGGGCACAGAGTGGGGCAGGGGCACACAGAGGGGCTGGGGCACAGAGAGGGGCTGGGGCACACAGAGGGGCTGGGGCACACAGAGGGGCTGGGGCACAGAGTGGGGCAGGGGCACAGAGAGGGGCTGGGGCACACAGAGGGGCTGGGGCACACAGAGGGGCTGGGAGGGGGCCTGGGGGCTGCCCGGCTGTGTGTGCACACTCCATCCCCTCCGGGCTCATTGCCTTGGAGGCAAATTCAGTCTCAGCATCTGATTTTCCTCTTCATTATTCTTGATTTCCCCCCACGCTATTCTGGGTAGATTAATTAAAACTATCTCCCTGTGAAGTGAGAAGGAAGCAGGACCTGGACTGAGCTTTTGAACTGATATTTTCTGCTCTTTTCAGTCTTGCTGCAAACTCTTCCCCACGTGTGTCTGGGGCCGAATGGAGCCTCGCTGCCAGCTGTGGCCATGGGCAGTGCTTGTGCTGCTGGGTAAGGCTCACACTGCTCCCCAAAGAGCAGGGCCCGGTGGGCTAAAGAGCAGCGCTGCTGAGCCTGGCTGCGGTGCTGGGGGGTGGCAGGGGGCTGCTCCCTGGCCTGAGCTGGCTCTGGGAACAGGGGACACCTCCAGGGGTGGCTCTGGGAACAGGGGACACCTCCAGGGGTGGCTCTGGGAACAGGGGACATCTCCAGGGCTGGCTCTGGGAACAGGGAACACCTCCAGGGGTGGCTCTGGGAACAGGGGACACCTCCAGGGGTGGCTCTGGGAACAGGGGACACCTCCAGGGCTGCTCAGTTCCATGGGCAAGGCACAGAGCATCCCTGCAGCCCGAAAACTGGGGCCAGGGCAAGGAAGTGTTTTGGAAGTAACCCTCAGTACAAAGCACTCTTATTTAAAACTAAAGGTACCTGGGGCTGACACACCCTTCTCTCGGTGGGCTGGTGCATTGGGAAGCACGGCCTCGGGGCTGCTCTGGTGCAGCACGCAGCTGCCCAGCTGCCCTGCCGTGGGGCTGGTTGGTGCCCGTGCCCCTGGCAGCAGCCCTGACCTGTTCCCTGTCTCAGCTGCCCCACGGCTCCTGGCAGCACAGGGATCCTGCACCCACGGAGCCTGCTACCCTGCCCCCGGGGACCTGCTGCTGGGCCGGGCTCCTCTCCTGACAGCCTCCTCCACCTGCGGCCTCCGCCAGCCCGAGACCTACTGCACACCCCACGGACAGGTACAGCCTGCTCACCCCCCGACCCTCGGAGCCTTCCTCCACCCTCCTCCCACCCCGCCCGGCAGGGATGTGCCAGCCTGGGGGCTCTGAGCTGCCCCGAATGGGATGGGCTGCAAGGTCCTTTCCAACCCAGATCGTTCCGTGGTGCTGGGATTTGTCCCCTCCCAGCCATGCAGTGTCCCCTGGATCCCTCCTGTGCCATCCTCGTGGATGAGCCGGGCACGAAGGCAGTGCCAGGCCATGGGCACGGAGCAGCGTGGGCAAAGCATCCCAAACCTTCCTGTCCCTGGACGTTCTGGTTTTAAACTGAACTCGTATTTCGCTTGTCATAAACGGGAACATTCCAGGTCTTTCACAAGGGCTCTGGAAGCTGCTGAAGTTGTTTCCAGTCCCGGCTTGTGTGGGGGCAGGAGATCTGCAGGGGGAGATGCTTCACCCAGCTGCAGATTCCCACTGCCAGAGAGTCAGAGGGAGTTTAGGTGTAAATGTGCCCGAGCACGGAGCTGGGAGCTGCAGGGGTGATTGTCCCTGCTGTGAGCACTTCCGACAGCCTCTCTGTGCCTGCTGTCCACCCCTGAGAGCCCTGGGAGGAGCCCCGAGGGGTCAGTGCAGGACAGGCAGGAAGGGTTTGGGAAGAGATGCTGCAGAGGAAAGGAGTGGCAGCTCTCCAGTGGGGCAGTGTTTTCTGCAGCACAGCTCCACTGAGCCAGCCTTCTGCTTTTAATTCCTCTGCAAACTGGAGGCCAAGATGTGGCTGGGAGCGGATTTGCTGTGGAGCCAGTGGAGTCCTGGCTGGGCTGGAGAGATTTCCGCTGGTCCCTGAGCTCAGGGAGGGGGCAGCTCCCAGCCCAGAGGGGTGTGAGCATTGGATCCTCCTCAGCTGGGCTAGCTGCAGCATCTCTCCTCCCTCAGGTCCTTTTCCAGGCAGACAGGCACAGTCAGGCATTTCCTCCACTCCCTTTTTTTGGAGCTTTTCTGCTGTTCCCAGGGATCAGGATTTGTGCTCATCACACAAATAAACCCCTACTGCTTCCTGTGGCTTAATGAGATTTTTCTTCCAAATTTCTGCTTATAGATGAGGAAAATTGCTTGAAAATGTGCCTCTGAAATCTTCATTTAACAATGACTTTTAGCAGTGACTTATATTTGAAAAGGGGGCATGGGGGCCTTGTGCTTGGGTGAGGACAAAACCTTGATTAATCTGCACATCCCAACAGCAGCTGGAATGGGCTGGGCACCCCCTTTGCCTGACCCTGGCAGCTCTTTCAGAGGCCATCACTGTGATCCTCTGTATCATTTGTGATCTTTGAAGTGGGCCCTGGGTGCCTCTGCTGGCTCTGGATTAGTAGTGACCTGCTGGCTGCAGGATTAGGGAGGGAGGGCTCCTGGAGGAAGGCAGGGAGCAGGGCTGCAGCCGTCTCTTCCAGGCCACAAATCCCAAAACTATTTGGGTTTCATGTCCCTTGTGCCTTGCCTTACAAGCAGCAGGGTCAGAGGGGATAGGGAACAGTTAACACGGTGTTGAGTTGGATTCTGCAGTTCTGGCTCTGGGAATGGGCTCTTCTCTTCCTGACACTTTGCTCCTTTCCATTATTGCAATGAGAGATTCGGTTACTGATAGCAAATCCCCCAATTTGTGTTCTGCAGCTGTAATTGCTGATGGAGCTTTGATTGTATCAACTCTTAACTTGGGAGAAATCCCCATGGGTTCAGCATTTCCTAATTTTTCCCCTCCCTTTCTGTGCTTCCCTAATTTAAACAAAACTGAACTCGATTTCCCTATTCCCATCCTATAAAAAGCAAGCATGTTTAATTTATGGACTCCTAGGACTATTTTTTGGTTTTTGCCCTTGTTCAGTTGCCAAATAGGTACAACTCTGGAGGTGGTTTTGCAAGCTCAGCAGAGGGCATGGGACGAGGGGTTGCTGCAGCGCCCGGGCTGGCAGCGCTGCCCGCCTGCTCCTCTTTTGCAACTCTGGTGGTCAGCGATCAGCTGCAGCCTCTGCTCCATTGTCTGCCCAGCTGCAGCTCGCTCTAACCTTTGTTCTTTGCACTGCGATTGCTCCATCGCTGGCCGGGCTCAGCCCCTGAAACCCGAGCGGGAGCTCGCAGTGCCGTTTATAGCCCGGGCAGGGACGGAGGTGGGGCAGGCAGGCCCATGGCCCGGCTGAGAGCTCCGTGCTGGGAGCCTGGCACAATCCGGGTATAAACCCAGCCAGGCTGGAGAACTCTGTGCTGGGAGCCTGGCACAATCCGGGTATAAACCAGCCAGGCTGGAGAACTCTGTGCTGGGAGCCTGGCACAAACTGGGTATAAACCCAGCCAGGCTGGAGAACTCTGTGCTGGGAGCCTGGCAGAATCCGGGTATAAACCAGCCAGGCTGGAGAACTCTGTGCTGGGAGCCTGGCACAAACTGGGTATAAACCCAGCCAGGCTGGAGAACTCTGTGCTGGGAGCCTGGCAGAATCCGGGTATAAACCCAGCCAGGCTGGAGAACGCTCTGTGCTGGGAGCCTGGCACAAACTGGGTATAAACCAGCCAGGCTGGAGAACTCTGTGCTGGGAGCCTGGCAGAATCCGGGTATAAACCCAGCCAGGCTGGAGAACTCTGTGCTGGGAGCCTGGCACAAACTGGGTATAAACCAGCCAGGCTGGAGAACTCTGTGCTGGGAGCCTGGCACAAACTGGGTATAAACCCAGCCAGGCTGGAGAACTCTGTGCTGGGAGCCTGGCACAGACTGGGTATAAACCAGCCAGGCTGGAGAACTCTGTGCTGGGAGCCTGGCACAGACTGGGTATAAACCCAGCCTGGCTGGCTCTGGAGTCTGGCAGCTGCTGTGAGAGGCTGTGGTGGGCTCAGGTGTGGTTCAAGCCTCAGCTGGCACTGCCTTAACTATAGAATATTATTCTGTATCTGATATATGAATTGTAAATTAACTACAGAATATGATTCTGTATCGGATATATGAACTATAAATGAACTACAGAATAGTATTCTATATCTGATATATGAACAGTAAATGAACAATGGAATATTATTCTATATCTGATATAGATGAACTGTAAATGTGCTATAGAATATTATTCTGTATCTGATCTATGAACTATAAATGAACTATGGAATATTATTCTGTGTCTGATATAGATGAACTGCAAATGAGCTATGTGTGATACAGATGTGAATAGAAATGTATGCACAGCACTGAGGAGCACGGAGCAGCCCTCGCTGGTCCCTGCAGCCACAGGGGCACAGAGAGGGGCACAGAGAGGCTTTCACAGCCACCCTGAGCACCCTGAGAGATCTTGTGCCAGAGACAGGAGAGGAGGCAGGGCAGGAGCAGGGCTGGGTCCCTGTGCTGCTGCTGGAGCAGGCTGGGGAGCGACTCCTCAGCCTCCAGCCTGGGAGACTTTTGATATTTCAAATGTGGTTTGTGTGGGATTTCCTGCCTACCTCTCCCGATCTTTGTGGGCACCTGGTGGATGTGGAGGGGGGCAGTCCCCGTTAGCAGCTCTGGTGTCACGGTAGGAGCCGTGTGGGGTGTGGGATAAGCTGGTGCAGTTTGGGGTTTGCAGCCTGTCAAGTCATCCTGGCGGGTTCTAGATGAAGTTTTGCTGATGTGAGAACAGATGGGGTGAGGAAAACAGCACCCACGTGCTTGCTTTAAAGTGAGGGAAAGGAACTTCATTTCCTTAAACCTCATCCCTGGGATGTTTGTCCGACGGGCGCCTTTACCCCGTCTCTGCCCCCTCTGAATTTGGGGCAGAACCAAGCTGGGGGCAGAGCTCTCTCTCTGTGACCTGAGCAGAACCCTGGAGCTCATTTTCAGGTCATTTCCAGACAGCCAAGGTGACACTGATGTCATGGCAAAGAGAATCTCGGGTTCAGGCTGGGATTTGGGGTGTCCTGTGTGGGGCTGGGAACTGCACTCAGTGATCCCTTTCAGCTCCACGATTCTGTGCCAGATCTGTGATCCCAAACTGAATCCCAGTGCAGTTTTGGAATACCAGCTGCTCACTGGGCAGTTTAACCATGGTGGCAGAGCCACGGGAACTCCTGCTGCCTTTTCCCGTGGCAAAGGGAAGGATTTCCTCCCGGGCACGATGAGCCCTGCCCCAGGAGCCTGGCACAGCCACGTCCCGCAGACAGCAGTGCTGGAAGAGAGACCTGTCCTCAGAAAAGGGGCTGGAATAGGGAATTACACAGCCTGGCTTTGCAGGGCCTTTGTCCCCCAGTTAACCTGCTGCCCACCCCCTTGTTTAATACCCAAAATCCCTGCATGTGCCTGAATTCCCACTGCTCTCCAGAGCGTTCCCAGATAGAATTGGGATGGCCACTGCTGTCCCTATGGAATATGGGTGGTACAGAGCTGCTGCTGGGGCTGGGTGCCAGGAGCCCGGCTGGCACAGCCCTGTCCCTGCCACAGCGGGTCCGAGCTGGGACCCCCGAGCCCCACAGCCAGGAGGGGTCCCTGCCCACGGCTGCCCTGCTCAGCTTCCCTTTCTGCTGATAAGTGCAGTTTATTTTGGGCTGTGCTCCTGTGCCAGGAGGTTCTTGTTTCAAGGGCTCTCTGCTCATGTTAAATGGCAGCAGGAGCCCCTGGAATGACTTTGCTCAGGGGCCAGCAGGTTGAATTGTGTGAGTTTTTCTGGGGCTGCATGAGCAGGGAGGCTGCTCAGGAGCTGGGTCACAGGGCCAGGGAGGAGGGGAGCAGCACAGACCCATCACACATTTCAGGTCATTTTTTGAGGATTTTTCCCCCTTCCATTTATTTCTGAGACTTGACTCTTATTTAATCTGAGCACAGCAGTGTCCCCTCTCACACAACCCTGCTGTCAATTATCTTTCAAAAGTCCGGGAGGAATTTCCCTCAATCCCAGAGCCTCCATAACCCATCTTTTGGGTGTCTGGAGCAGCTCGGAGGCACAGAGGGCGAGAAGTGATTTCCTTGCAGCCTCTTTGGCCTCCCTGGCAGGCCCTGGCAGCCCCAGCCCTGGCAGCACAGCTCCGTGGCAGGAGGTGCTGCAGCCCCGTGTGCTCCTGGCCAGCTCCAGCACCCGCTGAGCTGCCTGAAAAAGGAGAAATGGGGAAGAGCTGGGAGAAGTACGTGCTGGTAGAGCTCTCCTCGTTTTGGGCCGTCACTTTTGGTAATTCCCTCTGTCCCAAGGAACTTTGAGACACATAGTCACAGCTGGTAAGAGCAAACCCTGCTCTTGTGCAATACAGGGGTTTCACAACTTACTCTGAGCATGTGAAATGAGTTTGGTTTCCAGTGTTAATTTTAGCCTTAATTTAAAAATTGAGGGGTAAAAAAAAAAAAAAAAAAAAAGAAAAAAAAGAGATTTTTGCAGCCAGCACAGCCCTGGGCTGCCTGGGAAGGGTTTGTCTCACACCATTGAAGACTGGCTTTGATTTAGCACCAGGTTTGAGTGGGGCTGTGGCTGCTGGAGAGCACCGGGGTCCCAGTTGTGTGAATGATCTCATAAGTGTGCACGAGTCACTCCTAATGAATAATTTAGCCGAGATTAACCTTTCCCCTTGCAGAAAACCTTCCTTTCTCCTTTGCTGAGCACAGTCAGGACTGGTGGGAAGTTTAATCACCGCTGGCAATTGTTCAGTAGATTATTTCTGTGGATAATTCCTGCAGCTCCCTGACAATTTGCTCCTCGTGGCCATTATCTGAAACGAGTTCTGCCTAGTCCTGATTAAATTATTTGTGATTCTCACTGGGAGAGCCAAGGAAATGGAATGATTGTATCTTTTCAGTGCTATGTTTGCTTACTTTGTGATAGTGTTATAAATATTGTAGTTTGCCAACTCCTGTGGTGGGGTATTTATAGACAGAGAACATAAAGATTGTGGAAAATAAGGAAATAGGTGGGTCACAAGTGAGGATCTCACTGTGCACCCAGCTGGGGAAGGGCTCCCGGGCCTGGGACAGAGCAGACTTGGCTCTGGGCTGTGTTAGGAATGAAACCACAGGTGAATTTTTGTAAAGCACAAATTCATTTTTAACAGGGAAACCACTAATTGTGGTGTCACCGTTCCCGAGCCCAGCCCCACGCTGGGACCCTGTTGGGGTTTGGGTTGGATCTGACTCTGTTTGGAGCTCTGAGCACAGGGGTGGCTGTGCATGCTGCTGTCCCTTGTCACCCTGCTCAGACCCTGAAAGCCAATTCCCTCCTGGGGTCCCAGCGTGCCCGTGGCCCCGGAGCCACCGGAGCCACGGCAGCCCCTGCCAGCCTTGCAGAGGTATCCCATTGCCTTCCCCGTGCCAGCTGTGCCCCTGCCAGACCCAGACCCCTCTGCAGCAGGGTGACATTTCTGAGCCCTCAGGGCCACTCCTGCTGTCTCTGGCACGCTCTGCTCCATCCCCCTAATCCCCCTGGGATGGTCAGCGTGACAGACGTGTCCCACTGCTCCATTTGGGAGCTCCCCTGCTGCCCAGGCTGCTGACAGCTCAGCTCTCCGAAGCTGTGGGTTGGAGATGATGCAGTTCCAGTGCCCTGGCACGGACACCTTCCACCCTCCCCGGCTGCTCCAAGCCCCCTCCAGCCTGGCCTGGGGCACTGCCAGGCCTGGGGCAGCCTCAGTTTCCCTGGATAACCTGTTTTCCACCAGGCTGGAGGTGCTGAGCCCTTCATTTCATGCCCTGAGCAGCATCTTTCCCCTCCCAGTGGTCTATGAAGTCCTTGGCTCCACTCCAAGTGCTTCAGTCCCTGGGTCCCCCTGGGATGCTGCTGTGGGCTCTGGCAGCACCTCTTAAGTCCCCATCTCCTAATTCCAATTCCCCATCTCCTAATTCCCATCTCCTAACTCCCCATCTCCTAATTCCCATTCCCCATCTCCTAATTCCCA
The DNA here is from genome assembly GCF_050655825.1 of Lonchura striata. NCBI lineage: Eukaryota > Metazoa > Chordata > Aves > Passeriformes > Estrildidae > Lonchura > Lonchura striata. The sequence goes on from NC_140728.1 coordinate 1,502,131, forward strand.
TCTCCTAACTCCCCATCTCCTAATTGCAATTCCCCATCTCCTAATTCCCATTCCCCATCTCCTAATTCCCACATCCTGACTCCCCATCCCCCTGGCCCTGCCCTTCCCACCTTGGCCTCACCTGGGTGTCTCCATCCCAGTTTCCCGGTGGTCCTGGCCCACCCTGCTCGCCCACCCCGTGCCTTGGCTGCTGTCCAGCCCTTCCCCACCCCGGCTCTTGCTCAATCTCTTTCCTGCTGCTTCCTGCCCGTTCCTGAGCCGGCTCCGGAGCCCCGCGGCGTGGCTGGCGGTGGCTGCAGGGAGCGTTGCCTGTTTAGTGACAATCTGGGGATTTGTTTGCTCCCGGGGGACGCTTTTCTGCCGTCCCCACGATCCCCGTGCTCCGTCTGTGTTTACTCCGTGGATGACTTGCTCAAGTGAAGGGCTGAACTTTGAGCCACTCGACTTCCTACCCCCTGGCTTCTCACCCACTGCTCGCTGCTGCTCTGCTCCCGGGGCCAGCCCCGGGCCGGGCATCGCGAGCCCTTGGGCAGGAGAGAAAGGCCCTGGTGTCCACCAGCAGCGCCTCGGCCGTGTGGAAAGGGCCAGCCAGTCCTGAGGGCTGCAAAGGGCTTTGTATCAGCTGCTGGCCTTGTGGAAACCAGGGGGGTCGCTTAAAAAACTGCAATTTTGATGGGTCGCCAGAAATCTGTGTTAGTCAAAAGCATTTCGGGTTTAGTTGTTAGTCCATAAAACCTCGAGCTGTGGTTTTCAGCGAGGTGTGGAGGGGAGCACTTGAGGCCTGAGTGTCGCCAGCCTCGCTGCTCGTGGTCCTTCAGCCGGCTCCGGGCTGATGCTCCTGGTCCCTCACGAACCCGCCCTGCCTCTCCTGCCCACCCTGCGCCTTCGGGGGCTCGGGGTGGTCACCCCCGCTGTCCTTTCCTTGCAGTGGAGCATGAAGTGCTGCAGGTGTGACTCGAGGCTGCCGCACAGCTACAGCGGGCACCGCGTGGAGAACGTGCTGGCCTCGGCCGGCCGCGCGCGCTGGTGGCAGTCCCAGAATGGTGAGGGGCACCCCGGGCACAGCAGCCCGCCCGAGGGACGAGGGGACGGCGCTGAGCCCCGCGGCTGGGGGGAGGAGGGAAGGGCTGGCCGGTGTCCCCGCTGTCCCCTGATGCCACTCTGTGCCTGCAGGTGTGCAGCGCGTGTCCCTGCAGCTGGACCTGCAGCAGCCGTTCCAGCTGCACAGCGTGGTGCTGCACTTCAGGGTGGGTGTCTGCAGGAGCTCCTGTGAGGCGCCAGCCCTGTGCCAGTGCTGTGCCAGCCCCGTGCCAGCCCCGTGCCAGTGCTGTGCCAGTGCTGTGCCAGCCCCGTGCCAGTGCTGTACCAGCCCCGTGCCAGCCCGTGTGTCTGTCCCTGCCCGCAGTCGCCGCCCGCAGCGATGCTGATCGAGCGCTCGCTGGACGCCGGCAGGACGTGGCAGGTGCTGCAGTACCTGGCCTCCGACTGTGCCACTGCCTTCCCCCATGTGCCCCCTGGGCCCCCCGAGGGCTGGCAGGACCCCCGGTGCCAGGAGCTGCGCGGGCACCCCCTGCACGGGGGCACGGTAGGGACTGGGGGGCTGTGGCAGGGACCCCCCGTGTGGGCCCGGGGTTGGGGTGGGTGATGCTGCAGGGACACGGGGTGGCCTGGGAGCCTGGCACACCTGGTGAGGGGTGGGAGCCTGGCACACCTGGTGAGGGGAGGGGATGGGAGCCTGGCACACCTGGTGAGGGATGGGAGCCTGGCACACGTGGTGAGGGGTGGGAGCCTGGCACACGTGGTGAGGGATGGGGGCCTGGCACACCTGGTGAGAGGTGGGGATGGGAGCCTGGCACAAGTGGTGAGGGATGGGGGCCTGGCACACCTGGTGAGGGGTGGGGATGGGAGCCTGGCACACCTGGTGAGGGATGGGGGTCTGGCACACCTGGTGAGAGGTGGGGATGGGAGCCTGGCACACCTGGTGAGGGGTGGGAGCCTGGCACACCTGGTGAGGGGTGGGGGCCTGGCACACCTGGTGAGGGATGGGAGCCTGGCACACCTGGTGAGGGGGGGCCCGTGGCACCCAGCAGCACTGAGGGCAGCCCTTGGGAAGGTTCCTGCTGCCTGCAGGAGCGCCTGTGCTGCTCTGTGACGGGCAGGTGCTGTGCTGGGTGCTTTGCTGTTCCTGCAAAGTCCTCTCGGCTCTAAAGGCTGTCCCTGGGTTTAGCGAAGTGTGCAGAGGCAAGTCCTGAGCACAGTGCCCAGAGAGCAGCTCGAGTTTCCTGCTTTTTAACCTGCTTTCTTTCCCTCTAAGGTGAAATTCAGTGTCCAAGAGCTGGGCTCTGCAATCAGCTCCTCTTACAGCCAGGCCATCGGGAGTGAGTGCTGGGCCTCCCCCAGAGCTGAGCAGGGAGAGGGGAATGAGGCTCCTGGTGCTTCTCCCTGCAGGGTTGGGAAGTGCAGACCTGGGGTAACCCCTGGGCACCCCTCAGCTGCACCTCTGGGTGTCAAGGAGCAGCATTTGGTCTTTGCTGATGGCTCAGCTGCTGCTCCTGGTGCCAATTCCTCCTTCCCTTGCTCCAAGCCCTCCCCACCAACTTCAAGGAACTTCTGCTGCCCCTTACACCCGTCCCCTGTCCTCCACAGAGCTGGGGCCCTTCACCAACCTGCGCATCAACTTCACGGAGCTGCCCCACATCCCTCGCCAGGGCTACCACTCGCCCAGCACCTTCTACGCCGTGACGGAGATGCAGGTGCTGGGGAGCTGCTTCTGCCATGGCCACGCCGAGCACTGCGGCCCCGACGAGGAGCAGCACAGCACGGTGAGCTGGGGCTGCAGGGGCCTGGACACCGTGGGATGGCTCTACAGGGGCTGCCAGGGGCTTGGACACTGCCAGGATGGCTCTACAGGGGCTGCCAGGGGCTTGGACACTGCAGGGTGGCTCTGCCATGGGCTGCCAGGGGCTTGGACACTGCCAGGGTGGCTCTACAGGGGCTGCCAGGGGCTTGGACACTGCCAGGGTGGCTCTACAGGGGCTGCCAGGGGCTTGGACACTGCCAGGGTGGCTCTACATGGGCTGTCAGGTACCTGGACACTGCCAGGGTGGCTCTACATGGGCTGCAGGCACCTGGACACTGCCAGGGTGGCTCTACATGGGCTGTCAGGTACCTGGACACTGCCAGGGTGGCTCTACATGGGCTGTCAGGTACCTGGACACTGCCAGGGTGGCTCTACATGGGCTGCAGGCACCAGGACACTGCCAGGATGGCTCCACTGCCTGCCTGGTGTGCTCCTCAGGACACCTTGGCTGCAGTGAGCAGAAATGGGCTGTGGGAAGCTGTTTGACGGGCATGAGCTGAGTGGCAGGGGAGGGCGAGGCTCCATGCTGAGCTGCTGCCACCAAGGGTCGCGGCGTGTCTGTGCAGCAGGTCCCTGCTCGCTGCGTGTGCCAGCACAACACGGCCGGGCCGCACTGCGAGCGCTGCGCCGCCCTGTTCAACGCCCGGCCCTGGGCGCCCGCCGAGGACAGCGACCCCCACGCCTGCCAGCGTACGGCCAGTGCCCCCCCGCCCCAAATCCTGCCCGCGGCAGCTCCAGCCCTGCCTGGGGACACCAGCCTCTCGTGGGCTGCAGCCGTGCCCAGCCCTGGTGCCGCTGTGGGGCTGGCACGGGTGTCACCGTGTCGCACGGGACCCGCTGCTGCCGCTGGAGGGGTTTGCACGGCACCGGCTCCAGCTGAGCCCTTTTCTGGGATCTTTCAGGGTGTGAGTGCAATGGCCACGCGTCCTCGTGCCACTTCGACCCCGAGGTGTACCAGGCCAGCGGCGGGGCGGACGGGGGCGTGTGTGACAGCTGCCAGCACAACACCGAGGGCACCAACTGCGAGCGCTGCAAATCCGGCTACTTCCGCAACCCGCGGCGGGCGCTGAGCCACCCCGAGGCCTGTCTGCGTGAGTGCCACCCCGCAGCCCCGCAGTGCCCTCCCCGCGGGCTGCCCCCTCAGCTGGCACCTCTCTGGCCCCTTTGCAGCCTGCGAGTGTGACCCGGAGGGCACCGTGCCCGGCTCCGTCTGCGACCCGGACACGGGGCGCTGCGTCTGCAAGGATAATGTGCAGGGCGACCGCTGCCACCTCTGCAAGCCGGGCTTTGCCCAGCTGGCCGCTGCCAACCCCGCTGGGTGCCGCAGTGAGTACCCCTGGGATGCCCCCCTGCCCCCGGGGTGCCCCCTCCCAAAGGGAGCCGGGTCCTGCCCGGCTTTGCTTTGGGGTTTGCAAGCCAAGGGCCCGTTTTGTGAAGGTTCATAAAAGCTCCTGGCTCAGGCTGGGGCTGGTCTCAGGTGTACTTTTGGTGGGGTTTGGGGGTGATGCCACGCAGAGCGGGCCAGCTGTGGCTCGGGGCACTGCCGTGTCCCCTCGGGCTGGGGGACACTGGGACCCTCGGGCTCCAGCCCCCGCGGCAGCGTTTGGGGGATGCTGCCAGAGCGAGGGGCAGCTCTGCTGAGCTCAGCTGGGAAGGGACGGAGGAGCCCCCTGGGCGCTGTCGTGGTTTGACACCCGGCCCCTCCGCGTTGCAGGGTGCAGCTGCAATGCGCTGGGCACGCGGCAGGACACCGTGCCCTGCGACGGCGACACCGGCAGCTGCCTCTGCCTGCCCGGCGTGGTGGGCAGCGACTGCGGGCAGTGCGCGGCCGGGCACTGGGGCCTGGGCAGCGGGCAGGGCTGCCAGCCCTGTGCCTGCGACCCCCGCGGCTCCCGCAGCCCCCACTGCAACCAGGTACCCCCTTTCCCCCTTCCCCTTTCCCCTTTCCCCTTTCCCCTTTCCCCTTTCCCCTTTCCCCTTTCCCCTTTCCCCTTTCCCTCCCCTTTCCTTCCCTTTTCCTCGCTCTCTCCTCTCCTTTCCCTGTGAGCAGCTCTCAGGGCTTGAGCTGCACAGACCAGGGTGTCACTGCCACAGCTCTGTCCCATCACTGGGGACCTGTCACAGCATCAAAGCCACCTGCTGGGTGGCTCCTTTGTCCTGTCCTGTCCATAGGAACATTCACAAAAAGAGCTGTGGGTTCCCCAGTGCATCCCACTCCTATTTTCCTTCTCCTAATGCTTAGAAAACACCACGACAGACTATTCAGGAAAATGAAAGAAAGTGGTAATTACTGAGGCAAGATTAAGTCACTTGAACAAGCCTGATATTTATCAAGGAAGTCCTAATAAGACATCTTCATCCAGGCGAGCAAAGTTAATTATGCTCATTTGTTAATGAAAAGCATGCGTGCCACTTCAGGCTTAGGAGACAACTGGGAAAATTAAAGTTAAATGTAAAAAACCCCAAACCATGACAAATTCTGAGAGCCTAAGATAGGTTCCAAATGAGCTCAGCGTGGGGAGGAGACCTGAGATGGCAAAGCAGCTGCTTGTGGGCGATTGCTTTGTTTTTGAAAGAAAAACATCCTCCTGGTGGTGCTGGGGCTCTTTGGAGCCTGTTTGCACCCTGTGCCAGAGCTGCAGCCTGGCACAGCCCCTCGGGCATGGCCTGGGCACAGACTGAGAGGAGGAAATGGTCCGTGGGGGGCTTTGGTGGCCAAGAGCAGCTGGGGCAGAGCTCCGCCAGGTCCCTGACGTGCTGCCCTCTCAGTTCACAGGACAGTGCCCGTGCAGGGACGGCTTCACAGGACAGACGTGCTCGGCCGTGGGGCAGCAGCAGTGCCCGCCCCGGCACTACCGGGATGCACGGGGAGGCTGCACAGGTGTGAGACCACGGATTGATCCACCAGTGCCCTCCCAGCAGCCGTGGGCGAGTCCTGGGCCACCCTGGGCTGGCCCTGTGGGCTCAGGGCTGTGCCAGCTCTGGGCCGGGGGGCTCGTCCCATTCCTCTGCCCATGTCACCTCTGTCCCTGCAGGAGGGGATGGGTGTCAGCTCTTATAATTAATGATACTTTTATAATTAAGGGTATATTTTATACAGACATAAAGTAATCCACCACCACCTCTCTCTCCCTCCACCTGTCCTGTCCAGAGTGTGACTGCGACTTCCATGGCACGGAGGAGGCGGGCTGTGACCGTGCCACGGGCCGGTGCCTGTGCCGCGCCGGCGTCGCCGGGGCCCGCTGCGAGCGGTGCCAGCGGGGCCACTGCAGCTCGCAGCGCGGCTGCCAGCCCTGCCACCCCTGCTTCCACACCTACGACGGCGACATCGAGCGCCTGCGCCGGCGCCAGGCCGGCCTGGCCAACGCCACAGCGCGGCTGCCCGCGGGCACGGGCGGCTCCCGGCTCGGCCCCCGGCTCTCGCGGGCACAGGGCAACGTGCAGCAGGCCCTGGGCATCCTGGGCCACCCCGCTGGCACGCAGCAGGGCCTGGCCCGGGCGAGCGGCGCGCTCGCTGCCATCAGGTGAGGGACGGGCGCTGCTCCTGGGGCGCATCCCCGAGCCACAGGAGCTGCTGGGGTCTCCTGTGAGCTGCTTGTGTGGGTTCTGCTTTGTTTGTGTCCCTGCCTGCCTGGCTCTGCCACGAGGGGAGCAGGGAAGCAGCAGAGCAGCACTTCCATGTGTGCCCGTCCTGCTTCCATGCGTGCCCGTCCTGCTTCCATGCGTGCCCGTCCTGCTTCCATGTGTGCCTGACCCAGTTCCATGTGTGCCCGTCCTGCTTCCATGTGTGCCCATCCTGCTTCCATGCATGCCTGTCCTGCTTCCATGTGTGCCTGACCCACTTCCATGTGTGCCCGTCCTGCTTCCATGTGTGCCCATCCTGCTTCCATGCGTGCCTGTCCCGTGCACAATGTCCCCAAGGCAGGAGGAGCGTGGTGGCACTCTCAGGGCTGCCTGAGGGCACTCTCAGGGCACATCCTGCATTCCTGGTTCCTGCGTGGGCACAGCCCTGCCGTGAAGGGGCTGCAGCTCAGCTCCCCTCCCTGCAAACCTGTGAGGCCCTGCCGTGTCCTCACCTGCCTGTGGGCTCAGAAGTGTCCCTTTGCCAGGTGCTGGCAGTGCCCCAGCACAGCTGGCCCTCTCAGCCATGCCCTGTCTGCTTTGCTGTCTGTGTAATTCACATTTTGTTCTTTTTTTCTCCCAGGGAGCAAGTCCAAGGCATAAATCCCAACCTTCATTTCCTGGATGACACCGCCTCTCTGTCAAGGGAGCTCGAAGCCCTCAACAGCAGCTTGTTTGCCACCAGCTCCCAGTTCCAGAGCAAGAAGAGCCAGTTTGAGAGCAGCCGCAGCACGGACCTGTCAGGTACAGCTCTGCAGCTGCAACACCTCTTCATTTGCACTCATTCATTTACCTCAGCCTGGCTGCCTGGGGTTTCTCCTGGCTGGGGGGATGAGAAGAGGATTTAACCTGCTGTCAGCCTCAGAACTGCAAACACATCTCCTCTCCAGAGCTTCCCACACAGCCTGGCCATGCCCAGGGCTGTCTCCCTGCCGGGGGATTTGCTCTGCTGGTTTGGGGCTGGCAGCTCATTCTGTGCTCCTGTTCCCCCCTGGCACAACCTCTGCTGCCAGGGAGGGGTGGGAAGGGGCCAGCCCTGCTGGGAGAGTGTCACTGGATCCATGAGGCACCAGGGGATGGAGGCTGAGCACAGACAGGAGGGATGGAGGGTAGGGAAGTGATGCCAGGCACTGGGGAGGAGAAGAGCTGATTAAACCCTGTGACGATGTTGGTGGTTGCTGCCATGAGTCCTGCTCCGGCTCCTTCTGTCCCAGTGCCTCGCTGCTGTCCCCTCCCTGCCACAGCACACAGCTCGGGGACGTGCCAGCCATGCCCAGTGGCACCAGGACACTTCACTCTGCACCTCTCTGTCCGCTCAGAGCTCCCTGTCCTGGCCACCTCCTTCCAGCCCGTGCTGCAGGGGAATGATGGGGCTGCTCGGGAGCTGGGAGGAGGCTCTGAAACCTGTCCTGCCCTGCCAAAGCTCAGGATCAGCGTGTGGGCCTTGGCTGGCTTCAGTTTAGTTACAGCCTCCTAACCCCAGTCCCGAGTTCAGCCCTTCAGGATCCCTCGAGGGAATGGCTGAAGGGTGTTTGGAGCTAGGAGGAGTTTTTGGTGGTGCCTTGGTGACTAATCCCTGCGCGCTCTCCTGTGCAGGGACCCAGCGCAGGGCAGAGGCAGTGCCTCCCTGAGAGCTGTGCTGCATTTGTGAGTCATTTGTGCCCTTTATGGCCTTCATTCCCACAGGAGCCTTCCAGACCATCCGCTCTGCCTCCCAGAGCTCCAGCCGTGCCAGCAGCCTGGCCGAGGGAGCCCCGGGGCTGCTGGCCCAGGCCCGGGAGAGCCGCCGGAGCGCCGTGGGGCTGCAGGGGGACCTGGCTGGGGACACGGCCAAGCTGCTGGCCCTGAGGGCCGAGCTGGCCTCGGGCCCCGACCTGACCCCTGTCATCAACCAGGTGAAGATGCAAAGTGGGTTTTTATCTTGTGGCTGTTTGCAAGGGGGCCCTGTGGGGCTCAGCAGTCTCACCCTGCAGCCTGCCCCTCTCCCCAGGCATGGCAGGACAAAGCCCCTCTCCGACAGACTCGGCTGCCTTGGCCGAGCATCCCTGCCAAGATCACAGATCCCCAGCACTGCCCTCCACCCCCTCCAGCCTGTCCTTTTCCCTCCAGGGACTCTCTTGTGGCACTCCTTGTATCTCCAAGACCCCCTTAATTTCTGGATGAGGTTTCTCTTGTTTCTCCTTCGCTGCTTTGTCATTGCCATGGAGACCCATTTGGGTGCCGGTTGCTGTGGAGACCACCAGCCTCCCCTTGCTGCTGCTGGGGGCACCAGCACGTCCTGAGCCACCAGCCTGGCCTGGCCGGGCACGTGCCCTGCTGCAGTGTCAGCCTGGGGCAGCTCTGCAGGTGCCAGAGGCAGAGCTGCTGCTGCTCTCAGGTGCAGTTCTGCCCGGAGCGAGCAGGGCACAGGGGTTGTTCTGCACACAGGTTTGCTCCATGCAGATGTGCTGTTACTCTCCGTGAGCCACTGGGGCTTGGCCCCTGCTTTGTCCGGTTCTCCTGCAGCTCGGGCTGCTGCTGCCATGCTGACCAGGGTCACTGGCTCGGGTGGGGGCATCCAGCTCTGGCTGCCCTTCTCCGACTGGCACATCTGCAGCGCTTTGGGCTGTGCCACCTGTGTCACCTGTGCCACCTGTGTCACCTGTGTCACTGCCAGCCCGCTGGGCTCCCTCCTGTTCCCACACAGCTCCTGCAGCACAGCTCAGAGCTCCCAGCTCCCTTGGCAGGGTGTGCCATGCCCGTGGGGCTGTGTTTGCCTCCCTGCTGGGCGCTGCCCAACCCCAGCTCTTCTGTCCCTCCCAGGTGTGCGGAGGGGCCCGAGCGGAGCCGTGCACCCCTGCCCGCTGCCAGGGGCTGCTGTGCCCTCGGGACAACAGCTCTTCCTGTGGGGCTGGCCAGCCCTGCCACGGCCTCTTCCCGCTGGCCAGCGGGGCCCTGGCTGCGGCCGGGCGAGCGGCCAAGGAGTTCGGCAGCCTGAGCGCCCGGCTCCGGGACACGGCACAGCTGGTGAGTGTGGGCACTGCCCGTCCCCCCGCTCGGAGCTCTGCTTGCCGCAGCAGAGAGTCAGGAGCACCCACCTCGAACTCTGCTTGAGGCTTCACCCTCGGGCAGCTTCCGAAATCCAGGAATTTTGGAGTGGGAGGCTCCCTGCTGTGTGCGGGTCCTGCCTCCCCAGCTGAAGGCACTGAGTGGCTCTGGGCACAGCACAGGGAAGCCTCTCTCCCTCCTGGGTTGGGATCAGAATGGCAGAAGGGCTGGGAACATGGGAAGCTCTCAGATTCTGCAGGTTTGATGCATTTCATACAACCAGAGACAGTTCATGGGTTAGGGCTCTTGCAGCTTCTTTCTGTGCCTTGCAAAGAGGAAGGGAGGTTTCCAAGTAAGTCAACATGCATTTCAGAGGTGTTTTTAAAAGCTGAATGCTGCTGTGCCTCTCTGAGAGCTCCCTTTGCAGACCCCAGCCCCAGTGTTTAACCCTTGCAGCCCTTCCGAGCTGCGGCACAGCGAGGACAGGGAGCAGCGCGGTGGCTGGGCAGGGCTGTGGCTCGGGATGGAGCAGAGGCCCCAGCAGCTGCTGTGTGTGCAGATCCAGAGGACGGAGCTGTCGGCGACCCAGGTCCAGAGCAGCACGCGGCGGCTGGCGGAGCAGCTGGGGACCAGCAGGATGCAGCTCCAGGGCGACGTGCGGCGGGTGCAGCAGCTCCTGCAGCGGCTGCGGGGCGTCCTGGCAGGTACCCCTGGCACGGCTGGGCTGGGCTGAGCCCGCCTCGGGCATGGCACAGTGCTGCTTGGAGTGCTCAGATCATCTCTGGGCTTGGAACGGAGCTCCAGGGGCACAGTCCCAGCCGTGCCCGATCCCCACCTTGTCACCAGCCCAGAGCGCTGGGTGCCACCTCCGGGCATTCCCTGGGCACTCCAGGGCTGGGGATTTGCAGCCAGCAGTGACCTGATGCGCAGAGGTTTTCTGGCCACGCTCACTGATGCGGACACACAGACAGATGACCCTGCTCTGGAGCAGGCTGTTAATCAGATGAGGATTCCTTGTTGTCCTACAGACTGATAGGATGACTTATTGTTCACAGACAGATTGTAATAACATAATGAGCCTCCTGAGCATTAGCTGAGTAAGAAAACCAGGTCATTTGGTGCTGCCTGGTGTTAATGATGAGTGAAGATATTTCTGAGCTAATCACTGGACTAATGTCCCTTGGGCTCTGCCTGCTTCTGATTTAACTTTTATTTGTGAAATGAAAAAAGGCTTGTCTTGAAACACACCCTCATCTGTTCAGTGAGGGTGCCTGACTGCTCTGGGCTCAGCCATGCTGTTAGCTTTGCCAAATTCAAGGTATCATTTCATCTCTTTCCTGAAAGTTTTGCTGGTGTGAATGAGAAGTGCATGGAATTCAAGGAGAAGCGTTCGGAAGGGATCCTGGCAGCTGTCAGGAATGAGATGTGTGTGAAACATGCCTGGGTGTCTGCCCTCCTCCTCCCTTGTGTTTGCACTCCCACCTCCCCTGAAGCTGTCTGCCTGCTGGCTCTGCAGACAAGGACACGGATCCTGCCTCCATCCAGGAAATCAGTGAGTCAGTTCTCTCCCTGCGTCTCCCCACGGACGCCGCTGCAGTCCGGAGGAGAATGACGGAGATCCAAAAGCTGGCGGCCGAGCTGCAGTGCCCCGAGGACATCCTTGCCCAGACGGCCGAGGACATCGCCAGGGCCAAGCGGCTGCAGCAGGAGGCAGAGCAGGCCAGGTCGGTGGGGGTTCAAGGCCGTTGCCAGCTGAGGGTCCCTCGGCTGGGGTGGAACTGGTGGTTCTCAGCTGGGTTTAAATCTGGCTCTGCCCGAGCTGTCCTGACTTGCACAATCTGAAGTTTTAGGCCGGGATCTTCTGTGTCCATCCAGTGCCTAACAGATTGAGTCTGCAATCTCCAGACACCTCCCTGGGGCCCCAGTGCGAATAAATCTCCCCAGAATAGATCCTGTTACAGATACCAGCACAGGAAGGGCTTTATGGAAAGCAGTGGAGGCTTTTCTCTTATCTCGAGTGCCTGTGCTGGGAGATGGCAGCGTTGCCCTGGTATTAGTTGATATTGGTGACCTACATCCCAATTGCACAAGAGAGCATGGGGAGAGTTAATGGGCTATTTGTTTTCTGGGTGAAAGTTGGGACAATTATTCCACAGTCCCTTAAAAAGTGATTACAGGGTGTCCTTGCCAATTTGGAGCATCTGCTTTGTCACAAGTTGACTTGCAGCAATACCCCAGCAAGAAGGTCAGCAGGGTAAATCTGTAAACTCCTTGGCAGTGTCTGACACCTGCTTAACCTGCTGGAAATGATGAGGCAGGGGAGCCTGGCTTTCTCCAGAGCTCTGTCACCTGGCCCGAGCAGTCCCACTGCGAGCAGGAAACTGTTCATTGGAGCTGCTTCCGTGCTTATTGCTTTCCCATGGTCATGCAGCAGGAAATAAACGTTTCTGACTAGTTTGAAGGAAGGCATTTCTCTCCCCTTCCTAGTTGTCTCCTCTGCTTGAGGCTGTGAAGCAGAACTGACGTTCCTCTGACAAGGAAACCTGCTGGGTGCAGACGTGTGGGTTTTGGGGGTGGGACACTGTGACCTTGCCAGTAGCAATCCTCTCCAGCTCCCCAAGCTCCCTGACTTCACCTCCGTGACCTGACTCCCAGTCTGAGCCCTCATCCACACTCACTCTGCCTGCTCCCCACCTTTCCCCAGGAACCGGGCGAACGCCGTGGAGGCCGGCGTGGAGGAGGTGGTGGGGAACCTGCAGCGAGCCAACGCGGCGCTGCTGGAGGCGCAGGGAGCCCTCCGGGGCTCGGGCTCCTCGCTGCGCTTCATCCGCGAGCGCGTGGAGGAGGTGAGGGACGCCAGAGCCTCCCGGAGCCGCCCCAGGTCCTGTGCCCGCCTGTGTCCTTCAGGCAGCACAGCTGGCACAGGGAGGCTGGGATGTGGCTCTGCTGACCGGGCTCGCTCTGCCCGCAGATCGAGGCTGTGCTCGGGCCGGCCCAGAAGAACGTGGAGGCCGTGGGGGCCGGGCTGGCCGGGCTGGCCGGGCGGCTCTCGCAGCTGCAGCGTGGTGCTGAGCGGAACCGCCTGCGGGCCGGGGACACGCGGGACACGGCAGGGACGGCGGCACAGCGGGCGGGCGAGGCCCAGCAGGTACAGGTCACAGCGGGTACCGGGTCAGAACAGGTACCGGGTCACAGTGGGTACCGGGACACAGCAGGTACCGGGTCACAGCAGGTACTGGGGCCCAGCAGGTACCGGGGTCACAGTGGGTACCGGGTCAGAACAGGTACCGGGTCACAGCAGGTACCGGGTCACAGTGGGTACTGGGTCACAGTGGGTACCGGGTCACAGCGGGTACCGGGTCACAGCAGGTACCGGGTCACAGTGGGTACCGGGTCACAGTGGGTACCGAGTCACAGCAGGTACCGGGTCACAGCAGGTACCGGGTAAGAGCAGGTACCGGGTCACAGTGGGTACCGGGTCACAGTGGGTACCAAGTCACAGTGGGCACTGGGTCACAGTGGGCACTGGGTCACAGTGGGCACTGGGTCACAGCAGGTACCGGGTCACAGCAGGTACCAGCAGGGCCCAGCAGGTACCAGCTCACAGCAGGGTACCCTCTGTGGGTGTGCCAGGTCACCTTCCTGTGCGGGCTGTGGCTGCTGAGCTGTCACACCCCAGCATCACCGTGCTGCTGAACCCTTCCCGATCCTAAGGCCCTTTGCTGGAACTCATTTCTGGCCTGTCCTGCCTGAGGCAGGGCAGCTGTGTGGAGCTGCCTGCTGGTCTGTGGGCGCATCTCAAACTGGCACACGTTTGGTTACAAAGCCCTGGTGCGGTGTCCATTTAATACCCAGACAGGATGCAAGGTGGAAATGCCCTCTGCCAGGCTGCTGCAGTGCCTGTTTGCTTTCCCAGGCTCTGGCCCAGGTGCAGGAGCTGTTCTCGGAGCTGCAGAGCAGGGCAGGGCAGGGCCCGGCGCTGGGCGAGCAGGGCAGCAGGGTGCAGAGCATCGGCCGCGAGGCGCAGGCGCTCTTCCAGGAGACCCTGGGCATCGTGCTCAGGATGGAAAGTAAGGCTCTCACAAACTCTGCCATCGTGCCCTGGGAAGGAGCTGGGGCTGCTGTGCTGTGGGGAAGGGAGCGGCGAGGGGCACAGCGTGCTTTGGGCAGCGAGAGGGTGGGATCTGGGCTGGAGCTGGTGGGGCTGTGCCAGGAAATCCAGAGTTTTCAAGGGTGCCACCACCAAGGGAAGCCCTGCCTGCAGTGGCACTGTGCTCCTGTTTTCCTCCACACACTCCCTTCCGTTTTTTGGCAGTCAGAACTGATGGGAGCGGTGCTCTGGGGGCTGTTTAGAGGGTGGGGAGCAGAGGGAGGGCAGGATGTTGGTGTTCTTGCCCTGTCACAGCTCTGCAGGAGCGAGGTGGAGGCTCAGCCCAACCCCACCACGTAACCCTTCCCTTCCATGCCCTCTCTCCTCAGCTTTAGAGTCGGAAATTCAGGAAGGCAACAAGGCCCTGGTGTCCAGGATGTCGCGGCTGTCAGGGCTGGAGGAGCAGGTGGGAAGGATCCGGGACAGCATCAAGAGGAAAGTCGCCTACTACGAGAGCTGCTCCTGAGCAGCCCCGTGCCCAGGGCACCGCTGCCCGCTCTGCACCATCCCCGCTTCCCAGCCGGAGCTCTCCTGTGCCCAACAGCCCTATTTTTAGCAAGTTAATTTTCCGTACCTCTGGAAAATAGCTGCACTGAACCGAAGGAGCAACCCCGTGGAGGGGTTGGGCTGGCCAAAGCTGCCCAGTGGTTGGAGGAAAGAAGGGGGAGAGACATCAGGCTCCCATGGCAAATAAACACATCCCTGGGTTGTTATTTCCAGAGGGCTTTATAAACCACGAAATTATCTTTTTCTTCTTTTAGCCAATTCAAGCTCTTTAAGCTGAATTTCACTGTTCAAATTAAAGCCCTCCTGTGGGGTCTTCTAAAGCTTTTTATCTGTGCTGCAGTTAATTCTTCAAACATGCTATGGCTTCAGTACTTCCCTCTGAGATCTTCCTTCAAATAAGCAGATCAGAGAAATGGAGAATTTTATCTCCCTCTGTACAATATACCTATATTTATGCAAATTAGAGAAACACAGGCTCATAGTTGAAGGTGAAGTCAGATGTCTTGTTTGATTTTCTGCCACAATCTGCTTACTTTCCACAGAACGTTTTGCCAGAAAAACACCAGTGGGAGCAGGTCTGGGATGCACAGGGAAAGCTTTAGGAGAGACTTAACAGAGCATTTCCATGTAATATTTCTATGAATAACCAAGAGACCTTTACAAAACAAATCTCAGCTTTATTAAGCCAGTGTTCATTGTGCAATTACAGCCTTGGAAGGGGAGCTCAGCCCTTGGTTTTGTCACACACAGGGAGGTTTCTAGCAGGTTCTCCCTCCACTGCAGCTGCACTGAGGGCTGAGCAACCCGGGCAGCTGAACTCCAGAGTGCCAAAGCCTGGAACTAGCCAAGCCCGAGGAGAGGAGGGGGTGAGGGATGTAAAAACAAGGGAGCTGCCACGGGGGTAAAGCTCTGCATGGCTTTGGTTGGTGGGGCTGGTGTTGTGCAGGGCGCTTGTGCATTGACAGCTAACAGCAGCAGAACCAGAAGCACTGAGGATGCCCTATGGCAATGGACACTGGGGGTGGCAGCAGGAGCTCCCCTCGCCTGTCCCAGCTGCAATGGACCAGGAACACCCGAGCAGACTGCAGGGATGGATCCTGGCACTGCTGTGCCCCCGGCCCCCAGAGCTGCTGGCAGGGCAGAGCCTCCTTTCCTGCTGGCTCTGCCGGTGTCTGGCTCTGAAGTGCAGAAAGGAGTGAAAGAGCCCTTCTGGTTCTGCAAGAGAGAGAATTCCAGGTGAGGCCGGGCTTTGTTCACTGCCCTGCTCCCTGCAGGACGTGCTGCTAAGGAGCTGCAGTGGGGCAGGGGCAGCTGGATGACTCTGTGCTCCCAAAAGGGCAGGCACAGCAGTCTGCAGTGCCTCTAGCTTGCCTCTGTCACTCCGCTGTGCCTCGCAGTGCTGATCACACAGCCTCATCAGCAGGGACTGGCACAGGACAGGAGAGGGACAGGCTCGCTTGATGTGGCTTTTGAGGAGAGTCCTGCCAACAGGAGCTCACCTCTGGGACGTTCCTCAGAGCAGGATCCAACAGCAGAGCTTCCCACAGCTCACACTCAAAATGGTGCAAATGGTAACAGGATTGAGCCGAGCTGTGGTCAAACAGGATCCAACTTGAATTATTTTACTCTGCTTTACAAAATGAGCATCTCTGCTCATAAATCTGGGGAGGAGAGGAGCTGCCTGTGCTGAGCCCTGGAGCTGCAGCTCCTGTCAGCCTTAGCTCATGGCCACAGCTGAGACCCAGCAGAAGAGCCCTGATGCCAGCTGAGGCACACGTTGGCATCACGGTTTTTCCATGAATAGCTTGAAATCCTCGCAGAGTTTGGTACGACAAACCCATGCTTGGCTCCCTGCCATTCTGGGCAGCCTCAGTGAGATGTAAAATTGGATTGTGACCCAGGGGCCTGGCCCTGGTGGAAGCTGAGAGCTGGGGAGGTGCTTTGGTGGAAGGCTTTTCTTTTGCGGAAACCCCAGCTTTGTTTATTTAATGTACAGCGCTGTGCTAGCTGTGCCCTTCCCTTTTGACTGCCATAATTGGATTAATGAAGAGCAGCAGCTGAAGATTGGGCTGCAGGGCACTCACCTCTGACACGTGCTGCCTCTATCACATGAGCAAACAAACTCCAGTTTGCCCAGTGCCACAGTGAGATGAATGTTTGCTGGTTTTCATTGGAACAAGGACCTCTGACTTGAAGTGACTGGTGGGGAACAGGTGACAGGGAACAGAAAGAGAAATAGCAATTCTTTAGGCTCATTCCTCATTTAGGGGAGTTGTGGTGTCAATGCACAGAACATCAGCTGTCATAGCAGGGCCTGAGCCACTGGTAACTCCTGTGGCAAACCAGTGTGCCCCAGTCCACAGGAGCTGCGCCACCCAGCCTGGGCACCCTGCTCAGCCCGTGCTGGCACACGCAGCAGGGCCTGGCTGGGCACAGCTTCCAGCCACCCCATCACCGGCTCATCCCTCCCCTTCTCCCTCCGCCTGCCCACAGCTCCTGTGCCAGGCGTCTCCCCCCGTTCTGGAAGTTACTGGGAATGACCTGGGTACCTACTGGGATTTTGAAGACTTTTTCAGCAGCACTGTCTCACAGCAGGAGGACGCCTTTGTCTTCTCATGGCTCACACAGGAGGGGCTGCAGCCACAGGAGCTCCTGCCCGGGGGGCTGGGGGTGTCCATCAGGGCCAGGCTGCTGTCCCTGGGTGGGGGTCCCTCTTTTGGGGGGCTGGGTGTGTCCGGCAGGGCCAGGCTGCTGTCCCTGGGTGGGGGTCCCTCTTTTGGGGGGCTGGGGGTGTCCGGCAGGGCCAGGCTGCTGTCCCTGGGCAGGGGTCCCTCTTCTGGGGGGCTGGGGGTGTCCATCAGGGCCAGGCTGCTGTCCCTGGGTGGGGGTCCCTCCTTTGGGGGGCTGGGGGTGTCTGGCAGGGCCAGGCTGCTGTCCCTGGGTGGGGGTCCCTCCTTTGGGGGGCTGGGGGTGTCTGGCAGGGCCAGGCTGCTGTCCCTGGGTGGGGGTCCCTCCTTTGGGGGGCTGGGGGTGTCCGGTAGGGCCAGGCTGCTGTCCCTGGGTGGGGGTCCCTCTTTTGGGGGGCTGGGGGTGTCCAGCAGGGCCAGGCTGCTGTCCCTGGGTGGGGGTCCCTCTTTTGGGGGGCTGGGGGTGTCCAGCAGGGCCAGGCTGCTGTCCCTGGGTGGGGGTCCCTCCTTTGGGGGGCTGGGGGTGTTCGGCAGGACCAGGCTGCTGTCCCCGGGCAGGGGTCCCTCCTCTGGGGGGCTTGGCAGCTTTTCCTCCCCCATGCCCGTGTCCTGCTGGGGCTGAGGGGGTTTGGGTGGCTGTGGGTGCCCCTGAGCTGTGTCCTCATCACCGCTTGGCGCTGCTGGCGGGGGGGTCCCCATGGGGCTGCCAGGCCTGGGGGGCTCTGAGGTCTCTGGGGCCGGGGCAGAGCCCTCGGCCGCCCCGTGGCCGCTCATGTGCAGCTTCTTCATGTGGTGCACGACGGCCGCGGCGTTGAAGGCTTGCTGGGGAGGGAGACAAAAGCCCCGGTGAGCAGCTGGTGATGCCAGGACAGGCCGTGCCCGCTGTGCTGCACTGGCTCTTTGGGATGGGCACATTCCTGCCACAAACACCACCTTTTCCTTTTCCATTGGGTGCCAGCTGCTGGTTTGGAGCCCACAGCTGCTCCCAGCCCAGGAACAGCTGGAAATGACCCCCTGCCCTCTGCTGTCCTGGGGAGCCCCTGTAGCTCCATGTTTGGGGTGAATCTCTCTTTGCAGCGGGGAATGTTGCTGCAAACGCCCTGCAAACATCGACTGCGGGCAGCTCCAGCTTCGGGGGATCCCAGTCCTGGGTGCTCACCCACCCAGCTGAAGCCCTGCTCAGCGCTGGCTGACAGCAACTGGTATTTGTTGGTGGAATGGCTGTGGGCTCCTGGCAGCAGCCACTTACCCTCCATTTGCTCTTTGCAAAGTTTTTCTGGATCTGAGCACTGACAGATGGGTAGATGTCACGGTGAAGGGCTGTATTTCCATTAATCCTGCAGATGGAAGAGAAGAAAATGGGCTCGTAGGCAGATGGCATTTGTAAGGCATTCCACATTCTGGAAGCACTGAACTGCTTTGTACGTTCAATCAGCAATAATTAAACCCAAAGGAAAAACAGCAACAAAATGGAACACAAACACACACTTCAAAGCCTGGGAAAGCTCAGGGTGGGATTTCTCCCCTGCCTCTGTTTGTGGAGGCAAATATGCACAAATTGCATCTTTAATTATTCATGGTTTGCTTTCTTTGCACACAAGAAGGAGCCAGCCCCGAGTGTGTGGGGGAGGCAGTGACGTTTGTGATGCTCCTGATGGGGTGGGGGACACTGCTGCTGGGGGGACACTGCTGCTGGGGGGAGCACAGAGTGACCCCTGGGGCTGCAGGACCCCCGTGGCCATACAGAGTGACCCCTGGGGCTGCAGGACCCCTGTGGCCACCCTGACTGACCCCTGGGGCTGCAGGACCCCCGCTGGGGCTGCAGGACCCCCGTGCACCCCCAGCTCACCAGGGGTGCCTCAGGGCCTCCTCGCAGGTGAACCTCGCGCTCGGGTTCTTCTCCAGGAGATGCCGGATGAAGTCCTTGGCTGCTTGGGAAAGGGGGAAAGCAGAGAGGGGTTACAGGGGTTCTTGTCTCCTTCCTCCAGAGCTGATCCGAGCAGAACCTGGGAAATGCTGCTGGCTGGACAGCACAGAGCTCAGCCCTGAGGAGGAGGGGTTTGGTCGCTGCACCACGCGAGGTTCAGGTTGGATTTTGGGAAGAATTCCTTCGCTGAAAGGGTGGTCAGGCACTGGAAGGGGCTGGCCAGGGCAGTGCTGGAGTCACCGTCCCTGGAAGTGCTCAAAGAATGAGTAGATGGTTCTTGGTGGGATTCAGTCAGAGGCTGGACTTGATCTTGGAGATCTTTTCCAACCTTAATAATTCTCTGCTTACTCCAATGAAGGAAAATTCTTATAGTGATGGGCTCCAGATGAAAAAATATCAACTCTGGATGTGCCAAACTTCACTCCTAGATTGTTGGAGTTGAATTATTAATCTAAAAAATAACTCTAGAAACCATGAAGTGAAAACTGAGCAGATTTAGAAGTTGCCTGAAGAGCTCTTACATCTCTCCTCTTTTTTTCCCCTCTGTTTTTCTTGCAGGAAGGATTGTGATGTTTGTTATTAAACCCCAGCACACCCCCTGCTAGGTTTGTTTGTTTGTATAAAAGATTGATGTTGAAATAAGCCGAGAGCAGCTGCCTGCAGTGCGCTGTGCACAGGGCAGCTGCACCAGCATCTTGGGCTGGTGAGGGGACAGAACAGAGGAAAAAAATGGGAAAAATCGGCAGTTTCCCTTCTGGCAGCATCACAGAATGGTTTGGGCTGGAAGGAGCCCCAGGGCTGACCCGGTGCCATCCAGCCCCGTCGTTACCCGACTCGGAGATATCGTCCCAAAACGGAGACTCGAACTCGTAGTGGCCTTCCTTGATCTTCTCGAAGAGCTTGGATTCGCTGTCCTCGTAGAAAGGGGGGTACCCACAGAGCCTGGAACGAGCAGAGCCAGGGGCGCCTCAGTGCCAGCACAGAGCGGGCACAGAGTGGGCACACAGTGAGCACAGAGCGGGCACAGAGAGGGAACAGGGGGGCACAGGAGGGCACAGGAGGGCACAGGAGGGCACAGGAGGGCACAGCTCCTCTGCAGCCCATGCCAGCGAGGAGTGGCAGCGGTGACCAGGAGCTGCTGTGCCCCCTGCGCTGTCCCTCCCTGGGAGGAAAGGCCACGAGCAGCCCTGGGGAGGACGGGATGGTGTTTGTGGGAGCTGGGGGAGAACCAAGCGCAGGATGAGGCACAGAGCAGAGCCAGAGGGGCTCCTTCCCTCCCTCCTTCCCTCCCTCCTTCCCTCCCTCCTGCACTCCCTCCTTCCCTCCCTCCTTCCCTCCCTCCTTCCCTCCCTCCTGCGCTCCCGTTGTTCCTGGGTTTGGGGGGTCCGGGGCTGCTCCCCAGGGAACAGGGCAGGTCTGGCCTCACCCCGGGCAGGGGTGCAGGGAGGGGGTGGGATGCTGCCCTGCCGTACTCACAGGATGTAGGTGATGACCCCGATGGACCAGCAGTCCACGGCTTTGCTGTAGGGCTTCTGGGCCAGCACCTCGGGGGCTGCAGGATGCAAAACCAGAGGGGTTCTGAGCAATACTGAGTTACCCAGCACTGGGGGAGCTGTCTCAGCCAGCCCCAGCCCCATGTCCCAGCTGAATTGTCTGTGGTTTTTGTATCTTTTATATGCCATTATATAGAAAGAACCACAGACAATCTCTGCCTGCATACTGAGGTTTAACCACAGAGCTGCTTCCAGCCAATGCAGTCTGGTGGGAATTAAACAAAATCCTATTGCATTAAAATAATTTTTATAATTTTTTTTCAATAAATATATTGCCCTTAAAATTAATTTTTTTCTTTGCATTTTTAAAATATTGAGATTTTTCAGTCCCTAAAGGACTATAGTTTATAGGGTCTGTGCAGTGTATCTGTAAGGCTCATGTTGTTATAAACATATTGATGTATTTCTTTCCCCCTTCCAGGCAATGTCCTGGATGTGCACACCTTTTCCCCAGGAAATCCTCCAGCACCAGCCCACTCCTGCCCCTTGTCTCACCCACGTATCCTGGAGTCCCACAGGCTGTGGACATGATCCCATTCTGCTCCATTTTGGACAGCCCGAAATCCGTGATCATGATTTTGGAGTTCTCCTCGGGGGTGAGGTACAGCAGGTTCTCGGGCTGAGCACAGGGTGGCATTTGAGCAGGAGAAGGCAAAGAGGGGCCGGGGGTGTGGGCAGGGCAGGGCAGGGCAGGATGGGCAGGGAAGGGCAGGATGGGCAGGGAAGGGCAGGATGGGCAGGGCTGGGCAGGATGGGCAGGGCAGGGCAGGATGGGCAGGGCAGGGATGGGCAGGGATGGGCAGGGCAGGATGGGCAGGGCAGGCCAGGATGGGCAGGGCAGGGCAGGGCAGGGCAGGGCAGGATGGGCAGGGCAGGGCAGGGATGGGCAGGGAAGGGCAGGGCAGGGCAGGATGGGCAGGGATGGGCAGGGCAGGGCAGGGATGGGCAGGGCAGGATGGGCAGGGCAGGGCAGGATGGGCAGGATGGGCAGGGAAGGGCAGGGATGGGCAGGGCAGGATGGGCAGGGCAGGGCAGGATGGGCAGGATGGGCAGGGAAGGGCAGGGCAGGGCAGGGATGGGCAGGGCAGGATGGGCAGGGCAGGGAAGGGCAGGGCAGGATGGGCAGGGATGGGCAGGGCAGGGCAGGATGGGCAGGGCAGGGATGGGCAGGGCAGGGAAGGGCAGGATGGGCAGGGATGGGCAGGGCAGGGCAGGGATGGGCAGGGCAGGATGGGCAGGGCAGGGCAGGATGGGCAGGATGGGCAGGGAAGGGCAGGGCAGGGCAGGGATGGGCAGGGCAGGATGGGCAGGGCAGGGAAGGGCAGGGCAGGATGGGCAGGGATGGGCAGGGCAGGGCAGGATGGGCAGGGCAGGGATGGGCAGGGCAGGGAAGGGCAGGATGGGCAGGGATGGGCAGGGCAGGGCAGGGATGGGCAGGGCAGGATGGGCAGGGCAGGGCAGGATGGGCAGGGATGGGCAGGGCAGGGCAGGGATGGGCAGGGATGGGCAGGGCAGGATGGGCAGGGCAGGGCAGGATGGGCAGGGATGGGCAGGGCAGGGCAGGGATGGGCAGGGATGGGCAGGGATGGGCAGGGCAGGGCAGAATGGGCAGGGAAGGGCAGGATGGGCAGGATGGGCAGGGCAGGGCAGGGCAGGGCAGGATGGGCAGGGCTCACCTTCAGGTCCCGGTGCACGATGCCGTTCTCGTGCAGGTACTTGACGGCCGTCAGCACCTGGTGGATGACCAGGCTGGCATCCTTCTCCGTGTAAACGCCCCGCTCCAGGATCCTGTCAAACAGCTCTCCCCCAGACACCCTGTGGGGAGGGCAGCTTAGAAACAGAAGGGCTGCAGTAAAGGCAAACAGAGCTCCTGTGTTGGGCCAGCTGAGCTCCTGGTCCTTTCCCAGTGGTTTTTGGGAGGCTGAGGCTGGTGGGTGCAGTGCCAGGCTGCCAGGGGGCTGCTGGCAAACCTGGGCACTTTGGGTCAGGCTGTGAGGGAAATCCTGCTGGGCTGAGCTGCAGGCACCCAGCCCTGCCTCAGCTCCACTCCACACGGGGCTGGAGGGTTTTGTTTTTCCTAAACCTGCAGTGAGCAGCAGCAGCCGGTGCTCCGAGCTCTTCCCTGCTGCTGACACGGTGCCCACTCCATTTCTAGAAACCCTGCGTGGCACAGCTTTAATTAGAAATACTTCTGTCTCTGCCCTGCTAAGCTGTGAGGAATTTGCACAGATAGATGCAGATCGTGGTTCAGAAAGTTGCTGTTGGAACGGGGATGGGCCAAGGGGCCTCAGGAGTGCCCAGCTTGGTGCTGAAATCCCACACATCCCCTGCTCCTCCTGCCCCTCCTCTGCGGCCCCAGAGAAATGGCTCTGCTGCTACTCACAGCTGCATGACCAGGTAGAAGTGGGTTGTGCTCTCATAAATATCTTCCAAAGTCACGATGTTTTCATGCTTTATCCTGCAAAGGGAAATGTGGGTCAGAAACAAATCCTGGCAAGGACAGAAGGGGGAAAACTGGTAGTAATCTTGCTTTAATCACCAGGGACAGCTCACTGGGGCTTCTGTCCCTCCCCTGGCGTGCCAGAGGGTCACTGATGCCCATCCAGTTCCTTCTGGAGCACCGGGCACCATCAGTGGGGGCACCAGACCCTTTACTTAAAGTACCCAGCACGGATGCTCCTTGGACTGTCCCACTCACTTTTTCAGCACTGCTATTTCATTCTCCAGGCTGCTGTCCCTGTTGAGAGGAGACTTCTTGATGCATTTCAGAGCAAAGAGCTTGCCAGTGCTTTTCTGCTTCACCAGGAAAACTTCAGAGAAGGCACCTCTGCAGAGAGGGGGAGAAGCTGCATTTCAGTGGGTGCTGGGAACGGGAGGTTCTCACAGAGGGGAAACAGAAAACACAGAAAATGTGGTGGGAGCTTCATGTGTCCTGCAGCAGCCCCAAATGCAGGGTGCTCAAGGCAATGTAAATAAAACCCCACATTTTAGGGAAAACGTTCATTCTGCACAGTCCACCATGCAGCTGCGGTTTGGGCTGTGCCACCCAACATTCTGCACGTTAAAATGCAACACAGTAGGAGCAGCCCAGTTCATCTTTAAACTCAGCCTCAACTTATTCTCCTTCCTTCAGAGGCTGCTGTCCCCTGGGGACAAAGTGACAGTGAGTGGACAGGGATTTATAACCTGCCTGAAACCCCAATCCTGTCACAGCTCTGGCTGGGGCAGTGACAGTGACCCTGGGCCCTCACTAATCCTCATCAGACCTTAATGAAGCAGCTCCTTAATTGGGGGTTCAATGGCACTTGCTGTGAGTCTGCAGAGCCCTGCAGGGAGCCCAGGGCAGGGCGAGGAAGGGCAGTGCTGTGGAGCCTGGGGGAAAGTGATAACAACTTTGAGGTGGTTTGAAGTCCCAGATCTTCATTGCAATTCTTCAGAGAGCTGAAGCAATGCATGTGGGAAAAATCCCAGTTTCTAGAGCTAAATATTCCTATTAAAGCAATAGTAGGAAATGAACAACCTACAAATCAGCTGCTGGGGCATCTGTTCTACATCTCTGTCCCAAACAGTTTATAATAATTATGTCCCTTATTAAAAATGATGAATCAACAAGTGGGCTAGGAGAGAACAAAGCTTTTTCTAACCTCATTCCTTTAGTGAAAGCTGCTGGATAATTCAATTAATCTCTGACAAGGCACAGAATTTGGAGTAGCTGCTTCTTCGGGAGCTTTCTCGTGGGCTCAGAAGTCACAGAAAATTTGTCCATGACAGAACTTGCTGGTGGAGGTAATTCAATTCCTCCCCCACAACCTTGGGAATGTTTTGTTGTCTCATCCCCATGAATAGGCAAATGAAGCTGTTAACGCACAGGGAAGGATTGTACAACCCCAACATCCTTGTTTTTGTTTCATTCCCCGACTGAGTCAGGGCTCCTGAGCTAAATATACAACTTGTTATTGTCATTCTGTACCCGCAGCAGCCCCTGACCTTGCAGGAGAGGGGCAAGAGGGGGATCCCCACGGGTGCTTTTTATCCCTGTGCAGGAGAGGTTCGGAGGGGCTGGAGAGGGCAGAGGGCACCTGGAGCTGGGGCTGGGGCTGGTGAGCCAGGGGAAGATGAGGCAGGGCTGGCAGCAGCATCCTGGGCACCTTGGCTGGTGCTGTTTGGGGGTTGAGGCAGGGCTGGCAGCAGCAGCAGCATCCTGGGCACCTTGGCTGGTGCTTTTTGGGGGGCTGAGGCAGGGCTGGCAGCAGCAGCATCCTGGGCACCTTGGCTGGTGCTTTTTGGGGGGCTGAGGCAGGGCTGGCAGCAGCAGCATCCTGGGCACCTTGGCTGGTGCTTTTTGGGGGGCTGAGGCAGGGTGGCAGCAGCAGCAGCATCCTGGGCACCTTGGCTGGTGCTTTTTGGGGGGCTGAGGCAGGGCTGGCAGCAGCAGCATCCTGGGCACCTTGGCTGGTGCTTTTTTGGGGGCTGAGGCAGGGTGGCAGCAGCAGCATCCTGGGCACCTGGAGCTGGGGCTGGTGCTGTTTGGGGGTTGAGGCAGGGCTGGCAGCAGCAGCATCCTGGGCACCTTGGCTGGTGCTGTTTGGGGGCTGAGGCAGGGTGGCAGCAGCAGCAGCACCCTGGGCTGCCCCCGGCTGCTCCTGCCCTGCCCCAGAGCAGCTGCTCCCCGGGACCTTGGCAGGGGCAGGGCCAGGGGGGCTCGGGGGCCAGGCCTGGGCTGCTGCTGCCCGGGCAGGGCGCTGTACTCACGATCCCAGGGCCTCCATGAAGATGAAGGTTGTGCGGATGTTGCTGGTCTGCTTCTTCCAGGAGCCGCTGCCGGCCTCCTCCTTGCGCCCCATCTCCTCCAGAGTGAAGCAGAAACGCTGGCAGGGGGAGGAGCAGAGGTCACTGTGCTTGGAGGAGCCCAGGAGTCCCCAGCCACAGCTGGATCACAGCTGGCCGGGGCCTGGGGCTGTGAAACGCTCCCCAAACCCCTTAGAGCTTGTCATGAGATCGGGTCTGGGAGCTGGAGGGACACAGAAACCTGAGACAAGGGAAAAATAGATGTGAACGTGACCCTGGGCAGCAGGGAGCATCCCTGGGGTGGGCAGCACCCCTGGGGTGGGCAGCACCCCCTGCCCAGGGCAGGAAGGGAGCCAGGGGCTGTGGGACACAGCTGAGCCTTCAGAACACAAAGCAAAAGCTTTCATGGATGTTTTTGTCCCTTTGGAAAAGGCAGAAGTATTAAAGCAGAGAAAAAGCTGAAAGGTCTTTTTTTCATGAGACTGCTTAGATATTGGATTCCTCCTGAACCTACTTTATCTCCCTAATTAGCACGTTTGCAGGGTTTTCAGCTCCTTGACACAATTTTTAAAGGTTAATTTAACATTATTGAAACCGAAATTGACTCTGCTGTAAACAGTTGAAGCCTTCGGCCCATAAAATCAGCAAAGGCCCCCTGAACTTGACCTTTATTTACCTCTTTCTGATGCCTGTGTACTCACAGAAATACAGCTCCTTCTAGAGCCCAGCCTTATCTTGCTCTTTGAAATCAGGGAAGGTCAAAAGTCCTTCACAAAAATGCCGATCAATCAGTAGAAAACTTTCTGCCAATTATTTTAAGTTCCTAAATAACGTTTTCTTTGCAGTCATCTGCCCATCCCAAATCTACAGCTCTGGACTATCACAGAAAGAGACTTTGCTGGCAGAGACATGGAGCTGGTGATGGCAGGAGAGTTTTATCCACTTTTAATAAATGTCAGGCCTGGCAGGCTGGTGCTGACAGGGAAGACTGGGAGGAACTCTCCATTCCTCTCCCTGGCTGCTGTCAACCAGAGGATACGAGGTGAAAAAAGAGAATCAAAACCCAAGGAGGCCAGCCTGGCCCTGGGGACGAGCGGCATTTTGGGCTCCTGGGCTGCAGCAGGTCCTGGCTGGATGGAGGGGACGGGCTGGAGGAACCTCCTGCCCTGGGCAGAGGTGGCCGTGCCAGCCTGGGGACAGGGGTGAGGGACATTCCCTCCTGAGGACCTGGCCCAGCCAAGCCCAGGGGCTCCACTGCCCAATCCTGCCTCACCCCAGCTCCATTCCCGGAGCATTTTGCTGTTGAATTCCTCGCAAATTCAACAAGTTGCCTGTTTTAAAGGAATTTTGCTCCCAAGGGAAGGTGGTGCCAGGTTTTTCCTCATTCTCTGTGGGTCCTGTGCCCGTCCCAGGGCTGCCCCTGTTGTCACCTGGTGTGTGGCACGGGTGGGGCTGGGCACAGCGGCCTCTCCTCCTGCACCGAGCTGATCTCCTGCTGCCTCACCTTCCCGTGCCAGCAGCAGCCAGGCATTTCCTGCTGCCCTCGCCCCTCTGCTCTTCTGGGAGCCAAATATTGGAATGTCTGAGCTCCTGAGATGGAAAGCTGCCCACGGCAGGGGTGCAAGGGGATGATCCTTAAGGTCCCTCCCAACCCCCCTCCCTGGGGTCCCAGAGGGGCTCAGGGGATGGACCCTGGCCCGCTCTGCTCCCTCCCCATGGCTTTTCCTCGTCTGGCACCAGGGAGGAGTTTGCCCGGGGTGGGTGCAGGACCCAGCGGGCCCCTGGGGCCAGGAGAAGGGAACTCCTGAGCCCCTGGGGGCTCAGCTCACCGCGCTGCCATCACCTGTTGCAGCAGTGCTCACAGTGCAGCGTTTCATGGATTTGCTGTTTGTCTTTCCTTGTTTATTCGAGCTCTGGTACAGCAATCCAAACCTCCAGGTTGGTTTGGGTGGGAAGGGACCTCAAAGCTCACCCAGTGCCCCCCTGCCATGGCAGGGACAGCTCCCACTGCCCCAGGTGCTCCAGCCCTGTCCAGCCTGGCCTTGGGCACTGCCAGGGAGGCAGGGGCAGCCCCAGCTGCTCTGGGCACCTGTGCCCTTCCCAGTGCCCTCACCTTTCCCACTGCTGGTGCCCAGCCCTGGGTTTGTTTTTCTCCCACAGCAGTGGGACCATGGCAGAAGCTGGGCAAGCTGCTGGTGCTGGCACGGGCACATTTCCTGCCCTGCTCTGTGCCCACCTGCACACTCCCAGCCCTGTGGTGCCCTTCTTCCCCTGCCAGCTCCTCCCTGAGCCCGTCCAGCTGGGCTGGGGACAGATCCCAGCCCCAGCCGTGGGATGCACACAGTGGGCACCCATGGGCACTTGGAATTCACATGATTTTAAAGAATAATTTGAATAATTCACATTATTTTAATCCCTGATCCCAACAAGGGGCTGTGGTGCCCTTGTGCCCGTTCACCTCCTGGCAGCACAGGTGTGCCATGTGCCGTGGCATTATTGAAAAGCTCATTAAGTGCTGCAGGTGGGACCCTCTGGAGCTGAGAGCGAAGTGCATAACACAGCTTTGCTTTGTGGGGCTTCCCCCTTCCCCAGCACCACAACCGCAGCAGCACTCAGCCTCACAACTCGGCTTCAGCTGAGTTTGTGGCACAGACAGGAAAAGAAACAAGTGTGATACCAGTGTCTGACCTTTGGGCCAACACACTGCTCTGCTCTGCTCTGGCTGAGCCAGCTCCACACTGCCCAGGCTGCAGGGATGTTATTCTGACCTTGCCTAAATCTTTCCTGAGGAAATCTGTCCTGCTTCCCCATCCCACAGCAGCAAACCCATCTGCAGCCAGAGCCTGCCTCTGAATGGATGCTCTGCATTAGCAGAATGATTGTAATCATGATTAATGGTCTCGTGACAAACTTCCATGTGCAGGGGGAACAGACATGCAGCTTGCAGGGCTCTGCCTTTGGAATTAGAACTTTATAGGAAAAAAAGGAGAATGCAATTTCAAAGGGCTTTGATTAAAAAAAAAATACAGCGAAGCAAGCAAATCTGCATGTGAGCGAATGGATGAATGAATGAGTGAATGAATGGAGTGCCAGGGCAGCCTCTGTGCTCAGGGACAAAAGAACAAGAACTGAAACCACGAGCTCGCCATTAAAAACAAGCCCACGTCAAAGCCCCGGATCCCCCCGCACGCCATCCGTTCCAAGGCAACTTGGGCAGCACTTGCAAAATCTCCATTTTCATTGCCGATCACCCGATTCCCTGCAAGCTTTGGATGGAAAAGCCCAGAGAGCTTTCTGTGAGAAACAACACGAGTGCTGGAGCGCAGCACGGAGGAGAGAGAAGTCCTCTGCTGCTTCCCTGCCACCAGCAAAAAGCAATTTAAAGCAGAGCGGGCGGGCAGGGCTCCCCTGCTTCGCTGCCAGAGCAGGACCAGCAAAAGGCTCGCGAGGAAAGGAAATTTCGCTTACCCCAGTCAGCACGGACAAAGCAACTCCTGCTGCCTGCTCGCGCCCAGCGCCGGGTCTGCGGGATTAGAGCTGGGGAGGAGGAGGAGGAGGAGGAGGAAGAGGAGGGAGATGGAGCCGCGATGGTAACCAGGGAGCAGCAGGGGCATGGGATGCTGCAGCAGGGCTGGGTGGGCAGGTGCCAGTGGGTCAGGGCTGGGTATCCAGAGCTGGGTATCCAGGTGCCAGTGGGTCAGGGCTGGGTATCCAGGTGCCAGCAGCTCAGGGCTGGGTATCCAGGTGCTGGAGCTCAGGGCTGGGTATCCAGGGCTGGGTATCCCGGTGCCAGCAGCTCAGGACTGGGTGGGCAGGTGCCAGTGGGCTCAGGGCTGGGTATCCAGGTGCTGCAGCAGGGTTGGGTATCCCAGTGCCAGCAGCTCAGATCTGGGTATCCAGTTCTGGGTATCCAGGTGCCAGTGGGTCAGGGCTGGGTATCCAGGGCTGGGTATCCAGGTGCCAGCAGCTCAGGGCTGGGTATCCAGGTACCAGTGGGTCAGGGCTGGGTATCCAGGTCTGGGTATCCAGGTGCCAGTGGGTCAGGGCTGGGTATCCAGGGCTGGGTATCCAGGTGCCAGCAGCTCAGGGCTGGAGCTGGGCGTGCAGCAGCCGCTGCTCGGGCTGGGCTGAGCCATCCCCAAACCAATCCTGCCTTCCTCCCACGACGCTCCTGGGGCTGGGAATCCGCCCCCGTTCCCTGGCACGGGCTGGGAGCTCTGTGAGGCTGCCCTGCCCGGGACAGGCTGTGCCAGCCCTGCCAGGGATGCTCCTCACCGCCTCTGAGCACCACAGAGCCCTGCAGAACAATCACAGGGCACAGGGATATCTCCGTGCCCCGAATTCGGGGCTATTTCACCCCACACAATGACTCTGTTTTGACTTTCAAAACCTCCCCGTGAGTGCCAGCTCAAGCACAGCACACATGGATAGAGGAAATATGAATAATTCTCGGAATCTTTGCTATGGTGTGGGATTTTTAGAGCTGGCAATAACAACTTTACTGACTGCGTTCTCTGTTGATTTACACTGCCATCTAGAATAATGCATGGAAAAAGTCCACATCATTGTGGAGTTTAGTTTTACATCAGGGATAAATCAGCTCTGAGGCACTACTGAAAAATCACGCTTTTTTTCTCAATACATTTTCCCTCAGTAGCTCGGTTCCAAGGCAAAGGCTCTTGGGTGTTGATCCTGTCTTTGCTGGTCCATCTCGGGGAACTCCCCCAAAATCTGGGGGATTTTGGTCAGGATTCCTGCACGTGGATCTGCAGCTTTCCCTTCATCCAAGGTTTGGGTGGAATTTGGGTGGATTTTACCTGAAAGCCACTGCAAGGCCTCACCTGGAGTGAGGGGGAGCCAGTCCCACTGCAAGGGAGACCCCAGGGACAGAGCGATGTCAGAGGTTTGTCAGGGGCTTCATTGCGGGTTTATTGGGGTTTTTAGAGGGGTTATCAGGGGAGTTTATTGGGGTTTATTAGGGAGGTTTATTTGGTTTATTAGGGGTGTTTATTGGTTTTTTTAGGGGGGTATGTCAGGGGAGTTTATTGGGGTTTGTTAGGGGGATTTGTTAGGTTTTTTAGGGGGGTTTATTGGGTTTTTTAGAGGGCTATATTAGGGGAGTTTGTTAGGGGAGTTTAGGGGGGTTTATTAGAGGGGTTTATTAGGGGTTTTTTGGGGGGTTTATTAGGGGTTTATGGGGGAATTTCTTAGGGTTATTTTGGGGGGCTTATTAGGGGTGTTCTGGAGGGGTTTATTTGCAGGTTTATTCAGGGTGTTTTGGGGGTTTATGAGGGTTATTTTGGGGGGGTTATTAGGGATTTTTGGGGCAGTTTATCAGGGTTATTTTGGGGGGTTTATTCAGGGTGTTTTGGGGGTTTATCAGGGTTGTTTTGAGGGGTTTATTCAAGGTGTTTTGGGGGTTTATGAGGGTTATTTTGGTGGTTTGTTCGGGGTGTTTTGGGGGTTTATTAGGGTTATTTTGGTGGTTTGTTCGGGGTGTTTTGGGTGTTTATGAGGGTGGGAGCCCCTGGCAGTGCCCAAGGCCAGCTGGACAGGGCTTGGAGCAGCCTGGCACAGGGGAAGCTGGAAATGGATGATCTGTAGTACCCCTGCCCACCCAAACCCCTTGAGAGGGGGGAGCAGGGCCCTTTGGGCAGGAGCTGTGTGCCGGGGGGTTCAGGGGAGGATTCTGAGTCAGGACAAACACACACCTGGGTGCAAACACACCCCCAGCAAACCCAGGCCAGGCTGGCAGTCCCTGGGCTCTCCTGGAGCCTGACCCAGGCGTTGCCATCCTCAGTGTGCCCCCACCCTGGGGCAGTGCCGGGGGGCCGGGCGGGCTGGGGATGGCTGCACTGGATGTTCCGGGGGTCTTTGCCAGCTCTGGGATGAACTGGGGCTGTGTGCCAGGGTCTGGGACAGCCCGCTGACATCCCGGAGCTGAGGTGCCAGCAGAGAGCACTGCAGCACAGCCGATGGAGCACCGGCCTGCCAGCAGGAGCAACCCAGGCAGGGAAAGCCCCCGGCTAAAGAAAAGCTGTGAAAACACCAGTGATGCTCTCGGGGCTGGCAGTTATTGCAGCAGAGCTCCTGGAAATGAAGAGCATTTCCATAACTCATCCTTCTCAGTCTGGGAGCATTATTCACTTCTCTTTCTGGCCCTAAACCAGGGGTTCTGTAAGGCAGGGAGGCTCCTTCATCCACGGCTGGCTGGGAATGAGCTGAGGTGGGTCTGGGCTCTTTGAGGCTGCATTGCCTCAACTGGAAGGAGCTGCTCTTCTCCCCAGGCTTTGTCTTTAAAACTTCAGGGCATAAATTGGTGAATGAGTTACCCACGGAGCTCGGTCTCAGGTTTTGCACGTTCTCCTTAACCTGGGAATTCTGGTCCTGGAGGCTGCCAATGCAATGGTAACCATTCATTTAAAAATGGCAAAGAATCATGTAATTAGCTGCTGATGAGCATTACTGTTAATTACCCTGTTCAGTGGCACATTATTAACTGCACAGCTTCATTATCTGTCCCTAAATAATTCCATCCATCTCTTGTATCTCCATCACTTCCATACAAACCTGCCTTCCTGGGATACACCAGCCAGCATCCCAAATCTGCCCCTCCAGCCAGGCTCAGGGGCTTTGGGGCTGCCTTTCTCCCACCCGAGCCACGTTTGCCCACACCAGGAGAGGCTGGCTGGGCACCAGGAGAGGCTGACTGGGCACCCTCGGCCATCCTGTGTGGAATCCCAGCCTCGCATTCCCAACCCACACGGTCCGTGCCACACAGAGCTCTGCCTGTGCCAACAGCTCACCTGCAGAGCTGAGGAAGAGGAAGCCAATGAGGAACCTAAAAGGGCCTTGCATGAGCCTTTTCAGAAATCTTTCATGAGCCTTTTGAGAAATCCAGCACTAATTATGCAGGTTTGAATAGATGTTTCCTCAAGGGGTTAATTATACATCCGTGAAGAGCAAAACTTCATTTGGGGCATCTGGGGGGGTTCAGGGAGCCGTGGCTGCTGCAGGCTCGGGGAGCCCTGGGACCTTCATCCCCTCTAGTCCCTGCCCCTGTCCTGGGATTCCCTGGGAGCATCACCTGGGACAGGAGCACCAGGAGCACCTGGGTGAACACACTCCCACAGTAAACACGGGTTTGCTACCCAAAAAAAAGAAAAAAAAAAAAAAGAAGTGCAATTTTGGCTCAGTCAGTAGAGCATGAGACTCAATCTCAGGGTCGTGGGTTCGAGCCCCACATTGGGCGCCAAGCCTGCTGCGTCTCTCCCTCAAATCCACGGGGACAAAACCCCTGTGGAGACCAGCCAGCTGGGCAGTGGTGTGAGGCGGGCAGAGGGAAGGAACTTCTCCTTGGATCCCGGAGGGCTTGGAGAAGCTCCCACGTGAGTCCAAAGACGAGCTGGTCCCACAAGCAAAGGAAAGAGGCGCTCAGCAAAGGAAAGAGGCGCTCTCCCTCAGGATTAGTTCCGAAGTTTAATGACGGCCTGGAGAGATCCCAGGCCACATCTGACCTCGAAGGGCCTCCGGAGCAAGAGAGAGCCCCGCCCAGAGCAGCCAGGTATAGGGGTGTGGGGAAAAGAGCCAACGGGGGAAGGACATGGGAGTGGCTCTCGGGGGGCAAGGCCTCAGAGTGACCAGAGGAGGGGAAAGCTGGGATGGACCAAACAGGTACAAAGAGGGGATATGGAGGGACAAGCCACTATGAGGGGATATACAGTGCAAACACAACTCTACACCTGGGAATGGAACTCCAGGCTCCTCCAGCAGCCCCCAGGGAGGCTCCTGCCCTGCCCGGGGCTGGCACCTCCCTGCTCTGTGCTCCCAAGGGGGGGAATTCAATACTTCAACCTTTACAGACAAGGAATGCAGCAGGAGCAACGGAATTCAGAATTTCCAGAGCCATTCCTTTTACACCTTGTGGCTGCTGTTAAAACCCGGGCTTGTTAAGGCATTCCCAGCAAAAGAAATATTTCAGGATGCTGAAATCTTCCTGAAAGACTTCTCCAGGAGCAATTTTTCTTTGTCAGCTTATTACTGTGAGCAGTAAATAATCAAGGAGATAACTGCACTGTAGAATTTGGTTAGGGGAAGAATGCAATTAGATTCCTCTGGGCTTGTCTCACACAGGATTATGCCTGTTTCAGCTCAGGCTTTTTTCCTCCCGGGCCACATAGCAGCTTTAAATCACTTTTTCTATTTTATCTGTGATTACAGGCTTAAGAACGTGAGGGGAAAAAACCCTCCTGTAAGTGATAGACCAACATGATCTTGATTTCTCGTGCTTCTCAGCAGGTTCTAAAGAATTTGGGACAAGGCCTGAGAGGAACCCTCATCCCTGGGGAGGAGGAGGAGCGGGCCCAGGGAACAAGGACAGAGAGCACAGGACAGAGAACAGAGCACAGAGAACAGGACACAGACCACGGGACTGAGAGCCCAGAGCTCCTTCCAGCCCCTTCCAGCCCCTTCCAGCCCCTTCCAGCTCCTTCCAGCCCCTTCCAGCTCCTTCCAGCCCCTTCCATCCCCTTCCAGCTCCTTCCAGCCCCTGCAGCACGTCCTGCCCATGAAATCCTGGTTATCAGCACAGCCTCAGTGGAACATGAATAATCTCCGAGGCTCGCTGTTTGTTTACTCCTCTCCTCCTGCTGCACAAACCCACCCTCACTCTCCCCCTCAGGAAAAACAAATTAAAAGAGAAGGAAGAGCAAACCAGACCATTTTCCCGAGGCCACAGAGTTTCTCAGATATCCATTTCAAGGTGTTTATTGCAGCCTTTCATCCCCCTACCCGACTGTTGAGGCTGAATTCCTTGCCTGGCAACAGATGGGATGCCAATTTATTTTTAGCAATTTGTTTGCTTTGATTGCACCCTTAAACACCACCCTGGTTTCAAGTCCATGAACCACCCGGGGCTGGCAAGGTGGGCTGGACCCTGCACAAGGAACTGAGAGGAGCTGCTGGTGGTGGGTGACGCTGCCGAGCCAGGGATGGGTGAAACGACTCGCACGACTTCAGAAGGAAAAATGAGATTTTATTCAAAAGCACTTCTCTCTTTTATAGAGAATCTTGTGAGCATTAATTCCATTGAATTAAAGTAAAACCATTTCACCTGATTGGTGCACTGGGCTCAGGTCAGTGTGGTAGAACGTATCTATAAACAATGTGAATGGAGAACAAGATCATTGTTTACATTCCTCCTGGACTTTTTCCTTAGCCTGGCAGAAATCTTTCTCTTTTCTCTCTGGCTGGACTGAGAACACCCACAGTGGGGAGCCCTGCCAGCTGTGGGGTGTTTGCTGCCCTTTGCTCTCACAGGAGGGCCCATGCTGAGGCTGAAGGAGCATCCTCATCCTCCTGGCTTCTCCAAGAATGCCACAGAATCCCAGGAATTCTTCCCAGAGCCTGGAACAGGCCCGTCACCCCTTTGTGTGCAGGCCCTGCACAGGGCTCCTTCAGCTCTTTGCTGAAATCACCCTCCAGGCACAGCGAGCTGATTTAGGCCCCTCTTGTGCCTCCCCACAAATCCTTGTAATAATTAAGTGTAATGGAGGAGCTCTGCTTGGATTCCTCACTCAGATGGTTAATTGAGGATTTCTAAATAAGTTACAAAATGTGTTCCTTTGGACTCAATTCCTTTTGCTTTATCCAAAATAAAATACACTGTTCTCCAGAGAGTTCTTTTTTGAGGATTGACTGAAGATAATTATTTCAGATAATTAAGATCACTCAGCAAAGTAATTTAATTTTCTTCCCTACGTCTCCCTCCCTTGAAGAAATGTAAATGTCTGTGGAACCTCGGATCAATAAAAGAACTTTTCCAAAGGTTAACTTGGCCAAGGGCGTTGTGAGGCTGGGGGACAGCAGCACGGGGTGAAATCCAGCAGAGCTGTTTGGAAAAATACTGACATTTCCAATTAAATTATTCCCCCCACCAAGATTTTTTCCTGAGTTTGTTTTTGGATTTGTGTGTTTTGGGTTTGGTTTTTTCTTTTTTTAATTCTTCCTGCTGGCCAAGGGCAGAGCAGGGAGAAGGAGCTGAGGCTCTGTGGCCACAGGATGTTTCTGAAATCTGCCCTGGCAGATGCAGCAGGTGGGGGAGATGCAGGGGGTGAGGGAAAGGTGAATCGTGCTCAGATAAGGAGCTCACTGCTGCAAACCTTTGGCAAAGCTGTGCTGGGACAGCAGCAGAGAAATGGAAGTTGGGGCTTGTTGAGGACTGGATAAGCTGTGTGAGAAAATCTATTTGAGGCTTTTACTCTCTTTTTCTGTCCGGTTTTCTGGCTTGTCTCCTTGCTCTGAGCACCCGGACGCTGCGCAGGTAGCAGGGGTGGTTAGGGGTGCAGGGAGCTGTTGGCATTTGTACAAAATCTCCTTTTCTGTTCCCCTGCCCTGTCACCGTGGGGCTCAGGCTGCAGGAGGAGAAAGTTCTCAGCCTCTCACCACAGAGAAATAAAAATAGCAGTGCTCAGTCCTAAGCAGCTTTCGGGATTGCAGCGTGACCCAGGGCTGGGTCCCGAGCCCGGCGCTGCTGGGTCAGGCCTGCCTGGGCTGGGCTGGGAGGAGCTGCCCTGCCCAGGGCTGAGCTGTGCCAGGAGAAGCCTGGCAGGGACCCTGCAGGGACGTTCCTGAGCGCTGGGCACCAAACGCTGTGCCCTGAACAACAGACACTGATACCAGATACTGTATACTGAATATCAGACAGCAAATGCTAAATACTGGGTACTAAATACTGGATACCAGATACTATACACTGAATATCAGACAGCAAATGCTAAATACTGGGTACTAAATACTGAATACTGGACACTAAATACTGAATATTACATACTAAATACTGAATATTAGATACTAAATACTGAATATTAGATACTAAATACTAGATATTAAACGCTAAATACCAGATACTAAATACTAGGTATTAAATACTAGGTATTAAATACTAGATACTAAGTGCTAAGTACTAGATACTAAATACTGAATACTAGATACTATATACTAGATATTAAAAACTAGAAACGAAATGCTAAATATTGGATACCAAATGCTAAATACCTGATTCTAAATATATTAAAAACTAGATACCAAGTGTTAAATACCAGATACTAAATATATTAAAAACTAGATGCTAAATGCTAAATACCAGATCCTAAATATATCAAAAACTAGATACAAAATGCTACATACTAGGTATTAAATACTAAATTCTGAATAGGAAACCATGGGCTCTGTGTCCGTGGGAAATCCTCCCAGCCCCTTCAGCTCCGGGAGGGAGAATCCCTTCTCCTGAGCTGCCTGGCACCCTTGGGTGTCCCAGGTCCTCCTGGCAGTGCTCGCAGGGCAGCATCCCGAGGTTTTGGGGGAGCAGGAGGGACAGCACCCCAAGGCTCTGGGCAGCAGGAGGGGCACCCCAGGCTCTGGGGAGCAGAAGGGGCACCCCAGGCTCTGGGGAGCAGAAGTTGGGGTGCCAGTGCCTCTCTGGGGGCAGAGCAGCCCAGCTCCCGAGTGCCTGCAGTGTTTGGGACCATCGCCTGCTCCCATGGCACCACCCTGCCAGTCCCCAAAGCTGAGCCTGCTTTTTTTAGCCCAAAGCCACTCGCTGGTGGCTGCACGCTTGTGAGAGCTGCCCGGGCTGTGCTCACGGGCGTTTCTGTTTCACAGGGCACTCACCAGAGCACAAATGCTGCCCTGCCCTGGCAGAACTCTCCCCTGCCCTGGCAAAAATCTCCCCTGCCCTGGCAGAACTCTCCCCTGTCCTGTCAGAACTCTCCCGTCCTGTCAGAACTCTCCTCTGCCCTGTCAGAACTCTCCCCTGCCCTGTCAGAACTCTCCCCTGCCCTGGCAGAACGCTGCCCTGCCCTGGCAGAACGCTGCCCTGCCCCAGCAAAAATCTCCCCTTCCCTGGCAGAACTCTCCTCTGCCTTGTCAGAACTCTCCCCTGCCCTGGCAGAAATCTCCCCTGCCCTGGCAGTGCTGCCTTGGCAGCTGCTGGGGAGGTGGGCACCAAGATCTGCTGTCTCAATTAGCACAGAGGTTACAGAGCTGCTAATGCCAGATCTCGCAGGGCTGGCAGAAGGGATTAAAGGTTCTGGAATTGGATGCCTGTAAAGCAGAGGGTTCTGGATACTGTGGGTTTTTTTCCTGAGCTCACATTCACAGATTGTGGCTTCCCTTCCTTGGCTGGAGGAGCTCCTCGGTGCTGGGCTGTGCTTGGGGCAGGGATGGGAGCAGCCAGGAGGGTCTGAATGGCCCCAGGAATTTGGGTGCTGGGTCTCCCAGGGTATAGGTGTGACAAGGTACACTCAGCCTGAACCAGGGTGGTAAAAATCTTGCAGCAATTAATTCACTTATTGTGTTGATGACGTCTGCTGTGCCCCCCTGGTGCCCAGAGGATCTCAGCTCCTTGGGCCGGGGGTGATTTATTGGGCAATTACACATCCCCACAGCATCACTCATGCTGGGAAGAGGGGCTGTGATCTCAGCAGTCTGGGCAAACGTGACACGGGAGGACTTTTGTCAAATGGAGGGGGCTGATGGATGGAGGAGTCAGGGAAGTATTGATTGGAGCCAATATATTATTTTCTACATTAATATTGTGCAGACAGTGGCAGATAGAGACCCTGCATGGTCCTGGTGCTCCCTTCAGGATGAAGAATTTCCCTTCTGTGCAGCTTCTCTGCAGTAAGGGATAGAGCTCCAGACCTTCAGTGACTTCTGAGGGAAACGTTTGCTTTTAATTGTGAAAGGAAAGAGGCAAAGTGCACAAATGTTTTCTTTGTGCCATCAGGGAGAAACAGAATGAGGGGAATTCTCTGGGAATGTGGAGCTCCCTGTGGGTGCTGCTGTGGCTCAGGAGCTCCCTGTGGGTGCTGCTGTGCTGTGGGGTGGTTTGGTTAGTCCTGGTCTGGCTCAGTCCTGGTCTGGCTCAGTCCTGGTCTGGCTCAGTCCTGGTCTGGCTCAGTCCTGGTCTGGTTTAATCTTGGTCTGGTTCAGTCCTGCTCTGGCTCAGTGCTGGTCTGGCTCAGTCCTGGTCTGGCTCAGTCCTGGTCTGGCTCAGTCCTGGTTTGGCTCAGTCCTGGTCTGGTTTAATTCTGCTCTGGCTCAGTGCTGGTGTCTCTCCTGACCCAGGACACCCCTGCAGGACGTGGCTTTTCCTTGGCTCCCCAGTTTCAAGGTGGTCCCTGTGAGTCCAGCAGAGCTTTGCTGATGTGACTGATGTGCTGCCCCTGCTCTCTGCTCTGCTCTGTCATCCTGCATTCATTAGCCAGAGTTCTGCCCAAATTCATCAGGACCAGATGGTGACAAGAAGGACTTGTGGTTTAAAAATCACCATCCTCCTTTTCTTCCCAACAGGAATGGGGGATTAATCTTAGCCCAAACTCTTTGGTTCTTGGCTGCTCAGAAGTCACCAGGAGATACCCAGGAACGAGACTGAGCCCAGAGCCCTTGGCTGATGAAAAAGTGCAGAACCTGCAGGATTTGGGGGCTGGGTGGGCTCAGGCAGCTTTGTCCAAGGTCCTGTTGTCCAAACAGGGAAATTTCCACCTGAGTTTCTGAGTTTCTGAAGATGTTCACCTGAGTTTCTGAAGATGTTCACCTGAGTTTCTGAAGATGTTCACCTGAGTTTCCGTACCAGAGGGATGGGGTGAGTTTGGCTGCTCAAACAGAAAGCGCAGGGGGTTTTCTCGCACGCCTCGTTCCGTCTGTCTGTCCGGGGGCAGGAGGAGCTCTGTCCTGCCGCTCCTGCCCCCTGCCCAGCTGCAGGGTCGCTGTATTCTCCCCGGCCCCCACTGGAGGTCACTGGAACATTGGTTACCATTGTCCCCGAGAACAAAGGAGCTGCCGAACTCATTCGGTGAAATCAACGTTTGAAATTTTCGGAGATTTTTATCGGTTTCACGTATGAAAATAAATCTCCAAATTGCTCATAATCCCTGTGCGTAATGGATATTTTATAAACACTTCTTATGCCCCGAGGAGACATCAACAGAGGCTTCATTTTACAGCAAGTATGACTCAAGTGCCAGGAATTTTGAGCAAAGCTCCTCTAATGGGCTCTCTGCGCCCCGGCTCTCTTTGTCATGGCCTGATGGATGTGTCACAAGTTCTAAACTCACCTGAAGCCGTTCCGTGGTTACCAGCAGGAAACCCGAGAGCGCCCATGGCCAGTCACTGCTTTGCGTTTGTGCTGCTCAAAATTCTGCAGAGGGATGAGCAGCTCGAGGGTTGCAAAGGTCATTTTAGAAAAATTAGCTCAGATCATGGATGTAAAATATTATTTTTTTCTTTTCCCCCCTGTCCTGGCGCAGGCAGCCGTCCCTGCCCACTCAGATTTTTGGGAAGGCTGCTCCGCTCCCTCCCGTCTCAGAAGAGCAGGAGCAGCCCTCAGCCCTGCTGATGAACGAACGGGAGCTAATTACCAGCAAGAAGAAAAGTTTGGCAACTCGTCACAGACTCATCAGCGCAAACCAAAGCTGCTTCTCAACCCGTCTATCAAAGCGCAGTTGCCGTTAATGATAGACTGAATAATAATTAGTATTAACTGAAAGGATCCCTTTCTATTTCCCAGCGATATTTAAAGGCAAGCACAGACTCCTGGCTTTGGGTGAGATCCTGCTTCAGTACAGCTCTGGGATTTACATTGCAGTCTCGGGACCTAAAGTGAATTTGTGGGATGCATCAGCTCGTGGCAGACTCGGTGCCATGTGCTGGAAGAGTTTCCTGAGCCCGTGGGAGGAGCTGGGGATTTCCGTGGCACATGTGGGTGCTGCCAGGGAATTTGGGATCCCACGCACAGCCTGGATGCTGCTGAGCGGGCTCAGGCACACACGGGGCGGGAGGAGCTGGAGTGCAGCTCTGGCATTTCTGTCAGGGAAGGGCACTTTCCTGGAACCACCCATCAGATGCTTTGGGTGCCTTCAAGGGTATTTATTTTATTCAAGGGTATTTATTATTATATTCAAGGGTATTTATTCCATCCCCTTCCAGGGTGTCCTGGGTGCCCCAAGCCCAGCCGGAGCTGTGCCAGGGCTGTGGGACCCTGCTGGGGTTGGGAGGAGCATCCAGCAGAGCAGAAGTGCTGAAACTGCTCTGCTCACATGGTTTGGGTGGCTTCAAGGATATTTATTCACGGGTATTTATTGTATTCAAGGGTATTTATTATATTCGAGGGTATTCATTCCATCCCCTTGCACTGCCCTGGGTGGGACGTGCAGGTGTCTGAGCCAGCCTGGAGAGGAGCCTGGCCTGGGCTGGAGCAGAGCTCTGCTTCATTTCAAAGCTTATCCTTAAATGTTTGCTCTAAAGCCCTGGAGCCCCAAGAAAAGAAGATGCAAATAACTTGACTCTTTTCCCATGGAAGCAATTAAGGAACTGTGTTAATAAGAAATGAAGTTGTTTGTAAATTTTAATGGTTTAAAAGATGCCCCAGGGAAATCACAGACAAATAGGAGCTGTTTGGTGCAGACCCTTTCTAGCCAAGCTCCACCTCCGTGGTGGATGTGATCAATTAAAAATTATCAGGAGAAAATGTCACATTCTTTTTAATTTAATGCCTTTGGCCAGAAGGATTTTCTAACATAATGATTTGAGCTGGGAGGGAAGCGTTGCTTTATTTCCTCCCCATTTCATCCAAAAATAGCCCCAAAGGAAAAAAACAGAAAAAACCAAACAACCAAAGCAACCACTACCAAACCCCAAAGACAACCCCATGGAAATGGCTGAATATATGTTTGGTTTTTTTTAATTCTGTGTGTGCAAAGCCCATCCCATCACTCTGAGGCCGAAGCCAAAGCCCAGATCTCTGGACTGGTATTTGGGGCAGGGGGAGGTGGGCAGGGCTGGTTTGGGGCTGGTTTTGGGCAGTGACCCTGGCCAGGACTAGTCTGGGGCTGGTTTGGGGCTGATTTGGGGCTGGGGGAACATCCCTGGGCTGGGGGAACACCCCCAAAACCCCCGGGCTGGGGGAACATCCCCGGGCTGGGGGAACATCCCCAACACTCCCGGGCTGGGGGAGCATCCCCGGGCTGGGGGAACACCCCTGGGCTGGGGAACATCCCCAAACCCCGGGCTGGGGGAGCATCCCCAAACCCCCGGGCTGGGGGAGCATCCCCGGGCTGGGGGAACACCCCCAAAACCCCCGGGCTGGGGGAACATCCCCGGGCTGGGGGAACATCCCCAACACTCCCGGGCTGGGGGAGCATCCCCGGGCTGGGGGAACACCCCTGGGCTGGGGAACACCCCCAAAACCCCCGGGCTGGGGGAGCATCCCCAAACCCCGGGCTGGGGGAGCATCCCCAAACCCCGGGCTGGGGGAGCATCCCCAAACCCCGGGCTGGGGGAGCATCCCCGGGCTGGGGGAGCATCCCCAAACCCCGGGCTGGGGGAGCATCCCCGGGCTGGGGGAACACCCCTGGGCTGGGGAACACCCCCAAAACCCCCGGGCTGGGGGAGCATCCCCAAACCCCCGGGCTGGGGGAGCATCCCCTGCTGCCGTGGCAGCCCCTCCCCGCCCGCTCCCCCTGTGATTTGGGCAATTTGTTTCCCCCGGAATTCCTGTAAGGCTTGACAAGACACCGAAGTTCTGGGGAGTCACACGAAGGCCTCCTTTGCATATTAAAGACTCCGTGTTGTCGCTTGACTAAATTTGGGAGAAGCATCCGCCAGTGTGAGTGTCATCAGAGCCGAGTGAATGCCGGGCTCATTAGGGGTGCTGTGACAGGGGTGGAGGAGGGACTCTGAAGTGGCGCTGCGCTTTCCTCCCAAAGCCCCGTCGAGGCTCATTTTCCCTCTTTCCATCTCCAGCACTCTCCATCCCTTGATAATAAATGCAGCTCACATAGGAACTACCCCCCGGACTGATTTCTTTCCACTGCAAGAAGTGATTTAAAAGAAGACGAAAAAAGACATTGAATGTGTTCATTATTGATAATCTTAAAGATTTACTGCGGGCTTTCAGAAAAGCTGCTGCCTTAAAGCAAACTGCTTTTATCTCCTTTTTGTTTGCTTAGTTGGCTTTTGTGGGTTTTGTGTCTTTTCCTCCAGTAGCTCATGTAGGTAGAAGCTTGAGTTATTTTTGCTTTTCCTGAGGGGGAGTTTGGCAGCCCCTGGCAGCAGCGGGGAAGCTCCTGGGATTTGCAGGAGGAGGCTCCTGGCTGGGGCAGGGCTGGGTGGGCTGTGCCTGGGGCCGTGGCCACTGAGAGCAGCAGGGCTGCCCCTTCTGGGGGAGATTTGGGAGATTTGGGAGAGCTGGGATCCCACCCGTGGGCACTGGAGTTCTTTAGAGCCGTTTGAAATAGAAATTAATGGTAAATATTTAGAAAACAAGTGAAAAAACCCCACTTTGAGCAGATTTCTGTGTGATTTCCCAGCAATTGCAGCTGGCTCCAGACTCTTCTTCCTGAGCCTGGGCTCGGCTCCTGTTGGAGTTCCCTGACTTGGGGTCAAAACGTTCTGGAGCATCACTGCCCTGGAGGGAGCAAAGGAACGAGCAGCAAGGGGGTTGGACTGGGATAAATCCCTGGGATGGGATGGGATGGGATGGGATGGGATGGGATGGGATGGGATGGGATGGGATGGGATGGGATGGGATGGGAGCCAGGTACACACAGCCACAGCCAAATCACGGGGAGCAGGAGGATGGGGATCCCCAGTGAACAGCCCAGGAGCAGCAGGTTTCCCCCTGGCTCTGACCTTTCTCAGCAGGGCAGGACCTGTGCTCGGAGCTGGGGACACTGGGGGTGCTCAGGGCCAGCTGTGCTCACTGCCACCGTCCCAGGTGCTCCAGCCCCAGTGTCCAGCCTGGCCTTGGGCACTGCCAGGGATCCAGGGGCAGCCCCAGATTCTCTGGGCACCTGTGCCAGGGCCTCCCACCCTGCCAGGGACCAATTTCCTCCTAATCTCCAACCTAAACCTTGCCTGGTTCAGTGTGAGCCCATGGCTCCTTGTCCTGTCGCTGCAGCTCCTGGTGGAGGATCCCTCTCCTCCTTTCCTCCGAGGATGAATTTTGGGAAGTGAGAGCACAAACCTGAAGGTCCATGAAGCCGAGGGATGCTGGAGCAGAGCTGAGTGAGCTCTGATTTTTTGGTTTTTCCCCCCAGGCCCCATCCTGGGGCAGGGTGTGCTGGTCCCACCTTTCCTGCAGCTCCCCTGGCTGCCCGAGCTGCCTCTGCTCCTGCAGCCGGACACTCCCCAGGGCCTGCAGCCATTTCAGCCCAGGGCTCTGGAACCACCAGAGGCATCACCAAACACCTTCCCCTGCTCCAAAGCCAC
The DNA here is from genome assembly GCF_050655825.1 of Lonchura striata. NCBI lineage: Eukaryota > Metazoa > Chordata > Aves > Passeriformes > Estrildidae > Lonchura > Lonchura striata. Next base: position 1,545,521 of record NC_140728.1, read on the forward strand.
GTGCTGCAGCCCTGCCACCAGCTCCGAGGCTTAACAGCACCTCCCTTCACCATCGGAATAATTAAACAGCCTCGTTATTTTAAATATTCACCGAGTCCGGATTCCACGTTTGGCTTTCTTGGTCAATTTGGTTCTTGCTAATCTAGGGGAAGGAAAGAATGTTCTCTAGTGCTTAATTTGCATTAAAAACACTATAATTTGTAAGTAAATTGGAAAGCTTTTAAGTGAAGAGGGAACATCAGTGACTTGACAGTCAAAGCTCTCCTTTGTTTTTCAAGCACAATGTTCCAGAAAGATGCTCTTCCTTTCTTGGAATTACATGGCAGTGAGAATGAAGCCTTGTAATTGTTCATTAATCCACGGTCATTAAGAGACTCAGGGGGGAAGGAGGCACCAGCAATGAAGACCAAACCCAGAGCAGGCAGGGTTCCACCAGAAACTGATTTTAAATGTCTCAAGTTGCTGAAGGGGGTGAATCAGGAGAGCTGAGCCTGGGGAGGGGCGGGGATGCTGCTGCCTCTGTCCACAGGGTCTGCCAAGGAAATCCAGAGGGTTTTCCAAGGGAAGCCAGAGGGTTTCCAAAATCCAGAGGGTTTTTCAAGGAAATCCAGAGGGTTTTCCGAGGGAAGCCTCTCCCTGCGTGCCCTGCTGAGCCGGCCCGTGCTGAGGCTGTTCCCAGCTCTGGGGAATTGGGCTCTCCTGTGCACAGCCCCACTGTGGAGTTTTCCCTTCCTGGCAGGGCCCAGGAGGGCACCGAGACCCCAGCGAGGTGCAGAGGATGGAAGTTCCATCGTGGGGCTGAATTCCTGCTTGTCTGACCAACTGGCACAAAGATCCCACCCAAACCAGCCAGGCTCTACTTTCCTCCATTTTTTGGAGTTTCTGATTGTGTGGATATTCCTTTTAAACACCTTTTCTCTCTTGTATTTTAGCTGTTGCTTTCTTTGTTGCTTCCACCTCTTTATTTAGGAGGAGGAGGAGGGGAGAGGAGGGATAAAGGCAGCAGAGGAGCTGATTTCAATGCAAATCTATTGTTCATAATTGCAGTTTTAAAATCTTCTCAACCTTCAGCTGAACAATGATAAAAGAATAATGGCTGTGAATTATTAGCTGTTCCACTTACCTTCAAAATAGTTCTTACACTGTTGTGATACTTGGCTATATTTATTATTGTACTTCTTTTTCCTTTTGTAGTGAGCTTGTGCTTCCTGTGGCCTTAATTTACTTTTCAGACCTCTGCTCATTCTGCATCTGTACTTTTCATGGGGATATACAGTGCTAAAATCAATTAAAAATCTCTTCCACGGCTTCCAGAATAATTAGATCATTTCCCCATTATTCTGTTTCCAGGCCTGTCTGGTTAAGGTAACAAATATTAAGATAAAAATGGACCAAGGCAGTGAAATAGGAGAGTTTTGTATGGCTCTGCTGGAGGTGTTTGCACACAGCTGGGCTCGATCCTGAGCTGAGGAGTTCCTGGAGGCACTGAAATCCAAATTTCTGCCAGCTGTGGCTGTCACACAATGAGCACAGCGAGCAGCTGGACTGGGGGACGATGTTTCACCCCCTTTGTGCAGCATTTCACCCCTTTGGTGTGATTTCTGCACAGAAATGGCCTCAGGTATGGGATGAAGGGACTCCACCCCCAGGGATTCTCACCTTATGTATGCAAATGTCTGAGGCTGGATAAACTCTCAATGCAGAGGGAATTCTTCATTTTTATTTGATTTTTTTTTTGAAGCGTTTTGAAATTTAAAGGCAGCTATGAAAACCTCTCAGAAGGAAAAGGAGAGATTTGAATTGCAGTAAATAATAAGAGGGAGCTGAGGCTTCTAAATCTGCTTAAACCCCCCCAGCCGCAGGCTTTGCTGGCCCAGGCTCGGTGCTGAGCACCGTTCCTGCAGAAGTGATGGGTGTGTTTGGGGATGGATCTGGCTCTGCCTGCGCCTGTCCAGAGGGACAATTTATGATCCTAATTCCCCTAATTCCTGCTGGAGCGAGCGGGACAGCGCTGTCGGCTTTAGGGTGGAAATGGTCCCTTTCCTCCCCTCAAAAAGCCATTGTGGGTTTCCTCTGGAAGCAGACCAGCAGCAGAGAGCAGAGATTTCCCTTGCAATGAGAGGAGCAGTTCTGGAGATTGCCATCGAGGCCAGAGCCGTGCCATTAATGGTCATTAGCGGCGCTAATCATTGAGAGAGGCATTAAGGACAGAGTTAATGACTCGCAGGTGGAGGAGCTCTCCAAGACGCTCTCACACTTCCCAAAGGAGCAAAGCAAAGTCTCATCCCCATCCCGAGGGTGCTCAGGGGTGAGCGGGGGATAATTTATCCCTGAACCCCCGTGGTTCGGCTGCTTCTCCTCATGAATCCTTAAAACAGCCCGGGAGAGGGCCAGGCTTGGGGAAGAGCAGGAAAAGCTCCTGGCTCATCCCAGCCCATCCCGGCCCATCCCGGCCCATCCCGGCCCATCCCGGCTCATCCTGGCCCATCCTGGCCCATCCCAGCCCATCCTGGCTCATCCTGGCTCATCCCGGCTCATCCTGGCCCATCCTGGCTCATCCCAGCCCATCCTGGCCCATCCTGGCCCATCCCGGCCCATCCTGGCTCGAGGATCCCCCCAGGAAACCGCTGCCCCTCTGCCGCTGCCGGCAGCGTTATCCAGGGCTGGATTCTGAGGACAAACACGGAGCTGTCAGGGCTTGGATCGCTTTTCCTCACTGCCTGACGAGTGTTAGAACCTATTGGTTTTGACAACGCACCTCAATTAGGTCTTAAAATCAGCACTACATGCTCTGTGAAACTGGAGGAGCGTGGAGGATTCCTCGGAGGACCGAGCTGCTCGGTTTCAGCTCAAGGATGATGTTTCTCCACAAGGGAGTCACCAGTCACAATAATTACATTGCTGTCTTCTCATAATATGATTTATTTAGATGTTGCCGTATGAATTAATTCTCTCTAATTGCTGCTCTTCTCACTGTAAATCAAGGTTTCTTGCTTTCTGGAGAGTAGTGAACATGATCCTACACTGAAGTAATTAGTCCAATTAGAAAGGAAAGCAGATGTGGAAAACCAATTACTTTCAGGAATATGTGTGCTCCTCTGTAGTCCAAACGCTGTTCAATCCAAATGTAACAGTATTTTAATAAAACATTGTTTTATTCATAATCTCCATCCAGTGCCGAGACTCCACCTGCTTTTTTGGAGGAGCCACTTCGGGCAGCTTTGAGGCTGGGGAGATTTCTTCAGACCTGCTCCTGCCTCACAAGCTCCAGGGAGAGAGCAAAATGGTCAGCAAACAATTCTGGGCTGATCCCCTCACTGCAGAGCCGCCCTCACACAGAGAAGGCAGAAGAGGGGTGGTTGTGCTGGGAATTCTGCAGGATATTAGCAGGCCGGACTGCAGGGACTGAACCCAGCAAAGTCTGCACAGCTGCCCCCATCAGAGGCTTCCAGCAGGCAGGCAGGACCTGGCGGGGTCAGGATGGATTCTGTGCCCGTGTCTGTGCCAGTCTGGAGGCAGGGTGTGGTACCCAGGGGATGCTCTTGGCCAGCAGAGAGGTTCTGTGCCCGTGTCTGTGCCAGTCTGGAGGCAGGGTGTGGTACCCAGGGGATGCTCTTGGCCAGCAGAGAGGTTCTGTGCCCGTGTCTGTGCCAGTCTGGAGGCAGGGTGTGGTACCCAGGGGATGCTCTTGGCCAGCAGAGAGGTTCTGTGCCCGTGTCTGTGCCAGTCTGGAGGCAGGGTGTGGTACCCGGGGGATGCTCTTGGCCAGCAGAGAGGTTCTGTGCCCGTGTCTGTGCCAGTCTGGAGGCAGGGTGTGGTACCCGGGGGATGCTCTTGGCCAGCAGAGAGGTTCTGTGCCCGTGTCTGTGCCAGTCTGGAGGCAGGGTGTGGTACCCAGGGGATGCTCTTGGCCAGCAGAGAGGTTCTGTGCCCGTGTCTGTGCCAGTCTGGAGGCAGGGTGTGGTACCCGGGGGATGCTCTCTAATTCACTGTGCCATGGTGGTGGCGAGGCAGCTGTGCCAGCCCTCAGGGCCAGGGCTGGGCACGCACAGCTCCTGTGTCACCTAACCACGTCCCAGCCACCCCTCTGGGCTTTGTTTCCTGAGTTCTTGATTAAAATACCTGCAGAGGAGTTTTGCATTGGAGATTCACCCATCTATTTTCCTCTATCTGCTGCATGGAAGACAAGTGTTCTCATAATTGGGCCATTAAAGGAGGTGTTGAAATGTTACTAATTGTCAAAGGCAATTAAGTATGGCAACATGTCACAGGTAAATTAACGAGGCTCCAGGTGTTTTGTGCAAATTGCAGTTCTGTGGGTGTAAAACACTTCCAGTCTTCTCTGCTGCTTGCCTGTAGAGCTTTGGTGTGCTCTGATTTTGGGGTTTTGCATCCACTAGAATGCTCCTTTTGCTGTTGAAAAGTTCAAGAAGAGCTCTCAGAGCTCCTGCAGCCACTCCTCGTGGCAAGCAGAGACCACTGGGGTCTCCTGTCCCTCACAGTGACCCCGGAGTGCTGCCGAGCATCTGCAGGGCTTGAACCCCAAAACCAACCCCGTGGGTTTTGCTCCTTGTTCTTGGAACAGGGATGTTTTGATCCCCAAACCCACGCACAGTTCCCACATTTGGGGCGCCCGGCAGCTGTGGCGGTGCTGCCACCCCGCTGGCACCGTGCCCTGCCTGTGTCCCTGCCCAGGATGCTCGCAGGGGCCGCGGAGGGTGGCACTGCCACCCAGCCCGTCATTGCCAGCCTTTGTTCCTGTTCCCCTGCCCAGGCACGGCCTGTGATTGTGTGCATGTGCACACGCAGGCTGCGGGCTGGGCGGAACCCTAATTGTATAGTATTAAAATATTATGATTTTCTCCCCCCTTCCAAGCTGTGGCACCTCCCCGATGTCTGGTGCAGCTGGCTCCGACTGGCACTTGCAAGGTTGTCCTCCAGGTGCTGCATCAGAAATCTTTTGACACAGTGTCAGTAATTAAGTGTACAATTAAGAGAATGTCTGCAATTAAGTTCAATCAGTCAGTCAATCAAATCTACATTTGTAAAGGGTTTCTAAAGGGCCTCTCATCCAAACCTCCCCTCTGCTTCTGAGCTGGGCTGAGTTAACACCAGACAAGGCAGCGTTTATCCAAGCAGCTCACAGGGCTGGAAGGTTTGTATTGAAATGCTGTGTGAGGCCTGGCTGTCTCCTCAATCAAAACTGGCTTTAAGTGAGGCATTGAGGCACAACACTGAAATGTAACCATTAAAAAAGCTGAAAACTCGTGGCTTTTCCGTCAGCGTGTCTCCCCGGGCTCAGCAGTGTAATTCCTCACCTTGTTTCCTTTGGGGAATACTCAGAAAGGACAGATATCCTGCTGGAACAAGCCAGCCTGGTTCTGTGCTCTTTCAGGCATCTCTCAGCTCCTGGCAGCTGGGTTTGCCCAGGAGGGTGCAGCGGGTGAGCACTCGCTGCTGTCGTGCTGCCCAGTGAGTGAAAACTGCCCTGCTCGGGGTTATTTGGGGTTATTTTCCCCCAGCAGCCCGGGGGTACCTGTGCCTGAAGGCTTTCCTGCACCTCAGCACAGCCAAGGACTCCCCAAAGGAACGTGCCCCACGTCCTCCCCTCTCCGGGACTCTCCTCTCACCAGCTGCAGCGGCAGAAACCCTCCAGGCGTCCCCAGGGAGAGCAGCACTGGGGTGAGGTGCCAGGAGCTCCCGGTGCTGGGGCAGACCCTGCTGCTCCTGGCACTTTTGGCTGCTGGACCCTGATGTCCCTGCTGTCCCCTGAGAGGAGCCCTCCTCGTCTGAGCTGCCAGATCTGTATCAGCAGCCGCCCTCCGAGGCCGGGGAATATTCCATCTCTGGGCTCAGACATTGCTCCAGAGAGTAACTGGAGGGTTTCCTTGTCTCTGCTGCTACATCAGTGTGAGCAGCAGGCCGTGGCTGCTTTGATAACGAGCTTGCATTTACACAGCACCTGTCAGCTTGAAGGGAGCTCTGCAAACTCAGCCCGAGCTGACAGAGCCTGGTCCATGCTCCGCACGGCTCTGCCAGCCTGGCTGCTGGCTCGTGATGTGCCTTGCTTTCATGTATGGAAAGCTGTTACCCAGAGTGTCCTTCACACAGGGAAAAAAGAACAAATGGAGCAGTAAGATGTGGCTTGTGCTGCTGCAAACACTCCCCAGCATGTCTTTAATACCCAGATTTATTTGTGTCTTCATCCCCTGGCCGCTCCTGCCCTGCACAGGGAAGCTGAGGCCAGGCAGGAGGGGAGGAAGGAAGGGGAGGGCAAAAAGTGCTCCAATGGACCTTCAGCACAAGCACAGAATTCTGCCCTGCAGACCTGGGCCAAGGTGGGACCCCTTGTTTTATTGATTTTAATTGGGAAATACACAAAGCTGTGTGATTTTCATCCACTTGTGCTTGACATGCGAGACTTACCCTGGTGCACTCAGACTCCTGGTTTTGCTAGAAGGATAATAAAGAGGAAAAAAGCTCCAAACACTTCCCAGTGTTCTTGTCACTCACCACCAGAACTGCAAAGAGCAGCTTGTGAGCTCTTGGAGGCTCCGAGGGAAAACCCTTCAGGAAAAGGAGGTGTTGAGGGCTGGGTTGGAGGGGGCTCTGAGCAGCCTGGGATGGTGGAAGGGGTGGGAATGGGACAACCCTGCAGAACCCTTCCAAACCAAACCATTCTATGAAAAGGTCCCAGGACTGGTTTTGATGGTGATTAATTTCACGAGATGAAGATTAGTGAAGATTAGATTTGGTGGTGATTAATTTCAGAGATGAAGTTTAGATGGCCAAGAAAGCACAGAAAACCCAGCCAGGGCAGGGCTGGCCAGAGTCCCCTGTGCAAATCTCCTGTGCTCTGCTCTGCAGCTGGAATGGTTTGGTTTGAACTCGAGTGTGGCCTCAACACCGAGCAGGAGAACCTGGCTTTGTGAGAGATTCCAGCAGGAATGGCTCTGGGAGCAAACCCAGGAGCTCTGACACTGCTGAGAGGTGGAGCTCAGCACCAGGGAGGGTGGGAGCTGCTGGCTCCTGTGCTCTGCTTGTAGGAAAAGCCGTGAGCAAGGGGCTCCTGAACGCTCCTCCAATCAGTCAGAGAGAAGGGCAGGCAGCTGAGAAATAACACAGGACAATAAATTCCTGAAATCTGCTACTAAATCTATCACGGCGAATAATGCATCCTGATGGGAGGGAGACATTATTAGTTTTTTTTTTTTGTTTTAAATTTGCCAGATCTCATTTTTTTTTGCATTTGTCTCAGAGAGGTGAGGACTTTGAGAAGGCAATTACAACTGGTGAATGATTAGAGTTAGATGTGACACATTTATGCATCAAATATGTTTAACTGCATTAGCCTTCAAGGAATTTACAACTGACACCTTGAAAGATCTATCCTGTGCTCAGCCTGAAAAATCTGAGTTCTCCCTCAACTCCCGTCTTATTTACATTAATTTTATTACAAAACAAACGGGTGTAAAATATTCATGGAGTTTTTACAGGTTCTGAAGGTGGTGTGGCAGGGGAGTTGGAGGGAAGGAGGCACAATGGGGATTCTGTATGGAAGGTTTTTAAGGCAGTACCATGCTGCAAGTGCACTGAAACGAGGTTAGGTTCTGGTTTCTTCCCTGGCTGTCCCATCCTGGAGGGAAGATGACTAAAAGGGATGAGGTTACACAGCTCATTTATCCCCTTTAATCTTTAATTTCCTGCTAACAAGGTATTCAAACCTCCCAGAAAGCAGCCTGTGGTCTTTGCAGAGTTTTAATTTTTGCACATGACGCAGGAAGGAAGCGCAGGGCGGCAGAGAGCCCTTCCTGGGGAGCTCAGGAGATGCTCAGGAGATGCTCAGGAGATGCTCAGGAGATGCTCAGGAGATGCTCAGGAGATGCTCAGGAGATGCTGGTGCTGCTCCTCGGGGTCCCTGCCCGCCGCACCCCGACCTCGGCGGGCTCCCAGGCTGGCTCAGCTCCATGCCTCTTGTGCTTCACTCCACTGAAATCTGGTTAGTAGAGACAGACTCCGGTGGAATGAAGGACAACAGAACCCATGGATGGTCCTCGCTTCCCCCAGGCTCTGGGTCGGTGCTGCGGGGAAGCCCAGCTGTGTGTGCAGGGCGAGCTCGGTGCTTGGAGGGCTTCTCCGGGCTGAAATCCTGCTTTTCCTTCCCCCTTCCTGCACCCCTGCTGCTCACCCCTGTCATTTTAGCCTGGAAGGAAGCAGCCACTTTGGAACTTTGTCCTGTGGCTTGTGGGAAGAGCTGACCCAGGATGTGGCAGCTCTCCATCTGCTGAAGCCCTTCGGCTTCTGCAAATTAAATGCTCAAGGCGTTTTTCTTGTCTTTTATGGCTTTTACAAGGGAGGCGTGACCCGATAATGGCCAGGGTCCCTTCTGGCCTTAAACCCTGAATTTACACAACCCAAGGAATGCCTGGAGGCGATTTTCCTCGAAGTGCTGGAGCTTTTTAAAGAGCTCTGGCCATACCGGGAGTGTGTTAAGGTACTGCTTCCCCTTAGCCGAGATAGGGGAGAGATAATCCCATTAATGCCGGCCCCACAGGATGTGGGAGTTGGGGTCTGCTCCCCTCGGGTGCCTCCTGATGCCCGGGCAGGGCAGGGAGCTCATCCCATCCCAGTGTGGCACTGCCAGGCTGCCCCCGTCTCTTCTGGGAGATGGATCATGGATTTCATGGGATTGCCCCGGGACACCATGAAGTTTTAAATAGTTAAAAACCCTCTAAAAGGTGTGCAGCCTCTTCCTGAGAGCTCCCCATCTGTGAAAGAGATGAAAATAATGGAAATTAAGACTATTAGGAATATTCCCCCATCAAAGTCCAACCCATCCCTACATCTGTGCAGTAAAGATATTTCTGGTATTCCTGCAAAGGAATCTGATTATAGTTTAAATATTTTACCTTATAGGTATGTCCTGATTTTATCTATGAAGTTAATAAATCAGAATATAATGCATGTTGCTTCTCATCTGAAGAACCACAATGATCAAAACAAATCTACATCAAAACGCACAAATCCCATGAATGAAATGGAAATTCTCCACATCCCAGCACGGAATTGCAAATGGTGTTTCCAGTTTGGGTGGCTTTGCCAAATTAACTCGGTGCCTGGGAAACCCGGCACTCTCAGAAGGGTCCAGCTCTGACTTTTGGCAAGTCTCCCACGCACTTGGATAACTTCAGATTTCAAATTTTAATTGACTTCGCAGCTTGGGAAAATACAGGTTAAGGTGCAAAACTTGCCTTGAAGGCGAACTGAAAGGTTTGCCTGCACGTGAATTAAAAAAAAAAAAAAAAAGAAAAAAAAAAAAAAAAAAAAGAGCCCAACCCAGAAACCCCCAGTGAGAGGTGCTGATGGACGGTTTAGCAGAACAAAAGTTTGGGGTGTTTTTCTCTGTGCCCGGAGCCGCTCCCGGCCCTGTCGGGACTTGCCGGCAGCTCCGGGTGAGCTCTGAGAAAGGGTGGCCTGGGCAGGAACCCATCAAGCGAAATTCCTCTGCGCAATCCCGGCTTGTCTGAAACGCCTTTTATTTTATCGGGCAAGCCGGGACGGGCTCACCCCGCAAACGCCCCATGCCCAGCTGCGGGGCATTAACCCCTCGGAGCCCGGAGCGCAGCGCGGGGAGCGGCTCCGGCTGCAGCTTCCGAGCATCCAACCAAGGTGCTCAGCAGCGAAATGGCACATTAAAGCAATGCTAATAAAAACCTGAAATACGAGCTCCGCCTCCAACAGCTCCCCTCACTCTTGAACAACCAACTTAAAGTGTGGGGAGTTGGGTTTTTTAAATTTTAATGAGATACCCCTCGATTTTTTGCTGGGGAGAAGTGTTGGGGATCAGGCTGCAGCTTCACCTGAACAGCAGCAAAGGTCTGCAGCATCCTCAGAAGAGGCAAACCTTCAACTAAAGGTCAGGTAAAATGGTGCTGGACTTCCCTGAACTTTAAAGTGAGCAAACGTTTCTCTGTTCCTTTGTCTCTGGGGACCCAGCAGTCGAGGCAGATGCTCCGAGCACTGGCTGCACTGAAAGGGCTCTGCCTTCACCCCGGGGATGGCAGACTCTGGGAATTCAGAGCTCTGAGAAGCGCCAGGAGCTCCCCATCCTGGAGGGAAAATACAAAACCATTTCTGTCCCTGTGCACGGGCTCGGCCATGAGCCTCTGAACTCCAGAGGCAGCAGTGCCCCAGCCCCAGCCCCATCCAGCTGCTGTGCCCAGCCAGAGCCTTTGGGCTGGTCCTGCTCTTTCAGGGGGTTCCATCTTTTTCTCGCCTTTCTCAGGCGTTACCTTCACACTTTCCCAAGTGTTTTGTTCGCAGTTGGCTGCTATTTCTTTCAAAAGGGAATTTCTCTTGGTTTTTGAGGAAGTTTTAACCCGTAAGAACATTTGAAATTGGCTTTACCCCTGTGCATTGCACATGGAGAGGAACCCTATTGCTCAGCAGCGCTGGAGGTCAAAGCTCCCAAGTCTCTCTTGGAAAGTGAGAGAAGGCCTTTGGACACTTCTGCTGGAGCTCGACAGCCAACACAAACAAGAGAGCCACAGAGAGGGGGACGTGCAGCCTGAGCCCCCTGGTGCCTCTGATCCCAGAGACCAGGAGGGAGCTCACCCAAAGGAACCTTCAGCATCCCATAGCATCACACCACAGTGGCTCTGGGACCTCAGAGACCTTGGCAAACTCAAACTAAAGCAAGTTAAAATTGTCTCCATAAAGCAAATTACCAAGCGTGACTGTTTTCTGAATATTTCACTTCTTAGGATACCACTGGAAAGGGAACAATTTTAAGCGATTCACATAGAAAACCAAGAGAAGAATGGACTGATTGAAAAGAAGTTAAATCCTTACAAATGATGGCCTGGACAGCAGCTCAGGTCTGGTTTTTGTTGCACCAATGCAAGTCCAGAGTGACTGCACAGGCTGTGATTGAACCTGAGTGTTCTTGAACACCATCCTCCACATTCTCGGTGCTTTGGGAAACATCTCCCCACGTCCATCCACTGCTGCTTTCAGCAGCTGTACTGTGACTTCAAATATCCCCAGCAACTGTTTGAGAAGTTCTCATTTTTCCTTTTAGAAACCACATCCCGGCCTCTGCTGCCCCACGGCCAAGAGCAGCTCCTTGGCGTTTGTAGGGAGCAGGATTAATTAGGACAGCTCGTTAGGGCATCCTGAGCCTCTCCCCCAGTCCCCATCTCCGCACAGGTGGCTCCAGGCACGCCTGCCCCGGCTGTCCCAGCCCTGCAGGGTCACTCACTCACCTGGCTCTGCTGGGCAGGTCCCAATCCCATCCCGCAGCCGCTCCACTGAGCTCCAGCGACAAAAAAACAACAAAACCAGGCTGGGACACGGGAGACTGAGGCGGAGGGAGGAACTGGGGGCTCGGGCAGGGTTTGGAGCAGGAGCCCCGGCCCCTCCCGGCGGCCGCAGGTGCGGCTTTATCCCCGCGCTCACCTGCGGCCGCAGCCAATGGAGCTCCGGGCTCCTCCCTGCCCGGCCCGCCCCGCGCTCCCAAAGCACCCAAAGGGCCAAAGTGCAGCCTGCTCCTCGTCCTGTGCTCCCAAAGCACCCAAAGGACCCAAACATTACAGCCTGCTCCTCGTCCTGTGCTCCCAAAGCACCCAAAGGACCCAAACATTACAGCCTGCTCCTCGTCCTGTGCTCCCAAAGCACCCAAAGGACCCAAACATTACAGCCTGCTCCTCGTCCTGTGCTCCCAAAACACTGCAGCCTGCTCTGCTGCTCCTCATCCTGCACTCCCGGCTCTCCTTGGAAACCCAGCCTGCATCCAAAGCGTGGAAGAACGCTTTCAAAAAGTCCACTTTAATTTTTGCCCCATCAATTAACATTTTTTTAAACTTGCCTCTCCACATGAGAAATAATTCATTTTACTTTTCCAAAGCTGTTAAAGAAATGGGAGATGTGTTGGCCCCTGAGGAGTGGTGAGATAGGGGCTGTGATGTAATCCCTGTAAACTCCATCATTCAGGCAGTAGGAACCTGTCCTTGGGGTATAAACTTGTGAAGAATTTGGAGAGGAGAACTCTGGGAAGTGCAGGGATGCTCTGTCCATGGGCCTCCATGCGCTGGTTTTAATTCCAGTTCTAAAGGAATCCCATTTATGGCTCACTCTGCATTCTGTGAATCTCTGCAGCCTCTTCCTTTCCTTGTCCTCCTGTGACAGGAGGTGCCCAGCCTGGCTGGCAATGGGGCTGCTCTTCAGGGTGGGCACGGCTCTGCAGGGTGGGCATGGCTTTGCAGGGTGGGCACGGCTCTTCAAGGTGGGCACGGTTCTGCAGGGTGGGCACGGCTCTGCAGGGTGGGCACAGTTCTGCAGGGTGGGCACGGCTCTTCAAGGTGGGCACAGTTCTGCAGGGTGGGCACAGCTCTGCAGGGTGGGCACAGTTCTGCAGGGTGGGCACGGCTCTGCAGGGTGGGCACAGTTCTGCAGGGTGGGCACGGCTCTGCAGGGTGGGCACAGCAGGGTTTCCTTCCAGGCTCGAGGTGCCCATGCTTTGCATTGAACAAAAACACCCTGGCAGGCAGAGCTCTGGTGGATGCTCTAGGTCTGCTCATCTGCACAAAGAGAAATATTCCAGCTGCTTTGCCTTCCCAGTGGAGGAGGGTGTAAATAACTAAATAACAAAAAAATGAAACCCCACTGCTCTTTTTGCTTTCTTTCTGCAGTGCTGACAGTGTACTCCTGTTCTTCCACACTGCTTTCCACATAAGGACTGCACACAAGTCCTGACTTTCCTTTGTTTATTGGGTAAATCAGAGTTTCCAAAGCCAGGCTGCTTTAGCAGCGACACAGGTCACGAGGTTTGCTGCTTTAATTTGGGCTGTACTGACTTGCCCTGAGCAGCAGTTTCCAGCACAACTGCCCACAGTCAGGAATTAAAATCTCTGGTTTTTGCCCACACGTTTCAAGCACGGAGGTGAACACATCAGTCTATAAATGTGGCTCCTGCAGTACCTTTAGAGAAAAGGAAGTCAGTGCTTTTCATGTGAGAAATAAGAACTGAAGGTTATCGCTGTTCATTGCCTGCTTTTATTTTCTCAGGGCTCTGTGAAACCAGGAGCCAAACCCAGCACAATTTTCACTCTGCACAGTTTGAAACCGGGGCTGTTGTTCTTTCAGATACAAATCTGTCCTTTTATTTGTTTTATCTCCTACTGGAAAATAACAAATACCTTTAGAGTTTACAGCTGCTACTGTCAAGGACAGACAGGGAGGGACTGGCTGGGGCACGGGGAGCTGCAGGAATGTCCTGTTGTTCCATAATACCCAATTATGTCAACTAGCCCTTCCTTTAAACTTTCAACACGTCCCCGTTAGGTGGGAAAAGCTGCCAGCACATCATAAAAGTGCTGCTGCAAAGCCCAGCCCTGCTGATGGAAACGTGTCAGGGGATGGAGGCTCTGCCCTGCAGGCTCTGCGAGGCACATTCCACCCCTTGGCTCCCCAGGAGCAAACCTGTGTGGTCTTGAAGCTTTGTCAGCTCTGACCTCTAAATTTGTCCCAGAAATGGGCTCAGTTTACTGGGGCTGGAGGTCTGAGACATCAAACACAGCCCAGGGAAGCTCAGGGCCACGGCTGTGCAACTGCCCACCGTAAATTCAGTCCACAAGCAGCTGCAGAAGAATTACTTGGGGTTTTTTCACTGTTTGCCTCAAAAGCTTTCGATTGTGAAAAATGTATTTCCAAAGCAGCCGCTTGCATAGGGGAGAGGATGGGGCAGAGCCTCAGCCTGTGCATTCCTCAGTCCCCATCGCAGAGAGGGGCACCACGGAGCCCTGCTGGCTTCCGTTTATCTCCCTGCTTTCCTGCCCCCTCCCTGGGCACTGCTCCCTGTCCCACAGGCACGAAGGGCAGAGCAGCCCCGGGAGCTTTCTGGAGCTCAGCCGGAGCTGCCTGGTGGATGCTGGCAGGCGCTGCCCTGCCCTGCTCGCTGCAGAGCTGCTCCCCAGGCAAACCTCCCCTGTGCAGAGCTGCTCCCCAGCCAAACCTCCCCTCTGCTGCTCCTCTCCCCGCTCGGACCCGGCTGCTCCCGCAATAGCAAGAGACACGTGCTGCAAAATGCAGACTTTGAGCTTGGAGCCTTTGGGATCTTTTTGTCCAAGCAGTGAGTGCCCGTCTCAGGAACTGCTCTAAAGCTGTGGCTGTGGCTCTCGAGGACATGCTTTAGTGGTGCTGCTGGGCTGATGTTGGACTTGTTGCTCTTCATGGTATTTTTTAACCTTGAGGATCGCATGATTCACTCTGTGATTCACCAGCCAAATCCCGAGGTGATAAACGGGGGGAAAGAAAGCAGCACAGCCTTTAAGTGTAGCTAAAATGGGCTCTTCTGCTCTTTCAGTCACTGCAAAAACAACAGCCCCCAAGCAGTGCTGCTGTGATGCAGGTTTGTGGTGGAGATAAAATGATTTTTGTTTTTTTTAACAACGGAAAAAGTGAATAAATTGGAGCGTTCAGGCAGTGCCAAGCCCGGGGCTGGTGCAGGTGGCAGGATGCAGTTGTGCTGCTCAAGTGAGCAGATCTGGAGATGAACTCCTCGAGAAGACAATGAGGAGCCTCCGTGCCAACTCCTCCTCCCTGAGAGGATGGATGGAGAATTCCTGCCACAGCACCAGGGCTGGGCAGGGCCCCTGCCCCCGGGTCGGGCTCTGCTGGGCTCCTCTGGGGGAGGAGACTCAGCAGCTGCTGCCCCATCCCTGCTCAGGCTTTCCAAAGGGGCTGGCACAGGGGAAGGCCTTAAACAGCCTTCAAAGGAAATAATTAGAGATTGATTTATACCTTAACTGTACAGCAGCATCCCAAGGCTCTGGAGGGAGCCAGGCCTGCTCTGCCTTTGAAGATCAGACAGAGTGGCTGTGTTTTAATTACTGGAAGGTTACCTGTGCTTTCTGTGTCTGCAAGAGGTCAAGAACTGAGATTTATAGGAATTCCTGGATTTCTGCAGTGGAATAGAACTTTAGAAGAAGATTTCCCCCAGCCACAGGGTCACTGATCAGACCAACAATCCCAACAGAGTGTTTGGCAGGGGCAGCTCGTGGCTGTCAGCGAGTTTTACCTGTAAAGTCTGTCTAAACCTTATTAGCAAAGATATTTGTGCAGAGATGCATCTTCCAGACCACCCGCTGCAGGCATCAGGCAAAATCAGCTCTGCATCCCCAGTGAGTGCAGGATTAACCCTCGCTGTGCCCCCCCTCAGCTCTGGGAGCTGCCTGTGATGGTGAGGAGGCAGAATGAATCACCCTGCTGACAAAACTAATGCAACAGTAATTTTAAAATAAACCTTTTAAGCTGATGTATGTGGTCTAAAGCCGCCAGAGCATTGCTAAGGAGTGTATTTTTCAGTTTTATGTTTGCAAAAGAAAAAAAAAAGCAAGAAAAAAGTCTCAGCATCTGCCCTCACAGGGAATGAACTTTTAAGCAGAAGAGATGAAATTTCTGGTTCCTCTGTGAATTTTAATGCCCTGGAAGAAACATTTAGCATTGCTTTAGCGTGCAGGTCGCCGGAGGTCTCCGCCTCTATGTACAGCTGGGTTTTAGGAGCCCTGTTTGCCTCGTCCTGGGCTGGAATTTTGCTTCCCCTGCTCCCAAGCGAAAGAAAAAACTGATGGCAGAAGTTCAGGGCTGAGGAGGGAATGCATGAGGCAGCTGATGTAACTGAGTCACAGGCGCAGATAAATGTCTGCAGAGATCTCTGTTATTTATACTGCAGAAATGGACAGGGAAATTAAATTACACAGAAACCTCTTTCCTGAAAAATGTGGGGGTAATGTTCCTCCCTCTGCTCTGGAGTTTAAAACAGTGCTAAAAAATTACATTCTGCAATCGCAGGTGTTTTAAAGAGCCTGGTAACTCTGCAGGTGAGGAGACAGGATAACTTGTTCCCCAAGGAATCTGTGGACCCCAGCCTTGGATTCGCTGCCTTGGTGGGGCACAGTGGGAGAGTGCAGCTTTGCCCTCTGCACGGAGGGGTTTGGCAGCCCTTAGTGACAGATTCCCTGCCCTGCAGGAAACTCTTCCTCCCTCAGCTTCCCAAAACCAGCACTGGACAAAGCAGGGCCCTTCTGTGCCAGCCTGAGCATTCTGGGGGAACTTCGGGTTTCTTGTGAAATGTTGAGCGTGGCTGCCCTGGGGTTGTGCAATCGCTGCTCCTGAGTGTGTGTGTGATCCCAAAAACACCAGAGAGCTCCTGGCTCCCTCCTCGTAACACTGCAAGTGCTGACAAAGCTAAGTTTCAAAATGTAGTAGTGCAAAATTTGGGCTTAATTTGGATAAGTGTCTTTGGCTTCTGGAGGCTGTTTCATACCTTTCTTGAATCCACTTCCTGATAAGGCTAAGAAGCGGGGATTTGTTTTTTCGTGATGCGATTTATTTAGTGATGAGTGAAGCTGCAGATACGGAGAGGTTTGTTTCCTGGTTTGGGGTTCTTTTCGTGTTGCTGCTGCCCGGAGAGCTGGGACAGTGAAAGGTGTCCCTGCCCGGGGCAGGGCTGCGATGAGGCCGCTCTGTGATTCCGTTCCGCAGGTTCTGGTGCAGCGCAGCCCCCGACCCCTGAGCCGTGCCCGCGGTGCCCATCCCGGGACCGCTCCCTGCAGCCCCCGACCCCTGAGCCGTGCCCGCGGTGCCCATCCCGGGATCGCTCCCTGCCGGCCCCGATCCCTGAGCCGTGCCCGCGGTGCCCATCCCGGGATCGCTCCCTGCCGGCCCCGACCCCTGAGCCGTGCCCGCGGTGCCCATCCCGGGACCGCTCCCTGCCGGCCCCGATCCCTGAGCCGTGCCCGCGGTGCCCATCCCGGGACCGCTCCCTGCCGGCCCCGATCCCTGAGCCGTGCCCGCGGTGCCCATCCCGGGACCGCTCCCTGCCGGCCCCGATCCCTGAGCCGTGCCCGCGGTGCCCATCCCGGGATCGCTCCCTGCAGCCCCCGACCCCTGAGCCGTGCCCGCGGTGCCCATCCCGGGACCGCTCCCTGCCGGCCCCGATCCCTGAGCCGTGCCCGCGGTGCCCATCCCGGGACCGCTCCCTGCCGGCCCCGATCCCTGAGCCGTGCCCGCGGTGCCCATCCCGGGACCGCTCCCTGCCGGCCCCGATCCCTGAGCCGTGCCCGCGGTGCCCATCCCGGGATCGCTCCCTGCAGCCCCCGACCCCTGAGCCGTGCCCGCGGTGCCCATCCCGGGACCGCTCCCTGCCGGCCCCGATCCCTGAGCCGTGCCCGCGGTGCCCATCCCGGGATCGCTCCCTGCCGGCCCCGATCCCTGAGCCGTGCCCGCGGTGCCCATCCCGGGACCGCTCCCTGCCGGCCCCGGGGATGCTCGGTGCCGCCGGGGCCGAGGCTCAGAGCCCTCCCTGCGGGCTGGGAGCTGCCGCAGCACGCCCCGGGCTCCGTCACCCCATTCCCGGCCTTTGTGCGGCTGGGAGCAGCCCCGGCCCTTCCCTGCCCGGCAAGAAGGAACACGCCGGCTTATCTGAGCCGCAATTGCAGCCGGGGCCGGGCCACGCCTTTGGGAGCGCTCCCTCCGCAGCCTCGTGCGGCTCGGGGCTGCCCCGGCTTGTCGGGGATGCTCCCCGGGCTGGCGGCGCCTCGGCCAGCTCTGCCCGCCAGTGCCCGCTCAAATCCAAGGAAAACAGCTCCAGCTGGGAGCGGAGCCTCGCTGGGCTGGCTGCTGCCACGTTCGGGTTCCTGCAGAGCTGGGGCCAGCCAGGCTCTGCCCTGCCATCAAATATTTGTGTGCACGGACCTTGGTTTTGGTGGGGTGTGTTACAGTAACACCCGCGGCCTTTTATATGGGGTTTAGAGAATTCACTTTTAATTTGAGGCTTCATTCCTCTGGCCAAGTGAGCACTGGCTGAGTTCAGGGACGTTCAGGGACGTGCAGCTGCTGGACAGAGTCTGGAATCTGAAACTTTGAAGGGAACAACCCATAATTTCTGTTTCTGTGTCTGTAAGTGACACCTCCAAAGGCAAAAGCCCCTTCTCTGGGGGGCCTTTGAAGCTGCAGTCAAAGAGGGGCCCCATGTGCTGAGTCCCACCTGGAACATCCCACCTGGAGAGCTGTGCATTATTTACTGCTGCCATTGCATTCCCAGGCTCTCCTGGCTGAGCTGCCGTCTCGGCTCCGATTTTTGATGATGACAATTATAATGAGATGGAGGAGAAGGAGAGGCAGCTCAATTTTGATTTGGATCCCTCTGCCTTTTTAAAAATTGAAGATTTCTAACTCTCAGCAAAATCCCTGCCACAGGAGACACTGTTTTACATCTGGCTTTTTGCGCTGATGGAGAGGGGCTTTCTGCTGAATCCCAGACTGGCATTGTTCTGTTAATGATTGAGTGAGGAGGTGTTTGCTTGCCTTCCCTGATGTTATCGTGTATTTTCATGTTCTGAGAGGGCATTTTTGGATGTGTAAGAAATCAGTGTTAAATATAAACATAGAAGCTACTTTAGGGAATCTGTCTCATTCAGCCAAGACTGAAAGCTGTTTCACAGTTAGAAAGTAGTATTTTTTTTTTGTTGACTTCAGTTCACGAACGGTGGAAAAGTGTGCACTAACTGCTCTAGAGACGAGTGATTTATCTTGACTTGGATGGGCAGAAAGTGATTGTGCAGACACCGTCAGTGTTCCCAGAGAAAAACCAACCAAGACTCACTCCCCCTGAGCAGAGCAAAACACAGACCCAGGGCTGAGCGAGCCTGGCCCTGTCCTGCCTTTCAGGGTGTCTGTCCTCAAGGCACTTCTTGGAAAACACGGCTCAGCCACAATCTCTGTGCTGTGCCTGCAGGGGCTGGAGCAGGTGGTGCTTTGGGCTCCTCCAGCCCAAAGCATCCTCTGGCTGTGCCTGGGACAGGCTCTGGGGACAGGGTGGGCACAGGTCCCCTCCTGTTGTGTGTGTGTGCCAGGGCAGCCTCAGAGCTCCATCTGACACCTCCCTGCCCTGTCTGAGCTCCTTTAGCCGAGCCCATTCCGAGGGAATTATCCCAGATCTCTTCCACAAGGAGGAAATGGAAAATCAGCCTGGAGCTCTGCAGGGATTTTCATACCCGGCCTCTGCCTGGGGCTTCTCAACCTTTGGATGCTGCCACTGATCACCTCAAAGGCAGCACAGGCTGGGGGATGGCTGGAGGCAGTCTGGGAAGTCTGCTTTTCCTCCGAGTTCCAGGAGTGGGGAATATTTTAAGGGGCTCACGCTCATTTGTATTTTAAAGCTTCTTACTGTGAAGTGCAAGACCAGGGGCTACGTCTTCAGCTGGCATAAATCTGCCTGGCTGCATGCAGATAAACTGATTTACGCCGGCTGAAGATCTGGCCCTGGATGGAAGAGATGGAAGCAGGTGGATGTAATTTCTCTAAATTTCCACTCAAGCTGCACCCGCCTGGAGCAGCAGGAATTGAACAGCACTTTCCCTAAGAGTAAAAAAGTTATTAACTCCATATTTGTGTTGGTGCTTCGCTGCCCTCCCTCGTCTCGATCATCACATGTAGCCATGGGCTGTCTCTGGCAATGACTCTGTCTCCCCAATAAAATTAAAAATCACTTTTGTTTCATATCTTTTTAATCAGACGTGTCCTTTTTAATAAAGGGCTCTGCTCTTTAAGAGGCGATGCACTGATGAGCAGCAGGCTTGGAGGTTATTGCATTTCCCTGATTTGAATTTTCTCTTTCTGCATTTCAGCTGTAAAAATAAAGCTAAATCCGGCTCCCCAAAGCCTCTGCACATGCAGCACAAGCAGAGTTTCGCTGCCTCCTGCTTCTGGGTGAGGCTGATACCCAGAGGCAGTGGATGTGCGGCCCTCGTACACTTTGGTGTAAGAACAGATTTTATTCCTGGATGTCCAGTACGGGAAAGAAGAGAGGCAGAGTAAAAAAGACAAAGGTGAAACTCCAGGAATTTGCTGAGTGGTAATTTTATTCAAATAATTTATGCAGATTTCCTGAATTGTTCCAGGCTTGAAGAATCAAATGAACCCAAAGTGCCTCTCTATGTTTGGTTTCTTATATTGATTCATTTATTTCTGGGATTGTTTCAAACACAGACCTGAAGTAATTTATGAGCCAGATTTTTTTCCCCAGAAGTGAACGAGTACAATAATTAAACCCGAGGAATTCGGGAGGCTTTGGGAGCAGCAGGTTTCTCTGCTGCCCCACGATGGGTGTAATTTGGATTTCTGGGAAATTACAATTCCAGGTGGTGGGCATCGCCCACCTGCAGGGACATTCCCAGAGCCCCGTGGGCTGCATTGGGCTGGGATGCTGTGGGGTGCTCAGCAAACGTTGCGAGGTGCTTGAACCCTTCCCAAATGGAGCTCTGTGCCCCTGCTCCCCCAGCCCGAGAGCTCTGGGAGGGATAAAACCTCCTTTGACTCCTTCCCGCGGCTCCGCTGCTCCTCGTGCTGCGGTTTTGGGGTTTTCCAGCACGGAAAGCATAACTGGGGGCTGTGTTTTCAGGGCTGGCAGAGCAGAGGCAATGCAGTTGCAGGATTTTTGCATATTTCTGATCCTGAGGCTCTCCTGGGCCGGGTGGTTGCTGCACAAGTCAGAACAGCACCAGGCTCTGCTCTCCCAAATCCACCCTGGAGCTGCCGGGCTGGGCTGGGGCTCTGGGGCTCGGCAGCTCCTGCCTTCCTGCTGCTGTGGAACATCCTCACAGAAACCTCAGCCCCCAGGTGTGCAGCGAGGCAAGTTCAAAGCAGAAAATAACCAAAAATAACCATCAGTGACTTCAACAGATTTTCTTTTGCTGATCAGCCTCCTATGGCGAGCCTGCAAGTTCTGTAAGACTGATCCTGACAACAATATTTGCAGTTAACTCAAAAAGATCTGGTGCAGTCAGTGCTGGTCTGTGGCACTTTGGAGGGTTTTGCCTCTAAATGCCTGTCCTGCACCCAAATCTTAGATCTGAAAAGTTCTTCCAAGTCAGAGCAGCCCTGGCTTTGCAGCACTCACTCACTCTTTGCTGCAGGCACACAAATTGGTGCTTTAATAAATGCAGAAGCTGAGCACCAGGCTCTGATGGGACAAAAAGGCAGCATAGAGAGATGGAAAAAACTCCTACATGGCTTAAACTCACCATTTACAGGGTGTGGAGATGGTTGTAAAGCCGCCCTTGCGGTTACAAAGCTCTGAACAAAGACAAGTTGGCATTTTCAGAGGGTGAGAGTGTCAGCTTTGAGCAGGGCCAGGGGCATTCCCTGGTTCCTGGCATCCAGGTAAAGGCTCTGTTGTCCTGTTTGAGCCTCAGGGAGTGCCTGACTGGGCTGCAGCAGTTTCAGCAGCTGTCCCTGGGCTGATGGCAGAGCTGGCACTGAATGCTCATTTTAGCACTTTTGGACACAGAATTTTGCCAGATCGTCCTTCCAGCTGAATGCCACCACCCTGGAGAGTCCCTGCTGGGGAAACAAGGTGTCTTTATCAAGGACCAGGACAAGTAAAGGGGAAGAGAAGTTAATGTTACATTTCTGTGCAAGTTCAAAACATTGTGTGCATTTGTCTTCTGGATCAGCCCATGGACTCTCTGCTGTGGCTTTTCATGCTCTTCCTCCCACTGCTCTCCTGTGCTGGAGCCGTGAGTGGAGTCCAGGTGTGTGAGGTTCCCTGGTTGGGGTTCAGAAATTCCTACCCTGGGGTGGAGGGGGAGGGAAGAAGGAGGAGAAGAAACAGAAGAGAAATGAGAAAATCAAGTAGGCTCCAGCACCTGCCATGTAATGATGGGTTCTGGAGATAAGGCTGTTTTAAGGTGCATTCCAGACATGTGGGTCCTGCCCAGACACAGCACAGAAGAAAAAGGAGACTTAAAACAACAGGCAGCTCCTCCTCCCCCCGTCAGGTGTGCACACAGCTCCGAGGAGCAGCCGGCCCCCAGGAAACCTCTCCCTGCCCATGTTTTCTTACAGTTCCGACCCAAAGCCCCCTCTGAGCACACAGCCACCTCCAGCCCCTCGGATCAAGTCGATGCCTGCCACTGGGGATAAATCCAGCGCCAACCCAAACAGCAGCAGCTGCAGGAGCTGCTGGAAAATGCCCCATCCCCTTCAGTGATCCTTGTCTTGCTTCGAAAGGGAAATTGCAAACATACAGCGTCCCTGCCTGGAGCAGGAGAGATTCCCTGCAGGAGGAGCCAGGGCAGGGCATGGCTTTAATGCTGCCCCAGGGAGCGGCTGGGGAACAGCGATCCTGGGCAGTGCCAGCGATCCTGGGCAGTGCCAGCGATCCTGGGCAGTGCCAGGGATCCTGGGCAGTGCCAGAGATCCTGGTGGAACAGGGATCCTGGTGGAACAGGGGTCCTGTGGAACAGCGACCCTGGTCAGTGCCAGGGATCCTTGTCAGTGCCAGGGATCCTGGGCAGTGCCAGAGATCTTGGTGGAACAGGGATCCTGTGGAACAGTGACCCTGGTCAGTGCCAGGGATCCTGGGCAGTGCCAGGGATCCTGATGGAAGAGGGATCCTGTGGAACAGGGATCCTGGGCAGTGCCAGTGGTTCTGGTCAGTGCCAGTGGTCCTGGTCAGTGCCAGCGATCCTGGTGGAACAGGGATCCTGGGCAGTGCCAGTGGTCCTGGTCAGTGCCAGCAATCCTGGTGGAACAGGGATCCTGGGCAGTTCCAGCAATCCTGGGCAGTGCCACTCTGTGCTGGGAGATTCCCAGTGCCCAGCTGGGATCGAGGCGTTTGGATCATGGGGAGAACAGCAGGAAGGGGCTCCATGTGCTCACCTCACTGGAATTATTCTTCCCCCCACCCCACTGCCTTTATGCTCAAGGGTTCAGAGCCCCAAGAGAGACAAGAATGGGGCCTTTGTGTCTGTTTTTGAGGTTTTTGGCACTGGAAGTGTCCCTCTTGAGGCTGTGCAGAGTGCGGATGGAAAGTTGTGAGCTCACCGGGATTTGCCCCGGTGAAAACCGAAGAGAGAACAATGGGCGATTGTAGCGGCATCGCAGGAAAATGCCAGCGTGATAAAAGTGGAATCACCCAGTAAAAATGGGCTGTAAAGCTCCTCAATTCCAGCCTCTCTTGTCAGGCTATTTCTAAGCAAATTTTCTCTCTGTTGCACTGTAAAAATAAAGTGTCAGACGCCGAGTTTGGATGCAAATGGGAACATAACTCTGCAAGATGGAAGCTTTATCTGAATCTGAGATTTTTTAGGGGAGTGGTTTCCTTTGGAAAGGCACCTATTTTTAGAAAGTAAGAGACGGATGCTCCTGTCTGAAGGGCCCAGCTCCTGCATCTCTTCAAATGAGGAGAAAACCCCTTTCTTTTTCCATTAAGACAGCCAAGCAGTACTTATCCCTGAAGTACTTTGCCTCTGCTCATCCCTCCACATGAAGCCAAAATTCCCTCTCAATTTGTCTTGTGTCTCTCGTTCCCTCTCTCCTATCCCATTTTTCACCAGATTTGGCCAACAATGGGGATGCTGGAATTTCATTAGAAATGGATGTGAAATTTAAATTAATGCCAAAATGGAAGATATGTCTATAAATATTTGAAGAGACCTGGGCTGAGAGAGGTTCCTTCCCCGTTGGGTCAAAGGCAGTGCTGGTGTACAAAGGTATTTTGGCACTTTGGAGCAGACAGTTTTAAACAGCCTTTAAAATATATATTCAAATCAATTCCAAGTGGGCTAAAACCAACAGAAAGGTTAAAGCACCTTTTACAGTAACTCTCTAAATTTTAGTTTCCTTATCTTAATGCACTGTGGAGCTTTCTGCCCATTCAATCCATTTGTATTCAAGTTGGGGAAGTTTCCTGATAATTACTCAGCCCCATTTAATTCCCTGAGGTCCTAAAATGCAAAACAATTCTTCACAAGACAGAGATTGCTTCTTACAAGCTTTAACAGGAGGGGGGGAGAAAAAAAGGCATTAAAATGATGTGATCTATGGTAGAGTTTCATCACTGAACTATTTCCTACAGGAATCCATTTAACAGAGCTGTTCAGGTATCACAGGATTGCCCTGGGAGAGGTCTGGAGCCTCTCCTTGCTCTGCCAAAGCCAAACCACATTTGGCATAACAGGGCAAGGCCACGGAGGATGAAAATGGACATTTTTTCCCTAAATTCAACATAACCCAGGCAAAGCAGCTGTACTAAAAGAACCTCCTCCTGCAGAAGAGAAGCAGCTCATGCCCAGAGGGTTCTGAGTCTGTACGTGCCTCTCACAGCCTGAGGAGCACAGAAGGTGGGAGGTAAAACCCCACTGTCCACATCCCACCGCGCTGGGTTCAGTGGAAAAGCTGCTGAGCTGAGCCAGGCTGGAGCATCTGCAGGAGTGGCAAAGGGAAGGGCTGGAGGGGATTTGCCCACAGGGTTATTTACATTTTCCCTGTGCTGACAAGCTCCAGCAGCCCAGGGCAGTGCTGGGCACTGGGGAGTAAAGTCGGTGCAGGTGTCTGCAGGGCTGAGATCTCCCGAGCTCCTGCTCCCTCCAAGGGCTTCCTTCTCCCCTGGAAAAGGGGCCAGAGGGAAGGAAACGGGCCTGGGGGAGCTGTGTGGGTATCTGGATGAATTTGTGAGCAGTTCCCAACATTGCTGAGCCTGGCCTGAGGGGCAGAGCTCCCAGAAGAGCTCTGGGGAAGGTGAGCCAGGGCTCTGAAGGTGCAGCACTTCACACCTTGGGAAACAGGGCTCATCTCCAGCTCCTGCTGTCCTCCAGGACTGTGGGAGCCTTCATTTGTCACTGCAGAAAGGAGTCTCAATATTTTATGAAAAAAGCATTTTACCACAGGACTTTGGTGAATATCAGCATAATTTAGCCGTGATTTAACTGAACCTTTCATTGACTTTTTACATTATGCCTCTCCATCACCTACCCTGTGGGTTTCCTTGCTTTTCATCTTGCCAATCCCATTACTTATTAATTTACTCATAATACATAATAGAGGCAGAAAAGCATATAGAATCCCATTCAGCAGTGATTTACAAGTCTCTTCGTTCTGAAGCAACACAAGAAAAGCAGATATTTTATGAGTTTCCTCTGTGTGTTTTCCTCGGAAGAAACCATATAAAGCCATGGACACAAACCTGGAACTTCTTTGGCCATGATCTCATCGCTCCAGCTCTTGAATCTCTGAAGAAGATGCAATCTGGAGGAGATTACAGCAGCACAGTCAGGGCAGAATTAGCAAGGAGATGGTGAGCAAGATTTACCTCCTCCTCATTATGATAATGGATGTAATATCCATGGAAATGCTGATGGGCTTTGCTCAGAGAGGAAGAACTGCAGGCAAAGAGCAAACACACAAACCAGCATTATTTGCCCACATTCCCAATCAGGGTTTTGCTGGCATGTTCATCTTTCTACAGGGGGCCCAGGAGGAACTTTGATTCCCTTGGTGTTTGCAGAAAATGACTTGCACATACCATGAATCAGAGGGGCTCATTTTGGAATGTAGAAACTATTACTCATCCTGCTCTGGCATGAATGAGCATCTGGCAGCATATTCTAAAATTCTGTGAAGACAACAGGAGGCAAAAGGAAAAAAAAAAATCGAGCTGGAGTGCACCTCTTGTCAGCTCAGCAGGCAGCAGATGAGAACTGGAAGGAGACAGCACAAAAGCAGATCTGCTGAGCTGAGCCTCTTTGTGCTTTCTGTTTCTATCCATACATTCCTCCCAGCTTATTTTTAGAGCAGGCTGGGGATCCTACAGAACACAGGACGACAAATTCACCCAGTTAACTCTGCTCCAGGTCAGCCTGGGACAGGTCACTCCCAGAGCTCCTGCTTGCTGCTGTGAGGCCAGGGAGATGGAGCTGAGGAAGCCTGAGATTTATCAGATTGGCTTCGACCCCTTTGGTATCAACAGCAATGTCCCCACTTGTCCTGCCACAGCCTGCCCTGCTGCCCCCTGCCTGAGCATCTGCAGGCACAGAGCTGCTCTGGAGTTCTGAGGAGCTCTGGGGTGTGTGAGGAGCTCTGGGGGTTCTGAGGAGCTCTGGGGTTCTGAGGAGCTCTGGAGTTCTGAGGAGCTCTGGGGTTATGACGAGCTCTGGGGGTTCTGAGGAGCTCTGGGGGTTCTGAGGAGCTCTGGGGTGTGTGAGGAGCTCTGGGGTGTTCGAGCAGCCCCATCTCCCCGTGCTGTGCAGGCTGGGGCCATGGCATTCCCCCATGTGTGTTCCCCCTCACGGGGAGCGGCAGGCTGGCAGGGCCATGGCAGCCCTGTGTCCCTCACAGGAGCAGCAGGCTGATCCATGGCATTCTCCATGTTTTTCCCTCACAGAGCAGCAGGCTGCAGGGCCATGGCAGGCTGCAGGGCCATGGCAAGCTGATCCATGGATTCCCCACATTTATCCCTCACAGAGCAGCAGGCAGCCGGGCTGTGTCAGGCTGCAGGGCTGTGTCAGGCTGCAGGGCCATGACATGCTGGAATGTTCCGCGCTGCCGGGACCTGCCCGCCGCAGGATCCGGCGCAGGCCGCAGGAATCCGCGCAGGCTGCGGCATGCACCCAGCCCCTCCAGGGGCAGGCAGCTGCTGCTGCTGCGCTCACAGCTTTGTGTGACATTTTTCTCATTATTGTTATTTCTTGCTGGCCTTCTTTTCTCCCTGCTGGGATTTTTTTTTAATGTTTTTTTCCCCGCTGCTTTCCTGCGGCCATGGTCTCTGCCAGGCTCCCCGGGACAGACACTCCTACGGCAGGAGCACATTGGCAAAACAACCCCAGAGTTGTATTTTCCTTGCCTCCTAATCATGGCAAAACCTCCTTTTCCAAGGGAGTTGTTTCCTCCTGTTCTCTTCCCCCAGGTATTCTGTGGAATTGATTTCTCCTCTTCTTTTACAGATGAGATATTCTAGGAACAATCGAACTCATACTGCTTCTGTCAAACTTAATCTAGGATACATTCATCTGGAATATAGCAGGAAAGCAGATCCCGAACACCTCAGCTGCCTTTCTTATCAGGGTGCTCATAAAGCAGAAGGATGATGACAGGCTACTGAAATTTAAGCAACTGAGAACAGGGAAGATATTTTATTCAATAGTTGGGATAAAATTTCATGTCCCAGAGATTTCAAGGAGCACAAACAGGGGAGATGAAGGAAAGCTGATTTTCTTTTTCCTAACTAAATGGACAGGTCCAGGGGTGGTTCTTAGGTTGTGTCTGTACTATCAGAGGCACACACACATTTCCTCTCCTAGAGCCAGAGGTGTGACTCCTCCAGCAGCTGGGGTCACAACCCTTCACCAGGCAGGGCTGGGGCAGCTCTGCTCCTCCTCACTGACACAGGACTGCTCCCGAGGGCTTTGTGGGACCAGCTTGGGTGTCTGCCTCGGGAGGAGATGAATCACACCTTGCAAGTGCTGATTTCTCTCTCTTATCTCTCAGAGGAGCCTAAGGTGCCTAGTTCAGATCCAGACGTTTACACAGATGAATCACACCCTCAAGGCCATGGAGAAAATAATGAAAATCTGCAAGCCTGGGCTCAAATCTCTCCAGTCATCTTGAATAATTCTATTATTTTACTGAATAGAATGATCCAATGTCTTTAAATTGCTTCATGCTTTGCTGGTAGAAAATGAAGATAAATAAATTCTCTCCTGGAACAAACCCTCACTTTACTTTTTCCTGATGCAGCACAGGGAACGGTATGTCCCTTCCTTAGATGTGCTCTTTTTCCTAAATAATCACAGCATCCTCCTCTGTGTGCAGCCTCCGAGCTCCTCCTGCCTTCCTCTGAGCAGGAATCTCAGAGATTACCAGATCACAGGCACTCTTAAACCATCTGTGCTTCATTCAACCTTTCCAAGAGGGTTGATGTTTCCCAAGCCCTCAATGGCTTCTTCAGATTCTCCTGTCCTTTGAAATGCTCGTGCTCAAGAGGGAGATTCTTACCCCAGAACTCTCCTCCTCTGTGATACAATAGGTACACCATGAGAGGGAAAGCCTCCTTCCCCCAGCAGGTGAGCCACAGTGTGTTACCCCTGGGAATTAAAATCCACAGTGCTGGATATCCCCTTCCAAATCCCTCCTTAAACTGATGCAGGGTGAAGGCATTTGAAAATGGGAAAAGGAGGGTAGAAAAGGAGAGTATGGAAAATGTGAGGTTGGGAACAGGTCAGGATTGATGCAGCCCTTCCAATTTCCTGCTTGGTTATTTCTTTGCTTGCTCCCTGTAACTGAATCACCCTGGAAATGCCTCCTGATCTCTCCAAGCAGGGACCATCCATTTTTTTTAGTGGAGTATTTTGCACAGAAAGTCCAGCTCTGATCGAGTGCTGCACTGGCTGCCATAACAATAAATTCCCATTACCAGAAGCAAGACACGTTTTCTTATGCATCCCCTTTGCAGAAAGGCATAAACTGAATTTTGACTTCAAAGGAGATATCTTTGTTCAAAATGCTCTGCTCAGAAATATTCTGCAGTCAATTATTTGCAATTAGAATGAAAAGAGAAACCCCCTTCCCCAAACTGCCTGTAATTACAAACGATCCTTTCATGAAGTATAAATCCAGTCATTAAGGAGTTTCAAAAGTTTTAATTCAGTGGGCAATTAAAAAGAAGAATGTCGGGTGTGGAGACAGAGAACAATGCCCTGGTGAGCTCAGGGTCCTGAGGTACCAATTGGACTTTTAGCAGGAAGATTTTCCTATTGATCCCGGTAGTTTTAGGAGGCTTTAGGAGGCAATTCCTCAGCGTGGGATCGTTACCAGCTCTTCTCTGCTGAGCCACCGCTGCCACTGGGGTCGGTAGGAGGAAACTGAGGGTCAGCCTTGGCCTGGCAGCCCCAAAATCTCCTCCCCAAAGTGTCACCAGCACCTGAGCTGGGTCCTGCTCATGGGGCACAGGGCAGGGAAATCCTTGTCCTTCCCAAGGGATGGTGCCAGAGCTTTTTCAGGTGGAAGGTTTATCAGAAAGCCCTGAGTTACTGAACGAGGGTGTCCCAAGCACCACATCCCTGTGTTTCCATCAGTCAGTCCTTGCCCTTTGCCCAGAAAGTGCATTACAGCACCTCAGTGGTGCCTGTCATCCAGGCTTCCTGGAGGAATCATTTCACATTTGGGCACATCCTCAGGATGGAGCCAGAATGGAAACCATAGACCTTAATCCTCTCTCCCAGTTTATGAAGTTGGGAGGAGGGTTTTGGAACACTCACATTTTGGAATTGGGACTCAGATGTATTGCCTGCATTGCTTAAGGGAGGCCTGCTCCTTTCTGGGTATTTATTGTCCTTGGAGATGCCTTAGAGCGAGTTCCCTGGCAGCTGCTTTGGGAGGAGGTGTGAGGTGGATCCATAAGGTTCCCAGATTTTTCCCACCCATGTGATAGGTATTTGTTGTTTGGCTGCGTGGCTGGGAATGCTGCATCCCGTATTCCCGACAATCTGTGCCCTGCATATGCTCTGGCCTCGTGGGGAGGTGCCACCCGAGAGGGAGCAGAAATATGCTCAGAGGAGTGGTGGTTTCCATTGAAAAGACTGAAAATCAAATCCCACTGAAAATCAAATCCCACTGAACATCCAGCCGCGATCTGCTCCCACTGAGAGGAGGGACATCGCAGCAGCAGCAGGAGGAACCAGCAGCTTCACAATCCTTTTTGGGGTCCAGTGCCACTGTCTGAGGGGGTGATGGATGCCAGGTCTGAAAAAATGCTTGAATGAAAAGAGGGAAGGCAGAGCTCTGTGGAGTTTGCATTTCAACCACCTGATGGAAACACTTAAGCGGCTTTTGATTTGGTTCAGTCACAGATCGAGTCTGATAAGCCAAATTCAGGGATACTCAGGTGTGTGGCCATGAAGGAGGAGCTGTAATTTTTCTGCCCTGAGATCATCTCCTGCACTTTTCTGCAGGCACAGCACTAAAAAAAGTACCTTTGGGATTTTTTTTTTTTTTAATTTGCCATTTCAGTGTCATTCAAGGTTTTATTTTTAGATGCTCCTTCAACCAGAAAGAACCACAGCGTTCCCTCTGTGGTGACTACCTGTTTTTCCTCAGAGCAAGGAATATCTGTGTGCCTCCAGCATGCACAGTGTCACCTATTTCCAGATGTGAGAACAGCACTGCAAGCACCTGGAATCTTATTGTCGGGTACGGAACAATCCACGTTTCCAGAACTTCGGGTGGGGCTGCCCATTTTTAGAGTATCCGGACATCGGCACACACTCCTTTTCCTGCCTGGGGTGCTCGCTGCCATTTAAAATCGGCATCTCTGGTGCCTCCTGACTCTGTTTTGGGGAAAGCTTCCCTTAAGGTGCTTGGCTGACTTGGAGGAAAGGCTTTGTTCGAGGAGCGCACGGGAAGCCCGGGATCTTGTGTAAAATCTCTGTCTTTTCCCCATTTCCCTATTTGGCAACGCAGTTTTCCCAGGCTTTCTGCCTTTCCACCCTCCCCCACTGCCTCTCCCCTTCCCTAGCACAGGTAACCACACATTTTGATGGAGGTTTAATCTCCTTCCTTCCTTCCTTTGCAAACCCACCTCCTCCCTTGCCCCAGGCGCTCTGTCAACTCAAAGGCATCGCAAATCAACCTGACAGTGGAGATCTCCCCTTGAGCAAGAGCGCTGGGAGTTTGCTGCTGCTGATCCTCAGATAGGGAGGGTGGGGTGCATTTTCCACATAAAACCCAGTCGCAGCGGAATGGAAGTAAATTTCCATTCCCCATTCCCTTTGTTTCCAGCTTGGGCTGTCAGCTAAGTGGATCCACAACCCCAGGGAGATGCACAGGATGGGGGGCACGGTCCTGGTGCGGTTTGTCACCTTCCCAAGCATTTTTCTGGGATGTTGAGCTGAGGAACTGGGGCAACTCCACACACTTGAACTCAATTGACAGACCAACCGTTACCTGTGACGGAACGTGAGGGCGCTTCCACTTCAAGACAGTGGAAAAAATGTCCAACAGAACAATCTCTGAAGTAGTGTAACTTTCTTTTTTACTCTTTTCTCCATGTTAGAAGCACGGGGGAGTCCCAAACGTGCTGCTGAGTCCTGCCAGCAACACAAACCAGGGCAGCTCTCGTGTTCTGTAGGACCTGAATCAGCAGTTGCGCTGACCTGGGACAAAGGGCTCATCCCCTGTTCAAGAAAAAAACCCCACATCTCCCTAAATCGTATAGGTTCAATATTATGATTATTGCAAAGGGAAAAGCCAAAAACTGGCCCTAGCTTGTGATGCTTTTCCAGGACTTTTCAGGCTGGTGGGAGGAGGCAGCTCCTGAATTCTCATGAGAACAAAGCACCAGGAAAATGTGAACGTCCCATCCTTAGAAGCCTGGCTGTTACCCTTCAGCTGGTGAGAGTCTTTGCAGAACTACTTGCTAGCTCAGCTGAAGTTAGAGAAAGCCCTCTGATTTTGTGTTTGAGAACAAAGCACGGTTTGATTTTCAAGACAGGGTTTGTTTCTCAGAACGTATCACCAGCAATGCGTGGCTTCAGAAGAAATGGCTCCTGTCGATAGCAACAAAACAGTTCAGAGACAGAAACAAGAGGGAGGGAGACAGAAAGGGAGAGGAGGCCACTCTGGATCGGCCTCTGGTGATAAACAGCTCCGGGAGAGTCTCTGAAGCTGGAACAGCCCAAGCAGGCGTTGCCAAATCCGCTGCTGAGCCTTTGGGAGGCACCGTGACTCCCAGAGCACAACCCCGCTGCCACTCGGGGATGTGAGCTGCTCCATTATCTGCACTCAGCCAGCAGCTGAGCCCTCACCGTGCTTGATTTATTAGTTTTATAAAATGCAGAGTCTTTAATGTTCAGTGCTTGGAGCATACTGTAATTTTAGCTGCATTATTACAGTTGTTGACCAATGTATGAATTATCTTCAAAGGCTTGGAGTTCCTCTGAGCAAGCTTTGCCATTCCAAAGACCACGTCAAAGGAATCCAGGAAGGTCTGTTCTTTCAAAGAAAGACGTGTCACAGGTCGGATGTGAGGAATGTTCTGGAAACACATTCAGCAGGAGCCCTGGAGAAAGAACAGGGGTTATTTTCTTTCTCAGATCAGTACAACTCACAACACATCCTTTCAACGTCTTAGCAAGGAGTTATTAGCCTCAAGGCCCTGGCGTGGCAGCTGGAAGAGCATCCACCACCACCAGAGCCTTTGCTAAACTGCCTGGACTGTGTGGGCTGAGTGGCAGCCCAGTGCAGAGGTGTCTGAGCCAGCACAGGGCACTGGTGCTCCCTGTCCCTGCCTGGCCTCTCCTCCAGCACACTTTGCCTCCAGGAAGTGGCACAGGGAAAGCTATTCCCACCAGAATTACATGCATTTAAACTCATTTTTGGAAATTGTCTGGGCACAGCCTCCCGTAGAAATGAGATGGCACAGAACTGATTAAATAATGTTTATGCAAATACAAAAGTTGTCAGGGCGTTGTTTTCTGAGCCTTCAAGATGCAGCTTGTCAGAAGCTCCTGGCGCAGAGTCAGCTTTGCTGAGCTCGGCTGAGCCAGCAGGAGCTTGATTTGGGGTGGGCAATTGCCAGAAACCCTTCCCCAGCGAGGAGAGCATCTCCTTCTGACCCCAGCCGTGGTGAGGGCTCAGGCTGCCCTCCCAGCCCTGTGCCCCCCAGGAGTGCCAGCCCTGTGCCAGCCCCAGCCCACTCTGCCCTGCCCTGCTCCGACAGGAGCAGCTGCCCCGCTTGGGTGGCAGCAGTTTGGGCCATCCTGTGCCCAGGCTCCTTGCTGGAGGGATGCTGGTGTTGCTGGGGCCGGGATAATCAGGGAATTACTGTCAGACATTTGCAAGGGCCCTAATTCCTGCAGAAAGGGCTTCAGAGGCTTTTGGGTAAATGGGATGATACAGGAGCAGCTCCCAGAGATATTTCAGTGGATTTCTAACCAGGTGAAAGATGCTGGGTTGAATGTTAGTGGAAATATGAACAAATCCTGCCAGGACAGCTCTGTCACAGCCCAGTGCTTTTGCCCATTCCGTGCTCTTTGCTGCACTCTGGGCTTGCAGGCAGGTGACTCCCAGTTCACAAACAGCACGAGAGCCATGGTGCCATTACTCATCAGGGGAAATATTTGTGCAACTGCTCAGCCCTGAGCATGTATTTGCCTGTGTTTTTTGGGGCTTTGTCTGGATACTCTTTGCTACACGAGCCCATTTGTGCAAGGGCTCCAGGAGAGGTTCGGGAGACTCCTGGGGGCCACTGGAGCCCATTCCAAGCCTTCACTTGAACAAATGTTTGCAGATCCTTTCCTGCAGTGTTTGCCCAGTCCTGACCTAAGCTTCATTAGCTCAGCAGATTCATTTCCCTGCTCCAGTACCTCTCTGGCCAGCTGGAACCACGGGATATTTTCGTGTGGTGTTTTCCAGGGAACCCTGGGGAAAGTCAGTCAGTGGCTGATAAGAAACAGAGAGTGGAAAAACCTCCTGGTGCTGTCTGTGCTGCTGAGCCCCTCACAGGGGGTGACTTCTGGTGCTTCTGCCAAGAGCAGTTGGCTCCTTTTGAAATGCAGTTGGAATTTGCAGGGCTGAGTCAACTCCTGTGGGTTTATATGGATTTTATTTTAGATGCTGGTGGTGTAGCAGACCTGCAGTGACATCAGTGTGAGCAGGGAGACACTGGCAATGGCCCAGTGACAAATGGGAGGGTTTGTACAACTTGGGGGGATAAAAAGCAGCTCCTGCTGCTGAAGGAGTCAGTGGGGAGCACCCTGTGGGGCCATGAAGGGAATTGAGCAGCAGTGAGCTCTTCCACAGGTCAGACCTGGGTACTTCTGGTGCCACCGGGAAAACTTAAATCAGGAATCATCTCCAGAGCTGCTCTTTGCCATTTTTCAGTGGCTTTGCCTCGGGTGGCCACTGGGGAGGCAGAATGGCCCCGGGCTGGGAGCTGAGCTCACCACACTGCCCTGGCACAATCCTGTGCCTGCTGATGCTGGGTCTGGGTTGGCCACGCCGAGGATGAGGTCAGAATATTCCTGATGCCAGAACAGATCGTGGCACGGAATCGAGACTGTACTGAGGTTCTGATGTCACCCACAAACCCCCAAATATCCCTTCCACACGTGCACCTCCTGTGAGCCCATTTAGCAGCGCAGCAGTGGGATTGATCTGCTCAATCTCTGTATGTTTTTACTGCTCTGAGGAGCACTTCTGTGATGCCAAAAGAATTTTATCTCAGAATTTTTCTATTAAATGAAAACCGTGCATTTCGGGTGAATATTTGAATTAGTTTAGAATTGGAAAGGGGACTGTAGTTTGCACTGTCGTTTATATCTGGGTTTTTAAAATGAATCCTTATGGTTTGGGCCAGGAGTGGAAACAGAAAAAATTCCGGGCCGTGTTATTTTGTGCAGGTTGAACTCCTCAGAGGAATCGGAGCTCAGGATTCGGCTGGGATGGATCTCTGCTGGATTTGAATCTCCCACCGAACACCCGGTTCAGGTCCAGGCTTCCTGCTTTGGCCCCGTGCGCTTTCCCAGAGCCCTTTCATCTCCGGCAGCGGCAGCCCGACCGCTCCGGGCGCCTTCATTAAGCCAAATGAAAGGCGATGATTTCCATAAATAGAAGAACTTCCAAGAGCAGCCCCGGGCCAGCCCGGCCACCCACCCCGAGGTGCCCGAGAGCCCAGCCGGCACATCTGGGAGCCGAGCGGGGTTTGAGCTTTGTCCCGGAGGTTTGCGGGCAGGGAAGCGCAGCCCGGGCTCCCGGAGCGCCGGGGATGCGGGCTCGGAGCCTCAAACCGGGGCTCGGAGCCCCAAACCGGGGCTCGGATCCCCAAACCGGGGCTCGGAGCCCCAAACCGGGGCTCGGATCCCCAAACCGGGGCTCGGAGCCCCAAACCGGGGCTCGGAGCCCCAAACCGGGGCTCGGAGCCTTCCCCAGCCCGGCCCGGGGATGCTGAGCGGAGACAGACCCCTAGTGGAGCGCCAGGAGCGGCCCGAGCCGCGCTCCTTCCGCTCACATCCCTGCATTTGTTTATTTGGAGGGAGGGAAAGCAGGATCTGAGCGCCGATCCTTATCTGCCTGCTGCTCTCCTTTGGTCCTGACTCGCCCCGAGGTGTTCTGGAGCTTTAGCGTGGGAACCCCGCGCTGAAATTCGGGGCTGGTTTCATAGGAATGCAGATTCCCTTTCCGGAAACCTGATGGAACTCGGCATTGCCACCGAAATCCAGCTGTGCAAACTCACAGCTTCATCTGTTAAAAATGCCTTAGAACAGAGAGAAGGGGATCAGCTGGGAGACAGCAGAACTGTGAGATAATTCCAGAGGGAGTGTTCTCCAGGAATTGTCCAGCAAGAGGCAACAGGGGAAGCTTCTTGTTCAGTTTGGCTGCCCCCGGTTCTGCCCTGTCCAGCACATCTGTCCCCAGGAATGGACACCGGGAGTTCTCCGTTCTCTGGGTGGAAAAATCCGATTTTCACATCAGCAGCCCTGAAGCCCCAGCACGAGAGTGGGATTTGGGGCAGCCAGCAGAGCAGCCCTGGCTTCTTCCAAGATGACCTGTGCCACCTCTGGCAGCCAGACCCAGCCTGGCCGGCCTTGGCACAGCAGTTTCTCCTCAGAATCCTTTGCTGATGGTGCTGAAGGCAGCAGCTGAACCTGGCCAAGGGCTCTGCAGAATCCAGGGACTTTCAGCCCCACGCTTGGGGTGCTCTCTGAGCTGGCACTGAACAGGGACAGCTCCCGCATCTGGAGGGATTCACTGAGGTTGTCTCAGGGAAAGGGAGAAAAGCAGGAATAGGATAAATCAAGCCCAGTCAGGGCTGCAATTAAAGCATCGTGGTGGCATCAAAACCCTGAATTTAAGACAAAATCAAAGCAGTTGGTAGCACAATTCCAGGACATTTATTTTGTTGCCAGCAATTATTCCTTGGTGCATTTTTCTTCAGTGAATTGAAACACAACTAATTGCCCAGTAATCACCCAGGCCCCAAGTTCAGATAATGTTGCCTTCCTAATACTTTATAGAAATGCTAAATCCATTAACTATCTTCAAATGAGATTATTTTTTTTTTAATTAGCAGGATCTTAACAAGCCATTACAGACACCATTCGTGCTGCCACACAGAACTTTCCTGTTTGCTTAACACTGCAAAGGGAAAATTCTTTTCAATCAGTTCCAGTGCTGATAGGGTTTGCAGTTTGCTTTCAAAGGCTGAGAGCAAACAGAATTTTCTGACAGGTGAGCAAGCCTGTCTTTGCTCAAGTCATAATTTCCTTTCTGGTGTTTTTAGGAGGCTCCAAGTTCCCTGCTGGTATCTATTGATGTAGCTCAGTGAGTTTTAGGTGCAGGGAAACTTTTGCAGATCTGCCTTGGCTTTCCTTGGTGCCTTTGCCTAAGAGCCAGCCTGGACTTCACTTCCTGCTGACAATCGCCCCTTTCCAGAATTCCTGATGAGCCACATCAGCATTTCCTTTGGGATGTGATCCCTCCAACTGGAATTTATCTCTATGGCAACTCCAAAGTGCTGGCAAGATAGCCCAAAATCAGGGACTGGGGAGCTGCAGGCAGGGTGGGATCAGTGGATGAGGAATAAACAAAATATTGTGCTGGTGTGCAGAAGAATGGATTCATAGGTTATGAAGTTCCTAAAATATCTTTATGTAATAATGAAAACTTCATTATCCAGCCCTCTGCCAAAGTGCTGCCAGGGGCCTGCTGCAAGTCCCTGGGAAGATCTTCCATTTAGGCAGAAATTCAGAATGACCAGAGCTGTGGTGGAGGGGAAGCTGTGGCCTGCCCTGGCTGTCCAGGGAAATGAGGCTCCCGCTGCAGCGGGGCTGCAGGAACCTCATCACTGACAGCATTAAAAACCACCCAGCACGGAAGTTTTTCTCCTGTCTGAGCACTGGGGACAAATTAAGTGACAAACCTTGAGTGTTTCCCAGAGTTTTATTATTTTATTAAAAAGTAATTCATCTTTATTGCAGCCAGGCTATTATGTCTCACATCATTAAGGAAGCAACGTGCAGAGACCCTAAAGCTAATTTGGAGATGCAGCTCTCGGTGTTCTGTTTGTATGGCAGGAGCTGGAGCATCCTCTGTGACCTCCAGGGGGGTTTTGTCCGGGAGTTCCAGAGGTGCTGAGGTAAATCCAGGCTGTGCTCAGCTCACAGGGACTCCTCCTGCCCATCCTCATGCCCAGGGTGTCCGGGCTGCTCTTTGGATCAGATCCACCACCCTGAGCAATCCCAGCTGGGCTTCCTCTCCAGAGGTTAAATCACCGAGGGAAAATTCCCACCTGGATTCCTCAGCAGCCCAGCCTGGCTGGGAAAATCCATTTATTCCTTAACTCCCGTGGCTCTGTGGAGTCCTCGTGCCACAGGCTGGGTTTGGCTTTGCATTTTGGGGTCAGGCAGAGCCAAACCCACGGTCCCTCCCCAGGGAGCTGCAGGAAACCTGGCCAGACGTGGATTTGTGGATGTGCAGAAGCACCCAGAGCTGGACAGGCTCCTTCAGGGGCACAGGGGATGCTCAGAGGGATGATTTAAAAGCAAATCTGTTGGCACTGGGGCTTGTGTACACTCAGGTAAATGAGCTTCAGCCAATTTACTTAAAACTATCCAGGTAAAAGTGCTTGTGTAAATGACTGAAATGAATATAATATCACTTAAACATATTAATATAAATATTAGTACGTTAAATATAATAATATATTAATTTTATCCCTACACAGACAGACTCTGAATGTAAAACAAACAATTTTAATCCACTTTGAGAATGTCCAGGCTGAGAATTTCAGCTCTATTAAGCCACAGCAGTGGCAGCAAAGCAAATGCCAGGATAATACCATTGAATTTCTTCACTTTTGTTAAGTTATTCCCATTCCTGACAAGCCTGCTTTAGAGGCAAATTTGGACAACCAGAGGAAGAGCCAGGAGAGTGCTGTGGGGCTGGGCCAGGACACCTGGGGGTGTTTGTCTGAGGTCCCTTCTGTCCCCCAGGAAGCAGCAGAGGCCCGGGGGATCAGCCTCAGCATCAGCTGCACCCTTTGTGCAGGGAGAAAAGGCTGCCAGGAGTGCCCTGCTCAGGCTTCTCCAACACAACAATGCCCCACAATAAAACACAAACGCCGTGAAAGGAGCAGGCTGCTCCCCGTGTCTGCTGAATCAATGGGCTGTGAAGAGACTGAGGTGATAAACCCACTGTGCTCAGGGCTAATTTTATGCAATTTAATATGTTCATAGGATTAGTCTATTTAAAAATAATTTTAATCAAACCTTTTAAAATGCAAAGCCGTTCTGCACTACTCATTTTCAATATATGCCTTAAAACAGATGAGGGAGGCAGAACCTGATCCTTATTATCCATGCATAATTTAAACAATATCATCAACCCAGTATTGATTGCTGACTAATGTGCTTATTAATTAATAGATATCTTTGTGCTAAATACATTTTTCAGAGCTGTTCTGGGACCGTTTAATAAGATAAATGGGGAGTTGCAGCACAGTACTTTGTCATTAAATGCAGAAGTTTTATCAGGAAGGCCTGGAAAGCCCTGCCTGGGGTGGCTCTTTGCTGGAAGGAGCCACAGGGTGGCCACATCCCAAAAAGGGAGGTGCAGCGCTGGAATTGTGTTTCAGAGTGTGCTATGAAGGGAACTGTGCTTTGAAGGGAAAAGAGCTCTCTGTATTTTCTGAATGAGCCCAGGGAAGGTCGTGGTGAGGAGGGCAGCTGGGAAGGGCCTTGCTCTGCTCTGTGGTTTGATGAAATCCAAATTTACCAACACCACTGAGGAGCCGGGGCAGAGAGGGGACGAGCTGAGCGTGCAGAGGAAGCAGCCCCCAAAGCAGAGCCACCTCGAGCCCCTGGCTGCTGCCCTGCAGCTTTGGAGGCTCTGGGCTGTCCGAATGTCCTGTCGGGTGCCACAAGGTCCTTCCCCATCCCTGTGCTGTGCCCACGGCCCCTGCTCTGGGTCCCTTTGCCCTCGGAGCTTCCAGCCCCTGCCTGGCACCCAAACACCTCCAGTCCCCTCCCAGTGTGGGTCCTCAACTCTCTGCTGCTGCTGGAAGTCACCCTGACACTTCTGCAGGGAGGGGACAGCCCCCCAGTCTGAGCCCAGCCCCAGTCTGAGCCCAGCCCCAGTCTGAGCCCAGCCCCAGTTTGGAGCCCAGCCCCAGTTTGGAGCCCAGCCCCAGTTTGCTCCATGGCCCATCCCAGTTTGAGCCCAGTCCCAGTTTGGAACCCAGCCCCAGTTTGAGCCCAGCCCCATCCCAGTTGGGAGCCCAGTCCCAGTTTGCACCATGCCCCGTCCCAGTTTGAGCCCAGCTCCAGTTTGAGCCCAGTCCCAGTTTGCTCCGTGCCCCATCCCAGTTTGAGCCCAGTCCCAGTTTGCTCCGTGCCCCATCCCAGTTTGAGCCCAGCCCCAGTTTGCTCCATG
The DNA here is from genome assembly GCF_050655825.1 of Lonchura striata. Lineage (NCBI taxonomy): Eukaryota > Metazoa > Chordata > Aves > Passeriformes > Estrildidae > Lonchura > Lonchura striata. The sequence continues at coordinate 1,584,785 of NC_140728.1, forward strand.
CCCCATCCCAGTTTGAGCCCAGCCCCAGTTTGAGCCCAGCCCCAGTTGGGAGCCCAGCCCCAGTTTGAGCCCAGCCCCAGTTTGAGCCCAGCCCCAGTTTGAGCCCAGCCCCAGTTGGGAGCTGCCCTGCCCATGCCAGTGCTGAGCAGACGCAGTCCCACTGCTGCTCTCCACCTCCAGCCGTGCTGCCCTGCCCCTGGAATGGGCAGGAATGATTCCTGGGGCTGGGGCAAGGGTGCTGGAAAGGGATTTTACACCACCGAGGATCAGCCTGTACATATTTAAAATAAATAGATGTGCACATAAAAAAAATTACCCCTATTATTACCCAAGGAGGCCGTGGGAGTACCAGGGGAATGGCTAAAGTAACAAAACTTGACACCAGTGATAATAAAAGAGGGAACTAAAGCAAAGAGATCACCCCAGTCTGCCCGGCTTCCAGTGCTTAATCAAAACTGACTTCTACTACTGCAGCTGCAAAAGAAATGTTTCAGGCCTGCCATTAATTTCCATACAATAACCCTCTAATGGGGGAGTTGCCGGGAGAGGAGGGCGATCAATCTGCTCTAATGACACACCAGAGACTCGGGGAAAATGCAAACTTGGAGCAATTTCATGGCAGGTGCAACCTTGGAAAGTACGGCCATTTTTCTGAGTTAATTTGTTCCCCTGATATGTTTGAAATCCATATTTGTATTTTAAAGGTCTAAAATGCAGGATGATTTAAAAATATAAGCAGATTTTTTTTAAGCTTTTCAAGTGTGGTAGGTGATCCATTAATGCCCCTCCTCGGAGCTAGGACAGCTGGATATCTCCTGTCACGTGTTGCCAAAAAGGAAGGGAATAGGATTGCTTATTCCAGCATCCCCTTTTTGTCTTCAGCCTTCCCACTTCCCTCCCAGCCTGGTGCTCATTTGTCTCCCAGCTGAATTGATCCCTAATACTGTAGGAAGTAATAATAGTAATAATCACGGTAACTGCTGGCAGTAATAGTTATTATTCTGATTATTGTTAGCACTTACAGTGCTCTGTAATGATAATGATTATTATTGCTACAAGTTTTAAAACACATAAATGAATTAACTCAGTTCCTGCTACGCTTTGGGTGCTGGCAGCTCTCGCACATCTGAAAATTCCAGCTGCAAATCTGAACAGGAATGAACATCCTGCCCCGGGAACAGGCACCGAGGCACAGAGCTCATTTCCTTGTTCTCAGAGAATATTTGGGTAAAATCTGTGGGGCTGGGGGGTCCAGGCCTCCCAGCACCCCCATCCCTGCAGCCCATCCCTCCTCTCACTGCTGAAAGCCAATCCCACTTCCCCTGATTGCTCCTTTGCCTTTCTCAGCACTTAAGAACTCCAGCCAGGATCTTAAAAGTATTGAATTTTCAAGGGCTGGCAAGTGCAGGGGCTCTGCTCAGCTGCCTTTGTCCTTCCCCCCAGTGCCTATCTGCATCCTCACATTGTGCCTTTGTCATGGGCCCTCTGCAGTCAAAGGGAAGCCTGGGCTTTCCTACATTAAAACTGCTTTTTTACATTAAAAATGCTTTTTATACTCCATTTATGGGATGCTCGTGGCCTCTCTGCTGTGGCCGTGGTTATATTCTGGTTTAGATCCCATTTTAAATGCAAACCCTTCCCCACCTGCCCCTGCTCAGGAATTCCCTCCCTGTCACCCCTCCAAACTTCTCAGGGTGATTGTGCCTTGGATCTTCCCTGCTCCCCTCTCAGCTCCTCTCATGGATACAGGCAGAGGGAGCAGCCTTGGGAATCCTCTTCCCATCAGTTCTTTAGCACTGCTCAATACCTCCCCGAGCCATGAGCAGCAATGATGTTGGGTTTGAAGCAGTGGTTTTGTCCATGGGAAGTGGTGGGTTTGAGAAAATCCAGATTTTTCCTCCCTTCTGCAGCCAGGGCTGTTGTTTTCCCTCTGAGCAGCTCCCGTTTGCTCTTGTCTGTGCAGAAACGAGCCCCAGATTAAACACAGGCCAACCCTGACATTTCAGAGGCTGGAAATAGAATCTCTCACTTTTTGCCATCTGGACAGAAGTGCCGGCTCTAACAAGTCCGTGCCTTGCTCCTATCATTACTCTTCACCTCTGCTCATAAACCTCCACCTGGAAAATAATGTAATTTAATTAGGCTGTGGAATTAGGTGCTGCCGTCTCACTCGGCTAAAGGAAGCAGCTGGGAAATTCCATCGTCGTGGGGCTGGAGATGCAGAATGTTCCATGGGGGCTTCGGCCAGGGATGCAGCCCCTGCTGGGTGGGACACTGGGGACAGCAAAGCCCAGGGAGGGGACACAGAGCCCGAAGCCGTGGCAGCAATTCCTGATGGGGCTCCTGTGGAAATCCAGAACAAGGGGACAGAGCCGTGGTCTGGGAGGGTGTCAGAATCTGAGGTATTGATGATCCCGAGATTGTAAAGGTCTCTGTCTGTCAGCCCCCTGCCAAAGCAGAAGCCAGAATTGGTCTGTGCTGGTTTCCAGGTTGTTTATTCTGTTGATCTCTCACATGTTCTGCTGCCCTGCCCAGCTCTGTCCTGCAGGGCAGCGTGTGGGGCTCTGCCCTCAGTGGGATGTGACAAACATTAAATACCAGAAACTCCCTGGGCTGGATTTACAAGAACGTGCCAATATCTGTCACCTACGTTGGACAGTGTGTCCCCAGCCTGAACCAACAGAAAAATGCCAACACCACAGTGACACATGGAGGGCATGAAGAAGGAGAAAAAGGACAAGGCACACCCAATTTCCTCCTTCTTGTCCCCTTTGGACCCCTCATCTAGAACCCTAAAATTTTACTTTTGCACCCCTGCCACACTTAATTATAACTTATATCAACCACTCAGAGCTGGTAATTGATCCTGTAAGATTGAAAACTCTTTTCCATGGCCAGAGATCACAGCCAGTGTCTCTGGGGGCTCTGTCCAGGGGGTTCCTGACCCCTGCCAGGGTCCCAGACCTGCCAGGGCAGCCTGGACAGGAGAGGTGCAGGAGGGAGATCACAGCAATGTCCCTCCTGTGCCCCTGGGTGTCCTGGGGGGATCCTCCAGCAGCTCAGTGATTCCGGGGGTTTCAGACACACCCAGACATTTCTGACACAGGAACACGAAGGTTCTGAGTGTGCAGAGCTCTGCAGGACCCTCCCACAGGTTCTGCTTTTTGCTCCTCCAGCTGCTCCATCCTCAGCCAGGACGGAGCATCCGTCCAGGACGGAGCATCCTCATTCCAGGTTTGCTCTGGAGCCTTCCACCTCTCCCAGTTTGCCCTGCAGCCACACCAAAACTGCAGCAGGGCCTCAGCTGGATCATCCTTTCCCTTCAATGTTCCCATACCAGGAAAAAAGAGAAAGCAACATCCTGAGGACACCTGAATCCTTTGAAAAAAAGCCCAGAACACAAATGAAGTCATCCTGGTTTGAAGTTCACAAATATTTTGGAAGGCAAATGGATGGGAAGAGTTTAGCCTGCAAACACTTATTTGTCATGCAGCCTGACTGCTGCTTTTCAACATGCTTTGATCCTCTGCAGTTTTTTGGCCCAGGCATTAGATAATGCTTTAGAAGCCATTAGAAAAAATGGTGACAATTGAAAGGCTTTGAAAAATGACAGTTTGATAGTCTAATAATAGCCCCTACACTGATCTGGAGAAGGTTTTCTGTTCTGTTTTTTGTGATATTCATTATGTACAGTGCATTTCAAAACGTCCTTTTCTCCCCAGTAAATAATTTAACCCTTTCACGACCTGCAGCCCCAGCAATGTGGCACACAGGGATGGAGATCTGTGCAGGTTTACAGAGCTGTGCTCCATGGAGAGCTGCTGGGAGCTGCTGGGATGCTGAGAGGAGGGAAGTGGAGAAGATGACAAGATCTGTGCTCCTGGAGCAGGCTGACCATGCCCAGGGAGGGCCCCATTCCTGCAGGCTCTCCAGGAAGGATTCCCACAGGGAGAAAACACATTTTGGAGGGTGAGGTGGCTGGGAGCTTGCATCTCATTGAGAGAGCTTGTTTTTGCAAGATGTTATTTGGCAGCGATAAATGAGCAACTTTCAAGCCTCAGAAGTGATTAATTTCTCACTGGAGCTGTCTCTGAGCCTGTCACAGCCTGACAATCCTGACATAAGTGTCATTTATAATGTCACAAGTCTATTCCCCATAAATGTCATTACACAATTACTCCGAGGATGAGGAGAGCTTCACCGGGGGAAGAGCGTCTGGTATTAACTCAATTACAGATCTTAATGTTATTGTTGGGCTGTCCCCCCTCATACAATCACTTTGTGTCTCACTTGTTCATTTGGTGCAAATTAGCAATTATTTCTTGCAGTGATAGCACAGGTGGGGCTGTGCCGTGGGAGCTCTGGCACAGCCTCCAGGGCCGGTCTCAGGTGGGGTCAGGGCTTTGCTCCTGAGCCCTCTGTGCCCTGCAGCCCCCGCTCCTCCCTGCCCTCTCTGCAGGGGCAGGGATGAGTCTGGGGGGCTCTGATGAAGGTGCCTGCTTTAACCAGGGGCACTTCTCGTGCCAGGAACAAAAGCAGCTCCTTCTCGTCGGGAGGACGGAGGAGTTCAGAGAATTCCCCCGTGCTGCACCTCAATTATGCCTCAAAATTGGCACCTGGAGCCCTCGTTTGGTTCTGACAGGCTTCCACCCTCCTTGGCCCAGGCACAGCCAGCTCCTGGGCTGGGGCAGTGCAGGAGGAGCCCCGAGCGGTGGGAAGGGGGCTGGGGCAGTGCCAGCTCTGCTCTCTCCAGGGACCTGAGCCCTGCCTTTGAGTGGAGACCCCCCAGATCCAGCTCCTCCGAGCTGGAATGAAGCTGCTCTCAGGATACGGGCAGAGCCCCTCTGTGCTGCCTTTGGCAGAGAGCAGCACTGTGGCACCACGATCTGACTCACAGACAGGGAAATGTGGAAAAAGGCCAGGAATTTCCATGATCATCCTCCAGATTTAACACAACCCAGATGAGCATCAGGCCTTTTAAATTGCTCCCTTTGCCTGTTTGCTATTCTGGGAAGCTATTGTTCTCAAAGGGACATCTTTAAAGCAAAAGCTGGTAGAATAATTTATTTGCGAATAATTTATTCAGTGATTGATGGGAAAAGCTGCTGAATAAATAATTCACTGAATGCTAATGGAACATCAGAGATGGTCGAATAATGAAAATGTTTATTTGCAAATAATTTATTCAAAGAAAAATGCTGAAACGTATCAGCTCAATTATTCTTGGTGAATAATCCAGTCACTCAGCCAGCCCACTGTGACATGTCGTACAGGGAAGCCTTTCCCAACAAAAGGACTCCAGGTACACCAGCCCTGCCTGCTCTGATCTCCTGCTCTCCAGCAAGGCAGTCCTGAGGAGAGGGGGGTGAGTCCTCCAGCTGAGCCCTGACTCTGCACGTGATGGAGTCTCACACCCCCAGCCTCTCCACCCCTAATTTATTGTTCAGAAGAGCAGCTCCAGTCTGGGATCGCTCTGTGGCTCTGAGCTTTGCACAGTTTGGAACAGCAGGGACTGGGGGAGAGTCCTGATCATGGAACTGTGGAGTGGCCTGAGCTGGGAAGGACCCACAGGGACCAGAGTCCAGCCCCTGGCCCTGCACAGACACCCCAAAATCCCACCTGGGCACCCCGGGAGCTCCGGCAGCCCTGGGGCCATGCCCATGCCCTGGAGAGCCTGGGCAGTGCCAGCACCTCTGGGGAAGAGCCTTTTCCCAATATCCACCCAAAAGCCAGGCTTCACCCACAGGGTGACATTTTGGACACGAGCTCAGAAAACTTCAGTTCTACACCTGCACTAAAGGCAGCAAAAGGAAATAAACCCAGCAGAACTTTTGCCACTGATGTCGCTCCTTGGCAGAGTTTGGGGGCCAGGAGGGACCCCTCGGGGCAGGTCCTGCAGGTCCTCAGCTGTTCCATTTGCCAGAGGAGACCTCTCCTGCTTCCCTGCAGCTGTACAGTGGGGCTCAGGTGCTCCGGGAGAATGGAAGTGATTTTGTGATGATACTGGAGCTAATACCAGAAAAATCTAAATTACATTTTGAAAGGAATCTACCCTTTTATCTTTTAACCTTAGGCCTCTCCCTCTCATGCAGAAAAATCAATCTTGACTAATCTACTGACCAAGTAAAAGTGAAAAGGGGAACCCATATAATCATACACTTTATCTTCTTTAAATATTTTTTTCTACAGAAACGGAACTCATATAAACACCTACTTTATCTTCTTTGAGATATGTTTTACAGAGAAGCTCAGCGAAACATCCAAAGCTTCCTCATGGCTCTTAGGAGAAAAGCCCTGGGAGAATCCATGGCTGTCCTGAGGGAGGGTTTGGGGAGGAGCAGTGAGGGAATGCCAAAGCACAGCTCTGCCCTCCCTGGCAGTGCCATTCCCAAAGTCTGGCTGGGGCACAACTGCAGGAATGGTCAGTGGGAGCCCGAGTGAGCTGCTGGGCTCTGGCATCAGCTGCAGCAAAAGCTGCTCCCAGCACTTTGTTTCTTGTTCTTTATCTGTTTCAAGTGGCTGGCACTCACTGCTGCCCTGATTTTTAGAAATGTTACATTTTCTTTTATATTCTTTTCAAAGTTTTAAAGTTCTTTTCAAAGTTTTCCATGCCTTCTGATGTTTACATATTTCTACTGGAGTTCTCACATATTGTCCATGTAAATAGTGATTGTTTTACATTCTTCCCTGTGGGAGGAGAGGATTGATGGGCTGTTGGTGTGACCAGTGTGGCTGCAGGGGTGGCAATTCCATCCTCCAATGCACTGCACTTTTGGAATTCTAGATATTGTGAGGTCAGAAACAAAACTGGCTCTTTTTCTGTCTTGGACTCACCAAGTTCTTTGTGCTCATTTTGTGTGCAATAGTGACAGCCCATTGCTGATGGCTGGTGGCCCATTGGTGATGGCTGGTGGCCCATTGGTGATGGTTGGTGGCCCATTGGTGATGGTGGCCCAGTGATGAGGGTGGCCCATTGGTGATGATGGCCCAGTGATGATGGTGGCCCATCAGTGATGGTTGGTGGCCCACTGGTGATGGTTGGTGGCTCGTTGGTGATGGTGACCCAATGGTGATGGCTGGTAGCCCATTGGAGATGATGGCCCAGTGATGATGGTGGCCTGTTGGTGATGGTTGGTGACCCACTGGTGATGGTGGTCCAATGGTGATGGCTGGTGGCCCATTGGTGATGGTTGGTGGCCCATTGGTGATGATGGCCCATTGATGATGGTGGCCCACTGGTGATGGTTGGTGGCCCATTGGTGATGGTTGGTGGCCCATTGGTGATGGTTGGTGACCTACTGGTGATGGTGGCCCATCAGTGATGGATGGTGGCCCACTGGTGATGGTGGCCCCTTTGTTCCCCTGAGCAGCTGACCCCTGCACGGGCAGGTGAGGCAGAGAGCAGAGCCCTGCCCGGGGAGAGCAGGAGCTGAGCTGGGCTGGGGTGGCCCAGAGGACAGGCAGGGCAGGGCAGGGCAGGGCACAGGGCAGGGCAGGGCTGAGCTGGGGTGGCTCAGAGGCTGGACTGGGCAGGGCAGGGCAGGGCAGGGCAGGGCTGAGCTGGGGTGGCCCAGAGGCTGGACTGGGCAGGGCAGGACAGGGCAGGGCAGGGCTGAGCTGGGGTGGCCCAGAGGCTGGACTGGGCAGGGCACAGGGCAGGGCAGCAGTGACCAACCCCTGGGAACGCCCTGTGGCTCTGAGGGTCTGTCACAGGGTGGGACCCTCTGTGGCCGAGCTGCAGAGCCCCCAGGGGTGCTGAGAGGGGCTGGGGAGCTCCCAGGGCCACCCAGGGCTCCGACCCAGGGCTGTGGGGCTCCAGCCCTGAGAAAGGCACGGGAGGGAGCCGAGGCTGAGCTTCGGCCCCACGCTGCCCCAGCACCTGCAGCAAACTGCATTTGGGGCTCCATTTCCTTCCTCTTCACGCTGCTCCACCTGGATCTAAAAATAACAGAGCTGTGCTGAGGGCCTGCCATTCCATTTCCTTTGTGATTGCACCCAGGCACAGCAGAGCCAGCTCTGGGCTGCTTTATTCTCCAAATTTCTGGCTGCATTAGCACCGTCAGGGTCCCTGATGTATCACCTTGCAGGGAGTCTAAAAGCTTGTCAGTGCCTTACTTTGCATTTTTGTTCTGGGTTCAAAGCTGAAGGCACAGCTGAACTGGAATCTTTTCTCTGGGCTGCTGAAAGAAACGTAAGAGAAATCTCATTTTTAGGAAGTATGAAAAGACCATAAAAATAAGCCTTTCACTAAGCTGATCAACTCAGGCTCAGTATAGCAAAAGGGATTCAGAATGAGCAGCTGATAATACAGGCTTTGGTTCGTGGGAAATGAATTAGAGATGGTATTTGAAAGGACTATTTCATTTAGGTGTTTTGGTGGCATAAACCCAGCTACTACAGTTGCAGTGCAGCAAGCTTAAATATTATTTAAAAGTTAATTCATATTTTTAGCATATAATTTCTAATTAACTTGCTGTAGTTATCTTGTTAAATGTCAATTAAATCTGGGAGCATTTCTCACAGGTTTCCTGTATTCATAAAATGTAATTATACAGCCATTGCTCATGTAGCCCTTATTATTGGTGCAATCTACAGCTAAATATATCTCTTACATACTAATTATACATTGCTAAGTGCTATATTGATAATCAGTAATTGATTTAGCACCAGCAATTGTCGTGTTACCTCTTGAGATGTCAACCTGAAGGATTTGGAATTAAAAGTTGTGGCCACAACTTGTGGCTGGGGCCGGGCTCGGCTGCCAGCTGGTGCTGGTGGCAGGAGGGTTCCTGTGCTGAGCTCCTGCCCTGGGCACGGGGCTCTGGGTGAGGGTGAGAAATGAGCACAGACTGGGCTGGAAAGGAATTGGGCACAAAAATCAGGGAAGGGGCAGGAGGAGACTTGAACAGTTTATCCCCAATAATGCTTTATTTGCAATCACAGAAATCCCAGGATGGTTTGGGCTGGAGGCAGCTTCAAAATCAGCTCATGCCACCCCTGCCATGGGCACCTCCCACTGTCCCAGGGGCTCCCAGCCCGTCCAGCCTGGCTTGGGCACTGCCAGGGCTCCAGGGGCAGCCCCGGCTGCTCTGGGCAACTGTGCCAGGGCTGCCCACCCTGCCAGGGAACAATTCCTGCCCAGCATCCCACCCAAATCTCCTTTCTTTCAGTTTAAGGCCGTTCCCTCTCTCCCATCCCAGTCTGCCCACGTTAGAATTCCCTTTCCTGGTTTCTGGAGGATGCCCATCCTTTCTGAATTCCCCCTGGGTTTGTGCTGGTCCCAGGACAGAGGGCAAGGCTTGGGGTTCTCCCCACTGCACACAATTCCTCTCCTGGGCCCGTGGGCTGTGTGGGGCAGGGATTGGGACTCGCTGTGGGGTTTTCTTGCCACGTCCTGCCCAGCACCAGCCCAGCTCCACAGCCGACCTCCCTCTGCTCAGGCAGCATTAATTACAACTCAGCAATTAGCAGGAAATACCTGAAACCCCAATTAACTGTGATCTATAACTGTGGTGGCCCAGATGATAAAAAGGGAGCAAAAACACAGAAAGGAAAAAAAAAAACACTAAAGAGAAGCTGGGAAAGCCTTAATTAGATTTGCACATTTGCTGCCCAGGAGTGCCTTGGAGCAAACCTTGCTCCCAGTGTCTCCTATCTCCAGTCTGAGGCAGCTCCAGCCTCCCCCGAGCTGGCTGGGTGATATTTCCTGCTCCATCAGAGTGGTTTGGGTTTGGACCCGTCCCCTGCCAGCTCGGGGTGTGTGTGCTGCTGATGTTACCCAGGGCAGGATCTGCCTTCCCCATCACTCTGCTGGGGCAGCCCAGGCTCACAGCGAGCAGCAGCCCCTGCCCTTCCCCACCTGTGCTTCCCCTCGTGGCAGAGATATTGAAATTAAAAAGTATTTAAACCTGGCCCTGTGCTCCTGCTCCTCCGCTGCCCTGGTTCCTGAGGCCACTTTGATGGATCTGGGAGCTGGAATGTTGTGAAGGTGGATTGTCCTTGTGAGATCCTGGTAATACTCCGGAGAGCAGCCTGGCTGCTCCAGGATTAAGGAAGGGGAAAATGACTGAGGGCAGGGCTCTGTGGAGGGCTGTTTGTGTGCTCACGGTGGGCAAATATTGAAATGTGGAAAACAGGATCCAGGGGTTTGTGTGGCTCTAATTGAAACAGTTTGTAATCTTCATTCTCTTAAATGACACTTTTTATCTTCCTTGCGATCACATGGTGGGTTCTGCTGCACACTGAGCTCATAAAATATACAAAAATTCAGTGTTCTTTGGAGAAAATTCATTTTGAGTGATGGGGCGGGGATGGCAATTCAAATACCAGCTCTGAGTGATATAAAAATGAACCCATTCTTCAGAATGTTAAAGCTCTGCAGAGCTCTGTGGCCACCACCAGCTCATTTCCGTTTTGCATGAAAACAAATTCTCCAAAACTCAGTGAAAGACTTGCTTATTTCTGAGTAACTTTTTTTATTGATTCATTGAGGACAAAGTTTTCTGGCTCGCCCAGAGCGTTCCCCGCGAGTGGGAGAATGTGTTTGCTCACAATTACCCCTTGGTGCTGGTGGTTTCATAACCAGAGTTCATTAGAAATGAAAACTTAATTGAATTAGGTCGGTTACCCTTGGAGGAGCAATCAGGGGAGCAGAAATGTTCTGTCTGAGGGGACAATTCTGCTTTTCTCTGGGCTGGAGGAGCTGCCCCTGCCCGGTCCCTCTCCAGGGACGCTCCTGACTCTTGGTTGCTCCCATTTTTCTGTTGATTTTCTCCTTGCATTCTGTTGGCCGCCTTTTTTTGACCTCAGTTTTTTCTTTTTCTGCTGCCAAGCAGCTCCAGCAGCTGAGCTGGCCCTGCTGCAGTGCTGGAATTGCCCCTGCCAGGGCTGGCTGTCCCTCTGCTGTCCCTTGGTGTCACTGGCAGGGATGGACTCTCCTGCCCTCATCCCTGCCCACCTCCTGCCCAGGAATATTGAATATTGAATATTGGTCCAGAACCAGCAGCAGGCTCCCATTTCCTGCAGGAGAATCCCCTCAGTGCTGGGGATTTGCTCTCAGTGGAATCGTGGTGGGTGTGGGCAGCAGGAACTCCCCGAGTCGTGATGAGCCTCCTTAGCTGCAATCAAACTTCTGCCCTCGTTTCCTTTCCCAGTGCTCCAATATTCTGCAAGAGCCTTTCCCAGGGCAGGGCTCTCCCCGTCACTCCTCAGCTGCAGCAGGAACCTGGAATCCAGGTGGGAGAGGAGATGGGAGCTTGGCCTGGCCTGCAGGGAAGGGAAGGGAAATGGAGACGTGGAGTTGGAACAGAGCAGCAAGAGCAGCCAGGGTGAAGATGAGGAAGGTCAAATATCCAAGATTAGAGCTCTAGGATTCTCTCTCTGTGGCATGTGGTGGAATTTTACCCAATTTGTAGTCTTGGCATTTCTATTTTTTTTTTTTTTTAATATATGCTCATATACTTACCAAATTCTAGAAAGAAAAAAAAAGGAGCTGGAAGTTACATGGATCCAGTGTGCGTAACAAAACCGTGATGCCACACATTCCCTGTGAATATTCAGGATAAAAAGGCAGAGAGAAATCAGATAAACGCATCAAAAGGAGTCAGCTGTCTGCCAAAGCTCGTTTTAAATATCAAATTAGAATATAATGCTATGCACAGTTTCCATCTCAAATCAGGGCTCTACTGGCAGGGACTGGAAGGTGACGCAGCTCCGAGTCCTCCCACACCCCTGGGGAAGGGATGAAAGAGTGTTCAGTGGAATAAAGGCAATTTTGGCAGCAAATCCAGGCTGAGCTGGACATTCCTGAGGTCCAGGCAGGGCAGTGGCTCCTCTGGGTGCTGCTGGCTCTGGTCACCCCAGGGTGAATCTGGAGCCGTGGGCTGGCCCTGCCTGTGCACTCAGCAGTGGGCAGAGGGCTTGGAGCAGCCCCAGGTGTTTATTTGGGGGGTCCTGGCAGCTCTGCACCCCTGGTCTGGTGTCAGAGATTGCCCAGAAAGGCTGAAATTGTCCCACCTTGGCAGCAGGGACGAGTGTCAGGGCAGAGGAGGAATTTCCCAGGTCCACGGTGGTGTAGGGCAGAGGAGGAATTTCAAATACCCATTTGAAATACCATGGTGGTGTTTCCCAAGGAACGAGGCAGGAAGGGGAGCAGAACACCTGGGAGCAGCCTGGGGAGCAGGAGCTGGGTAAATTTTGCTGGGCTGGCTCTGGACCCATCCCAGTTCCAAGCACAGGTGGGGTTTGGGGCTTCACCTGGGGCTTGGGCAGAGAGGGAAACCCAAAAGTGGCCCTGGCGGGACGTGCCTGTCCCCAGGAACGTGGGGCCACCCTGCCAGGGTTGGGGCAGCCCCTCCTGGGAAACCCTGACCAGTGAGGGCCCCTGGGGACCCTCCCAGGGTGTTCTGTGCCCCAGCAGATGAGATGAGCAGCTTGGTGGGGATTTCTGAGTGTGGTGGGACAATTCCCATGGAAGAGGCAATTTCCAAGGGGCTCCCAGCTCCAAGCCCTGCTTTAGGTGCAGTTCAGGGCTGCAGCTCCTTTAGACAGGTGGGGAAAGAGGAAGAAAATGGAAATATTTCTTTGCAGGCTGAAGATATATTGCAGTAATATTTCTGGTGCTCTGGTCTCAATTCCCTGCTGGCAGTCCCAGCTCCCCAGTAGCTCTGGGCTGTCTGTCAGAGCCTCTCTCCCTCACACACGGAATATTTGTTAACTCCAACGATTTGAGGCAAACAGGGAGGTGCTGTGCTGGAGAAGGGATTTTCAATAACTGCCTGAGGCACCAGACATTTTGGAATCAAAATCTGGAAACAGAGTCATTATTTCTGTTGTTTTAGTGCCTGCTTTTATTCTCTTTCTTATTGACAAATGTTCCTTAACCCATCTTGCTGTGGGTGGTTTTCTTCACATTTGCACTTTACAGAGCTGTTAAAAAAGGAAAGAAGAAAGAAAAAGACTTTATTTAACCATCTTGGCAGTGTGTCCTCCTTCGTGCTCCCTCACCCTTTGCTGTCTCTCTTTTTGACTCCTATCTGTGGACAGAGACTCTGGAATCTGCAGCTCTCCCTGAGGATGGGAGTGGGAAGAGTCTGGGACAAACGGGGGCAGGAGGGGAATTTCTCTTCAGCTCCCTCTGGCAAAGTGTCAAACAAATCCCAGAGCCCACCTGGCTGCCACCTCGAGGTGTAAAATCCCCTCCCTGGAGGAGGCTTACAGGGCAGGGCTGCAGCCACCATCCCTGGGAGGGTCCAAAAATCCAGGGGAGATGGGAGACTCCCTGGTCTGGGGTGGTTGGACTCGCTGATCACGGAGTTCTTTCCCAGCCCTGGTGATTCCATGATTCATCCCCCTGGGGCTGTGATTTTGTGACATCCCAGGGCTCAGGGCAGGGCCCTGGAGGCTGTTAGAGCAAAGCACTCAGCTTGTGCTGCTCCCAGGCTGGGGTTTGGTGTGGGAAACACCCAGCAAGTGAATGAAATGCTGTAAAAAGAGAGGAGGTGACAGAGCTGGGGTGGGACAAGTCCTTTGTCCCTTCGACCTCGGGGGTCGCAGGTGCCTGGAAGGAATCCATGGCTATTCATGGGCAGAATGGGAACCAGGGGAAAGCAAAAGGCTGGGATGGGAGGCCCAGAGGAGCAGGGATAGTTCCCTTGCAGAGGCACAGGAGAGCAGCAGCGATGTCCTGCAGAGCTGAGGTGCCCCTGGCAGCCCCACAAGCCACAGGGACGGTCTGTGGGAGCTCCCGGTGGGGACAGGGACAGAAAACGCCCCTGGGAATGGCTGGAGAGCCTCTGAGCAGCGCCTGAGGCAGGAGAGCTTTTCTGGAGAGGGAACATTTGTCATCAGCTCTCCTCAAGCACAGCCGAGTTTTTGGTTAGACAGCCCTCTTAAGGCATCGCTCACCGCTGCAGCTGCTGCAGCCCTGCGCAGAAACGAGCTCAGGATCCAGGGAGCAGGGAAACCAGGGAGCAGGGAAACCAGGGAGCAGGGAAACCAGGGAACTCAGGATCCAGGGAGCAGGGAAACCAGGGAGCAGGGAAACCAGGGAACTCAGGATCCAGGGAGCTCAGAAACCAGGGAGCAGGGAAACCAGGGAGCAGGGAAACCAGGGAGCAGGGAAACCAGGGAGCAGGGAAACCAGGGAACTCAGAAACCAGGGAGCAGGGAAACCAGGGAACTCAGGATCCAGGGAGCAGGGAAACCAGGGAGCAGGGAAACCAGGGAACTCAGGATCCAGGGAGCAGGGAAACCAGGGAGCAGGGAAACCAGGGAACTCAGGATCCAGGGAGCAGGGAAACCAGGGAGCAGGGAAACCAGGGAGCAGGGAAACCAGGGAGCAGGGAAACCAGGGAGCAGAGAAACCAGGGAGCAGGGAAACCAGGGAGCAGGGAAACCAGGGAGCAGGGAAACTAGGGAGCAGGGAAACCAGGGAGCAGGGAAACCAGGGAGCTCAGAAACCAGGGAGCAGGGAAACCAGGGAGCTCAGGAACTGAGGAGCTCAGGAACCGAGGAGCTCAGGAACCAAGGAGCAGAAAAACCAAGCTCAGGAACTGAGGAGCTCAGAATCCAAGGAGCTCAGGAACTGAGGAGCTCAGAATCCAAGGAGCTCAGAACCCAAGGAGCTCAGAATCCAAGGAGCTCAGGAACTGAGGAGCTCAGAACCCAAGGAGCTCAGGAACTGAGGAGCTCAGAATCCAAGGAGCTCAGAACCCGAGGAGCTCAGAACCCAAGGAGCTCAGAACCCAAGGAGCTCAGGAACTGAGGAGCTCAGAACCCAAGGAGCTCAGAACCCAAGGAGCTCAGAATCCAAGGAGCTCAGAACCCAAGGAGCTCAGAACCCAAGGAGCTCAGGAACCGGCGAGCTCAGGAACCGAGTCCTGCTGAGAGCTGCAGGAGCCCGGGCTGCCTTTGTTCTCTGCTGCACGAGGTCTGGGGCACCGAGCCCTGCCCTGCTGAGCTCTCTCCCCGCTGGGATTTGGGGTCCCGCTGCTCCTGGGGGCGCAGGGGGGCAGCCCCGTTCCTCTGAGCAGGGCTCAGGCTCTGATGTGCCACAGAAATCAGGGAGGCAGCTCGGGGGCAGCAGGACAGGGCTTGTTCAGCCTGCCCAGAGAAGGTTTTGTTCCTCTTGGGAACATTGGTGCTCTGCTCTTGCAAGGACAACATTTCCCTCGTTATTTCATTTATTAATTAATTTATTATTTATTTGCCTTTCGTTCTTTATTGGCAGTGCCAACAGACACTTGATAAATGTGAGTTGCAGGTGTTTGTCTCCTCAGTAAACCCTGAGCCTGGCTTTAATCTGTGCCAGAGGTGCAGAGCATTTTAGGAGCTGATCACGCTGACTCTCCTCCCCCCTCACAGCTTTATAACAACATGAAAATGTAATCAGATACCAGAAACACTTCCAGGCCCTCAAGTAATCCCTTTCACTCGATAACTTCCAGATCAATCTATGCACCAATATTATTAATTGCAGCATTTTATTTGCATTTTGAAACCTGTTTGATTAACCTGCCTTTTGCACTGCAGAGCTCAGCGTCTAGACTGGCAGATCCACACAGGAAAATTAAGGATATAAACTTGTTTACAGAGATTAGACGGAATCTTTGCAGTTCTCTCTGCAGCCTCCCCAAATGAGCTGGAGCCCTCTGAACACAGCACCAACCCGACCTCACTGGTGCAGCCAGAGAGGAAGTTTTAATTGCTGTGCTACAATAAACTGGGTGTGACACTTAAATATTTCAAGTGTCACAAGTTCCCAAAATCCCAGCAGTGAATTTCCCTGCCTGTTCCATCCTGGGTGAGGATGAGCAGGTTTTTTCCAATTGGATTGCTGCTGTAATAGAAATATTATCCTGACAGCCAAGCCCGCTCTCCCACCTAATGCATGTTCAGCTTTTTAATGCTGGTTTGGGGAAAGGTGGCTCTGCAGTTTGCAGCTCTCAGAAGTGATGTGCTGTGAGAACATCTCGTGTTCCTGCAGAAATCACTTCCAGCAGCGGCCCCACGGGTGGGGGTGATTTTCTTTCAGAAGATTGCTGCAGGAGTGGTGGGTTTGCTTCACCGTGGATTGAAGACACTTTTCAGACACTCAAACACTTCTGCTGGGCATGGGAAAGGTCCAAGTGCAGCCTCATGATCAGAGGGCAGTGAGTGAGGAGCTTCCCAGCCCTGCTGTCCTCATCTGCAGGAACACAACAATTTGCTACCAGGGAAGAATGAGGTCAGGGCGCTGCAAAATCAGCTGCAGTGGGAATTCCACATTGGCCTTGGGATGCTCCAGCACCCAGGCACTGTGGATTTGCATTAGGAGATTTACAGCCTGAGCTGGGGCTTTGGGGGACTGGATCTTCCAAGGGACTGAAGAGATGATTAAATTCTTCCATTTGTGTGCGGCCTCGTGGTCTGAGAGCAGATGGGTGGTGAAATTTCCATCAATTGGGCATTAGTGGGCATCAGTTCGGAGCTGTGGCTGAGTCCTTCACAGACACCAGGAGTGAGGCTGGAGCAGAGCCCAGCCTGGGGTTCCCAGTCCTGGGGGATGCTCCCAGCTCCAGTTTGGGGTCATTCCTGGCGACAGATCTGTCAGATGCCTCTGCTGGGGCTGAGCTGCTGCTTCCTTTTCTTGTCTCAGTGGAAAAGAGAAAGTTTTCAGAGCTGTCAGCCTGGGCTCTACAAGATGCAGTAAAAATAAACTTAAAAAGTAAATCTCAAGCAATTGGAAAAGATGGTGCTTTGATACTGTTTTCTCAAGCCAACTTGCAGCCTAAGCAAAATTATACACAGCCTTTGGCAAGCATGAGCTTTGATTTCCCCTCCTCTTCCCTGCGCTGTTTGGCACTGTCAGGGCACAGCCCCAGCAGAGCAGGGCTGGGAGAACTGGGATGGGATGGGACAGCACAGAGAGAGCACCAGGGGAAGGGAACTGGGCTGAACTGGGCTGAACTGGGCTGGGAGAACTGGGATGGGATGGGAACAGCACAGAGACAGCACCAGGGACCCAGGGGAAGGGAGCTGGGCTGAACTGGGCTGAACTGGGCTGAACTGGGCTGGGAGAACTGGGATGGGATGGGAACAGCACAGAGACAGCACCAGGGACCCAGGGGAAGGGAGCTGGGCTGAACTGGGCTGAACTGGGCTGGGCTGGGCTGGGCTGGGCTGGGCTGGGGACATCACCCCGTGCTGCGGGAGGCCGAAGGCTGCACAGGGGGTTTGCCACAAGATTTACTCTTCAGTGGCACTGCTGAGTCAGAGAAGGATCTACACAAAAAGAGCAGCTTTTGGATCACACCCTCATGCAGACACTGGAAAGAGGAAACAAGCTGTACCTCTTGTCTTCCTCCTTCGGTTCCAATTAATCTGATCTGTGTTCAGCAAGAGCCATTCCCCCTTGTGCACACACTGCAGCAGCCTTGCAACTACAGTTCCTTCTACATAAATCAATCTCTGTTTAATTTTAGCCCATACTGAATTTGACCAAACCCTCAGGAGTTGGTTATAAAAGCTCTACAAGTGCAGCTTTTTATTCGGATCAATTCTGAGGGCTGCAGGCAGCTATTCTGTTGTGTAATCACCGCTCATGGAAAGTGGAAATGGAATTCTTTATTGTTTATGATGCAAATCAGACAACAAATTCAGAATCTTCTCAGCTGCCTGCCTTGTTCCCCGTTTTGGAAATTTAACTTGCAAGTTAAGAGTAGGAAAGTTTTCAGTACTGCAAGCAAGACTCTTATTTTAAAATATTCCTTTTTAAATTATTTATCATTTAACATCCATATGGCTGTGGTGTAACAGGGCTACATTATCTATGGACAGCTAATAACTTTAATTGGGCTGTAACGAGGAAAAAACACTTTTTCTGTGTGTGCAGCCACGTGATCCTGCACTGCTGCCCAGGCCCGCAGGATGAAAATGAGGAATTCTCTCTCCAGGCAGCCCCGTGCTGGGGTGGGTGTCCCTCACCCGGCCTTGCTGGGGCTGTCACAAATCCCTGAGCAGACCCTGGGCTCTGGGAGAGCCAAGAGGCCTCAATGTGACCAAAAATGGGGCAGGGCTTGGAACGAGAGGATCTTTACAGTCCCAGCCAGCCCAAACCCTCCTGTGATCCCATGAAATTCCACGATCCACTCTTGGCTTGCAGCTTTTGCATTTCCTGATGAAGCTGAGGCTGGGGTTTAATATTTTTTTTCCCAAGTCTCCTACCCGCTGGTGAATGAATCTCCAAAAGATTTCTGTCACTTTACAATGGGAGAGGAGACAGATTGCACCGTTGCTGCAGCTTTTTTTTTAATACCTGCCAATAGCACTTTGCAAATCCTGGAGTGTAAAGCTAAAAAAAAAAAAATAAAAAAAGAGAGAAGTGTAGCTAACATGAGGTTAAAAAATGTCTTTAGTGTGTAAAATAAGAAGCTGGATGACACATAGGCAGCTGCAGATGCACTAATTTGATTTCATGCCTTAGAATCAACTGTTCTCCTGCACCGAAAGGCACATTTGCATCCATCTGCCAGAGAAGGTGCCTTGTCTTTCTAGGCTCCTCTGCTCTTGTCTCACCCAGCTTTGCACCCCCTGCTCTGCTCACAGGGCTGAGTTTGGAGCAGCCCTTTTCTTCTCATCCCACCCGTGCTTTTCAACAACTTACAACCAAAATCTATCTTTTATTCCCCCCTCCCCTTTATTTTCTCTCTCTTCCGAGTCTCGGGGTATTATTGCTGGATTAGGAGAGACAGAACACAGGATCTGAGTGTTTGAGCTTTAATCCTCCTAAGCCAGAGCCTACAAAGCTGGGCTTGTGACACGGGCACCTGTGGAGCAGCTCACTGGGTGTGTGGCACTGGGAACACTGGGTGTGTGGCACTGGGAGCACTGGGTGTGTGATACTGGGGGCACTGGGAGCACTGGGAGCACTGGGAGCACTGGGAGCACTGGGTGTGTGACACTGGGAGCACCTGCCAGGATCCCTCCAGGATCCCTGCCCAGATCCCAGGTGCTCAGTGCAGCATCCCTGCCAGGATCCCTGCCCAGAATCCATGCCCAGAATCCATGCCCAGTATCCCTGCCCAGTATCCCTGCCCTGGATCCCTGCCCAGGATCCCTGCCCAGGATCCCTGCCCTGGATCCCTGCCCAGGATCCCTGCCCTGGATCCCTGCCCAGTATCCATGCCCTGGATCCCTGCCCAGGATCCCTACCCTGGATCCCTGCCCTGGATCCCTGCCCTGGATCCCTGCCCAGTATCCCTGCCCAGGATCCCTGCCCTGGATCCCTGCCCAGGATCCCTGCCCTGGATCCCTACCCTGGATCCCTGCCCAGAATCCATGCCCAGGATCCCTGCCCAGGGTCCCTACCCTGGATCCCTGCCCTGGATCCCTGCCCAGGATCCCTGCCCTGGATCCCTGTCCTGGATCCCTGCTCACACCCCAGCTGCTCCGTGCAGGATCCCTGGGGCTGCAGGTGCCTCGGGTGTCCCTGCAGAGCCCTGGGCTCACCTGCCCCAGGCCAGCTTCGCTGTTGGCTTTGGTTTGTCCCCACTGCACAGCACACAGGGCAGTGAAAATCAGATTTCTGTCTTGTCCTGCGCTGCAGGTACAAGCAGAATCAATATCTTTCATATTCTCAGCACAGCAGGAAATCCTGGAGATGGAAATTAAAGGTGTCTGACAAGCTGCTGGAGCAGCCAGAGCTCGCTGCTCTTTTCCAATTGGCTTGGAGTGAGCAGCTCCTCGAGTTCCTGAGAAGTTCAGGCTGGGTTATGGGTTCATTTGGCCCATTTCAGTGCAGCTGCCACCTAGGTGCCATCACCCCTCAGACACTAATTTGCAATACTTTACTGCATCTCTCATTCTCAGTGGACTGAAGCGTGCTGGGAGAGAAACCCTGGCTGGAAATGTTGTTCCAGGAGGAAATCCCAGTGAGCTGCTGAGTGTGCAGCACTGCTGGTGAGGGATTTTGGCTGGTATGAGCTGCACTGAGCTCCCTAGTGCTTTCTCCTGCTTGTAGGGAAGCATCACCTCGTGGTAGTAGAAGCTGTAACAAATTCTTGGCAAAGAGAAACAAAAAGCAGAGGTCAGTGCTGAAGCTGCGGGAAGCTTCTTAAATTTGGCTTTGTGGATTTCTATAGTGCTAAACTGACTTCAGAGTGGAAGGGGAATTGTCGTGTCCTTACCCCAGGTACAACTACACAAATCCCAGCTGCAAAACACCACAGACTGCTCGGAGCTGGCCTGTGCAGCCTTTCCTCCTCTTGGCAAGGGCTTGGCTCCGCTCCTGGGAGGTTTCAAACCAGCAGCTGCCACGGAGAAAGGGGCAGAAAAAACGCCTGGAGTCCCAGCCTGGCTCTGGATGAGCACCCTGAACAATACTGAGATGATTTTAAAGCAGTAACCAGGGCAGGAACTGGGAGTGCTTCTCCCCTGCTGCACCAGCACTGCGAGATAATGCCTGGGCTTGGGCAGGGCTCCCCATGGAAAGGATGCAGGGATTGTGGCACCGTGAGTCCTGCAGCATCCTGGCTTCTCTCACACTTTGGAACCCTCAGCAGGCTCGAGAACCCCCTGGGTTCTGTCCAGATGCACACAAGTGACAGTGACAGGGTGACAGTGAGGGGTCTGGTCAGCCTGGCTGGGGCTCGGCTCTGGGCACGGAGCCTTCCAGCAGCCCCCACTCCTGATCCTGCTGCAGCAGGAATGGTCCTGCTTGGGCTCAGCAGTGCTGGGTGAAATGCAGAGAGAATCTCCTCTCCTCCTCTCGTTTCATCTCCTCCAGGCTGGAAATTAAAGCTGCTTCCTCAGAGGGACCTTTACCTTCCCCATCACACAGCCTCACCCTCCCCCTCCGCCTTGCCGGTGCTTAATGGGCTGGAGGCAGCCAAAGCTCGGGGCTGGGAGCGGGAGAAATGATAATTCATTCGGGATGGAAGCAGGAGGCAAAATGTAATCCATCATATCTGCTCCATCTCATTATGGAGGTGAGATACAAGAGAGGGCAAGCTGTTAATAAACTGGTGGATGAAGTTATTTTACCAATCAGTTATAGCAAGCCAGGATAGACAGGGGTGGAAGTGCATTATTCACACCTTTCCCTGATCCTTTTGTTCCTTATTCTGTGGCAATGCCTTTGTGGGGCCGGGGAGCAGCCTGGCTCAGGCAGTGCCGGCTCACCTCCCACCTGCCCAGCCTGGGCTCGGTCCCTGGGGCTGCAGGAGGATGCCAGCCCACCCACCCAGGGCTGCTGCTGGCCTTGCAGAGCCGCAGCCCCAGCAGATTCCCCCCGGGGGCTCCGGGAGCTGCCCTGCCACCCCTGCGGGCTGAGGGGGCTGGGGCAGCTCGGGGAGCCCATCCTGCTCCTGCTGGGAGTGCTCTGGGCATCCCTGGTACCCAGCCCCCTGGGCATGGACACAGCCCGGGTACCTGGTGCTGCCCTGGGGGCTGAGCTCTGCCATGGAGCTGCTCCAGTGTCCTGCTGGCTGTGATGGAGCTGGGACAGGAGGGCTGGATGTCACATCCCCCTAAAACATCCCCCTAAATCATCCCCACCTTTGCTTTTCTTCACAGGCAACGGAGGTTTGATATGGTGAGGTTCGAAATCTCCTCGTAGGGAGCTTTGGAGGCCCGTGGAAAATGCACTCGGAGTCCCCTGGAACTGCTCATTTCTCCTTTTCTGTCCCTGCTAACAAAATTGCTGCTTCCTCTTGTGCTGCTTTTCATCCTTTCCATCTCGCTGGCAGGGATGAGGCTCGCTGTGGCTCACTCTGGGCACATTTGTAGCCTGGCTGTGCTAACAAGGTTTCAGTTTCAGGGCTGTCAGCTCAGCACAGGGGCTGCTCATCCTCCTCGTGCTTTGTGTGCGGTGCTGAAGGGAAATCTCAGGAGGAAAACGTTCCCACACATCCCAAACCTGTGTCAGAGAGTGAAGGGAAAGGAAGGGAAGGTGATCGATGTGCCAAGAAGGTTTTTTTTAAAAATCAACCCTCAACCTAGCCCTGGATGTGCAGGCATCCCTCCTTCCCTCACTGCCTTTTTATGTGTTTGTGCAATCTGAGCTGAAGGGACCCCAGGGATCATCCAGCCCAGCCCCTGGCCCTGCACAGACACCCCAAAATCCCACCTGGGCAGCCTCGGGGCCGTGCCCATGCCCTGGGGAGCCTGGGCACTGCCAGCACCCTCTGGGGAAGAGACTTTGCTGATACCCACCCCGGCTGTGCCAGTGCTGTCCCTGTTCTATCCCTGTCCCTGTCCCTGTCCCTGTCCCTGTTCTGTCCCTGTCCCTGCTTTGTCCCTGCTCTGTCTCTGTCTTGTCCCTGTTCTATCCCTGTCCCTGTCCCTGTCCCTGTTCTATCCCTGTCCCTGTTCTATCCCTGTCCCTGTTCTGTCCCTGTCCCTGCCCCATGGAGACATGGAGACATCCCCTCATTAACGGAGGAGGAGATGGAGACATCCCCTCATTAACGCCTCGCTGAGATCGCGGGGCTGCAGGGCTCCAGCTCAATGTTTTCCAATTCAAAGGAGAGGAGAGCAGATTTAAGGAT
Organism: Lonchura striata; assembly: GCF_050655825.1. Classification (NCBI taxonomy): domain Eukaryota; kingdom Metazoa; phylum Chordata; class Aves; order Passeriformes; family Estrildidae; genus Lonchura; species Lonchura striata. Next base: position 1,607,311 of record NC_140728.1, read on the forward strand.
GATGACTTGGTTAATTTTAAATTACTATAAAAATATCGAGGCAAGGCTTTGGTGGTGACAGGAAAATCTCCTTCTGCTTTTCCTTCCCGTTACCCAGCGTTTCTGTGAGGTCCTTGAGGAGAGAAGAGCCTGCACAGTTTCCCTCCCTTCATACTTGAATTTGTTTTTGCACAATTTTTATTTCAATTTCTAAACATTAATTTTTTTTTAATGTGCAGCAATGAAAAGTATCTTTGAAAATAGCCAGGAAGGGATTTCTTTGGAAGCTTTTTTTTTCCCTCAGAATGTTCTAACCCCGAGGTTCAAGTCAACAAAAATCCAGAGCTGCCGGAAATGTTGGCAAACACACCAATAATGAGTTCTGTGCTGCCTTGCTCTCATCTTGAGGGAGCCATAAATGGCCCGGGGCTGTGGAGGAGGGAGGGAGGGTTGGTGCTTCAGGGTCTTTCACTCACCGTGAATAGCTCCGAGTGTTATCAGAAATTCCAGTCTCAGTTTCATCCTGGAACAGAGATAATGGCCGCATCCCAAAGATGCTTTCACAGAGGCACTAATTATCCCTGCTTTGTCAGAGCCTCACCAGGGTTCGCTGCCTGATAACCTCTCCTCTCCTCTCCTCAAATCTCCTGCTCCAGAACAGGCTCCAGGTCCTGGGAGCCAGTTTGAGGGAGATGTCGGTGCCCTGCTGAGTCCAATCCTGGAGGAGGGATTCCACCTCCCCGAGCTGCTGCCTGGCACGGGGCGGCACAGCCGGGCTGGGCCGGGCACTGCTGGCACAGCTGCCAACACCAGGAATGAAGGAATTGGAAAAAAGTGGGAAAAGACCTTTGAGATCACCCAGCCCAACATCCCCCAGCTCTGCCAAGGCCACCACTGAGCCATGTCCCCAGGTGCCACATCCACAGGGCTTTTTAATCCCTCCAGGGACAGGGACTCCAGCACTGCCCTGGGCAGCTGTGCCAGGGATGAACAGCGCTTTTGGCAAAGAAACTTTTCCTACATTCAAAAGAAAACTCCCCTGGTGCAACTGGAGGCTGTCAGTGCTCCCCAGAGGGGTTTTATAGAGGTTTGGGCTCAGCTGCTGCTGCTCCTGGCCTTGCTCAGGTCCTGCTGCAGCATTGGGGGCTCCTGGTTCCCTGAGGTTTGGGACTCCTGTGTCCCCCAGTGCCCCTGGCAGCCCAGAGGGAGCCAGGAGCTCCTGTTTGTCCTGGAGACCCCCAGGTTTGGGACCCCTGTGCCCCCAGTGCCCCTGGCAGCTCCTGTGTGCCAGGCAGGCTCTGCTGCCTCTCCCAGCCCATCCATCTCCCCAGCAGTGCAGGAATCCCACTCCAATTCCAGGCTCCTGATGACAGGACAGAGGCATATGGTGCTGAAAAATGATGATAAATGCATATTATCATCCTCTGAGCCATCCATCAGGGAGCACTTTCCTGGATAAGCTGGGGGAGGCAGTTAAAGTGTGCTCCAAATCTGCTGGGGCCGTGGTCCTGAAGGGCTGCACTGCACATTTGGCCACGGACAGACATTAATGAAGGTAATTGAAGATGTTATTAGGGGAATGTGTTTGTTATCAGAGGTTGCTTATGGCATTATTACTCATAGCCACACTTCATTAATATCCATTTTTCATGGCTTTGCTCTGCCGTTCATTGCCTGCCTGACCTTGTGTCACTGGAGGAAATGTCAGAGATAAAGAACCTGTGCTGAGCCAGGCCACCCTCACTGCAGGGCCTGTCAGGCTCCAGGAAAGCCCATTTCCCCAGCTCAGGCTCCAGGAAAAGCCCATTTCCCCAGCTCAGGCTCCAGGAAAGCCCATTTCCCCAGCTCAGGTCCCAGAAAAGCCCATTTCCCCAGCTCAGGCCCCAGAAAAGCCCATTTCCCCAGCTCAGACCCCAGAAAAGCCCATTTCCCCAGCTCAGACCCCAGAAAAGCCCATTTCCCCAGCTCAGGCTCCAGGAAAAGCCCATTTCCCCAGCTCAGGCTCCAGGAAAAGCCCATTTCCCCAGCTCAGGCCCCAGAAAAGCCCATTTCCCCAGCTCAGGCCCCAGAAAAGCCCATTTCCCCAGCTCAGGCTCCAGGAAAAGCCCATTTCCCCAGCTCAGACCCCAGAAAAGCCCATTTCCCCAGCTCAGACCCCAGAAAAGCCCATTTCCCCAGCTCAGACCCCAGAAAAGCCCATTTCCCCAGCTTTTAGAGCTCAGCCATAGAAGGCACAAACAGCTCCAGGTCGGAGTTCCCTCGGTGTTTGTGCTAATGAATAAGTGATTGCCCCACTTGTAAAAGCTCCCCACAAACAAACAAGGAAATATCAGCTGATGGCTCTGTTTGCCTCTAGAATGTGAAAATGACTCCAGATTTGCTGGTACACGTTTCACAAGGAAATGTTTTATTGGATTGCTATTGGAGATGTTTAATGATCATGTTTTGTTAGGATCACTGTCAGCTTCCTGCACACAATCACATTTCCTGGAGCTTTGGTTTTGATGGCTGCGGCTGACTCAGAGATTTTCAAATTATAGCAGTCAGAAATAAAAGAATTAAACTTGAAAATGCTGATTGTAATGGCCTTTGACACCCAAAAAAGTTGTGGAAAAGCCCTTTCAGGAAAAAAAAAGCAGGCCACAATCTGTGTGAGGATTGCAAGGAAGCGACTCCACGGAGCATAAAACACTTGGGAAACAAAAACCCTTCCCTGGGTGCAATCCCTGCCCATGGAACGAGAGGATCTTGGAGGTCCCTTCCAACTCAAACCACTCTGACATTCTGGGATTAAAAGTCTGGGTTTGGAGAGCAGAAACTCAAGATTCCACCGGTGAACCAGTGGCAGTGGCAAGCTCAGGATAATCAAGGGGCAGAGTTTCCTAAGGAAACAAAGAATTGAAACCCAAAGGCACCACCCCACAAGGAAATCCAGCTGGGCTTTGCCACCCTGAGCCACTTCACGGGCTGTGGGCAGGGGCACAGGGGGGCTGCAGCTAACTGAGAGCAGCCCCAAGTCCTTACCAGCATGATTCTCTGGCAGGAACGTGCTCATTTTTAGAATATCAACAGTTTGGTTAAAACGTTAATGATCTTAATTTCCATATTGAGTTTTGTCACTCTCGTTTGTTCAACATGCCAGCACGGAGATCTTGGCACTGGAAATCCATAGCAGGAGTCACGGGCAGAGCCTCCACACGAAGGATGACACATTGCTCACAATTGTCTTTTTGGGTTTTGGCTCAGGTCACTCCACCCCGTCACTCACTCTTCCAGTTCTCTTGCTGCACCCAGCCCTGTGCTGGGGGATTTTAATATCCACTGGGCTGCTCAGCTACCCCCATTTCCCCTACATCTGCATTCCCCACAGAGAAATTGTACAACATTCTGGCTGTTCAGCACCAGGAGCTGGCCAGAAATGATGCTCTGTGTGTTTGAGAGAGGGATAACTCTCTAAAATTTCATGGTGTGGCCTAGACAGGTTGAACTCCATTATTGGCAAATCTCTGTTTCCAGTGAACATCAGTAAAAAATTATCAGTATTAGTTAAGGATCTTTATGGAAGTTCCTGAAAGTCTCTGTTTGCATCTTAAACACATTTATGGCTATTATCCTCAGCTGAGATGTGTAAATCCAAGTGCCTTGTGCATTGTCATGGGTAGCAGAGCAGAGTCCCCGGAGCATCCCTGGAGCAGGGAGGCTGGGTCCTCATTAATGCACTGCAAAATCAACCACATTAACATCGAGTTCTCACGCAGTCCCGGTGTTACTTAGGGGTGTTCATCAACTGCTGCTTTATTTTAATGTGCTAAGTTGGGATTAATGAACAGCAGGGTTTGATTTAGAGAGGGCTTTGATTTGTGCCTTCCATTGTAGCTTCCCTTCCCTTTCCTTTTGCCAGATTCCAGCTCCTGGCTGGGCAGGATGAGTTACTTCTAAATATTCCTTATTTCTCTCAGGAAACACCTCTGTCCCTCTCAGCCTAGTCTGGGGTTTCAGTCTAGGTCTGCCTCGTGCCTGGTGAAACGCTGCATCAGGATTATTTCCAGTGCAAAAAATGGTTGTTCTTGGCATGGAATCTTTTCCATAATTCTGGTTGTTTCTTTTTTTTGAATGATTTTTTGGTCTAAATAGAATTCTGCCTTGCACAAACAGCACCCCCAGTCCTGCCCCTTCCCACATCCCATCCTGATCAATGCCTCAGCTCCTCCTGTTTGCTTGAGGGGAGACTGTGCCCGTCGGGACACAGGCAAAGGCATTTCTGAGGGTTTTTTCTTATTTTAATTAGAAGTGATTTCATTTCTTCATCACTCATCCGATGATTGGCTGTACCTGCCCTTTCTTAGAGCCTTTTCTCTTCATTAGCGTTTATGCTTTGTATAACTAAGAAAATAATTAACCGTGCTGGGTTTTATTGGCAGCACTTTGCCAAGATGGTGGTGGGTGTCTGCACTATATCATAATTTGATGGTGTCTCTGCCGCCGAGCAGAAGCAGGAGAAGAAAAATGCCACATAAACAACGGCTCAGACAGAGTTGGAATGATCCAGTAATTTTGATTTATCCTTTGCATTCCGTGGAACTGTATTAGCAGTTAAAGTCGATGGGTAAACGGTTCCCGGCACACCCGGAGGCAGAAACACAAAAGAAACTCCCGGGTGAGATTTAGGGTGAGATTTAGGGCTGGGAGCTCTGTCCAGAACCTGGCTCTGGGGCTGATTCCTGCCCTGCCTTCCCTTTCAGCCACTAACCCCAGAGGCAGCGGGTGCCCGGGGGCTTTGGGGCAGTGTCAGCCCCACTTTGGTGTCCCTTTGAGGAGCAGGAAGCAGGTCCAGGTGCAGCCCTGAGCCCCAGGCAGGGCTGGCAGGGTCTGTGGTGCCCAGGAACATTGAAGGAGCACTGGGTAGCAGGTCCAGGTGCAGCCCCGAGCTCTGGGCAGGGCTGGCAGGGTCTGTGGTGCCCAGGAGCATTGAAGGAGCACTGGGTAGCAGGTCCAGGTGCAGCCCCGAGCTCTGGGCAGGGCTGGCAGGGTCTGTGGTGCCCAGGAGCACTGAGGGATGCTCCTGCCATCCCCTTCATGCCAGGCACAGGGAGGGCTGTGCTCTCCTGGAAGCTTCCAGGCATCTGCCCAGTTAAACACAGCCCAGCCTGGGCTGCATTGCCAGGGATTTGTTTTGCTGTCAAAAGCTCCAAGCATCCACTGCTCAGTGCAGGAGGGGAGGGAGGTTCAGCAGCTGCAGAGCTGAAGCAGAGTCAATTTAATTTGAGCTAAAAGTCCCCGTGCCAGGAGGTCCCATGGACAGGAACAATTCCCTTGTACACGGCTCCATCCTGTGACTCTGCTCTGGGGAGAGCAGGAAATCGTGCTCCAGCCAAAATCCCAGCAGATAAGGAAAATGCTGAAGGGATCTGAGCTGCAGTGCTTATAAGTTACTGGAGCATCTCTGAGAGTGTCATTTATTGATGTCTTGCAAGGGAAATGTTGATTCCTTTTTGTAAATTGCATTTTTCATCAAAAGTCACTGAGACTGAAAAATGGCTCGTGACTGACAGGCTCCGTGTGCTCCAGTTTGATGTGAGTGTTTTGGCTGGTGGAGCCAGAGAATAGCCTGGGAATAATTACCCAGCCTAACACGTTCCCTGGGTGACAGACAACATCTTCATTTCACAGGCCAAGCTGTTTTAAGAGACTTTTCCTCCTGACTCTTGCCTCCCTTTTCCCACGACGGGAATATTTCCCACCTCTCATTTCTCTGCTCAGCCCTGGACACAACTTTGGCAGGACAGGATGAGTTCGGGACACGCAGGGGAGCTCCAGCTCCAGCCTCGTGTGGGTGTGTGAGTTCCCTGAGGCCAGGGGACATCCCTGGCTCTGCCAAGCCCTGGCCCAGGGTGGTTCTGTCCCTGATCCAGCTGCCACGGGGCAAATCTGGAGCCGCTTTTTGGAGTTGCCCGGAGGGGAATGGCAGTAAAATCAGATTTATCCACGCAGGTCTGGCCCTGGGAGCCCCCTGTCCTCCTGGTTGGGATGTGTGATAACCAAAACTTCTGAAAGGCATCACAGAGCTCATCATTGCAGAGGAAGGGTGGCAAGGGGACCCTGAAGGGAGTGGAGACCAAAACATCCAAATTTAATATGCAGATGGCAGAGCTAAGCCATGAGGTTTGTGTAGCAGAAGAGAATAATGTCCAACATTAAGGGAGTTATTTCTCAGCCTGATTAATTCCCCTATGAAATCAAATGGGTTGGAAGGGACATGCTCTAATGCCTTGCTGATCCTTGTTTTGCACAGTTTTATAGAAATTGCAGTTGCAGATAAATTATAAAGTCAAAGAAAAATTTCGGCAATTTTCTTAGGTGGAAAGTTGGGTTACACACATCCTGCCCCATGGAAATACAATAGTTTGATGGCAGTTGGCTGCTAAGGTTGGAGGGGGGGAGAATAGATTTTAAACCTGAGAAATCTGTGTGAGGGTACCACTGAAAGATGGAATATCACCACTGAAAGATGGAATATAAAGCCCACAGAGCAGTGGGAATATTTTGGGTGTGATTTGCCAGACCCAAAAGTGACTGCTCACAGCAGATTGCCACTTTCTGATGAACAGATTGGCTTCAGTGCATCCTGGGAAAGTCTGGAAGACTTTCAGCAGAAAATAAGGTAGGCTGAGAAATGGCAGCAGATTCATGAGGTAGAAATAATTAAGGTAAATCCTGGAGCAGTTTGGTTCCCCTTCCTCTCTCTGTTTTCAAACAGAATATTCTGCATGATGAATTGTGGAAGTGCAGCACATGCTGGGAGGTTTTAACTGTCTCCTCAGATCATAAAGAGGGAGAAATGGAACCCTGGCCTTGTTGATGGTTTAGGAAAAAACTAAACACAGCCTAGGAAGAGAAAGGCTGCACCTTAAAAATTAATTGTTCAAGTACCAGGTCATTGTGGAGTAATGCACCGTGAAATGATGTTATTCTCCAGGAGAATTTCCATAAAGTTTAACACTCCATGACACATTCCTTTGCCACTGAAGTTAGTTAAAAGCAGTAGATAAAAGTGCTGGGTGAGTGGAGGAAGGCTGGGTGCAGCAGAGGCCCAGCAGAGCCATCACACCCCAGGCAGAGCTGCAGGAGCATCACTCGGGGTGTATTTTTCCTGTTATCCACATGGAGATAACGAGATTATCGGACTGTTTTTCCCTAAAGAGAAGGAGGCAGAGCACCTGGGCTGCTGAGTGCTTTAGGCACAGAGCAGGGCCATCGCTGGGATGGGAGCTGTGCTCGGGCACTTCTGGCACGGGCCAGGATTTCCCTGCTGGTCTGGTGGAGATGAGCTGGAGGAATTCTTGTTGGGAATGTGTGGCAAAGCCAGGGACCTCATAAATAGGGAGAGCTGGGCAGGACAGAACACACATCCAACCAACGTGATTAATGCAACGTTCTCTGTTTATTCCAGAGAAGATGGCAGTTTATATACAATTCTATATGGTTTACAGTTTACAAAGGCACTCTGATTGGCAAGCTAATATTGTTTATCTTTATCTTAAGGTGGCCTAAACCTCACACTATAAACCTGTACTGCTTCACACCCAGACAGCCCAGTGCTTCACATCACACCTTAATACAATTTCTAACTGCGCCACAAACTCTAAATTTCTAACTGCACCACAAACTCTAAATTTCTAACTGTGCCACAAATTCTAAATTTCTAACTGCGCCACAAACTCTAAATTTCTAACTGTGTCACAAATTCTAAATTTCTAACTGTGCCACAAACTCTAAATTTCTAACTGAGTCAGAGGCTGGAAGGCGTCGCAAGGCCCAAATCTGAGGCCTGGGCTGGAGTAGCTCAAATCTCATTCCAGACAAAAATCGTGCCCTTTCTCTCTCAGAAAAGCTGCAAGTGTGGCTCTGTGGAAGGTTGGGAGGGAGAAAAGCAGCTCCAGGCCCAGGCTGGATGGGTGGCACAGGCAGGGAGTGAGGGATGTCCCCCCTGGATCCTGCAAAATCCCCTTCCAAGGAGCACTTCTAGAAAAACATTTGTTTGTTTTGCAAACAGCCCACCAGGCAAGCATCTGTTTATTTACATGTTTTATCTGTGTGACAAGTGAAGCCTCCTGGAGCTTTGGAGGCCTTTTGAATTGGATCTGAAGTGATGATTTTCCTTAAAATAGTCTCGTGGCCTGGCTCTGCAGGCCCTGCGATGCTGCTGAGAATAAACACAAACTCCCGAGATTTGCTGGCACGAGTGCCACAAGGCTTTTTAGCAGTGGAATGCAAAGGGGACTGGGCAGGGGGCTCTGATGGCCACAGGGAAGAAGGAGGAGAAATAAAATGTCCTCATGGAGAAATAAAATCTGGACAGAGAACGTCTGCCTTGTTTTGTACAGCTAATGTGTGGACTTCTTGCATTTCTTAAAGAAGTCTTAAATGACTGTGGAGTGGAAGTGCCTGAGGTGATTGACGGGATTTTTTTGAAAGTTAGGCTTTCAAATTTATTGTGGTGCTCTTGGAAATATTGCCTGTGCAGCTCCAAACCAGAGCAGAGTGCTCCTGAGTACTTCATCCCTCTTTTTTATTTCCTTTTTACTCCCTCAAGCCCTGCAGATGCAGCAGATTTCTGGCAGGAGATGATGGGCCAGAACTATTAACCAGCTTCTAAATGCAAGATTAATTTATAGGCTGGTTTTATCCATGACACTGCCCAAGCAGGAGAGGGTATCCAGGCTCTGGCTGTGGCTGCAGAGCCCCCGGGCACACAGGGAGGGTCCTGGGCACACAGGGAGGGTCCTGGGCACATGGGGAGGGTCCCTGGGCACATGGGGAGGGTCTCTGGGCATACAGGGAGGGTCTCTGGGTACATGGGGAGGGTCCCTGGGCACATGGGGAGGGTCTCTGGGCACACAGGGAGGGTCCCTGGGCACATGGGGAGGGTCCTGGGCACATGGGGAGGGTCTCTGGGCATACAGGGAGGGTCTCTGGGTACATGGGGAGGGTCCCTGGTCCCCCAGGGAATGTTATGGGGGGCTCCAGGGCAAGGCAGGGGTGCTGTCCTGCTCCTTGGGCACTCTCCTCATCCTTTCCTCTCACCTGATGGGGAAGAATTTGGGTTCAATTCACTGCTCTTTTCCCTCTCCTATCACAGACCCATTACTGGCTCTTCCATAAGCTCCAAAGAGTTTTGGGGCTGAGGATGCTGAGAGGGAAAGGAGTGAAGGGGGGAGAAGAGTGGGACAAACCCTTCTGGTCCATTTTGGGATGAATGATTTTCAGAAGCTATCAATTACAGCCCTTAACTGGGGAGCCCAGATTATAAAGAGGAATATAATTAGTGGCAAATGCTGTGAGATATATAAAGACAAATAGGGGACTGGGATGAATGGGGGCTCATAAATTTTATTAAGAACCACATTTGAATGTAATCATTTATTCCTGGGGTCCCTGGAAGTGGTTCCAGACTGCAGGTTGTGCACACTGGAGCTGGAGAGGGGTCACTCCCTTTATTAAATCAACTGCACGAGGTTATTGATTCATAAAGAAAAATTGGTGTGCTTTAAGTGGGGAGATAAATGGGCTCAGAGCAATGCTCCCTCTTTGCTGTCAAGTGGCTCTTTCTGGGTTTGCGCTGCTTCCCCTCTTGCTGGGAATAAATCATTTTTCCCCAGACTCTCCTTTGTCCTGAGGGAAGTTCAGGGCTTGGCTGGAGCTTTGCTGTCAGTGGGGACTGCTGTAACCCCATAATCATGAAAATAAGGGACTTTTGTATTTCCTTTCAGCTGTGGCTCTCAAAACAAGGTGAGTGATCCCTGCAGAACAAAGGTGCAGGGGGGTGACAGGAGGTGATCCTGGAGCTCTGGAGATGCCCAGCAGGTCCTCTCTGCATCCCTGCAGGTGATGCATCCCTGCATCCCTGCAGGGACCCAACCTGGACCTCTCTGCATCCCTGCAGGGACCCAGCCTGGACCCCTCTGCATCCCTGCAGGTGATGCATCCCTGCAGGGCCTGCAGGGACCCAGCCTGGCTGCCACGCTGCCTCTGCCCCCGGCCATGCACACCTCATCATTACCTCATCATTATTAATGCCAAAGAGGTGACCTATAAGCTCCTAAATAGACTCCATTTTTAAATCTCCTCTTTTCCCCCCAATCCTTCAATCTAATTAGGCTCACATCAGTATATTATTACAGAATGTAATCATTCCTTTCTTCTAATAACATTCATGGATAATTTTATTTCTCATTTTCAGCCTCCTACTCCTGTGGTGTAATTAGTGTCTCTGGCACCTCGTGACGTTCAGAATGAGTTGCAGCTGCTAATTGCTAATTGAAAAATTAGAAACTCAGTTAGAAAAAGGATCTAATTAAAATGAAATTAGATAAAGTCCCTTCAAACTGTTTTCTTCCTCTTTGCTTTTTCCCCCAGTTTTGCGATCACAGAGCCATTAGCACTTGCCAATTACATTTAATTGTTAAACACAAATACATTTCCATTCGACTTCTCACAATAACCTTTTACTAGCGAGAGAAACTCATTTAGCAGGGGGGGCTGTGAGTCTCTCCGAAGCAAATCACCTGCTGATCTCTGCTGGGCAGGTGGCACTGCCCGCTCCTGGGGGAAGTGCTGAGGAATCCCTGGATGTGAGAATGGGCTTTTGGCAAATGTCCTGAGCTCTGTGTGGCCACCAGCCCATTCCCCCTTGTCCTGTCCTGCTGCTGTGAACCTGATAGTAAAAGGGTTTTAAAATCATGGGGATTTAGGGTTGAAAGGAAAATTAAGCTTAGTAGGCCCTGGAAAAAAAAAATATACCCTGTGTACATGTAGGCATTGTACCTTGCTACAACTGCACTTGTGTAGCTAGTATGATAAATGATATAATTGTTAGATGTGATGATTGTTTAGTAATTAATAATTAATATTATAATTACTGTTTAATTGGAAGAATAATCATGAGAAACTGTGGTCAGGGGCCTAGGAAAGATCACGAGCAACTCATGCTTGAATAAAGTCAATGTATACAATAGAACAATATAAGTTTAATAATTAATATGTAAGTTATATATAGAATAGAACAAAATAAGTTTAATAATGAATATGTAAGTTATATAAGATAGAATGTAAAATAGGTTCGGCTTGAAGCCACGTGGGAGTCAGATTTGGGTCTGTACCCCTGATTCCAGAGCTCTCAATAATAATATAATTATTGATAATCATACCCCGTGATTCTGGGTGCTCCTGAACGCTGAAAACAGAGCAGCAAGCCCCGGGAGGGAGACCTGGGGTTTGGGGGTTCATTCCTGGCTCCAGAGGCAGCAGCTCCCAGCCCCCTGTGCTCGTCACAAAGGGCAGGGCAGAGCAGAGCCTCCTCCCTGGGGATGCTGCCAGGATGGGGCTGGCACTGAGGAAATGTGATGGCAGGGCAGGACAGGGCAGGGTGGGCAGAGCAGAGCCTCCTCCCTGGGGATGCTGCCAGGATGGGGCTGGCACTGAGGAGATGTGATGGCAGGGCTGGGCAGGGCAGAGCCTCCTCCCTGGGGATGCTGCCAGGATGGAGCTGGCACTGAGGAAATGTGATGGCAGAGCAGGGCAGGGCAGGGCAGGGCAGAGCAGAGCCTCCTCCCTGGGGATGCTGCCAGGATGGGGCTGGCACTGAGGAGATGTGATGGCAGGGCAGGGCAGGGCAGGGCAGAGCCTCCTCCCCGAGGATGCTGCCAGGATGGAGCTGGGCACTGAGGAAATGTGATGGCAGAGCAGGGCAGGGCAGGGTGGGCAGGTGGGCAGCTGGAGGGCACCGAGGGCTCGGGGCAGCCTGGCCAGGAGCTGCTGCTGCCACCAGCCCTCCTCCCCTCGGGCAGGGCTCATTCCAGCTGGGAAAAGTGCATGTTATATGGCTCTATGCAGATAGTTACTGTATGTATTATGATATATTGATTAGTTGTGCTTTTGTAGTTAAAATGAACACTTTAGTAGTTAAAAATATATATATATATAGAGAGAGAGAGAGAGAGAGATTCTGTATGTGGGGGAGGAAGTTTTTTTTCTTTCTTTTCTTTTAGGATGAGATACTCGCTTCGAGGAACACCTAAATCTTCCAAAGGAAAAGGAATTTATGGCTTATTATCATAAGAAACTAATTTCTTCAGGCCTTGCTCAGACTCAAAGATGCCAGGGGATTAAAGGAAACAGCTGACATACAACAGAGTTTCTTGTTTAGAATAGAATGTATGCATAACCATGAAGGATGTATGAACACGCAACAAGTGGATTGGTTTAAGGGTGATTCCTTTGTTCACAAGGGATGCTTATTAAACTTCTAAAATTTTAAAAACCAAGTGATTGGTGTTTTTCACACCAGCCCTGTGGTTCCCAAGGCCCTTCCCACTTCTCTGAAAATGCCAAACGTGCTCCTGGAGAGCTCCTTCAAGGTTACGAAGGACTTTGGGATGAAACAATGCAAATACAGAACAACATCTGGGTTTTTATTGCCCTCACACGCAGTTCTCATCTTACAGCTGATGTTTTACACACCCCGCAGTATTTTACTGCTTATTCTATAACTGACTGTGATATGCTTATTAAATCATCTAGCATATATAAAATTGCACTTAATTACTCCATTATTGAGCTGCTCCAGCTCCAGGTGGGAGCATAAATAAATCCCAATCATGCTTTTCAGGGTGTAAGGACAGTTCTCATGAATCAACAGTTATGTGGGCTTAGATGTACCTAATATATGTATATATCTCATATATATTGATGTATAGCTCATATATATCACAGAGAGGGCGTCCAAGGTCTGTCAGATTTGGAATTCAAACCTGTGGTGCACCCAGTGCATATATTTTTTTTTTTTTTTATCAAAAGGGGTTACTTGGTTTTAGTCTAAATTTAGTATCAAAATAGCTTTTTGCTCCCACAGGGAAAGTTCTCATTGGCTTCAGTGGAGCTGGGTTTGTAGCAAAAGAGAAATAGAAGCGGGTAAGGTATCCTGAACTCAAGAGGAAAAAAAAAGAAGAAAGGAACAGAAATTTTGCAGTAGACCTTGCTGTGCAAAGCTTCACCTGTCCAGGCATTCAGAGTGAACAATGAAAGAGCAGAGTTTGGCAGCCAGGACGCTTTGCAGGGGAACTGATTCCTGGCTTTGCAGGAAATATCTGCCACAGCAAATATTTGTGTCTCTCTGTGTCAGTCACCCGCTCTGAGCACCCCGACTGAAGGAGCAAAGCAATCAGGTACAGCAGGAATTGTGCAAACAGCGGATTCTCCGTTATCATTTTCCAAATAAGCACACAGAAATATTCATTTCCTCCCTCCTTTATTTTTGCTGCATGGACACAAACACGTCTCGGGCTCCGTTGTCACATTGGATTTGCAGAGCGCTGCAGCTGGGTGATGTGAGTGGCAGTGGAGAGGGCAGGGGCAGCAGAGGCTGGGCTGGAACAGAATCATGCTGAAAAAAGACTTTTCCAAAGCCCTGGGGCTCCTGCTTGGGCTCAACAAATAAGATGGGGCTTGTGAGGGGAGGGGATGGCACGAGGAGGGCACGATTGGAAAGGACAGATCTTTTGTTAGAGGCTCCTGATCCACTGGAGAAGAAAGATGAGTTGGGAAAAAGGGGCCTGGGAGGGTTGAAGGCACTGCAGCCCGCTCACACCCACTGTTCTTTTCAGCTGTTCTTTCAATTTGACATCCACGTGTTTCCCACTGGGTCTCTTGGGTGGAACTGTGGATTTGGGAGTAAATAACCACGGACAGTCACTCCTGGAAGCTGCTGGGCCTTGGCTGCAGTCAGTGGCAGCTCCTGCAGATGTGGTGATGCTCAGCCAGCTGTGCGGGCTGGGCTGCACACAGAGACTTCCTGCACACACACATGTGGGGTGGACATTCCCACTTACACTAAGCTAATTATTTCTCCTCAGCTGGTGAGGCAAGATGGATTCAACGTGGGTTCTTCCCCTACTGAGAAAACTGGGACACTCAAAAAACAAAACAAAAAAAAGGAGGGGCTGGAGAGTGTGCAGGGAAGGGAGAGGAGCTGGGCAGGGTCTGGGAGAGTCAGAGCTGTGAGGAGCAGCAGAAAAGCCTGTGGCTCTCTATAGACACATGGTTATTGGTAATTGTGGAGATTTGATAAACCCCACACGTGAGAACCTGTGTGTGTAGAGATGAATTACCAAAGTCTGCTCCAAGTCACGTCAGCTCTGCCAGGTCCTGTGGCCAAATTCTCCTTCTTTGGCACTGATGGCACAGGAAACACACCTGGATGTGCCCTGAGGCCCGGGCTGAGGGGGGCTGAGATGGTGGGGAGGGTAGGCAGGGCTGCAAAGGGCTGGGATTTGCAATCCTGCCCCATTCCTGTTCCATCAGGAGGGATTTGCAATCCTGCCCCATTCCTGTTTCATCAGGAGGGATTTGCAATCCTGCCCCATTGCTGCTCCATCTGGATTTGCAGTCCTGCCCCATTGCTGTTCCATCTGATTCCAAAAGCTTGGGAAATGTGGATTTCTGTGCCTGAAGCACTGCACAGGACTTTCCCCCTCATGAATAAATAAATAATAAACAGCAGAAGCATATGGGGGAACTCACAGCACTTCTCCTGCATGAAGCTTGGGAAAAAAAAATTAAAATATCAGAAGATAAAGATGGCAAGGGACCCCTGTAGGGAAAACCTCTTTGTCTAATGACCTTTCTGGGTCTATGATAGCAAATACAATGGCCAGAGCTCATAAATCATAGTTCAGGAAAACATCCTGAGGGCACGCTTTGACACTGTTTGCATATTCAAATGTTATCCCGCTCATGAAAGAGAGACAAAATGTTTTTTTCTCTCAAAAATGTCAGCACGGGCTGGATTAGAAAAGATAATTCAGAAGTACTCCCAGAGAATAATTACCACTGTCACCTACCTGCAATGTAGTTAATGAATGGGAAGAGAGTGTTTTATTACAAAAAAAAATTATGATTATTAGAGTAATTAATCAGCTGCGTGATGACAGTTTCCCTGGGAAAATAATCTCCAAAGGCCAAGTGGCTACAGGAGGGCGTTTTGTTGATAAAGTACCAGGAGCACAAAATGTTCTTCTCCCATTAGAGATGGAAGTGCTTGTAGGGGTGGAATTACATCCTGCCCTCAGCACCTTCGGGTGCACGGCTCTTGGGGAGCTCAGGGGTTCATCCTCTCATTGCTTAGCTGCTCTCCCCCCAGATATATAGATAGATAAATAAATAAATAAATAAACTGGCCTTCCTCTGGTGCCTCCTCTCCATCCCTCCCAGCTCAGGCTCAGCCCAGGGAGGCAGTTCAGGATCTCCCCGTCCTGAGCTCAGCTTCCACCCTGCTCTGCTGGCCCTGGCCCTGTCCCAGCCCCTGTCCCCTCTGCTCCCTGTCCCTGCCGAGCTCCAGCTGCCCCCACCAGTGCTCCCAGTCCCTGCTGGAGCTGCACTGGAGGCTGAGGGAGTTCTGAGGCTGCTGCACCACCAGAGAAAACCCAGGGCTGCAATTCCCCTTCCCTGAGGCAGCAGCACTTCAGCTCCGGGTGAGGCTTCTGCCTGCTGCAACCATTGGCATCTCCTGCCCAGGAGCACTCCTGGAGCTGACCCTGTGCCCGGGGGGCTCCCGGGGCTCTGGTCTCTGCTGTGCCCAGCTCCCCTGTGCCTGCTCATCTCTTGGGCTTTGCCCTCTGCCGTGCCCAGCTCCCCTGTCCCTCCTCATCTCTCAGTTCTTTGCCCTCTGCTGTGCCCAGCTCCCCTGTCCCTCCTCATCTCTCAGTTCTTTGCCCTCTGCTGTGCCCAGCTCCCCTGTGCCCTCCTCATCTCTCAGTTCTTTGGTCTCTGCTGTGCCCAGCTCCCCTGTCCCTCCTCATCTCTCAGTTCTTTGCCCTCTGCTGTGCCCAGCTCCCCTGTCCCTCCTCATCTCTCAGTTCTTTGGTCTCTGCTGTGCCCAGCTCCCCTGTCCCTCCTCATCTCTTGGGCTTTGCCCTCTGCTGTGCCCAGCTCCCCTGTCCCTCCTCATCTCTCAGTTCTTTGCCCTCTGCTGTGCCCAGCTCCCCTGTGCCCTCCCAGCTCTCGGGGTGCCCCTGCCCTGCAGCCCTGACCCCAGCAGGGCTTCCAGCATGGAAATTCCTTCCCAGTGAAACCAGTGCGTGCTCGCAGCAGAGCAACCACCGCCGAGGATAATGCAGCAACAAATGCCAAGGGCAGCAGCTCAGAGATACATTATTTACATATTTATTAGAAATTCAGAGCTGTTTGGGAGAGCAAACCACTTCTGACTTCAATTCCAATAAGTAAACGACCCAATGGGCAAATAAAAGCAAAAGGAAACATGCAGTGCCACAGTTTACACAAGCTAATACAGTAAAACAAAATATTCTGAACATGAAACTGTTCTGCAAGATACTAAAAAAATCCCCACTACCTTTATGCTGCTCCTTGGTTAAGCATTCAGAAAATAGTAACTGCAAAATAATTTAATCACACGTGCTATCAGTTGCCTCCCAGACTAACAGAAAGATAATTAATCCTTGTTTATCTAGATGAGGCTGGAGTTCAGTTCAGACTGCCCTGCAGGGATGAGCATCACTTCTGCTCCAGCTGAACTCGTGCTGGCCTTGCTTTCACCAGATTTCTTCTGTGGGGAGTTTAAGGGTGAGAGAAATAATGATAGCTGCTGGCTGCCACCTGAGAAGGAGCCCTGGGACTGTGGCAGGGTGACAGGGCTGTGTGAGCTGGCACTGGCACGGGAGGGAGGATGCCATGCCCAGGTCTGTCACACACTCCGGGTTTTTCCAGTGGGGTTGTTCGAGTCTCTCTCTCCATAAAATGTCCCAGTGGAAGTGTCCCAGCCCCGGGCAGAGGCTGGGAGCTGAAATATCTCTGAGGTCCTTCCAGCCCAGCCCATTCCATGGCTCTGTGGCAGCATGGGAGGGTGCAGCTCTCCTGGTTTCCCCATTCCTGGAGGGCAGAAATGCAAATGCACTGCCTGCCCCAGAAGCTGCAGAAGGAGCATCCCTGTCTGACATGTGGCACCACCAGCAAACCCAAAGAGGCCAAGGCTCTGAGCCTCCTGCATCCCTCTCAAATGCTCGCTGAAATATTTCCAGCAGTGTTTCCAGGTAGATCAGGGCTGTGAAACGATCGGGAAGAGGAACAAAGGCTTTGTACAGGTTGTAATAAGTGTAAAAATGTTTGGAGCGTTAGCAGTGCACAAACCTGTTATTTAGACTCGTCAGATGTCACTTGGAGGGAGCTCTCAGGAGCAGCCTTTCCATGGGTTCTTTTCCAGGGAAACTCAGAATTGTCAAATAAAGAGCAGCCCAGGCCTCAGCCCTGCCAGCCTAATAACGGCCCACAGTGTGCTGAGAGAGAGGGAAAGGCATAATAATAATAATAATAATAATAATAATAATAATAATAATAATAACAATATGTCCCCCCCAAGTGGGGACAGCCCAACCCCACTCCCAACAGAGCCAAGGACATCAGGGCCTCCACAGAAGAACCTCCCAAGCCTTTCTCCTGGCAGAGGAGGCATTGAAGTTCATTTGAAAGAGGCACTCAGTGTTGGAGCAGGGCTCTGCTGGGACCTTTTGGGTATTGGGAAAAATGATTAACAGATGTGCCTTCCCATTTCCCAATACGTCTCCTTTGAATTGCAAAGTGGCCTCCTGCTTATTTTGAAGTACAATATGTCCAACCTTCCAGGCACAGCTTATTGCTAATTTCCTGTGCCACGGTGAAGCTATGATTTATTTAACGAATTTTCATCCAGCAAATAAACCAACATTTGTTCTACCTGGAGGGCACTTTCCAAATATCACAGCACAGCCAGGCGTGGCTGCAACAGTTGGCAGGGGAATGGTGGCCAAAATGATGAACAGGGAGTCTCATTTAGGCAGAAAAATGGGAAATCATGGGAGTGTCCCCATGAAAGAGCAGCCCATCTTCACTGGGCTTCTCTGGCAGGCACAACCACCACAGAGCTGTCACATTTTCAGCTGTGTTTTATCATCTCCATCACTGACTCGGAGTGTGGCACCAGATGTTTTCTGGGCCCAAATTCCCTCCCAGAGTTTAATGGCTCAGTGCTGAGGAAAGGCTTGGATGCACCAAAATGACCTTGAACTTCAGCTAAACTTCAGATTCAGTTCCTCTATTTTATACAAGGACTTGCTCCCACCCAAGCTTGCAGAGCTCTGTTTCCTTGGCAGGGCTCTTTGTTTACTCACTCCCCAATCCAGAAGACAAGTGTCCAGATTTGGGGTTTTTATGGACTTGGAGGTTTTCCTCATAAAACAGGGAATGCAAAGTTGTCTGGAGCTGCAGGCCAGCACCAGACAGCAGCTGCCACCCAGGTGGGGACAATGTCCAGGACTTCAGAGTGTGTCGGGAGCCCAGGGGGTGTGCACGGCTCCAGAGCCTCCTCCCTTGGATGAGGAACAGGAATTTCTGGGGCTGAGAGCAGTGCACAAGGGCAGGACGTGACTTTCCATCCCAGCAGGGTTCAGCTGCTGCATTTGGAGATGTCACAGTGGGTAATAAAATAAATTCCCCATAATCAGAGCTGAGGAAAGAGGCTTCCCCCAAAGAAACACAATGCAAAGGAATTTTCTTTGGGTTTTATTTGCTTTGGGTTATTAAAGTGACGAGTCTGTGCTCTGGGATTAGCAAGGCTCCAAGGACAGAGCTCAGGCCCCAGTGGGTGCTGCAGTTCCACAAACAAATGCATTCCTCTCCCTCCTCATGTGCCCTGCTTCCCTGTGCCAGGCTGACACTCCTGCCAGGCTGAAGGCTCCTGGTGGTGGCTGTGGAATGCAACTGAAGAACCAAAATTCCCCTCCCTGCCCAGGGAATAAAAAGCAGCTGAGCAATAAAAAACCCCAGACATTGCTGTTTACAGAATTGGGCTTTCCTCCCCCCTTTGCATCATGTTTGAAAGGTATAAAATATTTAGCTTAGGCAAATGTAGTCAGATTGTAATAGACTTCTCCAGCTTGCAGGGAAAGGGGCTGATTGTTTGCTCTCTGCTGTGTAAATAAGTGGCGCAGAAAGGCAGCGAGCACAGAGCCCTCTCTGCTCTGCCCTCCTCCTCCCAGCCAGCACGAAGGGCTTTGGAACAGAGCAGCCTGGGGGAGGCTGTGCTGGGCACAGGGGAGCCACAGGGCTGGGAGGGTCTGTCTGCGTTGGGGGACAGTGATGGGGGTCAGTCCCTCTCAGTTAAATGCACATTCTGTGTGCCAGTCCTACAAAACCTTTCCTCCTGAGGAGGAAGGGAACATCCCTGGAGAGTCCCCATCCCTGCAATGTCCCAGGCCAGGCTGGACAGGGCTGGCAGCACTGGGACAGTGGGAGGTGTCCCTGCAGGGCAGGGTGGCACTGGTGCCATTGGAGGTCCCTTCCCAGC
The DNA here is from genome assembly GCF_050655825.1 of Lonchura striata. Lineage (NCBI taxonomy): Eukaryota > Metazoa > Chordata > Aves > Passeriformes > Estrildidae > Lonchura > Lonchura striata. The sequence goes on from NC_140728.1 coordinate 1,626,683, forward strand.
CCAGCCATGGTCCCGTGGTGGTGCTGGAGCAGAGGAGAGGTGCAGGGCAGGAGGAGGAGCTGGGATGGCAGGGCTGGGAGCTGCCAGTGGCTCTTTGCTGTCCCGTGGACACGTCCTGCAGGAGGAGGGCTCACGGCCTGCCCTGCTGTGGGACGTGGACCTGAATTCCCAAAGGCAGGGGTGAAACTCCCCACCCGGAGCTGAGCAGCTCCTGAAGGGCTCCTTGGTGCTGACATCCCTCTCGTGCTGCTGCTGGTGCCTGAGGCTCAGCTCCCAGAGCCTGGCAGTCCCGTGGGACTCCTTGAGAAGGAGCTGGAATTCCACCAAGGGATCCTGAACCACCAGGGGCTGCTTGCAGGAATCTGTCTGCTGCTCCCAGACACTCACACTGACACACATCACGGCTCCAGCTAAGCCTGCTGTGAGGAAAACACTCAATAACATTTGTGAGGAATTAGTTTTTTCCCAAGGACACCTTTCATTTCAGTCTCCAAGGGAGCTGGGAACAAATTGTTCCTCACCATCAGCAGCTGACCCTCTGCTTGTTTAAAATGTGGGCGTCTTCAGAACAAAAAACACCATTTGCTAAATGAAGCAAAACATCATAATAGGTTTAATGATGTAGATTTATCTCCTAACAGTTGTTTTGAGATCACAACAAATCATTAAAATCATTAACTCTCCAAGCTAAATTAGATTACAGATCTTGGAGAATGTCTGGCCACTGCATTTGCAAACAGTGCCTCTTCCTGCCTGCACCAATCATTAATTCTGCTCAGATTCCCCCACAAACAATGAACCAATTCAGCAGAGTCCAAGTCAGATTAAACAAAAAAAGCCAACGTCTTTGTGTGTCTGCTTGTTTTGTTCCTTCCTCCAGCCTGTTTCCCCCAGCAGCAAACGTTTCCCTGGTGTGTCCCTGCCTGGGGAGCTCTGTCCCAGAGCTGTCCCCAGCCTGGGCTGCTCCAGTGTGGCTGGGACAGGGACAGAGCTGCCACGGGGCTGGGGCACCCCTGGGTGCACCCCGAGGGCGGCAGGGCTGCCCCAGCCCAGCGCTGAGCAGGGCAGGACAGCCTGGGTGTGGGCACCCAGGGCACCAGGAATATGGAATATTTCTGGCTGCTCTGGGGTGTCTGCTCTGACTCTGCCCCTCACTCACGGAGAAACTCCCAAAGCCTCAAGGTGAACCAGAAACCACAAAAGTCTGAAATAGATTGGAGACAGTAGTGCAGTACGTCACAGGGGTGAGAAATTTAGGTTTTAGGATTGTTAGTGTGCTCTAGATGGGTTCAAGATGGAGAATAAAGGGTGTTGTCTGGAGTTCCTTTCTTCTTTCTTCTTCTTCTTCTTGGGTTTGGGTGGTATCTTGTAATTGGGTAGAAAAATCCACATTGTGGGTCTTTAGGGGTTAGTTATTGGAATAGAAAGGAAATTAATTTAGGTGTCACTTCTTAATTGGGTAGCTTAGTTTTTGATTAGGCTTAAAAAAGAGATTTTTAACCATTTTTGTCCTGTCTTTCCTGCACACAGAGTCTGGTGCAGACAGCGTGCTGAAGTTTTGAGAAGGTAACAACAAACAGAAGCTGAAGAGCAAAAAAGTCCAATGAGCCTCTGGTTCCTGACACAGAACTGCTCCAGGGACTTGCCCAACTTGGGGCTCACAAACTCCATCCCGGGGCCGGGATGGGATGGGATGGGATGGGATGGGATGGGATGGGATGGGATGGGCTTTCAGGTCCCTTCCAACCCAAGCCATCCTCTGATCCTGCTCCAGTTCCCTTCCTGAGGAGCTGGGCCTGTCCCCTGCTGTGCCAGGCAGGACCTGCACTGCTGCTTTGGAGCTCTAATGCACAGGAAAAGCGTTACTGGGGTTTTTCTTCTGATTCCTCCTTCTTTTCAATCCAGTTTTGTCTCTCCTCCCACTTCCACAGAGGATCCAGCTGTTAAAGGCAGTGTTGGCACCCCAAAAGAAGGAATAACTGGAATGATGATTTCTGTTCATGGCTGGCTGCTCTTGTCCAGTCCTGAGGAGGCTCCTGTGGGCACCAGGGCCATGCCAGGCTGTGCTGGTGGAGAGGGCGATGAGAAGGAGCTGCGCTCCCTTGCTCTCATGCTGAGGTCGCTGTGGTCCCAGGCAGCTCTGGATGCAGCTCTGGATGCAGCTCTGGATGCAGCTCTGCCTGCAGCTCAGGAGCTCAGTTTGCAGCTGCAGCTGCACGGAGGTCCCAGCTGGGCACCCTGAGGTGGCATCCCTGCAGGGTGAGCAGCTCCCAGGGGCTGCAGCTCCGTCCCCGCTGCTCCCAGCCCTGGGGCCGTGCCTGGGCTCTGCAGCCCCACCAGGGGCTCTTTGTCTGCCACGGGAGCCAAGCCCCAAACACCAGGAGGAAGTTGCCTCCAGCGTTTTTTCGGAGTTGGAGGGGGAGCAGTCTAGCTCTTGACATCTTGGCAGGGGTTCTCAAAGCCCATATGCCAGATTCAGGGAAACAGTTCACATTAATTTTAAATGGAAATCTTAGACCTTTGCTAGGCAACTACAGCTCTCATTGCAATTCTCCCCACAATTTACTCCAAATAGGCTTGACAATAGCACGCTAAATTCTGAGTGCTTCAGCAAAACAGAATCACACCCTTTGGAGTGAGCAGCCATCCTCATTCCATTTGTCTGGTGGCAATTAAAATAAGCGTGAAATGTGCTTGGGCATGCCTTGGTCTCATGCACATTTTAAATATTAACTCCAACTCTTCGTTCCTATTATTTAGTAATAATGTTTATTATTGATAGGGCTGTAGTACCTGGGGGCCAATCTTTCATTATTCACTCCAAGCATACATCAGAAACAGTTCTTCCCTCAAAGCATTACTGATCTAATTGAAGGCTCACATAGGTTAATGGATGCCTTAATGGTGTTTATTTCATATAGAGAATAGCCTGTACTTCAATCCCTCCCGTGCACGCTCCGGGAGGAAGCAGCAGCTCGTCTCTGCCTTTGATTCCCCCTCTTGGTTTCATTTTGCTGCAAAAGCCAGAGGGTGGGAGGCTTTGGAAAGCTGTGCCCACCAGAACAGCTGGCTCCTGGCTGCCCTGCCAGCTCCCAGCTCTCCGAAGTGCAGCTTCCTCACATCTTCTTCCTCGGCTCCAAGGACGCTGCTGCTCGCAGGCAGGAGCTGGCTCCTGTCAGGGTTTCAGTTCCCAAAGCACGAGGGGCTGTGTCCTGCCAGAGCCCCAAACCCTGCAGTGCCCATCCCCTGCAGTGCCCATCCCCTGCATGCCCATCCCCTGCATGCCCATCCCCTGCATGCCCATCCCCTGCAGTGCCCAAACCCTGCAGTGCCCATCCCCTGCATGCCCATCCCCTGCAGTGCCCATCCCCTGCATGCCCATCCCCTGCATGCCCATCCCCTGCATGCCCATCCCTCCCTTCCCTCCACCACAGCCGCCGGCCTCGGCCCCAGCAGTACCTGGAGTGACTCACAAACACTTTACCTGCACTTTGCAATAGGTACAGTCAGACACAGCCCAGCCAGGGAGGGTGTGCTGCTGTCCCAGGGGCTGTGAGTAACTCACAAACACTTTACCAGCACTTTGCAATGGGTCACTCAGACACAGCCCAGCCAGGGAGGGTGTGCTGCTGTCCAAGACCCTGTGAGTAACTCACAAACACTTTACCTGCACTTTGCAATGGGTCACTCAGACACAGCCCAGCCAGGGAGGTTGTGCTGCTGTCCCAGGGGCTGTGAGTAACTCACAAACACTTTACCAGCACTTTACAATAGGTCACTCAGACTCAGCCTGTGTCAGGGAGGGTTTGCTGCTGTCCCAGGGGCTGTGAGTAACTCACAAACACTTTACCTGCACTTTGAAATTGCTCTCATGGCATTGTTATGTCACTGCAATTGAACTGATGGAAGACAGAATTTCCCTTTTTTGGCTAAATTAACCTTTATTTCCAGCCAGTGGCAGCAGCTGGGGCTGCTCCAGCCTTTCGGAGGCAGAGCCCATCTCTGGAAAGCCCTCCCCACGCTGCCCTGCTGTGAAGTGCAGCCCCCAGGACTGCAGGGACCCCGCTGAGGCTCCCGTGCAGCAGGGCTGACTCTGGGGCCAGCAGCAGCTCCAGGGGTTCCTTCCTGGTGCAGATGAGGAGATGCTGGAGGCACCTCAGGAGCCTGAGGAGCTGCTGCCTCCCCAGCGAGCATCATCCTACAGTAAAATGGGAATGCTTCAAGGAATAAACAGAATATCGGAGCAGCAGTGCTTCAGATGGTGCAGGAAAGTTGATATCTTAGACAAACAGCAGTGTGTGAGCAGACAGGACTCATCCCTTGCTTCAGGGACCAAAGGAAAGCAGCACAAAAATCACCCCCAGACCTCCTGGTCACACTCTGCCAGTGGTACCGTGGCTGAAAGGCCAGAGCTGAGCAGATCTCAATTAACAGAAAGGCAGATTTAGGCTTTAATTTGCACAAGGTTGGTCTGTGATTACTGGAGAAGCATGGAGAGACTGGGGAGACAGGCCAGGTCCAGTTCTGATCCTTTTAAAATGAAGACTTGATTAATAGCACAATTTCTTTTGACTTTAATGAATACAGGGATTGCAAACTGTTTACAGAAGGGCTCTAACTTCATTTAACTTTCACTAGAGAATGTCTGTCTGTCCCCATAAAAATAAAAGAATTCCAGACAGCTCCTATTCCTGAGCAGAGCTGTCATCACATTAAATGCCACATGTGGTTCCAGAGCAGGATGGATGAGGTCTCTGAATTTATTGGATATCCAGACTTTATTAATTGCTGTCTGTTAAGAGTTACAGTATTTCAACACCTCCATTAGCAAACTTCAAGATGTTTTATTATTATTATTTGGCAATTAGCTGCTGCAATTATCTCTCTAAACACTGCTTGGATGGGTTACTGGTGCTCCTGGTGCTTTTGTGACATCCAGGGAGGCAGAGGCAGGGATGCTTCACAAGCCCTGCCCTGCTCCTCCCTGCTGGCAGCTCTGCTGTGGCCAGAGGGGCAAATTCCCTGGTGCTGGGCGTGCTCCACCCTGGCCCTGGCTGTGTCCTGGAACACCCTGGCTGTGCTCTGGGGCCACCCTGGCTGTGTCCTGGGCCACCCTGGATGTGTCCTGGGGCCACCCTGGCTGTGTCCTGGAACACCCTGGCTGTGCTCTGGGGCCACCCTGGATGTGTCCTGGAACACCCTGGCTGTGCTCTGGGGCCACCCTGACCAGCTCTGGAACACCCTGGCTGTGTCCTGGGCCACCCTGACCAGCTCTGGAACACCCTGGCCAGCCCTGGGCCACCTTGAGTGTGTCCTGGGCCACCCTGGCCAGTTCTGGGCCACCCTGGCCAGCCCTGGGCCACTCTGGCCAGCCCTGGGACACCCTGAGTGTGTCCTGGGGCCACCCTGACCAGCTTTCCAAGAGATCGTCTCGTGGCTCATCTGTACCCAGACAAAGCAGGAATTCCCTGGAGGGGAGCTGGGAAATAATTTCATCTCTTTATCTCCCTAGCCTGGTAAAGAGCCACCCTCACCTAAACTCATCCATCCCCAGCTATTTCTCTTTTTCTTTTCAGTTCTCCACCGGGTGAGTTTCCAACTCGGTGCTGCCAGTGCAGCCCCAAGTGCTGCAGCACATCTGCCTGCTCTCCATGTTTTCAGTCCTCCTTGATATTCATTCTTTATCGCTAAATATTCTGCTATCAAGACTCCAGCACTTGATCTCACTCCAGGATTTGAGAGTGCTGGTGCACAGAGTTGCTTTGTGTGAGATGAGGCACTTAACCTTTCCGAAGAGAGGAGCTGCTTTTAATTGTTCCTCCTGGTTCACATGTACAGAGCAAAGCCTGGGCCCTACAAACATCCCAGGCTTTTTGTGGACTGCTGTTTCTGGTGGTTTTTTCCCCTCCTCGAGGGCTGCCTTTGCAGGCCATTTGTTTCCATTTGAAGTTTCAGACCAGGCTTTTTGCTGCAGCCCTCTGACAGCTGAACTGCAGCAGCAGAAGGGCTCAATCCATCAGCAGAGCTCTGCACGGGCTACAAATTAAATAAATAATGGCAAACCCGCTCACTTTGGATGGGATGCGTGGGGGGGGGGGGGGGGAGAGCAATTTGTTTAATGGATTTTATTGATTTAGAGATTAAAATACTCCAGGGGTTAGCTATGGCGAGACCCTGTTCTTCCTGCAAAATCACAATCACTTACAGGGCCTTTGTGGAAATTCAGAAATTAAATGGAGCTCAATCCCAGGCACTGTCAGCTGAAAACAGAGAGCTCCTTCAGGGACCTTTCCAGGGCTTCACAAGCCTTCCTGGGAAGGTTTTTCCCCTGATATCCAACCCAAACCTCCCCTGGCCCAAGCTGAGTCCTTTTCTTTCCTCTCATCCTGTCACTGGTCCATGAGAAGGGACCTCCCCTGTCCCTCTGCCCCTCTGATCCCAGGAGTGCAGGAACTGGGGTTGGGATGCTGCTCCCTTGTTCCAGAGGAGAGGTGGGAGCCTGGAGATTGCCCTGCACACAAAAATCCAAATGTAGCTGTCACAGCCAGCCTGTGTGGATCAGACCCTTCTGTGCTCCCTTTTTTCCTGCTGGAAAATGGGGATAATTGCAGCAGCACTGTGACATTTATGGCTGAAAAGCTGTGCACATGTGGAAAATGCAGAGAAGGGTTATTATGTGTCTTATTTACACAGGAGAGGATTCCCAAAAGAGAGGAAAAAACCACATGAATGCCTTGCTTGGATTTCTAACGAGCTGATTCCACTCAGTGCATTCCAAGTGAGTATCAGAAACAGGATGAGATCCAGCAGTAAATACCCCCTGCCTGGAAAAGTTCAGAATAAAGGGACCAAAGCAATCGATTTATTTCCTTTTTTCAGAGCCCTTTGCAGCTCCTGAGAGATCTTTGAGATCACAGAGCCCCTTCCCCTGCCCTGCAGACAGTGGCAGCCTGTGGGGGACCACCTGGATAAGGAATGAGAGGAAAGGCTGCAGCTCTTGTTAATGGTGCTGTGCTCCCGTGTGCTCACCTGGGAATGCAGAGCTTCCCTCTGGCTGCCCTGGGACCCTGGACAGAGCCCCCAGAGACACTGGCTGTGATCTCTGGCCATGGAAAAGAGTTTTCAATCTCACAGGATGAATTACCAGCTCTGAGTGTTTGATATCAGTAATAATTAACTGTGGCACGGGTGCAAAAGTAAAATTTTAGGATTCTAGATGAAGGGTCCAAAGGGGACAGGATGGAGGAAATTGGGTGTGTCTTGTCCTTTTTCTCCTTCTTCATGCCCTCCATGTCTCACTGTGGTGTTGGCATTGTTCTGTTGGTTCAGGCTGGGGACACACTGTCCAACGTAGGTGACAGATATTGGCACGTTCTTGTAAATGCAGCCCAGGGAGTTTCTGGTATTTAATGTTTGTCACATCCCACTGAGGGCAGAGCCCCACACGCTGCCCTGCAGGACAGAGCTGGGCAGGGCAGCAGAACATGTGAGAGATCAACAGAATAAACAACCTGGAAACCAGCACAGACCAATTATGGCTTCTGCTTTGGCAGGGGGCTGACAGACAGAGACTTTTACAATCTCGGGATCATTTAAATATCAGAGATTCCATTCCAAATCAAAAGCTGCCCCCACCTGTTCCCACCTGCTTTGTTCTCTCCTTTTCGAGCCCAGCACATCCAACCTCTATCAGCCCACAAGGGCTGAGCATTCACAGCTGCTTCCCTTCACAAGCAGAGGTTCCTCAGTGCTTCAGCAGGCACCTCTGCTATTTCATCATGCCCAAATAAGACAATTGGAAGGAATTTGAATTGCTGCAGGAGCCCATCAGCGGCACAGGTACAGAATAACCCCAAGGAGCAGGGCAGGAGCTGCAAATGCAGAGAGGGTCACAACCCCCAGCCCAGCAGGGCACAAATGGAGCTGATTCTCAGCGTGCAGTGCCAGGACATGGGGGAGCAGGGCTGGGTGGGAGCCTGGGGAGGATGCCCGCCCTGGCACAGGTTATCCCATGGGCTCCCCATCCCTGGCAGTGCCCAAGGCCGGGCTGGACGGGGCTGGAGCACCTGGGGCAGTGGGAGGTGTCCCTCCATGGCAGGGGTGGCACCGGGTGGGATTCAAGCTCCTTCCAACCCCAGCCACTCTGGGATTGATGATTCCCTGGTTCTCTCTGTCCTTTTGCAGTTTTCTGCAAGGTGAGACCATTTGGCTGCAGGGATGACAATTTCTATTGCAGTCGGGGTAACACGATCACCAAAGGTTGAAGAAAAACCCAGATTTGTTCTTTTCAGCTGTTCTGCAGGGCTCGGGGCAGCAGGCCCGGGTGAGGGGCTGATGGCTGCTGGGCATCCCGGCTGTTTTGCTGGGGGGAGCAGGAGAAGGGCTGCAGGGTGGGAGCACTTTCATTGCTTTGCAGTCCTAGCCAGCACTTTACCTGCACAGTTTGCATCCCAATAAATTTTTCATCTCGGGTTTATCTTCTGTAGGAGCGAGGTGTGAGCGAGGTAAAGCTGCATCTCCAAAGGGCTGCATGTTTTTTTAAACAGAGGCACTTTAAGCTGTTAGTCGGGAAAGATGAATTTTAGATCTGTCTTTGCATTGACCTACAGCAGCTGCTTCCTCTCATCTGTGAAATCCAACTCTGCACTCCCAAAATCTCCTCTGTAGTTGAGGGCTCCTCTGCCAGGGGAGAATTTGTCTCCAGTCCCGCAGGGGAAGGGAGAGGAAGAGTGAATCCATCACCCACTTGTTCTTACCTTGCCCAGGCCCCTCTGAGACTGCACCCACAGCCTTTTTGTCTGAATAAACCCACAGGGGCACAGCCTGGGTCCTGCAGCTCAACTGCCAGAATAATCTGAGTTTCCCCTGCTCCTGGAGCGGGTCTGGGGGGTTTTGGTGTGACTGGGTCAGAGAAAACCCTCTTTGTCTGCTCGGCACCTCGCTGGGAGCCCAGGACGATCCCAAAGGGCAACGCAGACATTTATTCCTGCAGGGGGAAGGATTTCTAGGATTTCTAGGATTTCTCCAAGCCCAGGGCAGCAGAGGATGGGGTCTGCAGAGCCCCAGGCAGAGACGGAGGCTGGCTGAGCCCCGGGATGCCCCCAGGCAGGGTCACTGCTGGCTGGGAGCTCCCAGTGCAGTGAAACATCTCAGAGCTGAGCACAGGAACGCCAGCCCTGAAACCCGATTAATTCAGCTTTAACAGGCCTGGGGCTGAGGCCCTGAGAGCCACTGAGGCACCGAGGGGTTCCAGACCCAACCTCCAGGCTCTGCTGGAGCCGTGTGCTGAGCAGTGATTCCGGAATCCTCCAGATGTCTTCCTCACACTTGGAATGCGCCTCCTCCTCCTCCTGCTCCGAGCCACGAATGTACTTACACATCTCATTTACATAGTGCATTAAATATTGAAGATTTGCTCTAATGGTCTTCTCTTTTCCCCGCCAAAAATCCCAAGAAATGATTGTTTTCCCTGCACAGCAGTGCAAACAGAGGATCCCTGGAAGTGATCTGTTGTGCACAGCCTTGCAATTACTGAGAGCTGAACAATGCCTGGGAGGAAGGGACTGGACCGGGCAGGCTGAGCCTGTCTGCTCCAACTGGGCTGGGACAGCCCGGATCAGCCCAGGCTCTTTTATGTTCAACAGATGTGAGGCAGAGGAGCCGTCCTTGTTTCCATTCCTGAGCAGTTCATTGTTGTGTGAGCTTCCTTTCTGCATCTCATTAGTGATGCACAGCCTGCTGCAGCTCCAGGATGGACCTGCAGCTCCAGGATGGACCTGCAGCTCCAGGATGGACCTGCAGATCCAGGCTGGGACCTGCAGATCTGGGCTGGGACCTGCAGATCCAGGCTGGGACCTGCAGATTGGGGCTGGGACCTGCAGATTGGGGCTGGGACCTTCAGATCCATCTGTGGGAGCCACAGAGAGCTCCTGGGTCATCCTGAAGGGTCCAGGCCAGGCTGGGCAGGGCTGCAGCAGCCTGGGACCATAGCAGGGGTGGGGTGGGATCCATGGGGTGGGATCCATGGGATGGGATCCATGGGAAGGGATGGGATGGGATGGATGGGGTGGGTTGGGATGGGCTTTAGGGTCCCTCCCAGCCCACTCCCAGGAATGGTGGGGTACAAATGTCCGTAATTCCAGCAGGAAAACTGCCGTGGCAGTGGGGCAGGAGGTGTGAGGAGGGATGAATCCATCAGGAGTGTCCTGGAGCAGAGCAGGGCTGGGCTGGGCTGGGGCTCACACAGAGGAACGAGAGGAGAGCGGGGCTGCAGAGCTCCCCGTGCCACTGGAGACCCCTTACAAACGATTTTGCTCTTTCAGTCATTAATTTTTTATGAAGTTTAATAGGCCGGCAGCCTAGAGACCTGCCTGAGTGTTGATTAGCTTCATATTTCCTCTCATTAATGTAGAATCTGATTAGCCCCTCTTACAAGCATTTCATCTGATTTGGCAAAGAGCATTGTTCTGATAGCAGGAATTACAAGTTTGCTTCCTTGCAGGAGACAAAGCCCCAGCCTGCTGAGAGCCCCACAGCTCCCAGGCCCCTTCCCAGCAGGCCTCATGGCCAGGGGCTGTGGCTGTTTAAATTTGGGGAGGCTCAGGACCCCTCCTGCCTGTTCCACAGGAATTTTGGGCAGGTGACACTACGGTGCTGGTACCTGGGCTGCCCAAAGCCCCCCATGCTGCACCCAAAGGCCAGCAGGGGCCAGGAGCACTGTGCCATTCCAGAAGCAAAGCCAAAAGAGGTGAAGAACTCCATCCTCACCCAGCTTCCCACTGCAGCCCCATCTCTGCGCTCCCTTTGTGCAAGGAAAAGGATTTATGAATGACCTGGGCAATGCCAGCTGGTGGCTGGAGCTGCAGGCACCCTCCTGTGCCAGGGGAACCACAGCTCAGCAGGCTGAGGGAGCTGCTCCCTGCCTGCCCCTGTTCTGGATGTGCTCGTTCCCAGGAGAGCAGCCCTCCAGAGCAGGCATTAGGGGACATTGCTTGGGTCGTTATTAATTATGCAGATTCTCCATCTTCCTCTGTCAGGACGCAGGAGTTAAACAAACACAAATGGATCAAGCTGCTGTGCAGTGGAAGCTTTCTGTTAATGCAGCACAAGGGCTGCTGGGAGGTGGCTCTGCCATCAATCTCTGGCTGGGAGCACTCGGGATCAAACACTGGGTTCTGTTCTCCAGGTGCTGGCATGGGAAGGGGTTTTATGGCACCCGAGGGCCCTGGCACCAGGTTGGGCATGAAATGCACTCCTGGGAGCTTGGCCTGGAGGGGTTCTGCCTGGATTTGACCAATAATTCCAAGAGAAGTGACCTCAGAGGGGGCTGGGGACACCCAGCAGGACATGGTGGGCAGTCCTGCGTCCACAGCTTCTGTTCAGAGACTGGGGGTCAGACAGCTGCCCTCATTTCCCTCAGAGAGGGGTTTGCAGGACCTGGAGAGCTGAGAGGGACCCCAAATCCCCAGAGGCCAGGGTGGGAGTTCAGAGTTGGCCTGTGTGCAGCTCCCTGTGCTGCCCAGGGCCTGCTCAGCCAGCTTTGCAGCCGGGGATGAACTTTGGCTGTTCTGCCCATCAGAGGGGCCCAAACAGTTCCTGGCTTTTGGGAAAAGGCTGCTCCTGCCTGAGGAGGATCTGTCCCAGGGGCAGGAGAGCAGAGAGGGAGCGCTGGGATTGTTCAGCAGCGCAGCAGGAGCTGAGCAGGGCAGGGGCAGCAGCAGAGCTCCCCTGGGAGCTGTCACTGGGCAGCAGAGTGGGGAACAGCACAGCTCTGCCTTAAATCTGCCTCCCCTGCAGCCCCACGCAGGGCAGCCAGCTCTGCTCCAGCCCATTTATCTCCTTCAGCTTGTGGCAACGCTGCCTCTGTGCTGCCAGGCACGCTGGGTGTCAGATCACTGCAGATGTGCATAATTCAAGCTGGCACAGAAACTGATGGCTTTTGCATTGGACATGTTTATTTTCTTCTTGCAAGGCTTAAGCATGTCATTTGCTGTCACACATGCCCTTGTGAAATCTTGGCAAGAAATCAATTTGATTTTCAATGTCAAGCAGCCTTCTTTAATGTCTCCAGATAAGGTTTGTGTGCACGCCGTGCTGCAGGAGTTATGGATGTTCCACCTGGGGTCAGCAGCACAGAGCTCTCTGGGAGCCCTCTGCACGATATTTCAGCACATCCTGGCAGAGCTGTTGCTTCTCTCCCAGCTCCTCCAGACATGGACACTGCCACTTCCCAAAAGGAGCTGTGACACAGGAATGGCCACTGCCACTTCCCAAAAGGAGCTGTGACACAGGAATGGATATTGCCACTTCCCAAAAGGAGCTGTGACACAGGAATGGATATTGCCACTTCCCAAAAGGAGCTGTGACACAGGAATGGCCATTGCCATTTTTTCCTTCCCTTCCTCTCCTTCCTTCCCTTCCTTCCTTTCCTTCCCTCCCTTTCCTTCTTTCCTTCCTTTTCTTCTTTTCCTTCCTATCCTCCCTTTCTTTCCTTCCCTTCCTTTCCTTCCTTTCTTTCCTTCCCTTCCATTCCTTTTCCCCTCCTTTCCTTCCATCCCAAATCTAACTAACTCTCCATACGTGCCTCCTCCTTCCTGCCTTCTGGCGGTGGGAGGATTTTGCTGCTTCCATCGCTTTGGTGGGTGAAGCAATTCCTCTACCAACTTGTAATGTTTCAGGATTAAAAGAGAGAAAATGAACCCAGCACAGAACAAGTGCAAAACAATCTTTGTGAGAGTGGGAATCTGCTCTGCCACGTGATGAAACATTTTTTCCCCCCCGATATAATTCCCCTTCCCCCTTTCCCTCACCAGAGCAGTTCAGTGCTGCTGCTGTTTATAAATTGGCTGCAGATTTATTCAGTGTCAGACTGGGAGGTGGATCCAGGCTGCCCTGGGAGGCACCAGGGCTGCTCCTCTCCTGCTCCTGGGCTCTCACCGAGGCTCCAGGCAGCAAAACCGCCTTGGAAAAAAGAGCCTTGAGCAGAAGCAGATGGCACCAAAATCTGACAGCACTTTGTGAGTGTGAAATTCATTAACCCCCCTCCCCAGTCCCCAAATTAATATTTTTAAGCTAAATATTGCAGAATTTCTCATGGAAGTTCTGCGTTTGAAGGGTTTTGCCCTGGAAATTCTGCATTTGGAGAGTTTTGCCCTGTCAGTTCTGCATTTGGAGGGTTTTGCCCTGGAAAGGGTCCTGCTCCCTGCATCCTCTGATCTTTCCTCCCACTCTCAGGTTCTGCAGAACAACCAGAGTTTCTTTTATTCTTGGTACAACTCAACTTTTCTGAGCACCCAGACTTTCTAAAAATGAATCTGTGATGCTCCCAGCATCTGATACTCGGTTTTTTTGGGTTTTTTTTTTTTTTTTTTTTTGGTGGAGGTTTTACCCTGAATTCCAGAGCTGTCCTTCACTGGGAGAGAAGAAAGGATGTTCAGGTGCTGACATCCCTCTCCAAGCCCATTTGATTTTGCAATTAATTCCCAGTCGGGGTGGTAATTTCTATTGCACTCTCAGTGATCAGAAATATTTAGCAGATTAACATCATTTAGCTTTCATCCTCCCCGGGGAGATAAGAGAAAGGATTAAAGAGAAGGAGATTCCTCGCTAAATGCTGCCGAGGGAGTGCTGGAGATGGGAAATCAAAGGAGGGAAAACAAAGGGGAAGTTCAGGAGCCCCTTGGCACTGCCAGTGGGATTTACCCTTTATTTCCTGCAGTCCATCTGGCAGCTCCCCAGCACTGCTGACACACCTGGGATGCAGCAGATGCTGGAATTTGCACCGCTGGAGTTAAAATTTATCATCTCCGCCCCAAAACTGCTAATGGGGTGAAAATGGGCACTGCTCAGTGCTTGAGCCTCTCCTCTTCCTCCCTTCCTGCTCTCCCCGGTGCAGATCCCTGCTCAGCTCCTTCACAGAGGAGTCGGGCACTGCAGAAATTTGATTTCCCCAGCACTCGATCAGGCCAGAATGATGTGTTTAATATCTGAGGCATCTCGGGGGTGCAGGATTCTTGCCCTGGGAGGAGGAGATGGAAGGAGAGGCAGTCCTGGCTCAGTGCAGCATAAATCCAGCCTCACACCCATGGAACACGCGGAGGGAGCCGCACCACAAATCAGCCAAGAGCGAGGAAGTCCCGAGTCAGAGGAAGAACAATTTCATGTGCTCTTCTCTTATTGCCACTATATTTCCTCCTTTGTGTTATTAATGACAGATAAAATGCAAGTGCTGAGCGGGAGTGAGGAAATCTGGGCTGGAGTTAAGTCAGGGATGTTGGGCTCTGGTGTCAGAGGTGGATTGGAGCAGGGAGGGCCCTTTGGCCGTGTCCCTGTCCCACGAGGAGAGCTCAGGCTCCGTCAGAGCCCAGGACGTGCTCAGGGAGGGGCCAAGGGCAGATTTCGGGTCTCTTCCAACCCCAACCAGTGTGGGATTCCTCCCAAACGCAGTGGGGAAACTGAGGCAGGCGCTGTGGGAGCACCCAGCCCTGCCTGGACCATGGGTGCAGGTCCCTGTGCCCCTCTGGCTTGCTGCTGGATTTTGGGCTGGAGTTCTGCAGAGGCAGAATTGGCTGTGCAGCTCTCTGCTCTGCCAGGGAGGCTGCAGCAGTCCCAGTGACAGCTCCAGGCTGGATTTCCAGGAATTCTTTGGGAATCCATAAGGTTTCAGGGCAGCTGTGGATGGGATTGAGCTCTGGGGTGGAGAGCAGCCCCTGGCTGCCAGAAATCCTGCGGGCAGGGCTGGGAACTGGGGGTGCTTGTGAGGCAGCAGCGATTGATCCCCTCCCAGGCAGTGCCCCTCTTGCAGCACTGACTGATGGACTTTTAATCACTTAGTCTGACAGTGTCTGCTGCAAGAAAAATGATATTCCTGCCTTTTCTCTTGTGTGGGAGTCCAGGGCTTCCCTCTGGCTGCCCTGGGACCCTGGCAGGGGTCAGGAACCCCCCTGTTTGTCACATCCCACTGAGGGCAGAGCCCCACACGCTGCCCTGCAGGACAGAGCTGGGCAGGGCAGCAGAACATGTGAGAGATAAACAGAATAAACAACCTGGAAACCAGCACAGACCAATTATGGCTTCTGCTTTGGCAGGGGGGCTGACAGACAGAGACTTTTACAATCTTGGGATCATCAATACCTCAGATTCTTGCATGTGGATCACAGGGTCCTGACTGGCCTTGCAGGGGTCTCAGGCACCCTGTGAGCTCTGGGGGACAGCAACAGCCCCAGAGCCACCCTGAGGAGCAGGCATCAGCATGGACATTGGTGCTGAAAGCAGAATACTTCTCCTGTCGGACAAAAATGTGTGTTTATGTGTGAGTGCTCCTTTAATCGGGACATTTCCAAGAATTATTATGAATTTCAGGTTTGGTGCATTTATAAGCTATCCATCACCAAGAGCAGATTCAATAGCCATCATTGGAACTGGCTCTCACAATCCCATTTTTACACCATCAAATGATGTGCTCAATAGTAAAATTATTTTTATCAGTTTTAATCTGTCACTGCCAGACAGTTGCTGATTTGCCACATTGGTAGGATCAGCAGCACTGGAGTTCAGGGAGATTTACGTTCCTAACTTCATTATGAGCTCGCTCATTTTTATCCGAGGCCTCAGCTGAGAAGGAAAGGGCTTTGGGCAGCACAGCCCAGCGATGCAGCTGCATCCACGGCAGCAGGTGACATTTCAGGACCCTCCAGGCCAGGCCATGCCGGGTGCTCCTGCAGGGATCCCACCCTGGGCAGGTGGAATTCAGCCCCTGTCCTCCAGAGCTGCTGCTGGCCCAGAAAAGAACAGATCACACATTTGCTTTGCCATTTCCTGAAATGCTCTCAGGCATTTTCCCCCCAAGTCTTTCCCCCCTGGGCCAAGGAGGGATTGCTCCTGCTGCTGGCACGCTCAGGATTTTGGCAGAGGCAGCCGGAGCCAGGTCCTGGCTGTGTGTGGATCCTCAGCATCTGCCCTGGGACCCACCTGCTGCAGCCTCCTGCTGCCCTGCCACATGGAAAGGGCACCGAGAGCCCTGCTCGTGGCCATAAATCTCCTTTTCAGCAGGGAGAGGATGGGAACAGGGCTGCTGTCCCTCTGCCCCAAGGCAGCCAGAGCAGCAGAAATCCTCTCCAGTGAGAGAGGGGCAGCAGCTCTCATCCATCACCCTCAGCAAAGCAGGGGAGCCCTGGCCCTGGTGCTGCTGCTGGGCTTCGTGGGCGACAAGAGATGAACCATTTTTATCTGGGAGTTCACTTGCACCAATTTTATCTGGGAGTTCACTTGCACCATTTTTATCTGAGAATTCAGTTCCACCATTTTTATTTGGGAGTTCACTTGCACCATTTTTACCTGGGAGTTTCCTCGCACCATTTTTATCTGAGAATTCACTCGCATCATTTTTACCTGAGAGTTCACTTGCACCATTTTTATCTGAGAATTCACTCGCACCAATTTTATCTGGGAATTCACTTCCACCATTTTTATCTGAGAATTCACTTCCACCATTTTTATCTGAGAATTCACTCGCACCAATTTTATCTGAGAATTCACTTCCATCATTTTTACCTGGGAATTCACTTGCACCATTTTTATTGGGGAGTTCACTTGCACCATTTGTATCTGAGAATTCACTTGCACCACTTTTCCCTGGGAGTTCACTCGCACCAGGAGCTGCAGAATTTGGTGCTGGCCCAACAGATAATTCCCTCCAGCTCTGGGGCATGAGGGTGAGGCTCTCAGCTCCACAGGAGAAAAGGCTGAGGGTGTTTTTATTTTATCTGTGCAGTGAAAATACAACAAAACATAACAGGGTTCAAGGTGACTGGATGTGCTCAGCGCAGGGCACGAAATAACATCCAAATTAAGTCGAAGGCACAGCTTCTGATCCTTTTACTAGGACAGGCTTTTACTCTGCCATAAATTTCCCTGCTCAGCACATATGGATCTTTATGATCTCTGCTTCTGAGCCCACACGAGGAGCCACCCTGCAAAGCCCCATCTGCCCGGTGCTGCTGGGGCCGTTCGTGTGCCAGGGCTGGAATTCCTCCATCCTGAGCTCCCAGCCCTGCAGGGAGCTGGAGCAGGGCCCTGCTGCCCAGCTCAGGACAGAAATGTGGAGGGAGCAGGGTCCAGGCTCAGCTGTGGAGCAGTGAGCGCTCACAGCGGGGTGTGTGGGAGGAGAGGGTCTCCTTTTAAATTATCTCCTTTTAAAAATCTCCTTTTAAAAGCTTTTAAATGCACCTTCCCAGCCTGTGGGAGGCTGGCGTGGTTCTGGACTGGGCTGGGAATGGAGGCTGAGAGTGATGATGGAAAAAGACAACCACAGCAAGTGAGCTGCAACTGGAGCTTGCTTCTCGATTGGAAGTGTTTAGAAGGGGATGCTGGAACATGAGAACCAATTAACTCAAGAAGAAATCATGTTCTTCACCTCCTCCCATGTTCCCTGGCATCCTGGTAGCTTTAACATCTGGGTGTCCTCAAGACATTTGATGCATTTCATTCATCATACATGACATTTGCATAATGCCAACATCATACTTTATGCAGATGCACCCTCGAACATTTCACAAATTCTGATTGCTATTTAGACTCCCCATAAATAAACCCCAGGGGCCTTGCCCACTTCTGAATGTGGGAAAATGCAAGGTCCAAAGTGACTCATTCCTCGCACTGGCACGCTCCAAGCTCCCTTCACATCCCAAGTAAACACAGTGTCTTTCATTTTATTTTCTTTCCACAGCCATTAAAATTCTATTAGCTGTTTGTGAATATTATTTCATGCCATCTGCATTTACTCCTAAGTCGTGCTAGCGACAGCTGCAATCATTTGTATGCATTTTCTGTGTGCTCGTGGTTATGGAGGAGCAGAACCTTCCTCCCTGGCTGCTCCAGGAGACACAGCCAACTGCAGGCATGGTTTGTTTGCAAATCCAAATCCCCACAGTGTTATTTTATTTATTAGGACAACAGAAGGGAAAAGGGAGGATGAGACAAAGGGAAATGTTTGATGTTATGTGACAAACAGCAGCGTTGCTCCTTTTCACTTATTTACTTGGCCCCCAGCCACGGTTTGGGGTGGAAATGGAAGTGGACAGAGGAGCAGACACTTTTCATTCTGTCATGTTTTCACTTGTGAAAGCCTGAGAGCTTCTATTGTGTAAAATATGTATTTTTAATTAACCACCATTTACAAACTGCAGAGCTGCTGAACAGGAACTGGAACAACAAGATGTGATCCCGTGTCAGCATCTGCTGCCGAGCCACCCCGCTCCCCATCAGCTGAGCAGGCAGCCCATAATTCCAGCCAAATTAAACGTCTCAGCATTACAGAGCACTAAACTTGCAGAACAACAGGTCAGCAGACAGGGCAGGGGCTGTGTGGGGGTGACTGAGCATCCAAATGTTCTCTTTAATGCTATTTATTTCCCTGAGTGTCCCGGGGGACGCCAGGCCCTGTGCAGGTGGAATCCATGCAGAATTCCAGCCCTGTGAGCCCTGCTTTGGGACCTTCCCTGGGAAAACAATCCCAGGGGGGTTTTCCTCCCAGAGCTGGCCAGGAGTTCATTTCATGGTGCACAACCAGAGAGCCAAAATATTTCTGCAGTTTGATGCCTGTGCTCGAGAAAGTCTCAGCCTCTCCTGGGCTCATACAAAGTTTGGCTTGAAAACACACAGGTGATAAATGCTTCAATATTTAACCATGATTTACCTGTGGTGAGGGAAGGAAAAATTATGCAGATAGGGCCTGAATCAGAGCAATGAGCCCCTTTGTATTCTCCAGAAAATGTCAAAATATAATGTTTTATGAATGGCTCGCTTCCCTTTGAAAATAAAACACTTCTCCTTTCCAGTGTTCCAGATTATGCCTGAACATAAATTACAGAGGAATGGTGGCTGGGTGAATGCAGTGCCCAGATGGCAGGAATTCACAGAGGAATGAGATTTGTACTGAGAAGAATTCCCTGGTGTTCAGTGTGCTCCAGATCCCAGCCCTCACCTCGCCCTGCTCCAGGGACAGGAGCTGCTCGCTCGGTGCCAAGGGCAGCGTGCTGCAAGCAGAGAAAAGAAAACTGCACAGATCAGCTTTGAATGGCACTACAAACAAAGCAGAGAAGCTCTGAGAGCACAGCGAGGTCCCAGGAATGAAAGTCCTGCTCATCTGTGTGTAGATAAAAACAATCTTTCCAGAGGTGAAGGAGCAGAGTCACGCGGAATTTCCACTCCTCTCATCTGCCGTGTTTGTTCTGGGCCTCTGCAGCCCTCAGAGAGGCTTCAACATCTGAGGAAAACAAATTTCAGAGCATCACTTTGAATAATCCTGACTGAGTCATCAATTTAAAACCCCGATTCCTATTAGCACTTCTGCACAGAGCTTTGATGAGGTTGTGGCTGCTGGCACCGGGAGTTGGTGGCGCACGTGATGATTCAGAGTTTCTCCCTCCCACAAACCGATTCCTGCTCCCACAGCGCAGCAGGAATTGCTGCTGGAGAACAGGGAAAGGAACCCCGGGAAAAGCAGGGCCTCATCTGCCACGAGCTGCTCAGTACCCAGAGGATTTTTATTGTAATCCCATGGGAAGTCCCTTTTGGGACACCTTCTGCAGGGAGGTGTGCACCTGGATCCCCTGCAGTCTGCAAAAGGAAATTATTCCCCAGAGCTGGCAGCCCCCAAAGCTGCAAAGAAATGTCTGTAGGTCCTGGGAGCTGCTCTCCTTCAGCTCATTAGTTAGATTTTGAGTTTCCTCTTTGGAAGAGCAGAGGCTCCAGATGGCAGGTGAGCTCATCGCCTCCACGGTTTAGGGACTCTGGCCCGTTCTCCTCCTCTCCAGCTCTCCTGTTCCAATGCAGGCAGGGTGAAACAAGGAAAGGATTAACGAGGAGTGAGAAACATCAAGCAGCAGAAATGGGAACAGGCTCTCAGCTCTCCCAAAGGGATTGGGAAGAGGGTGCTTTCATCAAGAGAAAAAAAAAAAAGGAAGAAAAAGAAAAAAGAAAATCAACCTCTGCATGTAATGCAAGAAAAACTGATTTTTCATAAGCAAGGCCTGGAAGGAGTCAGGGGTGGAAGGAGGGGATGGGGTCCGGTCTGGAACACGGAGCAGCATCTCCACAGGCTTCTGTCACCTGCAGAGGTGTCCCCTGCCACAGGCAGAGGTCACAGCAGAGACCTGCTGCTCCCAGCTATGGCCAAGGGCAGAGCCTGCAGGGCCCCAGCCCTCAGCTGCACCTCGGGGTGCTGGGGGTGCTGGGGGTGCTGGGGAGAACTGGGGGTGCTGGAGTGATCTGGGATGAACTGGGGGTCCTGGGGGTGCTGAGGGATGCTGGAATGAGCTGGGATGAGCTGGGATGAACTGAGGGATGTGGGGGTGCTGGGGGATGCTGGAATGAGCTGGGATGAGCTGGGATGAACTGGGGGATGCTGGGGATGCTGGAGTGAGCTGGGATGAACTGGGGTGAGCTGGGGGATGCTGGGGTGAGCTGGGGGATGCTGGGGGATGCTGTTATGTGCTGGGATGAGCTGGGGATCTTCCCCAAGCTCCCAGCTCCAGGATAGCACACCCAAAGCCAGCCAAGCCCCTTTCCATCCACTCCACTGCAGAGGTTCAGGTCCTGCTGCCTCCCCCAGTGACCAAAACTTCCCCAGCAGGGGAAATCCCACAGCAAACTGCTCCGAAGAGGTGAAATTCTCCTTTTCCTTTCCTGCTGCAGGTGGGGCTGTGACAGCCCGAGCCCAGGGCACGTTCCAGGCTGCTCCTTCCACAGGGAAGCCTGGGCTCATTCCAGTGCAGATGGCAGCAGATCAGGAGCTCCCCTGCTCCAGCCTGGCACTCCCTGCCATTTGCATGATCAGATTCTGCTGATTTCAGATTGCGTTTCTCAGCACGGATTATTTGACACCCAGACTGTATGTTAGGGAATAAATTATTTTGTTCTGCTCCTAACTGATCACAGTCATGAATTCTGATTTGCTGACACCGAGTCCCAAACAAAAGCACAGAACCTTGTCTAATAGTGCTATGAAAAGGGATATTCAGGAAATATTAACAAGTTTCATATGGTAATTTATGTAAATAGAAACCATAACTCAGTTGAAAAGATTCAGTTGAATGTATAGAAGGAGTCTGAAAGCCAAGGTTCTCATGATAAAACATAAATTGAGACTTAGTCTTTACAACCCAAATGTTGTGCTTGCTGGTGGAGAACAAAGAAGGGAAAAGCAGAAGCTTCGCTTTAATTAAAAAGTGAAACATTTCCCACTTTGGAGTTTAGGATCTGCAGTGGGGCACTTTTCCAGGACTGGGAACAGAGCTTTTCAAACGGCATCTCTGTAGAAAAAACACTGCAGCATCGATGTCCTGGGCAGGGACACAGCCTGGTGACACAGGGACACTCCCACTGCCCCAGCCCCAGTGCCCAGCCTGGCCTGAGGCACTGCCAGGGTCCAGGGGCAGCCCCAGCTGCTCTGTGCCAGGGCTGCCCATCCTGCCAGGGAAGGATTTCTTCCTGATAGCAGGAAACCTGCTCTCCTTCAGTTTAAGGCATTCCCCTTCTCCTGTCACTCCATGTCCTGTGGGAAGTGCCTCTGCAGACTTCTCATAGCCCCTTTGGGGCTCTGGGGTCCCTCTGGGGTCCCTCTGGGGTCCCTCTGGGCTCTGGGGTCTCTCTGGGGTCCCTCTGGGCTCCCTCTGGGCTCCCTCTGGGCTCTGGGGTCCCTCTGGGGTCCCTCTGGGGTCCCTCTGGGGTCCCTCTGGGCTCTGGGGTCCCTCTGGGGTCCCTCTGGGGTCCCTCCGGGCTCCCTCTGGGGTCCCCTCTGGCTCCCACCCCAGCAGACACCCCAGATCCCGACGATCTCCTGCTGCAGATCCAAGTGAAGGCACTGAGCTTTCTTTGCCCCTGGACACCTCCATTAAGGAGATTTCCAACCTTCCCCAGGCCAGCTCGTCCATATCTAGCCCGAGCTTTGCAAAGACCATGTATTTTAATTAAAGACTTTAATTAGTTTGCCCATAATCTGTCAGAGCTCTCATGCTGAGATATAATTAATGTCTTACCTCTACCTTGCAACTTCCACTATGTGTGTGCTTTCCAAATAAATCTGCTCTGGTGTTTGAAGGGACAGAACAATAACAGCACTTGGCACTTCCTCCTGCTGGAGTAACCGAGTGGTGCATTTATCAAGGGGCTTTTTCTGAGGCTGTCCAAAGGGCAGAGAGAGCTCTGTGTGTACTCAGCCCCGCGCAAGATTGAGCCTCCAGCACACAATCAATATTTATAAATTATTCTCCAACCCTAAGGCAGCCTGGGACCTTCTGGGGGTGCTGGGCTTTGTTTGGTTTCCAGAAGCAAAGAACCAAAGGCCAGAGTCTGAGGGATGCTGGAAACCAAACTCTTGACACTCGAAATTCAAACACAAGCTCTCCTAACCAGCTCGGTTTCCATTTTGGCACTGAAATAAGAGTTTACATTGTCAGGATTGCAGCAGGTTTGGTCTGAGGCTTAACTGCCAAGGAGCTTTTAGTTCTGGGTGATCTCTGGCTGCTGGGACTTGCAGCTCCTTCTACAGCTGAATCACACAGAGTCACCTCAGCACTGCAGAGCTGGGGCAGCAATCTAAGGAAAAGGGGTGTAGGATTGCACCATGAGCATCTCTGCTGTCCTGCTGAGATCCTGGCTGCTCCCTGGCTGTGGAGAGCCCTTCCCTCATCCCCTTCCTGCCTGCCCCTTCCCTCATCCCACCCCTGCCTGCCCCGTCCCTGTCCCTGTCCCTGTCCCGTCCCCATCCCTGCCCCGTCCCTGTCCCTGTCCCGTCCCCATCCCTGTCCCTCTCCTGTCCCTGTGCCATCCCCATCCCTGTCCCTGTCCCGTCCCCATCCCTGTCCCTCTCCTGTCCCTGTCCTGTCCCTGTCCCTGTCCCTCTCCTGTCCCTGTGCCATCCCCATCCCTGCCGTTTGCTGAGCAGAGCACGGAGCATTTTCCCATCTGTCTTCCTTAAGTGGCACGAGGCGCCTGGGCACTGGATGGAGACATCATTTTTATTGTGCCGAGTTCTGGTGCTGGTTTTTTCTGAAATTGTCTCTGAATTATTTATTTCCTCACCCATGAGCGGGGAGAGGCTTGGGGCTGGAGCAGAGGCAGCGTTTTCAAACTGGGCGGTGGGAGGAAGAGCAAACAATTTCCCGAGCATCACTCAGGAGCTCTGCTGTGATTTTCTCGCCTTTGTTCCATCTCGTGTTAAACATGTTTGTGTCAGGCAAACAACCCACATTAGATGGAATTTCACACCACTCAAAGCATCAGTGTCTGCAGCCTTAATGTGTATTATGTTCAAACATGCAACGTAATCCATCACAAACCCCTGCAGACCTCACGCTTCCCTCCCGCTTTCCGTGCCCGGCTCCCTCCCCGCACGCACGTAGCCAGCCTTCTGTCGCTGCGTTTTTGCATTTATTTGGAAACAGCAGAGCAGATTCTCAGGCAGTGTTCGCTATCACAGCTCCTCTGGCCGCCTGCCCGTGGATTTATTCCAGCCCGGGCTGCCGGGGATCTGCGGCTGCAGGAGTAACCCGGCCTCCACCCCAGCTCCATCCCAGCACCCCCAGACTGACCAAACCCCTCTTGGCACACCCTGGACTCCCCGGACTCACGGGAAAATCCATTCTTTGGCCAGGAGGAGAACGTTTGGAAGCGAGGGCTGCAAAAGGAGGGACGGCAGCTCTGGGGGAGCCTGGCCTGGGGCAGCAGCGCTGCTGTTCTGTGGGGTTGGCAGCTCTGAAAAGATCAAAACGGATCAGAAAGGGGAAAAAGCTTGGGTTGTGTTTGCAGGAGTTAATGCAAACAGAGCCAGAACCAACAAACCCTAACCCACTCCAGCAGGGAGGAAAATCTGTATTTGGATGAAGAGCAGTGAGTGCTCTGAAAAGGATACTGCAATAAGTACCAGGGACACTTCAGATTATAACATATCTTGAATTCCATTATATAAACGATGAAGTTTTAATTTAAAGAACAACACTGTGCTGGTTTCCATGAGAAGTCTTTCCTTGCAAACAGGATTTTGAACCATTTTTCAGTCTATCTGGATTTTCTGGTAGGAATAGCAGGAAATATTGTGGCATGTCTAATTTTGTTTTTCACTGGAGACTTAATTTTTTCCTTCAAACTCATTTTTTTTAGCACAGCCTCCCCACCTCAGTTCATTTTTTTGCAGTGCACATCTTCATCTCCCATCACTCAGCACTCACCATTTAGCGTATCAACATGGCAATTTCTGCAAATCAGAAAGCAAAGCCATTAACATTTGAAGTGGAAATTTTGAGTTTCTGATCATTAAATAGCTTGGAAATGTAGGAAAAAATAACCTCCCTCTCCTTTAGTCCAAAGCTCCCAAATAAATCCCTCAGGTGAAGGGGTCTGGATGAGTTTGGGTGCTTCTCCCACATGGGGTGACAGTGACCATCGTTCAGTTTTGGCTTTCCTCATCTATCCCACCAACCAGGGGAAGATGCAACAGCTTTGTCTGACCCCTTTGTGTCGGGAAAAGGGTGGGGCAGACTCTGCCCAGGCTCCCCAGGGAATGGGCACGGCCCCTCCAGAGCTCCAGGAGCCTTTGGACAATGCTGCCAGGGCTGCCCAGGGTGGGATTTTGGGGTGTCTGTGCAGGGCCAGGAGTGGGGTGGATGATCCTGTGGGTCCTGTCCAGCTCAGGACACTCCGTGGCCCTCTGGAAGGGCTCCAAGCTGACGTGTGCTGGCCCTGCTGCAGCACTGGGGCTTCTTACAGGACCGGCCGTGAGCTCGTCCCTGGGGATGCCCCGGAGCTGCCCTGGCAGGGGAAGGGCCTGGTGCCCTGCTCTGCTCTGCTCACCTGCTCCAGTGCCCCCAGGTGTGTGCAGGACCCCCCGTTAGTGCTGCCTCCAGATGTGCAGGACCCCCCGTTAGTGCTGCTCCCAGATGTGTGAGAACCCTTTCAATGCTTGATACCCTGGGGGCAGAGGGGAGGTGGGCTCAGGCTGGGGGAGCAGAGGCTGGGCTCAGGCTGGGGGGCTCAGGCTGGGCTCAGGCTGGGGGAGCAGAGGCTGGGCTCAGGCTGGGCTCAGGCTGGGCTCAGGCTGGGGGGCTCAGGCTGGGGGGCTCAGGCTGGGGGCTCAGGCTGGGGGAGCAGAGGCTGGGCTCAGGCTGGGGGCTCAGGCTGGGCTCAGGCTGGGGGCTCAGGCAGGGCTCAGGCTGGGGGCTCAGGCTGGGCTCAGGCTGGGGGGCTCAGGCTGGGGGAGCAGAGGCTGGGCTCAGGCTGGGCTCAGGCTGGGGGGCTCAGGCAGGGCTCAGGCTGGGGGGCTCAGGCTGGGCTCAGGCTGGGGGAGCAGAGGCAGGGCTCAGGCTGCTGTCTGCTGCTCCTGCTCAGCGCTCCCTTCTCGCCTTCCCCAGGCACTGCCAGACTCTGCCAGGAGCTCTGTTTGTCCTGGAGCTCCATCTGCTCCTGCTGCCAGCCCGGGGCTGCTGCTGGCTCCGGGGCACAGGGACCGCGGGGCTGCAGGGACCCCCGGTTTGTACCCAGCACAGGGACCCCCAGTCTGTGCCCGGCGCAGGGACTCCGGGGTGCAGGGACCCCCAATTTTGTGCCCAGAACAGGGAACTCCCAGGTTGGTACCCAGCACAGGGACCCCAGGGGTGCAGGGACCCCAATTTTGTACCCAGCACAGGGACCCCCCAGTTTGTGCCATCAGTGGCACAGAACTCCCTCCTCTGGGAATTCTGGCTGCCCTGGCAGTGCCCGAGGCCAGGCTGGACAGGGCTGGGAGCAGCCTGGGATGCTGGAAGGAGTCCCTGGCATGGCAGGGGTGGAATTAGGTGATCTTTTAGTCACTTCCCCAAACCATTCTAGGATTTTGTGTTTCTCTGCCCCTGCCCCTGCTTTGGGACGATTGGGTAGTGAACATGGGACCTGGGACTGTGGCTGCAGTGCGTCCCAAGCTCAAAACCTTCAGTTACATATTTTATTGTGTGTGATTTAGGAAAATATGGTCCACTCCATCTGCTTTGCATTAATTTGAATGACTGATTAAAAATACAGGTTGAGATATTACAGCTACTAATAATTTCTCCACATGGCTGGCTCTTAACGGATCGAGGGAAAATTGGGAATAAGGCTTTTTATCAATTTCCACAGACAGGCTTTGCCATAATCCTTTTATTTCATCGAGAAACATTCTTGTTTGTAGACATTTTATTTGTTTAACAATTTCCCTCTTTTTCTTAATCTTTTCAGTAATTATTTAATATTCTATAAATGTTTAAACTATTTTAATTCTTCTTAAGAATTATTCTCTTTCACTTTGTCCTTTTCCCAGTGAGCTTCAGCTCCTTTCCAAGCCCTTCAGCCTGTCCTGCTGACCACCCCTGGTATTGCCAGCTCCCATTCAAGCCTCAAAATTAGGAATATTTTCTTCTGGCTTCCCCCAGTACATTGTTTGTTCTTTATCTGCTTTTATGAACTCATTTGGCACTTGACTTCCTGGCCTCGTGGTCAGAATTGAACACTTTTTTGTCTTTTGTAATCCCTCACCAGCTCATCCTGCAGCAGTTTTACAGTTTTTAACTTCCTTCAGGTTCTATAGCTGAGAAAATAAGCAGAATATTGAGTAGGGAAAGAGATGTTTCATTAACACCAGCACTGACATCACAAATATATCTTCTAATTGCTCCTCTAAAGGTGAAATCAATAGCTGGGCTGAGACGTTTCTAAAAAATGCCACGTGCCATTTTTATTGGAGATGAATGTTGCTGAGAATTGGAGAGCTACTGTTTGCATGAGTGATTTGCCCAATTTGCTGCGTATTACTCATAAATCCGGGAAGGGAAAAAAAAAAAGTGATGTTGAGCTCCTCTTACGAAAACAAGGCATTAGGTCGGTGAGGGAAGGCAAACGTAACAGATGAAAGCCATTAGAGCTGGCTGGGCTTCTGCTGACTTCCTCCCATGGAAATTCCACTTTACCAGCTTGGAGAATCCATCTGCTCCCGACCCTGAGCTGCCTGCAGCGTTCCCGTGCCTGGTGGGAGAGGGAGAAGGATGAAGCACAAACCAAGGGAGGAGCAGGAGCTCTCCTCTCACACGGCACATTCCAAATTTGTGAAGACAACAAGGGAAACGTGGATGAAAAATTAAACTTCATCATTCTAATAAAGATTTGTAGGGAATGGGAATGTTTATTCACAGTGCTGTGGACACGTGGGGACTCCTTGCCCTTCAATGGACGTGTGTACCTCTGAGGAACCCCTGATCTTTTTTTTATTGCCTTTACTAATTTCCATATGTATAGAATTTTACAATAGGTTAATCTGTATTTATTTTACTGATTTCACATTACACTTACAGCTAGTTACACTTGTACTCAGTTTTTGTTAGAAAATACAGAAAGAACTCTTGGGTCACTCTGCCCTGTCTGTTTCAAGGTCTGAGGAGTCTTTTTTATTTTTTATCTTTTAGTGTGGATATTTGCATTCTTTCTCCCTAGCTAAAGTAGTTTTGCTATTGCTGCAGTTACTAGACTAAACAGCATATTTAGCAAGCTCAAAGTGGCACATTTTACCTAAATATAAATTGATTTCTACCCTGTTAAATTTTCACTCTGTCTCACAAGGCTGTGACAAGGTCAGCAGGACCCTGTGACAAGAAGCTCTGAGGTGGTTTGGAGCCCACCAGGGTTTGGAGCTCATCAGGGTTCGGAGCCCAGCAGGGTTTGGAGCCCACCAGAGTTTGGAGCACACCAGAGTTTGGAGCCCACCAGGGTTTGGAGCTCATCAGGGTTTGGAGCCCACCAGAGTTTGGAGCACACCAGAGTTTGGACCCCAGCAGGGTTTGGAGCACACCAGGGCTTGGAGCACACCAGGGTTTGGAACCCACCAGGGTTTGGAGCACACCAGAGTTTGGAGCACACCAGGGTTTGGAGCCCACCAGGGTTTGGAACCCACCAGGGTTTGGAGCACACCAGAGTTTGGAGCACACCAGAGTTTGGAGCACACCAGGGTTTGGAGCACACCAGAGTTTGGAGCACACCAGGGTTTGGAGCACACCAGGGTTTGGAACCCACCAGGGTTTGCTGCCGCCGTGTCCACCCTGTGCCCACAGCCTGACAGGGATGTACCACGGGAGGAGCCCAAACTCCAGCTTCTCCTGGCAGATGGAAGGAGGGGGTTCTGCAGAGCAGGACTGCTCAGCTGCCTGGCTGGAATGGGAATGGCCTTTAGGGAGGGTTAAAAATGCACACCTGGGGCAGGACTGCTCGGAGCTGGTCCTTAAACCTCTCCTGCCCAAAGCTGCCCGGTCATTTCCAGTGTCCAGCAAGGCTCTGGTGGTGAGTGGGAATGGCCAGGCTGGGGAGGTCGGGGCTGTGCCTGGCTGCCAGGTGGGTTTGGACGAGGGGAAGCTGTGTAACGTGCTCGGGAAGGAGGCAGCGGTGGGGCCTGAGGAGCAGGGGGCTGGCTGGAGCTCGGGAGGGCTTGGCTTGCAGAGGCAGCGTGGGGGCAGGCTCGGAGCTGCTGACCCAGCTCCATCACTGCTGACCTCTCCTTGTGGAGCCCCGCTGCCAGTTGTTCCATTTGGTTGTTTTGTGTTGCCTGAAACCACTCATTTCAGCACTTGCATAAATACTGCTCCTGCTCCAGAGACCTTAGGGCTTTCATTCCCGGCTCGGTGATTGCTGGTAAATGTCATTGTTTCTTGCATTGTGCAAATGCTGCAGAACGTGCTGTTCCAGCTTCCACAGGCAAGGTCAGGCTGCCATGACAAAGGGAATGTGTTCAGCCACACTAGTAAATGCAAGCTGGGCCTCCACGAACGGGGGAGCCACAACTGCTGACCCATGGGATGGAGGTGCAGAGTTGTCAGGATTTCCGTGGGATTGAGGCAGAAATTTCCCATCTAGGTTTTTTGTGATCAAGTCCTCTAGGAGGGTCTGTGTTTCTCCTGCTGGACAGCCCCTGATGACAAAGAATGGAAGCTGCAGCTCCTTTGCCAGAGCTGTTGGGTGCTGCTCTGATGCTTTACACTTCTAGCAGGACACGTTTGTGCTGCTGAACGACTGATGGCAGCCCAAGAACCAAACCAGGGCTGCTGGTTTGGTGTTTCCCGGTGTCCTGCAGAGCCAGGGCAGGCTGTCCCTGCTGCTGCACGCAGGGCTGTCCCTGTGGATGTCTTCTCCAGCCCCTCCTGAGCCCAGCAGCCAAAGCCAGCAGGGACCTTTGCTCCAACTCTGAATTAAATTGCCTGCACTGACACCAGCACTTTACACAGCTCTGAATCAGCGCCTCGATCCCTCCCCATTCTTAGCTGTGATTAAAAACACGTGTCCCCTAATTACGCTAACGAGGATGGTTAATTGGCACAGGGCCCCCTCTGTGTGTGCTGTTGGTGGCAGCGTTCAGGAGCACAGAGGGAGGGCAGAGGCTCCTGCCAGAATTCAGGGTGGCCCTGGGGGTGCAGCTGTGGGTGGAGGGCAGGGGGAGCTGGGGCAGGGCTGGCCCTGAGGTAAAATGGGCATTTTTGAGGTGCTGCTGACCTTTTCTAGTGCTGCCTTGCCAAAACTTGGATTCGAATCCCCAGGGAGGTGAAAGAGTTAAGGATTGGGTACCCGTTGTCCCAGCTTCACTTAATTTTAGAAAGAAAGGAGCAAGGTAGAGCCAGGAGCAGCTCTGAGAAGCACCTGCCTGCCTTTTGCTGTAGGAAAGGTTAAGTTTTGTTTTATCATCACTTGTGTTGGAGGCAGACTCAAAGATTTCTGTGGAGATCAAACCCCTGTCACGGTAACAGCTCTGCTCACACCTGGGACTGACATTCCCTTGAGGGAGAGCCTGCAGTCACTGAGCTCCCAGGAACTGGGAGAGGCTTTTTCTCATCAGTGCTTTCCTGGCAAGGACTGGGCCTTGTCACCAGAGCTTGTCACCAACCCCTGCACTAAATTAGATTTTTTCTTTTTGAAATAAATAAAGCTTTTGAACATGACAAGTTTGAAATATTCACAGTCTCCCTGTCTGGGATTTGCAGAGTCCTGCTAGAAATGTTGTTCCTGAGGATAACAGGGAGGGTGCAGGGCTGGAGCAGAGCCGTGGGCACAACAGAGTGACAAAAACAGAGTTTGGAGGGGCCAGCAGGGCCCTGGGTGAGGCGGCCCAGCTTGTCCTGTGGGGCAGGACTGGCATCCCCTGGGGTTAGTGTGGGAAATGTGGGAGCTGGCAGGGCTGAGGGGGCAGCGGGTGCAGCTGCTCTCCTGTCCCTCCGTGTCCTGGCTCCGGCCAGGCCGGCAGGATTGGAAATGCAGGTGAATCTCCTGGGCAGAAATGGGGGTGGCTGACTCCAGCTCAGAAGGCTGAAGGATTTCTTTATTATAACTATGCTATAATACATTAATTTACTATTTAAAGGAGATACTAAAACTGCAAACCTACTTTTTCTATCTGTCATATCTAACTCACAACTCGTGCCCCTCTCTGAGAGCCCAGCCCCAGGTGGGTTGGATTGGCCACCAGGCTCAAACAATCCTCACCTGAATCTAACTAAGTAATTACTTCAGGTAAACAATTCTCGAAACACATTCCACATGGGAAAATAAGGAGCAGGAGTATAAATTGTTTTCTCTTTCTTCCCTCTGTGAAAAGTCCTGAGAGAGAAGAACGTGCCTGCCCCACTGTAGGCCCTGCCCGTCCCAGGGGTCCCACAAGGGTTCCTGAAGTTACAAGGGATACTGGAGTTAGTCAGAAGGGCTCCTGGAGTTAGTCACAAGGGATACTGGAGTTAGTCACAAGGGATACTGGAGTTAGTCAGAAGGGTTCCTGGAGTTAGTCACAAGGGTTCCTGGAGTGAGTCAGAAGGGTTCCTGGAGTTAGTCACAAGGGATACTGGAGTTAGTCAGAAGGGTTCCTGGAGTTAGTCAGAAGGGTTCCTGGAGTTAGTCACAAGGGTTCCTGGAGTGAGTCAGAAGGGTTCCTGGAGTTAGTCACAAGGGATACTGGAGTTAGTCACAAGGGATACTGGAGTTAGTCAGAAGGGTTCCTGGAGTTAGTCACAAGGGTTCCTGGAGTTAGTCAGAAGGGCTCCTGGAGCTGTCTGGCTGCAGAGCTGGGCACAGAGGAGCCCCTGGCACAGCCAGGCTCCATCTGCAGCCTGGGCAGGGATGTTTCCCCTCAGTTTCTCTCCCCTGGTGCCTCAGGAACCAGGCCTGGCTCATCAAACCCTGCCTGGGGGCTCAGCACAGCTGATTTGTGCCTCCTTCCACCCCGTCTCCATCCCAGCACGAACATCAGCCAGACTGGAGCTGCTTTGCCCACGCTGCCTTTTGTTGGAGATAATAAAATTTGTTCTTTTGAGAGCAGTGGGTAGAGCCCAGAGGACACGTGGAGCATGAGGCAGCGCTGGGGGAATTTCAAGCAGCTCACGTCTCTGTCCTGGGGCTGCTCTGTCAAACTGCAGAGGGGACAGGGGAGATGAAACAACATGAAAGCACCTCGCTTTTATCAATTGCTTGTATCTGGTGCTTCAGGTTGAAGCCTTCCTGAGCAAATCTCTGGCTTTCATGCCAGATGCAATCACCTGCTTCCTTCCTTGGCTGGCTGCACAAACTTCAAAAGTCAGAGCTGGCTGTGCTCTCAGATCTGCTGGTGGCTGCGAGGGGCCACAGGGATTAATTCTGCTCAGCTGAGCAGGGCAAAAATCCCGAGCTCCTGAGAGGGGTTTGAGTAAACACAGCCCCGGTGCTTGGAACTAAGCCTGGGTTTAGCACTTTGGCTCCATCCCGCTCTGAATATATGAAATATTGCAAATGCCATGACACGGGGAGTGCTCTGATCAGCTCCATCCTGCTCTGAATATATGAAATATTGCAAATGTCACGACATGGGGAGTGCTCTGATCCCTGTGTCTCGCTGGGCTCCCAGAGCCCGTGCCTGGGAGATTTCAGCCTGGGGAAGGGCAGTGCAGCCATCCAAGGTTGTCCATTGGGGTTTCATTGCTTCTTTCTCGTCAGCAGTGCTGCAGAACCTTGGATCCCAAACTGAACCGGGGTTCCAGGTGTGTTTAATCTCTGCAGGGATGGGAGATCCAGGTGGGTTTAGTGCCTTATCTAAACTGCAGCCCTGAGGAGTGCTGATCTGAGCCCACAGCCTGTTCCACCTGCTGGCTGCTCCCAGCTGGAAACGCATCTCAAACCCTGCTCAAGTGACAGATTTGTCATCAAATCTACTCTGCTCTGTCTGGGCTGATAAGGATGCCACTCCATGGATCACTCGAGGAGAGGTGTCTCAGAGACAGAGAAAAGCTCATATTTCTGCTCACTGAGGTGTTGCTGACACAATTTAGCATGTGGTACCCAGCTCATTTGGAATTCAGCGCCGACTTCATCCGCATCATAAAGTGAATCCTGTTCTACAATTCCCTTGAACATTCTCTAAATGATGGCATCTGAAAACAAGCAGCGCAGTTTATGGGGTGGAATTGTGCTGCTGAAATGAATTCCTAGCTCTGTAATCCAGGATATCAGTCAGACACACACGGCCAGAGGGGCTGCAGGGATTCTCCCAGGCCAGAGGAGCAGGCGTGGTGAATAAAGTGGAAGTTTGGCCCTGAAAAAGCCATGTGAATTGAGGCAGGATTTGGGGGGATGTCTGTTTTCCCAGGCAGTACTTGTAAAAATTAAGGCTTTTCTTGTCTTCACTTCTAGTGAAACAGATCTCTGCTAGAATTCCTGGTTCTGATTTTCCACCTTGGACTGGTAGCACCAACCTCTGCCTCATTATCTTATCTCCACTGCTGCCACTTCCTTGGCAAGAGATCCTGGCCTAAAAAGCAGATGCAGAGCCACGGGTGGAGGCCTGCAGCATGTCAGATTTGTCATCTGATTTAGAACTTCCTGCATTTCAATAATTCAGAGGCACCAGAGCAGCAGAGTCGGGCAGTGGCTGCTTATCTGAGTCAATAAATGATGGGTAAATGCACTTTAAAGCTGGACCTGTAGTCCAGGTGTGTAAATCCCCCTCTGAAGCAGCCCTGGAGTTGTGGCTGGAACTTTCAGCCCTGCTCTGAGAGATGTGAGGAGCAGCCTTTCCACAGAGCTGTAGTGAAACACTGCCATGCTGGCAGCTGGGTTTCACAAAGTTTCCCATCTCATCTCTGGAAGGTGGAGGTGCACTGGGAGCCCCAGGCCTGGGGCTGAGCCCCTCTGGTCCCTGCCCCATGCAGGGAGAGCAGCTGGCTGCCCTGCAAACACTGCATCCCCGAGATGAAAGGGAAAAACAAAGAAATGAGGCATCACTCTGCTTTTCCCCTCCCTCCTCCATGCAGGGCAGCTCCAGGCAGCTTTGCCCGTGCAGTTTTGAATTTCTCCCTCCTGGAATCAGGCTTGGAAGGGACCCTAAAGCTCATCCCATCCCACCCTTGCCATGGGCAGGGACCTTCCAGTGTCCCAGGCTGCTCCAGCCTTCCCTTGGACACTCCCAGGGATCCAGGGGCAGCCACAGCTGCTCTGGGCAAGAACTTCTCCTGCCCTGAACTCCTGTGCCAGCTCCTCCCAGGCTGCCACCGTCCCTGCAGCCACCTGCAACGGGAGGGATTCGCTTGTTGGGTCAAACCCTGCTCCTCTGAACACCTCCTCCCACCTGGGGTGGGGAATAGCCACATTTAAACATCATTTTATAGCTCATTTCTAGTGCTTAGCACCTGTTGCAGCTGATTAATGAAGTGGCTGCGGGTTCTGGTGATATAAATTAGGATGATGAACACAGCTGCACTGAACATCACAGGCCAGGCTTAATTCCTAAGCTGCCCTAATTTTTTAACTGTGAAGGATTCAGTTTGACTTTTAAGAGTGTTGCACACAGAAGAAATGAAAGAATTAATCCCTCTAGCAGCGGAAAAAAAGGTAAATTTGCACATATTTGAAACGTCTCAGGTCTCATTTCTTAAACTCTGGATAATGTGGTCAGAGCATCTTCCCACAGATCCTGTGGGTAAACACCAGGATTGGATTTAATGATCAGAGTGCTTTAATTAATTAGTTTTCATATTCAATTTGCCTGTGGATACACGGCTGAGTGTCCTCCCCCCGCACCCCCAGCTCAGGAGGAAACAAACCTGGGAAATGCAGATTTAGGGATTTCTCAGCACCAACAGCCACTCCTGGAACTTTTATCAGGGGAGATGAACAGCCCCTGCCCCTGTTCCTGTGTCACATCCTGACATCCTCTAATGACTTCAAGCCTTTGTGAGCAGCAATGCCTCTGCCTTTCTGTATTTACATAGATATACACCCAGCCTGGAAATCAAATCTAATTTCCTGCCTGCTGAAACCATCTATAAAGGTAAATGCAGGTGCTGAGGTTTTTTTCTCTTATTCCCTTTCATAGTCATGATGCATTTCATGATTTCTTTGCTTTACAGCATCCTTTCAAATGACACATTTTATCAGTTCTCTGGGGAGTATTGATGTTTTGCCCTTTTAAACATGTCATTTGATTTTTTTTGATGTTCCTCTCTTACTCTCCATCTGTTTTCTTGTAATGCTTTCATTTGGTGGCAATTTTTCATTGAGTCCCCAAAGGTTTTTTTTAGGAGTTGCCTTGAGCTTCTTTTTTCCCCCCCTTGTGTTTGGAAATGTTTGACATATGACCCAATTCCTCCCGTGGGAGTGGGGCTGCTCCTGTTCTCCCCACAGCCTCATTTAGGGATTTCAGCACATTTTCCTGCCTTCAGCATCCCTGGGGATTCAATCAGAGAACAATTTTTAAAAGCAAACGAGGGGAAAAACCCCCGGTGATGTTT
Organism: Lonchura striata; assembly: GCF_050655825.1. Taxonomy (NCBI): domain Eukaryota; kingdom Metazoa; phylum Chordata; class Aves; order Passeriformes; family Estrildidae; genus Lonchura; species Lonchura striata. Next base: position 1,661,470 of record NC_140728.1, read on the forward strand.
TAGGTTGTGGCCAGGGTTTGTGAGGCTTTGGAGGGGTTTCCAGAAAACAAAAATAAAGGGAATTTGGGCTGTCAGAGAGCTGTGCTCCCCTGCTCCCCTCTGGTTTTCCTGTTCCTTTCCCAAAGCTCATGGTCGGATGCCATGGGGGGATTGTCCTTGGAATGAATTTGCAGAAGTTTCTTTGAGTTAGGGAGGGATTTTTGAGGGAAGCCAAGGTCTGAAGGAGCATCCCATGGTGAACTCCTTCCATAGGAGTTCTCCAGGGTTTGGAGGGCTCTGGACAGTTCTGATCTGGGGAGGTGCCAGGGATTCCTGACCTTGGAGCTGGCTGAATCAGCAAGTCCCTGCCTCAAACACAAAAATTCAGCTCCTTCAATCCTCTTTTTGAGTGAATCTAATCAAATCTGATTATTTAAAATTTCCTTATCACTGCTGTTGCTGGCCCAATTTTCAGCTGAACACCACAAACCACTGTGGAAATGTCAGAAATCCATGGAAAAGGCTCCCTGTGTGTGAATCCCTCATTTGGGCCCACCATGCCCATTATGGTTTAACAGGTTGGAGCAGAATTTTATGCCTGGACTTGTGAACACAGCCTCCAACTGTCTGCTGCTAAATAACTCCTCTGGAAATAAATCCCAAATTATGCTCAGCGTCTGAGCAGGGAGGCTGTGTGGGGATGAGATATTTCCCAGCTTGGCTGGGGCAGCCTGAGCTGATATTTTTCAGCAGTTTTGCATGTGCTGCAGGAGATATTTCGATCAGGCCCATCCATAAGCCCGGTATTATCTGGAGCAGCATTTCCAGGTCTGTTCCTATCAAGGATGACTTAAGGGACAGGGGATGTTCAGCTGCAGCAGCACAGCAGATGGAGCATTATTCCAGCCTGGATGGCAGGAGAACACAGAGCTCACCTCCAGACTCAGCAGATGTCAATTTATATTAACGAGCAGAGAGATAGATTTGATTTTCCTTGTAAGCTGTCTCCATTACAAAACATCTGCATACATTATACCCCATTCCAGATGTTTAAAATTAATGCTGTAGCAAACAGCTCCCATTTTTGCCTTTCGCTGATAATTTTTTCTGTCAGCACAGAAATGAGGTCTGATAAAAACGCGAGAGCTGCTGATGGGCTCGGTGTATTTGGGAGTCTATTACACCATCAATTGCAGTTCCACAGGCTGCTAAAAGCAGCAATAAGACAAGGCTGCTCGTCACATATTTATGAGCTTGTGAACCCTCCTGTCCCTTTTGTTATCCCTTCCCCTGGCAGTGCAGGGGCTGAACCTGAATTAATGCTGGAGGATGAGGCTCCGCTCTGCTCCATCCCTGCTGGTGCCTGGCACTGTGTAAATGTCACCCTGGACAAGGGGACAAGGACCTGTGTGCAAGGGGCCAGCGAGGTTGTCACATCTTCCCAGGAAATGGATGGAGCAGTAATGAGCAGCAGATCATCTCCTTTAATCTTAATGTCCTTTATATTTTTCTTTATCTTCACCACGATCTACAGATGAATTTCCTAAGGGTGCGACCCTAAATCTTCTGTCTGTAATCAGCTGTAAATCCTAAAGCTGGAGAGCCTCTGGTTGGCCTCAGAAGAGCTTTTCGTGGGAATAGGCAGGGTCTGAAGAATGGCTGGGGAGTATTCAAGGAAGAATTGCAGCCATCGATCTGGAGAGGTTTTGTGGCATCTTCCACTCCTCCTTCTCCAGAGCTTTTCCTGTGGCAGGGCTGGGTGGGACCTGCTGGGAGCAGAGAGCTCCTGCTCACTGTTCATGAGGAAGAGTTACCAAGGGATGAAGAGCACCCAGGGGAGTGGGGTGAAGGGGTTTGGATGTTCACAGGGAATCCCAAGAGGGTTTGGGTTGGAATGACCTTAAATCCCATCCTATCCCATGCCTTGCCACAGGCAGGGACACTTGGCTGTGCCAGGTTGCTGCAGCCTGGCCTGGGGCACTCCCAGGTGTGTTTATGGTCCTATCACACATGGATATGTGCACATTTGGTTTTTGGGGTTGGAACTAGGTGAGCTTTAAGGCCCCTCCCAGTCCCCACCCTCCTGTGATCCCATGGATTCTGTATCTGCACATTCTGGACGTATTCGGGCACGGAAGGTCCCACCCCAGACCCCTGGAGCAGCTCACAGCTCTCACTGGTGCCTGGTCTCCAGCTGCTCAGGTGTTCTCTGGGTGCCAATTCACTCCTGGTCAAATGAATTTGGCTTTTCCTGGCCTAAAGGAGGGATGTGCCTTCCCCAGGGGCAGCCTGGCACAGCGTCCTGGAGTAGGCCAGGAGAAGAAATATTTCTGTGTTTAATTTAGTGTGACTTGATTGTTGGCTCAATTGCAGGGCAGCAGCACACCCAGAAAATCACACAAATCCTTCCTTGCCATGTGGGGGAGAGCAGGGATGGACACGGGAGTACATTAATGTTCATTCTCCCTGGGAATCAATAGGAATCTGGATTTTATAAATGGCTCTGCTAAACACAAGAGAAAATTCATGGAGTGGAGATAGAAAGAAGCAGAGAATGAAAAGGCAGCTAAATTCCTTTCAAACAACCGATGATTATCAGATCCTTGGGAAGCACATCCAGTGGAGGCCAGGAGCAGGAGGCTCCTGCTTTTATTCCAGCAGGATGATTGCATTACCTATGCAGGGCCTGCTGTCCCCTCAGCCCCAGGTACAAACCTGCTCCTTGTCAGCACCTGAAAATGGCCCTGGGGGAGCTCAGAGGCTCCAGGAGAGCTGGGTACGGTCTGGGGTGTTCATCAGCAATGGAACGTGGCATAAAAGGATAACAGAAACAGGATGGTATAGGAAAGCCCAAAGCAACCCAAATATTTGGGAGAAGAGGACAGGGAGGGGGGTTCACAGGTGAGTTTGGTGGGACTAAGATTTAGTGGGATTTGGAACATTTTAGGGTTGAATTTGGAAAATTTTTGGGTTGACAGGGAAGAGAGGTGGGAGAAGACAGATTTATGGAAGAGAGTGATGATGAAAAAGAAGCAGGAGAATAAAAGGTGAAAAGAGGGAAATGGCAAGCTGAAACAAAAATCAAATCAGGCAAAAGATCAAGGCCAGAGTAAAGTGGAAACCCATCAGGATAACATTTCCTGCTGGAGCTGCTGCCCTGGGAGGACTCGGGGCTCTGTTTCACTGCTGACACTCCAAACTCGCTCCCCTGCAGTGCTGGAGGGTTTTTCCTCCTCCCAGCAAAGCCAGGAGAGAGGTTTGGAGACACAGAGCGGGTCTGGCTGGGTTCTGCCAGCCTGGTGGAGCAGGACGGGCAGGAGCAGCACTGCCAGACCTGCCAGGCTTTCCTGCCTCTGCTGGATCCAGCCTGGGAGGCTCAGCCTGGATTCCAGCTGCTCTGGGCTCTGCCTCTGTGTCCCAGCAGCACAGAAAAGGTTCTTTTGTCCCCAGCACGATGGGAACATTTGCTGGGCTCAGCTCTCTCAGGGCCTCTGCTGTGGCTCTCTGCAGCGACCCACGGGGTGAGGATGGATGGCTTCAGTCAGGACAGAGAGGATTTCCTTTAGATTCTCTCCATTTGCACTCGTGGCTAATTACAAAGGCCAGGGGGGTCACGGGCACGTGGAAAACCCGAGGTACTCCCCAGCCTGTGCCACCAAGGCAGGAAGTTTGCCAAGACAAACGATGCTGTTCCCTGCAGGCCCCGGATTGTTCAGCTGGACGATGCCAGCCGAGCCCACGGCCGAGGACCGAGATGGATGGAGCAGAGCAGAGAAGGACAGGAGTTGTCAATCCTCTGGAGAAATGGGCCAGCAGGGTGGAATCTGCATTCTGGAGCAATGCAGGACCTGCAGGGAGGATGCAGCTGCCGAGGAGGAGCAGGGCAGCCCGGGCTGAGCTGCTGGGGCACAGCAAGGTTCGGGAGCCCGGGGTTCCCCGGAGACGGGGGCAGCTGATCCCTGAGGCAGCAGCACATCTCCCCAGTCTTTAATCATTATCCCGAGAGCGCAAAGCAGCTCCAGACACACACCAGGCTCACTGAAAGACTTGTCAAGACTGAAAGGGTAATTCACAAATTCACTAAAATTCCCTGCTCCACTGAGCAATGTGACAGCTCTGCCGACCGCAGTAACATTTCTATTCAAACTGGCTTTGGTGCTGGAGCTATAAATATCCCTGCAATATTTCCTGCTTCAGAACATAAAGACAGCTTTACAGTGCTGATAAAATAGAAATTACTTTCTCTCGGAGGTCTAGCTGGAATTTTAATGTCTGTTTTGCAATAAAGCAGCTCCTCCACAATTCGATTTGAGGGAAAGAAAACAAACGGTCTAATTTAGTTACAGTAATGACTCCTTTTGGATTGTTGGCCACAGCTGAGTCTGGGCTGCTGAAGTTTGTACTGGTGAGCACGGAGATGATTTTTATTGTAATATGAATCCTTTTAATCCTTTAAATGTATAGATACACACAGCCCTGCTTAATTACAGCTAGGGAAGAACAAGGCCCTGAAAGTAAAAGGTCATTAAAGTTTACAACCTCTGACAGTGCTCCTGGAGAAATTGTTACAGCTGTAAAGCTGGTGACCAAAGATGACCTGGATCAAAAAGGCTTCTTCTGTAGAAAAGAGAAATTGCAACTACTGGGCTCATCAGAGCTGCCTTTAATTATCCATTAATGTCACCCAGGCTCTCGTTAGCTCCTTCAAAGGAAAAGGAGAGAGTTTTGTCCAGAGTTTTGTTTTGCATGATAGCTGGGAAGAGACCTGGAGCTGTTAAATGGGGAAGGGAGTGAAAAACAACGAAAAATAAGGATTCTTCATTCGCACCGTGGCAGAGGTGGAGTGTCCTGGGCACGGGGACAAGGAGGGGCTGGAGCACCGAGCTCAGGTCCCGGGGGCTGGAGGAACCTGGGACAGTGGAGGAACCTGGGACAGTGGAGGAACCTGGGACAGTGGAGGAACCTGGGACAGTGGAGGGGCCCTGCCCGGGCACTGGATGGGCTTTCAGTCCTCCCAAGCCCCAGCAGCCTGATTTTCTGATTGCTGACCTCCCCTGAACTTCACCTTTGCTCTTCCTGCAGAAATCCCTTTCCTCCCTGGGGTGGCCCTGCTTTGGTCTGAAAAAGATGAAGCGGCTGCAAATAAGACAAAACTCGGGGAGAAGTGGCAGAGGCAGGGCACTGTGTCACTGACTGACAACACTGAGAGCAGAAATTTTGTTTCTCCTTCTCTTCTCTGCTGGATTTATTTGTTTGTGGTTTAGTCTGAGCTCTCCTTGCGTGCCTGTGAAATGCCTAGCAAGCTTCCAGGGCTGCATAAATAAATAATAACTATTTAGAATCTTCTAAAAGATACATAAGTGTATTTCTTTTCATAGACCTAAAGCTAATGGAAACCTCTGAGTTTTTATTTCAATGACAAAGCAGCCCTGGAGCAGCTGCGTGGGACTCGAATGGAATCAGCTGCAAATGTTAGACACTATTTCCTTTAAAGAATTAGAATTTATGCTGATTTATAGATATTTAAAGGAAAATAAATCCCTGTAGATTTTTTTTTTATTTATTCCAAAAGGGGACGTGTGATGATGGCTTCCACTGCTGCAGGACAATGTTACAGCAGGCTCCTAGAAGTTCTGCTGTCACACAGCTGGGGAAAGGAGGGAGATTTTACAACAACCTGTTGACTTCTGTGCCCGAGGAGTCCTCAGTGAAACCCAGCACTAAGTGGGGAAGGACAGGAGAAATCCTGCACAATTCCCTGCAAAAGCATCTCCCTGTGCAGGGCATCCTGCAGACACAACGTTGGTGGATGGCTTTTGCTCTGGAAAGCTTTAAACCATCCAGATAAATACTAAACTCTGGAAAAGGCATTTTTTCTGTTGAAGAAATATCAGGAAGGATCTGGCAGAGTTGTTATTTCTGAAGGGAAAAGCTTTTATTCTCGAGGATAAACGATTCCTTTGGGGCATCATTCCTGCTCTGCCTCTCAGGGCCCACAGGCTGCTCCCAGGGTGCCAGCACTGAGAGCCAAAGCCAAGCAGAGCTCCCAATTGCAGGGAAATCTGACTAAATGGGCACCTGAACCTCCCTGGAAAAGGTTTCAACATCTGTGGGTGAAGAGGATTGCCAGGAAGGAGGATGGGGCACAAATGTCTGATGGGGAGGAGAAAAAGCCACCAAGAGCTGATTTGCTTTTCCAGGGTCATCCCAAAAGGATGCCAGAACCTGCCCTGTAGAATCTAAACACACCCAAGTGTTACAGCCTTAAAAGGGGAGGATAAATAAATAAATACAGAGTATTTGATTGAAATCTGTCTTGCTCACGCCTTGGCAAACACAGGCGTCGTCCCAAACTGGACTTGCAAGTTCAGGGTCCCAGGAAGCAGCCGTGGCAGAGGAGTGAATCCTGCTTTTCCTGCCAGCTCCCCTGCACGTGGATGTTCCAGGCAATCCAGCCACAATTGCTTTTAGATCACACTCCATCCCACAGTAAGTGGCAAATCATCGCTGCTTCCTCTGACACTCAGTGTAATAACATTAACCATGATGAATTTCCCTTTACTGTTCCTGTGGCCTCCATACATTATCCCAGCTGAATTCCATTGCAATGGAGCACTAATTAATGTCTGCTGCTTATCAGGGGGTGCCCACTTCTCCCTTCCATCCCGCTCTGATTCTTGGGGAATTACACACGGGAATGCTGCAGGAACTCCCACTGGTGCCAGGGAATCTCCATAGGGTCAAAAAGTCAAATTTTGGTTCTGGTGCCATACTTATATCAAAACAAGACAATTTTTTTCCAAACTTAGCAGTAAAACGAGGTTTGTCGAGGAGCTGAGACCATTTTCAAGTGTGGTTCTGTGAAGAATTTCCTTGTTAGCTCTCCAGAACCTTCCCAGTTCAGTTTCGTGCACTCCTTAGCAACACTGGGCCTACAGAGTGGGGTTAAAAAGCCACAAACGCCCAGTTCTGGCTGAAACGAAACCCAAGGGTCAGCTCCAGCATTTCCAGGCTCACTTTGGAGGCTGTGACCCCCCAAAAACGCAGCAGAGCTCAGCTGAGCCTCTGGCTTTGCAGGGTCTCGGTGCCAGGGGAGGCGATTCCAAAGCACCCGGAGGATTCCCTTCCCTGGGTGGTGGAATCAGCGCGTCCGAAGCAGAGCTGGCTGAGGATTCCCTTCCCTGGGCGGTGGAATCAGCACGTCCGAAGCAGAGCTGGCTGAGGATTCCCTTCCCTGGGCGGTGGAATCAGCACGTCCGAAGCAGAGCTGGCTGAGGATTCCCTTCCCTGGGCGGTGGAATCAGCGCGTCCGAAGCAGAGCTGGCTGAGGATTCCCTTCCCTGCGCGGTGGAATCAGCGCATCCGAAGCAGAGCTGGCTGAGCATCCCCCCAGCTCGGAGGGATGCAGGAATCCCCGGCTCCCGCAGGATGCAGGATGCTGCTGCAGCTTCATTTGCGGGTTTAATTAGTCCCTGCTCCTCGGAGCCGTGCTGCCACAAGATGTCATCCTTCCGACAGCTCTGCGTGCCGCAGCCCGGGCCGGGGCCGCCCGGGGCACCCCGGGGACCCCGGGAGCAAATTCCCTTTCTGCCGGTGCCCGACCCCCGCCAGCCTCGGCTCGGCTGGGACGGGCTTTCTCTGCGAGAAACAAACCCATTCCTGGCAGCGAGAGTTCCACCCTGCCAACGACTCTAATAAGCATAATTTAAACCTGTGGTTTTCTTTTTACGGCAGCTTCATATTCGGTGTTTTATATTCCAATTTTCCACCTTTTAGTCGTGCTTCTTCCTCATTCTGCTACGGAGCTCTATCACAAATGGGAGGGCAATTACCAGGCGAGCATGTAGTTCTTTAATTGAAACACTTAGAGGTGTACACTTAAAAACTATAAAGACTTTTATGGAATGGCAGTGCCTTAATAGGCTCCCGTGTATGTACATTGTAATGTAATTCCGTACCCTGTGAGCATTGCTGGGGGAAGCTGTTAATTTATGGTTCCCAGGAGCAATAAAGCAATAACAGTAATCGAGAGGTGCAATATTCCCTGCTTAGGGGGCATTTATGGGTGGGTATTAAAACTATAAATACATCAACACGCCGCAAAACCGAGCGTAGAAAATGAAAGATAAGCTCTTCCTCCCTTTCAAATGGGGGTTTTCCAGCAGCCTGATGAACTTATGGTTGCTATCAAGTACCAGAGCTCAGCAGGGACTGGGGAGGAGCAAGGTGACCAAGTGACCCCTCCCTGTCCCCAGGTGTCCTCAGTGTCCCCGGTGTCCCCAATGTCCCCAGTGTCCCCAGTGTTCCCAATGTCCCCAATGTCCCCAGTTTCCCCAATGTCCCCAGTTTCCCCAATGTCCCCAGTGTCCCCATGTCCCCAAGTGTCCCCATGTGTCCCCAGTGTCCCCAGTGTCCCCAGTGTTCCCAATGTCCCCAATGTCCCCAATGTCCCCAGGTGTCCCCAATGTCCCCAATGTCCCCAGGTGTCCCCAATGTCCCCAGTGTCCCCAATGTCCCCAGTGTCCCCAGTGTCCCCAGTGTCCCCAGTGTCCCCAGTGTCCCCAGTGTCCTTAGTGTCCCCAATGTCCCCAGTGTCCCCAGTGTCCCCAGGTGTCCCCAATGTCCCCAGGTGTCCCCAGTGTCCCCGGTGTCCCCAGTGTCCCCAGTGTCCCCTCAGCAGCTGGCGTGCAGAGCCATTCCTGGGACGCAGCTTGACAGGCTGGGTACAAGCAGCTGATTTGCAGCGAGCTGCAGGAGCAGGGGTGACAGGGAGGGATAATTACCTTGTCTGCAGCAGGCTCCGGGCAGGCACGCTGACATTTCACAAACCCAAACGCCTTTGTTGTGTTGTGATTGGGAAAAGAATGGAGGGCAGAGCCCCTGACACTGCAGACTGCCAGCAGCTCCTCGGGAGGGCTGGCAGAGCCCCTGGCCCGCCAGGAAGGAGCTGCTGCTGCTGGAAATGCTCTGCCCTGGAGCCCAGCTCAGCACAGCAGCTGGGAGTGGGCTGGGGGCCAGAGCCGAGGTTTTAATCCGGGCACTGCACGAGTTCCTCTGGATTCCTCTGCTCGGCCCGTGCCAGTGCTGAATTCCCATGGAGTGTGTGCCAGGCTGTCCCTGGCTGTGCCAGGAGCGCCCCGTGCTCTGCTCAGGTGTGCCCTGCTCAGCCTGGCCGGCAGGTGCAGAGCCTCGTGCTGCTGGGACTGTGACCTCGCAGGCAGGGCTGCTGTGTCTGCAGGGAAAGGTCAGGTACTCACCTCCACCTCCCACAGTCCTGGAAAGGTTGGCTTGGAAAGGACCTTAAATCCCAGCTCATCCCACCCCTGCCGTGGGCACGGACACCTGGCACCATCCCACGCTGCTCCGAGCCTCCTCCAACCTCTTTTCTGCCTCATCCCTGGAAAACGAGCTTAAAATGAAGTGTTTGTTTCAAGTAAAGGTTCTGTGAGTACAGACTGGTTTTAATATTCCAACAGAGCTTTGAGACCTTCTAGAACACACTTGTTTCCGTCAGCAGCTTTTCCCTTTTCCCTTTTCCCTTTTCCCTTTTCCCTTTTCCCTTTTCCCTTTTCCCTGTTCCCTTTTCCCTTTTCCCCGTTCCCTGTTCCCTTTTCCCTTTTCCCTTTTCCCTGTTCCCTTTTCCCTTTTCCCTTTTCCCTTTTCCCTGTTCCCTTTTCCCTTTTCCCTTTTCCCTGTTCCCTTTTCCCTTTTCCCTTTTCCCTTTTCCCTGTTCCCTTTTCCCTTTTCCCTTTTCCCTTTTCCCTGTTCCCTTTTCCCTTTTCCCTTTTCCCTTTTCCCTGTTCCCTTTTCCCTTTTCCCTGTTCCCTTTTCCCTTTTCCCTTTTCCCTTTTCCCTTTTCCCTGTTCCATTTTCCCTTTTCCCTTTTCCCTTTTCCCTGTTCCCTTTTCCCTTTTCCCTTTTCCCTGTTCCCTTTTCCCTTTTCCCCATTCCCTGTTCCCTTTTCCCTTTTCCCTGTTCCCTTTTCCCTTTTCCCTTTTCCCTTTTCCCTTTTCCCTTTTCCCTGTTCCCTTTTCCCTTTTCCCTTTTCCCTGTTCCCTTTTCCCTTTTCCCCATTCCCTGTTCCCTTTTCCCTTTTCCCTGTTCCCTTTTCCCTTTTCCCTTTTCCCTGTTCCCTTTTCCCTTTTCCCTTTTCCCTTTTCCCTTTTCCCTTTTCCCTTTTCCCTGTTCCCTTTTCCCTTTTCCCTTTTCCCTTTTCCCTGTTCCCTTTTCCCTTTTCCCTTTTCCCTTTTCCCTTTTCCCTGTTCCCTTTTCCCTTTTCCCTGTTCCCTTTTCCCTGTTCCCCATTCCCTTTTCCCCGTTCCTGGCGAAGGCTGCCAGCTCTCCGTGCCCTCTCAGCTGAGGTGCCCCAGGAGCACAGAGCTCAGGAGGAGCCGGGAGCTGCAGCACAGACAGCTCCCAAGGAAAGCAGCCACGTCAATAAATGCCCAGCAAACCTGCCTCGCTGGCTGCAATCTCCTCGCAGCGCTGCTGCTCCCTCCGTGCCTTCAGGAGCACATCCAGGAGCTGCTGCCCCGCTCCGGCACAGGCTGGCATGGAGGCCGTGCCCAGGCAGAGCCAGGTTTCACCAGGAGCCAGCTGCCTGGCACCAGCCCTGCCAGCTCAGCAGCTCCGGCTGCTCTCCCCGAGGGCTCCGTTCACCTCCTCTCCGAGAGAGACAGGGGGAGAAAATTCCATCTGTTACAGCTCAGAGCGAGAAGGCTCCGGCGCTGCGTGGGCACACGGCTGCATAGCTAATTTCTGGTTTTAGGAAGCACTTGGGGAGCGTTCATTCTCCTTTTATTGTTGTTCTCTCCTCACAAGCGACTGTATTTCACCTCCTCTGGGATGCCCAGCCAGGATTTCTGAGCTGAGCGATGCCAGGGAGGTGTTTGGGACCACAAATCCATCCTGGAAGATCTGTCCTGAGGTGTGGGGGGACACCTGCTTCCCCACCTCCCTGACAGGAGGATGCAGCCAGCAGGGACCAGGTTCTGAAGAGCCTTTGAGGGAATCCTGGGGGCGTCCAGTGAGGAAAAAATCCTAAATTCGGTTTACAAAGAGGACATTTTACAGGATTCCTCACAAAAAAGGGTTTGGGCCAAATGCCTTCCATCTCTCCGCTGCTGGCTTTGTTTCTCCGGGTATAGTCAGACCTCAGATTGAATAGCAAGTGGTTCTGCTTTATTTGTTTTTATTGCTGCCAAAAGGGAAAAAAAAATAAGTCAGAGTAAACAGTGGGATGTTTGCAACCTCCTCACATTAGGCAGATTGAATCAACTGGCTCGAAGTTGATTGTTTTCCTTCAGATCAGTCATTGCGTTTGTATTTATTTGATTTTATGGATGTAGAACTGGGACTTTTGTTTTGTCTTGGGTTTTTTGGTGGAGTGTTTTGTTGTTTTTGGTTTTTTTTTTTTTTTTGCAATCATGACTTGTGGTGAAGGAAATGGGAGCAGGGACAGCTCCAGCTCCCATCCCTGTGGGACACAGCTCCAGCTCCATCCCTATGGACACAGCTCCAATTCCCATCCCTGCCCAGCCCCGCAGGGTGTGCAGGATGCCGAGCCTGGCACAGCAGCGGGCAGGGATGCAGGAGCTGCTCGGAGGGATGCAGGAGCTGCTCCGAGGGATGCTGGAGCTGCTCGGAGGGATGCAGGAGCTGCTCCGAGGGATGCAGGAGCTGCTCCGAGGGATGCAGGAGCTGCTCGGAGGGATGCAGGAGCTGCTCCGAGGGATGCAGGAGCTGCTCGGAGGGATGCAGGAGCTGCTCCGAGGGATGCTGGAGCTGCTCCGAGGGATGCAGGAGCTGCTCGGAGGGATGCAGGAGCTGCTCGGAGGGATGCAGGAGCTGCTCCGAGGGATGCAGGAGCTGCTCGGAGGGATGCAGGAGCTGCTCGGAGGGATGCAGGAGCTGCTTGGAGGGATGCAGGAGCTGCTCCGAGGGATGCAGGAGCTGCTCCGAGGGATGCAGGAGCTGCTCGGAGGGATGCAGGAGCTGCTCCGAGGGATGCGGAGCCACCGTGACCAGCAGCACCGAGGCTGATCCTCTCTCTGCCGGAATTCCCAGGGGATTCCCTGCCTGGGGAGCAGGAAGGGCTGCGGGGCCGTGGCGAGGGGCAGGAGCAGGGCTGGGAGCTCCAGGGATGGGAATTCCCTCCTCTCTCCCCACTTCCACTGCCCAGGACTCCATCCGCGCCCGCATGGCAAAAGCAATTCCCGGGGGACTTTGGCCCTGTCCACCCTCGGTTCCCCACCCCGAGGGCTTTTCCCTCTCTGGAATTCCCCTGGAATTCCTAAACGCTGCCTAGAGAGCAGGACTGCCTCTCTCCATCAGCGTGCACAGCCAGGGCTCCCCTGAGTTACATTTTTTGTCCCTTTTTCCCTTCCCTGGCAGAATTGTTGCAGCTCTCAGAGCACAGGGGAGGGAAGCAGCACCCACGAATTCCCGAATATCCCTGGTGCCGTCTCAGGGACTTGCAGCTCCAAAATCCCACTTTTTCCTCCCCGCTTTTCTTAGAAGGCAAAAGAAGTTCGAGTCGTGAGCAGGGGAGGAGTAAAAAAAGTGAATGTGGGGGTTTTTCATGCCTCACAAATGCAAACAGGTTGTGGTTATTCCCTGTATGCAAGGGCATAGGAAGTGCAAGAACACTCATTAATTATGTATAATGCTCGCGGTTCAGTTGCCAAAAAATCGTATTTTTGGATATTGTTCACCAGAATATGACTTTAACCTACTGTCACCATTCTTTTGCGCGTTGTGGTGTTTTAATGAACATATGGCACCGCATTAGCTCATGCCAGCCCCTGATTTGCTAACCAAGTTGGCTTCCCAGTCGCTGCAGTGGGCATTGTGTGCACCACAAACCCGCTGAATATTGAAATGTTCAGGGGAGGGCCAGTGGAGCTGCTCGTCCTTTGCAGACCCGGCTGGAGGGACCATTCCCACCCCAGCCTTCAATTAAATCCATCTGCAGCTCCTGGTGCCCCCCAGCCCATTCCCAGCTCCCAGCAAGGAGAAAATCTGTTGGTCTCTGAAATGTCTTCAGACATCACAGCTCCACGTGAGCATCTTCAAAGGATCTGCCTTTTCCCCCCTGCCACAGAACATTGTTTGAAAGCTGATCTCATAATTGTATCGATTTCTTTTTTTTGGTTCCCTGCGTCAAAGCACTTCTTTAATCAAAAGTAAATTATGTAAAGGCCATTAGGGTCAGCCCAGCCAGCAAAATGAAAACTGCAATACATCATTTATTTGTAAATGTCAGTGAAATCTGCAGATCAATATCCTGCCCAATGTGATTGATATTTATTATTTCATGGAACTCCTGAGGCAGCTGCAGGGCCGGGGTGGCCCAGGTTGGGGCAGGGGAGGCTGGGGACACCCCTGGGGCTGTCCCGTGCCAGGGTCAGTGACAAATCTTTGTCCCTGCCTGTGTCCCTGTGTGCAGGATCCCCGTGTGGCCCCTGCAGAAGGGCCCAGTCCCAGCTGGAGCTGCCTTTTCTTGTGGGGCTTTTCAGCAGACAGCAAACGCTGAGTTCCAGGTGGGTGCAGCCATCCCTGCCCGTGTGCCACCCTGCAGACCCCAAACCCCAACACCCCTGCTGAGCCCGGGCTGGCAATGGGGCACTCAGCTCCAGGCTGTCCAAATCCATCTCGTGGCAAAAACTCAACATTTTGTGATGGTGGGAGCCCTGCTGGGGCTGGGTGGGAGCTGGTTCCCCCTTAGATGGGCTTGATCCTTCCGTGGCAGCTGGAAACTTGGCCTGGGGCACTCCTGGGTGCATCCAGGGCAGGAGCTGTCGCTCTCCCAAGGGTTAAACCCCACGTGCTGTGCTCTGCTCTGGTAATGAAGGCATTTCGTCATGTAAAAAAGCAATCCTGGGGTAATAAAGGGGAAAATTGCAGGGAATTCTGGCTGGATGGCAAAGCAGGAGCTCCTGGCAGTGTCAGGAGTATCTGTCCATCTTTTATAGACTTGTGCTGGCCCTTGAGGGTCAGTGTTATCCCTGCGAGAGGAAATGAAGGAGGATATAACAGCAGATAGGATCTGAGCACTGCTCTCGCTCTTAAATATTCAAAAGAACCTTATGAGGGATGGGATTCAAATGGGGAGATTTTGCTGATGCTCTGTGCAAAGCTGTAAAACAACAATGGGCTGTGCTGGTGGTCAGACATGGGGCTGCAGGGGAAGGAAGGGGGTCCTGCCCGGCCTGGGCCCTGCTCCCCTTGCTTCCTGCAGGAAAATCCCCTCTGCCCCTCTGCCCGTCTGCCCCCTCTGCCCCTCTGCCCCTCTGCCCCTCTGCCCCTCTGCCCCCTCTGCCCCTCTGCCCCTCTGCCCCTCTGCCCCCTCTGCCCCTCTGCCCCTCTGCCCCTCTGCCCCTGGCTCTGTGCCCAGGAGAAGGGGACAAGCCGAGTTCCTGCTGTGCCAGACCGTGTCAGGGTTTTCTTCACTGCCCTGGGGTTTGGATGGATTTAGGGCCGGGCTGGGGGGTGCCCCATCCCAAATCCCAGCCATGGAGTTGGGGTGCACTGGGCTGAGCCTGGTTTTGAGCGAGGCAATTTCAGCTGCCCAGGCCGGTTCGTGTTTCCCCGGCCGCACAGCCCGAGGCTCTCCCGCAGCCCGCAGGGAAGGAGGGAGGGAGGCAGGGAACGTTCCCAAAGTGTCCCGAGCCCCCCTGGCTGTGCCCTCGCTGTGCCAGGACCTGGTGCGGGTAAATCCTTGACCCCACAGCCCCGAGCCCCAGCACGGGGAGCGGCGGGGCCGCATGCGGTGAGAATTCCCAGCGCATCCTGGGGATGAGCGGGAGCTGCGGGCATCCCGGGGATGGTGCACAGCCTGGCACAGCCTGGCACAGCCCGGAACACCCGCTGAGTGCCCGGGGCATCAGCCGGGAGCTGGCACGGGCTCCTGGGGATCCGCAGCGGCAGCGCCCGGCCGCGCTAATTGCGGCGCGGTTAATGAAGGCGGACGCGGAGCGGCTGCTCCCATTAAAGCGCGGAACGATTCCCTGAGCTCGGGATGGCCCCGCCGGGCAGGGCAGCGGGGCTGTGGGGTGCTTCGGGGCCCAGCTCCCCTGCTCACCCAGCCCTTGTCCCGCCGGGGCTCGGCGCTCAGCCCCGGGGACGCGCGGACCGCGCCGGGACTGCTCAGGGGGACGGAGCGGGGCAGGACGCGGAATTCCCACCCAGCCCTGCCCGTCCATGGAAACACCTCCACAGAGCTGCCTTCCATCCCTCACCGGCCAGCGCTCCCAAAAATCCAGCTGCTCCCTCACCTTGCCGCAGGGATGCGAAATCCCCGTCAGGATGGGTGGGAAATCCATAGGGGCGGGTTTGGAGGTAACAGAGCTTGGCCTGGCAGTCAGGGAATTGTGGTGCATTTTTCCCTAAACCAGTTTTCTCTAAACCAGGTTTAACTCCATGTGAGAGCCAAGAATCGCAGCTCTCAGTTCTGCAGCCATGGGAGGGGAAAGTCTTGGTGCTCCATAGGAAAAATTCTGCAAGGCAACTTCCAATCCCTCTGAAAATAGAGAAAAAGGGAAGAGGGTTAAACGCCTCAAATTGTGATTCCACTTGGGATAAAGCATTAAGAGTTTCCATGAAGTTATCATTTAAAAAAGAATAAAGATTTGAGAACAGCTTGGCCTGGAACAATATTTCAGGCATGGCTAGCTGTTAAAAATAAGCTAATTCAGAAGAGCCGCATTTAAATAAATATAATGCAAAGACATAATGGCACAGATAATAGTTTTGAATGGGGAATTCTAATGACTTCGAGGGCATTTTACAGGGCAATTAATACACATGAAAATGCTGCTCTATTCAACTGATGGAAAGAAAGGAAAATAAAATAAAATAAAGCCGGCAAAAAGAGAAAGGGAGATGGTTGTGACTGGCAAAAATAGGGTTTGATTTTCTTTTCAATAGGATCACTGCTTACAAACATAATAAAAGGAAAAATAAGCATGTCAGGTTCTATAATGTGCCTCGTGAAATCCCCAATGATTAGTTTCTAAAGAGGGGCAATTAGGAGCCTTTTGCATATGCATGTGACTTCTGCGGAGCGGGGCTTCCTCCGCTCCCTTCTTCCCCGCTCTCCATCAACAGGCTAAAAATACACAAATACACCCAAAAAGGCACCTCCAGCATCCCGCAGCATCCTCATCCTCCCGGCCTCACGGGAGGGGAGCAGAGCCCGGCAGGGCGATGGAGCCGAGCTGCCCCTGCTGACAGCCGGGAGCCCCCGAGCCCCTCCCGGGTGGGAATTGGGGCTGGGGTCCCCGCGGCGCAGCGAGGGGAGCAGCAGGGCAGCACAGCCACGTTTGCTGGTGTTACGGGTAGGAGATAGAATTCACACCACTTCTAGTATGAGAGGTGTGATATGAATGTTTGTTGGAGTGTACACTTTGGATTAGGAATTCCCCCAGCCTCGCAGGCGAGATCTGGTGTGTGTTGGAACCAATTTACACGTAAAAGGATGTGGCTTGGCCAGGAGATGGGACATGGGCCATGTCTGGAGAGATCCAGGGATGCCCAAAAGCTGATCATCACCTGAACGACCTGAGATGGATCTCATGGAAATCCTCAGGCAGATCCTGAGATGGTTCTCATGGAAATCCTCAGGAAGATCCCAAGATGGATCTCATGGAAATCCTCAGGAAGATCCCAGGATGGATCTCATGGAAATCCTCGGGCAGATCCCAAGATGGATCTCATGGAAATCCTCAGGAAGATCCCGAGATGGATCTCATGGAAATCCTCGGGCAGATCCATGTGAATGCAGTGTTCAGTAAATTTCATCAAGAGATTCAACAACTCCTGACACTGAATTGTTCTTCCTCATTAAAAAAAAAAGAAAATCTTATTAACCTATGGACTCTGAATGGAAGAAAAGACTGACTGCCAAATCTTGGCCTCAGGCGGAATTTTCCCTATAAAACCCGCTCGTGCCAGGATGGAGGTGTGTGGGCACAGGGAAAACTTCTCCTGAGGCTGACTCCTTGTGGCACACCCAGGGCCGACCCCGGGCTCAACTCTGTCCTTTCCGTGTGGCTGCCTAGATAGAATTTGATAGCAAAAGAAATATTTTATTTTTCATACTAAATTTGCCTGGACAACCTTTCATTTAGAACACTGTGCTTGGGGTTTGTGGGGTTTGGCCCCTGACCCTGGGGGCATTTCCCACTCTCACTGTTCGAGGCGCTGGTCCCAAATCCATCTTTTCCCGGATTTCCTGGCACTGCCCTCCCTGTGCTGCTGGGGAGGCTCCCCCAGCCCAGGCTGAGCCTCAGGGCTGAGCTCGGGGGTCCCTGGGGACCCTCCCCGTGCCCCCTGCCCATCTGCACCGTGCCCGGGCTGCCCTGCCCTTGCAGCAGAGCCTGTCCGGATCCTGAGCCGCGTTCCTGAAATGTATAAATAAATATTACATATGCTAACAGATGGTTCATTAGCCAGTTGTTATGGCAATCAGCATTTCAGCCAATTAAAATCCTTTCTCGTAGCTTTAAAAATGTCACTGATAGGGACATTGAAATGGCCAGAGAACAAACGGCCCCTCTGTAGCCTGGCACTGAAACAAAAGGCATTTGCTGGGGGTTTGTGGAGCCAGGAGGAGAGGAAAGAGGGTAAGAATTGGAAATCCTTTGTGCTGGCAATGAAAGGTGCTGGCCCCTGAGTTTTAATTAAAGGGAGACGCTCTGGGACATTTTGTCACTCAAATGCCAAGTTTGGGGTGGTCACTTGGGAGCCCCGGAGGTGCAGCTGGGACATCCCAGCCCCTCCTGGGCTGTTCCTGCAGGAATGGTCTGGGAGGGCTCAGCACCTGCAGGAGGGGTCAGGCTTTGTCCAGGTGTGCCCTCAGGAATCCCTGAGCTTTCCCTGGGAATGGCAGCATCCTCTGTCCCCTGGCATTTAAGGTTCAGCTTGGGTTTGAGTCGGGAGCTCCAAGTGCCCAGGCCAGGATGGCAACCCACAGGAATTGGAATGACTCCTGTAGGAACCCCAGGACAGCCAGAGATGGGGCAGATGGGGCGGTCACAGGGGAGGAATGGAGGAAGGAATTTCCACTCCCTCATAATTCCTGGTGGCTCTGAGGTTGCATGTGGCTGGAATAGAAAAGAACTGCTTGTGTCCTAAAAATTCCTTCCAAACACCTTTTCCCTGGGTTGGTGGTGCTGGCAGCACTGGGCCTCTCCAGCCTGGGGCTCTGAGTGCAGGAATAAAATCCTGCCATGGGGAGGCAGGGCCTTTTCATCCCAAATTAGTGGAGTGGCCCTGGAGAGAGAAAACCTGCCCTTCCAGGGAGCATCCGTGCAGGCAGGGATGAGGATGGTCCAAATCCCACATCAATGAAGGTAAAATTCCTCAAACCTCTCGTTCAGACAGGGCAGGACTGGGTTTTGTCCCTGTCCCTGCCACGTTCCAGGGGCCGCTGCTGGAGCAGAGCAGGAGCTGGATTTGATGAGTCACAGCCTCACCAGGGTTCATGCTCTTTTCTCTAATCTCTGCTGTCTTCTGCAACCGTTTAGAGGAACAAAATATAGCTCCCCCAGACAATCAGGACAGATTATTTTAATGAGAGCTCGAAAATGAGAAACAAAGGGCTCAAATTGAGCCTCCAAAGGTTCCTCCCCACGTCTGCGAGGAGCTGCAGGACGCCTGAATCAGCAGCACGGGACGCTGCTGTCGGGAGAGCAGCTCCCAGCCCTCCTCTTCCCCGTGCTCTTCATCCCAGGAGCTGAGTGAACATCCCAAGTGGAAGCTGCCCGTGGCCAGCAGCTCCGTGTTCTGCTTGTAATTGTCTTTTATCTGCTGCAGTCGGCAGTGCCCGGCTCCCATCTGCTCCCGACTCCCTGCCTGCAATCCCTGTGCCCATATGTGCTCCACCAGGCCGGGGTGGGATGGGGCTGAAACCTCTCCAGCCTCCCTCCCTCCCTGGACTGTGCCCATTTTTAATGGGCATTGTTTGTTTACCCATGAATTCAGCCTGGCCTGGGGCTCTCCCAGGGATCCAGGGATGCCACAGCTTCTCTGGGCACCCTGTGCCAGGGTTCCCTCACAGGGACGAATTCCTCCCTGAAGATGAAGATCTAGAGGAATATTGGGCCAGAACTGCAGGAAATTGTTGTGTTTTCACAAAGGGATTATTTGCTTCAGCAGGGAAAAGAGAAGCCCCAGCAGCTCCCACTGCCGTGTGTCCCACCAGGGGATTCTGCAGCACAGGAGAAGCTCTGGAACCACTCTGGCCTTTTGGCCTGTCTCTGTTATCCATCCCCATGACCCATAAATACATTTTTCCCTTCCCTCCCTTTTGGTTTGTGATGGCAGCTCCAAAAGCTGCTTCTTGATGGGCATAAAAATATCATGAGCACTTGTTTAAACATCAGAAAGGTATTAGCTCAATTTTGCACTTCAATGCTACCAAGAATGTTTAGGCCCATTGGGCATGAATTTAATTTTCTTACAGGCTGCAGGGAGAAGAAAAATCAGCCTCCCTATCTGAGCATTAAGTGCTGCTCCCTGTGACAGCTCCAAGCATCACCTTTGCAGGGCTCCAGGCTCCAAACGGTGCTGAAATGAAGCCCTGAGCAGGCAGAGACCCCCAGATCCCTCCCCAGGGCTGTTCTGCACCTTTGCTGGGCACAGGAAAAGCTGCAGCAGGGTCACAATCATCAAATCACTCAGCCTCCACCAAAGCCCAGCGCAGTCCCTGTGGCAGGAAAATCCCTCCTCGCCTCGTTAGTGATGAAACATTGGGTCAAAACACATCGAATCAGCTGGGTCTTTTTAACAGCGCATTAATGACACATCACATCTTGCTTTTGGTTAAAAAAAAGGAGATTTTTGGTGGCCGTGGTAACAGCAAAACTCCTGCTGCAGGAGGGGACAAACAGCAAAATTCCTGCTGCAGGAGGGAACTGCAATGTTCCTGCTGCAGGACAGAACTGCAATGTTCCTGCTGCAGGAGGGAACTGCAGTGTTCCTGCTGCAGGACAGAACTGCAATGTTCCTGCTGCAGGAGGGAACTGCAATGTTCCTGCTGCAGGACAGAACTGCAATGTTCCTGCTGCAGGAGGGAACTGCAGTGTTCCTGCTGCAGGACAGAACTGCAATATTCCTGCTGCAGGAGGGAACTGCAGTGTTCCTGCTGCAGGACAGAACTGCAATGTTCTGCTGCAGGAGGGAACTGCAATGTTCTGCTGCAGGGCTCAGGATAAATGGATGCAGCTCTCTGCTTATTTTCCACATTTCCGTGCCCTGAAGAAATCCCTCTCTTCTGCTTCCCTCTCGCCCCCAGAAGAGGTGCAGGGCCGCAGGGGATGTGTCCTGCCAGAGGAATTTCCAGCTCCAAATGTGCTCTCAGGGCCCGGGAGCCTGGCTGTGGAGCCTGGGCCAGGCTCAGATGAGCCTGGATCCCAGAGCATCCAAACCTGGCACAGCCTCCCTGTGCTCTGCCCAAACCTGGCATCCTTGGAAGCCGTGCCAGGGCTGCTGGGCAGGAGATCAGAGGCACAGGGAGGGAGTTTGGACCAGGGAAAAGGGTGCCCACAAAACCAAGGGAGCAAAGGCAAACCCCAGTGGCACCAGTGCCCTCCTCCACCTGCACAGCCGCACCTGGACCCGCTGCAGCTGCCAGAGGGACTGGGATGCAGCAAGAGCCTCGTGGAGCAGAAGGAGATTTTGGAGAGGTTTTGGATGCTGATCAAGGTGCAGGTGGAGCAGTGAATGAATAAATCATTGTTGGAAAGCTGAAAGGAAGATGTGGGATGAGATCAGAGCTGCCCAGGGACGGGTTTGGGGGCTCGGGGCCCTGCAGGGCTGCTTCCCCCTGGGCAGGGTTCCAGGAGCAGCCCAGCTCGCTGTGTTCCACTTTCCAGGTCTCTCTCTCCATCTCCTCCGAGCCTCAGGAACGTCGATAAACGCTGGGAAAATGTCTGGTGTAAATAACAGGAGTTTCTGCCTATTCTAATCAATAAAATATTGTTTATAGGAGCCCTCGTGGCCCTCTCAGCTGCAGTGGCAGGTCTGGCAGTGGGTTTATAAACTTGCTTTTCAGGTGGCTCTAACGGGGAGTGCTGCTCTGCCAGGGATGTAAATCAGGTGGAGGTTTGTAGCTCCTGGGTTTGCTGTTTCTTTAAAACACAAGTGGCTGTATATGGCTTTTTTTTAAATTTTATTTTATTTTTCCCTGCTAGGCTGTAGATTAATAAAGGAGCTGCAGTGGGTGGATGGAAGTGCAGGAGCTGCAGAGGGTGGATGGATGGATTTTTGCAGCTAAGCTCTCTCGATGTCCTCTCACGTGCAGGGAGAGGGACACAAGCAAACAAATGGTGCCGTGTTGGATTCCCATATCTGCATTTAAAAGCCAGGCACCTCACAGAAACACAATAACTGCAGCCCATAACTCTTCCTCTACAAAGCCAAACTGGGCACTGCTCTGCTCAATTCTTTCCTTCTGCTGCCTACATTTCAGACTCCATCCTGCTCTAGGTTTCATCCTGGCCTTTTGATATCCCACCAGCCAAAGATCTGGTGCGTGGAGCAAACCACACCAAACCCCATCCTCACTTCCCAAAATATTAGCTCAGTCCTCGCAGCAACACTTGAGTCACAGAATGCTAAAATAGTATAAATAATTTCTTCTTGTTTTCACAAGGTTAGTTGCCAGATGCAGAGCTAGAAATAAGGGATGAAAGGTCTGTGCTTGCTGTTGGGCATCAAAATCCTTTAATGATTTATTAATGTCAACATTTTTATTTCCCATACAGACTGTTGTTCTGTGAGTGCCTATTTGTTTCTGTGCACAGCCAAAGGTCAGCGCTTGGAACACGAATGGAAAGATGTTTAAAAATGCCTGAGAAAGCACCAGCGAGCTGTGTCAGTGGTCTGAGGAGCTGCTGGGATGTCCATCCATGAATCCACCCTTCCCTGCTGCCACAGGCGCCAGGGCAGGAGGTGCTGGAGGCTCCATCCCCTCCTGGGGTTTTGTCCCTGTCCCTGCAGCTCGGGGAGGGAAGGACAGACAGACAGACAGACTCTGAGGGGACACGGTGAACTCTGAGGGGACACGGTGAGCAGCTCCTGCTCCCAGTCCTGAGGGATTTTCCCAGCCCTGGGGGTCTCCAGCCCAGCAATTCATCCCACAGAGGCTCTGCCAGGGCTCCTGGGCAGCTCCTGGGCAGCTCCTGGGCAGCTCCTGGGCAGCTCCTGGGCAGCTCTCTCTGCTCTGCTTGCCTTGGCTGCCACACTGGGACACAGTGGCCGTGTCTGTCACAGCTGGGACATGTTGGCTTTGTCACACTGGGACATTGTGGCCGTGTCTGTCACACCTAGGACAGGTCTCTGTCACACCTGGGACATGGTGACCTTGTCTGTCACACCTGGGACAGGTCTCTGTCACACTGGGACATTGTGGCCGTGTCTGTCACACCTGGGCTCTGTCCCTGTCCCCTCCTCAGTGACAGGAGCTCTCCACCAGTGTGGCCGTGCCCAGGCCAGGCTGGGCAGGGCAGGACCCGCTGGGACAGTGGAGATTGTCTCTCCTAAATCAACTTGAAGGTCCCACCCCACCCAGAGCCCCTGTGAGCCCGTGCTGTGCCCTCAGCTGCTCTGCAGCTCTGCATTAACGGTGGAATCTGTCCCCAAAAATCCCCAAAGCTTTCTGTCCATGAAATCTGTCCCCAAAAATCCCCAAAGCTTTGTCTGTGAAATCTGTCCCCACAAATTCCCCAAAGCTTTGTCTGTGAAATCTCTCCCCACAAATTCCCCAAAGCTTTCTGTGGGTGAAATCTGTCCCCACAAATTCCCCAAAGCTTTGTCTGTGAAATCTGTCCCCACAAATTCCCCAAAGCTTTGTCTGTGAAATCTGTCCCCACAAATTCCCCAAAGCTTTGTCTGTGAAATCTCTCCCCACAAATTCCCCAAAGCTTTCTGTTAGTGAAATCTCTCCCCACTCACTCAAACCCACACAAAATCTCCTCAGCACTGCTGAGAGCAGCTGATGATGGAGCTGAGCAGAAACAGCTCCAGGATCAGCAGGGCCATTGTCCTTCTGTCTGTGACCAGGCTGGAGCAGCACTAAATGTCCAACAAAGGCGCAGAAAGCGACATTTTACAAATAAATTCTATTTACAAAACATTCGGTATCTGTGAAAAGCAACGGGCAGAATTATAATACAAACCAGCTTCATCTGACAACAAAGCTGAAAACTTATTGACTTGGAAATGTGTGTTTGAGCTATCAAAAAGGGAAATATTCAAATGGAAAAGTCTCCCTTCCTTTTTAATCGTGGCAAAACTCTGTTCCATGCATTCAGAACAATTTTATAGCGGTGTTGTCTGGGAAAAAACATCTTTGCCTATAAGAGCACAGGTTCTTTTAATGGGAGTTGTCATCTAAATAATTCCATATCATCAAGCAAAAAGATCATTTATAAGGGGAAAAAACCCCAGAGCAGCCTAAAGTCTCAGAGTCACCCACAAAATTGCTTATGAATGTGCCATTAGTTGGAGGTAAAAGTTAATGGAGAACTGGCTGGCCTTGGGGGAGCAATAAATGGGATCCTGAGCTGCTGCTCCAGGGCAGGATTTCAGGATTGGCCCAAGCCCGCCGTGATTTGAAAGGAGCTCCCGTCTGATGCTTATTTGTTGGTCTAAGTGAGATAATGCACTGATGAGCCTCAGCCTAATTCCAAATGAAAACCAGTTCCAGGATGATAATTTTTATTATAGAAACGCTCAGAGGCCACAGACTGTGCCTGGATTTACAATTCCTGCCCATGGTACAAATCTTTCCCCCTGAGCGGGCACAGAGGAAGGTCCATAAATAAATGTGGGGCTGCTGGCAGGGCAGGGGAGAGGCAGAAATGGGGCTGGGCTTGGGAGCTGGGCTTTTGCTGCTTCTGGAGCTGGGAGTGCCCAAGGCCAGGCTGGAGCGACCTGGGACAGTGGAAGGTGTGGCAGGGGTGGGACTGGGTGAGCTTGGAGGGCCCTCCCAACCCAAACCATTCCGTGACTTTCTGGAGGATTTTTTAAATATTTATATATTTGTTTTGTATTTTTATTTTTTTTGTTTGTTTATATTTTTAATTTGCACAAATGGAGCTTAATTGACTTGTGACAAAGTGAGACCCTTCCTCCAGCTCTCTGACAGGCCCAGTGGAGGAGAAATCACCTCCCTCCATCACTGGACCACGATGTGGAAAGTATCAGGGAGGGAAAACATCTGCAATTGTCCTTCAAACTCACCCAACAGAGGAATTCCAACTCTTGCAGAGGAGGCAGAACTTGGTGGGTTTGGTGTCTTTGCTGTGCTCCTCCTCTCTGCAGTAATTTATCAATAATTCCATTGCTCAGAGCACTTTGGAGCCCGGGCTGGGAAGCTTTAGCATGAGCAGGGAAAAAAAAAAAAAAAAAGGATTAGATTAGAGGATTAGACATTAGACATTTATATGAATATGAATGGTCTTTGCAGCTACATCAGCCAGGAGAAAATTACATGGGGCTGATAATCTTCATGCTCGAGGGCCTAAGCCGCTCATGAGAGCCGGTCAAATTATTTGTTGGGAGCCATTTATTTGAAGAATTCATCCCTTTTCTGTTTGTGTGCGGACTGTGGGTTTTGTTCATGCACTTCCTCCTCAGGACACTTTGGCAGCTCTGCGTGGCGGGGGCCGAGCTGTGCGTGGTTTATCGTGGATATTCCATCAGCCACCCCCTGGCTGGGTTTGTTCTCCGCCAGAGGAGGGAAGGCAGGAGAAGGAGCATCCCCGGGCAGCGCTGAGCTGAGACAGAGCCCTCCCCAGTCCTCTCCTGCTGCTCAAGCTGCAGCCTGGGTCTGTCCAGCAGGCAGCTTTTCTTCCCCAGTCAATGCAAAGCTGGAATTTGCTGCTGATTGGCATTAAAACCCTAAAAACCCACAAGTACTGACAATGAACAAGCTCTCAGCTGGTGCAGGCAAAGCGCAGCAAGAACAGGGAATAGCAAAGGTTTCTCTCTCCTGGGGGAGTCCTGGGCTGAGAGATGTTTGAGGGTTTAAATAGCCCAGGCTCAGCCTGTGCCAATCCAAAAATCCTCGGAGAGCCCAGGTTTTAGGCAGGAGTGCTCCTGGCATGCTCCAGACCCGCATTAGCAGCTGAATTCTCCTCCTGCTGTGTTCCTTGCCAGTTCAGCACAAAGTCATTCCCAAGGAAATTTCCCAGTGCCATCCCTGCTCCTCCTGCCCTCCAGCACCTTCCTCCCTTGCCCGTGGCAGAGAATTCCCCCGTGGCGGTGGCACTGTCGCCCCTGGGGCTGTGGGGAGCAGGGTGGGCTGGCAGTGATGGCAGCGGCTGGTGCCCAAAGCTCTGCACAGAGCCCCAGCTGGCCTGGGCAGTGGGAACACCCGTGTGGAGCTTTAACTCCTCAGGGCACCTCCCTGGAGTTCTCCTTCGGCTCCTGCTTGGAGTCCCCCGGTGTTTGTTTCTGTTCCTTTTTGCCAAGCTGGTTCCACTCTAGCCCTCCACTAATAGCTCTGAAAAAAAATCACACTCCGGTTGCAGGGAAGTTTGTGCAAGTGACAGCTTTCCTAACACGTCTGAGGAGCTTCCCAAAACATTGTGGAGGAGAAACGTGTGCGTGTGGCTCTGCAAGCAGACGTGTTCTGCACGGCCCCGTGCTGCAGCCAGGGAAGGCACACGGCTCCCGGGAGCTGGGCTCCCTCTGCCAGAGCCCCCAGACCCTCAGACTCCTCAGCACTGGGGGTGTGATCTTCTCAGTCCAGCCAGAGAGAAAAGAGAAAGATTTCTGCCAGGCTAAGGAAAAAGTCCAGGAGGAATGTAAATAATCAATTGTCTTGTTCTCCATTCACATTGTTTATAGATACGTTCTACCACACTGACCTGAACCCAGTGCACCAATCAGGTGAAATGGTTTTACTTTAATTCAATGGAATTCATGTTCAGGATGTTCTCCATAAAAGAGAGAAGTGCTTTTAAATAAAATCTCATTTTGCCTTCTGAAGTCGTGCGAGTTGTTTCACCCATCCCTGGCTCGGCAGTGTCATGTGGGAATATCACAGGATACTCACAGGAATACCACAGGATATTCACAGGAATATCTCAGGAATATTCAGAGGAATATCAGAGGATATTCACAGGAATATCACAGGAATATCACAGGATACTCACAGGAATATCACGGGATATTCAGAGGAATATCACAGGATACTCAGAGGAATATCACAGGATATTCACAGGAATATCACAGGATATACACAGGAATATCACAGGATACCCACAGGAATAACACGGGATACTCACAGGAATATCATGGAATATTCAGAGGAATATCACAGGATATTCACAGGAATATCACAGGATACTCAGAGGAATACCACAGGATACTCACAGGAATATCACAGGATACTCAGAGGAATATCCCAGGGTATTCAGAGGAATATCACAGGAATATCCCAGGGTATTCAGAGGAATATCACAGGAATATCACAGGGTATTCAGAGGAATATCCCAGGGTATTCAGAGGAATATCACAGGAATATCACAGGGTATTCAGAGGAATATCACAGGGTATTCAGAGGAATATCCCAGGGTATTCAGAGGAATATCTCAGGAATATCACAGGACGCTCCATGGCCGTGCAGTCAGGAGCATCTGCAGGCAGGGCTGGAGCTGTTCCAGCGCCGCGGTCCCCAGGCAGCTCTGGATGTGCTGGGGGAGCTGGGCTGGGCCAGCTCACCCCTCCAGAGAGAGCAGATCAGGGGGTGGGAGGATGGACATCCGAAATCACCCGCCCGAGCTGGGCCCGG
This sequence comes from Lonchura striata, assembly GCF_050655825.1. Taxonomy (NCBI): domain Eukaryota; kingdom Metazoa; phylum Chordata; class Aves; order Passeriformes; family Estrildidae; genus Lonchura; species Lonchura striata. The sequence goes on from NC_140728.1 coordinate 1,688,252, forward strand.
TCCCCGCCTTGCCACCAGCCCAGAGCTCCTTGGACGCCTCCAGGGTTGGGGGCTCCCCTTGCAAGGCCTGAGAACCCTTCCATGGGGAAAGACCCCGCTGGTGGTGTGGAGCAGCAAGGGAGGGAGAGCAGGAAAGGCCCTGAGCCCGTGGCAAACACGACGGCGCTTCCGCTGCTCCGCAACCCGCGGCCGTCACGGGAATTGGAAGCGACAGAATTACCATCGGTGCAAATTAAAAACAAATAAAAAGGGTACACGGCAGTGATTCCCCGAGTTCCAACTCCATTAGCAGCTGATTTAGCAAGCACTGACCTGTGGCTGCCTGCACGGGGAAGGAGCCGCGCGCGGAGCCCGGCGGCCGCGCGGCTCCGGCTCTCCCTGGTCAATAAGCTATTTAATTTAATGAGAAACAGTATTGATGGGCCGGGAAGGCAGCTCCCAAAAAAAGGACTGAAAAGGAAAAAAAGAGGAAAAAAAAGATGCAGCTGCAAAGAGCAGATAAAGTCTTCAACTCGGGGGTTCGGTCTTCGGGAGTTTTCCCTTTTGTTATCTCATTAATTAAAGTCCTGAGAAGTCTCTGCTGGATTTGGGAGTGCCAGAGCTGGGCAGGAAAGTGCTGAAGGTGGGATTGTTGCAAGGACAGGGACTCGGGGGGGAGATAATGCAGAGAGCAGGGTAATACCCTGACCTTCCCCAGAAAACAAATCCATGAAGGAAGAAGTTGTTCCGAAGGAAAAATCAGCCAAGGAGAGCAGGTGCTGCTGGAAAGCCAAATTCTGTAGAAACACTCCGGAGTGTTTCTGAGATGAAGTTACATTAAGGATGTTCACATCTCAGAAATAATGTTTAAAAAAGGGAGACACTCCTCCTTTGCTGCTCCTGCATCTTCTGTGCTACAGAAGCAGCAGAAAGGACTGGAGGTGACGTTATTCCAGCTGAAGGAGTGAGGAAATTGTGCAGCTTGCCGGGAATTAGCATCTCCCTTGCTCAGGGAGAAGCTGGGGGTGCAGAGAGGCAGAGGGGGTGTGGGGGCAGTGCCAGGGTGCCCACCCTGAGCAGCCCCCGTGGGCAGGGGCAGCCACAGGACTCCTGATGCTCCTTTTCCAGCAGCCTGGGCTCTGGAGAAGAACCCCCAGACAGCACAAAAGACATTTTCAGGAGCCCAGGTTTCCTTACTTTGGGTGGCAGCTCCGACTCCCTGCATGGGAAGCATTATTTTAAGCAGAAGAGGCAGATTGGGAGTGCAGACACAGGAAAGCATGGCAAATGAGAGAAACTTTGATCAAAATTCAAATCCAACTCAGCCTCCAGCTATCTGCTGAGCAGCCTGCATTCTTCTGGAGAGACTTTTCCCCCTTTTTTTCAGAACAGGAACACGAAGAAAGCACTCAGTATGAGGGAGGTCAATAGACACACTGCATTTCAGAGGTTCAATTTAATCTCATTTTCGTTGGCCTCAGTGATTTGCTTTTCCAGGCCTGGTGGCCCCTTGAGAAACTTTTCATTCTCTCCTTTCAGGTGCTCAGTAATGCACTGTTAAGAGGACTTTCCCACTTTGTGGCCTAATTATGGAAAAAATTCATTTCTGAGTGGGCTGTCTGGGCTGTTTCACGCTGATTCCCTCAGCTCTGGAATCAGCCCCTGGCAAGGCAGAGCTGAAATCACCTTTCAGAGGTGTTTGGGCCCAGGGATGCTGTGCTGGGGATTCAGCAGCTCAGTCCCCGCTCCCCACCTGCCCCTGCACAAACCCCACATTTTAAATCGCTCCCCAAAACCACCTCCCCCGTGTTGGAGAGACAAGCACAGCACAGGGCATGGTTTAAAATGTCATTACCCTGGCAGGGGAGAGGGGCTGGGGGGTCTGCTTTGGCGTCAGGCTCCATTCTGCTGTGACAATTATTCTGCTTTAATGAAGGGGGGAAACCCTTTAGGAGCTGTTAAAAATGAGCCTGTCCTGGCACCATGGGCAGCTCCGTGTGATGAGGAAACACCAGAGAATCATCAGGAATGTGGCTGCAGGTATTTCAGCAGGGCAGGGTTTGTGAGACAGAGCAGGGAATGGATGTGGTGGTGCCTGATGATGTCACTTCTGTTTTAAAGAGAATTACTGGGTGTTGGCAGCGATTTGGGTTTGTCATTTCAGTGAACCCTTAGAAGTAAAACAAAAGCAAGGAAAAAAACTCCTGCTGTCCTCAAAAAGCAGCAGCTGGTGAAACCGAAAATTCTCGATAAATTCTGCAGCAATTATTCAAAAATTAGCATGGATTTTCCTTCTATTAAATAACCCAAAGTAATTTTAAGAATAAAAATAAAACAAATAGGGTTTTGTGGAAAAGGAGAAGCTCTATTTCTCTCTTCAAAAAGCAATATCCTGCTCTCGGATTGGGAGCAGGCGTGGCTGTGATTGTCCTGGCAATTCTGTCTCTCCTGCATGACAAATACAGAAACTCACAAATCACTGACATTTCTGAGAATGATCTCCTAAAATACCCCAAAATGCTTTCATCTCTAACAGTATCATTTACTCCAGGAGTGTGCAGCCCTCTCCAGGGGGCAGCCCCAGGATTTCCAGCAGAAGTGGGTGGTTTTATTCCCACTTTGCAGATTGGGAAATGAGGAGCAGAGAACTGAGGTGCTTTTCTCTGAGAACATTGAATTGAGGGCAGATTTTGCAGCTGGGATTTGCCCTCTCCAGCTGGAACCGTGGTCAATGCCCAGGGCACAACCTCATTTGGCTTTTCCCTGGAGAGCCTGTGCTGCTGCAGATGTGCGGGAGGGATTTGTCCCTGAAATAATCAGATGAAAGCACCTCAGGAGGGAATGAGGGAATGAGGAAAGCACCTGAGGAGGGAATGGGCAGTGCTGGCACAGGGTGAGGGGTGCTGCTAGGAATGAGGGTGTTCTGCAGGAAGGGCTGTCAGTGCTGGGGCTCTCTGGGACTGCAGCACTTTTCACCTGGAGCTTCTTTAGGCCTTTATTTTGTACTTGCAGGGCACGGAGGACAGGGTCAGGAGGAGTTTCCAGGCCATGGGCTGGGCTCTGGGCGCTCAGGACAAGGTGCCTGAGCAGGGGAGGCTGGGGCTGGGCGAGGAGAGGAGGCGATGAGAGAGCAGCACCCCCGAGCAGGTGCTGTGGATGCTCCGTTCCCATTTCCAGAGCCTTTCCCAGCCCTCCTGCCTGGCACAGCCCTGCTGACCCTCCCGTGCCCGTGGTGATGCTGCAGGAGTTTTAGAAATGTGGCTGGGAAATAGGAGATGGAAATAGGAATGCCACAAAGCAAACCCCCCCACCCCGAGTTATCCCTGGCACTTCCACGACATTTGCTGTAGCTGCAGCATCCCGCTGATTTTATTTCCCTTTCTCTCAGCCATCCTTTGCCTCCCTGCACCCTCTGGGTTTTTCTCCCTAAGGAAGGCAGGCAGGAGGGGAGCCTGGCAGCTCTGTTAGCCTGGCTGCTCTCCTGGGAGGCTGCCCGGGGTGGTCCTGAGCTTTAATTACAACTGCACACACTCAGCTTTAGGAGCGACAGGGGGGAAAGGTTCTTCCCTCTCCGATTTCCACACTCCAGCCCTCCCGGTGCCCCCCGCACACCTGAGCAAGCCTCCCACGGAATCAGCATCATCATTTATGCATAAAACCCCAGAAAGGCCGCAAAACAATGGTGTGAGTAATTTTTCATGAGCTCGGCTTAAAGCACTTGCCAACAGGCTAAATTACCCTCTTGTTAAGTGTTGTATTTTGTTCTTCCTCCTTTCTTCTGCTCCGTGTATGCCTTAATATTGATAAGTGTTCTCCAGCGTGAGGGAACATTTGCATTTTGCGCTGAACATTTCGCGGGTGAGCACATCAAAGGAGCCTTTTGTTCTTCCCCTCTGGCTCATTCCCGGTTCGGGATTCCCCAGCTCGCTGTGCTGGGCTCCTCAGACATCCCAAATCCTGGGAAAGCCTTTCCCGGTTTGTGCTGAGCATCCCCCGGCTCCTGCAGCTCAGAGCCTTCCCCGCCCGTGGCGAGGCTGCAATCCCTGCTGCAAAGCCAATTAATGCTGTTGATAATTCCTTCCCTGGCTCCTGCTGCTCGCGGGTCCTGGGTGCTCCGAGCCCTCGGCTCCTTCCAGCCCCGCTCCAGCTCCCATCCCGGGCTCTGGGTGCCCCTGCCAGGCCGGGCTTCAGCCATGGGAACGGCTCAGCCTGAGCAGGAGCTGGAGGAGTTCGTGTGGCAGTGCCCAGACAGTTCCAGGGAATCACAAAAACCCAGTAGGAAGGTCCCCAAGGACCCCAGCTCGGACAATTCCAGGGAATCACACAAACCCAGTAGGAAAGGCCCCAAAGATCCCAGCTCGAACAATTCCAGGGAATCACACAAACCCAGTAGGAAGGTCCCCAAGGACCCCAGCTCGGACAATTCCAGGGAATCACACAAACCCAGTAGGAAAGGCACCAAGGACCCCAGCTCAGACAATTCCAGGGAATCACAAACCCAGTCCCAAAGACCCCAGCTCGGACAATTCCAGGGAATCACAAACCCAGTCCCAAAGACCCCAGCTCAGACAATTCCAGGGAATTACAAAAACCCAGTAGGAAGGTCCCCAAGGACCCCAGCTCAGACAATTCCAGGGAATCACAAACCCAGTCCCAAAGACCCCAGCTCAGACAATTCCAGGGAATTACAAAAACCCAGTAGGAAGGGCCCCAAAGATTCCCAGCTCGGACAATTCCAGGGAATCACAAACCCAATAGGAAGAGCCCCAAAGACCCCAGCTCAGACAATTCCAGGGAATCACAAAAACCCAGTAGGAAGGGCCCCAAAGACCCCAGCTCAGCCCCCTTGGCCCTTCCACGGGAGATTTCTCTACTCCACAGTTCCCAAAATCAGGGAAGCCCAGGTTTGGGAGATTGGCTCCCTGCACATCAGCCCTGGGCACGGACACGGGGATGCTTTGGCTCCTTGTGGCACTCTCTGCCAGCACAAACCCCTTCCCTGCCCTTCCCTGCCCTTCCCTGCCCTGGAGCCCAGCTGCTCTCCCGGAGGAGCCAGCTCGGGGAAGGGAGCACTCATGGGCAGGAACTCAGCTCATCTGCCTCTAAAAACGCTGCCTATTAAAAAGAATAAGACTTTAACTATCTTCTCTGTCAGAAACCAATTGCCACCGCAACATCAAAGTTCCCCAGCTTAGTTAATGTTTATTTAAATGACCATTTTCCACTGGCAGATAAAAGACTGAAGTGTTTTGTTGCTATTGTTGTTTTATAAAGCCCTGGAATATGAAGGCGCCTGGAGCCAACATTTGATTCTCATTATGTTATGACATTTTTTTTCCCCCTACATAATTTGAATAAGACTCTGCTTAACTCAACAGCTGGAGGGATATGGCTTTTCCTCCACATTTCAGAAAGGGAAGATAGTTTTGTATGACTAAAAAAACCAAAACAAGCAGTCTGGTGTGGGGAGCAGAGCGCTCCTTTTCCCTGAGCACCTTCCCTTGGCTCGGGAAATGATCACGGGGGTTTTATTTCAGCACAACCGCTGGGACACCGGGAAATCGCTGGCACAAAGGGGTTTAATGGCCCGCACCCCTCTCCAGGAATAATGGACTGGGAATTGTCACCTCTAAAGGCATCATTAGGATCAATTAACATTCCCTGGCCAGCAGGACTGCGGGGTTTCTGTTCTGGAGCTTCACCCCAGGGCTGGAGCTGGAGCTGGAGCTGGAGCGGGTGATGCAGAGAGGGAAATGCTGCCCTGGCTTGGTGCAAGGATTTGGAGTAAAACTCTCCCAGGAATCCCTGTTCAGCCCACTCCTCACCCTCGGGACACTGCAAACCCACCCAGCAGAGCTCCCTCAGCTCCTCCAGCCTCACTTTGCACCCCAGGAACCCCCTGGACGTGGTTTAGTGGGAAACACCGTGGTGCTGCTGGGCTGGGCTGATCCCAGAGGGTTTTTCCACCCCCAAGGACTGCAGCACTCTGATCGTGGCTGGGGTGTTCAGCAGCCCAAACCTCATCCTCATCCTCATCCTCATCCTCATCCCTCATCCCTCATCCCTCATCCCTCATTCCAAGGGAGCCTCAGGTCCTGGCAAATCCAGCTCTCAGTGGGAGACAAATGGATTTTATCCTCCCTAGGACAGGGGCTTTAAATGGGGAATTCTGGGCACTCTGGGTTTTCTCACCGCCCCCCTCACCCTGAACCACAGAGCACTGCTGCCTCCCTGATCATATGCAAGTTGAAATGAAAGTCACATTTGATTGAAGTTTCCTTAAATCTCACTTCTTACTGCTCCTCTGGGCACGATATTGAGACTGCAGAAACTCTTCCTCGTTTAAGGAGTTAATGAGAGTCATTTTAAACCCTTGGAACACGCTCAGGGCTCACCTGATCTGCACAAATGAATTTCCAAGGTCTCCCAAGCAGCTTCGCTCTGGAGCAGATTTCAGCAGAGGTTTTCCCATGTGGGTTTGCTGAATTCCTGCACTCCTTACCTTGGCCTTCCTGCACTCCATTTTATTGTGTTCTGTGCAAATTCGCAACTCCCAAAGCTCACCTGGTCCTTGGGAAGGCCACTCCTGCCTTCCTTGAGCCTCGTTAAGGATTGTTAATTGGATCTGGCATTATTCAAGTGGAGGTCAATACGCAATGGTTTAATTTTGCATCCCCCCATTCCGGTGTTTTTCCCTGCAAAGGCCAAGTCTGTTCTGTTTTCCTGAACCCCTGACACCCCCAGCAGCTGCTGCTCCAGACAAAGCTTTGCCACGTTCAGAACCTTCTCCCAGGATCCAGATGTTGCACCCCTGGCTGCAGGCAGGGAGCAGCTGGGCTGAAGCTGCCAAAGCTGCTCCCTGGGGTTCTCCAGTTCCTTCCTTTATTGCAACATTATCCCAAAACCGTGTAAACACATCAGGAGAAAAAAAACAAACCCAAAACCCAGACACGAAGTGTGAGAGATTTTCATTTGCTTCTGCACCAAGTGCCACTTGCCAGGTGCTCACAACTAGCAGCAAGCCAGGGTAACCTTTGTTTAATTAAATTAATTCATTCATCCAGCACTGTAAAAGTTTGGAGAAAAAGGGAGAAATAGCTCTCAACTAGAGGATCTGGCAGTTCATGAGTGGTGGCACAGAAGCAGCAGCAGCTTTTCCCAGGCTGTGCTTTCCAGGGGAGCCCTGCAGGCACAAACTCAGGTTCCTGTGGCAGCAGCTCACATCCCCCTGGAGCACAGAAACCCGAGTCAGGAGAGCTCTGTCCCTGCCTCGGCTCCATCAGGGAATCTCCTCCCTCCTCCTCATCTCTGGGACTCCCTGCCCGACCCCAGCCAGGCAGGGGCGAGGAAAAATCAGCATTTTACATGTCAGGAACAGGAGACACCTTCCAGGGCTCGGTGCTGCTGGTCCCGAGGACCCTCGGGGCTCCAGGCTGGGCGCAGACCCCGAACCAAACCCTGTGGGTTGATCAGACCCGAGCAGCACAGCAGAAATCTCACCTTCAGTGGGGTCCTGATGAGATTTCCAGAGCTCCCTGCTGGGGTCAGCCCTGGCACGAGCAGAGGCTGCACAAGCTTCCTCACCACTCTTGGGTTTCCATTTCCAGCTCGTTCCATGGGCTTGGGAAGTGTCAGAAGTGGAACTGAGAGTGCAAATTATTTTTACCTGAATTTACCCGAGCCTCGCAGCCAGGCTGGGTGCAGGGGTGGGTGTCCCTCATGTTTATGGTCTGTCTGAGCCAGTGGCTCAGAACAAAGGGCTCAGCAGCCATCATTTCCTTGACCTCTGAATTGCTAAACTCCTCTCACTTCTCACCGTCTCACGCTGCTTCCAAAAATTTAAAAGGTTTCATCCTAAATCCTTAGCAGGGCAAGAAGGAAATCTATCCCCAGGGGAGGAAAGGCAGCAAAGGAGAAAATAAACTCCCAGATTAAATTCTAAAATTGCTTTATTAACACTTTTTTTCTGTTTAAAGCTTAGCTCCCCTGTGAACATACACATCCCAAAACCTTTCTCTTTCTTAATAGCACTCTCATTTAAAGCCCAATAAAAAGATGTTGAGGGGAGAATGAAAGTGTCTCTAATTTCCCCTTAACCTCTCACGGAATTGCCATGGAAACCACAAATGCCATATTTCAGTGGCCACTCAGCATCCTCATGGCCACAGCGTTATTGGCCACTGCAGAAGCTGCATTGCAGGCAGGCTGCTCCCAAAAATTCCTTGGAAAGGCCCCGGTTGAGGCCCAGAGGTGGGTCCTGGTGGTCACCCACGGGGCACAGGGACACCCGTGGGCCTGGGGCAGCCCCAGGGCTCGCAGCCTGCAGCTCTGGCTGTGGGTGGTTTCCTGCCAAGGGGGGAGGATGGACACTGGGGGGACTGGATGGGTTTTGGGGTTTCGGTGCCTTCCCAGCCCAAGCCAGGCTGGAATTCTGGGATTCCCTGGTTCCTAAACACAACCACCTGCCCCTCCAACTGCCAGCCACGTCCCACGGCGTGTGTTTCTCCAGCCTTTATTTCCAGGGGCTCTGTGTGCCCTGCACACCTCGCTGACAGTGATTAATGCCTTTCACAGTTTGATCCCACAGAATGGCCTACGCCAAAAGCTCGCTGTATTTCCTTAAACAAATCGAGCCCAATAAATATTAATGCACCGTGGCCCCGCCGTACGGCACGGCTGGATCTTGTAGCTGCTGATTCGAATGGCTGATACAATTGTACTGCAATATTTCATGCGGGAAGGAGCCTGTGAGTAAGGCAGCCTGTGCACAGCCCCTGGGGGCAGCTCTGCTCCAGGTGCTCCCAGAGCCCCCTCCAAAGGTCCTCAGCTCCTCCAGGCTCTCTCCATCCATCCATCATCCATCCATCCATCCATCCATCCATCCATCCATCCATCCATCATCCATCATCCATCCATCCATCCATCCATCCTTCCATCCATCCATCCATCATCCATCCATCATCCATCCATCATCCTTCCATCCATCCATCCATCCATCCATCCATCATCCATCCATCATCCTTCCATCCATCCATCCATCCATCCATCCATCCATCCATCATCCTTCCATCCATCCATCCATCCATCCATCCATCCATCCATCCATCATCCATCCATCCATCCATCCATCCATCATCCATCCATCATCCATCCATCCATCCATCCATCCATCCATCCATCATCCATCCATCCATCCATCCATCTTCCATCCATCCATCCATCATCCATCCATCCGCCCATCCATCCATCCATCCATCCATCCATCATCCATCCATCATCCATCCATCCATCCATCCATCCATCCATCCATCATCCATCCATCATCCTTCCATCATCCATCCATCATCCATCCATCATCCATCCATCATCCTTCCATCCATCCATCCATCCATCCATCCATCCATCCATCTTCCATCCATCCATCATCCATACATCCATCCATCCATCATCCATCCATCCATCCATCCATCATCCATCCATCCATCCATCCATCCATCCATCCATCATCCATCCATCCATCCATCCATCATCCATCCATCCATCCATCCATCCATCCATCCATCCATCATCCATCCATCATCCTTCCATCATCCATCCATCATCCATCCATCATCCATCCATCATCCTTCCATCCATCCATCCATCCATCCATCCATCCATCCATCTTCCATCCATCCATCATCCATACATCCATCCATCCATCATCCATCCATCCATCCATCCATCATCCATCCATCCATCCATCCATCCATCCATCCATCATCCATCCATCCATCCATCCATCATCCATCCATCCATCCATCCATCCATCCATCCATCCATCTTCCATCCATCCATCATCCATCCATCATCCATCATCCTTCCATCCATCCATCCATCCATCCATCATCCATCCATCATCCTTCCATCCATCCATCCATCCATCCATCCATCATCCATCCATCCATCCATCCATCTATCCATCCATCATCCATCCATCCATCCATCCCTCCCTCCATCCATCCATCCATCCATCCATCCATCCATCATCCATCCATCCATCCATCCATCCATCCATCCATCCATCCATCCATCCCTCATGGCTCTCCCAAGGTGGGCACTGTGGGAGCCAGCTTTCCCTGGCATCACCAGCAGAGCTTTGCCAGGCTTTGGCATCACCCGGGCAGAGCTCCCTGGGACTTTCCCTTTTCCCCGTCTCTCCTGGGATGCCTGGGAAGCAGCACGGGACAGGGCTGGGGAAGCAAGGGAATGTTTTTTGGGAAATATCACCCAGCAAGGGATTTTAAACCCACCAGGTAGCCCTGGCTCTGATTGCAGCTTTCTGACCTGTCCCTGATATCCTAAAAAGCCACCAGGAGGATTTTAGGTGAGTTCCCTGTCCCTCAGGGTGTGGCAGCAGGACACGTTCAGCTCTGCTTTCCCCAAAATGTTCTCCCCCTGAGCTCTGCGCTCCCTCCTCCTCCTTTAATTTCAGCTCCATGTCGAGGATTTTCCCCTCTGTGATATATTAATTTCAAATATTGACTCACCAGATTCTGTGATTGATAGAACTCAAACATATTAGTCTTATTACATCCTATATACTTTAATTAACTTCAGCAGGTGATGTTAATCAACTTGAAGGCTGAAATGTGGAGCAGCTAAATAAATGAAAGGGAGATGGAAAAATATCTCCTGCATTATGTGGCTGGCTCCTGCTCCCAAGCCAGGCACATTTGGAAGGGTTTTGTTTGAACTCGGACCTGTGTGGGGGACATTTGATAGCAGTTCCTTCATTGAAGTTAAAAGGGATGTTCAGACCCTACAGTATTTTGATCAGGGCAAGAAAAACATTGGAAGGAAATATTATTTGAAATAGTGATGCTTCAAAGGAACATCCAAGGATGGTCCCTCTGTCCCCAAGGCCTCGGGAGCCTCTTCCATGGCCGGGGCCCAGATGATTCCCAGGGATTCTCTGGGCCCAGGTGATTCCCATGGATTCTCTGGGCCCAGGTGATTCCCAGGGATTCTCTGGGTCCCAGGTGATTCCCAGGGATTCTCTGGGTCCAGATGATTCCCAGAGATTCTCTGGGCCCAGGTGATTCCCAGCACTCTCCTGAGGTGCAGGTGTCCCCTTTGTCACACAGGGAACCCTCCCTGCTCCCTCCCGCAGCTTTGGCTGCCTGGCTTTTTGTGCAATATTGATTTATGGACCAAAGGCTGCCTTTTCCTATGAGCATTGAGAGCATCTGGCACCAGTCATGAGTCAGGCTTCAAAGTGCTTAAATACGATCGATGCAAACCCAAACTGCCAAAAATCTCTTTCTTCCCCCTCTTTCTCCACAGCTGGGTGAAATTCTGCCATCTTGGCATCAGAAATGACCTTGGCTTTGACTTTGGGATTTCCTTGACAGGAATTTCGTGGTGTAAACCCGAAGTTTGATATCCTTTGGTAGCTCCACGTGAGCTATCCAGCTCTGCATGTGAAATACATGCCCACCCTTCTCCTGACCGATTTGCCTTGGCAGCGTTGGAGGCTGCCAGGATCCCAGCCAGCTTTAGCTTCAGCCCTGAAGATAAAACCCTTCCCCAGGCTTGACCAAACTTTTTTTGTTGTTTCTTAATCTTGAGAATCAATGCAATACAATTGATTTTTAGCAGCATAAATCATAAGTGGCTCTCAGAGCTCGGGGAGCACATTCAGCCTCGGTAATGAGGCTGGAAGATCTCCTCTTTGTTTTGCTCCACGAGCTGTTTGTCGTGTTCAAGAGGCTGCTGTGAATGACTCACTTCACTTTGGAGAGAGATTTATTTTTATAAAGCATTATTCCTTTCCTCGCAAAGACACGAAGGCACATCCCCCACTCCCAGCTCCATTCCCGTGTCCCTGCAGGCGCTGGCCCCTGTCCTGGCAGGAATTCTGGGCGGGCTGGGATGGATCTCCCCCAGCAGGAGAGGGGCTGGCACACGGGCGCAGAGAAGGAATTTCCTCTCCTGGCACGGGACTGTGTGCGCTGCGCCTGGGGATGCCACTGGGGATGTCACTGCTGATGTCACTGCTGATGTCACCTGTGTGATGTCACTGCTGACGTCACTGCCATCTCACCTGGGTGATGTCATTGCCCATCCTGGGTGGTGTCACTGGTGATGTCGCTGGTGATGTCACGGTTCATTCACAGGGTGATGTCATTGGTGATGTCACCGATGACGTCACTGTCCATCCACTTGGGGATGCCACTGGGAACGTCACCTGGGTGATGTCACTGGTGATGTCACCATTGATGTCACTGCCCATCCTGGGTGATGTCACTGGTGATGTCACTGGTGATGTCACTGCCCAGCTACCTGGGGGTATCACTGGGGATGTCACCTGGGTGATGTCACTGTTCATTCACTGGGTGATTTAATTGGTGATGTCACTGCTGCTGTCACTGCTGATGTCACTGTTCACTCACCTGGATGATGTCACTCTTCATTCACTGGGTGATGTCACTGCTGCTGTCACTGCCCTCTCACCTGGGTGATGTCACTGCTGCTGTCACTTTTCATTCACTGGGCGATGTCACTGCTGCTGTCACTGCCCTCTCACCTGGGTGATGTCACTGCTGATGTCACTTTTCATTCACTGGGTGATGTCACTGCTGCTGTCACTGCTTCTGTCACTGCCCACCCTGGGTGCTGTCCCTGCCCCTGCTGCTGCAGGTTTTGTCCCTGGCAGCACTCTTGTCCCAGTGAGAGCTGCAGAGGCCGGCTCTTCGTTTGAAATGCGCCGACAGAAAAAGCAATATCCACCTTGTCTGGGCCCTTCCTCTTGACAGTGACTTACAACTGATGTTTCAAAAAATATGCAAAAATTCCTGCACTGTCCCCAGCCTGTCAGCAATATATGCAAGAAAATTGCTTCCTGACCTCCATAATTTCATAACCTGAAGCATGAGGGCTCCTAATCTCAGCGCCTGTGCGTGCTCCAGCTCCTGGAGCTGCAGATCCTCATCTTATTATTATGGACAGATTGGATGCCAAATAGTTATAGCTTAATTTAAATGTCCATTCTAATCTTTACTCTTTACTTCCTCCCTAGTTTTTATTGAAGTAAACAATCTATTTGCAAAATGAAATGCTTAAAATAGGAGGGTGGTTTTTTTCCTCTGTGGGGAAATTCAGGCCTGGAATTATTTGCATTAGCTGGTCAGACATGGGTGGCTGTTTTACTGGAGAAGTTAAAAGCTTTTGAGACAGATTTCTGTTCCTGCAGAACGTAAATATGAGAACAGAGACAACTGTTTTATGAGAACATAAATATAAGAACGGGCACAGTTTGTTTTAATTCTCTGTTGACACAAACTGGTGTTCTTGTGGCTCTGTGCTAATGGGGAGTTTGTTAGGGGTGTACTTTTAATTTTAGCTGCCTGTCTGCTTGGGGCTTTGTGTTTGTCTCCAGTCCACACATCATTCACAGCTCCATCCCAGCTCTGGGCAATTCCTGTCCCGTTTCTCCATCCTCCTGCCTGCTCCACACCTTTCTGGGCACCACAGCCCCCTTCCCCTCCTGCTGCCTGCTCAGGTGCTCCTGTTCAGGCAGGGGGGAGCCTCCACACTGATTCTGTCTGCCTCTGATCAGTATTTATGTGCATTAATGTTGTTCCCTGTCTCTAACCAGTCGGGATGTGAACCCTCAGCCAGCTCCCGCTTCAATTCACCTCTCAGGGAGCCTTTGCTCGGTGTTGGTTGAGCATTGAGCAAACCATGGGAATTTTGGAATAGCAGAGCTGAATAAATCTCCCCCCAGACCTTCCTCCTTTCCATTTTTCTAATCAGGATTGTTGTCATCTGCTCTGACAGATTATTAATGCTACACACAGGCACGTAATAGAGATTGTGTTTTCCCATTCAGGGATTTTTGTCCTGATAAACAGCCTGGCAGAGACAAGTTACCCCGGTCCCTGCACCAATGGTGGGAGTTTAAAGGCTGCCAAATCCTTGAGAGCCTCTGGCCCCGGGCCAGGAGCCCTCTGCCATCGCTCCTGGCTCCTCCTCTGCAATCCATCAGCACTGAGCCATCGCCCCGGCACAAACCTGGCATCTGCTGCCTGCTTTTATCCCAGCTCAGGTCCTGGTTCCTTTCCTTCATCGCCGTCTCTGCCTCAAAGCTGCTCAAGCAAAGGAGGAGCTCTCTGTTGAACGCAACAAGCTTCATATTTGGCTTTTTTCCCTCTCCTATGTCCTGGTTATTTTTCATGCTGCTTTTTGTAAGGAAATGGAAATTACCCTTCCCTGTGTTTTCTCTGTCTCTTTGCTTCGTCTCTTCCGTATGTTGTTTCTCCTGATGACACATTTCCAGCTCCCTATCTCAGATATTCCTCCTCCTCAGCATTCCCCAAAGCACGAGGAGAGGGCTGGCAGGGGGTGAGATGTGGAGCCTTTCCCAGCAGCTCAGTGAGGAGCACAAGGGGCAGAAATCCCGAATTTGGGATGTGTGGAGCAGGGCTGCAGAGCCCAGAGACACACCCAGGGCACGGTGCAGGGTGAGAGGGGAGTGTGGGGTTCCACAGGACATGGTTATAGCTTAATTTAAATGTCCTTTCTAATCTTTGCTCTTTACTGCCTCCCTAGTTTTTATTGAAGTAAACAATCTATTGGCAAAATGAAATGTTTGGTGATGAGAGGGGAATGTGGAGTTCCACAGGACATGGTTCAGGTGGTGGGAGGGGAGTGTGGGGTTCCACAGGACATGGATCAGGTCATAAGATGGGAGTGTGGGGTTCCACAGGACATGGATCAGCGTGAGATGGGAGTGTGGGGTTCCACAGGACACAAGGGCCTGGCAGGGCTTGCTTTGGGCACAGCTGGAGACCGACTGTGCCCCTGCAAGGAGGGCAATGAAGGGTGGGGAGCACAGAATGCAGGTGGCAAGGTCGGGTCTGTGTGCTCAGGGTCAGAGCCAGGGGTGGCTGCTGCCACTGCTGCTCCTTCCTTGCAGCTGCTGCTTCCCACCAGGGCCAAAACCACAGGAGAACGCAGATTTTGGGGGCTGCTGTGGCTGCAGGAGGCTCTGAGGGGGAGCAGAGAGGCTCCAGCAGCAGCCCCTGGACAGAGCACAGAGCTCTCTGCCAAGGCACGGGAGCTGCTGCTGGAAATTATTCATTCCTTTGCCAGAGTTTGTTTGGGTTTTATTTAGTTTGACATGGTCTGGAAGTTGGAGTAATTTTCTAACCCACTGAATGATCCTTTTTTACTCTCCTAAGCACCTTCTCTGTCTCATGAAAACAATTTCCAATCAAGACTACAAAGCACAGGCTCGGAGCCGATGGACTCAGCTCCCTGTGAGGGCCAGGCACTGGAAATATTTAATTTCAGTGCATTTGCGTGGGGAGGCCAGGGCTGAACCAAACTCCTTCCTCTGCAAATGCTGCCAAAGGGATGAAACCAGGGTGAAACCTTTGCAGAACAGGGTGGGGAGGCCATTTCTGCCTCTCTTCCTTCCCTTTCCCTGGCTTTAATGCAGAGCAGTTCCAGGGAAGGGTCTGAGGGAATTTTGGGGCTGGTTTTGCCCATCCCAAGCCCTGCTGGGCGTGCAGAGCTGCCGAGGGAAGGGCCCTGCTGGCAGTGGCACAGGGGCAGGCTGGGGAAAGGCCAGGATGGCACCGTGCCCCCGGGCTCAGTCATCAATTACAGCTTTATTAATTAATTACAAAGCCTTGGCCTGGCTTTGTTCTGCTGCCAGGGGATGGGAGAGCCCAGGTGAGGCTGGGAGCAGCAGAGTTCCCTGCTCTCATTTCAAGGTTTTGGTGTTCCAGGCTAGAGGAGGGAACCTGGGGGCAGGAATCTGGTGGAGGTCGTTTCTGGAGGGAATCACTGCCCAGAATCCCCAGGGAAGCTGCTGGAGTTCTGCCTGTCACCTTCGTCTGGTTTTCCTTAGCTTCACAGCAAGGGTGACAGAGGATGCAAAGTCAACAGCCACTGTTGTACAGGAGGGTGGATGCAAGAATTCCAAATTATTCTGGCCCCAAAAATCTGTAAATGAGTGCAATATCACCTGGACTGAGGTGGAGTTCAGAGGTTCTGTGTCAGCCATTGGCATTCCCTTTCCAAAGCTGCCCTGAGATACTTTCAAGGAAAATTAATTTAAATATTGTCAGGAGAATTATTCTCACCAGCAGCTTTTACCCCAGGCACAGGGGAAGAACAACATCAGAAATCAGCAGGAGAACCCAAACAGCTCCTGAAGGGGCTCAGCAGAGCATCCCTGCTTGGAGAGGAGCCTTCCTTCTGCTCAGGAAAGAGGAACTGAGGTTCTCAGGCTTCCAGCAGCAGCAGAAGAGTGGCTGAGCTCTGAGCTGCAGCTGCAACCCAGCTCCTGCCTGACACCAGCACGTGTGCCATTCCCTGATCAGCCCTTCCCATCCCTGATCAGCCCTTCCCATCCCCTGATCCAACCCTTTCCATTCCCTCATCCATCCCTTCCCATCCCCTGATCCATGGACCTTCCACAGGTCAGCTCCATGACCTGAAATCTGGGAGGGATCCAACTCTGGGACTTTAATCTGCCTAAAACTGGCCAAGCCTGAGGAGCTGAGTCCAAATTGAAATGCAGCTAATCTAATATCGATTGATTTTCCCCTTTTTTAATTTTTTTTATTTTTTCCTAGCAGAGCTTGTCTAGGAAGTGCAGGGTTCCTAGAAATGGCTGAGGCCAAATCCACTTATTCCGTGGTTTGTTAGGAAACATCAGGGATGGCTTTGCTGTCATTTCAGCACCATTTTATTTCTGGAAGTTTAGAGACATCAAGAGTGGTTTTAATCCAAGTTTTCTGCAGAAGAAAAAGCAAAGACAAGGTTGGCCCCTCCAGAGCGATTTTGAATCATTTCCAGCTCTTCTGGACCATTAGGAAGATGAAAGATGGCACGGGTGAAGATGCAGGGCGCACCGAGGGATGGAATTGATTTTACATATATTTAACTGATGATTCATGGGATGGGGTCTGCCTGGAGCAGCACAGCCTCAAGTGCAGCCCCAGCAGGAAAGGTCCAGGCTGGTCATGGCGAGAGCCCTGGCTCTGCCCTGCAGCAGCTGGGATGCTCAGAACTATCCCCAGATATTGTTGGTGCTGCTCTGGGATGGGGGCTGAAGGGATCTGCCCCAAATCTGCCCCAAATCTGTCCCTTTGGAGATCCTGAGAGCCAGCCCAAAATCTGAGCTGTCCCTGCAGTGGGTGGGATGCTCAGAATTATCCTCAGATATTGTTGGTGCTGCTCTGGGATGGGGGATGAAGGGATCTGCCCCAAATCTGCCCCAAACCTGCCCCAAACCTGCCCAGGTGTGTCCCTTTGGAGATCCTGAGAGCCAGCCCAAAATCTGAGCTGTCCCTGCAGCAGGTGGGATGCTCAGAATTATCCCCAGATATTGTTGGTGCTGCTCTGGGACAGAGGCTGAAGGGATCAGCCCCAAATCTGCCCCAAATCTGCCCAAATGTGCCCCAAACCTGCCCAGGTGTGTCCCTTTGGAGATCCTGAGAGCCAGCCCGAATTCTGAGCTGTCCCTGCAGTGGGTGGGATGCTCAGAATTATCCTCAGATATTGTTGGTGCTGCTCTGGGATGGGGGCTGAAGGGATCTGCCCCAAATCTGCCCCAAATCTGCCCCAAATCTGCCCCAAATCTGTCCCTTTGGAGATCCTGAGAGCCAGCCCGAATTCTGAGCTGTCCCTGCAGCAGGTGGGATGCTCAGAATTATCCTCAGATATTGTTGGTGCTGCTCTGGGACAGAGGCTGAAGGGATCAGCCCCAAATCTGCCCCAAATCTGCCCAAATGTGCCCCAAACCTGCCCAGGTGTGTCCCTTTGGAGGTGCCGAGCGCCAGCCCGAATTCTGAGCTGCCACCGGAGGCTGTGGCAGCCTCGGGCTCTCATTCCGGGCTTCCCCGGCTCGCTGGAGGAATTCTGCGCTCGCCCAGGGCAGGGGAGGGCAGAGCAAACCTCTCCCGAGCGCTCCTGTCCCCGGAGGGAAGGATCGATTTTCACACCTTCGCCTTTTAGGCTGCTCACATCTCAATCCAGACGATTTTCTTGCCAGAGAGTCCACTACAGTCTGCTTAATTGTATTT
The DNA here is from genome assembly GCF_050655825.1 of Lonchura striata. Classification (NCBI taxonomy): domain Eukaryota; kingdom Metazoa; phylum Chordata; class Aves; order Passeriformes; family Estrildidae; genus Lonchura; species Lonchura striata. The sequence goes on from NC_140728.1 coordinate 1,706,311, forward strand.
TCTAACCGAGCTGGAAGAGATTTGTTGGCTTTACTCTCCAAAGAAGACACAAATCTTTTCTTCCAATATTTTTTTCCTCGAGTCCATAATATAGAGAGTGGATTTCTAACACTAAAAGCAATAAAATATCAGATTGTTCAGTGCAACACCACAGGGGAAAGACTCGTTCGTGGAGGAATGTGAAGACTTGGAGAGAAGGACCAGGCTGTATACTTTTATTTATTTTTATACATTTTATTTTAATAAAATATATTAAAATAAATATAAATATATAAATATAAATATTTTATTATTTTATATTTTATATTTGTAGATATATTTTATATATTTTTAGTTATTTTCTTTATTGGGTAGCAATTACACCAAGAGTAACTTTCCAGTTTGGCCAGGACAGTGGCTGAGCTCTGGTTCTGTACTCCACATAATCAGTTGGAAAAACAAACCCAGAATGGGCTTTCAAAAAATATTCTTTTTTATATTTCCTTTGGCTCCAATTTAATAGTTGGGAATATTGCAGTGTCAGCCAGCTTGGGTATTCCGGGGACATTGTGTAAATTGGGGTAAGAACACAAGTTTGGAATTCCTGTCCAACTTTGCTGGATTATTTAAGAATACAGTTGAGGAACTCCTCTCTGAGTTTGTTGGATTATTCAAGGCTCAGATGCTATAAAAGAATTGGTTAAAATATGTTGGTTTTATTTGCCAGCTGCAAATTGAGAGCTTCAGTTACAGTGAAACTTTTTCTCAATACTTTTACAATTTATTTATTTGTTTGTTTATTTAAACAGCACAACCAAAATTCCTTTTGCTCAGAATATTTTGGTGGCCATGCCCCATGCTAGACCCTAAATTTTCTGAACTGACCAAAAAAACCCCATTTCATGTCCCAAAACTCCTGTACCAAACAGCACCAGCAGTGAAGTTTCAGCCCAGTCTGTCTCTGAGGAGGGAAGGGAAGGAGAAGTGGGGAGCCTGAGCAAAGTGGGTTTGACCCTCGAGTGCAGCCCAGAACAATTCCTGCTCATCCCCAGCAAATAAATGTCCCTGCTGCTGGAAACTTCATCCTCTGCAACATCCCAGTCTGATGCTCCCCGCTCTGCACAGCCCCCCAAAATATCCTAGGCTAGCTCAGAGGTCCGAGGCTGTTGGGGGAGGAATATCAGGAGATGGCAAAGATTCCCAAAAGAGGCTCTTACCCCAGATATGTTGGTCCAGCTCTCTTTATTCTGTGGTGTCCAAGGGGAGAGCGGGGCAGAAGAGGATGAACAGGAAATGTCAGGGGTCTGTACAGACTTTGGGCAGGGTGGGCTTCCCTGGCTCTCCCCCGGGGCAGGAAGGAGGGTCCAGGGGTATCTGATCAGAGCCACAGGGTATGGGGAAGGGGCACAGAGTGCCCATGGGCTCACTGTGACACCTGTCATGAAATGCTTTTAGAGAGGGGCCATAAAACTCAATTGAAAGCTGCTTTTTGTGCTGCTGCAGCTGGCACGGCACTGGCTGAACGAGCATCCCTGCTTTCACTGCTGGAGGAAAGCTCTGGGCTGGGGTGAAGCCACTTCAGAATCGGAGCTCAGGAGGAGCCCTGGGTGTCACTGCGAGCAGCACGAGCACGGGCTCTGAGGACACGGGCTGGGGAAGGAGCCTTCCTCCCTGGCCCTGCCTCGGAGGGAGCCGAGGAGCGCCCGGTGCCCTGGCTCTGCTGCAGGGATGCTTGCTGCTGTCGCAGGAAATGCAAGTGTGTCAGCAGCCTGCAGAGATGGCAGCTCCCTGTCCCTGTGTCCCTCTGTCCCTCTGTCCCTGAGTGTTTCTGTTCCTCTGTCCCTGGTTATTTCTGTCCCTCTGTCCCTGTGTCCCTCTGTCCCTGTGTCCCTGTGTCCCTGTGTCCCTGTGTCCCTGTGTCCCTCTGTCCCTCTGTCCCCCTGTCCCTCTGTCCCTGAGTGTTTCTGTTCCTCTGTCCCTGGGTATTTCTGTCCCTGTGTCCCTCTGTCCCTCTGTCCCTCTGTCCCCCTGTCCCTCTGTCCCTCTGTCCCTTCCTGCCCAGGACTGCCGTGTGCCCCCCAGCCAGGGAATGCCACCCAGGAGAGCCCTGCACTGCAGCCATGGAGCAGCTCCCCTCAGGGGAAGGAAAACCTTTTTTAGTTAGAATTCAGGCAACGACAAATTCAGATTATCACCGGGACCATCGGGCACGAAGCAAGGGGAATAAATCACAATGCAGCTGCTCAGGGTTTGGTGCTGCTGCTGCAGTTTCCTTGGGCTCCATCCCATATTTTACTCGTTATGAGCTTCCAAAGGGAAATGTGAACACTTCCTTATCTTGCTGGAGAAAACATAACTGGGGAGCTGAAATCACCTGGATTTTTGGTGGATTTTTGGATTTTTGCAAAGTGACTCCGGGCAGGGTCAGAGGTCAGTGCTCTGCTCTCCATTGCTGTGCCCCTTTCTGCACTCCCGGGGTGGCTCCCAGCACACTGGAGCTGCTGGCAGGACACAGCAGCAGGGCAGAAAACGCAGGGAAATTTAGTAGGGAAGGGATAGAATGAATTTATACTGGCTAAAAGCCTGGCTTAGAATTAAAGCACCAAGGCAGCAGTGAGCAGCAGAGGGGCTGGTGGTGTCCCCCAGGTCAGCAGTGCAGCAAAAGCTGGAAGGTGGCCTGGCCACCATCGCATGCTCTGGGACAGAAAGGGGGTGCAGATGGGATTTGGGGAAGAAATCCTTCCCTGGCAGGGTGGGAGGCCCTGGAAGAGGTGCCCAGAGCAGCTGGGGCTGCCCCTGCATCCCTGGCAGTGCCCAGGGCCAGCCTGGGCAGGGCTGGAGCAGCTGGAACAGGGGAAGTTTCCTTGGTGCTGCAGAGAGATTTTGCCAGGAGAAGGATGCTACTTTTTTCTGAAAGTTTTAAGTTTTCTTTTACAGTTTTTTTGAAAGATTGAAAGTTCTTATAAAACTTCTTTAACCTTCTGATAATGTTTACATGTTTGAGAATTAAAGTTCCCACACAATTTCATGTATAAATAGGATAGTTTACATATTTCTCTGTGGGTGAAGAGAAATAATTGATCTCTAGATCAGTGTAATTAGAGGAGTAGTAATTCCATCCTCCAAGCCACAGTCACCTTTAGAATTCTGTAAATACCAAATGTTTAAATAAAACTAAATCTTTTTTATCTTTTAAACTTACCAAGATTCTGTATACTCATTTTGTGCCCAATAACAGCAGGAGGACGCTGGGTTTGAAAGGCAGGGCTGCTGTCCAAGGACAAAGCAGCCTGACCTAAATTCCTCCATGAGATGGCAGGGCCTGCAGTAATGAATTCTGTCTTATCTGCGTGATGGGGTTATGATTTGCAGACATCAAAATCCGTAATTCAGTGAATGCTGCTCTGAACCGGGCAGGGCGGCAAAATAAATAAATAAAATTTGTCAATGCAGAAAAATGCGCTTGCACATGGTTGGCAAGAGCCAGGCAACTGTATATCACAGCCAAGAATAATGTCAGGTTTTGGAATCAGATAAATTGCAAATAACAATGCAGAAAGCAACTGAACCTTGAGGAATATCTGCAGCCAGGCTGGGATGAGGGGCCTGCAAAAAGCCTTTGTTTGGAAGGGAGAAATAGAGACCAATGAGACAGAGGGTAAAAAAAATGGGGAGGGAACAGCAGGGCCATAAAGCTGTGATCAAGTGCAGGAGAGATGATAAAAGGCCATGGGCAGCCCAGGAAAAATATTAAGAAGCAATAAAATGCAGCATCAGTGGAGATAAGATGATAATTTGTTATTCTCAGCAGAGCCATTTGTGCAGCAAGGGCCTTCCTGGACTCAGAGCTGAGCTGTGCCCTGCACCTGGAGAGAGCTCTGTGCCTGGAGAGAGAGAGCTGAGAGAGCTCTGTGCCTGGAGAGAGCTCTGTGCCTGGAGAGAGCTCTGTGTCTGGGCAGGGATTGGCACTGGGCAGGGATTGGTACTGGGCAGAGATTTCCACCTTGGGTAGAAATTTCTCATTGGGCAAAGATTTCTACCTTGGGCAGGGATTTCCATCCTGGGCAGAGATTTGCACCCTGGGCAGGGATTTGCACCTTGTGTAGAGATTTCCACCTTGGGCAGAGATTTCCACCTTGGGCAGGGATTTGTACTGGGCAGGGATTTCCACCTTGGGCATGGATTTCCACCCTGGGCAGGGATTTTCCCTTGGGCAGGGATTTCCATCCTGGGCAGAGATTTCCACCTTGGGCAGAGATTTCAACCTTGGGCAGAAATTTCTCCTTGGGCAGGGATTTCCACCTTGGGCAGAGATTTGCACCCTGGGCAGGGATTTGCACCCTGGGCAGAGATTTCCACCCTGGGCAGAGCAGCAGGAACCCCCTGAGCTGGCAGTGAGGGTTTTGTGAGTGTGCAGGAGGGAATTGGGTCCTGGCACAGCTTCAGCCCATCCCTGGGAGGGCTCTGAGGGGTTCCCAAACTCCTCTGGCTGGCCAGAAGCCCCCGACTTTGGCCCAAAGCAGAACCTGACCCCCTTTTCCCCAGGGATGAGGGCTCCGGGGGATCTGGGATGAGGAGCTCCAGGACAGGGGTCAGAGATCGGTGCTGAGCCTCAGCCCTGGGGCAGGAAAGGCTCTGGAGGGGTTCTGGGGTGCCCTGGTGCCAGCTGCCGTGGGCACGGCCGCGCTCCTGCCTGGGCACACGCTCTCCTGGCCCCAGGGCTCAGGACAGAGCTCAGCCAGCTCCCCACTCCACAGCACCCTGGGCTCAGAAGAAATGAAAATGGGGCTGGGCTGGGCTGGGCTGACTTTGGAGGAGTGAGGAGGGCCCCAGCCCTGAGCAGGCTCCCGGGAGCAGGGGGCAATCCCTGCCCTGCCCTGGATGTGGAACCAGCCCGGGGCTGGAGGTGCCTCTGGCGCTGGGGCAGCTGCGTGGAGCCATCTCCAGCTCCATCTCTGCATCTCTGAATGGCACAGGCATTGTTCAGCAGTTTTCAAAGATGCTGATAACAATGGTGCACATCCCTGGCACTTAGTAAGCTGATGGCTTTTAAACATGAAATCCCAGCTATAATTAAATTAACTGAAATTGGGTTTATTAAAAAAAAGAAAAAAAAAAGGATTCTAAGCACTCCCCAGCAGCATTTAGAAGGTGAGGGAATTGCCTGCAGGCCCAAATAAGCATTGCTGCAGATTGCAGACAGGACTAATTCCATAGCTAATGGCTGCAGCTGGAGCCAGGGGACCACAGGGGAGGGGGGACGAGGGAGGAAGGACAAACTTCATCACCGGGGAGGGCTCGGGGTGCTGGGGCTGCTTTTCCTGGAAAGGGATTCCAGGCTGCCCTAAGCCACCATCCCCTCTGCAGGAATTCCTCCTAAAGACACGGAACCTGCTGCCCTGCTTCGGAGAGCTGCTTAAAGCCTGCTCTGTTTTGGAGGAATTGAGGATATCCTCGTTCATTTAATAGATGGCTTCCTCTGGCTGCAGGATTTGCCCCTGTTAGGCACATCATTCCAAAATGATCCATTGTGGCTGCAGCAATAATCCCCAGACTTCTGCATGGGTGCTAAAAGCTGTGAGCAGCCAGGCTGTGATTCCATGCCAGGCTTTAATCTCATGGAACATGCTGGGTTTGCTGCTCAGCTCTGGGGGAGTCCCTGGGGAGAGGCACCAACCCCGAGCCCAGCCTGAGCTGGAGCTGACCGAGCAGGAGAATGGAGGCAGGAGCTGCAGCACGAGGCTCTGCAGTCGCCTTGCTGCTCTGAAATGCCTCATTTTGTCTTTCTCGTCTGTCCCTGTGTCCTCACATCTGAGTTCCATGCCCTGATGTGCCAGAGGGGGGAAAAAAATGTAGAAAATAAGAAGATGACATCATTTCCCTAGCCCTCAGCTGGGGGCTCCTCCTGTGCTCCTGACCAGTTATTGCTGTAAAGTTTGTTTCCATGAGTTGTATTATTGCCTTTGATCTACTTTTCCCCACGGCACCAACGTCCAAGAGCCAAATCTATTTTTATGAGATTGCCCTGTTAAAAAAAAAATAATAAAAAAATTTGAAAGACGGAAAAATTTAAAAGGCGAGTGAGAAGAAAAGCTGGTGGATTAGATCTTAAAACATCACAGCAGCTCCTTAGGCTCCTTTCTGCCATGAGCTGCATTCCATGATGTTTTGTCCCTTTGTCCCCTGCTTTTCCATGGTCTGGCTTCTCCTGATGCCCTGCACCTCTGACCCCTGGCATTGTCCATCCTGGTATTGTCCATCATGGTACTGTCCATCCTGGTATTGTCCATCCTGGCATTGTCCATCCTGGCATTGTCCATTCTGCTATTGTCCATCCTGGTATTGTCCATCCTGGCATTGTCCATACTGGCAGAGCTGTCCTGACCCCTGGCATTGTCCATTCTGGTATTGTCCATCCTGGTATTGTCCATCCTGGCACTGTCCATCCTGGCATTGTCCATCCTGGCAGAGCTGTCCTGACCCCTGGCATTGTCCATCCTGGCATTGTCCATCCTGGTATTGTCCATCCTGGCATTGTCCATCCTGGTATTGTCCATTCTGGTATTGTCCATCCTGGCATTGTCCATCCTGGCATTGTCCATCCTGGCACTGTCCATCCTGGCACTGTCCATCCTGGCATTGTCCATCCTGGCATTGTCCATTCTGGTATTGTCCATTCTGGTATTGTCCATCCTGGCATTGTCCATCCTGGCACTGTCCATCCTGGCATTGTCCATCCTGGTATTGTCCATCCTGGCATTGTCCATCCTGGCATTGTCCATTCTGCTATTGTCCATCCTGGTATTGTCCATCCTGGCATTGTCCATCCTGGCAGAGCTGTCCTGACCCCTGGCATTGTCCATCCTGGCACTGTCCATCCTGGCATTGTCCATCCTGGCACCGTCCATCCTGGCACCGTCCATCCTGGCAGAGGGGCTCTGGGGTGAGCTTGGGGGGGCTCCAGCCCCTGCAGGGCTCTGGGGGTGCAGCAGGGGCCGTGGCTCCCTGTCCTGCCCCTTTAGGAGCTGCTCAGAGCCCTGGAGCTGCAGCTCTGCCCCAGCCTGAGCCCCTGTGGCCGCGGGTGCCAGAGCTGGGGGCTCAGAGCCCTGCTGGGGGCTGTGCCAGAGGCTGGCAGGGCTCTGCTCCAAGGGCTGGGCTTCAATGTGAGGTCGATGCTGCTGGTGGAGGTGTCCCACCTGGAACAGCTCAGGGTCCTGTCGGGAGCTGTTCCCTGGTGGAGGAGGCTGCTGTCAGGCAATGTTCACCATCACACCCCGACACAAGTGGGATTTAAGCTGCACTTGGGCCTCGTGCAGGAGTTTTGGAGACAGACCTTGCCCACTTCTCACCCCCTGGTAAGGGCTTCTCCCCCAGCTGCCAGGGCTCTGCTGCTCTGGGAGGGGAGGATTTGGCTGGAGGTTCCCCGGGCAAAACTCATCCTCACAGTCTCCTCCTCTGCTCTCAGGAGACACAGAACCTTGAATTGCAAATGCAAATCCCCACCAAAACTGCATCTCCACGCTGCACCTTTCATCTTCCAGGTAACTCTCAGCTTCTGTCCCCTAAGAAACTCCTGGGCTCTTCCATGCACTAACAGCAGAGAAAATCAAGGCAACAATAAAGGAAAAGCTTTGTTGTCTCTAGGAAAATGGCCAGAAAAGAGTCACCAGTGCTCCTCTCCTCTAATCTTAAAAACAGAACTTTGGCTTGGAAAAATCCAGTGAAACGCTGAGGGTGTTTCTGCAAACTTGATGCTGTCCCTTCACTGGGGTGCTCTGGGTAACCATAAATAAATATTTATTTACCTGATCACCGAGCTGGATTTGGGATTGGCCACAATCTATAACTCAGTAAATAACCTTGAGCATAAAAATGAAATTCTCCTCCAGAAAACTCTTTAATCTCCCTTGTTTTTATGGATCAGCAGAGGTGTCTGAAGTTTGACACTCCAGATAATTGAGCTCTTGCATTTAGAGCACATCCTCCAAATAGTGGCAACTTCGCTTTGAAAGAGTCTTTCTAAACTTTGGGTTGACAATTAGCATTTCAAAAGGTTGCAGCTCCGTAGCTGCCATCCCCTAATACTCAGTTTGAATCAAATGTGCAGATTAATAGCACAGCACTAAAAACAGCCATGAACTCCCCCTGCCTTGGAAGTGCTGCTGGCAGCTCCCTGAGGAGCTGGGGCTGTGACTTGTGCCACTCCCCAGGGCGGTGGCAAGACGGGGACACGGCCGGAGCTGATGCCACTGCGGGGGGACACGAACCCAGCCTGCCCCAGTCTCGGGGGCTGGAGGTCGAGGTGACCCCCAGAGTGTAAAATGTCTTTTTGTCCCAGCCCCGCAGCCAAAGGAGGAGTCTGAATGTGCAGGATCAGCTTCTCAAGGTGGTTTATTTTCCCTTACCTGGAACATTCTGAGCTCTGGCCAGCAGGTCAGTTACAGACTCCCTCCCTTGGGTTGGTGTCACCATTTTATACCAAAAACTGCCTGTGCCATGTTTACAATAACGTGCCAATATCTGTCATTTATGTTGGACAGTGTTTCTGTACCTTAAACCAACAGAAAAGTGTCACCAGCACAGCAAGACATGGAGGGCAAGGAGAAGGAGAAGAAGGTCAGGACATGCCCAAATTCCTCCATCTTGTCTCCTTGAACCACATCCTAAAAACCCCCAAAATTCTACTTTTCCACCCTGTGTTAATTCCCACCCTACTCAAACCCTTGTGGTCTGTAATTTCTGACACAGAGTTGGCAGCTTTTCCCATGGGCTAAAATGGAAGTCACGGGTGTTTTTGAGTTGGTGCCAAGGTCTCTGAGCCCCTGGCAGGGTCTGGAGCCAGCCAGGGCAGCTGAGGGATGTGCTGGGCTCCCACACCCATCTCCTGGTGACACCTGGAGGGGTGGGTGGTGACAGGGCAGCTCTGCTCTGGGGAACTAATATCCCCTTGCATGGCCAGGCCACCAGCACCAGCCCAGGAGGGAGCTGAGCCACGGGGATTCAAGCAAACCCAGCATTGCCAGCCTCGGGTTGCTCCAGGGGAGGCTGTGGCTGGACATTGGGAACAATTTCTGACATTGGAACAGGCTCCCACCTCCCCATCCTGGCAGGGAACCGTCCCTCCCATCACCCCACCTCTGCCTCTCCAGCCATCCCTGGATCTGCTGCTGCTCCCCAGGCTCGGCCCGTGCTGGGACAGACACCCTGAGCAGAAATCCGGGGGGATTTCTCCTCTCCCCTGAGTGCTGCACCCATCAGGGTTTTTTCTCTGCAGCCATTGGGTTTTTTTTCTCTGCACCCACTGGGGGTTTTTTCTCTGCAGCCATGGGGTTTTTTTCTCTGCACCCATTGGGGTTTTTTCTCTGCAGCCATGGGGTTTTTTCTCTGCAGCCATTGGGGTTTTGTGTTTTTTTTCTCTGCAGCCATGGGGTTTTTTTTCTCTCTAGCCACTGAGGGTTTTTTCTCTGCAGCCCCTTCCCCAAGCCCCCGCTCAGGCAGAACGCGACCTGCGCTTTGGGCAGAATCCATACGAGATGGTAATAGTGATTAGGTAATTAGCAACTACCAGGAGTATTTAACCTTCCTGCTGACAGCGTGTCTGACATCACCTGCGCTCGTGCAGGCTCTGTGAAAAGAATTAGCAATTTTAAATTACCCCATTTAAGTTATTAATTATGAAATAGAAGTTGGCCCAGGAATGATGGCAGTGCTGCCCGGTATCCTGGTGGGTTTTTTCCACCTCTGCACATCTTAAATCTGCGTATTTTCTGCTTTTCATTGCACTGGAAAATTGGAATAGGATTGCAAGGATTGAAGGACATCTGCTATGAGAAACTCTGGCTACATCCCTGGAATCGTTCAAAGCCAGGCTGGAACACCTGGGACAGTGGGAGGTGTCCCTGCCATGGCAGGGGTGGCACTGGGTGGGCTTTGAGGTCCTTTTCAACCCAAAACATCCAATGATTCTTGGCTGTATTACCCTGCTCCATGAATGATCAGGAAGGAACATTGCCTTTTACCTGAAAATACTGAAATCTTACAGTGACCTAGTATTTTGATCATTTTTTTTTCTCTTAGGAGCAGCATCCATTTTCTTTAGAAATGCTTTTCCCCTCTCCACACACATCAGTGCCAGGGTTATTGAGCTCAGCCGTCCCTGAATCGATCCCTTGGCTCTGGCACGGATCCCAGAGCATCCCCCCAGAGCTTCCCTGGGGGATCCCAGCAGAGTGGAGCCCCCTTAGCTCTGCAGATGCCATTTTTGGGGGAGCAGAGCAGAGGTGACTCTCAGGGATGCACAGGCAGCTCCTCAGGATATTTATATCCTGAGCTGAAACCCTGCTGCAAAGGAAGTTTGCAAACATTTGCTCCTGTAATGCATGTTTACAGCTCCGGAGCTGCTTCCATAAATTTCCCATTTAGCCATTTCATGGGCTGTAGAGTGCAAGTGTGAGTGCATCAATCTGCTGCTGTCCCACCCGGGCCATCCCCCTGCATTTCTGTCTGTCCCACCCAAGCCATCCCTCTGCATTTCTGTCTATCCCACCTGGCCATCCCCTGTATTTTTGGCTGTCCCACCCAGGCTGTCCCTGTCCCTTCCAGCCCCAGCCACCTCTCAGCTCCCAGCTCCTCACCCAGCCTCTCGTTTTTAGCAGCCACTAATGTATTAATGCATTGCTCAGTGGGAAGTGAGCTCCTCACCATTACCTTGGACACTCATTTAGCTGAATTTGATAGTGACAACACATTGACATTGGTAAGGTTAATGACCCAATCCTTTATTTCATGGAACGAGTGGAACAACATTTAGTACCTTGTTCTGCCGTGTCCCCGAGAGCTGCAGGAGCTGCTCCTTTAATGGCACTGTGGCATCTCTGCCCTTTAAGTAATTGGCACCGTGAAAATATTCTCTAGGTTCTGTCACAATTGATTAGGATTGCACTGAATTGCAAAAAAAAAAAAAAAAAAAAAAAAAATTACTTTTATTTTCCTTTCTTGATCCTTTTAGAATGAGTGAAGGCAAAACTTGATCTCTGTGGATGTGAAGGCTGGCAGCTCTAAAAGGAGTGGGGAGGAGAAGTCCTGGGTGTGGAGCCAGCCCAAAGCTCTGCCCTCACCTCATCCTGACCCACTGATCCATAGGTTCCACAGGAATCGATCCTGTTTCTGCTGGGTTTCCTGGCCAGGAAGAGACCCAGCAGCTCCCAGGGACTTCTGCCTTTCTGAGCACCCAGAGTACAGAGGGGATCCCTGCCCGTGGCAGGGCTTGGAACTGGTGAACTTTGAGGAATTCTCTTTCTCCCAAAAAGCTGGAAGATGAAAAGGTGTGGGGTGAGTTCTCTGTGCAGTGCAGGAGGCCACGGCACAGCTCTGAAATGACACCTGGCAACAGAGAGGTGGCATTTGGTGGCAGTGACCCAGAAGACAAGCGGTGTTTTCTCCGTGGGACCAGGAGGCGTGAAGTAAAACATCATTTTTGTGTTTGCAGCAACAAGAAAAAAACCTTGACTTTGGATCCGTGTCGTCCTTCTCTCACCTTCCCCCTGATTTTAAATTACCCCTGATTGTAGAACAGCTGCTCCCTTCACGCCTGCATATGGCTGCCTCCTCAAATCTGCATTTCTGTCGAGGGGCTGCATACAAATACCCAGCTGAAAGTTTGCTTTCAGAGGTCTGATTAACCAACTTGCTGTGGCAAAGAAAAATGAGTATTGACATGACTGGAGGAGCTGCCAGGGAGGGGAAGGGGGATGGAGAGGAATGGTAATGACAAGTGTCAGGCAGGGACACTGCCAAGGCCCCGAGATGAAGCAATCCCAGGATCAAGCCCCACATCCTCAGACAGCAGCCTGGGTTCTGTTCTAGAACTCAAAAATTAAAACCCTCAAAAAATAAAACCCTCACAGATGTGAAATTCTCAAAACATGAGAGGAATGTTATTTTTTTTTTTAAAGCATGTGAGAAAAATTCCTCCACTTGACATGCTCAGAATGTCTCCTCACCAGGCATTTGCTACCCAAAATACTCAGCAAAGATTTCCAGCAAAGCTCTGGGTTGGGAGTGTGTAGGATGGCAAGATAAAGGAGTGTCTGCCTGCGAGCTCTCGTTGGTAAAGTTATCTCTCTTTTGATTTTAAACCTTAAAAAATAACCATATAAAAGCACAGAACTGTCCTCTGATCATCTAAATCTGTTTATAATCTGCTATACAGATTTTTCTGCTGTCTCTACAGGATGGATTAGCTTTTAGTTTGTGGTAGAGGAAAAGGATCCATATGTCTGTGGGTAGACGGAGGCCAAATTCCAAGGGCTCAGCTACAGAATTTCGGATTCCTTGGTGACTTCCCTTGTACCCAGGGGCTGGTAATTAACACCTCAGTGCCTTGGCCTCTAACACAAGCAGGCATTTGTGTTATTCTGTTGTTATATTTCATCATTCCCAGCTCAAGCCCTCACTTTAAACCGCTCAGGTGGTGCTGGCTGAGCAATGTCACCTCCTCAGGAATGAACCGAGCAGAGGGACATCCCTGGGAGCAGGGCAGGGATGCCAACAGCCCCGGGTGCCACCCCTGAGCACCCCGGAGCCCCGCTCAGGCTGGGGGACGACGGCACCCAGCATGGCAAGGACAAAGCCTGGTCTGCTCGCACCCACCCGTGTCCCCCAGCAGGGCGAGGACAAACCCTGGTCTGCTTGCACCCACCCATGGCACCCAACAGAGCGAGGACAAAGCCTGGTTTGCTGCTCACACCCACCCGTGTCCCCCAGCACGGTGAGGACAAAGCCTGGTCTGCTCGCACCCACCCGTGGCACCCAGCACGGTGAGGACAAAGCCTGGTCTGCTCGCACCCACCCGTGTCCCCCAGCACGGTGAGGACAAAGCCTGGTCTGCTCGCACCCATCCATGGCACCCAGCAGGACGAGGACAAAGCCTGGTCTGCTGCTCACACACATCTGTGGCACCCAGCAGGACGAGGACAAAGCCTGGTCTGCTCGCACCCACCCGTGTCCTCCAGCAGGGCGAGGACAAAGCCTGGTCTGCTCACACCCACCCGTGTCCCCCAGCAGGGTGAGGACAAAGCCTGGTCTGCTCGCACCCACCCGTGTCCCCCAGCAGGGTGAGGACAAAGCCTGGTCTGCTCACACCCACCCGTGTCCCCCAGCAGGGTGAGGACAAAGCCTGGTCTGCTCACACCCACCCGTGTCCCCCAGCCCAGCGAGGACAAAGCCTGGTCTGCTCGCACCCACCCGTGTCCCCCAGCACAGCGAGGACAAAGCCTGGTCTGCTCGCACCCACCCGTGTCCCCCAGCCCGGCTCTGCAGCTCCGTTCCCCGCTGAGCCCTCCTGCAGCAGAATATTTGTCCGTGCTTCCCCAGCAGGGTCATTCCGTGGAATCTCCACGCAGGAGCTGTGCTGGGGGCTGCGGGGGTGACAAAAGTGCCGTGAGGTGCCTTTTCCACGGCAAACCTCAAATGGCCTCGGCAGCCTGGCCCACGAAGGGGCCGCCGAGCAGATTTATTCCCATTGTGGGCCCGAGCAGGCCCAGGGAGAGGAGCAGGCCTCCTGTTTTTAACAAGCCACATTTGATCTCGCTCGGGCTCCGGCCCGGAGTATTTGAAAGGGTTTCTGGTGGAAAACGCGGAGCCGGGGACGCGGATAAAGGGATTTATTTTTAACTGCAGCCAGGGTTCACGACCGTGGGAGCATTTCAATTTTAAGCCACTCAGTTTGAATAATATATTTCAGCAAAGCGACTGTTATGTCATCTAATAACTCCTGGGTGGGAGGAGAGCTGGGGGCTGGCGAGGGGAGCGGAGCTGGCAGGGAGAATTCGCCCGGCCAGGAATTCCCAGTGCTGCCCGGAACAGGAGGAGGGAGCAGGGGTTGGGATTTGGGGGTTTGGATGCTCAGGTGGGCCCCAGGAGCAGCAGGACACTGCGATGGATGGGCACGGGGAGCTCGGGTGCTGGGCAAGGGATGGGGACAGTGGTGGTGGCACTGCCACAGCTCCCTGTGGTGGCACGGGCACCTCCGGGGTGTCACAGCCCCACGGAGCTCCGTGCCTGACCTCGGCTCTGAAAGGAGCCCAGAGTGCTTGGGGTGAACCCAGAGTGGGCCTTGGGGTGACTTCCAAGGGGTGTTTAGGATGAATTCCAAAGGGGGTTTGGGGTGAACCCAGAGTGGGCCTTGGGGTGAATTCCAAAGGGTGTTTGGGGTGAATTCCAAGGGGTGTTTGGGGTGAATTCCAAGGGGTGTTTGGGGTGAACCCAGAGTGGGCCTTGGGGTAAACCTAAAGTGGGTTTTTAGGGTGAATTCCAAGTGGGTGTTTGGGGAGAACTCCAAGTGGATATTTTGGGTGAATTCAAAATGGGTTTTTGGGGTGAACTCCAAGTGGATATTTAGGGTGAACTCCAAGAGAGTTTTTGGGGTGAATTCCAAGTGGATATTTGGGGTGAATTCCAAGGGGTGTTTGGAGTGAATTCCAAGTGGGTTTTTAGGGTGAATTCCAAGTGGGTGTTTGGGATGAAACCAGAATTGGTTTTGGGGTGAATTCCAAGTGGATTTTTAGGCTGAATTCCAAGTGGGTTTTTAGGGTGAATTCCAAGTGGATATTTAGGGTGAACTCCAAGTGGGTTTCTGGGGTGAATTCCAATTGGGTTTTTGGGGTGAATTCTAACCGGGTATTTAAGGTGAATTCCAAGTGGGTGTTTGGGGTGGGTTTGCAGAGGTTTTCCTTCCCACCACCCCGAGTTTCCAGCATGGCCCAGCCCCAGGGCCAGGCCTGCAGGGCCTCCTGCTCGTCGGAGCTGGGTCCCGGATTTGTGGGGATGTTTCCAGGGATATTCCCCCATCAGGAGTGTGCAAATGGAAGCAGATTGACTCTCCGTGCCTCAGTGTCCCTCTTTGTGAGAGAACCTCCAGTAAACGCTGCTGTGAAGGGAGGCTTAATTTATTTATGTCATGCTTAATTAACAGTGCAAGATCCTGCCTCAGAAAGGGGATTATTAGCAACAATAATATTATTATTCCAGTGCTGTTGGCTTTAGCTGAACTCTTATCAATAGGTGATGAGTACCTATAAATCAAGGAGGGATTAACAGCACCCCAGGGCAGCAGGAGCAGCACTGGGAGGTGGGGGCAGATCCCACCCAACCCGGGATAAATCTGCTCCATCCTCTGAGCAAGGAGTTCTTAAGGAAAAACACAAACCAACCTGCACTGTATATCCATTTTCCCACAGCTCAGTTGCAAACACATCAACTAATTTGCAATTCCAAGCTGAATTTGAGGGATTAGAACCGATTTTTCTATGCTAACGGAATGAAAAATAAATATAAGTTTGCAGGTTGTTTTTCAAATGGCCTTTAAATCGAAGATTTATTTATACACCATTTCTTTCCCAAGCACAGAAATAAAAAGTCTTCACTCCTCTTCTTCATCTAAGATATCTTCATATCTTTTCCCGTGAAAATAATTCATGTCACTGAGAAAAAAAACTCTTCTATGAATCACTGATGAGTCTTTGATGCTTAATGTGCTGTCCAGCACGAGTTCTCTCGGAGCGTACTTTAACAAGAAGATCTGATTTTCTTCCTACCATCATTAAAGTTTCCCCTTCAAATTTCACTTAACAAGCAAATGAATGTTCTCCCAGCATAATTAAAATTTCTTCTTTTTCTTAAAGAAGAATTTCATGCAGGAAAACGCTTCATCCGTGTTCTCCCCCCCGGGAGGGACCCATCCAGCTGAGCCATGCTGGGATTTGTCTCCAGTTTGGGCTGGGGGGGTTTGGAGCACAAATTTGACAGGATTCCTGGGGAGAGCACAGCAAAACCCTTCCTGCAGGGCCTGGGTGCTGCTTTGGGGCAGAAAACCCCGTTCTGCTGAGTCAGGCTGGCGTGCAGAATCCCAGAGGGTGCCAGTCTGAGCACGGGGCTCTGGCACGGCTGATCCTTGCTCAAACCTCTCTGCCCACTCCTGAGCAAAGCCCTGCCAGCCCCAGAACCCCTCATGGTTAATGCATTTTATCCTCTGGCAGTATTGCTTTGTGGGTTAAAAGTGTTCCCGAGCTTCCCCTCCAGGAGCAGGGGTGGGACCTGGAATTGTGCAATTCTGGCTGCATTTCCCTGCTGATTTTCCCCTTTCTTGCTCCCTCTCACCTTCACGGCTGGCTTTAATCCCTGATTTCTCCCTTGGCTGGCAAATCCTTTTCCCTGGGGATAATGGGCACCTATCCCTAACACCCGAACCGGCAGAATGTGGATAATTGGAGTGGAGTCTTTGCATCGAGGCCTTGGTGTGTCACAGACTATAAAATTCAATCTGCCAGCAGCTCCTGGCCTCAGAGCAATTACAGACAGCAAAATGAGGGAAGGTGTCCCAAATTTCTGGGCACTTCTGGGAAATGCCATCCTCAGCTCTGCCCCTGGATCCCTGGAATGGCCCAGGCCAGGCTGGACAGGGCTGGGAGCACTGGGGACAGCGGGAGGTGTCCCTGCCATGGCAGGGCTGGCACCGGGTGGGATTTGAGGTCCCTCCCTGTTGGAATCTGAGGTATTGATGATTCTGGGATTGTAGAAAGTCTCTGTCTGTCAGCCCCGCTGCCAAAGCAGAAGCCATAATTGGTCTGTGCTGGTTTCCAGGTTGTTTATTCTGTTGATCTCTCACATGTTCTGCTGCCCTGCCCAGCTCTGTCCTGCAGGGCAGCGTGTGGGGCTCTGCCCTCAGTGGGATGTGACAAACATTAAATACCAGAAACTCCCTGGGCTGGATTTACAAGAACGTGCCAATATCTGTCACCTACGTTGGACAGTGTGTCCCCAGCCTGAACCAACAGAAAAATGCCAACACCACAGTGAGACATGGAGGGCATGAAGAAGGAGAAAAAGGACAAGGCACACCCAATTTCCTCCATCTTGTCCCCTTTGGACCCCTCATCTAGAACCCTAAAATTTTACTTTTGCACCCGTGCCACACTTAATTATTACTGATATCAAACACTCAGAGCTGGTAATTCATGCTGTGAGATTGAAAACTCTTTTCCATGGCCAGAGATCACAGCCAGTGTCTCTGGGGGCTCTGTCCAGGGGGTTCCTGACCCCTGCCAGGGTCCCAGGGCAGCCAGAGGGAAGCTCTGGACTCCCACACCTCCCAACCCAAACCCTCCCAGGATTCTCTGAGGATGACAGACCTGCCTCTTGCTGGGTGTCTGCAGAGTTCCTAAACAAACACCCTGCAACACAAACAACAATAAAATACCCAGTGCAAAGCTCAGTGCCCCGGAGAGAATGAACAATTAGCCAGATAATAGAATATACAAACAGCAACTGCCTTAAAAGCAGCTGGAAATACGTAGGGAACAAGCCACTGTTACAGTTCTCCTCCCCCTCTGGATTTGCCTGGGGATGCTCAAAGCCTCCTCTTGAGGGAAAAAAAAACCCTCTAATTTCTGCTCTATTTGTATGCTACAGTAGCAGTTTGGAGAAATTAAAAATAATTGATACATTCGCCAAAGCATGAGCAGGAACTATTTCATATTTTTAAAAGCTTTGCAAATATCCAGGAAAAAAAGTGCTGTGCCTGCATAAAGCCAGAGCTGAGATCTGCTCAGAATGATGGAATGGAGCCCTTTTTTCATGGCAATATCTGAGTGCAACAAACCCACAGATGGAGGCAACGTGGAAAAGCCGAGCTGTCCCTGGGGCTGGGCGCTTTGTGCTGGGCTGGGGAGAGGTTTTCCCTCCAGTCCCAGGGGGCTGCTGCTGGCTGTGTCCCATCCTGCTGAGGGTGGGCTCAGCGGGACCCTCATCCTGCCCTGACCAACGACTGGATTAGCAGGAATTTGGGAAAAGTGTTGGTGCTGTGCAGGCATCAAATGGAACAGGTCAAACCTGGGAGCAGATCCTTTCCTGGGATGCCCTGGGAGCAGTTTTCTCATGGGATTTTTGAGGGATATCCCCACAGCAGTGCCCAGCAGCTGCAGCAGGAGGAACCACAGGAGGGGACTCCCAGGGAGGCTCCTCCGAGAGGGAAAAGGGAACGGAGCACAGAAAATGGTATTCAAGATGAGCAAATGCCTCCATTATTTCACCAAATTAAATGCACTTTTCTGAGTGGGAAGGCAAAAGTCAGTCATTATCTGTCTGTAGTACATGGCAGCAGATAATAAAGAGGGTTTATGATCTCTGAAAGCAAATCAGAGGACATTCAAACAACACGTCTGTCTCTGCAGGAGCGATAATTACAACAGCAGGTCAAAATCAGAACAACCCAGCCCTGCCCCGAGCTGGTGCCGCTCCAGGGAGCTGAACCCTCCTTCATTCCCTGTCTGGAGGAGGATCCGTGTGGGATGCAGCCGTTCTCATCCTCCTCCTCTCCCCCTGGACCCCCAAACCCGGGTGTGGGTGCTGGCAGCCCCAGCCCCGAGTGCCCTGATCCAGCTCCTCCCCTGCCTCTCCAGCAACCCGGGCTGGGAACTGGGGCTCCTCTGCCTCCTCTGCCTCCTCACTCGTGGGGTCCGTGTGTCGGGGTGACCCCCAGAGTGTGAAAATCCTTATTTCCCAGCCCTGCAGCCAAAGGAGGAGACTGAATGTGCAGGATCAGCTCTCAAGGGTGTTTATTTCCCTTATCTAGAACGTTCTTTGATTTGTCAAGCTCTGTCCAGCAGCTCGGCCATGGCATCCTGTCTGCCCTCAGGGCAGTGTTTGCATTTTATACCAAAAACTGACTGTGCCATGTTTGCAATAACGTGCCAATATCTGTCATTTGTGTTGGACAGTGTGTCTGTGCCTTAAACCAACAGAAAAGTGTCACCAGCACAGCAAGGCATGGAGGGCAAGGAGAAGGAGAAGGAGGTCAGGACATGCCCAAATCCCTACATTTTGTCCCCTTGAACCTCATTCTAAAAAGCCCCAAAATTCTACTTTTGCACCCTGTATTAACTCAACTACCACACAACTCAAACCCTTGTGGTTTGTAATTCCTCATACAGAGTTGGCAGCTTTTCCCACGGGCTAAAATGGAAGCCACAGGTGGTTTTGACTTCATGCCAAGGTCTCCGAGCCCCTGCCAGGGTCTGGATACATCCAGTACAGCTGAGGGATGAGCTGGGCTCCCACACCTCACAATCCCTGCTCCCAACACACGTCCAGTGCTGCAGTTCTGGAGTCCAACACAGCTCCACTGAAGCAGGAGATGAACTCTCCTGGTCTTCACCAGCCTTCCTCCCTGGTGTGCCCATCTTGTCCTTATTCAGGCATTTCCAAACCCACGTTTTCATTAAATGACATGTTTTCATTAAATGACACATTTTCATTAAATGACACATTTTCATTCAATATCACATTTTCATTCAATAACCCAGGTGCAGCACAGTTTGGGCTGGTCTGTACAGAGTGCTTTGCTTCCCTGCTCTGAGTAACTCCCATGGCTGCAGGGCTGAGCACCCTGGGCAGCTCTGGAGAGCCCTGGAGCTGCTGGGATGTGCTAGGATGTGCTGGGATGTGCTGGGATGTACTGGGATGTGCTGGGATGTGCTGGGATGTGCTGGGATGTACTGGGATGTGCTGGGGTGTGCTGGGATGTGCTGGGATGTACTGGGATGTGCTGGGATGTGCTGGGATGTACTGGGGTGTGTTGGGGTGTGCTGGGATGTGCTGGGGTGTGCTGGGATGTTCTGAGCTGTGCTGGGATGTGCTGGGCTGTGCCCAAACCTTCTCCCGCTCAGCTCAGAGGGATTTGGGCCCAGTCCTGGCAGGAATGTCAGCAGGGAGCACAGCAGCTGGGTCCTGTGCTCACCAGTGACAGGTATCACATGCCATTGACAGACAGAGGGAATTAAGTTCTAAATCCTCCAATTATCTTCTGCCAAGTTCCCTGCAGCCCATCCTGGGCTGATTTAATGACTTTTCTGGGACAGGGACAGCTGCCAGGGGGGACCAGCACATCAAACCTGGCTGGAGGCACAGGTAATGATCAGTCCTTGGGAGCAGCAGCCACACCAGCAGCCTGAACCAAGCTGGATTTCACATTCAGGACACCTCTGTGTGATCTCCCTGGCACAGGAACCCGGAATTATCCAGCATTCAGCAAAACACTCCTGGTTTCCCGCTGGTTCAGCCCAGAACAGAATTTTGCTGATAAAAACAAAGGATGAGCTGCTTCCCCAGCCCTTCCTCTTGTCTAATCCTCTGTGACCCACAGTATGAAAATTGAACTGATTAAAGCTCCTGCAAACAGACTGTGGGAATCCTGGCGGCTCTTGCCCTGAGGGGAGACTGGAACGGCCTGAAAGGTCTTTTCCCTGCTCTAATTTCAGGGATTTTTATCGTTCACTTTGCTGTGGGAATAGAAAAGAAAAGGCAAAACACCTGGACAAATTGTTCCAGGCCCTGGGTACCAAAGGAAAGGAAAATGTCAGAGCAGATGGAAATGAGATCGCCGTGGCTGCGGGAGAGATCAGAGCCTGGACAGGAGCCTGGGGTGGCACAGGGCAGGACAATCTCCCTCTGCCCCTCAAGGAGATCCTGGGCTGCTTTTCCTGTGGCCAGAAAATGGGAAAATCCCCTCGTGGTCCAGCTTTACGTGCTGTGTCCCTCCCCAGAGGTTTTCCCTCACGAATCAGCAAAAACCCCAGTGCTGGGGTGGGTTTGGGGTCCCTCCTGCCCCAGGGACAGCTCAGGCTGGGGCTCCATGGGAGCACACTGCAGCAGCAGGAGGAATGGGGGCATTTCTGGAATTTAATGCAATGGAGAACCCCCCTGGCTGTGACATTCCCGGAGCTGCATCCTCGGAGGGGCTGCAGAGCAGCATCCCCCTGTCTCAGCTTTGCCCCAGGCAGCTCGGGATGTGTCTGCAGCCATTAAATCCCTGCTGACAGTTTGGGGGAAGGTCCCCAGCACTGCCAGGAGCAGCTCAGATCCCTGGGATCAGGGCAGTCCTCACCCGTGGCACAGGGAGCAATAATTGCAGCAGGAATAACGAGCTGTGCTCGTGGGCTCCTCCGACTTTTATGGCCCCTGACACCCAGGGCTTGCAAAACATCCCTTGCAGAGACATTTTGGGTCCCCCAAATGGGAGAAATCCCCGCTGGACCTGCCAGGTGTGACCCTCTGGGAGGTGCCACACGTCCCCCTGAGGGAGAGGATTGGGCTGCAGGCACTGGAAGGAAGCTGAGCCTCAGAGAATGGGGCAGATCAGGAATTTTTCCTAGGAAAAGCAGTGGCAGTCCCACCTGGGGACTCAGAGTGACTCAGAATCACCCCAAAACAGCGCTGAGAGACACGGGAGCTGCACCTGCCCCACAGTGGGAACCCAGCAAAGCCCTGCTGTCAGCAGCCAGCCCACAGAATCACTCTCTCCTCAAGACAAGAGGTTTTCCCTGCACAGATTTCCCTGCTGCCCTTTTATCAGCCTGGGCCAGATTGAAGGATCCAGCAAAAAGCTGTATCTGCCCAGAAAATTCCTAAATATCTTGGTAGCTTTTAATTGAACCACTTCCTTCCTGGGTAACAGCCACGGCAGGTACCACTTTCCCCATTAAACAGTGTCATTTATTGTGATTAATTCTGTGGGTCTTATCAAGCACATACACACTGGTTGCTTATTTTTGAAGCCTGTTCCCCTAGAAGTGCCTTTTAATGGATTTCCAGGGGAGGGAGGCAGGGCAGGCACTGGAGTTTCCTCAGTTTCCCTGGCTGTAACTCCAAAGATCTGGAGATGGGCCCTGGGATGGTGCCAGGCCAAGGGCTGGGCTGAGACCCCAGTGGCAGCAGCCCGAGTTTGGGAGGGATCAGGGAATTATTTGGGTTTGTGGATGGGAATTAACTCCAGCCCGAGCCTGGGAAGTGCAACCCCCACTCCATCCCAGTGGGGTTCCCAGTGCAGCCCGTGGGATTTGGGATCCCAAACCTCCAGGGCAGGAGTTTTCAGGGACAGGGAGGAGAGGGAAGGGCCATGCACCCACCCATCCACGAGATTAAAAAGGAGCATCCACAGTCACAGGGCTTGGCTGCAGCCTCGTATTTCCTTGGGTGTCTCTGCAGTTAATTAGTTATCCTCTTCTTCCAGTTAATTAGCTCAAAGAAAAACAGCCCTTTGTACTCAGCCTTATAAATTACAGTCTTTGCCTGTCTTATGTGTTAGAAGAGATGACACTCGCTGCATTTCCTCAGCAAGGTCACATTTACAATTCCTAAAGGTTTGGGAGGAATCTCAGCCAGGACGTGGGGAAGGTTTCAAAGTTACCGTGAAGCCTTAAAAAAATTATCAGAGGCACTGGGAGGGAAAATTGTGAGGATCAAAGCAAAGGGACTCTATTAAAAAAGACTAACTAATGAAAAGGTTACTGAGAAAAGGCACGGAAGTGGCAGAAGGAACTTCAGAGGTTGGTGAGGTCCTGTCTGAGGAGCGCTGGAGGGTGGCCAGGGGCTGCAGTCCTGGGTGAGGTTTGCAAGGGGTTGGGAAGGCTCAGAGCTGCTCAGGTAAAGGGGTTTTGGCCTTCACCCCACACTGGATCAGCTGCACCAGATCTCCTGGAAGTGCTGGGAGCCTCCTGGGCAGGGGAGGGGTCCCTGCCATGGAAAGGGGCTGGAACCAGGAGGTTTTTAAGAGATTTGTCACCTCGCTGGACCTCTCAAGCTCAATTTGGGCACTGATTTCCTCCAGGGCACTGAGTGCATTCCTCAGTCCACCACATCCTGCTACAGCGTTGTCACGGAACCCTAAAATAAGAAATTTGAGGTTGAGTTTCCAGTGCCCAGCCCCAGACCTGGCTGCAGGGGACAGAGGCACTGCTGTCACCTCACCTGGCCTGGGGTTCCCTGGGAGCAGGAAGGGTCTGCCCAGGAGGGGCTCAGCACAACTCAAACCCTTGTGCCTTGTAATTCCTCACACAGAGTTTAGAGCTTTTTCCACAGGCTAAAATGGAAGCCACAGGTGGTTTTGATTTTGTGCCAAGGTCCCCTAGCCCCTGCCAGGGTCTGGGGACATCCAGGGCAGCCAGGGGGATGTGCTGGACTCCAGCAGATTCAGGCTGGAGCTCCAGAAGCCACCCTGTGCTAATTACAGCCTGTCTGAAACGCTAACGAGCCCCAGGCTCCGCACAGAATCCTGGCACTGCTCACGGGACACAAAGGGCTCAGCAATGCCAAAACCTGCTGCAGGGCTGGGGTCGTTGGGCTTCTTGACTGAGGGTTTAGCTTTAATGCCAGGAGATGGTTACAGAGCGCAAAGTGGATTTTAAGCATTTATTTATTAAAGTTGAATGGTGCTGCAAGTGCTGCTCCCAAGCACACCTGACAGCTAAATGAATAGCAAATTATTTCACAGCGATCTCTGCTATTTTCTGTTGTTACTCCACAGCCTGCTCGGCACGTAGGGCAGGTTAAAAGAATTCTCAACCTTCTATTTAATACAATAAACTTTGTCAGATGTTGTTATTATTTTATCTGAATGCCACATCCCAGTGTAAAATATGCATAAAAGCCTCGTTGACTCCTCGAGTCAGGTGGAAACAGGAGGAGTGAGGGGAAAGCTGAGCAAGATGGCTTTTATTTAATCTGCCTCAATAAGGCCCTAATGATAGTCATTAAAAACACTGGCAAATGCAGGGAAACAACTTTATTCCTGTTCACAGGGGCCCTGGCAGTTCTGTGTGGAGGGTGGGGATGGCAGACAGTGTTATCCGTGAAATAATAAATCCCATTGCCAGGGAATTCACAGCTCAGCTTGGTGAGGAGGAGTTAATAAATCACAAAATGGGCCGGAAGGACCTTAGAGAGAAGCTCCTTCCACCCCAAAAACAATGAGAGTCGATGAGAATTGTTAATAGGGGTAAGAATCACCCCGGGGGTGTCCTCAGCAGGGCTGGGAGGAACATCCTGGAACATCCAGGAGCATCCAGGAACATTCAGGCACATCCAGGAGCATCCAGGAGCATACTGGAACATCCAGGAGCATCCAGGAGCATCCAGAAGCATCCAGGAACATCCAGGAGCCTCCAGGAACATTCAGGAGCATCCAGGAACATCCAGGAACGTTCGGGAACATCCAGGAACATCCAGGAACATCCAGGAACATCCAGGAGCATCCAGGAACATTCAGGCACATCCAGAAGCATCCAGGAACATCCAGGAACATTCAGGAGCATCCAGGAACATTCAGGAACATCCAGGAGCATCCAGGAGCATCCAGGTCCCCCCAGGAGCTCCTGCAGGTGCCCAGGGGTGGTCCTGGCCCTGCTCAGGTAAACTGAGGCAGGGCAGCTCCCCTGAGGGGGTTTCTGGCTGAGAGGACACCCTGGAGAAAAGAGCCAGAGATTCCCTGGGGGTTCAGCGCAGAGCAGGTGGGAGCAGCTCGTCTGCCCTGGCCAAAAAATAAAAAAGCTGTGAGGAAAAATGGCTAAAACCCCAGAGATTCCTGCTGTGAGCGCAGAGCCCGGTGC
This sequence comes from Lonchura striata, assembly GCF_050655825.1. Taxonomy (NCBI): domain Eukaryota; kingdom Metazoa; phylum Chordata; class Aves; order Passeriformes; family Estrildidae; genus Lonchura; species Lonchura striata. Next base: position 1,730,730 of record NC_140728.1, read on the forward strand.
AGGAGTGAAGAACCACGGGAAATCCTGGCTGTGCGTGCCCTGAGGTGGCTGAAGGAAATATTTGGGGTTTGGTGAACCTGGGAGGGGAAGGGCTCTGCTGCTGCTGGCCCAGGGGCAAGCAGGGCTGAGGAGGCAGGAAAAGCTGCAAACTGGGCTCGTGCTGCTCTGCTGGAGCCCTTGCATCCACGGATGCCTCTGCCTCCTTATTTCTGGGCTTTGCTGGAGTTCTTTTTGGGTTTTTTCGCTGAGTTTCACTGAGCTGGGTGTGCCCAGATCCCTGGGAAATGCTCCTGGGGCAGAATTTTGGGCTTTGTGTCAGCGGAAGGTGCTCCGGAGCAGGGCAGGGGCTGGCAGCTCTCTGCTCTGAGCTGGTGGTAAAGTCTGACCCGATTTATTTAATTTTCTCTGAATAATAATAATTCTTCCCCGAATTGACAGCCTGCATGTCAAAGCTTCAGCTCGATTTGAAATGCCTGAAAGATGAATTCCCGGGGAGAAATAACATTGTGTGTGCTGATAGGCCCTCCCCAAGGTGCTGCTCTGCACCTTCACACACACCAGAAAAAAATAAATAAAAATTATAGGCTGGCACAAAGAGCTCTATTTGCTGTGATTATGGCTTGTTTGTGGCACTGGCCATCAGAAGTGAAAAGGAGAGCAGGCAGGGTGGGCTTTGTTTGTGTTTTCAGCCTTCAGCTGGGACTGTTCCAGCCTGGAGTGGCTTTAAGGCAGAGGTTTTAAGGATGGGGCTGCCCCTCGGAGGGTTTGGGGGTTTGGGGCTGCTCTGGAAATCACCTGGGTGGCTTCAGGCTTGTCCTGCATCCTCTGCATTCGAATAAAAATTTGGAAGTCTGGGTCCCTGGCTCCTCACTCTCCTCTGGGCCCTGGTGTCATTTATCCCACAAAGGGCAAAATGTCCTGTGTAAATCACAGCTGGTGGCTGAAGGAACTCCACAAATCATGGAGGCCATCAAACTTATTTTTTTAAATATATATAAAACATCCAATGGAGCTGTTTCTGATAAGAGCCAGAGTATCTTTTATTAAAGATCTGATTTCAGGGGCTTTGGGTGTGCTTGGGTTGTGGGTGGTTCATTTAGAAGGATCACAACGATTGATGGGAGTGGGCTGCCAGGAGGATTTTTGGGGTTTGGTGGTGCCAGGACAGAGCCCAGCAGGTAGCAACCCCAGGCAGGAGCTTTTCCCCCTTTTTAATGCTGTTACAAGGCCTGAATTCAAACCAGGGGCTCCTAATTGGCCCCAGGCTTGGGTTATTTTTAGGATGCACAGGTTTGGAATAAGTTTTCTTTAAAAAGCCACAGAAGATTTGCAGAAGCCATAGAGTTTGTAGGGAAGCAGAGCACAATGAATTTATCATGGAACTGTGGCCAAAAGAGGCAGGAAATAATCAAGGGGGGAGAATTAAGCTCTGCCTGCATTGGGGGGGTGTGGAAGGGAGGGGGTTTTGCAAATGCACCAGGAATCATAATTAAACTCCTGGCTCATCGTGATTAAAATGGAGCTGTGGTGGCCTCCAGGATTATCTGACCATTAGGGACAGCAGCAGCAGCAGCAGCAGCACATCCCTCTGTGCCCAAAAACAGAGCTGTGACCCCAAGGGACATCTGAGCCAGCAGCACCTTCACTGCTCTGCCCAGGAGAGAGGGGACAAAGCAAAGGTCTGCTCCTCCAATTAAAAAAAAAAATAAAATAAAAAAGCCTAAAATGTAAATGAGCAAAGAATCCCCCTGGTTAGAGAAGTTATTCCAGCAAGTGGCTCTATAAATGTCTTTATATTGTTATTTCCGATATTAGTTTGTTGTTCCTTCATGAAAGCTGATTTATTTGAAATGTTATTACTTGAAACACCCTAATCTTTTTGTAATAATTCATATACTGGAGATTACAGTTTTGGAAGGCAGCCCAGCTCTGGCTGGAATCCTATTTATGGATTAAAGGATTTGAACAGCATTGCAAGCTAGATCTCCGAATAGCGGGATAATGTAAACCTGGTTCCATATAAAATGCTTTCCCTCTGCAATCGTAACCCCATTAAAGGCAGATTGTTGAGGAGAGCACTTCCACCAGCAGGGCAGGAGATTGCAGCCCTGGAGAGCCAGGGCTGAGCCTGCCCTTGTCACCGTGCCCTGCGCTGCACCCGAGCCCTCCTTCCCTGCAGCCCTGGCAGCAGCTCTGGGGCTGTGCAGGGACCTTTTGGGGCAGAGCCTTTGCTCTGGAGGGAACGGAGCCCCCAGAGCCAGAATGGGTGTCTGTCAGAGCCCAGGACATCCCCCTGGCTGTCCCCAGACCCTGGCAGGAGGTCACAAACACCCGTGGCTTCCATTTTGGCCTGTGGAAAAAGCTGTCAGCTCTGTATGAGGAATTACAAGCCACAAGGGTTTGAGCAGTGTGATATTTGAACAAACACAGGGTGGAAAAAATAGAATTTTTGAGTTTTTTTAAGATAAGGAGTTCAGGGGACAGGATGGAGGGATTTGGGCATGTCCTGACCTTCTTCTTGTTCTTCTTGCCCTCCGTGTCCTGCTGTGATGGTGGCACTTTTCTGTTGGTTTAAGGCAGAGATTCACAGTCTAACAGAGGTGATAGGAATTGGTGAAAAAACTGTAAATATACACACGTAGTTTTGAGTGTATATTGTGGGGGCTGCCATGGCTTCTGTACCAGGCAGACCTCGTCAGGTCAGAGAGAAAAAATGTTTAGATAAGGAAAAATAAACAACCTTGCAAACACAATCAAAGCATTCCAGGCCAACAAGGGGAACAGGGACTTCCACCCTCTGGGATTCCGGAGACCCTGAGAGGTGCCCAGCACAGTGTGAGAACATCTCCACGAGCAGCAGCACCAACCCCAGCCAGGATTCCCCAGAGTCACCTAGGGGCAATTCCAGCCCCAAAAAGCTTTGGGGAGAGCTGTTATTTAATTAATTCCCCGCTTAATTTAATTGTGTGTGAGGGAAGCCAGCCACGGGCTGAAGTTTCCTTGTGTGGTAACTGAGAATGGGCCACAGTGGCAAAATTTAATTGTAATCTGCCTCAAATCCATGGGAAACACAGAGTTAGGCTGGAAACAACAGCACTGGGAGCTCACGTTCCAATAAACAGGTTTGGGACTGGGCCAATCTCACTCCTGAAGCTGTTTCCACACCGGGCAGCAAGGGAGGGCTGAGGCAAAACTGGAAGCAGGGAATTGAAAGGTTTTTTTGTGGGTGTTTGCAGGCAGCTGCTGCCAGCACTGAGGTGTGCCAGGCCTGGAGCCCTGAGCCAGGCTGGAAAAAGGTGGGAAAGGGAGGACAGGGTGCCCAAACCCATGGCTTTGTTGGGCTCCCTGACAGGGGAAACCCTCCTGGAGCAGTTCTGTGTCAGGAACAGGAGATGCACAGGGCTTTTTCGGTCTTCAGCTTCTGGGTATTGTTGTCTGCACCAGACCCTGCATGCAGGAAAACAGCACAAAAATGGCCAACAACCTCGTGCCACAAGGCCTTTTAAGCCTAATCAAAACCGAAGTTGCCCAATTAAGAAGTGACAGCTGGATAATTTCCCTTTCTAACCCAATAACTGACTCCTCAAGGCTCATAATGTTTTTTTATTGGTCATCTGTCCAGAAAATCCCATTCCTGAGGTGCTCCCCAAGCACCGTTTGCAGAGAACAGCTGGAAATGGGGTTCCTGTGCCTGGGGGCATCCCTGAATCCCTCCTCCTCTGGAGCAGCAGCGGGTCTGTGGGGTGGGAGCCATCCCAGGCTGCTGCAGCACTGCAGAAACAAGAAATCAGCAATCAGAAATCATTCTCCTGCTCTGCAGCCTGCCTCTTCCCTGGAATGGGGAACAGCACGTGCATCCCGCAGGGTCTGAGCATTACTTATTATTTCTACAGGGATTTGAAGGTTAATAGCTTTACACAAGCCTAATTAATTGCTATTATTTAGTTTAATATTCTCTCCGAGTGCTTTGCCCGTGCAAAGCTGGCTCTGCCACCCTCCCTGCAGCAGGACTGGGGGCAGCAGTTTGTCTGTGGCCCAGGAAGGTGCCCAGCACCCAGGAGAGCAGGGGAAGGCAAAATTGGAAGCAGGGAATTGAAGGGGTTTTTTTGTGGGTGTTTGCAGGCGGCTGCTGCCAGCACTGAGGGGTCCCAGCCCTGAGCCAGGCTGGAGAAAGGTGGGAAAGGGAGGACAGGGTGTCCAAACCCAGGGAAGCTGAGCTGGTCCCTGCCCAGGGGTCTGTGCAGGCAGACTGAGGGGGCAACAAAAGAAATGGGGGTAATAGAAGAAATGGAAGTAATAAAACATTCCTGTGAGCATTCCTGGAGAACATTCCTGTGAGCATTCCTGGAGAACATTCCCAGTGAACGTTCCCTGTGAACATTCCTGGAGAACATTACCAAGAACATTCCCAGAGCATATTCCTGTGAATATTCCTAGTGAACATTCCTGGAGAACATTCCCAAGAACATTCCCAGTGAACATTCCTGGTGAACATTCCCAGAGAACATTCCCAGTGAACATTCCCAGTGAACATTCCTGTGAACATTCCCAGAGAACATTCCTGTGAACATTCCCACCCATCCCTGTCCTGCAGCAGGATCTGCTCCTGCTGGAGCTCATCCTGCTCCGTGCTGCCATGAGAAAGAAGTCAGTACCTGCAGCTTAAAGTTATCATTTAATAATTATATTTAAAAGTCTACCTGGCTCTATAAATTTTTAATGACAGATTAATTAAAAGCCCAGTTATGAAAGCTTTGGAAAGGAGAAATAAATATTTAATATTTATTAAAATATTCATATGCTACATGTTTTTTAATCTTGAATAAATATTTTTGGATAATCAGGCGTGGGTTTTTTGCGATGCTAAAAGTCTGCATTGTAAATTCAACCATGATTGATTATAAACTGTGCAATCTATTAATTATGAAAGAGCACATGTGCTGCTCAGGACCTGGAAGAAATCTGTGTACCTGGGTTTTATAACCAGAGGAGTTATCAAGGTAATGTGCTCGCTGAAGACGTGAAAGCTTTGATGCACGTGCTGGTGGCAGGATCTCCACCTTCGGTGAAACGCAGCTCTGCTCCTTCTGCCCAGGACGTGGGCAGTGAGGAAACAGCTCCCCAAACTCAGTGCCAGGGCTGGGCTGGGTGAAGCCTGGCACGGAGGGACGTGTCCCTGGCATGAGAGGCTTGCTAAGGTCCCTTCCCACCCAAAACCTTCCTTGGGTCCGTGAAATCACACACAGAATCACAGAATCACAGAATCACAGAATCACACAATCACACAATCACAGAATCACACAATCACACAGTCACACAATCAATCACACAATCACACAATCAATCACACAATCAATCACACAATCACACAATCAATCACACAATCAATCACACAATCAATCACACAATCACACAATCACACAATCACACAATCAATCACACAATCACACAATCACACAATCACACAATCATGAGGTTGGAAGAGACCTCAAGGATCATCAAGTCCAACCTATGCCCTAACACCTAGCAGCAAGTGCCTTGTCCTGTCCTTTTTAAACACATCCAGAGATGGTGATTCCACCACCTCACTGGGAAGACAATTCCAGTGCTTTATTATTCTTTTGGTGAAAATTTTTTTCCTAATATCCAACCTATACATTCCCTATTGTAAATGCAGGTGAACCCGGTGGGAAGAAATGCTGATGTCTGACTCCAGCTCAGAAGGCTGAATGATTTCTTTATTATAACTATGCTATAATACATTCATATACTATTTAAAGGAGATACTAAAACTACAAATTTACTTTTCTAACTAGCATAACTCACAACTCGTGACTCTCTCTGAGAGTCCAGCCACGGCTGGGTTGGATTGGCCACCAGGCTCAAACAATCCTCACCAGAATCAAACCAAGCATCACCCCAGGTAAACAATTCTCCAAACACATTCCACATGGGAAAACAAGGAGCATAAATAGAAATTGTTTTCTCTTTCTTACCTCTGTGCTCCTCTGTGAAAAGTCCTGAGAGAGAGAAGAACGTGCCTGACACACCTGCCTGTGCCCTCTTGTTCCAAAGACATTTCAGGTTCAGGGGTGCTGAGGGTGTTTCCATCTGCCCAAACCCTGAGCTGCTTTGGGTTCCTGCAGTGTTTCCTTTCCCTCTTTCTTCTCTCTCTTTCCTCTCTTTTTGCCTCCCCAGCCCTCAGTTCTCCCCCAGCAATGGGACTCGTTCCCCACGAGGTTTCCCACCACTCCTGGAGGCTCCCGGTGCTCTCTGGAGGAATCCCAGCAGCACAAAGGGGCTCAGAGCAGGAGGAACCCCAGGTTTTCATGAGCTGAGCCGACCCTCCCTCCCTGCCCTGACTTGGGAGCTGCTCCCTCCTCTCCTGCCAAGCTGAAGGATGCCTTAATTCTCTTTTTCAAAGGCTCTTAGTGCGAATTAGGGTGGAAGTCAGAGCTGCTAAAGACACCAAACAAAACAAACAAAGGCAAACATGAAAGGCTTGTTTGGGGGTGGGTTGCTATCCTCCGTGGAAGGATTATTGTTGATTTTTATGGGAAGTTCAACCCCGAGGCTGGAGGGCAGTGGCATTACTTGAGCAAGATTGAGCTGTTTAAAATTTCAGAGTTGTGTGCCAAAAACAAACAAAATAATAATAATAATAGGAAGCTGTGTGGAGAGGAATGTGCTGACAGCAGGGAAGTTTGGGTAATAATTCATGTGCTGCCTGCTGCAGGCTGGGGATGCTCCCGTGCTCTGCTGATGCCTTTTGGGGCTCCCTAAAAACACAGGCCAGACAAAATTAAGGGAATGAGAAGCAGGTATATTTATTGAAGGGCCTTCAGGTACATTTAAGGCAGACAAAACCCACCCAAAAATGGACCACAGGTCACAGGTTTCACACTTTTATATGTTCGGGGCCATTTGCATATTGGGGGTTAATCTTCCAATTACAGCTTCAGGTAATGAAGTAATTTACCCCAAGTTTTCTCCCCCCAGCTCACTTTTGTTTGCATCTCTGTGAGCCTGAGGCAGTGAGGTGTCCTTGACTTCAGGCCTGGAGAGGAATTGTTGTGTCAAAAAGGGGAAACTGCAGCTGACACTGTGTGTGGAGTTTGGAGTTACACACTAAAGAATTGCAGGATTATAAATAGATGGAAAATATCAGAGCTAAAATCCCAAGGCAGAGACTGGCAGCTCTGCTGTGCCCTGGGGATGGGTTTGGGGCAGGGCTGGGCACAGGGGAGCAGGGCAGGTCTGTGCCAGGAGAACTCTGCTCTGAGGGAAGCACCTCACTCCTGCCCTGCCCAGGGTCAGAGGAGCCCAGAGAATTCCAGAGGATCTCAACCTCTCAGGAGCAGCCAGGCTCCTCCTGGGCCAGGAGCAGATTCTCCCCCAGCACAGATTTTGTGCCTGGAACCCCATGAGATGCTCTGGGTGACCTCACCTGAGGTCAGCTCCTTCTCCAAGGTGTGGAAATCCCAATTTGCTGCAGAGCCTCAGCTCGCCCAGGCCATCTGGGGACTCGGATTCCTCCTTGCAGCCCCTGGGAAGCGCGACTGGGATCGGCTGTGGGGGTCTCATCCCCCTCCAGAACCCCAGGAACCTTCTTGTGGCAGTTGTCGGTGTCCAGGAATTACAGGCTCAGAATGGATCAGACCCTTTGAAGCCTGGCTGAAAACTTGACTTAAGCCCCCAGAAATAATAAAAGGAAAGCAAAGAACTCAGGAAAGCTGCAGGAAAGGATTAAGGGGGGGGAAAAGCCAACGGGGACAAGCAATTGCAGCTCTGTGTGATGGGGTGACAGTGCTGGTGCTATCACTGCAGCCAGGGGCTGCTCCCAGCCCTGTGCACAAACCTTCATTCCCTTTTTAAATCTGCAGCCATTCTCTTGAGGTTTTTTCTCTATAGTCGCAGTATTTAGGAAGGAATTAAAGTTTAAAAGCAAAGGGGATTTTTAACCCATTTGCAGGAAACACTCTGTGTGCAGTAAAGAGGCTGAAAATGCTCTGCTGCCTCTCAAGCCCTGGTCAAGCAAAGAGGCAGGCTCTGAAAACCAGCAAAAACCTGGCTTTGGGTTGGGTTTTTACAAACAACTTATTTTGTTTGGTGTCTGTGGAAGGAAACCATTCCTGAGCCCCTTGGCTGCCGTTCCCTTGTCCCTTTGGAAGAGGGTTTGTCCCAGGGACTGGCACCTGGCTGTCCTTGCCCAAATCCCAGCTCCCTCCAAGGTCAGAGCGTGCTGAAAGGGTTAGAAATTCCTGCCAGGAGCTGCATTTTAAGTCTGATGAGTGATCAGCAAACAATTCCAACCAGTGTGGCCCTTATTAAAGCCCTGCTCGGAGCAGGAGGAGACGCAGAGGAATTAATGCAGAGCAATTTCTCCCTCATTTCTGAGACTTATTGGTGTTAATGCAGACTAATGGCCTCCGTTTTTAATTGTTTCTTTGGGTGGATTGGCTGCTTCTGTGCCTGTGTGTCTGCACAAGCCTGGGTTTGTGTGGGAAGCTGGTCAGAGACCATCCAGGGCCAGGCCAGGGAGGCTAAAATGGGGAAAATCCTGCAGTTTCCCATTGTTAACAGCTCTGCTTTTATAAACTGGGTTGTAACACAGCTCCCACCTCCTGGGACATTCCCTGAGCTGTTTGTTCTGTGTTTGCCTGGGTCTGACAGGCCCCTGTGCCTCCAGCCCAGGAGGATCAGGGAGGTTCTGCTGCTCTGAGCAGCATTTCTGTGCCTGCGGAGCTGCCACAGCTCCGTCCCGGTGCTGGCTCAGGGTTCAGCCCCTGGACTTTCCTCCTGACTGAAGGAAAGCTTCAAATTCCTGAGCAGAGCCCCTGGGTCTGCTGAAGGTGTTTGTACAACCCCCGGTACAAATGGGGCCCAGCAAAACCCCCGTGGGCACATTGACTTTGAAAACAAAACCTCCCCAGGCACCTCTGGGCACGCCGAGTGTCCTTCAACCCCTAAAATTGATGGGCTCCCATTTCCTGAACGCTTTCAGGTGGATTTGTGGGACTGCCCTGAGAGCAGAGCCCCAGCCAGGAGCACAGATCCAGCTACCAAACCCCAGGTGCCTCATCCCAAACCTGCCTTCCACTGCAGGGTTTTCCTCTGCTTTTCAGCACAGAAATAATGAGAAACGGACAATAAAGATTGATGTTTTCCTTACAGGGGTAATTTTTGATGTGGGAATAATTTGTTTCCTTAAAAAAATAAAAGAAAGGAAAACAAAAAAGAGTTGGAGTGGAGATCTGGGGGATGGAAAGGACCACGAGGTGTGAGGAAAACTCCTCGGGGTATCCAGGCCTGGCTCCTGCCGAGCTCCCCGGTGCTCTGGTGGCTCCTCCAGTTCTGGGGTTCTGTTCTTCCCTCACCTCCTCCAGCCCCCAATTAAATACAGATGTGCTTGGAGGGCACTGACAACGAGGAGAAGCATTTTAATGTGAATTACAGACCAAGATCTGATGAAAAGCCCAATTTCTGTGTGCTGGCCCCTTGCTGTGGCCCTGGCAGGGTTAAGGGCACCTCTCTCCCAGCAGCAGCTCCATTCCATTCCCTGCCTGGCAAATCTGTCTTTGCTGGGAATCCACAGCCTAAACCAGAGCCACCAGCAAGAAAAATGGAAAAGGCTCAAAATATAACAGCCCTGGGATATTTTGGTAAATGATCATGATGTAAAACTGCGCAGAGATGGATCGGGGAAGGGATAGACAGTTATAAAGTGAAAAAAATGATGGCTCTGGAACTAATCCTGAATTAATGACACCTTGTGGATCTTCCCTGGCTGCTGCCTGAGCAGCTCCAGCTGGCACAGGGGAGTTTATTGATCCGAGCTGGTGTTCCAGCAGCACAAGCTGGGATGGGCACGGGGCAGAAGCGCTGGGCACATCACAAGGCACTCAGGGTGTGCATTCCCAGACTGGGGTGATGTCAGAATCTGAGCTATTGATGATTCTGGGATTGTAAAAGTCTCTGTCTGTCAGCCCCGCTGCCAAAGCAGAAGCCATAATTGGTCTGTGCTGGTTTCCAGGTTGTTTATTCTGTTGATCTCTCACATGTTCTGCTGCCCTGCCCAGCTCTGTCCTGCAGGGCAGCGTGTGGGGCTCTGCCCTCAGTGGGATGTGACAAACATTAAATACCAGAAACTCCCTGGGCTGCATTGACAAGAACGTGCCAATATCTGTCACCTACGTTGGACAGTGTGTCCCCAGCCTGAACCAACAGAAAAATGCCAACACCACAGTGAGACATGGAGGGCATGAAGAAGGAGAAAAAGGACAAGGCACACCCAATTTCCTCCAGCTTGTCCCCTTTGGATCCCTCATCTAGAATCCTAAAATTTTACTTTTGCACCTGTGCCACACTTAATTATTACTGATATCAAACACTCAGAGCTGGTAATTCATCCTGTAAGACTGAAAACTCTTTTCCATGGCCAGAGATCACAGCCAGTGTCTCTGGGGCTCTGTCCAGGGGGTTCCTGACCCTGCCAGGGTCCCAGGGCAGCCAGAGGGAAGCCCTGGACTCCCAGCCTGGGTGATGCTGAGCAGAGAAGCAGGAGGAAGAAACTCCCCCCAAAGGTGAAAACAGCGTTTGGGCCAAGGGAGATTTGTTCTGCCCCGAGCTGGAGTCACTGAGGGCAGGAGGAAGGAACAATTTGTGCCACAGAGCCCACACGGGTGTAACCCCGATGCTGAATTAATTACAGGCTGATGAGCTCCATAAATACACCATGCTCTGATCATTTATCTGAAACCTCTCATCTGGACTATAATTAGTAGATAAAAGACTTTAATCTTTCCTTTCTTCATGTTTGTTTGTACCTGTTTATGGGTTTAATTAAAACGAAAGCACTTTAAAATAAATTATCAGAAAGGAGTGATGAAGAGGAGGAAAGAAGTGGGGGAGCAGAGGAAGGGGGTGGGAGGAGGGCTCTGGATGGCAGGAAAAGAGCAGAGAGCAAACTTGATTTTTAAAATAAAGCAGGAAAAAATGAAATTATAAAGGAATAACCTTTAAAATAATTAACCAGATTCTGTCCTCTTCTGCACTAATGACTCTGAGCTCAGTTACCCACTGGCTCCTGATGTCCTCCCTGGCAAGCTGGGGCAGTGCTCAGCCAAGTGCCAGACTCCAGGATTAAAATGCAGCAGGAGGAAAGTGAAATATTGGTTTCCGTTCTCACATCCAGCCCCAATCTGCCTTTGAAGAAAGTGAGCTGCATAAAAAATGGATGAAAAGGTTCCTTGGGAAATGGCAGCATGTGCCTAGGGCAGAGGCTGGGCTTTGGGGATGGATGGAGTTGTTGAGGTGCTTGGGGGGCTCTGCCAGCTGCCCTGTGCACCGGGGAGGCCTCAGGTGCATGAGGGTAAAAGCATCAGTGGCTGATGTTCCAGGCTGGGCTTTGGCCTCAGCACGAGCTGGGATTTTGGTTTTCTGTGTCACTGTGCCCCAGGGGCAGAGGGACACCTGGGCTCAGGGGCTGAGGGTGCTGTGGGGCTGGGCCAGCCACACCCTCAGGGTTCACATCCCTTCTTGGCTCCCAAATCCCTCCTGCCCCTGCACAGCACAGGTTTATCTCTGTGAGGCCACGCTGGAGATTATTGGTGGGTTCTTTTCCCTGCTCCTTTCCTAACACCAGTTGGGCTTTATTCCATATTCCTTGGAATATGAAATATCCTGCACAAGTATCCACAAGGATCACCCCAGTGTGAGCACAGAGGAGTGGGATGAGAGGGGGAGAGGTGGATTTCCTACACAAACCCCCCCCTTCAGCACCTGTGGCACGGCCAGGGGAGCTGTGCAGAGCCAGGAGGAGAGGAGAAGACTGGAATGGGGATTTTGGGTGGGGAAGCAGGACTGGGCAGTGCTCAGGCAGCCCACAGCAAGGCACAGCCCCATCCCCACTCTCAGCCAGCTGCTCTCCTGGATGGCACCCCAAAAACCCCCAGTGTCCATCCCCTGCAGCTCCCAGGGCTGTGGGCACAGCAGGAGCTGCCTCAGTTTACCCGAAGCACTGGGAGGAGGCAGAGCAGGCTGCTGCCCTGGGAGGGCTCAGCTCTGCCAGCCGAGCTGCTGGACAGCTCTTCCTCCCCAAAATGCTGCGAGCTGGAGCCTCTGCTCCTGCTGGAGAGGCTGGGCTGTGGGACTGGGGCTGGGCTGGGCTGGGCTGGCAGAGCCTGGCACATCCACAGCCAGCAGCCTGGGCAGGCACAGCCTTCTCAGGGTGATTTTTCAAAGCTTTTCTCTGCTGTGCACCCCTGTGGGGCTCGTAGAGAAATGCGTGTGTCTGTCAGAGAGGGGGACACGAGAGGCACTCACCTTGTGAGCTTCGGAGGAGATTCAGCTCCTTGTCCTCCTCTGACCCCAGCATCTGAGGCAGCGGAGAAAGCCTCCATCTGGGAACAGAACTGCATCATCCTTCCTCCTGCAGGCTCCTCTGCCTTGCCCTTTTTCTTGTCGGAGATCTTGTTCAAATCCTGCCTCTCTCACATATGATCAGCTTCTGCTTTGCTGGAGTCAGGAGTGAAAACAAACAGGGCTCAGCTCCAGCTGCTGCTGGCTGCTCACAGCCCCAGGCTGTGCCTGCGGGGCTCCCAGCCCTGCCCTGGCCCCGGGCAGTGCCCAGGTGCCATGGGGCTGCCCCAAAGCATGGGCTTCAGCCTCCCCCAGTTTGTTGGGGGTCAGGTGAATCACTGGAGCTGCCACTGCCACCCTGAGAGTCAGGAATGGGAGCAGGGTGGGACTGGCAGGTCCTGGGCAGGGGGTTTGGGTGGTCAAACACACCTTCAGCCCTGGGCTCTGCCCCTGGGCATGGTTTCAGGTCCCTGAGGGGAACTGGGCTCCTGGCTGCTGGGAAATGCAGGAGTTCAATCAGAGTCAGGGAAATCAGAGATTCCACAGGAATTCCAACAATCTCAGCCTGCTGTTGATGATGGATTTAGCAGGTGGAAGGTGGAAGGTGACAATCCCCAGGGCTTGGGGTGTGTGTTACCAGCACAGGGGTTACAGTGCTCTCGCCCACCCCTGCCTGGCCCTGCCCTCTCCCCATCCAGCTCCATCCTTCTTCTCACTTCCACATCCAGGAGATGCACTCAGTGCCTGGATTGCCATGGATTGCCATGCTGCAGGCATTTCCCCCAGAAATCCCCTGCTCAGTCAATTAGCAGCACTGAATTTCATATTACTTAAAATCTATTCTCCTGGAAGGCTGGAGATTCCAGCATCTCCACCTATATTTGCTGGGATTATTGCTTAAAGGTGGCTTAGCTGCTAAGCCACTGCTGCAAAAGCTCCATTAAGTTCTTTCCTTGTTGTACATGGGAGCTGGAAGGATTTCAGGGCAGCAGGTCGGCTGCAGAAACCCGACACCCATTCTTCCAGCAATTAAACTTTGCAAAGCAAACTCTGTGGATTTCATTAAGGAAATGGAGCCATCAGCACTGGGAATAGCGTTTATGAATATTTCCTTCTAATGGCCAAGCCAGCATGTTGACAGGATGAGTTATTAGACATATTTACAAACAGCTGTTAAAAAGCCAATGTGGAGGTCCCAGCTGTATTTTTTTCCCCTTTTTATGCAGGGTTTATAGCAGTTATCCTTCGAAAAGCCAGCTTGATTGGCTTTCCTGCAAGGAGAGGTAAGCTTGATTAATTTATTCCTCCTCCCCAGGCCTGCAGTCACAGGGAGGGAGCAGTCTGTCTGTCTGTCTGTCTGTCTGTCTGTGTGCAGCTCACTCGAGGAATAAACCCAAGGGCAGCCAAGCAGCTCCCAGCCTACACGTGTTTAATTACAGGCACCGTGTACTTCTGTTGCTGGGATCAATAAGTTTCACTCTTATCCCCAATCAGGCAGATTTTTCATGGAATTTTTTTCCTTTGCTGTGTGAAATGAGACGTCACTGGTGAGAGCTGGACACCAGGGTAGAGGATTTGGGTCCTGGTGACACCAGGGGAAGGGTTTGGGTCCTGGTGACACCATGGGGGAAGATTTGGGTCCTGGTGACACCAGAGGTGAGGATTTGGGTCCTGGTGACACAGGGAAGGGTCTGGCAGGATTCACTGGCTGATCCTCCAGGTTTATAGGGACAGGCAGCAAAGAAGGGGTTAAACCCAAGGTGTTGCCCCTTGGGGAACTGTGAATTCTGTTCCTTGGAAGTTACAGGAACGGTGGGTGGGTGCTGTGGCATTGGATGATGAGCACAGAATGTGCTGTGAGATCACTGCCAGCACCTCCAGCCTCTTCTCCTGGCCCTGTCCCCTCCTGCCTCAGTCCTCCGCCTCTCCCTCCTCAGAACAGGGGGAAAAGCTGGAGAGGTCCTGGCAATGTCCCCAGGTGCTGTGGGACCGTGTGTCCATGGCCCCAGACCTGGAATTGCTGCGCTCTTCCCCACAGCCAGGTTCCCACAGATCCCAGCCAGCCCCAGCAGCTCTCCTCTCCTCTCCTCTCCTCTCCTCTCCTCTCCTCTCCTCTCCTCTCCTCTCCTCTCCTCTCCTCTCCTCTCCTCTCCTCTCCTCTCCTCTCCTCTCCTCTCCTCTCCTCTCCTCTCCTCTCCTCTCCTCTCCTCTCCTCTCCTCTCCTCTCCTCTCCTCTCCTCTCCTCTCCTCTCCTCTCCTCTCCTCTCCTCTCCTCTCCTCTCCTCTCCTCTCCTCTCCTCTCCTCTCCTCGGGTTCCAGGGCTCCCCTGAACCTCTCCCATCCTTTTCCATCGCTGCTCCAGAAGCGTTTCCCAGGGCAGGGGCTGCAGGGCTGGGAGCTGCTGCAGGAATGGAGCCCCTGGGACCAGCTCAGGGTTTTGGTGCTGGGTTTGCTGGGTCACTTCTGCTGCTGTCCGAGGCTGCGGCTCCAATTTCCTGCCCCCAGCCCCAGGAGCTCTCCCTGGGCCCTGCAGGAGGAATCCTGCTCCCGAAGTACAGGAGGAATCTTGTTCCCGAGGTACAGGAGGAATCCTGTTCCCGAGGTACAGGAGAGCATCACAGAAAACAAGCTGTGCCAATTCCCTGCGTTTGGATCCTTGATTGTCACAAATCTCTTCCAACAAACAGAACCAGTGTGAAGCCAGCCCTGGGTTTGTGCACTGGAGAGAATTCCAGAATTTCTCTCTGAGCTAAATCCGTGAAATGAATCAATTCTTTTTTAAAGAGGATTTAAAGTTAATTAAGAAATGGAAGCGTGTGGCTATAAAGGAGTTAGATTTGGTATAGCACACATATATAACGCTCCTATTTTCCAAGGAGATCCAGTGGAAGGCCACATTCCCTCTGTGAGGTGCTTAGGTTGATGAGAAACCCATTTGTAAGGAAAATTGGCTCTGGAAACAGTTGAGAGTGAACGGCTGCTTGTTCTAAAGTCGCTGCCAAGTGATTGATTCAGTCCCTGGGTTCATCAGATCATTGCTTCCAATAATATCATTTTGCTTATTTATTTTATGGAGGATCAATATGATAAATATTGCAGCACCGTGGGAGTGCCAGGGAGATGATTCCGGGGTGGTGAGGGGCTCTGCAGCCACTCCGTGTGCCCCGTGAAGCAGAAAAGCAATTCAGTCTCACCAAAGGCTACAGACGAGGCTGGATGTTCTCTGCAATAAATGCAAATTATTGGAATTCATTTCGCTGCTAAGAGGAGAAGAGAGGGGGGGGGAAAAATTAAAATTAAAGCTAAAGATGTTGCAGATCAAGGAGTTCAACTTGAGGCAGACGCAGAATTAACATAACAGAAAACAAAGCAATAAAGAGAGGGGGGAAATAGATTTCACTAAAATAATCTGGTTTAATGAATAGGCCGTGATTTATTTCTGAAGTGCCTCTCTGCGGTGGTGGCTTTCTCCTCCTGTTTTTTAGAGCACGCACAATGGCATTCTGGCCCTGCTGCAATCAGTCTGCGCGAACAGCTTGTAGATATTTGGCTGTGCACTGGCCCATGAGAGCAAATCGTCCTCCCTCATCGTCAGAGACTTTCTTTTCCAGTTCCTTTATGAGGTGACAAACGGTTCCCTTTCCTTTTGTTCTCCAGTGCTGAGCTTTCCTGGCTCTGCTTGGTGATTTTTGTTGGGTTTGGTAATGACCTGTGCTCCTTCCTGTTGGAAATGCAGGTGAGCCCGGTGGGCAGAAATGTTGGTGGCTGACTCCAGCTCAGAAGGCTGAATGATTTCTTTATTATATCTATACTATAATACATTAATATATTATTTAAAGGAGATACTAAAACTACAAACCTACTTTTCTAACTACCAAATCTAACTCCCAACTCATGACCCTGTCTAAGAGCCCAGCCACATTGGATTGGCCACCAGGCTCCAACAACCCTCACCAGAATCCAACCAAGCCATCACCCCAGGAAAAAAATTCTCCCGACTTGTTCCACACGGGAGAACAAGGAGCAGAAATAGAAATTGTTTTCTCTCTTTTTTCCCTGTGCTCCTCTGTGAAAAGTCCTGAAAGAGAGGAGAACGTGCCTGGCACACCTTTCTCTGCCAGGGCTGGGGCTGGGCAGGTTCCCAGCCTGGGGCTTGTCCTGCACGAGGGATCCCAGCTGGGATCTCCGTGGGCCTTGGGGAATTCAGCAGGAAGGAAATTCCCTCCCGAACGGGCACCAGGAGCTCTCACGTTTGGCAAGAGCACCAGAGAAGAAATAAAGGATAAAATAATCTTCAAGTGAGATACTCGGATTTAGGGACAGCCCGCCCGAGTTACTTCTTGTTTCAATTTTGTCTGGATTGCTTCCAGGCTGGGGAGCTCTGCAAGGAGAGGGAAGAGAGGGAAGGGTCACATCCTCCTGGAAAAGCCTCTGGTGCCTCCTGCAAGGCTGTGAGGAGCAGCCAGACCCAGACAAGGGCTCTGCTGGCCTGGGAATTGCCCAGCTGGCAGGAATGGGCTCTGGGGCTTGGGTCTGGACTGGCCATGGGCACCTTGGGGTGATTAAAGCCCTGCAAGGCAACAGGAACTGGAGCCCGAGGAACTGGAGCCTGAGGAATTCAGATGTTGAGCAGATCTGCACTTTTGGGTTCTCCCTGCCCTTTCTCCCCTCTCCCTGAGGCAAACCCCTCACCCAAGGAGCACCAGAAATGATGGAAAAGAAAAACCCCAGTGCTCCTGATTGGAAACAGCCTGTTCCTTTTGTCTGGGCTGGGTATATTTAACTGGTCCACTTCAGCTGCCAGAACACATTTGCCAAGGAAAACTTCCCCGTTTAAACCTTCCACTCATCTAAATAAGGAGAGAGGAGCTGGAAGCAGGTCCTGGCAGAGCCAGGAGGGATGGGAGCTGGCAGAAATAATCCACTTGGTCTCCTGCTTTTGTGGTGCCCTCCTGCCCTGTCAGTCTGGAACCCTCCCTGCTTTTCCTGGTGCACAGCGCGGGGAGCTGGGAGTTCTCTGCTGCCAGTCCCGGCCTGAGAATGACACGGGGGCTTGGACAGGAGTTTTGGGCTTTTTTTAATTCCTCAGGACGTGCTTTTGCCTTTTTTAATACCCCAGGATTCATCCTAGATCCCGGTCACCAGGGAGGTGCCATCGCCACCGCCCCGAGTGGCTTTGGGGAGGGGAAAATGGAGATTTTGGGGTCTCCTTTTGTCAGGAGGAGACTTGCTGGAAGCAGAGCAGTTTGCCAAGTGCCAGCAGCTCAGTGGAGACACCAGTGCCACCTCTGGGGGTGTCCCGGGAGGAAAGGCAAGCTGTGCCCTGGTGCTGGGGGAGCTGCGGTGGATTCCCGGGTTTGGGGCCGGGTTTGTGGGCAGCAGGAGCTGGGACCCGCTCTGGGCTGGGCTCATCCCCCTGCCCCAGCCCTGGGCTTTGGGAGCAGCAGCTGAAAGGCTCCTGCAGACCCCGGCGAGGGCAGCCAGTGGCATCTGCAGGGCTGGCAGCTCCCTAATTAGGGGAATGCAAATGGGCCCCAGGAAAAAGGTGCCAGGGAAAGGAAAAGCAGCTCATGAAAGGGAGCTCAGACAAGAACGGGGAAATTATTCACATAGCCCTAAAGTTTACTTCTAAGAGGTCTTTTTTTTCTTTTTATTTTTTTTTTCAATTTCATATATTTGCCTTGATCATTTGAGAGAAAAGATCCATCCACAGACAGATCTCCAAAGAGATTATGATTTTTTTCAGTGTTGCTGTTGCTTTAATCCGTGGTCTCTTTAGACAGGGAATGTCTAATTGGTGCACTGGTGAAATCAAATGTTTAAATAGATTGAATGGCAGACTTTTTCCTTCTGTTGTGACATTAATCCCCCAATATTCCTGGGCCCCTTGCTGGGTATTGAGGCGAAGAAAGGAGCCAGAGGAGGTCCCTCTCTGTACATCTGTGAGGTGAAAACTCCCTGGATACACTCCCCAACATGACCCAAGACATCAATCAAGGCCAGCACCTCGCTGCAATCGGCTCTCGCACACGTGCAATGAATCTCTGCGTGTGTCCCACGTTTCTGCAGGCCAGGGCAGCCTCTGGGGAGGGGGAGGCAGCAGAGGGGAGCCCCGGAGGGTGCCAGGGCTGCAGCCCAGCCTGCTTCTCTCTGCCCCGGGCACCGAGAGAGCTGCAAGGAGCTGCTGGAGAAGCAGGTGAGATGGAAATTCGGGGGAAATGGAAGGGTTGGTGCCCTTGAAGTTTTCTTCTTTTGTTGTTTTTATCTCTGTTCTTTGTGATGGTAACAAACTGAAAACGGTGTTGAAAGTGAGTTTGTGCCTGTTCTGCCTTTGTCTGGTACTGGCTGAGCTACCTGAAGAGAAGGAGTTTTATAAACTTCTGGGCTTGTGTTTGACTGTGAGCATCCCCCTCCCTTTCCTAAGAATCCTGGAAAGAGTCTGGAGCAACGTGCGTTCCTCCATCACTTCCAGAAGCTGTGCAGAATTTGCAGCAACAGATTAACACTGCCAGAGCCACAAATCAAAGGATTTCCAGTTCCACCCCGCTCCCACCTATTATGCAGGGGGAGAAAAAAAATCTCCATCTCCTCAGACAAGAGGGAAAAAAAAAAGAGATGAAATTAGGGTTTAAAATCATTTAGGTTTGCATTTCATTCCGTTCGGCGCTGTCAGTGATACACAGCGCCTGCAGAAGAATTAGAAAGATTATTGTGGAAGGGAAGGCAGAGCCACAGCGTGCTTGACAATATGCTCTGTATTTTACCTTCATTAGGACAGGGAGCTTGAAATACTCATTTCTTTATGATGAAGGAACTAAAGATTTCCAATGAGCGCAGAGCAGGGAGCGGGCAGGGGAGATTTATTGCTAAAGCATGTTTTTAATCACAGCAAGCACCTGAGCGAAATTGTGGAGATGCTTCTGCCCCAAGACACCCCTTCAGTGAGCTGGGGGAGGGAATTCCCCCCTGCAGGGGAATTCAGCCGGCCCTGAGGAAATTCAGACAGAGATTTTGGGGAGCCCCAGTCAGAGCCCTGGAAAAGCTCCCTTTGCACCCCTCCAGAGGGGACAGCGGTGTCACCACGGGCCCTGCTGCCTTTGGGGTCTTTGTGCACGTGTGGACACTCCTTCATTAGGGGCCAATAATTAACTCCTCACCCCCTTTGACCCCAGCCCCGGGCTGGAGGGGCTGCCCAGCCCTGAGCGCCCCTGGGAGGCTCCAGCAAAGCCAGTCCTGGCCTCAGGCACTGTCCAGCAGCTGGAGGGGCCCTGCTGGGGCAGGGCAGCACAGCTGGATCGGGGTCAGCACAGCTGGATTGGGTCACAGCTGGGATGGGAATGTTCCAAAAGCCATGGATGGATGCCCAGTCCCATGGCCTGCTCTGGGGAAGGCTCAGCTCCCCGCTCTCAGCCCCTGTGCCCGCTCTCTGGGGCAGCCCTGGGCTCACGGGACACTCTGGGGACACTCTGGGGACACTCTGGGGACACTTTGGAACACAGCTGTGCTTCAGAGGGGCACCAGAGGCCACGGGGGCTGCCAGCCCCTCCAGGTGACCTTTCCTCGGCCGCTTCGTTGGCTTGTGACCGAGGTGGGAGCCTCTCCCTGCTCCTGGCAGGGGAAACGCAAGGATGCAGCAAATATTTATTTAAAAAGAGGTGGGAGTGGTGTGCAGAGCTTGGGTCACGCTGAGGAGCCAAGGGAAGGAGAGGAGAAGGTGACACCGTCACTCCTGGTACGGGCCAGCCTGGCCAATGTTTTCATGTTGTATTTGATTTTTGAACATCACTAAATATTGCTGAGTTCTTTCCAGGGTTATTTTTGTGCTCTCCTCTGTATGATCCCCTTTCTTTCAGCTCTCAGCTGTGGGAAGATGATTAAAAATGGCACATTGTCTGCACCTGGAATTCCTGACACAACCCCGGCACAGGCAATTGTGTTTCTGACAGTAACAAGACACTCTGGAACTCAGGATCCGGAGACTTTCTGTTCTCCTGCCCTTGCACTTAATGAAACCAGAGTTTGTTTGAGAAAGAAAAACCCAGAGTTAATTTCAGCTCAGCTCAAACCAGGGGATCCGGAGGCAGGAGCTGGAGCTCGGAGTTATGGGAAAATCCGAGGAGAGGAAGGGATAAGGAGCGCTAGGAAAAGAAAAATCCTTTTCATTTCCCAAGAAGACATGATGAACAGCAGAGAGAGAAAAAAAATCACTTGACAAGGTTCTTCTAAAGAGGAAGAATAGTGCAAAGTGCTGGTTAAATTCCCATTGATCCTTCACTCAGCTTCCCATATACACATGGGTTTGACTACTTGATACTTCCTTTCACTGTCATAAGTAATAACCGAGGGGAAACAATCATTTCTAAATAACTGCCTATGATTCTTCTATTGTAGTGATTAGCGCTGAATAATTATTAGCTGCGCTGGGTTTCTGCGGGGCTGGGCGGCAGCGGGAGCTGCCGGCGCCTATAGACGGTGCCTATAGATGGTGCTCTCGGCCTCGCACAGCCGCTCCACGCCGAAAAATGCGCCTGGATGGGCTCCCCGTGTCCCAAACCCCCCGGCAATGGGGGAAAAGGCTCTTTTCCCTGCGCTGTTTCCCTGCCGTGCTTGTCTGGGAAGCCACGACTCTGTTCTATTGCCCTGGGGATGGCAAAGGTGGAGCAAAGGCTGATTTGGGGTCTGGGCAGGGAGGGAAGAGCCCGAGGTGGTGTCCAAAGCTGGGTACCGGCGCTTCCAGGAGTGTGGAGCCAGGCTTGGAAGTCCTGATAGACACACCCGTGACTGGTCAGAGACACTCCTGACCTGGTCAGAGATACCTGTGACTGGTCAGAGACACTCCTGACCTGGTCAGAGACACCCATGACTGGTCAGAGACACCCGTGACTGGTCAGACACACCCGTGACTGGTCAGAGATACCCATGACTGGTCAGAGACACCCGTGACTGGTCAGACACACTCCTGACTTGGTCAGACACACCCGTGACCCAGGGGCTCCCAGCAGAGCCTGCTCTCCCCCTGCTGCTTTGCTCCCCAGCCCGGCAATGCTGGGATGATCAGCTGGGAGCAGCCTGTGATTCCAGGAGCACAGTGACCATCAGTAAATGATAAACAGGAGGCAGGCTGCAGACACGGGCCTGCAGAGAGGAGGGGAAGGGCTGCTGAGATGCGCTGCCCTGCCCTGTGGGGCTCTCACGAGGAGCTGCTTGGTGGGATGTGATTCACCCAAAGCTGGCTTTGCTGGGGGCTTGGTTCCGTTCGTGGGAGCTTGCAGCACAGGAGCTGCTCTGGGAACGGGCTGGCAGAGAGAAAAGCTTGCTCAGGAACCGATGCTGCCATCCTCTGAGTGCCCGCTGCTGCCTCTCCCCAGCTCAGCAGCTGCAGCCTGGAGACCTCTCCCGGCTCCAAGGGGATCCTGAATCCTCTGCAGGGGCAAAGAGCAAAGCCAACCCCAGCCGGGACCTTTGCCACCCAAAACTGCTCTTGCAGGGCCTTGCTGAGGTGCACCAGGCAGGGAACTGCTGTGGCCATGGTGACAGCAGTGAGGGTGACACAGGCTGGGCTGGAGGGGAGCTCTGAGAGGAAATTGGGGTGGTTCCGTCACTCAGGTTTGTTGTGGACGAGGCCCAGGATGATGGCTCTGATTTTCTCTTGCAACTGTCCCAATGTGTAACAGAAAAATGGTTACAAAACTCCTGATGACAAGATCCGAACAGCAATCCATCATGGTATTGATCCCCTCCACCAGCTGCTCTGCTCGGAATCATTCCCAGAGCCTGGCTGGCTCAGGGTCAGGGTCAGCCGGGCCGTGGTGCTCCTGCCTTTCAGGAGCAGTGTCCTGCTGTGGCACTGCCACTGCCTTCTCTTCCCTGGCTCCAGGTGCTCCAGACCCCTGTGGGCTGCAGCAGGCGGCCAGAGGGGTGTGAGGTGCTGGAAGATGCTCCTCCCTTTGGGTACCCTGCAGCTTCCAGGGGTTTCTCCGTGTGCAGAGGCAGCAGCCAAGGCCAGGTCGTGGCTCCGTGGCTGAAGCACTCGAGCCCAAGGAGGGGTTCTGTGGCTCCCAGTGGGTGGTCACAGGGCTCCCTGTCCCAGCTGGCCACGGCCACTGTGGTTGGCTTCTGGCAGATTTTGGCAGGAGCTGTTGGGGTCAGTGGCTTCAGGGGCATTGCAGCACATGCCCACCTCTAGCTGTGCTGGAGGTGACCCGCCCTTGGCAGAAAACCAGGCTGCCAGCCCTTGCAGAGACGGGGAAACTGAGGAATGGAGCGCTCAGGCGTCACTCCTGCCACCAGAACTGGAGCCGAGGGGTGCTCTGAGCGGGGGGCAGAGCCGGGGGCAGAACCTGCCGGCTCCGTTCCTGTCCCTGCAGCCCCCCCGAGGCGGGGCAGCTGCGGGGCAGCTGCGGGGCAGCTGCGGGGCTCTCCGGGCGCAGCTGTGCCGGGCCGGCCGCGCAGCCCCGCGCAGCCCCGGGCGCTCCGGGCTTTGTTCCAGCGCCGAGCCGCTCCCCGGGCGCGGCTCCGCGGGACACGGCGGCGCAGGTGAGGTGGGCAGGGGGTGCGAGCGGCGCTGCCGGCGCCCCGGCTGCGGAAGGGTTAACGCGGGAGCGCGCCCGGGAGCGCGCCCGGGCGGGCGGCGGGAGGTGCCGGGGCGGGCGCAGCGCAGCCGAGCCGCGCTCGCCGCACTCGGGCAGCGGCTGCGGAGGCGATGAGAGGCCGGCGGGGCTGAGCCGAGCCGAGCCGCGCCGCGCCGCGCCGGGGGAGCCGGAGGGGCTGCGGGCAGCGGCGGCCGCCCGGCCCCGGATTTCCATGGTGCCGGGGGCCGCCGGCATCCCCCCGCCCTGAGCCGGGAGGCGGGCGGCACCGGAGCGCCGAGGGCTGGTGAGTGGCGGCGGATGGCGAGGGGCTGCTGCCCGCCGGGGTGCGGGGGTCCCCGGGGTGGGGGTTCCGCCGGAGGATGCGGGGAGGAGGCGCGGGATCGCTGTCGCCGTGCCGCCCGCAGCTGCCCGAGCCGGCTGGCACCGGGGCTGCGGGTGGCACCGGGGGCTGCGGGTGGCACCGGGGGCTGCGGGTGGCACCGGGGCTGCAGAGCGCGGGGTGGTGCCCGGCGGCTCCGGCCCCGGCCGTGCCCGCGGAGCAGCGCGGAGATGCCGGCGGTGCCTGGGGAAGGGATGGAGGAACCGCTCCGGTTCCAGGGAATGCAGCGCCCGCCGCCTCCCCGGGCTGCTCCGCGCTCCCGTTACACATCGCTGTCTCCTCGTTAATTCTGCGGCCGCTCGGTACCGCTCAGTCGCGGTCTGGAGCCAACGCAGCGGGATAAATTCACCCCCATAAAAAGTTCCTGTTAGCAAGGAGCCACTTTTTTGGAAAACACCCCCGAATCTTAGGGGAAAAGACATAAAATCCCCGCTAAAACTTTCCTAAATCCGCGCGAGACCCTTTTTGGAAGGTGGTGAGGGGAGAGATACCGAGTGCACTTGTGCTCCCTCGGGAAATCCCAGCTCCCGGGTGATGGCCCCGCTCTCCGCGGCCCGGGGCTCCCGGGGGTGTCGGGGCTGCCCCGGTGAGCCGTCCTCGCCGGTGTGACCTCCGTTTAACCCGGCACGGTCACGCATTCCCGGCTTTGTCTCCATTCACGCTACGGCCAATACTCGCACGTTCCTGGAGGTGAAGTGAGTGATGTTCAATTAATCTGTGTTCTAAGGGGTATCAGAAAGTCAATAGGTTAATTTTAAGCGAGGTGAATAGTAAGTGGCAGAGGGAAAAGATCCCCTGTGCGTCCGTGAGCAGCAGCTGAGGCTTGGAGGTGAGGGAACGCGAAGTTCTCAGAGTGCCATGATGTGAAACCACTGCTCGGAGGCTGCTCCTGCTCTTTGCTGGGCACTTGATGCTTCACTGGTGGCTTCGAGGTGCTTGGCAGACCTGGGCTGAGCTGGGGACGTGGTCCTGTCCCCCTGCTCTGGATGGCTTCATTGATAACGGTGACTAAAGTGAAATGAGATGACCTACTTACAGCTGAGGGACAGATGCCTCGCAAGAATCTGTGCCAGCCTCGGAACAGATGTTTGGCTTTTTACCTTTAACACAGAGGTGTTAGATCCTTTAGAACTCAATAGGGCTCTTTTTTTTGGTCTTTATTGCCGTCCTTGTGCCATTTGTTGTCACTTTGAGGACCCTCGGAGCTCAAAGGTGGGATTCTGGGGTGGTGCCGGGGACCAGATAAAGCAGCTCTGACTCGAGAATCTCGGTGCGAGCAGCGGGGGACGTGACCCAACGGTGTCACTTGTGCAAAGCCTTATCAGGCAAGGCAGCCATCCCTGCCGACTCTCCCACCGCATCCCCAGCGCTTGTGGCAAGAAGATAAAGCAACCCAATTTACTCCTCTCTGTCTTTATGGTGCCGTTTGATGCAATTAATTGTGGAGGTTCCCCCTCCCGGCTCAGAAGGAGTCGGTGCGGTGGATCAGGTAACACAGGAGCTGCACAGAACCCACCGCGGATGGGAGCAGCTCTGCCTCGTTCCTCGGTTAACCCTGAGCTCCCTGCGCTGAGAACTCCGGCGGGCTGCGGGAGGGAAACTGAGGCACGTTCTGCCCGCGGGACCGGAGAGGGGAGGGCCGGCTGCTCCTGCCCCGCGCTCTTTAACTCTCCTCAGCAAATTGCGTTAGGACGTGACAAATTGGCCCGCGAAGCAGCTAAATGGAGATGACATTTGGAGCAGTTTGCCGGCAGCCCCTCTGCAGTGGCAGGGAAATGTGCGATTTGCAGGCTCTGCCCCACATCTCCCATTTAGGCACCGCCACGAGGCTTTCCAGAACTTACTCAGGGAACTCCTGGTGCAGCCAAATGTGGGAGTCTCGAGCATGCCTGGGAAAGGTTGCCCAAAAGCTAGGGCAGATGTAGGTGCAGACTGTCTCATGCCGTGGGCAGCTGAGATGAGGAGCTGAACCGGGAGAGAAAGCAAAGCCGGAATTTAGAAACTGCGTGAGTGGTGAGCAGCTGAAGGTGGGAAGCTGGGCTGGCTGCTGGGTGCCAGCGTGACGCTCTGCTGGGGTGCAGGGGCACCTCTGCCCACTGATGGGTGATCCTGGGGTGCAGGGGCACCTCTGCTCATGATCCTGGGGTGCAGGGGCACCTCTGCCCACTGATAGGTGATCCTGGGGGTGCGGGAGCACCTCTGCCCACTGGTGGGTGATCCTGGGGGTGCAGGGACAACTCTGCTCGTGATCCTGGGGTGCAGGAACACCTCTGCTCCCCGAAGGATGATCCTGAGGTGCAGGGACACCTCTGCTCACTGATGGGTGATCCTGGGGTGCAGGGACACCTCTGCTCACTGATAGGTGATCCTGGGGGTGCAGGGACACCTCTGCTCACTGATGGGTGATCCTGGGGTGCAGGGACACCTCTGCTCACTGATGGGTGATCCTGGGGTGCAGGGGCACCTCTGCCCACTGATGGATGATCCTGAGGTGCAGGGGCACCTCTGCTCATGATCCTGGGGTGCAGGGGCACCTCTGCTCATGATCCTGGGGTGCAGGGACACCTCTGCTCACTGATGGATGATCCTGAGGTGCAAGGGCACCTCTGCCCACTGATGGGTGATCCTGGGGTGCAGGGGCACCTCTGCTCACTGATGGGTGATCCTGGGGTGCAGGGACACCTCTGCTCACTGATGGGTGATCCTGGGGGTGCAGGGGCACCTCTGCTCGAGATCCTGAGGTGCAGGGGCACCTCTGCTCCCCGAGGGATGATCCTGAGGTGCAGGGACACCTCTGCTCACTGATGGGTGATCCTGGGGTGCAGGGACACCTCTGCTCGAGATCCTGGGGTGCAGGGGCACCTCTGCTCACTGATAGGTGATCCTGGGGGTGCAGGGACACCTCTGCTCCCCGAGGGATGATCCTGGGGTGCAGGGACACCTGTGCCCACCGAGGCTGGTTCGTGGCTCTCGGAGAAGGGACCGCAGCACATCCCAACAGCGACGTGCGCACCTGCCCCTCTCATCCCGCCTCTCCCAGCACATCCGCGGCGGCTCCAACACGGCGGCGATCAAGCTGTTTTAATTGGCCCCTCTGCAGCCTGAAGGATAAATATGTAATGGGGGAGAGTGCCCCGCTGCTCCTCACGGCGCTGAGCCTGTCATTTCTGACGGGGCAGTGCGTGCTCGCCGCTCTGCCCGTCCCCGCGCTCCCCCACCTGCCTTTGGCATCCTTGAAAAGAGCGGGGGAAAAACCTGGAAAAAGATGAACCTGAGCATGCGGTGCTCCTGAGACAGGCCCCTTCACATTTCTAAACACTCTTGATTATTCAGCTAATCTTTATTTCATGGGCCTGTTACAAGAAACACAAACGGGGGAGAAAGTAGAAGGCGGTGACACATTTAAAATACACAAGAAAAGTGCTGGCAGGAATATAATCGTTCTTCTTCCAGCGATATGAAATATTTATGGGCCTAAGTTGTGGCAAGATTCTCTGCCTCCCCTCCCACCTAACTCCGAAATGTTTTTCCCGGTACAACAGGAACGGGGGGCACTGGGGGTGCTGCCAGCAGTGCCCCGTGCCCCGCTCGCTGTCTGCAGGGCAGGGGCACCCGGCTGGCCGGGCACGGCGTCCGTCTGTCCGTCCCCCTGGCAGGGAAGGGAAGGGAAGGGAGGAGCGCTGGCCGAGCTGCCCGGCTCGAACGGGAGCAGAGCTGTTACAGTCTGTTAACTCGAAATAATTCAGCAGCGTCCCTTCGGCGAGCTGTGAAAAGCCCCCTTTGAGGTGCCCGTGTTGTGGAGAAGCCGCTGCTCCCTCGGGGCACTCTGCTATTAATTCATTAGATCTGAGGGTTTTTTCTCTCGTCCCCCCCTCTTTTCTCTTCCCCACCCCCCTCCCCGGCAATTCAAACAGTGATGAATGGACAAAAATCCCTCAAGGGAAACATTTTTTCACTTAGTTACAAAGATTTCATGGCTAATTAGAGTAAATGTGGTTTTTAGAGTGTTAATCTCTTAACCAGCTTGGCTGGGAGGCCACCGCCACAACAGCAAAGGGGAGGGCAGGGGGACCAAGGGGGAAAGGGGCTCCCAACTCTCCGGGGCGGCGGCTGAAGGAGCTGAAGTGTCGGTGGCACCGGAGCATCCCCGGGAGCTCCTCAGCCGGGAGCGGGCCCGGAGCCGAGCGGGAGCGGAGGGCAGAGCCCGAGCCCAGAGCCGCTTCTGCAGCGAGAATAAATGGATTTACTGCGGGCTGGTGCCGCCAGGGCCCGCGCCGGGCAGCCCCGGGCTGTGTCCCCCGTGCTGCTGTGGCACAGGGTGGCCCTGCCACCTCCCGCAGCTCCGAGTGCCGCTGGCACACGCGGGACAGGCGGCCCCGCATCGCCAAAGGTGTTCTGCTGGTGGAAATCCTCTCCTTTTGCGGCCGCGAAGGCATTCATCCTGATGCAGTGCAGCGCTTCTCTTTTCTCCGGTTGTCCCCCCGCCCCGGCATCCGCATTTCAGCCCCGTTTGGGCTGCACCTCCAGTGGGAAACATGGCAAAAGGGGCAGAGGAGCTGCTGAGCCCAGCACCCACCCGGGGGTGGAACTGGGGGTGGGATGTGGCCTTGAAATTCCTCCTCATCCCACTAGAGGGGATGCTCTGGATCCAGCTAAAATCCGAACGCGAGCCCAGCCGGGAGCGCAGCTGCGCTGAGCCGCCGCCTCCGGCGGGCGCGGGGCTGGGGAGCCCCCGAGGCTTCGCTGAACGCAGCACGGAGAGGGAGCCCGGGGGGCTCGGGGCTTCTCACACATCCCCGGCCCATCCAGGCCGCTGGCCCCGCTCCGTGCCCGCGGCTCCTCTGCCCGGCGGGGCGAGGCTTTGCCGAGGAAGCGACACTTCCCCGGGCACACGAGAGCAACACGTGCCCGCGCTGGATGGAGCTGATGCCGCCTCTCCCTGCCGGGCTGCACCGGGAATTGCGATCCACCGGGATGCTGCAGGGATGGGGTGTGGGAAAGAGGAGCCCTCCCCTCCTTATCAGAGAGCGCCCATCTCATCTTTCTCCCCGTAATCGCAGCTTCTGTTCGGCTGAAATGGTCCTGGGAGGGAAGGAGGGAGTGAAAAGCGAGATAAATGTATCCTACTATGAAAATTTAATCCAGCTTTGCCTGGGCTAAAATTGCGTTCAGAGCTGGAGATAAAGGGCGGCAGAGCCACGATATAAAAAAGTCCAGATGATCTCGGGAGGCACGGGGAGGGTGAGCCCGGGAGAGCCCTGGCAGGGCTCTGCTGTGCCCGGCTGGCAGCCGCTGCTGCCCCTCCTTGCCGGGCACTGCCCTGGGAGCAGCCCTGCCCCTGACCAGCTCCGTGCCAGGGGCACACTCAGCTCTTCCAAGAGCTCAGTTCTTCCCTGTGCAAGTTCTGCCACCCAGCTGCTCCCGTGCTTGCTCTGCCCTGTTCCCAACACCCTCGGTGCCCAGGGATGACCCCACCGTGCCCAGGAGAGGCTCTGCAGAGCTCCTGCTGTCCATCCACTCCCAGGTGGAGCCTGTTGGAGCCGTGCCCAGCCCCGTGGGGGGCTGGAGGGTCCCGTCCCAGCCAGGCTTTGGCTCTCCGGAGCCAGCTGCGTGCTGTGTTTGCTGTGACAGCAGCTTCCCAGGAGGGAACGTCCCTCGCAGCCCTTTTCCTGCTCCAGCGCCGTTTCCCCACTTCATAAAAGTGAAAGGTGACGTCTGAGTAAATATTGCCCTGACCTCTCACCTCTCCTCCTCCCGCTGCTGCTGCTGCCTCCCCGGGGCTGTGCCGGGAGCAGGGGGTTCAGGGGGTTTTGGGGGCTCCAGGGTGGAACACGAGCCCTGTGTCCCATGGCTGGAGCTGGACAGGAAGGGCAGGGTCCGGCCTGGCTGCGGTCAGTGGCTGTTGGGTCACCCTGAGCTCTGCCTGTGAGTGTGACAGCCACTGTGGGACATCCCTGGGTCCCAGTCCAGCCAGGTCCTGGGCAGATCCTGGCAGGAGCCTCTGTGGGGGCCCACAGCAGGAACAGTCCCTTTGTGTTCGCACAGGGGGCACAGGTAGGCAGAGCTGAGTGCGGCTCCAGCCTCTGCCCCTCTCTGTGACCTGGCAGGGCTCTCCAGCCTGGACCAGCAGCTCCAGCTGCCCTGGGCTTGGCTCCTGCATGGGGATCAGTGGTGGGAACGCTGGGCTGTGTGTGGGGCAGCCCTTGGGACGCACAGGCAAATCCAATCCCATTTTCCTGCTGAAGGGACGGCGGCTGGGAGAGCGAGCGTCCTTGGCGAGGCCGCTCCTGCTGCGTGCAGGTGGAACCAAACTGCTCATTCTCCTCAGCTCCTGTGTGGCTCTGGCAGCGTTTGCACACCCGCAGTTTAACCCCTGCAGTGCCAGGCTCTGGAGCTCATTTCCCTGCCTGGGGAAGGCGCAGGAGAACAGGAAAGCCGTGGGGCAGCGCCGGCTCCTGACGCGGGCCCGGAGGAAGCGCGGCCACCGCCGTCACTCCCTGACTCAGCGTGGAAGAAGTTCCTCCTGTCATTTCCAGGCTGGGCCAGCCTGGGAACAGATTCCTGCAGGGAGATTTATGTGCAGTTCCTCCTCCGTGGCAGTTCTGCCATCGGCTGGAGCCCTCGGCCATCCCTCGTGTGCGCTGGCCCTGCCGGAGGGCGCCGGGCGGCTGGCGAGAGAAGGGCAGAAATCTGGAGGTGTTTTCCAGGTGTTCCTGAATCTCCCTGCTTTGGTTTGTTCACCTGGGAATGAGCTTCCGAAAAGTGAGTTTGTGCTCCGAGCTTTTGAGGTTATTCCTGGACAGCGCTTGGAAGGAGGCTTTGGGTTGTTGGGATTTGCCTGGCGATTTCTGGGCTCTCGGGGTTTGCCTTGGCGGGGTTTTCCTTCCAGCCCAAAGTGGCCACTTCCCCCTCGGAATGGGAGGCTGAGATTCTGGGAGCTGGCAGCTGGGGAAGCTGTGGTGAATGTGTGCTGGTGGCAGGGTTCAGCCCCCCAGGGGATGCTTCTGAAATGCAGAGTTTCCCATTTTTTGGGAAACATTTACACACAGCAAAGCCCAGAGGCTCTGTGCTTGCCCAGGTAGCCAAATATGAGGGGTTCACGTGTGGCCAGCTCGTGTGAAGAGCTTTGTTCCCCGTGGCTGGGCAGATTTATTGGTGTCAGAGCAGAGGAACGGGGAGTTGGCTGCGGAACAGGGATGTTACAGTTCAACTCCATAAAACACGCCGGCTGTCTCCTCTACTCAGTCATTTGCCAAGTCCCCAAAAAGTCGCAGTGACAGGAGCAGAGGATGGAGCTCTGCCCTCATGATCATATTTCCTGTCTTTGCTGGCTTATGTCACCTCCTGGAATGTTATCTGAACAACAACAACAAAAAAAAAAAATAGCCTGCGAATTTCCTTTTGATGTTAATGGAAGTGTGAAGAGGTGGGGAGGAAAAGGGAGCGCGCCTGGAGGTTTCCTAAGTGCCTCGATTATTCTTGTGCTTCAAATATGCCATTTCACAGGTCTGAAATCTGCTCTGAAGTTAAAACATAGACCTGGAAGGGTCTGGGTTGGAAAGGACCTTAAAGATCCCTGCCCTGGACAGGCCAGGCAGGACAGGGCTTGGAGTAACCTGGGACAGTGGCAGGGGTTGGAACTGGATGAGATTTAAGGTTCCCTTCCAACCCAAAACATTCTGTAATTCTACTATAAACCCAGAGTAAGCAAACTGGCACTAAGAGCTTTTCAAAGTCCACCTTGGAGGGAGGGAGGAAGGCTCTTGTGTTTGCCTTAAACCTTCCAAAACCCCTGACTTTTGCTGTCTGCCCCTCTGGATTTCTGAGTGAATTTAGCATTCCTTGTGAGACTGGAGCTGGGGGGCCGGCTGGAAAAAGGATGTGCTTGGCTGGGAGATGCTGAGGCAGAGCAAGGGGCACTGCAGCTTCTTCCTCTCCCAGCTGTGAAGTTCCCCTGCAGCTCTCAAGGAGTCAATCCCAGGGAGGAGCAGCCCTCTCCTGGAGTGTTTGGCTGCACTGGCAGCTGAGGAGCCTCCTGGAGCAGGAATTGTGTTCGAAGGCTGGCAGGTCCAGGCTGTCTTTAAAAATCTCACAGCAACCAAGGAGCTGGGGCCAAACTCGCCGAGCTCGGGGACAGAGGCAGCAGCCCCGGGCTTGTCCCTGGCCACAATGAGGGGCTGCTGCAAGGGCGTCTGTAACTCTGCTTTTCAGGGCAGGAACTGGTGCCAGGACAAGGTCTGTGTGCCAGGGACAAAGTCTGTGTGCAGGGTCAAGTCTGTGGGACAGGACAAGTTCTGTGTGCAGGGACAAGGTCTGTGTGCAGGGTCAAGTCTGTGGGACAGGACAAGTTCTGTGTGCAGGGACAAGGTCTGTGTGCAGGGACAAGGTCTGTGTGCAGGGACAAGGTCTGTGGGACAGGACAAGGTCTGTGTGCAGGGACAAGTTCTGTGTGCAGGGACAAGGTCTGTGTGCAGGGACAAGGTCTGTGGGACAGGACAAGTTCTGTGTGCAGGGACAAGGTCTGTGTGCAGGGACAAGTTCTGTGTGCAGAGACAAGGTCTGTGTGCAGGGTCAAGTCTGTGGGACAGGACAAGTTCTGTGTGCAGGGACAAGGTCTGTGTGCAGGGTCAAGTCTGTGGGACAGGACAAGTTCTGTGTGCAGGGACAAGTTCTGTGTGCAGGGACAAAGTCTGTGTGCAGGGACAAGTTCTGTGGGACAGGGACAAGTTCTGTGGGACAGGGACAAGGTCTGTGTGCAGGGACAAGTTCTGTGGGACAGGGACAAGGTCTGTGTGCAGGGACAAGTTCTGTGGGACAGGACAAGGTCTGTGTGCAGGGACAAGGTCTGTGGGACAGGGACAAGTTCTGTGTGCAGGGACAAGGTCTGTGTGCAGGGACAAGGTCTGTGTGCAGGGACAAAGTCTGTGTGCAGGGACAAGTCTGTGGGACAGGAACAAGCCAGCCCCTTTGGCTCCACCAGATGAATTCCCCGGAGTCGAGGCGGCCACGGTTTGTGCTGGGCTCAGCTCAGCAGTGCCAGAACAAACTCCCGGAGAGAAATAAAAGCAGAGGCTCTTGTGAGCACTTCCAAGGGTGTTGTATAACTTGGTTAAAACACACAAAAAAACCCCAAAAAGAAAAACAAAAACAAAAATAAAGCACACAAAAATTTAAAATATAAATATATAACATATATAAGATAAAAATATATACATATAAATATATCAAACAAAATATAAACTATAAAATATAAACTAACTATAAAAATATTAATTATAATATAAATAAATATATATTTACCTTTATCTATCTATATCTATATTTACATCTATCCATATCCATATCTATATATCTATATCT
Source organism: Lonchura striata (assembly GCF_050655825.1). Lineage (NCBI taxonomy): Eukaryota > Metazoa > Chordata > Aves > Passeriformes > Estrildidae > Lonchura > Lonchura striata. The sequence goes on from NC_140728.1 coordinate 1,763,421, forward strand.
ATATCTATATCTATATCTATATCTATATCTATATCTGTATCTATATCTATATCTATACCTATATATGTCAATATTGATATCAATATTGATAGAGATATCAATAGATAGATATAGATATATATATAAAAATATAGATATATTAAAAATATATTTAAAAAGTATCTATAAAAATTAGCCCAGCCCAGGGTGTTGGGTGACGGGGAGGTTGGAGCTCAGGAGGGACAGGGTGGGTGGAGCTGCAGTGACTTTCAGAGGGGTTTTTCATATCTGGGAGTGAATTCTGGATGTGTTGGATTTGAACCATTCACTGCCTTGCCCCAGTGAGCTCTGTGTCAGCGCTGTCACTGAGCTGAGATTTAATTGACTTTTAATCAAGGAATGGTGTCCCCGGGGGTGATTCCTGCTGGCACGGGGCTCTGGGCAGCTCACCTGCCCCAGCAGAACCTGCTCCCACCCCCTCTGAGCTGCAGATTTCTATTGGAAACCAAACTATTTTGGCCTAATTTCCTTGTCCTCCCAAGATTTAAAAAAACCCATTATTTTTATCCCAAACTGCAAAATTTTAACGTGAGAAGAAGCAGAATATTGGCTCATTTGTTCATCCCTGTGAATTCCTGCTCCATTCTCTGCAAATTCCCATTATAAACATGACACTTGGGCAGATTATCTGCTTTAGCCATCGTGTTACTGAGGGGAATATCACATTAATTTCCTTGTCACTGCGTTTGTTCCCATCTGTGTGGGATCATTTGGTTAAAAGTCCTGTGATCCTCAATGTAACGCAGTTGGTCTTTGCTTCTGGCTTCAAAAAACACAAAGGCAGCAGCGCTCAAGTGCTCCTGGATTTCCCAAAATCACCAGCTTTCCTCAGGTCTGGGAGGTTCTTTTTGGCCAAGCGTCTCGGCTGGGTTGTTTTGGTGGAAGTTCCACAGGTTTTGGGCCAGAGACAGCTCCCGTTGCTGAGTTCTGGCTTTGCCCCCCAGTCCTCGAGCTCCGTGGGAACGTTTTGGGGATCTGGGGGAGCAGCCTGTGGTTGCAAAGGGGGATTTGTAAAGCTGAACCAGCTGAGAGCACTGCCCCAGCCCTCACGAGTTGTTTGTTGTGTTTTTGGAGGAAACTCCTTTTTGTGATGCGTCCTCGGGCCTGCCAAGGGAGCCCTGCCCCAAATCCAGCCGTGGCTTCTCTCCCCGTGGGATCTTCTGGGCATTTGATGGAATTTTCCTGCCATTTCTTGACCCACCTTGGGGATGTGCCCGCTCAGGGGTGACAGGGTGGCTCTGATCCCCGTCCAAAGCAGCGCCCTGGGATTTGGGCACAGCTGGGATGGGGCTGGGGCCGGGCTGGGACCCCTCCCTGAGCAGGGCTGAATGCAGGGGTGCGAGGGGCTGGCAGCACCCTGAGAGATGTGACCCTGTGGGAGTCCAGGGCTTCCCTCTGGCTGCCCTGGCAGGTCTGGGACCCTGGCAGGGGTCAGGAACCCTCTGGACAGAGCCCCCAGAGACACTGGCTGTGATCCCTGTCCATGGAAAAGAGTTTTCAATCTTACAGGATCAATTACCAGCTCTGAGTGTTTGATATCAGTAATAATTAAGTGTGGCACAGGTGCAAAAGTAAAATTTTAGGATTCTAGATGAGGGGTCCAAAGGGGACAAGATGGAGGAAATTGGGTGTGCCTTGTCCTTTTTCTCCTTCTTCATGCCCTCCATGTCTCACTGTGGTGTTGGCATTTTTCTGTTGGTTCAGGCTGGGGACACACTGTCCAACGCAGGTGACAGATATTGGCATGTTCTTGTAAATGCAGCCCAGGGAGTTTCTGGTATTTAATGTTTGTCACATCCCACTGAGGGCAGAGCCCCACACGCTGCCCTGCAGGACAGAGCTGGGCAGGGCAGCAGAACATGTGAGAGATAAACAGAATAAACAACCTGGAAACCAGCACAGACCAATTATGGCTTCTGCTTTGGCAGCGGGGCTGACAGACAGAGACTTTCTACATCTCAGAATCATCAATACCTCAGATTCCGACACAGCCTCACACATCCCTGAAGGATTTCTGGTTTTCTGGGCATGGCTGGAGCCCATCTGACAGGCTGGAGCTGGAGGACGTGACTCAGTTTCTCTCCAGTGCAGCTGGGAGCTGCAGGGAGGGGATTCCCGGTGTGCCCGCTGCTCCTGCCGGGCTGGGCAGTGGCACGGAGCCTCGGGACCCGTGGGGTGAGGATGGCACAGCAGAGCAGATGACAGGGAAGGTGGCAGCAGGGAGAGGCTGGGTGCCCTGCCAGGCTGGGAGCAGCTGGAGCAGCTGGAGCAGCCCGTGGCCGATCGATTGCCACGCCAGGGGCACAGTGTGGGACACAGCCCCAGCAGAGCAGCAGCTTCCAGGGGCTTTTATGGGATTTTTTCCACCCCCACAGGCAGAAACACGGTGACCCTCCCTGGGTGGGTGCTGCAGCTCCCGAGTCTCCCCTCCTGTCACCCCCATTGTCCCCCAGTGCCGCTGTCTGTGCCCTGCCCTGAGCCACACAGGGGTTGGCAGAGCTCCTGATTGTGCTCAGGCTTTTGGGATATCTCATCCATCAAGGTTTCCAGCCCCTCTTTAGCCTCAGAGCTTCTGGCTGATGTCAGATGTGGACGCCAGCAGCTGCTTTCTCCATCCCAGAACCAGCTTGGCTGGAGAGAGAGAGGTTTTAAATGACAGAGATCCTTAGCAAAGAGACGAGAGTTAGTGTTGAAAATAAAGAAAACAAGACAGCTCGTTTCATCTAAACAGAAGGGTTATTAAACAGGCTTGAATTAATCAGAGATCTGCCAGAGCTCTGAAATTGAAAAGCAGGGCAGAGGAGCAGGGAGCACACGAGTGTGAAGGAGCCACTTTCTCAAGCAGACATTGATGTCCCAACACTCTGGGAGAGGAGATGATGTTCAGCTGCTGGTGGCATGCAGGGGAGGTGGCTCCAGGCTTTGGGGTGCTGATTTTGGGAGATAAACCCACCTTGGTGCTGATCCTGGGATATAAACCCAGCTCGATGCTGATCCCAGGAGATAAACCCGGCTTGGTGAGATCCCGGGAGATAAGCCAGGCTTGGTGAGGACCTGCAGGATCTGCAGGATCTCTGGCTAATGGAGTGCCTGGGGACCCATTTCACTTGAAGCTGGGGCTCTTCACTCACCTTGGAGTGAGGCCAGGAGGAGCTGCTGCTCATTTTCCTCCTGCAGGTCGGGGGCTGCTCTCTGATCCTCCCTCGTGCTGTTCTGCAATATTCTCCTGCAATAAACTGCAGCTGGACGTCACCTGGGGACACGGGGCTGGGCTGAGGCTCAGGAGATAAAACTCCCTGCCTTGCCACTGGGACCTTTTGCTTAGCCTTGGGCAAATCATTTCATCGTTTAATCTGCTTGCACCTGAGGTCAGCAGCCATTAAATTCCATTTTGTTGGGAATAAAGCCCATGAATAATCAAGCAATGCTCAGGTGGGGAGGTGGATAAAGCTCAGTCCATCAGGGCTCAGGTAGGAAACGAGAAAAAGCACTTTCTGAGGCACGTAAAGCTGACCCAGATTGCCTGCAGGGGTTGTGGATTGTGTTTCGGGGCTCCTTGAGGACTCTTTAGAGGAACAGCACAGCAGTGATGGCTGCAGCAGCTGGGCCCTGAGCAGGAGGCTGCCAGGCACTCGCAGCTCTCCGTCCAACTCCAGCTCTTTCAACATCACCCACAGCCACTGACCTGTTTACACAGGTTTGGCGGAGCCCCAGCCTCCCAAAAACTTGGCCGAAGCAGCTTTGAAGCTTCTCAAGTGTTGAATTTCCCCATGGTGTCAGACTCAGAGGCAGCCCGGAGAGGCAGGGTCTGTCTGCTCTCAGGCTGTGCCCAGCCCCGAGCTGTCCCCGGGCACTGCCCGGGCAGTGGGACCCCCCTGCCCGCTCCCCTCCCCAGCCAGCTCATCTCTGAGCCATTGCACAGCTGGCCGAGGAGGTTGAGACAGAGTGAAAATTTAACAGGGTAGAAATCCATTTGGATTGAGGTGAAATGTGCCACTTTGAGCTTGCTAAATGTGCTGTTTACTCTGCTAACTGCAGCCCTAGCCAAACTACCCCAGCTACGGAAAAAGAATGCAAATTTCCACACTAAAAGATAATTAATTTTAACTTAATTAATTATAAAGTTTAATTTTTCATCCGCATTTCAAGGTGTCCCATTCCTGTGCCAGGGTGGCTTAGGGACCTTCCCGTGGGGGTGCTGGGTTAAATGTCTCCAGCTGTGAGGCACAGCTGGGGGGCAGCCACAGCTGTGCTGCTGCTTTGGATCTCCCCGGGGATGGGGACAGAGGAGCACGGCTTGTCCTGGCCTGTGACAAACGTGGGACAGCGCCAGGGGTGGCACCTGAAGTGCCGTGTCCTCCCAAAAACTGCAGCTCCAAAGCTGGCACCTCCTGGGGCTCCTGCTCCTCTGGACCTGTCGGGATGTGTGTGCACAGGAGGGAGGTGGAGGGCAGAGCTTTGCACAGTGTGTGCTGGATAAACAAACAGCTGGGCTCTGGACAAATTTTGTGCAGAATTCCTGTGATGTTGTTTGTTATCAGGGAAATGCCTTTTCGTGGCTGGGCTCTGTTCTTCCCCTCCTCTTCCTTGTCCCAGGCCTGGAGGAAGCAATAATCACAATGCTGTGCTTTGCCCTCTTAACTCTTTCTCAGAACGCTGCCGAGGCTGTGGAATGCCAGCCCTGGGAACGAGCAGCTCCGGGAAGGGGGATAGAGCCCCTGGCACAGGTCTTGGCACAGCCCCTGGCACAGCTCCTGGCACGGGTCCTGGCACGGGTCCTGGCACGGCTCCTGGCACAGGTCCTGGCACGGGTCCTGGCACGGGTCCCGCCCTGGCTGCCAGCACAGAGCAGGGACAGGCAGCCCAGGGCTGTCAGAAAGGTGGATTTTGCTCCAAAACCCAAAGGGTTCAGGCTGTGTCTTAGGAAAAGCTTGTTATTTGTCATCCCTGTTGGGAAACCTCTGGAGAAACCTTGGAGCTGGCTCCAGGTTCCTCACTGGTGATTTACAGCTTGTTCTTATTGTTGTTGGAGTGAAAATATCAAATAAAAAAGGCCAAGGAGAGGTGGTGGCAGCCATCCTCATGCCTCTGGGTTACAGAATTCCAGTTCTCCACATCAAGTAACAGAATTCCAATTCTCCACATCAAGTAACAGAATTCCAGCTCTCCACACCGAGTAACTGCCCTGGGCTCAGGCTTGTGGGTGGTGTGGCTTTTTGTCTAATTAAATCCAAACCCTATTAATTACTGTGAGGTCTTCCTTCATAGCTGACAAATGTATGCTGAATGTCATCCTTCAAGGGGATCAACCACTGCAGCAGCTCCAGTGCTGGGGAAGGTTCCACAGGAAAATTCCCACTGTGCTGCTGAGGGGCGAGGCTCCAGCAGCTGTGCTCCCAAAATGGCCAAACCCGGGGCTTTTCCCTCATTCCCAGATCCCAAATGGAGCCAGCGGGAGGGGAAAAGCTCAGGCTGCTGCAAGGCTGAGGTTCTTCCAGAGGGATGGTTCTGCCTTTGGGGTCATCACCTGCAGCCTGTCCTCCTGGTGACCCTTTGGGCAGTGCTGGGGGGCTGTGACAGCCTGGTGACCCTTTGGGCAGTGCTGGGGGGGGCTATGACAGCCTGGTGACATTTTGGGCAGTGCTGGGGGGCTGTGACAGCCTGGTGACATTTTGGGCAGTGCTGGGGGGCTGTGACAGCCTGGTGGCCCACAGGGAGGGCAGTGCTGGGGGGGCTGTGACAGCCTGGTGACATTTTGGGCAGTTCTGGGGGGCTGTGACAGCCTGGTGGCCCACAGGGAGGGCAGTGCTGCTGTCCCCACTCCCGGCCATGAATCTTATGGGGCTCTGAACAGCAAAAAGGGCAGAACCCAGCCCCAGGTTCCTTCCAGAGCAATCCCAGCCCCTCTGCCCCTCCTGGCCCTGCCATTCCTCACGAGGGTCTGTTCAGCCCCCACAAAGCCAGAGTGGGATTTATGGCCCAATCTGCTCCCCCTGCGGGCGCCTGGGGACCCTGGTGGCCTCTGGGCAGGGGGAGGCACAGGGACAGAAAAAGGACAGGCAGGGAAAAGCCTGTGGGGCTGGGAGCGTGGGGGTGAGGGGATGGGTGGGGATGTGGGGTCACTGAGGCACTGGGGAGCTTTGCTGTGTCCTGGGGGTGCCGGGAACATCCAGAGGGGTGAAATACCCCAGGAAAGAGGAGCTGAGGGGGCAGGGGCAGTGCTGAGGGTAAATCACTGCTCAGCAGAGAAAAGGCCCGGCCACCACCAGGCAAACACAGCTGCCACACTGGTGACATCAGAACTGTGCCTTTGAGCCGTCATTTGCCACAGGAGATTCTCTTGTTGTTTTGGCTTTAATTTTCCTTTTTTTTTTTTCTTGGTGTTTTTTTGTTTTGTTTTGTTTTGTTGGTTTTTTTTTTTTTTTTGGGTCTGCACAAAATGCCGCTAATGACAAACTGTGGTGCCCATGAGTGAGTGACAGCTGAAATGAGAGAAATGACTAATGGTGCCTCCTGAAGCCCTGTCACATGGAGATTAAATGAGCCCTTTTTTCTTTCCCCCTCAATGAGAATCATGGGCATTTGAATAATAATATTATAGTCTCCATTAGGATGACAGTGGGGGAAAAAATCGGCTCAGACCTGTGATTATTCCTTCAATCTAATAATTATTTAAATACCAGATAACTCCTTTCAGCCTAATTGAGGCCTTTCAGCTGCTTGGGTTTATATTGTGTCCCTGAATTTACTCTCTCTTTCACCTTGCGTTACTAATAGCTGCAGATTGCTTCTGAGGCTGTATTTTAAAACACTCTTCAGGAAAAAAAAAAAAAAAAAAAAAGAAAGAAAGAGAGAGAAAATTAATGATCAAATGGTATTAAGGATCAGAGTTAAAATCACCCATTCTGCTGGTGTTTAACTCCCCAGGTGTTTGGCCTCCTCCACAGGGATGGTTTGGGTTGGAAGGGATCTTAAAGCTCATCCAGTGCCACCCCCTGCCATGGGCAGGGACTCCTTCCACCATCCCAGGTTGCTCCAAACCTGGCCTTGGAACTTCAGGGATGTGGCAGCCACAGCTGGCAACCTCTGCCAGCCTCTCCCTGCTCTTGGAGCCAAGGATTCCTCCCCAGAATCCCAGCTAAGCCTCACAGGGAGCGGGTTCCTCGGGTTCCTCTGGCTGCTCGGTGTCTGCACTGCTGAGCTCTGCCCAACCCTGCAGCCCCAGGCTGTCCCCAGCCCGGGGACAGGACACAGACCCGGGGACGGCAGCTCATGGCCAGTCTGGCATGTTCAGATCATGTTTGAAGGGCAGATTCTCCTTGCTGGGTGATGCCTCTCGCCGCTGGCTGTTCGTGAGCAGCCAGGCTGGCTGCTTGGGATGGAAACGTTGCTGAAAAAGACCTCAAACTGCTGTGGTCCCACCCATCCAGATCGTGTCATGTTCAGTCACTCAAACGGATTCATTTCTAGCCTGCCCTCTCCTTGTCTTGCTTTGCCATGGAACAAGTTTTTAGGAGCTGGAAGCCGCTGAGCAGGGAAGTTGTGTGTGCAGGCTCTCACTGCTCCCTGTGGGATCTCTCCCTCTCGGGGCTCCCCTTGTCTCAGGGTCTGCGGGGCTGGGGGACCCCCAGAGTGTGAAAATCCTCATTTCCCAGCCCTGCAGCCAAAGGAGGAGTCTGGATGTGCAGGATCAGCTTCTCAAGGATGTTTATTTTCCCTTATCTAGAACGTTCTTTCTCTGACCTGCGCTCTGCCTAGCAAGGAGGCCATGGCATTCTACGTGTCACCTTGGGAAGCATTTACATTTTATAGCATAAATTACGTATAGTATGTTTACAATAATGTGCCAATATCTATCATTTATATTAGACAGTGTGTCTCTACCTTAAACCAACAGAAAAGTGTCACCATCACAGCAAGACATGGAGGGTAAGAAGAAGGAGAAGAAGGTCAGGACACGCCCAAATCCCTGCATCTTGTACCCCCTGAACCCCATTCTAAAAACCCCAAAATTCTACTTTTTCACCTTGTGTTAATTCAACTACCACACAACTCAAACCCTTGTGGCTTGTAATTCCTCACACAGAGTTGGCAGCTTTTTCCACAGGTTAAAATCAAAGCCACAGGAGTTTGTGACTTGGTGCCAAGGTCTCTGAGCCCCTGGCAGGGGGGGACAGCCAAGGGTCCCTGTGACACCCAGGGGGTGGCAGGGTCCCTGTGACACCCAGAGGGTGGCAGGGTCCCTGTGACACCCAGGGGGTGGCAGGGTCAGTGTGACACCCAGGGGGTGGCAGGCTCCGTGTGACACCCAGAGGGTGGCAGGGTCCCAGTGACACTGAGAGGGTGGCAGGGTCCCAGTGACACCGAGAGGGTGGCAGGCTCCGTGTCCTCCCCAGCACGGACAAGCTGCTGCAGCCGAGGTGGGAATGCCGAGCCTGGCGGCGAGGGGGAAGCAGCTGGGAAATGTCTCCCTGAGCAGAATGAGAAAGCCACGACGCCTGCCTCTCCTGTCGTGTCTCCCGTCAGTGGCACGGCGCAGGGACAGAGCTCCTTTGTCACCTCTCGGGGACAAGCCTCGAGAGAGGCTGTGGTGACACGCGGAGCTCAGAGCAGCTTTGCAGAGCTGGGAATCGCTGTAAATGGAAATAACCCAAAGCTGGAGCAGCAGCAGGGGCTCCCATGGGGTGTGTGGGGCTGGCCTGGCCCCGCTGGGACGCGATGGCCGCAGAGTGGTGCCTCATCCTCAGCCTCTCCCCAGGGCTGGCGGGACCCCCAGGTGAGGGACGATGTCTCTGAAGTGGTTCCTTTGCCTGCCCAGCCCGGAGTACGTAAGGAATGCATAATTTGGGATGAAGGAGAACTTTGTGGTGGTTTTCTTGCACTCAGACACCTCCGTGGTCAGGTCAAGCAAGCTGCTCTAGGCTGGTGTCTCCCTGCTGCGGGCAGGGTTTGGTGGTGGATCTAACCATGTGCTCCCACCTTGGTGGCAGCTGCTTTTTTGGCAGGAAAGTACCTCGTGAAGGAGTTCCTGCCTGAAAAGCACCTGCTGGAGAGGCACTTCTGGCTCTGAGGAGGGTCTGAGGGGAGATGTCACCACCTTCAGTGTGTTCGTGCTCCATGAACTTGCCTGCATGAGGCTTCTTCCTCAGGTTCCCAAATTAAATCAGAGAGGGTTTTAAGGTAAAGAACAGCTCTAATTTCCTCTGCTGCTCCCAGCAACACACCCTGCAGGAGACATCCTCTCAGCCAAGATTGCAGATGGATGGCTGGGGCTGTGAGCCGCAGGCTTTGTCTTGGGCTGGAGCTGATTCTCCCCTCCCTGTCTGAGCAGAGCATGTTCTAAACAGCCAAACCCCACCACAAATCAAGATGCAGGGGCTGAAACAAGTGGCAAAACATCAAGCCTGAACTGTTCTCCACTCAGCTGTGGACTTGCTCAATTCTCAGTGTGCTTAGAGACATCCTCCCTTTATCTCAAGGACTGTGTAATTAGAAAGCCTCCTTTGAATTTTATCTGCAGGGCACACGGGATCTAATCCTTCGCTCCGGGTGGTTCTTCTCTCCACAGAACCATGTGAGGGACATTGCCGGGGCTCAGGACACGCGCGGGGGACACGGAGTTTGCCTTTCCCAGGATGGATCAGAGGAGGAACTGGCCTCGGGGACAGAACTCTGATGGCTGGTCAGTGGCTCTGCTCTGCCTCTTCCTGGCCTCGCTCTCCCGGAACGTGTCCAGCAATGCCTTGTTCAACACTTTCCACTCGGAGCACCGGGACTGGACGTTCAACCACCTGGCGGTGCACCGGGGCACCGGGGCTGTCTACGTGGGGGCCATCAACAGGGTGTACAAGCTTTCGGGCAACCTGACCATCCTGGTGGCTCACAAAACCGGTCCCGAGGAGGACAACAAATCCTGCTACCCGCCCCTCATCGTGCAGCCCTGCGGCGAGGTCCTCACGCTCACCAACAACGTCAACAAGCTGCTCATCATCGACTACTCCGAGAACCGGCTGCTGGCCTGCGGCAGCCTCTACCAGGGCGTCTGCAAGCTGCTGCGCCTCGACGACCTCTTCATCCTGGTGGAGCCCTCGCACAAGAAGGAGCATTACCTCTCCAGCGTCAACAAGACAGGCACCATGTACGGGGTGATCGTGCGCTCCGAGGGCGAGGACGGGAAGCTGTTCATCGGCACGGCGGTGGACGGCAAGCAGGATTACTTCCCCACCCTCTCCAGCCGCAAGCTGCCCCGCGACCCGGAGTCCTCGGCCATGCTGGATTACGAGCTCCACAGCGACTTTGTTTCGTCCCTCATCAAAATCCCCTCGGACACGCTGGCCCTGGTTTCGCACTTCGACATCTTTTACATCTACGGCTTCGCCAGCGGCAACTTCGTCTATTTCCTGACGGTGCAGCCGGAGACCCCCGAGGGCGTCTCCATCAACTCCGCCAGCGACCTCTTCTACACCTCCCGCATCGTCCGCCTGTGCAAGGACGACCCCAAGTTCCACTCGTACGTGTCCCTGCCCTTCGGCTGCGTCAGGGGCGACACGGAGTACCGGCTGCTGCAGGCTGCCTACCTGTCCAAGCCGGGGGAGGTGCTGGCCAGGGCCCTCAACATCACGGCGCAGGAGGACGTGCTCTTTGCCATCTTCTCCAAGGGGCAGAAGCAGTACCACCACCCCCCCGACGACTCCGCGCTCTGCGCCTTCCCCATCCGCACCGTCAACGCCCACATCAAGGAGCGCCTGCGGTCCTGCTACCAGGGTGAGGGCAACCTGGAGCTCAACTGGCTGCTGGGGAAGGATGTGCAGTGCACCAAAGCGGTAAGGATGCGCTGGCTGCTGGCTGTGGGAGCCCTCGAGAGCCGGGTTCAATCCCTGCCCCGATGGAAGCAAGTTTGCAGAGTAGGATCAGTCCGTCTGTGCCTCAGTTTCCCTAAATTCAGAGCACTCTTTGCCTTTAATCCATCCTCTCATCCTGCAGTGAGATGACAATGAGGGAAGGGATGGTGTTAAGTCAGAATAAAGGTGTGCAGCTTCCTGGGAGTCTTGGGAACTCCCAACCCGGGGCTCTGGAAGCTGCAGGAGCCCTGGGGAAGGTGGCTGGAGCTGGCAGGGGTAACACGTTGGTGGCCCTCACCTCCACACCACCTCGAGTGCGTGGGGCCGCCCTGGGCTCTGCTTCACTCACAGCTGCCCCAAAACCTTGTCTTTCCAGCCAGTCCCCATCGATGACAACTTCTGCGGGCTGGACATCAACCAGCCCCTGGGCGGCTCGGTGCCCGTGGACGGCGTGCCGCTCTTCACCTCCAGCCGCGACCGCATGACCTCCGTGGCTTCCTACGTCTACAACGGCTACAGCGTGGTCTTCGTGGGCACCAAGACGGGCAGGCTGAAGAAGGTAAGGCCTGTGCGTGGCTGTGGAGAGCCGGGAGCTGCGCTTGTCTCTCTCGGGATGCTCCGAGCGCCTCGCGGCTGCCGCGCCTTACGGGCGTTTCCCAGCGGGAATCTGGGAGCGGAGCAGGAGTGGAAATCGCAGGGTTTGGGTCCCAGCTGGTGTTGGAGAGGCAGAGTGCAGCCCTCGGTGTTTTGTTTTGGAGTGCCAGGTTTTGGGAAAGGGGAAGTTGAAGCTGCTGGAGGACGGTCCTGGGGAAGGAACCAAAGGAGGTCAGATGGAAGTCTTGCAATAGTTTTGGTTCCCGGCAATCCTTCTGCAACTGCTGCAGGAGACGGAGTAAAAAAACCTTTGGAGCTGCTGGTGCTGGCAGGATTTTGGTCGTGGAGAGACAGAAACGGGTTCATGTGGCTGCTTTTGGAACCAAGCCTCAGGGCAGAGTTCTGCTGCCTCCCTGTGCCTCTTCCCTCCTGCTGGGTGACCGATCAGCCCTGGAACATTCCTTGTCCTCTGTCGGTGGGAGCCACAGCACGTTTCTGGGTTGGAAGGGATGTGGGCAAGGACACTTCCACTAGCCCAGGTTGCTTCAAGCCCTGTCCAACATGATCTTGAGTGACTTTTAGGCCTTTGAAGCCCAGCTGGGATTTCCCCACTTCTGAGTCACAAAATCACAGAATTTTCTGAGTTGGAAGGGAACTCTCTGAGGACTTCTGTATTTAAAATAAGTATTTAAAATAAACAGAGGTGTGTGAGAGCCTTTGTTGGCCTTTGGAGCTGGAGCTGCAGGTGGAAGCCAGCTCAGCAGTGGGTCTGATCCAGCTCCAGCAAAAGCAGCCTTGGAGCTGCTGCTCTGGCAAGCTGAGACCCTTCCAATTAACCTCAGCTCTAAATGACAGCACTAGGTGAACCTGTTAAATGCAGCCCCTGCACCTTCCTGCCAGGGAAAGAGTTAACAAATGTAATCAACAGCAGGCTGTTAATTTTTTGAGTCCTTAAGCAGCAGGGAATTTCTTCCTCATCTATCCAGGAAGATACAAGGACAGGCAGATACTACACTTGAATGTCGGCATCATTTTAATTACATCAGTTCATTAATATTCATTCAGCACTTTACAAGTGCTGAGTAGTAGTAAATTAGGTGCCTCCCTGGTGCCTCTCGAGTGTCAGTGGGGCAATTTTGAACGTGGGGGAGAGGGAGCTTGTGAAGCAGAGCCCTCCACTTCCCTGCTTCCGTGCCTGGCACCGGGGAGAGACGAGGGTTTTTAGCTAAATGGAAGGAAGAGGAGCCCTCAGCACATCCCAAACGCTTGTGCCAAGCCTGGAGCGTGGGATGCAGCTGGGATGCAGCCTGGGATGCAGCCTGGGATGCAGCAGGGATGCAGCCTGGGATGCAGCAGGGATGCAGCCAGGGATGCAGCCAGGGATGCAGCTGGAGATTCAGCCAGGGATGCAGCCTGGGATGCAGCCTGGGATGCAGCAGGGATGCAGCCTGGTGCTCGCTCTGTGCAGGGTTTGGGGACAGGGGAGGCTCCTCCTTCAGCCACGAGCCTGTGCCTGCACACGAGGCATTTTCGGGCTTGTTCCATGAATGATGAAGGATTACAGGAGCAGCAGTCTCTCCAGCAGGGTTTAATTCCTGGTGCCAGCCCACACTGGACGCTTTCTGATGCAAAGTTAATCTATCCATGCTCCGCTGTCCAGAGGGAGGGCTGTGCAATCCTTCACCTGCAATCCTTCATCTGCTGGATGACAACTGGCCCATTTCTGAAGTAAATTCATCCCAGACATTCACTGCAGCCAGGTTTTCATGGCACCTGCCCTGATTTAACAGCAGAGCTGCCTGCAGCTGATGGGATCCGTACCCCCTGTAATTAACTGGAACAATCCTGGTCCCGTCCTCCCCTGTGTGGGGCTGAGGATGTTGCTGTTCTCCCTCTCCCAGCTCTGTCTACACCTTTAGCAGATTTCCCCTCATTTGACACGTGGGATTATCTTTTCCATGGCCTGAGGGAGCCCAGGTGAGGCGTAGGAAGCAGCTCTGCGCCGAGCCGAGGGGCTCTGGCTGCAGAGGAGGCGAGACCCAGGGGAAGTTAACAGGTTGTCTCTGGATTTCGCGCCTGTTCCAAGACAACCAGACGTGTCTGGAAGTCAGCGAGTGCTCAGGATGCTCAGGACTCTCTCCTTATCTCTCCTTCCCCATCTGTGAAACGATGGTGGGAACGTTCAGCACCTCTGTAAGTGCCAGGGATTTGTGCAGACGCCTTTTCCACCTGATCTCCTCCGTGTCCTCCTCCGGCTCAGATCTACCCACACAATTAATGTCTGCAAGCTTTGTCACACCTCTTCCCTCGCCCACAGCTGTTGATTTCCTCTGGAAACAAGCTGCTGGCTCCGTCTGGGCTTTCAGGGAAGGCATTTTTGTGTATCTGGAGGAAAGTCAGGGAGATGGCTCCGAAACCTTTCAGATTTGCCTGTGCTCCCCCAGCGAGGATTCCCCACTGGAAACACTGGGTTGTGTCTCCGCTGTCCTGTGCCCTGAGCTCTTCACCTCACTGCTCCTGCCACATCCCAGCTCCTGCTGGTTCTGCTCCCCAGGACTTGTCTCAGGGTGGGTGAGAAGCAAACGCCGCTGGTGCTGCGGCCCTTTGGCTCGAGCACGGCTAGTGGGATGGAATTCTCCCTCCCGCTCTCCTTCCAAAGCACCTCGGCCTCCTGGCTGTGGGAAGGAGGGGAAAGGGGCCCATGTTGGAGACACAACCATTCAGAATCGGGGATTCCTCCAATAAAACCATTTCCATCAAGCAAAATGAGAAGGGACATTAATGCAACAGTTAACAGCAGCTAAGTGCTGGGGGGAGATGTGTCAGCTTGCTTGTTCTGTTTATGGGCTCCATACAATTCTATCAATATTGATGTGTGATGCCTTTGATTTTGACACTAATCATTGCCATGAATTAAATTTGCAGCCATATAATTAGAACTGCTATTAATAGGGCCTCAAGCTAAGCACTGCTGTGCTAGTTGGCTTTTTCCTGATGGAAAACGGCATCCACGGAACTCAGCTAATGTAGAGTGCCCGGGAGGTGCTGAGCCTGACGTGGAAATTGCACTGGCTGTGCTTAGAGGGGCTCCTCTGGAAGGCAGAGGAGGTTTCTGCAAGGCTCTGGCTCAGAGGTTTCCCAGGAATTCCACCAGAGCTGCCCTTGAACTTCCCAGTGGTTTGCTGCCCTTGGGATCCACAGCCTGGGTGGGAGAGAGGAGGATTGCAGGGGGAAAAGAGGAGATTGCAGGGCTGTTACTGCTGGGTTTCCACTCCACCTCCCCTTGCCCGTGCCAATCCTCCCATCTGCTGCCCTGCCCCAGCAGAGCCGGGTCAGCCCCGTGTCCCTGCTTCCATCTCATCAGCCGAGCTCAGTGCTGGCATGGCAGCGAGGCTCACCACGAAAAATCAATCTTGTATTTCATCCCGAGAGGTCTGTTTCTTATTAGGTCTAATAAATCAGTGAAGTGCCCTTCATTCAGCTTGTCAATGCAGGACATTGTTTGTGATCAAGAATAAATAAATGTCTGCGCTCTGTCTGCCAGCCGACATCTAGGTATTATTTTTCCATCATGTTGTTTATGCTGGCTGTAGGAAAAATGCAGTTCCTGCAGCCTTGCCTGCCTCCCCACGAGCTGGGAATGCTCCTGGGTGGTAGAGGCGAGGGAAAAGCTGGAACAGTGACGTTGTGCCTGGGTTTCAGCCAGCGCTGAGTCGCTCAGTGGTGAAAAGGTTTTAATTTGTGTGCCTGGAGGTGTTGCAGTGCTGCAGGCAAGGGCCCGGGTGTGGTTATTTCAGGTGCCCTGAGGTGAAGGATAAAGTGTGTGAATGAAATCACCCCCAGATCTCCTGGAAAAGGGGTGTCACACGTTGTCCTGGCCACCTGTGACATTGTCCCAAGGGTGCTGGATGTGCCTCAAATCCCTCCTGGGCTGTGAGGTCACTCCAGAGAGCTGCTCAGGGTCAGCCTGCAGGAGTGCCACGGAGAAATGCACCGTGCTGGCCCTCTCTTCGTGATGGGAACACACTCCTGCCACCTGCAGAATTCCCAGATTCTGTCCTTGCTCCTCCACTGTTCCAAGGCACAGCCACGAGTGGTTGGACTGCGCTGCCAGAGGAGCGGAGAACTTTTAAGTGCCTTGTTACGTCTTGGGACGTGAGAGTTTTATTCAGCTTGGCTGATTTGATTTGTTCCATTAGTGGGAATAAAGGAGGTCTTTCACAATGAAATATATATGTCCGAACCTGTCCTTAGATGACTTCATTTTCTGGGTGCTTATCTCATCCCGGTGATTTATCCTTCATTATCGCCCCCGCACGCGTATCCCGCGACACCTCGGGAGAAACTCGGTTGCATCAGCCTGTGCAGGAGCCAAAAGGACACCAGGCTGTTATTGAGCAGATGAAAATCATCCATTTGCAGGCGCCTTCCAAAGGATTTGTCTGGTTTTAGCTGTAGGTTGGGAGGTCAGGGGCTCTGCTGGCTCCATGATCAATCCATCACCCTCGAACCCGCGTTCCAGCAGAGGTGTGAGAGGGCAGATGGTTCTTGTTTGCCTGAAGAAGCTGTTTAATTGAAAAGTCTGAGAAAAAATGTCTGATTTTTGCCCAGTGATGTGAAATAAGGGGGTGTTTGGTCAGTACTGGACTTGCTGCTGTGGTTGGAGGAGCTGGGATTTATTTTCTCCCTAAACAAGGATTTTCCAGCCTCAGAAAGTAATTCCCCTTTGTTTCCATCTGCACTGAAAAGGGTCCCCAAAATGCTCCATGGTCCCCCACAATTATTATTTTTCATAGCCAGAAGTTGGACTATTATTAATTGGAATTTGTGCAAGTGAATAGGAGAAGTGCTGGGAGCCAGAGGAGAGCACTGGGGGTGTTGGAGGCTGCAGAAGGGGCAGAGCTGCCAAGTCCCTCTAGATTGGGTCTGAGCACTCAGCAATGTCCCTGTCACCTCTTAATGGCATGAAATTGTCCTCTCTTCTCCCAGCATCCCTTCCCTGGGTCTGGTATCCGGCGCCTGCCAGAGCAAGTCTCGTCAGAAAAAAGCCAGAAGTTGGCAGATATTTTTATATTTTATATTTTTATAGCTGCTGGAGAGGGAAGGGGCAGGTGTTCAGGAAATGCTGGGGATGTGAAATGGAGCCAGGTGAGCTCGGAGGCTGCTTTAATCTCATTTCTTGGCTCAGGAGATGGGGATGACTCTGGGTTTTATGCAGGTTCAGGCACCTTGAAAAATCAACTCAAAATTTTGGAGGGCAGCGATTACGTTTGGTTCAGTTCTAAATCAAGTGGGGTTAGAGGAGGCTGTGAGTGCTGAGCAACTTATCCATGGAATCCATCCTTGCTGGAATCCATCCTGCCTCTGAAATCATGGCATGGCTTGGGTTGGAAGGGACCTTCACAGGCCATTTAGTCCTGGTATGAGCAGGGACGCTTCAGCCACACCAGGCTGCTCAGCACCCCATCCAAACAAGGTTTTCATTTTGAATTTCTGAGCTATTTTCTCCCCACACCTTCTCTCAGAGGTATTATCTCCCTTATGAGCATCAAGTGAGGCAGAAGTTATTCCTCCTCCGTTTCACGACGTTTTCATCAAGCTCAACAATGAGTTTCTACTTCAAGTGATTCTGGTGAAAAATATCACAAAATTCCAAATTCTTTGGTGAACTCCTGTTAGTTTACCTGCCTGCCCCTGCTTTCCTTGGAGTGCGAAGCTGCAGGAGTTGCTGTTCTGGATGTTGTTGGGTTTGGGGTTAGGGCAGTGTCAGAGTCAAGCAGTTCATGCTTTCTTTACTATAAACATATTTTTCTGCAGGCTTTTAAACTCCTCAGAGGTCAAAATAACACAGGTTTTGGTCCATTTGTAAGATCTTAAATCCCTGGTGGCAAGAAATACTGTGAGAAGCCCGGGCTACGTTGCTTCTCTAAATGCCTCCTCGAGGCAGTAAAAACAAATGTGGAAACCACAAATGTGCAGGGAGAGTCCTAGGCGCTGCCACAGCCCCTGAGCTGCTGCTGCTGCTGCAAAAAGGTTGGGATTTATGGAGCATGGGGGCTGCGGTGCCCTGCAGGAGCAGGTTTGAGGTGGGGATGCCTGGAGGCTTTCCCTGGGTGTTTGATGATGCTGCCTTTAGCATTCCCTCCATCCCCTGGCGGACCTTACGGCTCCTTGTGGCCAGGAGTGGCCTGTGAGTAGGGCAGTGAGCAGGCAGTGAGCAGGCAGTGAGCAGGGAGTGAGTAGGGCAGTGAGAAGGCAGTGAGTAGGGCAGTGAGCAGGCAGTGAGCAGGGGGTGAGTAGGGCAGTGAGCAGGCAGTGAGCAGGGAGTGAGTAGGACAGTGAGAAGGCAGTGAGTAGGGCAGTGAGCAGGCAGTGAGCAGGCAGTGAGTAGAGCAGTGAGAAGGCAGTGAGTAGGGCAGTGAGCAGGGAGTGAGGAGGGAGTGAGTAGGGCAGTGAGAAGGCAGTGAGTAGGGCAGTGAGCAGACAGTGAGCAGGCAGTGAGCAGACAGTGAGCAAGCAACAAGCAGGGCTGTAGAGCCCTGCGGGGTTTGGGCTGGCGGATCCATCGCCAGAGCATCTGCTCGGTATTTACGGCCAGCACGATTCCATCAGTCCCGCTATGATGCTCCACACCTCTCCCTGCCTTTTCCGAGCCTCTGCCCATTCCTGCCGAGCTGCTCGGCTGGGCAGAGCCCTGCCTTCCCTCCTGCCCAGCCCTGCCTTCCCTCCTGCCCAGCCCTGCCTTCCCTCCTGCCCAGCCCTGCCTTCCCTCCTGCCCATCCCTGCCTTCCCTCCTGCCTTTCCTCCTGCCCAGCCCTGCCTTCCCTCCTGCCCAGCCCTGCCTTCCCTCCTGCCTTCCCTCCTGCCCAGCCCTGCCTTCCCTCCTGCCTTCCCTCCTGCCCATCCCTGCCTTCCCTCCTGCCCATCCCTGCCTTCCCTCCTGCCCAGCCCTGCCTTTCCTCCTGCCCATCCCTGCCTTCCCTCCTGCCCTTCCTCCTGCCCATCCCTGCCTTCCCTCCTGCCCATCCCTGCCTTTCCTTCGGGGAGCTCTCTGCAGGCAGCCCAGCCTGGAAATAGGGGAGGCAGAGAAAGCCCTGCCTGCTCCGGGGCGCAGCTGCCCGCGGGATCTTGCACCAGAATTCTCTGGAGCTGGGCAAGGGCCGTGAGCTCTCCTGGCTGTGATCTGGGCAAAAAAACCCAGCAAAACCCTGAGCAGTGCCCGGGGGGTGAGCCACAGCTGGGGTTTGCTCCTGAGCTGAGGGAGAGGCCCCCAGTCACTCCCAGTTCGTACTGGGGAGCCTCCAGGAGCTGCTGGAGGAGCAGGGTTCAGGATTGTGATTCCTCGGACAGGGATGCAGAAGGGGGTCACAGGCAGCAGCAGGGCAAGGCTGCAATAATTAGCAAGAGGCTTCATTAGCAATTGTCCCGCCAGCCCCTGGCACTGCCCTGCGCCTCTGCTGCTGCTCCTCTCTCCTTGCACAGCCCTGCATCCAACAGAGCCGCGTGCATGGAAGTGGTGTGCATTTAAAATGGATGTACACATCATGCAGCCTCCTGTGCAGCACGGGAAGGGGTTGTTTTGTGGTTAGCTGCTGAATTATTTATTGTGTGCCGGGCTTTAATCTCATAAACCTGCCTGCAGGCCTTGGGCAAAGCAGCCTGAGCATCCTGGAAAAGGGGGAGGCAGCAGCACGGGGCGCTGGGGGCTGGAGGTGGGAATTGCTGGTCCTGCCTCCATCCCTCTGCCCCTGCCAGCCCATTAAGAGTTAATTAATGGCACCGTAAATTGGCCATTGCCACCAACTCAGAGCGGGATTTGCATCTGGCTTGGGGAGGATGCCGGTGACAGAGCCCCGGAGAGAAGGAGAGCGGCTCCCTTGAGCTGCTGAGAGCAAAGGAAAAGGGAAAAGGGCGAGGGAGAGCCGCTGGGGTAAATCCAGGTGTTCCACATGGCAAAGGTGTAAATCCGGGTGTTCCACATGGCAAAGGTGGTGTAAATCCAGGTGTTCCACATGGCAAAGGTGTAAATCCAGGTGTTCCACACGAAACGCGGTGTAAATCCAGGTGTTCCACATGGAAACACCATGTAAATCCAGGTGTTCCACATGGCAAAGGTGGTGTAAATCCAGGTGTTCCACATGGCAAACGTGGTGTAAATCCAGGTGTTCCACATGGCAAACGCTGTGTTTGCCCTCACCAGCCTTCCCCGGACAGTGCTGGTGAGAGGGAGGGCAGAGCATCCGAACAGAGCATCCCTCTGCCCTCCCCTCCCCTCTGCCTTCCCCTCCCCTCTGCCTTCCCCTCCCCTCTGCCTTCCCCTCCCCTTTGCCCTCCCCTCCCCTCTGCCCTTCCCCTCCCCTCTGCCTGTGATTCCCTCCAACTCCTCCCTCTCAGACTTCGCACCTGGCCTCACTGAAATTAGTGAGTAACAGAGCTGGGATGAAACCAGAGTCCCTCCTCCAGCCTTCCCCTTTCCTCTGGCTCTCAGACCAGTCTCAGGTCTGGAGTATATTTGGGCTAAATCGTTCTGCAGAGCTTTGAAGGCAAAGGGCAGCGACCCTCTCTGCTTTTCTTCTTTGTGCAACTGGCAACTCGGTCTCGTTGCAGAGAAATAAATAATCAGAATATCTGGAAGGTGCAGGTGTAGTGGAAGGGAGGCTGAGGAGTTTCCAGGGCACACAGGCTGATCCTGCCCTTGGATTCCCAGCAGGGAGAGGGAGAGCTGCACCTTCCGACTTCACAGCGAGTTCAGCAGAGGGTTTGCAATCCAAAGTGCAAAGAAAGCAAGATCAACACTGACCTTTGAACTACCCCAAGCCGTGGAGTCTTATTTATTCTGTGTATGGCTTCACCTTCACCGTCAGCAATCAACTGATGAATATGCTTAAATATTGTATATTTTGGAGCAAAGCACATCCCATGGTACGGGGCACATTTTTATTATTTTCCCTTGATTTTAGGGGAGTTTGGCCATGCCAGGGGCTGGATGAGGCTGATTCCAGCAGCCCCAGAGTGGGGAAATGCAGCAGGAACAGGACAAACAGCACGGAACAAACACCGGCTTTGGGGAGAGAAAGGCAGCTCAGGGTTTGCTGGGGAAAACAAACAAGTTTCATGTTTTGGAGTGAAAACAAACAAGTTTCATGTTTGGGAGTGTGCCGTGCCCAGCCCGGCTCTGTGATCACAGGCAGCAGGCAGCCCAGGTCCAGCAGGAGCTCTGCTGTTCCTCGAGGAGCATTAAAGAGCAGCCGATGCCTTCTGGAAATTGTTGATAAAGCTCTCTTTTTTACAACCATTTTTGCTTCTCCAGCACAAATGTACTATTTCTTGTTTGGATGTGTTGCTTTCTTCATTCGCTTTTTTATTAGGGACATTTACATGAAAACAGCTTTTTTCTTTTTTTTTTTTGCTCTCGCAGCACATTTCCCAATTGCAGCTGCACTTCCTGCGTGGAAGGAGATTTTCACCTTCCCTGGGCATGGGAATGGGAATGGGAATGGGAATAGGAGTGGGAATGGGAATGGGAATGGGAATGGGAATGGGAATGAGAATGGAAATGGAAATGGGAATGGGAATGGGAATGGGAATGGGAATGGGAATGAGGAATGGGAATGAGGAATGGAAATGGGAATGGGGAATGGGGAATGGGAATGGGAATGGGAATGGGAATGGGAATGGGAATGGGAATGAGGAATGGGGCTGCCCTCTCTGCTGGGCATGGCTGCCAGGCTCAGGGGTGGGGATGGGGATGCTCCCTCTCCACACGGGGCAGCTGCTGTGCTCCAAGGGGATGTTCCAGCTCACCCCTGGCTCTCTGCTCTCTTCATCCACCTTGGGATGCTGGGTGCCTCCCTCCCCGCCCGAGCACAGGAATTATCTGTGCCTTCCCAGCAGAGAGAGGCCGGTGTGAAAGCCTCCAGCAGGCAGGAATCCTCCCAGGCTTCCCAAAGTGCCCGGCCCGGGCTGTGGAGCAGCTTGGGAAGGGAGAGCGAATGGACGTGTCTGGCAGACACAGTGCAGTGCTAATGTAACCCACAGGAAAAACCCCAGCGGCTGCTGCTTGGGGCACAGTGATGACATCAGCACTGGGGGATGATGGATTTATGCACTCCAGCCCTGCTTGGGAAGAGCAGCAGGAGCCAAAGTCCCCCCTGAGAGCAGCAGCTGGAGAGGAGCCTGCAGGGCCTCCCCTGGCTGTGCCTGGCCCCGCAGGTGGGCCCAGGGAGCTCCAGGTGTGTGGAGCACATCTCTGATCTCCTCTCACTCCATTTCTGCTTCGGGGTTGGCATCCACCAGGGTTTTATTGCTGGCACCTTGAGAAGCCTGGGAGAAGCCAAAGGAAAAGGGAAGAAGCTTCAGGAGGGAGGAGCTGTGGGGCAGGGGACACCCTGCTCTGTCCCCACGAGTCCCCTCTGTACTGTCCTGCCCAGCTCAGCTCCCCCACCCCTGGCAGGAGCTCTGGAGCTGCTGATCCATGGAAGCAAACACTTGGTGAGGTGAAATTCCTCCCCGTGTGCTTCCCTCACCCCTGACCCCGCTCCATTTCTTCCTCCTGACCCCTGAATTTCAAACCCGACCTTTGGTACCATGGAGGAGGGAGGGGAGGCAGAAGGGCAGGGAAAGGCCAGGATGAGTTTGGCTGTGGACAGGAGGTGGGGGAGGTAAAGCTGTGATCCAAGCGATGGCTGGGATGCTGTGGGATGCTGTGGGATGTTGCAGGATTCTGTGGGATGCTGCAGGATGCTATAGGGTGCTCTGGGATGTTGTAGGATGCTGTGGGATGCTCTGGGATGCTGCGGGATGCTGTGGGATACTCTGAGATGTTGAAGGATGCTCTGGGGTGCTGTGGCAGTGCCCAATCCCCCCTAGCAGTGCCCAATTCCCCCTGGCAGTGCCCAATCCCCCCTGGCAGCACCCAATCCCCCCGGCAGGCAGAGGCTCCCTCCATGGGATGCTCCTCACCCACCCCTGCAGCGGCGGGCCCCGGGCAGGGGCTGCCCCCTCCCCACAAAGGCTCTGTGTGTGAATAAGGACCCGGTAAATGTCCCCAGCTCCCGGATTTGTCCCTTCATTGCCTATTTCAGCCCGTGCTGCTGGCTGGGTGCTGCTCGCAGGGAGGTGCTGCCCTTCCTCTCCCCGGAACAAAGGTGGGGCTGCAAAGGCTCTGCAGAACCTCCCAAAACCCACAGAGCCAGCGTGGTTTGGGCAGGGGGAGCAGGAATGGGCTGGGGGGCTCTGTTCAGCCTCTGCACAGAGTGGGGGGCTGGGGGAGGGAATCCCAGCAGAGGGGTGAGCGGGAGGGGGCTGCAGGGTCAGGCACATCCTCACTGGGATGCTCCCAAATCCCCACGGCCAGCAGCCAGCCCTTGGGCCACCCCACAGCAGCTCAGGCTGGGCCACAGCAGGGACGGGTCCCACAGGCCCCTCTGCCACCCCCAGCCAGGCTGGACCATCCCAGGGTGGGAGATTTTCAGGAGCTGCAGGAAATGCTCTAAAACTGTGCAGTCATGGAAGCAGACGGCTCCAGGAGGAGCTGAGCAACTAAAATTAGCAGGAGTGCCCCAGGCAGAGGCCACCTGGGGCTTTGTCTCGTTTCGCTCTCAACTTTCATCTCTTTTATTTATAATTTGTGGCTGATTGATTCTTACCTTTTTTTTAAAGGTTTTATTTTCCCATCCTTTGAAAACGAGGAGCTTTGCTGGCTCATGGTGTGTAATCCCTGCACTCCCAAGGGTGGCATTGCCCCTCCTGCCCCAGTTCTGCCCCAGTTCTGCTTCCCCCAGGCCCCAGCAGTGGGAGCAGGGGTGGGCAAGCCCCAGATCCATCCTGGACCACATCTCCCCTCTTCAGCCTTCCTTGGCTGCTTTCTGTGCTCAGCCCTGCTCCACCCCGACCTGGAACAGGTCCTGCACCTCTGGGAGCTGGAGGAGCCACACGATGATTTCAGACTGGTTTTTGGGAGCTGGAGGAACCACACAATGATTTCAGACTGGTTTTTGGGAGCTGGGGCTGCCCCTGGACCCCTGGCAGTGCCTAAGGCCAGGCTGGACGGGGCTGGGAGCAGCCTGGGGTGGTGGGAGGTGTCCTTGCCATGGCAGGGGTGGGGTGGGATGAGTTTTCGGATCCCTTCCAGCCCAAACCATCCTGGGACTCTGTGCCCTGGGCCTCCTGTGTGCTCCCCCTGGGCTGTGTTTGGGGTTTGCTCAGTTTGGGGTTTCTCCTCAGCCTCCTTCCCCCGGGATGCTCCCTCGCAGCCTGGATTCCCTGGCTCGCTTGGCTCCTGGCTCTGAGGGCAGCTTTGGGCAGGGGGATCGGCAGCTCCTTTCACCCTGGGAACAGCTCAGCAAACAAAATATTCATGTGAAACCAGCGTGTGTTTTAAAAGCCCAGAAAATCCAGTGCCTTCCCCTGAACCATTGTTCTCTCCTGCCGTGTCTCTGGCTAAATTAAGACTTTCTTAGAAATGCACAGGTTAAAAGTTTAAAAGCTTAATGTTTCATTCATAATTCACATATCAATGAGGCTTTGATTCCCGGCGGGGAGAAACCTGCAGTGAATGCTGATGGGGGAGCCAGCACCTCTGAGCCTCCCTTCCCTTCCCTTCCCTTCCCTTCCCTTCCCTTCCCTTCCCTTCCCTTCCCTTCCCTTCCCTTCCCTTCCCTTCCCTTCCCTTCCCTTCCCTTCCCTTCCCTTCCCTTCCCTTCCCTTCCCTTCCCTTCCCTTCCCTTCCCTTCCCTTCCCTTCCCTTCCCTTCCCTTCCCTTCCCTTCCCTTCCCTTCCCTTCCCTTCCCTTCCCTTCCCTTCCCTTCCCTTCCCCTTCCGTGGGTGGTTGCAGCTTTTTCCCCTCAGTTCTATCCCAAACCTGTTTCAGATTAAAAACAAACGCTGTTGCATATCAGTTTGTCAGTCACTCTAGACCTAATCTCCCAAAATAATCTTTTACCAGCCCTCTCCTCCCCCAGGATGGGCAATAATTGTTTCAAGGCATGTCAGCCTTTGTTTAAACGTGAGGTTTGTGCTTTCCTGAGGCTCGTGTTCTTGGAAGGGAAAGGAAAGGGGTGCTGAGTTTTTATGTGAGCACCGCTATGGCAAAGGAGGTTTTTAAAGGCAATCAAATGCCAAAACTCTAAAGGAGGTTTAATCCACCTATAAGAAGTAATTTTTAGAAAAGCAGAGCTTGTTAGCTTTGCAGCCCCTGTGCTTTTTGGAGGATTGATCTCCCAAATCAGCCTTCCCCCACCTGTGTGTGTTCCCCTGTGTGTCCCTGGCAGTGCAGGCACACGTGGCACAATGTGCCAGGCAGATAAAAATTGCAAAAGTGCCCTGGGACGTGCCAGACACCCCAGGGCTGTCGTGTTCCAGCCTGGCTGTGCTGCTCCTGCTGGTTTGCTCAGAAAAGGGAGGCTGGCAGCGCTGGGAATTGCCACCATTCCCAGCAGGAATTGGTTTGTGGGCTCTCCTGGCAGCCCGAGCATCTGGGACACGTTGGCTCACAAACGTGGTAACGGCTTATCAGGGAATTGTGGTTTGGATTACAGCAAAATCCCAGAATGAGCAAATCCCTGCTTAATCTGGAGGGCTCTGCCAGCCAGGCTGGGGTTTCTGAAGGGAAAATGGGGCTGGCAGAAGTTTCACGTGCCCTCTGGGAACTTTCCCCCAGCTCACATCCCATTAGAATAACAAAGAAAAACATTTCACTGCTCCCTCCCTCCTTATTTCTGGGCCTCCCTGCATTTCGATTTTCCATTTCTTGCTTCTCCTGGTGGTGCTGCTCCGTGCTGGAGACTTTGTGCTGCTGGGCAGGGACGAGGTTTGAAACACTAAATTCAGAGCTGGCTTCAGCTCCACATCCCACCCACAGCTCCGAGGGTTTGGGGTGGGAGCTGGAGCATCCAGGGGCATCTGCCAGAGCCAGGAACTTCAGCTCCACCTTCAGTGAGGGGTCTGGGAGTGCTGGAGCCTTCTCCACAACCTTTCCTCCAGAGCAGGAATCTGGAGGTTCTTCTTCATCTTCCCCATGACCTGCTGACGCCCGGCTCAGCTGGAGCCGTGGAAGGGCTGGCAGGGCTGTGCTGGCAGCAGGCAGTGCCAGAGCTCATCCTGGGGCAGGGGTGGCTCCGTGTGGTGGAAAAGTCTCTCCTCCAACCCGTGCTTCCAAAGAAAGGCTCAGCAGGCTCTTGTTGTTCCATCTCAAGGCAGTTTATTGCAAGTTATCTAAAAGAGAAAACAATTTCTATTTCTGCTCCTTGTTTTCCCATGTGGAATGTGTTTGGAGAATTGTTTCCCTGGGGTGATTGCTGGGTTGGATTCTGGTGAGGATTGTTTGAGCCTGGTGGCCAATCCAACCCACCTAGAGCTGGGGTCTCAGAGAGGGGCACGAGTTGTGAGTTAGATATGGGAGTTAGAAAAGTAGGTTTGTAGTTTTAGTATCTCCTTTAAATAATATATTAATGTATTATAGTATAGATATAATAAAAAATCATTCAGCCTTCTGGACTGGAGTCAGGCACCAGCATTTCTTCCCACCGGGTTCACCTGCATTCACAATACCCCCCATGGCAGGGGGTTTGGAATCAGATGATCTTTAGGTTCCCTTCCAACCCAAACCATTCTGAGGCGTGGCAAAGATGACTTTGGCGTAAACGCAGGCTGCATTTTATGGCCTTTAAACAGACCCTGGAATGGAGAAGCTTTTGTGTGAATGAGAACTGCCCAGCCTGTGCTGGAGGTCCTGACCCCAGCACGGCCCCCAAATCCCTCCCCTAAGGCAGCTGAGAGCCCCGAGCTCCTGGGAGACGAGGCCGGGACCACGCGGAGCCTTCGGATGCAGCCAGGATCAATCGTGGAGCCTTTGCCCCCTCGCTGCGTAAAACATCCAGAGCAAATGCAGAGTGACAGGAAAGGGGTCAGTGCTCTGGGTCAGCACCGAGGTGCTGGAGGAGATAATCAGAGCCTTTTCCTTCCAGCTCAGTGCCTGCCAAAAACACCGGAGCGCCTCACCAAGTGCGGGGAGCGGCCAAGCGTGAGCGCGCCGGGAGGAGCCCGGTGTCCCCACGCGGTGTCCCCAGCCCGAGTGGCACCAGCAGCCCAGCCCTGCCCTGCTCTGCTCCACGGGCTGGTGGCCACCTGAGCTTTGTGAGCGTTGCCCCGCATCACCCGGGAGGTGCCAAACTTCTCCGGGATGCTTTCAGGAAGTGTCCTGTGCTCCCCGCGGGCTCAGGGCGGGTGGGAGCAGCCAGCCCACATTAGCAGCGCTGTTAATAGAACTTGAGAGCATCCCTGCTCCACATGGGGCTGGGCAAAGCCATGAAATGATGTGATTTAACACGGCCAGACCCCACTAACCCTCCTCTAAGGGGTTTCTCTCCTAAGCTCTCCCAAGGAGCATTTTGGAGTTTGCTGCTGTTTAGTCCGAATCTTCCTCCCCAAACAAAGCTTTGGTGCCTATTGCATCTCCAAAAAGGCTCCCTGCCAGGGATATTTTGACAGAAAGTGTGATAAAATATAACACAGCAGATACCATCCCCTTACAATTTATAAGGAATTTTGTAACCCGAGGGGATTCATTCTATATCATGTTACAACACATAGTATAGATCCTGTCCTCCTGCTTGCTGTTTCTTTACACACATAATGAACAAATCTGCTTGTATCTGAAAAGCTCTTGTGGCTGGGTTTGAGCTAATCAAGTTCTCATCTCCAGCATCTTCCCCTCACTTTGTCCCCAGATGATCTCACAGTTATCCCGACTTTCTCAAAAGCACAAAATAAAACACTTTCTGTGAGAGCTGCAATTGCTTTTGACAACTCAATGGCTCTTTGGAATTTGGGAAACCACAAAAAAAAAAAACCTCCCAGGCTCCTCAGCTCTGCTCCAGATCCCTTCTCCATCTCTTCCCTGTCACTTACACCCCGTGGAGTGGGTGGGAATGGTGGGAGTGAAATGCTGGTTTAGGAGCTCGGCGAGAGGTGGGGTTTGGAGACACGCAGGCAATTTAGCAGGGATAATCAATGGGATTTGGGCATTTTTGGGAATCTGTCTTTGCTGCTCAATGGGCATTTGTGCAAATGCTCAACAGCTTGAGACGGGAGATTTGTTCCCCACTCCCTCTCCCTGTCAGCTTTTATTTGCCTTCTGTTGCCCTCCTGCACAATCCATAAGCCCTCCTCTGTTGCATGATTGTCTCAATTTGCATTTCCAGCAGATCCACTGACATTTGGCTGGACTCTGGGTGAAACACTCCTTGAAATTAGCCCGCACGTTGAGTTTGTTCTGGGAAGATAAGAAGGGAAGTGGCAGGGGGGCCTGGGGGGAATTACACACGTGAAACCGCGCTGGGAAAGGAGCACCAACAGCCAGACTCGAGGCCAGCAATATTTCTTTGGGATTTGTTTGGGAAGCAGAATCTGTCACCGTGGGCAATGGACTCATCTCCCTCACCCCAGTGGCTTCCAATCCCAGCACAAGCCCGTCTGAGGAAGCCAAAGGATAAATTGTCTGCTCGCCTGCTCTGGAGTTGCTCTGTAGTGCTGGCAATGTGAGACTGAGGAGGAATTTTAATTTCATGCTGTGTAAGAAGGGTGCACGCAACAGTAGCAGCCGTATGGATTTTCATATGAATAGAGTACAGTATTCATAACAGGGCAGCAGTGTTGTCCCGCAGGTTTGCATTCTTCTCCTTTCTTTGCTGTTCTCACATTCCCCTCGCTGTCCACCCATCCTCGCACTTGCTGAAATGGAAAGTATGTCCTTGCCAGATGGGTGTACAAAGTGTCAAGCCTGTTTCTCAGCTAGATGGCAATTGGCTTCAGAGACCTTTTGTTGCTTTAATTTCTGTGCAATCCAAGTGCGAGTCTGTTTTGCTTGAGAGGGAACATTTTTTAGCCTGGTGCCTCTCTTGCTCAGCTTTGCGGGTGTCTAAGCACGAGCACTTTGCAGACAGTGGAGCCCATTAATGCTGCTCTGTCTCGAGATCTCTCGAAAATAACAGGACTTAAATCATTTGCTTGGAGAGGGAAGGCAGGTCCTGGGAATGGCTGATCCGCAGGGATGGGCTGTGTGGTTTGGACTGGGTGCTTCTCACCCCTTTCTCCTTCCTGGTGATCTCTTCAGTCCTCACCCAAGAGCTGAAGTCACCTCAGCAGCAGAGAATTTGGTTTGTAAAACGTGTCATGCTTTGTTCGGGGGAGGTTTTGTTTTATTTGATTTTAAAAATCTGTGTGTATTTGTTAAGGAAGGAGCCTGTAGTGATTTTTCTTGAGGCTGCTGATCTAATACATTCTGCACAGCCATAAAATATGCTTTAGATAAACTTCTCCTCCTAACATCAGTGAGGAGCACAGCTCTGCTCGTTTCCATGCTAAAGCGGTCGTTAACGCGCCGGCACATCCCGGCACGTCTGTCAAACCCAATCAGTTTTGCCAGGTAGGGCAGGTGGATAAATCAGTCTGCCTGCACACGCTGCTCTCTCTGATAGCCCTGCACGGCAGGAAAAGGCAGGAGTGGGGAAATCCTTTTCCTGGCTGCTGGGGAGGCGTGCGTGTGCAGAAATCGCGGGATTGCCGGCGCGGAGCGAGCCCGGACGCCGAGCTGGGGAAGCGTGGCTGGAGAAGGGGTTTGCAGCAATGCAGGAGGTTTTCTCTCCCTCCCTGTCTGTCCCCTTGGCAGCACGCTGAGCTGGAGCCCAGCAGTGCCCAATTTGCCTCCTGCATTCCCCGCCAGGTGGGAAGGGCAGGGAAAGCCAGCGGCGTCTCCAGATGGGCCGGGCTGGGCACAGCCCACTCCGTGCCACGGCTGCCCTCGCTGGGGAGAGAGAGGAGATGTTGGACATTGGGAAAAGTTTCTTCACTGGAAGAGTGCTCAGACATCGGAACAGCTGCCCAGGGAATGGTGGAGTCGCCATCCCTGGAAGCGCTCACCAAAGGAGTAGAGGTGGCACTGTGACCTGGCTTGGTGGGCACGGTGGCACCGGCTGAAGGTTGGGCTTGGTGGTCTTGGAGGTCTTTTCCAGGATTCTGTGTTCCACAGGAGAGGGGGGATCTTTGGCCATGGCCAGCCCTGGTGACAGATGTGTCCCAGCAGGGAGTGACACCTCCTGGAGCTGGGTTCTGTCCTTCCCTCCGTGGTCACATTGATAGAGTCCAGCAGCAAAGCACACCCATCGTTACTGAAATACAGATTTTCATCTGAAATCATTGCCTGAAACTGCTCCCTAATGGAGGGAGGGGTGGCTGGGGGGGACAGTGAGACTGTCCTGCCTGGGCACGTCCCTTCAGCCAGGGCACCAAGGACTGAGCTCCACCAGTGCCCCAGCACCCTCCAGAGGGGCAGCAGCAGCAGAGCAGGGCACACCACCAGCTCTGAGCCCTAAAGAACTAGTGCCTGTCTGGGTAATTCCAGGAAAATCCCACCAGCCTGCAGGATCAGACAATTCCCACCAACACAACCTGAGGACGGTGAACTCACAGTCAGGTTCAACCAAATAATTCCATGTTGAGTGTGGTGAGTTCCTCTGAGGGCTGGCGGGTTCTTCCCCAGGGTAATTCCAGGAGATTCTGTCACGGCCTGAGAAGGGAGAGGCTTCCCCAGGGTACCTCTGAGAGATCCTCTCATGCCTGGAAGGGTCAGGTTTGTGCCTGGCAGGAGCTGCCTCTCCTCAGCCCAGCTCAGAGAGGCTGTTAAGGAGCAGTTTCAAGTGCAGGCTGAGAGGGAAGCTAAAGTGACCGATGAAGTCTCTCTCCAGCACTTGTAGAGCCTTTGGGATCCTCTTATAAATCAAAGCCTGCAGGTAGACTCAGGTGCTGGAGCACAGAACGCAAACAGCATTAATGAGGCCGTGGAACACCATCCCTGCGGTGGCAGAAGCAAAGGGGAGGGGGTTTATCTTGCGCAGCCTGTGCCTCTAATGATGGTGCAAGTCCTTCAGAAGGAAAAAAGGGACAGTCTGGGTAAAAGGACCTTCTGGGCTGGCTCGTTCCCAAAGATCCAGGAGCTGCTCATGTTGCCTGCCTGCTAATTGGAGTTGGCTGTAACTGATTTAGAAAGCGATGGCCTTAGGGAGCTGAGATTGTTGTTTGTGTTTGTCTGGGATTAAATACAGATGGAATTAAAACGAAGAGGGGGGGAACCCCACAACAAACCCTCGATTGCAGGAGGAAGCTTTGATGGAATGAATTCCTGCTGCCGGGTCGGGGTCTCGGTGCCATTCCCATGGAAGCACCAAGGAAACAATGAAAGGGTAGGGACAGAAATAGAAAGCAGAAAGATGAGTGGACTTTGATGAAAGGAGTCATATTAATAATGAAAACTGGAGGGTTTGGAGCTGCTTCAGAATGCATTTTCAAGGCACAGAGCCCCTTGAGAGCAGGGGCTTTGGTGGCTGCCTCAGCCCTTTGGTGGAGGCACAAACCACAGCGCTCCAGATGCTCAGAGCAGGACCCGGCTCCCAGCCAGGCTCTGGAAGCACAAAGTGACAGGGAGAGACCTGCTGGGCTGGGCTGGCCAGGCCAGAGGCCTCCAGCACCAGGAAAATTGGAGTCTCGTGGCTTTAGGTCACGGCGAGATTTCTTCACAGCTGAGTGCAAACCACGACACGAGCAATAGATCATGGCAGTGACAGAGCACGGGGCCTGGAATCATGAGCAGATTGCTCTCTGCAGATGTGTGGGTGTGCAGGGGGGCTGTGCTGGCTCTGCAGCCATGGGAAGAGCAAGGCAAGGAGCTCAGCTCCTCTGGCATTGAGCAGTGGCCTCGTGCACAGAGGCTGCTGTGGCTGCCAGCACTCCCTCGCTGGGAAAATCTGTCCTGGGAGGTAACTTTCCATATCAGTTCTGAGCCTTGGCTCAGTGCATAGCTCTTGTTTTAAAAGCTTTAGGAACATTTGATACCTGGTCTCTTTTTAGTGAGAGCAATTCAAAGAAGCCCTGCCCTTGTTAGAGCTGCAGCTCCTGGGGCAGGGGATGGAAAACAGCCCCGGTGGGGTCCCTGAGGTCACCTCAAAGCTGTCTGCAGGTGACTGAGCAGCTCCCCATCCTCCCTCACCTCCCTCTGCCCCTTTCAGCATCCCGACACCTCTCCCTGACTCCTGCAAATCTCCTGCCAGAGGTGAGCCCAGGACTCCCGAGATTCCTGGGCTGGCTGCACCAACACCAAGGCTGGGTTCCTGCCCCTGCAGGGATCTCGGAACCTCTGTGGGGTTCGGGCTGCGAGGCCGGGGCTGTGTGATGGTGCTGAGCTCACTCCTCACACAAAGGGGCTGGTTCTGGGGTCTGCAGTGTCCCAGGCACAAAAACTCTGCCTCTACAGCAGCAGCAACCAAAACCCCCAAGACCTTTCTCAAAAAGCAGAAAAGCCCTTTGTGACACGGCCTAGGGTGAGGGAGAAAATCCTCCATGAGACACTCAACAAACGCTCCTATAATAATATCAATTTCAAACCTGTGTTTCGAGAGAATGGTGTTGAGTCTGAAGATGAAGGTGTGACTGCTGAGAGCTGGAGGTGTCTGTAGTTTGAAAGAAAGGGAAATGGAAATATTTGACAGTGGCTTCAGCAGCTCAGCTCCTTGTTGCTGGGGATGGATGAAACGGTTAAGTGAAGGTGTCTTGTCTCTGTGCTTTCTTGGTTTCTCTGCCTCCCTGTTGGCACACACATCCACATTCTCTGTTCCTCTCCCATCTGCTTCCCCTTCCCAAAATTCAAACATTTCACTCCTAAAATTTTGCCTTCATGTATATGAATGAAAGAGAAAAATATCACTGCAAGCCGTGAGGGCTCGGTGGCTGGGATAAATTCTGATCTGCAGCACAAAACCCCTCGGAGGTGTGGTCACTCCAGCTCTGCCTGGCTGGGGGGCTGGCGCTGAGCATCCCCCACCAGGAGACAGCAGGTTTCTCCACCAGGGTCTCAGCTGTGACTCTCAGATGCTGAGTTTAGGCAGGCAGGGCTGGTGCTGCCCCAAAATCCCGAGATGGGGGTACCACTCCGAGAGAGCAGAGAGGGGCTCTGGGTGAGCTGCTGGCCTTGCTCATGCCCAGCCCTGGGGGATGGGACTGGAGCTCGCTGGGGCAGCACTTTGGGGCAGATGAGGCCCCTGGCAGCAATGAAAGCTCTCAGGGCTGTGAGGACCCGTGAGGACAGCACAGGGGGAGTTCCAGGCTTGAATTACTGAGCCACACACGCAGTGTTTGCCTAACCAGCTAGACCTGAATTGCTGTTCAAACACTGCTCTGCTGCCTGACGTTGGCAATCAGGGAGCTAATTACACTGGATTAGGGTTTTTCTCTTAATTACATGAAAAATTTAGCGTGGCTGATGTTCACGAGGCTGCAGGGGATTAGGGTGGGAGCCATGTGTTTATCTGCAGGTCAGTGATGGGAGCAGAGCAGGAATGTGCTGGGGCTTTGTCTCTGCCATCCCTGCCCCAGCCTGAGCCCATCTCCTGCTGCTGCCCTGGGCACCAGGAGGGTTTGGCTGTGCTGGGGAAGCAGAGCAGGGCTGGGGGCACAGCTGCCTCTGTCCTGCTCCATGGGGTTGGGCAGAACCAGAGGACACCGTCTCGAGCTCTCAGGGAAGGTTTCGGTTGGATATTAGGAAAAATGTTCACCAAAAGAATATTAAAATACTAGAATTGTCTTCCCAGGGAGGTGGTAAAATCAGCATTTCTGGATGTGTTTTAAAAAAGCCTGGACATGGCACATGGTGCTATGGTCTAGTTGAGGTCTCAGGGCATAGGTTGGACTTGGTGATCTTAGAGGTCTCTTCCAGCCTCTTTATTCTGTGATTCTGTGATTGTGTGATTCTGTGACAGCTCTGGGGCAGCTCTGTCCCACCTCTCCTCTGCTCAGGGTCTACAAGCAAAACCTCTCAGCACGAAGCCAGCTCAGGCTGCTGTGCCCTACTGGACCTGGGCGTTCACATTGTGCTGCTGGTGTGCTCCAAACCCACCCTCAGCTCCAGCCCTGCAGCCACAGCCCCTTTCCCCCTCCCTCTTCCTGGTCTGGGGGTGTCTGAGATCCCTTGGAGCTTTGCCTTTGCTTCTCCACCTGCCCTCATGTCCCCGTGGGCACCAGCAGCGAGCTGTGGCACCAGTGAGTGCCCTGGGACTGCCAGCAGGGCCAGCAGCGGGCCCTGCTCTGCTCTCAGCTCTTTGTGCGGGATGTCCCCGTGCAGGGCTGCAGAGGGAAGCTCTGGGTGCCCTGCCAGGACAGGACAGGGCTGAGGCTGCCCTGCAGGGAATTTCACAGTGCTTCAAGTGCCAAACCCAGCCCCGAGTCCAGCTTCAGAGCTGCACACAGAGCACCAGCTCCTGCGGGTGCCTCCCCTCCCCAGCTGAACTTGAATTAAACTATTAAACTCTGAATTTGGGTATCTGAGGACCTGCAAGCTGATCCTGCCACCCATGCAGGGCAGGGCAGGGCTGAACCAGCTCTGGGGAGCTGCAGCTCCAACATCCCAGGGCAGGGATGGACAGGGACAGAGGGACACAGGGACAGAGGGACAGGGACAGAGGGACACAGGGACACAGGGACAGGGACACAGGGACACAGGGACAGGGACAGAGGGAGAGGGACAGAGGGACAGGGACAGACATGTGCTCTGAGCCCAGCCCAGCAAACCCCACTGCATCCAAGGCCGTGCTGAGCAGCGTTCCATGTGTTGCATCCACAGATTATTCAGAGCCAGCTCATCTGCTTATCTGCTGATCAATCCTGAGATGCTGCAAAGGGCATGTGCCGAAGGCTTAGGGAGTTACAGTGCAGAGATGCAAGAGATTTTGCTTTTTATTTTTATTTTTAGCCTTGATCTGCCCCAGAATAGCACAGGGGAAGCAGCTCAGAGGGGCAGGAGGAGCTTTCCTCACACACCAGGAACCTGAGCCAACTCAGACCTCTGTCTGATGGAGACTGGGGCGTGGATGAGCAGACAGGGAGAGATTCAGCCCCATGGATTTATACCTTAGAGCCTCCCATCAGGATTCTTCAGTGCTTCCAGGACAGGGAATGAGCCAGCCCATGTCCCTGGGCCCCTGCTGGCGCTGCCTGGTGCGTCCTGCAGGTGACACATGGCTGCAGCTCCTGCGTGCCCAGGGGTGAGGAGGCAGCCTGGACACGGAGCCAGCCCCTGCTGGGACTTTGCACAGCCCAGGCAGGCTGGGCAGGGCTGGAGGGAGCCCTGGGGCAGTGCCAGCTCGCCCGGGGCTCTGCGTCCTCACAGCACCTCCCTGCAGGGCTGCTCCTGCTCCCTGTGCGGGTCAGGCAGGGCTGGGCATGGGGACTGAGCCCTTTGTGAGGCTTTGCCCAAATTCTAACCAGAAAATGCCCATTGCCACCTGCAGCTCTCTGTCCTGCCGGGCAGGAGTGCCCTGGGGGAGCAGCAGGACCTGGGAGAGGCTCCTTGCCCGGGATCTGAGCGAAGCTGAGGGCTCGGGAATTTTCTCACATCCTCTGCCCAAGCAAGGTTAGATCTGATCAGTAACACACGACTGCCTCTGCATGCACGAGTGAAACCAAAAATATGCACGGCCTCCTTGCTCACCTGATGGCTCCTGCCTGGCCTAGAGCGGCACAGAACCACCAGGCAGGCTTTATCCACGGGTTTATAAACCCCAAAAACAATAAAATTTGGATTATCTTATTTCCTTCTGGGTTTCGGCCGTCGGCAGCTCCGAGTTTGGCTCGTGTTCCAGCATCCCCAGGAGGTGCTGGGCAGGAAATCGAAGCCATTTCAAACATATTGCTTACATGATGTTTTCAAAAAGGAAACAGAATAATATTTCCTGAGGAACTCTGTGGCTCCCACCTGATCAGCTGGAAGCCGTGGCTTTGGAGAAAACAGGGTTTTTGTGTGGCAATTTTTGACAGTCATTTAGTTTTTTGCTCCTTGGGGAGAATCACGACTCACTGAAGCTCGTTTAGAGCAAACTTCACATTAGACAGTCTTGTCTAAGTGGCTTTTGATGCCATTTTACATGGCCAATCAAGGTCAACAAAGCAAACTAAGCAAGACCAATCCCTTCAGCTGTGAAATGCAGAGCTGGAGGAGGATGTTCCTGGGGGCAGAGAGAGCCTGACACGGAGCTGTGCAGGATTATTCAGCTGGAAGGGCACAGGTGAGGTGTGGACAGATAACACAGATGCAAGGCTATTTTGGGGGCTTTGGGCAAGAGCTGCAAATGGTTTGTGACAAGCAGAATCCTGGTGCCTCCCTCGCCCTAAATAACACCAGAAGAACAGCAGCTCTGGGCTTGCTCTCGTGTTTTGTGTCCAGCACAGAGCTGAGGCTCAGCACCCGGCCCCGCTCTCCTTCCCCTGAGCATCCTTCTCTGCATGGCAGGGAGAGCTGGGGCTCCAGGAGAAGACAATGCTGCTGATTTAAAGCACCATCCAAAGCAATCCAGCCTCGCCAGCCCAAATTTCATTCTAATGAACCCATCCCGGAAGAATACTACTTAATTAATTAGCAGCTCATTTGCATGAGGTGGCATGTTATTAAAGTTCTGCTGCTGCAAGTAGGGCTGTGACAAGGTGTGAGCTGACAGCTTTTCAAATAAAAAGTCTTTTCAGGGAATGATCTCCTGAACTGGCAGCTTTGTTCTAAACGAGCCTCTCATGCAGTAATAAATTAAAGCCATGGGGCTGCTGATTAGGCTCTGCATGGTGCCTCTGCCATCCTCCCTGCCTCATCCTGCACCAGGCTGGAGGAGCAGAAGGGTGGGAGAGAGAAATAAAGGCCTGGAGGAGGAAAGAACCTCTCCAGTGGAAACTTTCTGGGTAAAAATTTGCAGTTCCAGTGGTGGATCCTCCCCTCCTGGAGGTTGCTGTGGGGGTCAGAGGATGCAGGACCAGGAGTGTCACACAGGTCAAGATTTTCACTTCACTGCCTTTACAAAAACCAGCAAGTTCAGGCAGTGCCTGCTGCTCCTGGCCCTGGGAATCCTCTCAGGAGCCCTTCCATCACCTCCCTGGCTGTTTCCAGCCCCTCCATCACCTCCCTGGCTCTTTCCCTGGCTCTTTCCAGCCCCTCCATCACCTCCCTGGCTGTTTCCAGCCCCTCCATCACCTCCCTGGCTCTTTCCCTGGCTCTTTCCAGCCCCTCCATTGCCTCCCTGGCTCTTTTGGAAGCCCAAAGTGCTTTGGGACCCCAGGCAGCTGCAGAGGTGGGGAGGAGCTGCAGCTCTCAGGAGTTCATGGGTGGCCTTGCTGCAGGGTCCGGGCTGGGGGATCAGTCCCCTCATGCATGGGCTTATTCAGCTGTTTTTTTCTGGCATCAGGAACTCCATCCTGAGTCAGCCTGGTGGAAACACCGCTAATGAAAACAGACAGGTAATTTAATCGTGGAAAGTTCCTGCAAAGAGATTCGATGTCTTCTAATGGGAGCCTGCTGGGAGGGACTGGGAGGGAAGGCAGAGCTGTCCCACCGCTGGCACTGCCTGGGCTCCACACCTGAGGGGAACTTTCCTACACGAGCTGTGCTGCAGCTTCATGTCAGATTAGATCCTTGAGTGGCTCCTACACGGAGCCACAATGTGGTATTTTGCTAATCTCTGGTGCTAAAGGGCAGCTTAGCCTGCAGCTGCATTGTGGGGGTATTAGAGAGCTCAGTGTGAGCCCGGCCCTGCAGGGCTGCAGCTCCCTGCACCCAGCACATCCTGCTCCTGCACAGGGGCTGCGAGCAGGGATCGCTTGGGATTTGCACAGTGCATCCTTGGCTCTTCTCAGGGGACATTTGTACACACCCAGCAGGAGGGAAGGGCTGGGGCTGGCCCGGGCAGCTCCTCGGGCTCCTGTCCGAGCTGGCAGCCTGTGGTGTGTCCTCCCGAGCTCTGCTGTCCCTCGCTGAGCTGCCTCTGCCCACACCTGCGCTCCACCTGTGCCCTGCTTCCCTCCGTGCCCCTCTCCCGAACCCTTCCCACGCCCATCACACTGTCAGGGACAGGGAGGGGACAGAGCCAGATGGGACCACTGCATTCCAGCCCCGTCCCTGTGCTCCCCTGCCCGAGCAGGGGATGAGCCCAGAGGTGCAGGACCGGTCCCACCCCTGCTCCAGCAGCTGCCAGGCCCCGGGAGGGCACCCATACGTGAAGCAGAGGAATTATTTCCCTCTCCAAACGTCAACAAGAAGCTTCCTGCTGTGTGAGATGATCCCTTTCTTCTTCCTCGTCCACAGAAATCATCGCTCTTCTCTGACATCATCATCTGTTGCCACGGAAACCGAGCCCTGAGCAAGAGATGCAGCAGAGCATCCTGGTGTCAGGGGGTGCCCTCGGCCTGGGCTGTGCCAGGGGGCTCTGGGGGACCTGGGGCTTCAGCACCCACCCAGCGAGGGTGGAACCTTGTCCTGTTCCTGGGGCCACCTCACGGTGACAGAGTCCCTGAGAGCCCCAGGGCTGCTCCCTGGCCTCGGTGGGCACAGGCAGCGCCCAGCACCCTGTGCTGTGCCCCAAAACTGCCATTCCAGGCACCAGGCCCATCCCAGGCTCCCGTTCCAGGCACTAGGCTCATCCCAGACTCCCGTTCCAGGCACCAGGCCCATCCCAGGTCCCGTTCCAGGCACCAAGCCCATTCCAGGCTCCCGTTCCAGGCACCAAGCCCATCCCAGGCTCCCGTTCCAGGCACCAAGCCCATCCCAGGCTCCCGTTCCAGGCACCAAACCCATTCCACGCTCCCGTTCCAGGCACCAAACCCATTCCAGGCTCCTGTTCCAGGCACCAAACCCATCCCAGGCTCCCATTCCAAGCACCAAGCCCATCCCAGGCTCCCGTTCCGGGCACCAGGCCCATCCCAGGCTCCCGTTCCAGGCACCAAACCCATTCCAGGCTCCTGTTCCAGGCACCAGGGCCATCCCAGGCTCCCGTTCCAGGCACAGCTCCGAGCCCTCAGCCGGGCTGCAGGAGCTGTCCGGGCACTGTCTCCAGCCCAGAGCTGAATTCCCAGTTGGAATTGGTCTGCGCCGGCCTTGTCCGGTGGTATCTCTCTTTATTAGCCCTGTCTGACCTCATTACTAGAAGGAAGCTGAGTTTAACGAGCTGCTGGCGCCCTGAGGGAGCTCTGGAAAACAGTTGTTTTTCACAAAGGCTGCTGATCCTTCATGTCCAGCGTTTCCATTCCCGTCTGGCCATTAATCAGTTTGCGGTGCTGGCTGTGGATCCCTGACAGCCCGGCGCTCCTGCTCTTTATTCCTCTGCTGATTTCTGTCCCTCTGTCCCTGCTGCAGGCTGGTGGCTCCCAGAGCAGCGTGGGTGACTCAGGGGGCAGCAGCCAGTGAGGCACTGGTTCATACTGGTGTGATTCTGCCTCTAATTAATTCTTGGTATTCCACGGGGGCTGTGACCATCCTAATTCTCACAGGTGGAATTCCACCTCACTGAGTCCTGCAGACGGGAAAGTGGCAGCAGCATCTCCAGGTTTTAAGCAGGGATGATGCTCCAGGAGGATTCCGTGGCAGGAAGAGGTGATGGAGATTATCCAAGTGTCACTCCATAGGTGTCTAGAGAATTAAAAAATACCTCTGCGGTGTCTTGGCTTTGCTGTTGGCTGTAGAGTTTTGTGGTCTCCTTTCAGGTTCATTTTAGAGAGAATCTTAAAAGTTTACAATTTTCCTTCCCCCTGGATGGTCAATCATAGCTCACTGCTGGTCTCTGTGCTCACCTTGCAACAACAAAACTCTCATTATTTCTCCTGGATTGCCAAAATCACACTGGCTGCAGTGGAGACGGAACCTTTGCTCCAGCTCCCACTCCCGCGTGCTGCCTCCTGCTCCTCTCAGCTCCAAGCTGCTCTGTCTGCAGGCTGAAGCTGAGATTTCTGAATTCATTCCTTTTCCCACCTCTCCCTCCTCCCCTGACCCCGCCACCCCCCAAAGCCAAGCGGGGTTTGGTGTCCTCTGAGCCGTGCGTGTTTTCTCCCGCAGATCCGGGCGGACGGGCCGCCCCAGGGCGGGATCCAGTACGAGGTGGTGCCGGTGTTCAAGGACGGGAGCCCGGTGCTGCGGGACATGGCCTTCTCCACCGACCACAAGTTCCTGTACGTCATGTCGGAGCGCCAGGTGAGTGCCTGCTCTGTGCCCTGCCGGGGGTTCCAGCTCCCCTCCCTCAGCCCTGGGCTCTGGAGCTGTGCCTGAGTGCTGCCATGGGGATCCCAGCTCCTCACACTCAGCCCTGGGCTCTGGAGCTGTGTCTGAGTACTGCCATGGGGATCCCAGCTCCTCACACTCAGCCCTGGGCTCTGGAGCTGTGCCTGAGTACTGCCATGGGGATCCCAGCTCCTCACACTCAGCCCTGGGCTCCAGAGCTGTCCCTGAGCTGCTGCCATGAGGATTCCATCTCCCCACCCTCATCCCTGGGCTCTGGAGCTGTCCCTGAGGTGCTGCCATGAGGATTCCATCTCCCCTCCCTCATCCCTGGGCTCTGGAGCTGTCCCCGAGGTGCTGCCATGGGGATCCCAGCTCCCCTCCCTCATCCCTGGGCTCTGGAGCTGTCCCCGAGGTGCTGCCATGGGGATCCCAGCTCCCCTCCTTCATCCCTGAGCTCTGGGGCTGTCCCCGAGGTGCTGCCATGGGGATCCCAGCTCCCCTCCTTCATCCCTGAGCTCTGGGGCTGTCCCCGAGGTGCTGCCATGGGGACAACACTTGGAGGGCCGGGAGGAGCTGGGGGTTTTCTGCCCCTGAGCAGAGATTGGCATCAGTGCTTGGGGGAGAGCTGAACCTGCTGGTTCCTGGCTGGAAGTGGTGGGAACGGAGCTGGTTTGGGGCTCTGAGCTGCAGGGGTTCCAGGGCTCGTGCAGGATGTCTGGGAGCATCCCTGAGCACAGAACCCCAGAATCCCCGAGGCTGGAAAATCCCTGCAGGGTCATCGATTCCATCCTGTGCCCCCTCCCCACCTCATCCCCAGCCCGGAGCCCTGAGTGCCACCTCCAGCATTCCTGGGACACCTCCAGGGACGGGCACCCCAGAGCTCCCTGGGCAGCCCCTGCCGAGGCCTGAGCGCCCTTTCTGTGAACTAATTCTCCCTGGAACAGCTGGACTGGTGCTGCCTTGCTTTCTCTCCGTGTTTCTTTGTCTGTTATTTCCCAGCCTGTTTGAAGGGGCTGCCAGCAAATGCTGCTGCTGCACCGAGGCAGGGCCAAGCCCCCTTAACCTCCCTCTGCTCCTGCCCCGGGGTGCTGCCCACCCCAAAAAAGCACAACCCGAGTGATTGTGATGGGATTTGATGGCTGGCAGTCCCCGGGAGGCTGCTGCTGGGGGAGCCTGAGTGATGCCAATAATCTGGGGCTTTCTGTTCTTCTCTGAGGCACAGAACCCCATGGAGCCCCCAGCACTCAGATTTTGGGGCTCACGGGCCCTGCTGAGCGTTTTCCTGGCTGTTCCTCACACCTGAGGGCTCAGATAAAAGGGCTGGAGCCTTGTGGGCGCTGCAGGCAGGGGAGGGGCTGCACCTGGAGGTGTCTGGGTGCTGTTAAATTGTTCTGTTTGGAGCAGACCCCTGGTCAGTGACAGCTTTCCACCCGTCCTCCCTCCCAGCTGCCCTGAGCTCTGCAGGGAGGTGCTGGTGTGGCCAGGGATGTTCTGAGGTGGAGAGCAGCTCTCCCTGTGCCTTGCACTGGGAGCTCCCAGCTCCTCCCAGAGCCAGCAGAACTGCATTTCTGACCTACAGCAAGAAAAGAAAAAACTGGGAAATCCTTTCCTTGGTTATAAAGCCATTTGAAAGCAGGGAAGAAATGTTTAAAAGAGGGCAAAGTCTTCTCCCTGCTGAAAGCCTCGAGTGAGCGAATCCCTGAGGCTGAGAAAGCATTTTGTGCTTGTTAGAGCCACTCAGGGACAGACACTTGCATGAGCAGCCACAGATTTCTCATCCCACCGCAGCTTGGGCGGGGATTAGATGGCAATAATGAGGATCTGTGCAAACTTTGCAATTGAATTATTTGATTCAATGTTAATTCTTGGTCACTTTGCGCAGCAGCACGTGCTGCCCATGCTCCCACCAGGCAGGAAAGGACCCAGTGTGGATCTCAAACAGTTGAGGAACTGTTTTCATTAGGAGCAAAGTCCAGG
Source organism: Lonchura striata (assembly GCF_050655825.1). Lineage (NCBI taxonomy): Eukaryota > Metazoa > Chordata > Aves > Passeriformes > Estrildidae > Lonchura > Lonchura striata. The sequence continues at coordinate 1,804,941 of NC_140728.1, forward strand.
GGGAATGCCTCTAACTCATCTTTTATGAGGCAAGAGCGTCTTAATATTCATCAAAGCACTAATTTGCTTAATTGTGAAACAAAAAGATGTGAAGAGAATTAGCAAATAATAGGACATTCCTGGAACATTAATTCCATTTCCAGCCACGGCTCTGCCCTGGGGAGGCTCCAGGAGCTGGGGGCTGTTGCCTCTCATTCCTTGCAGGATTTGCCACAGGATTTGCCCGTTGCCCTTGCAGCAATGCGTGCTCTGGGTCCCAAAATCCCAGCACCTGATGCATATGGATCCTGTCAGCTCCTGCGACCCCAGTGCCCCCATCCTGCAGTCTGATAGGTCAGCAAAGTGCAGCCAAGAATATATTTTTCCCTGGCTCTCTATAAAGGAGGCTGATGATTGAAAAGGGTCAGAAGCAAGAGGAGGAGGGAGGTCCAGCAGCTCCAGGGGGCTCAGGCTGTGAATGGTGGGAGGTGCAGGAAGGACGGAGAGCACACAGCAAAAAATGGCCTCTGAAGGCTGGAAATGGAGAAGAAACCGAAATTTGCCACGGAGAGCAGCTGCTCCCTGCAGGGCTGTGCTGCAGTCAGCGTGGGGGGAGGATTGCCCAGAGCTGGGGTGTGATACTGAGACAGAGCCAGGCCAGTGCTGTGCCCACACACGGCCCTCGAGGCACGGCGGGGGCTGTGCGATTCACCTGGGCAAGGTGCCCCCGACAGAGCTGCTGGCACCTCCTGAGCCCCTCTGGGCAGGGGGACAGCCCTGGGACGGGTCTGGGACAGCTCTGGGACAGCCCTGGGACAGGGTCTGGGCATGGGGACAGCCCTGGGACAGCCCTGGGACAGCCCTGGGACAGCCCTGGGACACGGTCTGGGCATGGGGACAGCCCCAGGACGGGGTCTGGGCATGGGGACAGCCCTGGGACAGCCCTGGGACACGGTCTGGGCATGGGGACAGCCTCAGGACGGGGTCTGGGTGCAGCCCCAGGCCAGGCTCTGGGTGCAGCCCCAGAAGGGCTCTGGGTGCAGCCCTGGGGCTGTGGGGATGCTCCCCAAAGGATGGAGGGAGCTCCTCGGCACAGAGCCCAGCTCCCTTCTGTGCAGGCAGCAGCCAGGACCAGCTTTGTGCAGAAATGCAGGGAAAAGAGCCTCTCCCTGCTCAGATCTGGAGCTGTGGCTGCAGGCACAGCCCTTCCCCATCCCCTGGCTCCTGTCCCAGCCCTGTCTGTGCTTTGCTCCAGTTTTTTCCTCCCTCTTTTTTTGAGCTCTCCCTGAGCCTTTCATGTCTCGCTGCCAACTCCTTCCAAAGCAGAATATTTGACATTTGATTTCACTCCCACAAAGCACAGAAGCAACAGTTGCACAGCCCAGTCTGGGGGAGAGAGGAATAAAGAAACTTTGCTTCCAGGCACTCAGAGAGCTCTTGAACCACTCGGTTTAAGGGTGGTTTTAGGAGCTTTCAGGTTCCCTTCCCACAGCACCTCCTTTCAAACACTCAGAGGGGAAAGAAGAGCTGGTTCTGACAGTGTTTGAAGCAGGAATTAATTTCTCAGTGCTGGTGGAGCAAACAAAGCCCATTTCTGCACACAGGCTGAGCAAGGCTCTGGGAGAGCTGGATGGAGATGATGGAGATGATGGAGATGATGGAGATTGAGATGGGTGGCACTGCAGGAGCTTTGTGGGGTTCCAGGGTGGGAATAGCACTGGGTTGGGCAGGTGCTGGCAGAGTTAATCTCCCCAAAATCCCAGGTTTTGGGTCCTATCCCCAAATTCACCATGGGTTCTGTGGTGGGGGGACCAGCACAGCCACAGTGAGGGGACCATGGGTCTCCTCAGCCACTGCCCAGTGTGAGCTGCCTCACTTTTCACAGGCAAATTCAATTAACAGTTTCTATCAAAAAAAAAAAAAAAAAAAAAATCCAAACCCAAAACACAAAAAAAACCACAAAAAAATAAAATATTGACATGGAGTTGGTCACGTTGTTGCTTCACTGGTGAGACGTGGGGATCAAACAGCAGGTGAGGGGTTAATGGCAATGTTTGACAAATGTGGGGCCACCAACGCCCCCGATTTAAAAATTCCCATTTTGTCACTGAGTCTGTCACACAGCCCACACCAACAAGCCCTGCACGTGCAGAAAATCTCTGCTTGCTCCCTTCCAGGGGGAAGGGCAGAGGCTCTCAGGAGAAGGGCTGCTGGTGCTGTAATTCAGCCCAGGAGCATTAATTGTCTGCGTGCCAGCGAGGCACTTGGGTTTTTTCGGTGTCTGAAAGCCCCAGCTCGATCAGTCCTGGGTGATTTGATGGCCCCAAGGCTGCAGGAGCCCCTCTGCTCCCCAAGCAGCTCTGCCCTGGCTGCTGCTCCCCCCAGGGCTGTGGGCACAGCCATTATGTAAGCATCAGCAAAACTGGGGCCAAAGATTTTCGCAGCTCCTTCAGAAGAAGGAGTTTGGCTATTTTTAAGGCAGGAGCGAGAGGAGCTCAATCAAACCCGGGGCAGGGATTGCCAGCTCCAAAAGATTCCACCACCTAATCAAGGGATGCAGACGTGGAATTCACATCAGCAGGATCTAAATGCTTGCAGGAAACGCTGTTGGGAGGAAGATCCTCGTGTTAGTGGTGAGGGAAACACCCCAGGAGGGACCTTCCCACCCAGCCTGGGCATCAGGGCTCCTGGCAGGAGCAGCAGTGGCAGTGCAGGGGCAGAGGAGCTGGAGCTGAGCGGGCTCTGCCTCTGCCCTCACTGCCTCTTCCCTGCCTGAAAACAACTGTGCCAACACGAATTTCCCCTTCCTTATTTCCTGTCGGAGCCCAGCTCATCCCTCAGCTGCCCTGGATGTCCACAGACCCCACCAGGGGCTCGCAGAACTTGGCACAAAATCAAAAACACCTGTGGCTTCCATTTTAGCCTGTGGAAAAAGCTGCAAACTTTGTGTGAGGAACTACAAGCCACAAGGGTTTGAGTAGCATGGTAGTTGAATTAATATAGGGTGGAAAAGTAGAAATTTTAGATTTTTAGAATGGGGTTCAGGGGGTACAAGATGGAGGGATTTGGGCATGTCCTGACCTTCTTCTCCTTCTCCTTACCCTCCATGTCTTGCTGTGATGGTGACACTTTTCTGTTGGTTTAAGACAGAGATTCACAGTCTAACATAGGTGATGGGAATTGGTAATAAATTGTAAACAGACTTTTGATATAAAAGGTAAACACCGCCCTGAGGGCAGACAGAAAGCCATGGCCTCCTTGCTAGGCAGAGCTCAGCAGGTCAGAGAGAGAATGTTTAGGTAAGAAATAAACAACCTTGAAATGCAATTGGAGTATTCCAGGCTCCTCCTTTGGCTGTGTTGGGCTAGGGAAGCAAAAACTCCTTACAATCTCGGGGTCACCCTGACCTTCAGAACCCCGAGACATCGAGAATCTCCCACTCTTTTCCCAACCATGACCCCTCAGCCATTTGTGAAATGCCCTGAGGGCGAGGTGCTGGGGGAGCAGCAGCACCCTCCTCAGCAGGCACCTGCCCAGGGTGCTGCAAGCACAAAATTCACCTTGCAGAAATGTCCTCCACAATCCCTGCAGTTTCCATTGCCTCGGGAGCTGCTCCCAGCCCAGCCAGGGCTGATTTGGCCACGGGGGAGATTTCCCTCTGCTTTTCTGGGCAATGGGACACAGCAGCCCTGGCTGGGAACCTCAGCATTGCCCAGGCAGAGATAAGAGCCCAGAGCCACCCCCTGAGTACCAACGGGCACAGCAGAGCTCAGAGGGAGCCCGTGCTGCTCCAGGGGTGTTGGAGGTGCCCTCTGTGCCTCTGGAGGGCACAGCTTTGTGTTCTCTGATGGAATCAGAGAACCACAAAATGGTTTGGGTTGGGAGGGACCTTGGAATTCGTCTCATTCCACCCCAGGTTGCTCCAAGCCCCATCCAAACTGGCTTTGAGCTCTCCAGGGATGGGGCAGCCACAGCTCCTCCTCGTTTATTCCCAGACCTGTTACTTTTCCACTGTCTGAATTCCTCCCTCCCCCTCCACATCCATCACTCTGGCTTTAGGTAAAGAAACTGTCTTTTAGTCTGCTCTGGGAGCAGTGAAATATTTGCTTTGCAAGTGCCCCCGTGGCAGGAGCTGCAGCTCTCCGGGGATGATTTGTTGTGCATTCCCCTGTCCTGTAACCCCGAGAGGTTTCTGTGCAAACTGCTTTGCTTTGGGCTGAACCTGCTGCATGCTGAGGGAGGGGGAGGCAGACAGGAGCTGCCCAGATGATTTAGGAGAAGTTGGATTGGAGTGAGGGTGAGAAAAACAGGGGAGCCCATCAGTCCTGGAGCAGCAGAGCTGTAAATACTGATGGTGTCCTGAAAAGAACTGAGAAAACATGATAAAAAATGCAGGAGATGTGGATAAAAGGGTCTGGAGTCATCAAGAGGGAAAAAATGAACTGATTAAATTTTTAACTACATTATCTGCTAGTTGAACAGCCAGTTAGCTGGACATAATCTCAGCCAACTTTGAACACTGGCACAGGGAGAAGGGCTCAGCTGAATCCCACCAGTGGTGTCCAAAATCCTGCCTCCCTGTCCCCTCCACCTGCTCATCCTGTGCCCATGGGCTGGGACAGGGACAGGAGCCCCTGGAGGAAAGGTTGTGCCCCTGGGGTGTGTGCACAGCTCCTCCTCCTCCCTCCCAAAATTCCCAACTCAGCGCCGCCTCTGCCTTTTCCCCCTTCCCTCCCCGTGCTCAATGAGGAATAATTAAGAAATTCCGCTGAAAACTTGTCCACGCTCATTAACAATTGCCTCCTGATGAGGAGGATGTGTTAATTAACGCCAACTGCCCAAAAGGTGGGACCTGCTGGGGCTCACTGCTGGCCCCAGTGCCCCCCGTGCCCCCCAGACCCTGGGGTGTCTGTCCAGACACAAAATAAACGCGGGCAGCTCGGGGCAGAACCTTTGAGGTGAGGAACCCTTGAAGAATGAACTTTCCTGGGTGGAAGAGGCTGCTGTGTGAGTGGGGGGCAGCGGGTTTGTTCTTGCTGCGTGAGTTTTATTGCAGACACTGCTCGTGTGCTGGCTCCTTTCAAACGCTGCCTGCCTTTGCCTGCAGTTTGTTCAGTTTGTTTGTTTTGCTCTGCTTTTTCTTTGTATCAGGCCTGTTTCTTCCCCTGCCAGTCACAGCCACAGGGTTCCCACGTGTTTGCTTCGGCATTTGCTTCCCTTTCCAATTCCTCCTCTTCCACAGAGCCATTGTTTCATTTCCAGGCGAGCCGCCACAGTGCTGAGGTATTTCTAGAATTTCCCTTACGTGCACATCCACGGGCACAGAGCCTCAGCTCCCCAGTGCTGTGGTTTCTAAAGGGACCTGGGGCATCCTTCCTGCAGGGTTGCAGACAGGTGAGGGTTGATCTCCTCCACCGGGCAGCAACTGGCAGAACAAGAGGACACAGCCTCAAGCTACGTCAGGAAAGGTATAGGTTGGATATTAGGAAAAAAAATTTCACTGAAATAATAATAAAGTACTGGAATTGTCTTCCTAGGGAGGTGGTGGAATCACCATCTCTGGATATGTTTAACAAAAGACTGGACTTGGCACTTGGTGCTATGGTCTAATTGTGGTGTTAGGGCATAGGTTGGACTTGATGATCTTAGAGGTCTCTATTATTCTGTGTGATTCTGTGATCCTCAGGAGCTGGGGGGAGCTCTGGTGTCCCTCCAAATTTGGTGCCACCACCCCTGCTCCATCCAGTAAGAAGCAGAGTTCATGGAGTCCCAGAATTTGTTGGGTTGGAAAGGACTTTAAAGCTCATCCACTGGAAGTGGACAGGGACACCTCCCACTGTCCCAGGCTATCCAGAGCCTCCTCCAGCTCTGTGGGGGATGCTGATGTTCAAGGCTGGGTTTGGAATGCTGCAGGATTTCCTGTCTGGATGGACAGACAGACCCAGGCCTTCCTCACCAGCAGAAAAAGGAGAGAGCAGAGTCCCCAGGAGGGAAAAGGGCTTGAAGGAGAGATCTGCAGTGTCACACTCAGTGCTCAGCTATGAAATTTAAAAGCAAATTTGGGTTCCTCTTCCTCTTTAAAGTTGCCCTCGTCCCCCATCCCCGTGCTCCTGGAATAGTTTGTGTCCCCAGCAGATGAATTTGGCGGGCACTGAGCCGGCGAGGCCGGGAATTGCTCACATCAGGCACCAACAGAAAGGAGACATAACTCACAATATGCTGAGGGGAGCTCTGAAATTGCACAAATTATTCTATTTTATACTTTAATTAGTTTGAATTAGCAATGGGAATAGATGCATAAAATGATCCAGCGAAGGGTGAAATGGAAAAAGGGCTGCGGTGGGGAGTAGTGCTTTATTACCGTGGGGTTTGTGCACACAGTGTGCAGGAGCTGCTCCTGCTGGGTCCCTGGGAGGACTGCCTCATCCCTGGAAGTGTTCTCCTCATCCCTGGCAGTGTTCCAGGCCAGGCTGGGCAGGGTTTGGAGCACCCTGGGACAGTGGAAGGTGTCCCTGGGACAGTGGGAGGTGTCCCTGCCCATGGCAGGGGTGGCACTGGAGGGGGTTTAAGATCCTTTCCAACCCAAACCATTCCTGGGTCTGACTCTGCCAAGGTCAAAGTTTATCCTGCAGTGCTTCCATTGGATCAGGCTTTGCCTGGTCCCCTCAAAATCCAGGGACAATGTGGGATTTTTCTGGTGGCTGTGTGGGCTGGGAACCCCCCAGCACTGACCTCTCCAGGCTTCCAGCTCCTGCTTGAACTCAATCAGAGGCTCAAAGGGGCAGAAGGATTTAAGAGAGTTCAAATCCACCCTGACTCTTAAACCCTTTGCGTTTTTCTCCTTTTCCCCTGAAGGCTCTGAAAATTCCCCAGATGAGGTGCAGCTTGACTCAAGGTCCTGCAGGTTCCGGATAGGTTGAAAATGATGGATGTGCCCCAGGGAAAGTGGCTGGAATGGTCTTGCAAGCTGGGACTAAATATAAAAGTTAAGGCTGGTTGTAAAGCAGAAAAAAAACAACTTTGGTGAGGTTTGCTCTTGCTCTCCCTCCTCCTCCTCTGGAAAAATATTTCCCATTATAACTTTGCTGTGGCAAAAAGTGTTGATATTTTCTGGAGCGTGGCTCTGGAGGGAGGTACACGGATTTCTCAGGGATGAGAACACATTCAGCATCCCAAATGGAAATGCTGAGCACCAGCCCTGGGGCAGAACAGGAACCCCTCCAGCCTCGGGGGTCCCTCCATCCCCGAGGTCCCTCCAGCCCCATCCCCGTGCTGTTCCGAGGAGCCACTCCATAACTGTGGCATTTCTGCCTGCTGCTGGGGAGGGGAGGCAGCTCCATCAATAATCCTGTATTTATTTGAGCAGCAAGCAGGAATGTGCCTGGCAGACTAAACACTGCCTGCTCCCCCTGCCCCAGCCCTGCCCAGAGCCCTGCCAAGAGTGCTGGGGGCCAGACAGAGAGGGGGAGCAGCAATCCTGGCCTGGAGCTTTCTGTGTGGGTGTTAAAGAAATTATTTTTATTGTAATCAAGCTTGGAACGTGCTGCTCACACAGGGGGATTGTTGTTTTCCCTCTTTATTTCCCCTCTGCCTTTTCCACTGGTTTCTCTGCAGCAGCCACCACCAGGCTGTGAACGTTTTGTTCTTCACTCCCAGATTTATCCTCCCTACGAGATGGAGCAGCAATATCACTTTTTAATCAGGATTGAAGGGTAGAGATGCTGCGTGACCTATCCTGGGAAAGCCCCCAGACCCTCAGCCCCACAGCCAAGGGCCATTCCTCACTTCACTCTGTCCAGGTCGATGCTGCAAGGAGGGAAGAGAAGGCACTGGGTGTGCTCTGCAGTGCCAGGTTATTGACAAAGACCCCATCAATCCAGGCATCACCTTCCCAGCTGCAGCCATTCCTGTGCACTCCTTGGAGGGAGCCTCTAGAATGGGTAAATGTCCACGAAAAGTTGACTGCAGTGCAATAATGCCCTTGGAAGCTGCAGCAGACGCCCCAGTGCCTGTCCCCGAGGCAGGGGATGCTGCTGGCAGGGCACCCGGGTGTGCTGGGCACCAGGGCTGGTCCCTGGGGAGCTGGGGCAGCTCCTTCCCTCCCTGCAGAGCAGCTGGAAGTGGCCGTGGCCGGCGGCGTTTCCAGGCTTGGCTGAGCAGGGGCTGATCCGTGCTGGCAGCCCTGCAGGTGCACAGCAGCTCCCTGGGAGTATTTATAGACCTTGGGCTCTTCTCCTCCCCACCTTGAGCCTCTTCTCCTTCCTCCCAACCTCCTTGAACCGTGGAAGAGCCAGACCTCTGGGTTTGATGGCAAAAAAAGCGAAGCTCAGGGCGGGTTTTGCTGCTCCTGCGTGGGAGCCCCGGTTTCACAGAGCATCCCCAGGGCTCTGCCCCTCCCAGGTGCACACAGAGCAGCTTCCCTCATCCCAGCTGCAGAATCTGGGGCTTAAAGCTGTGCTGAGGGCTGGTCCAGCAGCTTTGGGCTGTGCTTGCAAAGGGAACAGAGAGACAGGAGCACTGCACAGCCCACCCCTGCTGCCAGGAGGGCCTGTGTTAGAATTGGGGGAGCTGCGTGTTTTCTCCTCTCAGGAGGCAGGAAAAGGCTGGTTTTTTTTTGGAGGATGGCTGTCCCTGCAGCCCACAGGAGCTGGCACAGGTGTTCTGGAGTGTGCTGGAAGCTGGCACGGGAGCTCTGCTTCACCTGGCCTTCAGATGGAGCAAAACAGTGCTCCAGATGTGCGTTGCTGAGGCCAGGGAGGCTGTGGAGGTCAGGGAGGAGCAGGGGGAAGGTTTTCAGGGAGCTGCTTCTCGCACTGCACCGGCTCTGGGTGGGTTTGGGGGTGTTCTAAAGGCACGAGCACCCTGCTGGAGTCGTGCCACCAGCAGCAGGGACACATTGCCTCCTCCCCTCCTCCCTGGCTGTACTTCAGAGCATCTCTCCAGCTCCTCCTGCGGCACATATTTATTTATCTGCTCCGTGCCCTTCTGGCTGCCTGTGCTGGGTTTCCCTCTCAGGCAGAGGCTGTGCAGAGCAGGAGCTGCTGGGCAGGGCAGCGTGGGGGGCTCCAGAGACATTTCATTCCAGATAATTGAATTAAAAGCCCCCCTGGGAATGCCATCCCAGCAGTGGGGGAACAGGGGGGTCTGGGGACAAAAAGGAGCCGCAGGCGCTGAGGGGCTCTCAGCTGCTGAGGTGGCTGGAGGTGCTGGAGAAGATGGGGCTGGTGGAGGTGGAAGGAGATGAGATGAGATGAGATTTAAGGCCCTTTCCAAGCCAAACCATTCCAGCATTCCCTGGTTCTCAGGCTCTCAGAGGCAGGATGTGCCTTTTGCTTCGTTAGTGACACCCTTAACAACCCCGCTGGTGCCACGGCCTCCAGAGCCACATCAGAACCAAACTGGCCACAATCCCTGGAGATTCAGGGTGGGATTTGGGCAGGGAGTGCTGCCTGTCTGGTTGGGCAGTCTCTGGAGCCGAGGGGAGCAATTCCCCCCAAACTGCTGGAGCAAGGACAGCGCTGGGAGCAGCAGGGAGTTTCCTTTGCCCCCTGCAGCTGTTCTGGGCCTTTCCCCATCCATTTAAGGGACTCACAACTCTCGGTGCCTTGGGTGCTATTAACACCTCACTAAGAGCTGGTTCTAAGTGTTTTTGTTTTAATTTTCTTTGTGGAGTGAGCAGGGGAAAGTTTAACAATAACCCTCCCTGTGTGGCTTGGCCTTGGTGCGAGTGAGCAGACAGCGCTGCCCACAAAAACAATTTGCTCAAAATGCGTCCAAAAAAGAGCTGACCACACTTTTATTTGGAGAAGCTGTGCCAGAAACAGCATTCCCGTGCCTGCAGAGAGGAGCGCAGGCTCCAGTCAGTAAAAACAAGCTGGATTTTTCCATTTTAGGCCTTTGCCTGGTCCAGGCTGGTGGCCGGGGCTCGTCCCTGGCACCTGGTCCAGCAGGATGCTGGAGGAAGTGTTGGATTTGTGGCAGAAATCTCCCTGAGAGGCAGCAGGAGGGGTTGGGGGCTGGGTTCAGGATTTGTTTGGGCGATGCAGAGATCCAGAACAGCTGGATCCCACCCAAAAAGAACCTGAGCCCTCCAAGGGAATAAGGGGATCACAAAATTCCCCGAACTGGGAGGGATCACTGAGTCCTGGCCCTGCACAGGACACCCCAAAATCCCACCCAATGACTGAGAGCAGTGTCCAAACGCTGACTTTTGGTTATTTTAGGGGCATTTTAAGGCACGAGCAGGATTGTGAAGCTGTAGCACCAGAAGCTCATCGCCCCTGCCCTTCTTGGCCTGGCTTCCGAGGGTGCTGCTGGCAGTGCCCAGGGGCTGGTGGCTGGTTTTGGGGCTCTCCCTGCCCTCGCAGGGCTGCAGGGGCACCACAGGAGCAGGGAGAGCCCCAGAGCAGCCCCCAGGTCCCCTCCTGAGGTGTCTGTGGGCATGGAGAGCAGTGCTGCTCATCCAGCTGGAGTGCCCAGTGGCCGGAGTGGCTCTGAGATGCCAGCTGGCCATTAGCCATCCTTCCCAAGGCACTGGGTGTGCCCCCAGGGCCATAAATCCATAAATCCTCCTGCTGGGGCCAGCTCAGGCTGCAGCCCTGCTGCCAGGCAGGTTTTGCAGTGGGTTTGTGGGGTCACCCTGCTGGAGGATGGGGGACATGAGGAACAGGGGCCCCTCCTGAGCTGCCCGTGGTTATTGTCTTTGGGTGCAGAGCAAGGCTCCAGGCTGGGCTGTGGAAATCTCGTTAGAAAGCCATTCCCAGCTAATGAAACCCTGGGAGAGTGGGATTTGGCTGCCCAGCCCTCAGCTGGGCTGGAATAAATCCATCTCCAGTTGTGTGTGGGCTGCTCTGCCCTCTCCCCCAGCACGGGGGTGTTCCACCCGGGGAGCAGCCCCAGCTCAGCAGCTTTTGGTGCATCTGCACCTCCATAATTCCAGGTGAAAACTGCCTTCTCTTTTAGAAAAAAAAAACACAATAAAAAAACAAAACCAAAATAAAAACTGCCACTCAAAGGAACCTCACCTGGCCTTTAATCCTTGTGCAGGAAGGGGGAGCAGCCATGTAAATAATTCTGTGTGCCCCTGCAGCCTGCTGGGCTCTGGGTGCTCTTTCCAGGGGCCGGAGCTGTTTGGGGAAGCTGCTGGGAGCAGGGATCTGAGATAAATGCACCTCAGCTCTCCTGTTTGTGTAGGCTGGGACGTGCCTGCCCCAGCCATGGGTCCCGCTCGGGTCATGTTTGTTTGGCTGTGCCTTTATTGCCCTGAGTGTGAATTTAGCAGCTCCTACCGGATGAAATACGATTGTCTCTGTGCTCCGCAGCCAGGCTGGGCTTTGCTGAGGTTCTGAGCGCAGCTGCTGCAATATTTGGGTTTATTAACACCCAGACCAGGCAGACACACAGCCCTGGCCTCCAGCTGCTGGATTTGTGCCCGGATTTGTCCCTTCTCTGCAGGTTTGGGGTGATTTGGACACCCGGGGCTGGCTGCCATCCCCATCCCTGCAGAGATCCGGGATCCCTCCTGTCCCAGCCTGTCCTTGTGCTGGGCCTCATCCTCCCTGCAGGCACGGAGGCAGGGATTGCTCTGCTCTCTGCTTTTTCTTGATTTATCTGGTTTTCCCTTGCCCATCTTGCCTTTCTCACCTATATTTATCTATATATCCATATATCTGTCTCCCTACATATTTATCCAACAAGTGAGATGCAAATTCAGCCATGCAGAGGCATCCAGGCCCATCTGGGACAGCACAGGCTGCTGGAAATATTCCATAGCTTTGCCTTCCCTTTCCCCTGCCTGTCCCAAAGAACACAGGGGTATCCTGTGCATGTAATGAAGTCTCTGAAGGGTTGAACAATACTTCTTTTCCGCCTCTAACTAATCTTTTTTAATGCTTGACAGCCTCATGTTCTGTAATTTAATGCATTTTATTTAGAAAATAACATTTAGTGCCACTTTGGATTTCCAATTATTCTTCAATCGGACTTTGAGGGCCTGATGTCTTTGTCACTTGGATGTGTGCAAGAGATGGCAACATCAGAGCAGACAACAGCAAATTATTTCCACTACTGATTACTAGGCTTGGGAGGAAAATATGCAGGGACAAATTTAGTCTCAGCATAAATGTATGAAAATGAGTTAAAGCATTGCAGCAGCAGCAGCTTTGTGCCGTGGCTCGCTGTGGATGGGGAGAAGCAGCCTGGCTCATCCTTGGGAGGAAGAAAAGCCTCCAAGGAATGGGAGCTGCAGTGGTCCTGGCTGGATCTGTCTGTGGTGGCTTTTGAGGGCTTTGCTGACACCTCCCGTGCAGGAGGAAAAGCCTCCCCAGCAAACCCATCACAAACCCCCAAATTTCCAGTGGCTGCTCCCCTTTGTGGGTGCCCTGAGAGGACTCAGGGGTTTGATCTGGAGCTGTCAGGGCAGCTTTAGGTTGGATTTTAGGGAAAGGTTCTTCCCCCAGAGGTGCTGGCACTGCCCAGGCTCCCCAGGAAATGGGCACAGCCCTGAGGCTGCCACAGCTCCAGGAGCATTTGGACAGCACTGCCAGGGGTGCCCAGGGTGGGATTTTGGGGTGTCTGTGCAGGGCAGGGTTTGGAATTGATCCTTGTGGGTCCCTTCAGCTCAGGCCACGATTCTCTGATCCTTTTCCTGCCTGTACAAAGTGCTGCTGAGGCTCCCTCTGCACTGGAATTCCACAGCCTGGGAATCGAGAGAGAGAAGCAGGATGCCCTTGTTGCTGTAAATCTGCTCTTGGAGTCTAAACCATCCCTTCAGGGCTCCTCTTCAGCCTTGAGCCAAGTCTGGCACCTTATCACAGGCTGAGATGCCCGAGGTTGCCACGGGCAGGGCCAGCCCAGCTCTGTCTTCCCTATGGGAAAAGCAAAATGCCTTGTCAGAGGAGTAAACTGGGAGAATCCAATGAACTTTCCAGTCTCCAATGCAAACAACGTGTTAAACCTCAGCCCAGCCTGATTTGGTGTGCACAGCGGGGAGGGAGGATCCCCTCAGAGTGATCCAGCCTTGTGTTCTGGAGGCTCTCAGCATTCCCTGGGTTTGCTGTGGCCCTGGAGCTTGGCTGTGGTGTCTCCTGAGATGTTTCCTTGGTCCCCACTGATGTGTCCATGGGTGGGGACAGACCCGTGTCCTATACCCAGCCATGCCCGGCTCCTTCTGTGGGAAAAGGGCTTAGAGCTCATTTTCCTCCAGAACTCGGGAGTTTGGGATATGCTTAGGATGGCTCGTTCCTCACGCTGCCCGTCAGGTTCCTAAATTATTTTTGACAGCCGCGTGTAATGATATACAAATGGGAAAGTGATGGAGTAGCAGAAAATTGACTGGCAAGGACAGCGTGATGGAGTTGGAGAGCAATCCCTGCTAAAAAGCCGTGGAGACTGCGGAGAGTTCCTGGAGCAAACACAAGGCAGGGCCCTCGCCAGGCTGTGGAAGCACAATGACACCTCTCCATGACCTTTAAAGCTACTTAGGGCACTCAGATGCTTTGGATTTCCAAGGCTCTATAAAATTACACAAACCTGCCATGCCTGGCACGTTCCTCCCAGGTTTCTGCAGTGTTTGAACAGTTTGAAGAAGCCTGAATGGCTCAGAAATGGGGAATTGAGGGCTGCTCGTGTGCCTGCCCTGTGTGCAGCAGCCTTTGTGGCTCTGGAGAAGATTTGAGCAGGGTCTGGGCTGGCTGTGCTGAATGTCCCCAGCATTGCCACAGAGTTCCCCTGGAAAGGCAGCATCTCGTGGGATGTGGGCTCTGAGGGATGAACCTTGCAGCTCTGCCAGCCAGGATTCATGGAATCCTCAAGTATGGAAGGGACCCACAAGGATCATCCAGTCCAAATCCTGCCCAGACACCCCAAAGTCCCACCCTGTGCATATCATAAAAATGTGGCAGACCCCGGCTCAGGGAAGAAATGATGATGTCTGCTCCAGATCAGAAGGCTGAAGGACAGCTTTATTAAAAATACACTGCATTACATTAATATACTATTTAAAGAGAGACTATACTATTCTACATACTTATTTCTTACTTACCTAACAAAACACTCGTGACTCTGTGCTGAGAGTCCAACCCAGCTGTATCCCATCAGTCACTGACCCCAAAAACTTCACCAGAATCCAACCCAGCCATCCCTGCAGGTGAACAATCTCCAACCACATCCCACATGGGGAAAAGCAAGGAGCAGAGATAAAGATTGTTCTCTCTTCTTCTCCCTGTGCTTCTCCTGAGAGACAGAATCGTGTCTCTGTGTCCAGAGAGTGTGAATGCCACACGTGGATCCCTGGGAGCAGTGCCCAAACGCTCCTGGAGCTCCGGCAGCCTCGGGGCCGTGCCCATTCCCTGGGCAGTGCCCAGCACTGGTCGCCCACTCTGGGATGCGGGGTGCTGTGCTGGAAAAGCAGGCAGAGGGAAATGGGCACTGAAGGAGGCAGAGGGGCCGGATGGCACCAGCGGGTGCCCAGCCCCTTCTCTGGGCAGAGCTGCCGCTCGGCGATCCTGCCGGGCACACGCGAGGCGCGGGGCAGAGCCGAGGCTGGGCCAGTGGAGCGATGCCTGCGCGTGCCAAGAAAACAAACAGAAAGGGCCAGTCAAAGCTTTTCAGTGTCACTGACACCCTGGGACGTGCCAGGCCCGGGAACAAAGCCGGCATTGAGGCGCAGCACGGCCTGGGAGGCTGCTGGCAGTGGGCAGATGTGGGGCTGTGCCCACCCTGCTGCCCACGGTGGGCGGCAGGACACGGCCTGGGCCGGCTCCTCAGCGAGGAGGGCAAACCAAATGTGGCCTCCCCGTCCCCCTGCATGCCAGGGTGGCAGGGGGCCAGGCACTGAGGGGCTCTGTGGGACAGCAGAACATTCCTGCTCCCCGCCAGGCAAAGGCAGCTCCGGGTGGCAGGGCATGGGTGGCTTGGGGACATTGGGCCGGGCACAGAGTGCTGGCAGCGATTTGGGGCACACCTTGCCTGTGTGCCCTGTGAAAGTGCCAGCCCAGCAGGCTCTGGGGATGGACAGGGCCCTCCACCCGTGCTGTGCCCCACTGCAGTGCCCTCCCTCGCCCAGGAGCTGGGACGGTGTTTCCTCGCTGCTGGCAGCAGCTGTGCCCTGCTGTGCTGTGTGAGCACTGCTGCACTGTGATGTGAAATAACTCACCTACTTACTTTAAGATGTAAAAGAAAAAAAGGAGATAATTTTATTTCTGACCTCGCAATTTATAGAACTTTAAAAATGAATTGGAGGATGAAATTGCTACTTCTCCAACCACACTGGTCAAATTAACAGTCTATTACTTCTGTCTTCTTACAAAGAAGAATATAAAATAATCATTATTTATATGAACACTACATGAGAAACATTAGTAGAAATTTGTAAACATAAGAAAGTTTAGGAAACTTTTAAAAGAACTTTAAAACTTTTAAAAAACCAGGGTGGCACGATGCCTGTTCTAGCAGGGCTGCAGCTCCTCTGGCATCTCCAGGAACGCTCTGCAGGCCCGGGACACGCACCCCACGTTGGGGACCAGGCGTGACCCGGGTCTGTGCCTTTGGCTGCTTTGCTCCAGCACAGGAATGCAAGGGTTAAGCTCAGGGCCCCTCTGGAGAGGGGGAAATAACCCGGGGGACCCCGGGGTCCCTCGCTGCGCTCCAGCTGCCTCCGTGCATGTGCTGCTCATTTTTCATCCTGAGCACAGCTGCCGCCGGCAGCTCTGTCCGACCCCTGCTCCTGCCAGTTTTATGAGAGAGAATAAAGAGGGGGAGCACATAAAGCACCGAGGTTCATCTGCCAATTGTCAGGCTGCCGGGGCAGCGGGGAGCGAGCCGTGGCGGGCACCTTTTCATTAGCAGCGTTTTTATTCATCCCCGCGAGCTGCTCTCCTGTTCCGAGGGGGGACCCGCTGCTGCTGCCGTGTTTTCCTCGGGTTTTGGCCCTGATTAGCTGGGTGGGATGGCAGGAGCTGCCTTCCCTGGGATCTCTCCCGGCGTGCGCAGATCGATGCCATCAGCACAGCCTGAGCACCGGGGCTGGCAGAGCCCCAGGCTGCCCCTCTTGCTTCAGCTGGGTAATGAGGAGCTCTGGAGAGGGGGAAGAGAGGTCACACGTGGAGTGGGACTATTAACCCCGTCCCTTGCCAGCCAGCCTGCGGTGGATGCCCCTGGAGCAGCTGCTCCCAGCAGGACGGCAGCTGGGGCACTGCCAGGGGCACTCGCCCCCGGTGGGAGCTTTGCAGCTGACGAGCATCACGCCAGGGACCACGTTTGGTCCAGAAGTGGTGCTTTCACACCTTTCACGCGGCACAAAGAGCCGCCCTGGTGGGTCCCTGTGCCCTGCTCCCTGCCAGAGGCAGAAGGCAGAGCAGGTCGTGGATCCACCAGCTCTTGCCCTGCTTTTTGCTGTCCTTAATGAACTGATCCCTGCCAGCTGCTCAGTGCCATCCACTTCCAGCCTCCTGGGGTAATAATTCGCCTTGTTCCCGGCCTCCCTGGGAGCTGAGGGCTCCATTCCCCACAGAAGTTGGTGAATTTTGCCCTCTGCCCAGAGCTTTTCCTGGAGCTATCTGTAGGTAGGCTCGGCAGCAGTCTGCAGGATCCCCCTCGCAGTCTGTTGGGTCTGGTGCTGTACTGGCGCCAGTGATATTTATGGAAATGCATGCACAAGTTCCTCAGGCTCCGGTGGAGCAGAAATAGTCTCGTGGCATTATTTGCCCAAAACGCCACCGTTCTGAGAGCCAGATCCGGCCACTGAGAAGTTAATGTCAAAGCAACTGCTTACAGCAGGAGCTGAGGTGGCTGCCAGGGACAAGTGCCTCGGTGTGGCAGCCCTGGGAGTATTAATGCAGCAATTCTGGGGTTTGAGTGGAGGCTCGGGGCTCCTGCCAGCCCTGCCTCCCGTCAGAGCAGCGTGGCAGCCCTGGGAGTGTTAATGCAGCAGTTCTGGGGTTTGAGTGGAGGCTCGGGGCTCCTGCCAGCCCTGCCTCCCGTCAGAGCAGCGCCACAGCCCCAGAGCTGCACTTTGATTCCGCATCTCCCATGCAGCACAACAGCAGCCCAAGGAGAAGCAGGTAAAGATCAAAGCTAAACCCTCTAGCCTGGCTACAAAAACCATCCCAGCTTTCCTTTCCCACACCGGGAGGCCTGTGGTTGGTGCTTCCACTTTCCCAGGGGCTCTTCCAAGCCGCAGGCAGCCGTGTTTGCTCTGGAGGGGAGGCGAGGGCAGGGGGTGTTTAAAGAGCTCACTTGTGGTGGCACCGCAAATGAAGTCATGTCCCGAGGGCCGGGGATGTTGTGGGCAGGGTTTGATGGGGGAAAACCGCCGTGCTGTGACTCGTGACCCAGCAAAACCCCCAATTGTGTGTTTAAGAAAGCCCAGGCTGGAGCTGCTTCCTTTGCCTCCGTCCTGGCACGCTGCCCTTGGCTGGGGCTGGGATCACTCATGCTGTGGTTAGGGCTGCTCAGGAGTCACCCCAGTCGTTAGGAAAGGAATGTTAAAGGGCTGTTGTGTAAACCCACCGCTATCTGAGCAGGCCTTGTTTTCCGTGTAAATCTGCTGCAGGGAATGATTTAACCTTCATCGTATTTTTTTTTTTTTATTTCATTAAGTAAGATTTATACAGGTATGGTATTGGAAAGGTCATCCAGCCCTTGAGCTCTGGGAAGAGCTCTGGGCACTCCTCCCTCTCCACTTGGCTGTTTTACCCTGGTTTCGGCTGGGGAAGCACCAAGCCTGAGTTTTGTTGCCTCCTGGGAAGTGAATTTATCCCTGCCTGGTACACAGAGCCCCTGGGCCCTCCTGCCCCATTCCCACACTCAGAGAATCCCCCAGCAGCAGCATTTCAGCTGCAGCTCCCTGGAGCTGCTGGCTGGCCTTTCCCCGGGGGCTTGCATCCCAGCTGGGAGGAAGCAGGGAGTTATTCCCCTCCTCTCCCTCAGGAAATTTGGGATGTTGGATCTGCAGCAGTGACCTGGGCTCAGGATCTCTGGATGCTTCACTGCTCCTGTACCCCTGAAATGAGATCTTTTATGTCTTTCTTGTACACTGACATGTGATGAGGCTGAGTGAGGGTTTTTTTAGCAGATATTTCAGATCCTCTAGCAGCAAGACATCGGTGGTTTGCCAGCAGAGCCGGGTGTGCTTTAGTGCTCTGAGCATCCCCAGCCTTCCAGGACACTCCAGCCAGGCATGGAGCTTCACAGGCTGAGGCAGCAGAGCTGGGAAGAGCTTTTGCAGCTTTTCTAGCAGCAACCTGTTCTCCAGAGCTTTTTGAACCCTGAGAACAGATGGCTGGGCTGGAGGCTGAGATGCAAGGACAAGGGACTCGTGTTGACATTACCTTTACCAGAGTGCCTTTCATCATTAGCATGTAAATGCCAGCAAACACCCAGGAATTATCCATCTATGATCTCTTCATCAGAAGAGGCCTCTGATCAGGTTAATCTCACTTTCCCAGCGTGGAAAGGAGGATGCTGAGCAGCTGTACCCACCAGCAAGGGGAAGCGGCGTGACTCTCTGAGAGGGAAGGATGCTGCGAGCATCAGGTTTGAAGTGGCTGTCAGTGATTGCTCTGCCTCCTGCACAGCACTGCCAGGGCTGAAACAGCAGGGCTGAGGGTGGTGATTGAGCCTGATGGGGCTGCTCCTCCGGGCCAGGGGCCCTGAACACCTTGGCCGGGTGCCCTGAGCACCTTGGCCGGGTGCTGAGCAGCACAGCTCTCCCGTGGGCAGGGGGAAGCTCCAGCCCGGTGCATTTCCCATCCTCTCAGTGATCCCCTCTCCCTCTGGAGAAGCAGAAGCCAAAGCAAGCATGGGGGAGCGTGGAGGAAATGTGTTTTAACAGTAAATACGGCCTTGTTATTTATCAATGCAGAGTAATTGAAGTAATTTCATGTCAGTTTTAAATGCAGCACCCAGGGATCTAATCTATCTGTCTAATATTAATGGGGAATATTTGCTTGCCTCATTCATTCATTACTGTTTTCATTAAGACTCCAGTCCCATTTAGGAGTCTGTTTATCATTTTAAACTATACTGTTTTATCTTAGCCTGCCACAATCCTTTTTAAGGACTGAAGTGAATCCGTGAGTTGCAGGCTGGCAGCCTGGGGGAAGGGGCTCTGCTGTCTGGCGTGTGCTTTTCCTGGGAGCCAGGAGAAACAGACTGCAGGCACTCACAGTCTGCCTGGGATCCACAGCCCGGGATGCAGGGCTCCTCAGCAGAGCTGCTGCCTGTGCTCCCCAGCGTGGCTATCCCTGCTGGGACTCTGCAGCTGCAGCGTGCCCACGCAGCCCGGGAAGCTGCTCGGAGCAGGGATGCTGCTGATAAATGCTCAGGGTGCTTCCAGCTGGCTGCTCTGGCTCCTCACAGGGTGTGTTCCCCTCTAAGGCATCCCCACCTTCAGGGTGTCACAGAACCACAGAATGGTTTGGCCTGGAAGGGACCTCAAAGCCCATCCAGTGCCACCCCCTGCCATGGCAGGGACACCTCCCACTGTCCCCGGTGCTCCAAACCCCAGCCAGCCTGGCCTTGGGCACTGCCAGGGATCCAGGGGCAGCCCCAGCTGCTCTGGGCACCTGTGCCAGGGTGTGCCACCCTCCCAGAGTGGAATCTCTCCCACTGCCCAGTGCCAGGGGCTCTGTCCCTGTCTCTGCTCCCCTCCTGGAGCCGGGGGGAGCCCAGGCATCACCTGCAGGGCTGGGCAGCCCTGAGCTGGAGGCGTCCAAGCCTAATTAGAGTCCCGGGGAAGGGGAGCTCTGTGCTGTTCACGCCTCTCTGGCAAAATGCTGGGAGTAAAACAGTAATTTTTATAAGCAGAGCCCAGTGGTGAGCACTCATTGAACACCTAATTACATTGGTTACTGCTCCAAAGCCATTCCGAATTGCATTTCTGCTGCTTTCTCGCCAAACAGAGAGGGGAAGAAGCGCACACTTTATAATTATTCACCTTAATTAACTTTCTGAGCTTTTGTTAAAACTTTTAGCTGACTGCAGGGAGCACGCCAGGAGTTCCATGGCAGCCGGGCAAAGCCCAGGACTCAGAGGCCGTGAGCTGGTGCGAGATGAAAGTTTGCTGTGTTGGACTGATCCCCACCTGAGCCCGGAAATTTTGGAAGGCTGCCCCCCTTTTATCCTGATTAATTAGTTCCCCTGAGGCCTGGGCCAATCAAAGGGCAGTGCTCAGCAGCTGGTGGCCACGGCGGGGTGGCAGCAGGAGATGGTGCCAACACGTCCTGGAGCCACTTGTGATGGCAGCGGTGATGGCCCCTGGCAGGAGCACGGGGCTGTGCCCCGGCTGCTCCAGGAACATCATCCTGCAATCCCACAGGGGCCTCCCACGGGAGCAGGGAGGCTGTGGCACCCTGGCAGGTGAGGAGCAGGGGAGGTCCTGCCTGGATCACGGCTTCCAGGAGCTCCTTCCACCCTTTTTGTGCAGTCAGGAGTGAAATGGTCACTCCCCTGAGGTGTGGTGTCTTCCCAGGGATCCAGGGACGTGGATCCATCACAGCAGAGCTCTGTCCCTGTAGGGGAGACCTTTAGCATCACATTCCTCATTATTGGCACCCTCATCCCCCCCTTTTCTTGTCAGGGAGAGGTTCTGTGGGTCAGATCTGCAAGAAAATGAGTGGTTTAGGGTCCCAAAGGAGAAGGATCTGTGGGGGTCCTGTCCTCCCCAGCTGCCCTCCCTGTGTGGGGACACCGAGCTGTCACCAGCACCCCGGGGCAGGAGCAGCTCAGAGGAGCCTGCACCTCATTGTTTAATCCACGAATTTGGCTGCATTTGCCATTCCAGGAGCTCCTGTGCATTCCTCAGCCAGGTCTGTGCCCCAGATTCCATTTCAGCGCTGAAGATGGAAGGATTCCCTCCCGGTTCTGGGTGTTTGCCCAGCTCTGGAGGCAGCGGGCACAGGAGAGGCATGAGGGGCAGAGCCAGGACACAGAGGAGAGGGCAGAGGGGGATTTTAACCACAAACCACTGAGGAGCAGTGGAGGTGCCGTGCGTGCCAGCCCCAGTGCAGGTGTCCTGTGCCAGGCAGGATGTCGGAACCCCGCCCTGGTTCAGGGGCTCTGTGTGCTGGAAGTCTCTCCTCCAACCTTCCTTCCAAAGAAAGGCTCAGCAGTCTCTGTTGTTGGGTCTCAAGGCAGTTTATTGCGAGTTATATAAAAGATTTTCTTCTGGGGCTGCTGTGGTTTGCTCACAGCTCAGGCAGAGGCACACACACACCCTGACATCCTCTCTGACTGCTGTCTTCTTCTTCTCTCCCCCAGCCCAGGGCTGCTGCTGTCTTTTATATGGTACATTACGTGTGACATGTTTACAGTTTTTCCCAATGCCTATTACCTATATTAAATGGTGATTTTCTACTCTAAACCAATCTGTGAGTGCCAACATCACCAAGAACATGGAGGTGAGGAAGGAGAAAGAGGAAGAACAGGATCAGCCTACTTTCCTCCATCTTAAAACTTCTGACTCCCATGTACAAAGCAAAAACCCCCCTGTACAGGTGTTAAAACTCCTTGTACAATAATAAAAAATTCTTCCGTCTACTTTGTGACTACTTCTACTCTAGTATCTAAACTTTTGTGACTTCTTGTTCCACCTGCAAAGTTGGTAACTCATTCCATGGCTCAAACCCAAAATCACAGCTGTTTCCAGCTGCCTGCCAGGGTCTCAAATGCTTCTGACCTGGGCCCAGATCATCCAAAAATGTCTGAGGGACATTTTGAGTTCCGACAGCAGGAGGCAGAGCTGGGGCGCCCCAGGCACTCTGTGGCTGCCACACCGAGCTGGCACCGCTGTGCCAGCCCGAGCAGGGGGGGGATGCCAGAGTGGGACCCCAAAGGCTGGGCTGAGCCCCCGGCCACAGCTGGGAGCCCGGAGGGGTGAGGGATGGCCCAGCCGGTGCCAGGCAGGGGCAGCTGCCCCCGTGCCCACCCTGCAGCCCCGGAGGGTCACTGTCACCTGCTGGCAGCAGGGCAGGGGCTGCCAGGGCGAGCAGAGGCAGCGTGCCACGCACGGTCACGCGCTGGAGATGGGAATCATTTCCCCTCTGCGCTGCCGCTGGGAGCGGGGCTGGGATCTCTGCCTGGCACTCTGTTATTCCAACAAACCCCGCTCAGATGTTCCATATTGATGTGATGATTAACTGGAGCCGTGGTAAACCACAGGAAAGTGTTTGTCTGCAGGAGCCCGTGTGCCAGAACACGAGGCTGCTCCGAGCCCTGCCGCGATGCTGGGCCGCATGGAGGCAGGAAACTCTGGCTTGAGGGCGATTTTCCTGCTTCAGCAAGCCTGACTTCGGGATATTTGCTATTTTTTCAGTCTGTCTTGCTTCCCAGAGGAGGCTGTCCCTGCTTCCATCGCCTCCCTCGGGGGGCTGGCAGGGCACGGGGAGGGTCTGGGGGTGCCCAGGGTTGGGAATGTTTGCAGCAGATCTGATCCCTCGCTGGGAGAGTGACGGGGTCCCCGTGCTCCAGCACAGCTTGTCCTCCTCAGATGTTAATGAGGTTCTTGTAGCAGCAAAGCCAAGGCTGCAAAGGCTGCCTGGATCAGAGTTGAAGGGGCTCTCCGGTGCCTCTGCAGTGCTGTAATTAAATAATCCCCTCGTAGCCATGGCAACGTTGTCTCCGTGTCCTCTCCCACTCGCTGCCTCTCTGCCAGAACTTCCCGGCGTTGATTTGGTTCTGACAGCCCGGCGGGGGCTCTCAGACCTCCCTGCTGTGCTGGGGGCGTGGGACAGCAGAGCTGCTGCCCCTCACCTGCTCCGGGCCTTCCTGTGCCACAGGGATGGATGCTGGAGCCCTTCCCCGCTTTGGGAGCTCCACAGCATCCCTGGGATGCTCCTCGGTGATTTGTGCTTAAAATTCCCTTTTCCCCTCTCCTCTGTGGCCTGGCTGTGCCCCATGGATGCATTTCCTGCATCCCACTGGCTCCTGGTCCTTCCACACTCTGGGTGTGTCTGAGATCTCCACCAGGCAGGAGCAGCAGATTCAGGCAGGGATTTCCAATCTGGAAGAAGATTCCAGGTAGGGATTTCCAGTCTGGAATCAGTTTCCAGGTAGGGATTTCCAATATGGAATCAGTTTCCAGGTAGGGATTTGCAGTCTGGAATCAGTTTCCAGGTAGGGATATCCAATCTGGAATCAGTTTCCAGGTAGGGATTTCCAATCCAGAATCAGTTTCCAGGTAGGGATTTCCAGTCTGGAATCAGTTTCCAGGTAGGGATTTCCAATCCAGAATCAGTTTCCAGGCAGGGATTTCCAATCTGGAAGAAGATTCCAGGTAGGGATTTCCAATCCAGAATCAGTTTCCAGGTAGGGATTTCCAATCTGGAATCAGTTTCCAGGTAGGGATATCCAATCTGGAATAAGATTCCAGGTAGAGATTTCCAGTCTGGAATCAGTTTCCAGGTAGGAATTTCCAATCCGGAATCAGTTTCCAGGTAGGGATTTCCAATCCGGAATCAGTTTCCAGGTAGGGATTTCCAGTCTGGAATCAGTTTCAGGTAGGGATTTCCAGTCTGGAACCAGTTTCCAGGTAGGGATTTCCAGTCTGGAACCAGTTTCCAGGTAGGGATTTCCACAGCCCGAGGCAGATTGCAGCCACGTGCCTTGCTCAGCAAAGCCAGCGCGTTCCCACCCTGCACACTGGGATTTTTTTGGCAAAGGTGCCCAGCAGGATATTGCACCTGGAGCTCTGCTTGGAGGCACAGGAGGAGGAGCAGGGGGAAGAGTCTGTCAGACTTTTCACAGCCCTTGGGAAAGTCTGACTTTATTTTCCCTGTCACCCTGACACATTAATGGCTGAGCTGAGGCGTCCTCCTTGCTCCTTCCCACACTTTTTCACGTCTCCTGCCCCGGCACAAAGCAGAGTTTGCTCATGAATAAAGGAAAGAATCAAATCTCATTGGAAAGTTCATCAACTTTGGGCTCCTGCTCAGTGAGTGATAGATGGCTTTAATTACACTGAACTAGTTGGCATCTCTACTCCACTCTCCAAAGTCATTAAAAATAGATTTTCTGTTTGAACTCCAGCCCCCTGAGGGGTCTGTGGGCAGCCTGCTGTGGCTGTGAGATGCTCCAGGGGCTGTCTCCAGCCAGAGCAGGTCACAGGCCTGGGCTGGTAGCACGCAAAAGCTGTGGCAACTCTGCTTTGGCTGTGTTTATTTATTTATTTAGTATTTATTTAATATTTATTCGCTTGTTTGTTTATTTATTTTGAATTGCTTTCTTACAGTTTTTTGTTCCTGGGGCTGGCAGAGTAGAAATTCCTGTGTTTTGGAGAGTCTGTATTGGGGTTTTTTTGAGGTTTTGTTTGTTTGTTTTGTTGTGGGTTTTTTTAATGTATTTTATTTTGCTGGTGTTAGAGGTCAGGCAGTCAGTGACAGTAATAATGAGGCTTTTTCATTTCATGGCTGAGCAGCAGGTCCATTTTGGCAGGGAGGGCAGGGAGAGAGGTCACAGCTGGGCTGGGGGGAGCAGGGCTGTGCCCTCAGGAGCCAGGAGATCCCCAGCAGCACTGGATCCTTGGCTGCTGTCCTTCACACAGATGCTCCTCCAGAGACACTGTTCAAAACCTCTGTGTGGTTTTTAAAGAATTATCATGTGCAGAAGCCGCAGCTCCTGAGCAGAAAAAGAAACGAAGCGCTCAACATCAAATCATCTCTAATGAACTCTTATTCACATAATTCCAACCCTCCGTTATTTATAGAGCGCAGCGAGAGCATCCAGCTCCTCACAAACATGAAACAAGCCCTGAGCTGCATTTAAATCACGGGCACAGATCCTGCCAAGCCTCCCTCTGAGCGGTGGATCCGCAGTGCTGGGGGATTTTGGGGCTGTCCTGACCCCCAGGCTGCTCAGCGTGCTGGGCTGATTTTAGGGGAAGCCCAGCGACATCCCTGGGCGCATCCTGTGCTGGCTGGTGTCTCCCACAGGGAGCTTTTTGGTGTGAAAAACCTGTGTTTGCTGCTGGTTCTGCAGCCAAGAGCTGCAGCAATGGTCTGCACTGGGAAGTGCTGGGAGCTCACTGGGCCTGGGCAGGAATGAGCCCTGTTTGGGCATCCTGGGCGGCTCTTCTGTCATCAGGCCCCTAGGCTAGTTCCCACCCCATCATTTTTAGCTTTATTTTAGCACTGTAAAGTGCTTTTTTGCTCCTTGGAAGGAGGAGGCAAAGCAGCAAAAAGCACATCACCTGTGGCCAGCTGGGCACAGCCCCTGCCAGGGCACCCAGCCCCTCTGCAGCCAGCAGCCAGACCCCAGCCCTCCATCCGCACCTCTGACCCGAATTTCTGCTCTCCGTTCCCAAAGCTCTCCCCATCCAGCTGAAGGCACTGCCAGCTCTGTCCCTCATTTCCAGCATCCCACAGCGAGCCCTGCGCTCTCCCCAGGGCTCCACCACGGCCACAAAACCCCAACCCCGGCGATTTCTGTTCCAGGAAAAGCTGTCGAGCGGGGCTGAGGAAACAAGAAGAACAGCAGCCCTATTGGTGCGGTGCTCGGAGAGGAACTGGGCTCTCACTGTGCCAGCAGCACCCGGTGGGACAGTGGCTGTTGTGTGGCAGACACTGCTCCTTTCAGCGCGGCCGCTGCGAGCCGGGTGCTGTTGTGACGGACGGAGCCGGAGCATCCAGCGCCCCTTGGGATTCCCAGCCAGTCGCAGGCAGCGCTCCGGGGGCCCCAGAGCCGTGGGGATGCTGGAACTCAAAATGTCCTTCAGACATTTTTAGAGGTTCCAGGCCTCGGTCAGAAGCATTTGAGACCCTGGCAGGCAGCTGCAAACAGCTGTGATTTTGAGTTTGAGTCATGCTTTGAAGGTGGAACAAGCAGTCACAAAGGGTTAGATAGTATAGTAAAAGTAGTTACAAAACAGAGGGGAAATTTTTTTAGTATTGTACAGGGGGGTTTTAGCACCTGTACAGGGGGGTGTTTACTTTGTACATGGGGGTCAGAAGTTCTAAGATGGAGGAAAGTGGGCTGATCCTGTCCTTCCTCCTTCTTCTTCCTTGCCTCCATGTTCTCGGTGATGTTGGCACTCACAGATTGGTTTAGAGTAGAAAAGCACCATTTAACATAGGTAATAGGTATTGGGGAAAACTGTAAACATAACACATAATATATCATATAAAAGATAGCAGCAGCCCTGGGTGGGGAGAGAAGAAGACACAGACAGAGAGGATGTCAGGGTGTGTGTGTGCCTCTGCCTGGGCTGCTGACCCAACAGCCGTAGCCCGAGAAGAAAATCTTTTATATAACTCACAATAAACTGCCTTGAGACCGAACAACAAGAGGCTGCGGAGTTTTTCTTTGAAAGCTCAGGTTGGAGGAGAGATTTCATCACCACATGAGACCCCAGACCAAGCCCAGGGGTTCTCACACGGGGAGGCTGGCAGAGGATTATCTGCAGCAGCTGGGAGGAATGGGAATAAAATCGCGGAATTATGGAACTGCCTGGGACGGAAGGGAGCTTAAAAATCACCTGGAGGCCTCCCGCTGTCCCAGGTCGTGCCAAGGTCTGTCCAGCCTGGCTTTGAACGCCTCCAGGGACAGGGAGTCCACAGTCTCTTGAGTTCCAGTGCCTCCTTACAGGAAGGAATTTCTTCCACATTTTGTAGAGGGAACACTACAGGAGCTGGAGATGCAAGCCCACCCTGCTGCTGGAGGTGGAACGGGGTGGGTTGGAAAGGTTGAAGTGGTTAAAAATGCTGGAGGTGGAACAGGATGGGTTGGAAAGGTTGAAGTGGTTAAAAAGGTTACCGATGTCTTGGCTGGGGCCAGGCAGTGACCTGTGGCTGAAGCCTGGTGCTGTGTTGAAGCCTCTGGGGGTTTCAGTGCTGGTAAATAGGTCAGGACCGTGCTGCTCCTCGGCGTCAGGCAGGACCTTCCTCGTGTGCTGTGGTGGGAGAGGGTTTGCAGCAGCCTTTGGGGTTCTCCCACCTGTGGCATCCCTGCCTGGAGGGGACAGCTGGGCCAGGCCTGGGGCCCCAGTGGCTGCTGCTGGAAGGGCTCAGAGTGAAACACCCCCCAGACCCCACAAGCTGCCACCATGCCAGTGATTTATCCCCTGCAGCAGCTGCCCGGGTGCGGGGTGAGGCAGCAAAGCGTGAATCAGTAAATCAGGGAGGGGAGGGGAGGGGAGGCTCCAGCCCCGGGGAGGCTCTGTCAGCGGGGTCCCAGGAAAACCCGAGGAAGAGCTGGGGCTCAGCATGCCCAGGACTCCCCCAGCCCCCAATAATTCCCATTCCTGGATGTGGGAACAAACTCATTTTGGGATCTGCTGCAGTGTGGCTCTGAGGGGCGCAGGGGGCTCTGGGGCTGCTCTGGCCGTGCTGGGGACAGCAGCACTCAGTGTGTGTGTTCCTTGCAGGTGTCCCGGGTGCCCGTGGAGTCCTGTGAGCAGTACACGACCTGCCAGGAGTGCCTGAGCTCGGGGGACCCCCACTGCGGCTGGTGCTCCCTGCACCACATGTAAGTGTGGCCTTGGCCATTCCTTGGTGACAAAAGCAGCTCCCGGAGCTTCCCGGAGCCTCCCACACAAAGCAAAGAGAGTCAGGCTGGAGCTCCTCAAGTCCATTTTTCTCCCCTTTGGACATTCCCTGGGAGGAATGTCAGGGGAGATCCCTGAGCTCCCGAGGAGAGGTGAAGGGAAATCAACTCGTCACATCCCAGGGTGATGTGGACACGATGGAAAACCAGGATTTGAACTGGTGGCAAGGGAGGCCTGCTGGTCTGCACATCCCTCCTGGTGTTTTCACCCTCCTGCTCTTTGCCCAGGTGCAAATCCCAAATAATGTGGAATTTTTAACGGCAGATATGACCCTGTGAGCGGGGCTTTGCTCGCAGCGAGGTTTCAGCAGCAGAGCAGAGCACGGAGCCCCTTTAAAGCCCCAAAAGGGAGATTTCAACCCCGCCAGGGCAGCTCAGGGGATCCCGGCTCCGGCTGCTCCGGGGGGATCCGGCAGCAGGGCCGGGAGCTGCCACAAAGGGCTGAGGGTGCTTTTCTGCAGGGCAGCTCCAGGAAAGCCTCTCTGCATTCAGGAGGTGTCCGTGCCCTTCCTTCCTCCGGCCTGCCATAAAAACCAGCACTTCCTAGGGCGGAAGGAGCCCACCGGGCAGCGAGCTCGGGGAGGAGGCTGCAGCAGGAACAGAAATGCCCCCGGCGCCATGCCAGCTCTCTGAGCAGCCCCTTGGTGCACGGGGATGGGGAGGCAGCGCTCAGGGACCCGGCTTGGCCCCTTGCCTGGGGAGCAGGTGCTGCAGGGAGCTGCAGGCTCCTCCACAAACCCGGCCTGGATCCGGGGCTGCGGGGCACAGCAGCTCCCCGCCGCGGGTCGGGGTCCTGGCCACCTCGGGGAGGGGCAGGAGAAGCAGCTCAGCTGCCCCTGAGCATCCCACAGGCTCCTCTCGGGGGGTGCTGGGGGTACCAGCAGAGCTCGGAGCATCCCGCAGCACTCTGGGCATCCTTTGGGGTCGTTTGGCTTTTTTCCTTTCCGAGCGAGCCTGTCCAGCCGTACAGCTGAGCCACCCTTCGTGCAGTCCTGTCCCAAAGGCTTCCTCTGTCAGAAGGGAATTATTTCCACCCCCTGTCAGAAGGGAATTATTTCCACCCCCTGTCAGAAGGGAATTATTTCCACCCCCTGTCAGAAGGGAATTATTTCCATCCCGGGGGCAGCAGGGCGGGCAGGGGGTGCTGCAGCAGGAGCTGCACTGGGGCTGTCTGGTGCTGCCCCTGCAGCAGCTCCTCTGCGAGGATCAGCCAGCACTTCCCCCATGCTAATGAGCTGAGCCTTCACAAGCCACCTGGGAGGCAGGTAAAGGTTGTTATCTTCATTTTGCAGAGACAAAACCCTCGATGACAAGAGGAGAGAAAAGTGTCATTTCCTCTGCCCTTTTGGCCGTGACATTTCAGCATCAACCTATTCCCAACAAGGGCTCTTCCCCATGGGATTTCTCAGCTCTCTCTTCAAGCATCTGCACTTTGGAGCAGTGATCATTTTTTAGCTTTATTTTTTTTTTTTTAATTGTAAATAATTGAGTTTATCTTGCTGTTCCTCGAAGCCCCTGTCAGCTTTGTGTGGAGGCCCCAAGTGCTGGAGTGTTTGGGTTTAATTTGTCACCTCTTCCCTTTCATTCTCACCCGTTCCTGCTTCCAGCTGCTCCCTGGAAGGGTGCTGGGTCAGGGGGTGATGCTCACACGGTGTCGAAAGGCTGAGGGTGGAGCAGGAGGTGATTTGTTCACCCTCTGCATGGACAGAAGGATCCTTTGCTCCTCGGGAGCCATCAGAGGCCTCCAGGGGATTGTTACAGGATCTCTCCAGCCCAGTGGGATGCGAAGCCTGCAAGACTTCCCCGTGCTGCTCTCTGCAAGTGTCTTATTGTCTCCAGGCCTATTTATCTCTGTTGGGGCTGTGGCCATAAATAGGATGATAAAAAAGAGCCATTCCAGCGAGTCAATGAGATAAAGGCTCCAGTCAAGAGCTCACTTTAAGGCTATCTCAGAGATTCACTTAAACCTCGATATTTCTTCCTTTGGCACCATTCATATTTCGCTCCTTTATGCTCCAAAGGAAAAGGTACAAAAGGGAGAGGGTGAGGAGAGCAGCCCCAGCGTTTGTTGGGGATCATGGGGGTGGTTTGGAAAGGGAGGGTGGAAACTTCACTTACCTCCATCTAAAGCAAACCCCCACTGTTCCACAGAATCCCACAATGCTGGGCTTCAAAGGGACCTTAAGGGCGAATTTGTCATCTGCACCCATGGAGGGGAGGCTGGAAAGAAAGGATTTTCCCCAGATGACAGAAAGCAGGAAATCCTGCAGGGATGCCAGCCTGGTCTGCAGCACGGACGTCCTCCCGTGGCTCCCAGTGGGTGCCTGCTGGAAGCAGCTGGATTTGCCCCTGCTCCAGGGACACCTGCAGTAAAAGCAGGGCTGAGGAGCCGTGCTGGAGCACGTGGAGTGCTCAGCCCCAGCCACCCTGGCAGGCTCGGAGGCTCCATCCCTGCTGCTGGGAGCTGCCAAGCACTGCTGGCAGCAGCTGGAAGCTCCCACCCCTGGCTGGGTGTCACCCCCAGCTCCAGCAGGAGATGATTAGTGAGCTGTGTGCTTTTAATTAGGACCGAGGCATCATCCTGTCCCTGCCTGTTGCTGCTTTCTGCTGTAGTGGGTGTGCAGATGAGCCCATGGCTCACCCCGCACCCCCGGCACCCCCAGCACTGGGGATGAGCAGCTCTGGATGCTGTCCCGCTGCAGGAGTCACTCACGGGATACTCAGGCGTTGTGGTTTTGCTGAACACGGAATATTTTTGGTCCTAACCTGGTGCCCAACACCTGCTCCCTACCTGGGGCATCACCATGTCCTGCTGTGGAGCATCTCCCCAGGGGTTTGGGGTGTGTTCTGTGCCCTGGGGGGTGTGTTCTGTGCCCTGGGGGTGTTTTCAGTGATCTGGGAGGTGTTTTCAGTGATCTGGGAGGTGTTTTCAGTGCTCTGGGTGTGCTTTTGATGCTCTGGGGGGTATTTTCAGTGCTCTGGGGGATGTTTTCAGTGCTCTGGGGGTGTTTTTGGTCCTCTGGGGGGTGTTTTCAGTGCTCCGGGGCTGTTTTCCGTGCTCTCAGTGCTCCTGTTGCCAGGTGCTCCCCGAGGGATCGCTGTGAGCGGGCAGAGGAGCCGTTCCGCTTCGCAGGGAGCATCGGGCAGTGCCTGAGCGTGGCCGTGCAGCCCAGCAGCATCTCCGTGTCCGAGCACAGCCTCCTGGTGAGCGGGGACAGGACAGGGACAGGACAGGGACAGGGACAGGGACAGGGACAGGGGCAGGGCACAGGGGACAGGGGACAGGGGCAGGGGCAGGGACAGGGGACAGGGGACAGCCACCTCCAGCAGGGACCACTCCACGCTCCAGCCTTTCCCCCTTCCCTCTGGCACAAATGTTTTCTCACGCAGTCACGCTCGCAGAGGGATGGGGGAGGCAAGGGGTCACCCGAGCCGGGGGAGAGGATGGAGGGGGGTGGCAGAAACAAATTCCCCTTCCCCTGGTGCCTCAGCTCACATTTCCCTGTCTCTGGAGCTGGTGAAAGGCAAGGCTTTGTTTCCCAAGCAGCTCCTCTGTGAGCTGTGCTCAGGCCTGGCTCTCCGAAGCTTCCCAGCTGTCGCTGCCAGAGCCCCCCACGCCCCCGTGGCAGCTGCTGCCCCCAGCCCCCCGTGTAAAAATGCTGTGGGGACAGGGGGGTCAGCCCTCCAGGCCCTGCTTTGCCATGGGGACACTCCCCAGCCATGCTGGGGACACTGGGGACTCTGTCCTGGTGTCCCCCATCGGTGCAGGGGACAGGGGTGGTTTGACCTCAGAGGTTTGGGGATGGTCACTGCAGCTCTCAGGGTCCTGGCACAGGCACTGAGGGTGGCAAAGCTTCTGCACAGCAGCCAGGGGACAAAAATCTGCCATTGCCACCCCAAGGTGGGTTTGTATCCACAAAGAACATCCTTGCCTTCCTTTTTCCTCCTCCCTTCCCCATGGAAAGGCAGCTGGGTGATTTGAGGGGGTAATTTTGAAGGGGAAAAGAGCCAGGAGTGGGAATTGGAGGCGACTGGGGCTGCCCTGCCTGCTCACAGCTCTGCTTTGCTCCCTGGTGCCCTGCTGCAGCTCAGCCTGCGGGTGAGTGATGCCCCAGACCTGAGTGCCGGTGTCAGCTGCCTCTTCGGGAACCTGAGCGAGGTGGAGGGGCAGGTGTCGGGCAGCCAGGTGCTCTGCGTGTCCCCAGCAGCCAAGGATGTCCCTGCCATCCCCGAGGATCAGGGTAAGTGATGGATCCTGGGCAGTGCCACGGTGGCAGACAGCGCCGGGCAGCTCTGGGACTATCGGCTGAGCCGAGCCTTTGGGGCTGTGCCAGAGAAATTCAGAGCCATTGAACCCAGGGAGCTTCATGCCCAGGAAATGCATCCCACGCAGGGCAGGACAGGCTGGCAGCAGCAGCAGGGAGTGTTGCCCTGTCCTCACTCCCTCCCTGTGCTGCCAGACAGCTCCCAGGGCAGCACAGGAGCCGTCTGTCCCCTCCAGGGTGGCTCAGGGCTGGCCAGGAGCTCTCAGCCCTGCCAGGCTGGGTGAATTGGGAAGCAGAGATGTCCCCTGGGCCTGGCTCAGCACCCACGAGTAGGTGGCTGCAGTTTCTCTGTTTCGGTGCCCATCCTTGGGTTGGCTCCTCATTAATGTCACCACTGTCATATTTTCTCTTCCTGTAACTGAAGCACCGCTGGCTCGGAGCTCATTTTCCCCTTGGCATCCTTCCAGGTGTCCACAGTGCCTCCCTGGTGATGCCTTTGTGGTTCTGAGGCATTTTATGGAGCTGAGCCTTGGGGAACACTGCAGGGAGCAGAGCCCCGTGGCAGCAGGGCCAGGACAGGCTGCCCAGAGCAGCCCCAAAAGAACAATCTGCTCGTAATTACCCCAGAGCTCAGGCTCCCAGAGAGCTGCACTGCTTTTCACCTGCTTCCAGCAGTGGCTCCTGCTCTAGGAGATAACTCTGGGAGACGATGCCCAGAGAAGCTGTGGAGCCCAGTCCCTGGAAGTGCTCAGGGATGGGGTTGGATGGGGTTTGGAGCGATCTGGGATGGTGGAAGGTGTCCCAGCCCATGGCAGGGGGTGGCACTGGGTCTGTGAGGATCCCTTCCAACCCAACCCTTCCGTGATTCCAGGATTCTGGTCCTGGGCTGTCTCTCAGAACCTTTTACACTGGACAGTGAATGAGGGAACAGGGTGACGGTCCAAAAGGCAGCTTCACCCCTCATCTCTGCTGCATTTTGCCACCAGGGCTGGTTTTTGGAGGCTTTGCTGGACAGAGGCACCCGGGGGGCTGCAGGGCAGTGGGAGGTGACACCCCGAGGTGCCCCAGCAGCGGGGGCTCCGCGGTGGGCAGTGGAACCCCCGGCCCTGCTGCTCCCCCCGGCCCCGGCGGCAGCGACGGGCTCTGCTCTGTCCCCAGACTGGTTCGGTGTCGTGCTCCAGCTGAGGTCCCGGGAGACGGGCAGGACCTTCGTCAGCACCGAGTTCAAGTTCTACAACTGCAGCGCCCACCAGCTGTGAGTGCCCCTTCCCGACCCCGGCACAGCCGGAATCCAGCCCGAAAGATGTGGGGAGCTGCACCGGCCGGGGGTGGCTCGGTACCGGGGGTGGTACCGGGGGTGGCTCGGTACCGGGGGTGGTACCGGGGGTGGTACCGGGGGTGGCTCGGTACCGGGGATGGCTCGGTACCAGGGGTGGTATCGGGGGTGGCTCGGTACCAGAGGGTGGCTCGGTACCGGGGGTGGCTCGGTACCGGGGGTGGCTCGGTACCAGGGGTGGTACCGGGGGTGGCTCGGTACCGGGGGTGGCTCGGTACCAGAGGGTGGCTCGGTACCGGGGGTGGCTCGGTACCAGGGGTGGTACCGGGGGTGGCTCGGTGCCGGGGGTGGCTCGGTACTAGGGGTGGCTCGGTTCCAGAGGGTGGCTCGGTACCGGGGGTGGCTCGGTTCCAGAGGGTGGCTCGGTGCCGGGGGTGGCTCGGTGCCGGGGGTGGTACCGGGGGTGGCTCGGTTCCAGAGGGTGGCTCGGTACCGGGGATGGCTCGGTACCGGGGGTGGCTCGGTGCCGGGGGTGGCTCGGTACCGGGGGTGGCTCGGTTCCAGAGGGTGGCTCGGTACCGGGGATGGCTCGGTACCGGGGGTGGCTCGGTACTAGGGGTGGCTCGGTTCCAGAGGGTGGCTCGGTACCGGGGGTGGCTCGGTACCGGGGGTGGCTCGGTACCAGGGGTGGTACCGGGGGTGGTACCGGGGGTGGCTCGGTGCCGGGGGTGGTTGGGTACCGGGCATAGCCCCGGGCTCCGCGGGGCTCCGGGCCGGGCGGAGCTGGAGCCCCGGAGGAGGCGGAGGAGCGAGCCGGGAACAACCTCAACCTGCGGCTGCCCCCAAGCTGCGCGATCCCGCAACTGAGCGCGGCTGGAGCCGGGAGGGACGGGAACGGGATGGGGATGGGGTTGGGCAGAGGAACGGGATGGGGATGGGATAGGATTGGGAGGGGAATGGAATGGGAATGGGGATAGGAATGGGGATGGGGATGGGATGGGACTGGGGATGGAATGGGATTGGGGATGGGCTTGGATGGGAATGGGATTTGGATGGGAACAGGAATGGGAACGGGAATGGGGATGGGATGGGGATGGAGATGGGGGATGGGAATGGGATGGGGATGGGGATGGGGATGGGAATGGGATGGGATTGGGGATGGGGACGGAAACAGGATGGGAATGGGGATAGGATTGGATGGGATTAGGGATGGCGATGGGGATGGGGATGAAAACAGGATGGGAACGGGAATGGGGATGGGATTGGGGATGGGATGGGAATGGGATGCCAAACTAGACCAAACCAAACCACTGGCCTGGGTGGCCAGGGAGCTCCTCCTCCCCCAGAGGAGAAACTGGGAGTTCCCCAGCCCCTGCTGGGAATGCTGGAGGCCAGGCCAGGTGAGGTGAGGTGCTGCAGACCCAAAGAGGGGCAGAAATGGGTCAGACAAATGAGTAACTGAACAAGCTCGCAGCAGTGGGTGCTCCCCCCTGGATTTGCCTGTGCATGATTGGAATAAGCTCCCCTGGCTACCGAGGTCACCAGGAATGTCAGAGGCAGAGCAGAACTGAGTCAGTGGAGCTGCTCTGGTGGCAGCAGCTCACCCACTGCCCTGCTCCTGTGCCCAGCTGGCACAGACTGCCCTGCCTGCAGAGCTGCTCTGCTCCTCTTCCAGGGCTCCACGCCTCGGGCCACGCTGCCACTTCCCTGGTGGCATTTGTCTGCCTGCCTGGCCTTGCTCCAGCACGTCCCGGGCACTTCCCTCTCCAGGCAGCACCACGGTGCCCTGAGCCAGGCTACGGCACGGGGCTGAATCCACGGGCACAGCTGATCCTTGTGCCACCAAGAGCTGCCACGTGGCAGCCGGGGTGGCCTCGGAGATGGAGGAGGTGGCAACTGCCAGGATCAGCAGCTGTCACAGCTCCTGCATCTCTGTGGCAGCAGCGAGAGGGGAACAAAACCCACCCAGCCACTCTGCTGGCAGCTGGGTCCCCTGGGGCTGAAAAGGGTCTGTGTTCTTTCAAAAACATTTCATAAACAGTTATTTTTTTTCCCTGTCATGAATCAAAAGCACTTGCTGCACCCTCTGCACTCCAAGGCCAGGCAGAAGTGCTGCTGTTGACTTGAAGCATTCCTGACTTGCAGAACAACTGATCCCATTTTTGCCAGGCTTGCCTTCTTTTCTAAAAGTAAAGCCCAAGCCTGGTGCCTGTGCAACACCCTGCTCTGTTTTACACCAACCCAACGACGTGCAATAAAATCCCAGCTTGCATTTTGCTCTGGAATAACATGTGAGCCTGCCCCAGCTCTGTCTTTTGAGCGTCTGTGTTTTCCCAAACCTGTTTCTTGGTTTTTTTGTTCTATCCAAACCACCCTCCCCCACAGCAATGATTTTCCCAGGAAGGCTGGATTTCTGGCAAGGCCTGGAGGTGACTGCAGCCCTGGCCAGGTGCTGAGCCCTGTGCTGACCCCTCCTTTCCCCCAGGTGCCTGTCCTGTGTGAACAGCGCCTTCCGCTGCCACTGGTGCAAGTACCGGAACCTCTGCACCCACGACCCCACCACCTGCTCCTTCCAGGAGGGAAGGATCAACGTCTCCGAGGTACCACGCTGGGATTTTTCCTTTGCTCTTCCATGCCACAAGCAGCACGACCATGTTCCTGTGAGGTCTGTGGGTCTCTCTGGTGTCCGGGAGTGCGGATGCAGCTTCAAAGCAGGGAAGTGCTGCTGTCACTGAAGTGCTGCCCTGATCTGAGCACCAGGGCTGAGCCTTCCCCTGCTGGGTGGGAGTGCCCAGCTTCATTAATGACAATAATTGGGGTGCTGCTTCCCCCCAGGGCTCCCAGAGCCTCCTCAGACCCAGCAGCTTTCAGCAGCTCTGCGGGCAGCCCCAGCTCCAGGGCTTTGCTCTGCCTGGGCTGGCCGGTGCCTGGCACTGCCAGGGCTGGGATTTGTGGCAGAGCCTGAGTGTGGCTGATGGAGGAGGGAATTACCAAAGGCACAGCCCCGGGTTTGGAAAAGGGAGCTGATCTGGGTTCCAGGCATGCACCCGGAGCCGTCGTTCTTAGCAGCTCATAAAAGGTGTGGGGCTCCCATCCAAAAATGCTTTTAACACTTGGAAAGGCACAGCCCGTGCAGGCTCTGCCAGCTCTCCTGTGTGTCCCAGGGCTGAGGGATCCATGGAGGAAAGGGCTTTGTTAGCACAAATTGAACATTTATAACACCAGGAGCCCTTGCTCTGGGGTTTCTGCCCTCCTTGTCCTACCTGCTTCCTCTTCATGGGCTCCTGATGCTGGCAGGCTCCTGGTCTTTGCCCCTCTCTGCTCCTGCAAACAGCTTTGTAGCACCTGAAATGAGTGCAGGTCCTAAAGCTGCGAGGGGAAAATGGTTTAAAAGATGCTCTGGAAATCCTGAGAGTCCTGGAAAGTGGGAAAGGCAGCAGTGAGGACGTCTACAAATAAGAGAAAGAAAAGGAGAGGAAGGTGTGCCAGTCTCCAGACAAATCCTTGTCAGTGAGTGATGGGCACTGAGGAAAACAGAAGAGATCAGTCTGTGGTGTAAACCCTGAGCTGTCAAAAAGGAGTGACTGAAGGTTTAGCCAGGTTGCTGCTAAACCAGGAGTAAACTCCCCTCTGGGAGTTTACTCTCCTGGCTACAATGCTGCCAGGAGATCCAGAGGGAAAGGAGAGAGTCACTTCTGAGCTGCCTGTGCAAGGACCTGGCTGGGAATCTGCAAATGCAAGGATGGGCAGTGTGCCTGGGATGGGAATGGATGCCCAAAGAGAAGCATCCAGCCCAGGAACAAACCAAAAGCTTTCTCCATCCAGTTCAAAGTCAAGAAACTTCCTTTTTGCATATCAAGAGAAAGCAAAACCCTTTGCTTCTCCTCTTGAGTGATGGGGGTGGGTTCTCCTTCACACTCCAAGCATCCCTGTCCTCCTAGGCTGCACAGCTGGAGTTCAGGGCTGGGGACCCAGAGATCTCAGAAGTGTCTGACAAGTCTCTGCCAAAGCAGGACAATCCCATTATCTCTGTTGTGCTCCTGGGAGCACCCAGGACTTGCCTGGGATCACACAGAGGGAGCGAGTGGAGCAGTTGGTGTTCCTGGAAGTTCCTGCTGGGATCACAGGGCTGTGTGTCTCCAAAGAACTTCTTCTGTCATCTTCATCTTGCAGAGGTTGTTTCTTTCCAGGGATGTTTTGGGATCTCCCACCCTCCTGGTGATTAGCTTTGATAAGGGCTGATGATAATGATACGAGTGCTCTCTATCATTTCTTCCCCAGACCTCTGAGCACGGGCAAAACCACCCCAAATAAATGTGTGTGCTTGTTTAGGAGCCATGAATTTCCTCTTCACACACAGCACGGTGATAATGCCTTTGCTATGGGCCCTTCACCAACAGAAATTAGTGAATGCCTCATGAAGAGTTTCCTCTCCTAAACCAACTCAGATCGTTATGCCACGGCCTGATCTATCAGGGAATTGTTTGTGCCCAGCCTGGCTGCCTCCCCAGCAGAGCCAGTGGTGTTTGGAGCGGGTGATCTCCGTGTCTGTGCCCTACTTTCAGTCCCCTGTGCCTCTCCTTACGTAAGGTTTACACACGTGTTCACACGGGCCTGCAAATTTGCTCACATCTTTATCTTTAATTCAAGGGAAAATATCTTGAATA
Organism: Lonchura striata; assembly: GCF_050655825.1. Lineage (NCBI taxonomy): Eukaryota > Metazoa > Chordata > Aves > Passeriformes > Estrildidae > Lonchura > Lonchura striata. The sequence goes on from NC_140728.1 coordinate 1,842,662, forward strand.
TTCCCTTTTACTCCTGGCCCATCAGAACTGGCGTCCCAGTGGGATTGGATGTGTAACGAGCTCCCTTTGATGCTCCCAGGAGTTGTCTGTCTGGAGGAGGAAGAGCTCAAAGCCTCAGCCACTTCACCAGGAGATGGGGGAGAGAAATTCCTTCTTCATGAGCTGTGCTCTTGTTCCTTGGAGCTTCTGCCCCCACTGACAGGGCTGGGTGCTGCCTGCCCTGGAAATACAGAGAGCTTTCCTCACCCCTCCAGCTGCCCTGCCCACAGGAATTGTTTGCTCACATCCAAGGGCAGAGCTCAGGGACAGATGTGGGGAGCAGAGGAAGCCCCAGAGGTGTGTGGGTGCTTTAGGAAAAGTGGCCCACATTGTTTGGGGTCACCGGTCAATGAATACAGATATTTAACAGCCTTTACAGCAGAGGGATCCTGCAGGACAGAGCTGGCTGCTCCTGGTACCCTCCTTCTCGTGGGAATTTCTGAGATGGGGGAACCCAACTCCTCTGAGCTCTCCATTTCCAGGTAGACAATTCTTTAGGAGTTAATAATTAGAGAAGCAATTCTTTTCCCATCCTTTTCCTGGTCAGAGTCTTCACTGTCAGCAGAAAGTGCCTGCTCAGACCTTGCTCCCACTAAATCAGGATTTCTCCAAGAGATTCTCATGGAGCACTGATTGTCCCACCTCCCAAAACCACAGACCAAGGCAGTGATACCATTTTGATGCTCCTGATGTGGTTTGGTTGTGTGTGTGTGAGGTTTGATGATGTCTCTCTCTAAATGTCTGAAGCGTCCAGACGAGGAGGAATGTGGATTCATAAACATCCTTCCACCCCATCCCAGAGGAGAGCTAGGACCAAAGAAATCCTCTTAGCTCCCCAGAATGTCAGAGCCCGTCTCTCTTTGATGTCCAGCGTGTGCTGATAATGCCATTTCCACTGGGGGAACAGATCTGGGGACAGAGAGTTTCAGATCCGGGGATTTCAGTGCTCCTTTGAATTCCCACTGATTTTATGGCAACGCCCTCGCCCCTGGCTGTGCCCTTGGGTGCCGAGTGCTGCTTGATGTGCCTTGAAGGAAAGAAAACACAACCAGAAGCTGCCAATCCCCAGGGCAGCAGAGCCGAGATGAGCCGGAGGTGCCTCAGAGCCCATCAGAGGCCACCAAAGCCAGCCAAGGGCTTTGCAGGGTCACACCTGATTTTGGGGAGATGCCTTGGCCTGAGATAGGAACTCAAAGCTCTGTTTCAGCAAAACTCCCTCAGCTCGAGCTGTGGCAGTGCTTTTATCACCCGTGCCATGGGTGGGAAGGAGCCGGCTGGGGAAGGGCTGTGGAGCACAGGGAGATGCTCCTGCCTGAACCCGTCCCGTGCCAAGGGCTGTTTACAGGAGGGAGAGGCTCCCTCCGTGGCTGGAAATATCCCCAAATATCCCCCTGCCTCCCAAATTGATGGAGCAGGCCCAGGTTATGGCACGTGCCCGCAGCTCAGGGCTAATGGTGTGGGGAAGGAATTTACCAGGCTGGGCTCCAGCCGCCTTCCTTTCATCTCTGGTTTCCAAGGAACAGGGTCTGCTCTCCTTTCCAGTGGCATAAATGAAGGATAATGTGTTTCCATGAGTGACAGGGACTGTAATTTATATCATTGGAACACGGCTGTGAACAGGGGGTTTACATTCACGTGCCAGATCGGGTTATGTTTATAACTCTAAAATACTGTGCAGCGAGTTAACATTTGTGGGGAGTTTGCGGGGGATTTTTGAAGATGAAAAGTACAAAAACAGTCTATTTAGCCATTTGGGCTAAATCCCGTAGTCAGAAGAATTGCCTGCCATTTCTAGGCAATTTTTTTTTCCCAAATAAGAGCAAGGAGGTTTGACCTACTAAAACTGCTCGGTTAAACACAAATAATAACCATGGGTGCTCTGTTCTGCTCCAGAGACAGCTGCAGAACGCGGGTCTTTAAGGTATTTATAGACCTTGGAGTCTTTGAGGCTAAAAAGTGTTGGAGAAGCATAAAATGTCTTTGTAAATTGTGTGTGCTGATACTTCACAGGCAGAATATTCCCCGAGAGTCTGTGCCACTCCACATCGGAGCCTTGTCTTCCTGCAGCAGATCTGATCCGTGTTTATTCTGGCTCGGGGAAGTCAAGGAGGATAATGAGAGGATTCTGCCTGTTTGTTTAGCGAGAGGAGGCAATAATGGCCTTTCTAACTCGCTGCAGGATTTACCTCTCATGAATTAAAAAACAAAGCAAACTGATTATGGAACAAGTTGTGTATTCCACCGCCTTTATTCGGTGTTTTCTCCCGAAGCACCCAGGCTGAGCTGACACAGCAGGGACACGGGGACCTTGGCCAGGGCCACACAGGAGCAGGAGCAGGGCTGGTGCTGCCAGCCCCTTCCCCATGAACTGGGAAATTCCTGTCAGGGGAATCCGCATGGATAGAGACCCTGCTCAGCACCTGAACAAAATAATTTCCATGAATGCTGGCTTTCCCTCCGGGGAGCAGCTGGGAGAGGTGGTGGAGGGACAAAGTGCCCTGCCAGGCTCTTCTGCAGCAGCCGTGGGAGATCCAAAACTCCACTCAGGGTCTGTGGGAAGGGGCTGAGTGCAGGGATGTGGCAGTGCAGGGATTTGGGGTGAAGGGATGTGGCAGTGCAGGGATTTGGGTACAGGGACAGGGGTTTTCAGGGGTTTGGGGTGAAGGGATGTGGCTGTGCAGGGGTTTGGGTACACAGACATGGGTTTTCAGCAATTTGGGGTGAAGGGACATGGCTGTCGAGGGATTTGGGTACAGGGCCAGGGGTTTTCAGGGATTTGGGGTGCATGGATGTGGCGGTGCAGGAATTTGGGTACAGGGACATCGATTTTCAGGGATTTGGGGTGCAGGGACATGAGCTTGAAAGGACTTGGGGTGCAGAGATGTGGCTGTGTAGGGATTTGGGTACAGGGATATGGATTTTCAGAGATTTGGGGTTCAGGGATGTGGCTGTGCAGAGATTTGAGGTGCCCATCACTGAGGCAGCAATTTAAAAAACAAATTGGAAAAAGAAAAGCCCTGAAAGCTGAGCAATGAGGCTGGAAATGGCTCACAGGACGTGCAGGGTCCGAGCTGACCCGAGCCCGGCCCAGCCCCAGCAGCTCCACTCGCTCAGCTGAGCAATTCAGCAGCCACTGCCCGCAGCAGGGTGGCTGCCCACGAGCAGGGGGGTTCTCTGGAGTCTGGCATCTTCCTACGGATCTCTCCATCCCCAAATGTGGATCCCTTGTTAGTGTGATCACTGCAGCTGTCAGCCAGCACGGAGGGGCCGCCTCGCTTCTGCTCAGGCTGCGCCTGCCTCGCTTGCCACAATCCCAATGTGACATTTGCCTTCTGCTGGAACCAAAGGAATGAAAATAAATTTAAAAGTAAAAATTCTATTTTGCTCCACTCGTCTCTAATGATGGCAGAACCATTTCTGCTGCCAGCGTTTTGAGCACCGGGAGCAGATGTGGGGATGGGAGTCCTCTCCCACTCCCTTCCCAGGGAAGGCAGGAGCTTTTCCTTAGCAGTCGCCTCACGGAGCTGGCCAGGAAGGATAATGGTCCATAACATATTCATTATTTTCAGGACTGTGCACTGGAGCTCTCCCACTGGTGATGCAAGCGGAGATTTTTTGTTTCCAGCAGTGACAGGGTGAAGGATTCTGCAGCTCCAGGTTGCTTTTCCTTCCAGCCCAGGGGCATTCCAGGGGCTGGGCCCCTCTCCCTCACTCGTCTCCTGCTGCTCTCCACGGGACTTTGAGGTGCAGTGCAAACCTTCCATGCAGGCAGGTGTGGAGTGGAAGGTGGCACAGGTGCTTCAGGAGAGGAAGGAATGTGCAGAGTCAGCCTGGAGGAGCTGGATGGGAAATGCTGAGAATCCAGGGAGTTTGCTGGTGATGAGCTGGGTTGCGTCCATGGAGCCAGGGTCAGTGGGAAGCAGGGAATGCCATTCCCTTCCAGCCTGTGAACCCACTCCACTGCAGGAAAGGGCCTCCCTTCCCTCCCCAGCGCAGCTGATGGAGTTTGAAGTCACTCTTGGCTGTTAATCCGTGAAAGTCCCCGTTAGAAATAAAATAAAATATATATACGGAAAAGTGCCACTAAAAAGGTTTACGAGGCTGCAGTTTAAGTTAGAGGCTCCTCTAGAGCACAGCATCTGTTTCTCATTTACAGCTCGCTGCAGCCAGTGCTCAAACAACTTCCCGTGGCCCTGGCTGGGAGCTGAGGGGAAGCCTGCCCTGGGGAGGGGGGATTTGCCCCTGGACACGCTGTCCCAGCAGGATCCTGGGCAGGATGGTGCCTGCCATGGCCAGCAGCAGGATTTCCTTTCATCCCCAGGCTGGAGGGCAAAGGGCTTGGGATGCCAGCCTGGGATTTGGAGAGGGAACAGAGACAGACGTGTTTGTTCTAAACTCCTGCTTTAGCCTGGGATTAATCATTCCGTGTCAGGTGCTTACAGGTACTTAGGTACCTTGTTCCATGAGATCAAAGCAAATTAGAGCTGAGCAGAATGTAAATACAGCTGATGGTCAGAGCCTTTGTCTCATGCTGTTGCAGTCCCTGGTGTAGAAATTGAAGAAAAATCGTATTTCCCAGTGTGTTGTGCAGAGATAATGTTTGGGATGCTGAGATCTCACAGGAGGGATGGCACACAGTTACCAGGAGCTGATAAGTCATTTTTTTGTGGTCTGTCTCAGGGTTTCATTTAGACATTTGGTTTGTGCTTGGGCGAACTGGAGATCTGTGCAGCAGTGTTTCACAGAATCACAAGTGGTTTGGATGGGAAGGTGGCATGGCTTTGTTTGCATCTCTGGGGGCCTGAGACAGTGAGGTGTCCTTGTTTCCCAAACGTGGGAAATGGGACCAAAACGGGAGAACAGCAGCTCTCAGTGTGTGTGGAGTTGCACGCTGAAGAACTGCGGGGTTACAAATAGATCAAAACCACAAAAGCTGAACTCCTAAGGCACCACCACCACCTCCCACCTTCTCCCCTTGCCTCCCAGGACTGCCCCCAGCTCTTCCCCACGGAGGAGATCCTGATCCCGGTGGGAGAGGTGAAGCCCATCACGCTGAAGGCCAGGAACCTGCCGCAGCCCCAGTCGGGCCAGAGGGGCTACGAGTGCGTGCTCAGCATCCAGGGCATCGTGCACAGGGTGCCCGCCCTGCGCTTCAACAGCTCCAGCGTGCAGTGCCAGAACAGCTCGGTGAGCAGGGCTGGGGGGCTGGGACATCCCTCTGACCCCCAGTCCCAGCTGGGACATCCCTCTGACCCCCAGTCCCAGCTGGGACAGTGCCTGCTGTCCTTGGCTGGGGGCTGCACAAGGCACCAGCGGGACGGGGCTGCTGAGGAACGCGTCTCCAGTCTCGAGCTGTTTCTTTTTTAGCATCTCATTCCATGGTTATGACAATGGGAAGATGCCAGCAGCTCACATCTCAGGCAGCAGACTAAGAACTCAATGTTACAACTTTAAAAGCTTTTTGGCCAATCACACAAAGCAAAAGCATATTGACAGTAGTTCTATCCAGCCAGTATAAGCACACATACCTTTGGTTAAAACAATGCTTGTTAATTTTCAATACAATGCCTGCTTGTAAGCCTTAAGATACAATGCACAGAGCTCCATTATTAAGCTTAAAACTTCCCAGTATCTCACCATATATACTTCTCTGCAACTTAGGGAGTTATTCTGCCCAAGCATTCATACACAGACATTTGTTCTATTTGTCATTTCTTTCTACTTCTTGTATAATTTTTCTGCTGACAAATCTCATAGCTACTGCTTAGCTCTAAATCACCATCCTGCTGTCTCTGAGGCCTGCCTTGTGCAACATGCCCAAACCCCTCTGATTTTAGGGAATCCCACACCCGGGGGAGGAGATGCCCTGGCTGCCGTGGGGGGTCAGCCTGGGGAGGGGAGGAGGAGGAGGAGGGAATGCAGGAGGTGTTAGGGCAGGCTAATTCACAGCAGGGAGATAAGCAGAATCACAGACCCCTTATCGGGGAGCTGTCAGATCCCAGGTCACGGTGGCTGCATGAGCAGAGCAGTGGGGAAGGAGGGGGAGAGGGAAACTGCCAGGGGAGAGAGCAGAGCAGGGCTGGGGAGGGGAATCCACGGGTGATGCTGCCCGGGAGCAGGGCACGGTGATCCCCATTTCCACAGGACGGGGCTCAGCCTCGCCGTGGGCACCCCAAAGTCACCCTGGTGGGTGCCTTGGGGTGCCAAAACACAAATGGCAAACGCAGGCACCCCCATCCTGATCCACGGCCCAAATTTGTGTCTCCTGTGTCCCTTCACAGCTGGGGAACAAGCAGGGACCTTCCTCTGCTCACCGTGTGCTCGGAAAGGGCCCTGGGCAAAAAGGGCACAGTCAGTTTGTTTTAGGCAGCAGAACAGGGTCCACTTGAATATTCAGTGCAGATGGTCTTAAATTGTTAATGAAGTTTTGAATTTTTAAAAGTTTTACTGGATATTTATACATCGCTGGCCATCTTTGGGCCTTGCAGCTTGGTGGATAATAAATGTATTAATAGAATATAGTACTTTTCCTATCCAGAGTGATTTATAAGCATTAGAGAAGCACTTTTATTGCTGTTGGGCTGACAGGAAGTGGTAGGGGGAGGGTGTGAGGGCCATTCTGGACTCACAGCTTCTTGAAAAAAGCTTAGAAAAACCCAGGCAGGGTGAACCAGTACAGTCAAACGTGAGTTAAAACTGCACAGCTCCTGCCCAGGGACAGGAGAGCAGCCTGCCCTGCTTTATCCACCACTCCTTCATCCCGGAGAGGATGGCAATGCTCACTCACCTCTTGAAGTCATTTTAGCAGCTCTTGGTTGACCTAAAGAGAGCACCAGAGTGAGGCCTGGCCAGTGCTGGGTGTGATAATGGGAATGTCAGCATTCACTGGGAATTCAGCTGAAGCATCCAGCCTCACTCAGCCATAAAAAGGGGAATAATTCAAGCCAGTTCTATCCCGGAGCAGGCTGAGATGGAGGCTGGGGCTCTGCACCATCTCTTTTTGCTCAGCTGTTTCCTGTTCCACCTGCAAAGCTCTGCAGTGGGGTTTGGAGCTCCCAGTCACACTGGGGTGAACAAACTGGGCAAGAAGCAGCCTGGAGGCAGCAGTCCCAGTCTGGTTAACTGGAGGGGCTGTGTTGGTAAGCCAGAGGCTGAGTGATGAGAGCAGCCACTGCCAGTGGAGTAATTAATCTGTTACCTCTCACAAGGACTAGATCTGATTTAATTATCTCCTCCTGGTGAGGAGAAGGGACTCAAAGCAGAACCCTGGAGATGAAGTGTAAAAATGTGGTGTCTGAGGCACCAGCAGGTGTTTTTAAGCAGGCAATGAAGATGGTTTCTCTCAAAAAAACCTCTTTGTCTGGGAGAGTTGTCTCCCCAAGCATTTCACTCTGGATCTCACCCTGCAGTACCTCTATGATGGGATGGACATCAGCAACTTGGCAGTGGACTTTGCCGTGGTTTGGAACGGGAACTTCGTCATTGACAACCCAGAGAATCTGAAAGGTAAAATCTGCTTCAGCTGCCTCGGGGCCGTGGCTGGTGGGGGGCTGGAGAGGAGCAGAGACATCGTGGCCACTGAGGGTCACCCTGAGGAGGAGAGCAGCTCCCTGCACTCCTGCTGCTGCTCTCCGAGCCTTGGCTTTGGGACCCACCTGTGCAGGGGCACTGCGGCTTGGGGAGGCAAAGCTGAGCTTGTGCTGGGGTGGGCAAGTCCAGGAGCAGCTGTATCCCAAGGGAACACCCCAATCCCAGCTGTGTCCTGAGGGGATACCCCAATCCCAAACTGTATCCCAAGGGAACACCCCAATCCCAGCTGTGTCCTGAGGGGATACCCCAATCCCAAACTGTATCCCAAGGGAACACCCCAATCCCAGCTGTGTCCTGAGGGGATACCTCAATCCCAGCTGTATCCCAAGAGAATCTGTCCATCCTAGTTGCTTCCCTTGGAAGTCCCTCAAACCCAGCTATACCTCAATGGTATATCCCAGTTGTACCTCAAGGAAACACTTCAATCCCATCCATGTCCCGAGGAGATCCTCCAGTCCCATCCATGTCCCAAGGAGATCGCCCAGTCCCACCCATGTCCTGTGGCAATCTCGCAGTCCCACCCATGTCCCGTGGCAATCTCGCAGTCCCACCCATGTCCCGTGGCAATCTCCCAGTCCCACCCATGTCCCCAGGCGATCCCCCAGTCCCACCCATGTCCCGAGGCAATCTCGCAGTCCCACCCATGTCCTGTGGCAATCCCCCAGTCCCACCCATGTCCCCAGGAGATCCCCCAGTCCCACCCATGTCCCGAGGCAATCCCCCAGTCCCACCCATGTCCCAAGGAGATTGCCCAGTCCCACCCATGTCCCCAGGCGATCCCCAGTCCCAGCCATGTCCCATGGCAATCCCCCAGTCCCACCCATGTCCCCAGGCGATCCCCAGCCCCAGCCCCGGGCCCTGAGCCGTTCCTGTCCCCGCAGTGCACCTGTACAAGTGCGCGGCGCAGCGCGAGAGCTGCGGGCTGTGCCTCAAGGCCGACCCCAAGTTCGAGTGCGGCTGGTGCAGCGGCGAGGCCAGGTGCACCCTGCGGCCCCACTGCGGCTCCCCCGGCGCCCAGCCCTGGCTCGACTGGTCCAGCCACAACGTCAAGTGCTCCAACCCGCGCATCACCGAGGTGAGCCCGCGCCCCGGCCCCTCTGCTGTCCCAAAATCCCCCCGGCCCCGCAAAACACGGATAAAACGTGGACAAAACACAGATAAAACATGGATAAAACGCGGACAAAACGCAGATAAAACACAGACAAAAAGTGGATAAAACACGGATAAAATGCACATAAAACGCACATAAAACGCAGATAAAATGCGGACAAAACGCGGATAAAACGCAGACAAAACATGGACAAAACGTGGACAAAACGCGGATAAAACACTGATAAAACACTCCGGAACTTTCTGGGACGGTTTTAGTCTGCAGCTTCCACCCCACCCACGCCACGGTGACCGCCACGGACTGTGGCGGGAATGCTAATTAAACCAGGGAGCTAATTAGTCTGGAGTTGGTGGTTCTGATATTTCTGTTCAGCCCACTGAGGGATGCAAAATGTGTCCCAGGAGCATTTTCAGCAGTGAAACTGCATTCGCTCCGTTAACGCCGCTGTGAGGAATGATGCTCCTGTCAGGTGGGAATGAAGGAAGGTTTGGGTTTCTCAGTTAATTAAATCCCCCAAAAAATGCCTCCCTTGCCCCGGGTGTGCGTCCACAGTGCAAAAGGTGTAACACAGGAGGAGCAGAGTTGTCTTTTACACTAATGCTGGTGGCAGCGCTGCTCAGCACCCAAAATCTGCCAGCTGGATCAGAACTCAAGTGAGTGTGGAAATCTCCTCTTAAATTAAATTAGTTTCTACACTGGTTTAACTAAACTGGCTCAGATCCTGTGGGAGGGAGGCATCAACCTCCTTCTACAGAGGAGAGGAGGAAGCACCGAGGCTGCTGCTGTATCAGGGCTGGGTAGGGCTGGCAGGAGAATGATGTTGCTGAAGAGGGTCCATCCATCCTCAGGGACCTCACCAGACTTTTGGTATTTCTGCCTTAGGCCTCCTGCCCTACTTTGCTGGGCAGGTGTTTCCCTTGCAGGTGTTTCTCTTGTGCAGTGTTTTGTGCAGGGCAGAGTGGAGGTGGTGGGATTTGCTGGGGTTGGTTGTGCAGGGATGGGAAAGCATTAAAAAGGGTTGGAACCTTGTCCTTTCCCTGCTTGATTGATCTCTTTGTTTTCCAAGTCCCAGCTGTCCTACCAAAAGATAAAATGATCCTTAAAGGCTTCCCTGGATCCTCCCCTTGCCCTGCCACTGGGCAGAACCCAAACTTCTCTTGCCCAAGTTCTGTTCTGCTGCACAAGATTATGCTGCAGGAAGCAAAACATCCTCTACTGAGATTTGCTTCCCCATAAACCATGCAGAAAGCTGTCAAGTCAAAGAAATCTTGGAATTATTTATCTGCCCCTCCTTGAGCTGGGCAGAGAAGGAGAAAAGCACCATGCTCCAGCCACCAAGTGACTTGCATGTGAGCAGTGCCAGGCTGGCTCTGGCAGCTGGCTGCAGGCAGGGCACTGCCACCAAGTGTTTTATCACTGTCCAACTTGAAAGCAATACTTTTGGGCTCTGTCCAAGCAGAAAAGAGCAGAGCTCTGCAGTCACAGATTTCTCGACTCCATCCCCAGGTCTGTCTCAGCCTCAGAGTGAGGCTGTGGAGGAGACCAGGAGACCTCCCCAGCTTTCCTTGCTGTTTCCATCTCAGCTTTCTCAGGATTTTGGGTGCCGTTTTGCAGTGCCCAGTGCTGCAGAGCTGCACAGCTGGGAGGACACCCTGCCCTGCTGGGGCTGACCTGGCCCTGGCAGGTCCAGAGCTGGCACTGGTGATGGTCCCCCATCCCTTGGGCACCAGCAGTGACAGGACTTTGCTCTCATGCTGCAGCTCACATTGCAGCCTGGATCACCCAGACTATAAGATCCTTTAATATGGGCTGGTTTCCACTCCTCCTGCTTCATCTGGCCAGGTTCACTCTTTGTGACAAGCCCAAGGTCAAGGGCCTGGCTCCCAGGCGCCAGTGCCTTCAGGGGATGCATAAATAAGAAGAGATTGTGTCTTAATAGTTCTAAAAGTAAATGAGCAGTGGGATATTTGCAGTCCTTGCACTGCGTGAGAGGCTCAGCCCTCCCCAGCAATGTCCCCTCAGCAGCTTAAAACTTCCACCCGGTCTGTGGCCTTAGCAATAAATAAATAAAAATCAGTTTTCTGGGAACAAGCGGCGCTCTGATCTCCTATTCATTTATTTGCAGGCCTCATTAATATAACATCAGTGCAACAAACAGCTGAAGGGGGGGCAGTGTCAGGCTGAATAATGGAGTTGCTCTGCTGAGATAACAATTAGGTTGTGAATGTGCCATCAGCCGAGGCAGAGGCAGGAGGGATCATGCCGGGATGACAATGCTCATGTGCGGCTTCCCCGCTGGGCTCATCAGCTGGGACCCAGGCCTTGGAGCAGGAGCAGAAAAGCACAAAGAGGATGGAGGTGGATGGGCCTGGGGAGGGGGCAGGGGCTGTGCCGCTGGTCGGGTGCAGACCCGAACAGATGCTGTGGGCTGCTGTGCAGGGCTCCTGCTTCCTGCAGCTCCGGGCCAGCCCCGGCTCCGCAGCGACTTCTTCTGCAGGCAAAATGTTGCTTCATGTCAGACATGCCGAAAGATTCAAGCAGCAAGGCATGACACTGAGAACATTTATCCCTCGTTGGTGGAGCTGTGTCTTCTGCAGGCTGCGGGGGGAAGGGTTCTGGCACTGGGCTGGGGCTCCTGGATGCCTGGGATCCTTGGATCCCAACCTCGGGGGTCCCTTGGATCCCAACCATGGGAATCCCTTGGATCCCAACATCGGGTTTCCTTGGATCCCAGCCTCAGGGGTCCCTTGGTTCCCAACCTTGGGAATCCCTTGGATCCCAACCATGGGAATCCCTTGGATCCCAACCTCGGGGATTCCTTGGATCCCAACCTTGTGGGTCCCTTGAATCCCAACCTTGGGAGTCTCTTGGATCCCAACTTTGGAGACCCCTTGGACTCCAGTCTTGGAGATCCCTTGGATTCCAGCACTGGGTGTCCCTTGGATTCCAGCCTTGAGGGTCCCTTGGATCCCAACCATGGGAATCCCTTGGATTCCAGCCTCAGGGGCCCCTTGGATCCCAGCCTCGGGGGTCCCTGCCTTGGTTTCAGGTAAAAAGCAGCAAAAAGAGAAGTGCTCTGGGGCACCTGCGACCCTTCCCTGATCAAGGGCAGGGTGTGAGGCTGACCGAGCTCCTGGCACCCCCTCATCCCTGTAGCCAGTCCGTTTTATGAACAGAGCTGCACCCCTGAGCAGCCCTGTCCAGCTGGGACAGACTGCCCAGACCTGTTCCTGGCCAGCATTGTTCCAGGGGCTGGGCTGGGATGTGCCTCCTACAGTGGGGAGAGGAGACCTGCTCAAGGTAATTCTGCCTCCCACACCCTGCTCAGCCACCTTCAAGCTGCTTCAGTTTAGCAAACAACCTGAAAAAACTTCCAGCAGAGGTGCAGATTCCTAAACAGCAAAGGTCCAATTCCTGGCAGTGGCCTTGCTCTTTCTCAGCTGCCTGTGCAGGCCCTTTTCATCCTCCACAGAGCTCTAAGTGAAAAGCCAGTCTAGTGAAGCAATTTTCTTGAAACTGGGGAATATTTCTGGCTAATGCTGTGTGTCTCAGATCAGAAATCTGGACTGGCAGCCCTGCAGCTCCCAGCACAGCCCAGTGGGATTCAGGCAGACCAGGGGCTGGCTGTGCTGGAGGTGCCTCATCCTCACCCCAGCAAGGAGCCCGGGATGCTGCTCGGAGGGTGCCCAGCTCTGGGTGCACCGGGACCTTTAAGACTTATCTTCTTTCTGCGATTTTGACTGAATCTCTCCAGCTGTAATTAATTGAATGCATCTGTTCTAACCCTGGGGCTGCTTTATGGCACAGTTACTTCAAAACTGTTCAATTAGTGGCCACTAAAATCTAGGTCGAGTGGAGTTCCATATTGGGGATTTTCCAGGTCAGGACATTTTTAAAATACAGCATCAGCTGGGCTTTGTTTGAGGAGGCCGCTCGGCCCCGCTGCTTCTGCTCAGGTCAGGAAATGGCAAGCGGCGACTTCTTTTTTTTTGAGCAGTGATGAGGCAACGAGACGGCGGAGTAAGTGCCCCAGTAAATGGATTTTAACATCATCCAGGGCTGCAGAGGACAGTTGTAACTGCCAGGCGAGTTCAGGTGATTCCCCACCAGCGATGTAAACACTGCCAGGCCTCCAGGACTCGGTGTAACACAACCCAGCTTGGTTTTGTAGTGGGTTTATGAGCACGTCGAGCTTCCCAGAGCTAAATGATACAAGACAGGCCATGGTGTGAGTTACAGGGAACAGCAGCACAACAGGCAGTGCATGGTGAATAAATTAAAAACCTCCATCAGGCGGTGGAGGGGAGAGGGAGGTGGGAATCAAAGGATGTGGAGGAAGGAGGGGGTGGAATGGTGGCTCTGGCAGGGTGCATGGAGTTGGAATAACCTCAGCCAAAAATGGGACAGAAAGCCCAGGAAAGTGTTGGAGTCGCCCTGGCAGTGTTCAAAAACCAAGTGGATGTGGCCATTGGTTTAGTGGGGATGGTGGGATTCCTTCTGGAAGATCTTGGATGTCTTTTTGGAGATGCTGTGGGGAGCTGGGAAGCACAGGAGTGATGGGGACAGGGGTGTCCCACGGAGGCTGCTGTGGGGCAGGTCTCTGGGATGGGGTGTCCTGGTGGCACTGCCTTCCTCACTCCTGAGGAGGTGGAAAAAACCACCCATCCACCTGGAAACAGTGAGGAAAACGTTCTGAAGAGCTCAAGTTTTTTTGCCAAAGACAAGGGTGGAACAAAGAAGCGTAAACAAGATTTATCCATTAAATTAATTAAATTGCATTATTATGGATTGTGTTTATTTATTAATAACAGCTGCAGCACGGGGAAGATTAGAAACTCACCCAAGAGCAACAACAGAGCGGTGGCAGATTCAGGATAACTGTCTGAGAGTCCTGGGTCCAAATTTTGTGACCATGCATTATTGAAATTTATACTCCTAATTGAAGAGGAGATTGTCCTTAATGCAAGTCCAGGGAAGCAGGGATGATTATGGCTGAGGCAGGCTATAAACAGGCAGCTTGAAAGCACACACCTCACCCTTTAACATTTTTAAGTCATTTGAGGTGCCAAGTCACTAATAAAATGTGACATTAACATTCAGAGAACAGCCAAGGCAGAAGGTAAAGTTCTCCAAGCACCAAGCTGCTTCTGGAAGGTGACTTACCCTGCTGTGGATAGAGATAGCAGCCAGGTTTACCCTTCTGCAAGGATTTCTGGGAATGGCACTGCCCACTCTTCTTGGCCAGCTCAGGGACCTTGGAGTCCTCTCCTGGAGCAGGGCACAGGGGGATTTCAGCATCCTTGGGCTCCTCCAGGACATCCAGAAGAGCCATGAGGGGTGGCCCTGGCTGGTTTGGCAGCAGGAGCAGTGGCTCCAAACCGGGCGCGGGGCTGAAGGACGGGCATGGTGGGGACGTCACCTGGGCTTCCCTGTCTCCCTGCAGATCCTGACGGTGTCGGGGCCCCCGGAAGGAGGGACGAGGGTGACCATCCGCGGCGTGAACCTGGGCCTGGACTTCTCGGAGATCGCGCGGGGCGTGCAGGTGGCCGGGGTGCAGTGCACGCCCCTGCCCGAGCACTACGTGGTGGCCGAGCAGTGAGTGTCCCCTCCGCTGTCCCCAGCGCGCGTCCCCAGGGCCGGGCGCCGCAGAGCTCCTCCCTGAGCTCCGGCCAACGCTCAGGAGCCCAAAAGCTCACCCGGAGCCCGGGCACCTGCAGGAAGGGCTGTGGAGGTGGGCAGGGGGCATGGGAAGGGATCCCCGCGCATTCCCGCGCATTCCCACACTCTGGACTCTCTCTGCAGGGGTTAAGCAGCCCTCGAAGCTTTCATTAAAGGTTCTGTTTCCTTGCACGCCCGGTTCCTGCTTGGCTAAGCACCTTTGCTGATGAGCACCTTGCTGCCGTCGCCTCCCCATCCCGCTTGGAATTCCGCCGGCGCCGCCGGCTGCACGCAGCCATTTGTTAGGCGGGCGAGGCGGTGACAGCCCTGGAATCCGAGTGGGCTCCACTGCAGTCAATCCATTTGTTTCACTAAGAAAAATGTCAGCCCAAAATTAGAGAACAGGCCTGCACCAGGGGACGGGCGGGTAGGCCCCACGGCGCGGCACCCAATCCTCTCCCGCCCCTCGGGGCTGGGGGGGTGCTGGGGGACACCTGCGCTGGGTGGGACAGCAGAAAGGGGTGATGTGTGTCCTTGGGTTGTGTCATGCCCTGCTGGGGACAGGATGGTGTCCTGCCCTGTAGGACTGTGAGTGTGGGGCTGTCCAAGATGCCGCAGGTGGTCCCAGCAGCTCAGATCTGCCCCAGCTTCGTCCTCTGCTGGGAAACGCACTTGGTGGCTCCCACTTGGAGCCCAGCAGAGCCAGGACCTGTCAGCAGTGGTGGCCCTGGTTGGGTTTTGTCCATTCCTGGTGTTCCTTCCCCATCTGTCAGGCAGGAGGGGCACTGCTGATCCCTCTGGAGCAGCGAGGGGCAGGGCAGGGTGCCAGGGAATGTGGCATCACGGGGTGCAGGGTGCTCGGGGCTGCTGCAGGAATGGCTCCAAGCTTACTGTGAGCAGTTGGGGCTGTTCTGCTGAGCAGTACTTCGTTATATTTTATTTTTCAAATAAAGGATGGAAGATTATGAAATTATCCCCCTTTGATGGTATGAAACCCTGATTTTATAATCATGACTCTAATTACGGCTCTTGAGCTTTCAAAGTTTGTTAACATCATTAAAACATTTACCCTGGGCAGATAACAGCAAGCGTTAGCATGAGAGCTGCCTTTTAAAGATGAATACAGATAAAAGGACCCTCTTAAGGGTTCTGTGGGCAGACTGAATTCCAAGACTGTAATGACTCTGCCATATGCTCCAGCCCCGCAATCTATCAGCCAGCAATTAGGTTAATGTTGGTGAAAGGGCCACTTAGCCCGGCAATCAGCACCCTACAGCTCTGCCGAATGCATCATTTTGTAACAAGGTACCTGCTGGGGCTTTGGCTTGGAGCAGGACTCGGACCAGGTGTCCCCATCACTTGTGCCCTGTGCCACACCCGGCCCTGCCCCGCAGGATTGAGGGTTTGGTGTTCCCCTGCAGCAGGGAGAACCTCCCCACTCCTCTCCTGCCCTTGGGGTGCCAGGAATCACCCCCCAAGCTTTGTCTGCCCCAAGCTCAGAGTGGCCTCCTCTCCCCGCTGCCAGCCTGCAGGAGGAGGAGGAGGAGGAGGGAGAGGTGAAGCAGTAACAGGCAGAGAGGTGCAGGGCGATGCCTGCTTGAAAGGCAGAGTGGCAGAGGAAAGGCTCGGAGCTGAGACGCTTCCATCCCTGCTCTCCAAAGGCAGCGTCTCTCCAGGCAGCCCCTTTTGATGTGCAGCAAGGAGGACGTGCACGTTCCAGCTCCCTACCAGCATGTGTGCATTTCCTCGGCCCTCCTGGCATCACCTGTGCACAGCAGCTTCTTATTTCCTTCAGTCTTCGTGGTTTATGTTCTTTTATTTTATTTTTTATTTGCAGTGAATTTAGTACTGCCGAAGGCAGCTCGAAATGCTGCCTCCCCAAACTGGGGCCTTTTATGTCTTTGTGTGTGATGGGCAGAGGAGTGAGCACTTCCTTCTCCTTCAGCCTCAGCAGGCAGAGGCTGCTCTGGCTCTTCTCTGCTCCCAGTGCCAGGGTCAGACCCCCACCGGTATCTCCTCCCGGGTGGAACTGCACCTCCTGCCTCAGGCAGGTCACTCCTACCTCCAGCTTTTCCTCCCTGAGGCCAATTACCCACCCCCAGGTCTCCAATCCCCCTCTCAGATTTCCAGCCTGGGGCAGGTTCCTCCCGCCCTCAGCTTCCCAGAGCTGCAGGGATGCTCTTGAATTTCTCTTCCCAGCATTGCTGTGGGAGCAAGCAGCATCCAGGTCCATCTGGAGAGCCCTGCCAGCTGATGCCCCTCTGAAAACCTCCCCCAGACCTGCTGGCATGACTGGCATCCGCTTGATCCCATCCCCAGCTGGTGTCACACATCCCCCGTGCCCTGGGATTTGGGGTTATTCATCCACAGTGATCAGCTGTGGTTAACCCCAGCAGCTCTCCCTGGCCCTGCAGCTTTGCCCTGGGATTTTGGGGTCATTCATCCATCACTTGTGGTTAACCCCAGCTGCTCTCCCTGGCCCTGCAGCTTTCCCAGCCTCAGGATGTGCCCGTGGGGCTGAGCAGGACCGCACCAGGAGCACGGGGACAAGCTCCTGTGACCACCACGAGGGCAGCCAGCCCTGTCCCCCAGCAGGAGCTGCTCTCCAGGGCTGTCTCTATCATCTCCCAGCAGGTTTCTCCAGTTTTGATTAACTGGGAGTCTGCAGTGTGAGCTGTTCCCTTAATGAACTCATCTGTTACTCTGAGGACTTCGCACTCACTTTGCTACTGGCTAATATATTGCCATTAGTGCTCTGCTTTGCTCTGGAGTTTACAGCTTGTAATAATTATGTCTAATTTTGATTTTTTTTTTCCCCTTTAAATTACTACACGGGTTAAAAATAGACTCAGTAATTAACTTCTTCCAAAGAGGCAGATATCAAAGTTAAAAAGGAGGGGTGGGGAGAGGAAGGAGAAATAAAGGCGGCATGGAGCCGTGCAGGGCACGGCTGGCACCTCCTGCCAAAGCTTCCCTGTGGCATTTCTGCTTCCAGGATCGTGCAGGGCACTGCTGGCACCTCCTGCCAAAGCTTCCCTGCGGCATTTCTGCTTCCAGGATCGTCTGTGAAATGGGCCAGGCGCTTCCAGGGATCAGCTCCGGCCCAGTGCTCCTGTGCATCGGGGAGTGCCAGCCCGAGTTCACGGCCAAGTCGGCGCAGCACTACATGTTCGTGGTGAGTGTCCTGCTGGGCACAGCACGTGTGGCCCCCCTCTGGGAGCTGAGCCTGCCACACGGAGGGGCTTCAGCTCCACAACACACTTCTGGAATTGCTGGGTTTATTATGGGGCTTTCCCCCCGATGTTGAGCAATTTTTGGTGGCCCACTCATCAAGCACAGCTTGCAGGATCCAGAGCTCGCCCTGTGAATGAACCAGGGCTCCCACAGCTTTGTGGGGACAGTGAATTGTGGAATTCCCAGACTGGTTTGGGTTGGAAGGGATCCTCAAAGACCCTGTCCCACCCCTGCCATGGGCAGGGACACCTTCCACTAGCCCAGGCTGCTCCGAGCCCTCTGTCCAAGCTGTCCAAGGGATGTCCTGCACTGTCACAGGCAGCCGCAGCAGCTCCTGGCTGCAGCAGGAGCTATGAGCTGTCCTTTCCTTCCTGCAGACCCCAGCTGTGAGCTTCCTGAGCCCCAGCCGCGGCCCGGAGTCAGGAGGGACCATGGTGACCATCTCTGGCCACCACCTGGGGGCTGGCAGCCGCGTGTCCGTGCTCCTGGGGAACCAGACCTGCGAATTCCACGCGTAAGAGACCAGCACGGGCTCCTGCAGCACCTCCCGCTGCCCTCCCAGCACGGATCTGCTGGAGCTGAATGTGCAAAAATCCATCTGGGAGCCCCTAAGGCTCCCATTCCCTCTTTTATTGCATGAAACCATCTTCTCTTTTATTGTGATGGAGGCTTGCATGGCAAGGGAGGGATTCATCGGTGTCAGTGCAGTTCATTATTTCATTTTAATGCTGTTCCAATGGTAACTGCTCTGAAAATCACAGTGAAACACCACTGGGATGGAAATATGCTTATATTGGTCATCAGTACCTGCCCCCAGCCTGGCTGCCCGGAAGAAAATGGAACATTTATATGAAATATCTCCTTTCTCTTTTCACAGACCTGCATTGCTTTTAATGTAGCCACTGCTGCAGGTGCCTCGACCTCCTAAAAATGGTCTGGGATCCTCAGGGCAGAGCAAGGCGAGGGTCTGCTCACACCTCCTGCTGAGGAACTTGCACAGCCATCAATCTCTGCTGGGGTTTTGATGGCAAATTTGTTTTTTCCCCAGCAGTGTAAACACAGAGATGACATTTGCAGGGTTTAATGGGTTTTCCTGGGGCTTAGTTAAAAAAAGAGATGTGTGGCTTACCTCTGTGTGTATCAGTACACAGTCCTGCCCACCCTGCTGGCAGTGGGCACAGCCTGGGTGGCCACCAGGTATCCAAAGGGATTCTGCCTCCCAGATCCTCACTCAGGCTGCCCAGGAGGAGCTGAGGAAGTTTCTGGGACAGCAGAGATCCCTGGAGGTGAATTTCTCATCCAAAAGCCTCAGAGGTTCTTGGACGTGGGAGCTGTGGGCGTTCAGGTGTGGGAGCACATTGGGTTATCAGCAGGGCTTGCTCTGGATCCATCCCAGGATGGTGCTCAGGGCATTCCAGAACCTTCCAGTGCAGCTCAGCCCTCCAGGCGTTAAGCAGTGAAACCACCCCACCAATATTTCCTTCCACAGCCAAAACAAAGGTGCCAGATTGCTCCCTCAGATGGAGACAGGGACAGCAGAAGTGCAGGGTCAGCCCTGGAACGACATCCCTCAAATACCTGATCCTGTTCAGGCAACCTGCAGCTCCTGACCTGCAAAACCTGGGGGAGCTTTGGGTTCCCTGGCTGTGCTGAAGCAGCAGGACAGCGAGCAGTGCCCCAAACCTCACGTGTGGCCTCGCTGTGCACTTGCTTTGCCTCGCACTCTTTGGAGGCAGCGAACTCCAATTGTACTCCAGGGCGTGGGGGGAGCCTGACGAGATGAAGCGGCTCCTAATGAGATTCCCTCTAATTACAGCTTCCCCCATTCTCCCCTCTCTGGTCGGAGGAGTGGGTAGATTCACCATGACGACACAATAATAGCACAGAAAGCTAATTAGCTGATGACAGGGAGCCGGGAGCTGCTCTGCCAGCAGCCCTGCGCCGCTCCGAGCTCGTGCCAGCGCCAGGCAGGCACAGGCTGGGCAGCAGCAGGGCAGGAACCCGGCAGGCTGCACAGGACCACCCCGAGACTCGGCTGGAGAATCCCATCCTCACACAGGGAAGATTAAAATTAGCCTTTGTGGCTAAATTAAACCCAGGTGGATGCGACAAAATCAAGTGAGGATAGGGAAAGGAGCCGGGGCTGGGCAGGAAGGGGTGGATGTTATTGCAGCAGTGCTCAAGTGCAGCTGGTTTGAGGTTTGAGGGGGTTGTTTCTGTCCCCTCGGATGTGGGGGTGGAAGGGCCAAGGTGTGAGCTAGGAACAATGTGGTACCTGCTGTTCGTGCCCTCCTAAATGTCCTCAGTGCTCCTTAGGGAGGGCAGGGGGTGTGTAAGGACGCCCAGAAAGGAGCACACGTTGTCCCCCTGGCAGGGCCACGCTCAGAGCTCTGCTGGGAGCAGGGACACGCTGCACTTGAGCCTCAGCCACCCAGGCACCTGCACAGGCCTCTGAGGGTGGTGAGGGTGGTGAAGGTTGCCCATTCAGGAGTGCCAGGTTTTGATTTAAGTACCAGACTGGCCGTGAGGTGCTGCAGACCCGCCTGTCCTCTCCCCTGGGGGAACCCAAAACTAAAGGAGGCACAGAAAAAGCACTGACTTTCCAGCGAGCCACGGTAGGTTTGGGCAGGAAGGACAACCACAGGTGGCTGTGCAGGAGCACTGGCCTGCCAGGAATGTGCCTCCAGCACTTTTTGTAGGATCGGTGTCCAAGGAGCCGTGTGGTCCCTCCCAGCTCTGTTCTGGATGCTCAGATCTCATTCCCCCTCTCCATCCCTCCACCCACCGGTGCCTTTGTGCTCCGGCAGTGCCTCACTGCGCCGCTGCCTCCACCTTCTCCGGGGCTCTGGTGGCAGCAGATGGTATGCTGTGCCCAGCCAGGCAGGCTGAGCCGGGGTCACCCCGCTCTGATGGGCAGACAAAGGCGAGGCAGCGGCGCCCCTTCCCAGGCAGGGGCTGCACACAAGAGCCTGGTGTGTGCACCGGCGTGGGGAGGGGAGGAATTTGGCTTTTCACTGAGCTTCTGCATCCCCTTGAAAAGGCAGCCATCTGTTTTCACGGGCCCAGCAGACGGCAGCGGGTTCAGGGGGATGCGGGAGCTGCAGCTTGGCACAGAGAAGGATTTCAGGGAGCCTGAGCTGCTCTCACGCTGGGCAGAGCTCGGGGCAGAGCTCCCCACCCTGCCCTCCATGCCAAACCCCCTGCCCATCTCAGCAGCTTCCCAGGTGCCAGTCTGGGCTGGCTGTAGGCTCAGCCCTTTAGGAGCTGCCCCAGGACAGGACAAAAGCTGTTTCTGCCCCTGCACCCCCACCCCATTAACACTGCCCGTTCCCCTCCTGTGCAGGCGATCCATGAATGAGATCGTGTGTGTGTCAGCGCCCTCAGCCCACGGCCTGGGGGCTGTTCAAGTCTCTGTCAGCGTGGACAGGGCTCAGCTGGAGAGAACTTTGCTGTTTGAGTACATCGATGACCCCAAGGTGCAGCACATCGAGCCCGAGTGGAGCATCGCCAGGTAACAGCTCTGACAGCGCCTCCTCGGCTCTGCCCTGCTTGGGGGCTCCTCAGCACACACCCAGGCCAAAAAAGTGGCTTTTTGGGAATGCACATCCCACCCAGCATCCTGAACCGGTCAGGGCTGGGTGTTTGTGGGGTTTGCATTCAGCACAGCTCAGGCTGGGGTTACCAGGGAGGCTGTGCTCAGCCCGGCAGCGACAGCAAACCCTGCACCAAGAGTTTGGGGGCTCGGCCAAAGCCCAGCTCACCCCCTCTGCTGCAGGAGGGCACAGCAGCTCGTTAAAGTCTCCTTCTTGTGGTTCTGGAGCACAACAAACCCAGCAGCCAGCAAGGAAGGGAGAAGCTGGTGATAATCAAAAGGCAGTGTGGGGAACGGGGCGGCTGCTGCTGGGAGCCCGGGGCTGTGCTCACCCTCTCAAGCCTGGCCCTGCTGGCATCTTGTCTCTGGGGCCCAGGCTCTGGGCACAGCCCAGCCCTGACCAGGCCTGTCCTGCCTCCCACAGCGGACACACGCCCCTGACTGTCACGGGCTCCAACCTGGACGTGATCCAGGAGCCCCGCATCCGCGTCAAGTACAACGGGAAGGAGTTCGTCAACGTGAGTAGGGCTGGGAGCATCACCCTGCGCCCCTGGGTGGGGGTGCTGCTGCCAGGGCTGCCTGTCTGGTGAGGTTTGCCGTGGCAAAAGCTGCTCCCAAAAACTGGGGGCACTGGGAGGAGGGAAGTTGACACGCAAAAATGTGAAATTGCCTCCTTCCCCTGTCTGTGTTCTCTCAGCCCCTGAGTGAGAAGCTGAGGTGAACCCCCAGCTCAATGGGGACTAAGAGAGGGTCCTGTGTGTGCTGCAAGTAAGAATTGTACTCCCAGGACTTCAGGAATTATTCTGGCCAAGTAAAACTGGAATATATTGTTTCTATGCAGTGATCTTCGTGACTGAGTCTGTATTCTCTTGGAAAGGGCAAATCACTGAGCGGTCTTTTCCTATTCCTTTTCTCCCCCTCAAGACCTTTTTCATCTGAGCTCTTTTTAAAAAGACATCTAATTTTGTTGCTAGCACTTGCAGTTATAGCGCTACAAAAATAATTCTGAAGACACAAAATTGAGTGAAATTAAATCTTTCAGTTATGGAGGGAGGCCAAATGGTTGGGCTCTTGCTGCTTTACAAGGCAAGAGCCCCATAAATCAGTGATTTCCCTGCTTTGAGGGCTGGAGGAGCTGTGGGTGTCCAAGCCCAGCAGGAGATGACCTTCATGTTCCCTCCTGCCCACCAGTGTCACATTCCCTGGCTGGCATTTGGGAATGGCCTCTAATCACCCATTTGCAGCAGGGAACAGGTATTCCCTAGGGGTCTGCTTCAGAGCTAGAGAGGAGGAAAGTGGAAAGAAATGGGAAAAAAAACCAAAGAAAAATAAGTAAGAGCTGCTGTGTGAGCTTTTAGCTCCACTGAAACACGGCTCATTTTGGGCTCACCCTCCATCTCCACCCCAGTGCCTTCACGCTGAGTGGAGGAGAAGCAAATTACCCCAAATCACGGCTGTAATGCCTCACGGAATCTGTAATGTTGGAAAAGACCTCCGAGACCATCAAGCCTGGATTAAACATTCCCAGCTAAGCATGAACCCACTGGGCTTCCCAGCCACCAGAGCCTGGCGGTGCAGCCCGGGACAGAGCTGTGTCTCTGAAATCCCCTTCCCTCGGCTCCAGGTGTGCAGGGTGGTGAACACCATGGCCATGGGCAGAGCTCTAACTAGGGCAGAGCATTCCCTGCCATGTCTCCGAAATCCCTTCCCTCTCCACTCCAGGTGTGCAGGGTGGTGAACGCCACGGCCCTGGGCAGAGCTCTGGGCAGAGTGTTCCCTGCCATATCTCTGAAATCCCCTTCCCTCAGCTCTCCAGGTGTGCACAGTGGTGAACACCATGGCCATGGGCAGAGCTGTAACCAGGGCAGAGCATTCCCTGCCGTGTCTCTGAAATCCCTTCCCTCTCCACTCCAGGTGTGCAGGGTGGTGAATGCAGAGTGTTCCCTGCCGTGTCTCTGAAATCCCTTCCCTCTCCACTCCAGGTGTGCAGGGTGGTGAACGCCACGGCCCTGGCCTGCCTGGCGCCGCCGCTGAGCGCCGAGTACCGCCCGGGGCTGGACGCCGTGGAGCGCCCGGACGAGCTCGGCTTCATCTTCAACAACGTCCAGTCCCTGCTGGTCTACAACGACACCAAGTTCATCTACTACCCCAACCCCACCTTCGAAATGCTGAGCTCCAGCGGGGTGCTGGAGCAGAAGCCGGGCTCGCCCATCATCCTGAAGGTAAGGAGAGCCTCGCTCAGCCCGTGGGGAGCTCATGGCAGCCCCAGGGAGGGAAGGAGGGAGGGGGTTCTCCCTGCTGCGGAGGATGGGCTGCCCCAAACAGAGACCCGATGTGCTGCATGTGTGTCGGTGTTGTGTCCCCGTGTTCCCCAGGGCAGGAACCTGTGCCCACCCGCCCCGGGAGGAGCCAAGCTCAACTACACGGTGCTGATCGGGGAGACGCCCTGCGCCGTCACCGTGTCCGAGACGCAGCTGCTGTGCGAGCCCCCCACCCTCACCGGGCAGCACAGAGTGACGGTGAGGGGCCACGTGTCCCGCCAGCATCCCCTTCCCCTCTCCTGCCCACCCGTCCTCCTCCTCCTCCAGCCCCCCGACTCGCCTGGATACACAATCCCCAGCAGGATTTTCAATTTTATGGGCGTCTGATTGGAAGTTTAAAATACTGGTGTGGATTAGCATGGAGAGACTTTGTCCTTCCCTCAGAGTCACTCCCTTCTAGAAGGAACCCTCGGAGCCTTCTAGAAGGAACAAAATCTTTCTGGCAGTGCCTTTGGCACTGGGTGCCATCCTTCCTCTGCATGAAGTTGAGACCATTCCCAGTGTTCTCTCCTGGAGGGGTTTAATCAGCCCACGGAGACAGACCTGAGCTGCCAAGTGGATGGAAAGGTTTTGCCTTTTCCCGAAGCAGGAGCCAGGAACATCTGAAGGCTGGAGTGGTTGGCTCAACAGCCTCATCCAGGACAGCACTCAGTGCCTCCCTCTGCTCGGGGTTTGGGCATTGCTGCTTCCTCTGCTCCTCTTGCAGACCAAGCCCCAGCTGCCGAATTGCCTGAGCAGAGCCCAGATGAGATTGTAATTGTGATTTATTTCCCTTGAAGTTCAGCATCCAAAACATATTCAGATGATCACAGCGTGACTCCCAGCAGCGCAAGCGGGCTGAGAGCCGCTCACATCTGTGGCCAGGGCACATCCAAGGAAAGCCTGTCCTGGTGTAAACTCCAGCCTGTTTGCTGCACAGCTCTCACGTGGGGCTTCCTGCTCCCTTCTCTGCTCTGCCCTTGCAGTCACTCTGCTTTCTTGTCAGTGGAATGATCAGGGGCTTGTTAACGTCCGTGGCTTACCAAAAGGAGTTGAAAGCTTATAAAATGAAAGTCAAATGGAGCCATCAGATAATAAGAACAAAGCCCAGATAGTGAAGGGCTGGCACATTTATCATCCCTTGAAGCCTCCCTGTGCTCGCGCAAGCAGCCCCCTCGTGTTTGGAGGCAGTTTGGGGTTTCTGTTCCTGAGCAGAGGTGGCTCAGAGCTTCCCCAGGACCTGCAGGGCCCCGTGGTGGGGTGGTGGCACGGGGACACGCCCCGAGGTGCTGCTCACCCGTGCTGTGCCCTGCAGGTGCGTGTCGGGGGGGTCACCTTCTCCCCCGGCTCCGTGAGCATCGTCTCCGACAGCCTCCTGACCCTGCCCGCCATCGTCAGCATCGCGGCCGGCGGCTCCCTGCTCCTCATCATCGTCATCATCGTCCTCATCGCCTACAAGCGCAAGTCCCGTGAGAACGACCTCACCCTCAAGAGGCTGCAGATGCAGATGGACAACCTGGAGTCCCGCGTGGCCCTGGAGTGCAAGGAGGGTCAGTGCTGCCGGGGCCGGGCGTCCCCGGGGGCTGCAGCGCCATGAGCGGGGTCCCAGTTCTGCCAGTGCCCCAGGGTGTGCAGCTGGGAGCTGGGTGGGAGCTCCGTGGGGTTTGGGGGACCTCCTTGGGGTTTGTGGGAACTACTTGGGGTTTGTGAGAGCTCCTTGGGGTTTGGGGGAGCTCCTTGAGGTTTGGGGGAACTCCTTGGGGTTTGGGGGAACTCCTTGGGGTTTGTGGGACCTTCTTGGGGTTTGGGGGAGCTCCTTGGGGTTTGGGGGAGCTCCTTGGGGTTTGTGGGACCTTCTTGGGGTTTGGGGGAGCTCCTTGGGGTTTGGGGGAGCTCCTTGGGGAGCTCCTTGGAGTCCATGGGTGCTCCTTGGGGTTTGTGGGTGCTCCTTCGGGTTTCTGGGTTTCCCATGGAGTTTGTGGATGCTCCTTGGGGTTTTGGGGAGTTCCTTGGGGTCTGTGGGAGCTCTTTGGGGTTTCTGGGTGCTCCTTGGAGGCTGTGGGTGCCCCTTGGGGTCTGTGGGTTTCCCATGGGGTTTGTGAGAGCTCCTTGGGGTTTGTGGGAGCTCCTTGGGGTTTCTGGGTGCTCCTTGGGGAGCTCCTTGGTGTTTGTGGGTT
The DNA here is from genome assembly GCF_050655825.1 of Lonchura striata. NCBI lineage: Eukaryota > Metazoa > Chordata > Aves > Passeriformes > Estrildidae > Lonchura > Lonchura striata. The sequence goes on from NC_140728.1 coordinate 1,868,363, forward strand.
TCCCATGGGGTTTGTGGGTTTCTCATGGGGTTCCCACCCCTGCCCCACCGCGGGAGGGTGGCAGCCAGCAGCACATGAGCAGCAGACGCGGCTCTGATGTGCAGAGAAGGATTAGAGCTTGATCCTGCTCAGGCACCATGCCTAAATTTTGGGTGTTACTTGGAGCATCCAGAGCTGCTGCTTGATGGTTTCCACATGGACAAGTCCTGTCTCTTGCAAGGAGGCAGCCGAGCCCTCCTCACCCCGCAGGTGAAGGTGGATTTTTGGGGGGTGCTGCTGTTGTTCCCTGCTCCTCCCACCTGCGAAGGGGCATAATCAAAGTAAAATAAATAACTGCACATTTCATAGCGGAGAGAGAGCATTGCACTGGATTTGTTCAGCTGAATTCAAGGGCAGCCTTGAAAGCACAGGCTCACAAAAATTGAGATGTATTTAGGAGAAACCACAGATTCAGCTTGGCACAGCCCAGCTGGGAACAGAGGCTTCCCTGAGCCAGCGTGTCACACTTTGGAGAGGGAACACGAGGAGACACATCCAGCTGTACAACACGGTGTTGGGAGAGGAAGAATAAATCCCTTCCTGACCCCTGCAGCAGCTCAGATTTGATCTGCATCAGATTTGATTATCTTGGCAACTGTTGATAGAGGAGGAAAACAAGAAGGAAAATAGGGAGGTGCCAAGTTATGAAAACAGATCTCTGTCTCTCTGTGCTTTAGGTGTGTGTGCACAGGTGTGAAGCGCATACAAATGAACCACAGCTTTGTTCTCAGTGTCTGTGGGAGCAGAGCCTGCTCTCCCACCCTGGGCTGCTGACACGGGGTCCCCGGGGGTGTCAGAGCTCCGGGGGTGTCTGAGCTCCAGGGAATCCTTTCCCGAGCTGCCCCTCCAGCCGTGCCCCGGGCAGAGCAGGCAGCCAGCCCAGCCCAGAGCTGAGGAGCTGAGCTGTCCTTGTCCCGTTCTCTCCCCCTGAACAGCTTTTGCAGAGCTGCAGACGGACATCAACGAGCTGACCAGCGACCTGGACCGCTCCGGGATCCCCTACCTGGACTACCGCACCTACGCCATGCGGGTGCTCTTCCCGGGCATCGAGGACCACCCCGTGCTGCGGGAGCTGGAGGTAAACTCGGCTCTGCTGCTGCTCTCCAGCTCCCCCGAGCCCTGCAGCACCTTCAGGGCTCCACACCAAACGTTTTCGGGTGCCCTGGGGTCAGCAGGCTGAGCCCCGGGTTCATTTTAACTCCCAGCCTGGAGCTTCATCTCCCCCCACATCGCCGGATTCCTTTCGGCTTCTCCTCCCTGGTGTTGGTTTATTTTTATTTTATGAGGTTTTATATCGCTCTAGGGCAGTGGCAGAGCAGGGCAGAGCAGTTGTGGTATGCTTTAAAGTCCTCCAAAGTCACCTGGTGGGGCAGGGGATGGATGAGTGCCCGGAGCATCCTGCCCGGAGCATCCTGCCCGGAGATCCTCTGCTGTTCCCTCGCGTGTCCACAGGAGGGCAAGGAGAATGCCCAGGCATTCCAGCCTCTCCAGCGCTTCCATCTCCCTGGTTTTCCCACCAGGATGTGCAAAAACATATAAAAAACTTCCACTGGGAGTAGGGAGGAATTGGGATGCACAGGGGTCCATCAGTGCACCTGGGAGGGGGCCAAAAGAAGGATGGGGCTTTGTGAACATCACCTCACACCTGGGCTGGGGCTGCTGGCCTTCCTTGGGGTGGGGCTGTGATGCCACCCTGGGATGGAGCTGCCATCCTCCGTGTGGGATCTCCAGAGGCTCGGCTCAGCTTTTCAGGGTCTGGGATTGCCCCAGAAAATCCTGAAATCCGGTTTCCTCCACACAGAGCAGGGTGGGTGTAGGAGGGAGGAGTCCTGGTTGCTCTAGGGCTGGATTCCTTTTGCAGGCAGGCACTCCCACATTAAAGCATCCAAATTTGGGTGAAAATTTGGGTTCCTTTCCTCGGCCACCAGCACCCAGCAGTCGCTGTGAGTTGCTAAACCAGGAGCAGCCTCTCCCAGTCCATTCCTGCTCTGAGTTTTCCAGCTCCATGCATTAGGTTTGCTGTTGGACTTGCCAAAGAAGCTGACACTCCAGCAAACAAATATGAATGCTTTTTTTCTTTTTCTACTCATGAAAAACAGAATTGCAGAAGTGATAAATGTGTTGCCAATTACACAGTTGCTTAATTATGTAACGTTAGTAAAACCAATACATAACTCTCCAAGATGTTTGGTAAAGAGTTTCTTCGTGCCGTTCATCATTTTCACTCGTAATGAATTACTTGAATCCACAACTGGCTGAAAGCCTCAATTAATTTTTTACACTTGGCCCATAATAAAGCAATAGTCTAAATTAGTATTTAATTTACTTACAAGAGTGTCACTTTTTGTGCAGAACAAGCAGAAGTGGGTGTCATTTCTGGGGCCGTTGGGCTCCACGCTGCTGCTTTCTGGTGTGCAGCTCCCAGCCAGGGTTCAGAGCAGCTGTGGAGGGGGAGGTTTGCTCAAGATGGACCAAAAACCACATCCAGGGATGCTGAGAGCCTGAGGGATGAGTGCAACCTTCCTGTGCACATTTCTGATGCCCCCAGCGTGAGAAGGGCATGGAACAAGTCCAGAGGAGGCCAGGAATTGCTCAGGAGGCTGGAACCAGCTGGGAGAGTTGGAAATGTTCAGTCTGGAGAAGAGAAAACTGTGTGGAGACCTCCCAGCACCTCCCAGGGTCTGAAGGGGTGACAAGAGAGCTGGAGCTGGGACTGTTCATCAGGAACTGCAGGGACAGGACAAGGGAGAATGGATTCAGACTGGCAGAGGGCAGGGCTGGACGGGATCTTGGGAAGAAATTACACCCAGTGAGGGTGGGCAGGCCCTGGCACGGGGTGCTCAGAGAAGCTGTGGTGCTCCTGGATCCCTGGAAGTGTCTGAGGCCAGGTTGGAGCACCCTGGGATAGCAGAAGGTGTCTCTGCCATGGCAGGGGGTGGGATGAGTAGATTTTTAGTGTCCCTTCCCCCCAAACCGTTCCCTGCTCCTGTGATTCCCCCGGTGCTGGCAGCGCTGCCCCGCTGTCCCTTGTCCCCCCGTACCCAGCTGACGGCCACCATCTCCTCCTGCAGGTGCAAGGGAACGGGCAGCAGAGCGTGGAGAAGGCCCTGAAGCTCTTTGCCCAGCTGCTCAACAACAAGGTGTTCCTGCTGACCTTCATCCGCACGCTGGAGCTGCAGCGCAGCTTCTCCATGCGCGACCGCGGCAACGTGGCCTCGCTGATCATGACGGGGCTGCAGGGCAAGCTGGAGTACGCCACCGACGTCCTCAAGCAGCTGCTCTCCGACCTCATCGAGAAGAACCTGGAGAACAAGAACCACCCCAAGCTGCTCCTGCGCAGGTGAGGCCGGGCACGGGCAGGGGACGGGTCCTGTGGGCGGCGTGGCCACGCTGGTGGGATTTTCAGGAGGAGTTCCTTCCTGGAAAGGGCTGCCCAGGGAGGTGGTGCAGTCTCTGGAGGGTCTGCTCGTGTTGATAAGGTGAGTATCAGATTCAGTCCAAGAGAGAAACGGGAGTTTCTAGCCAGGCAGAAGCCTGGGAAAGGGTTAGGAAATAATGTAAATAATTCTTTATCTCTCTTGTTGTTCACATTGTTTATAGTTAAGTTCTATCACTGTGCGTCAAGCACTTTGCACCAATGGTGTGAAGTGTTTTCACTCCAGGACCAATAGAGTTGGTCCTCATGAAGCTCTGTATAAAAGAGCAGTATTTTGAATAAATCAGTTTTACTCTCAGCAGCCTTCTAATCAAAGTCTCTTCATTCCCATCCTGCCTTGACAGCGACAGATAAGGTGGGGATAGGACACAGGTTGGACTTGATGATCTCAGAGGTCTTTTCCGACCTACCTAATTCCAGGATTCTGTGGTCTGAGGGCTCTACAGGGGGTTGGAAGAGAATTGCTGCTCTCCATGGAGGATTCCCATCCATTTCCTTGCCTGACTCCGGGATGTGGGAGTTCACAGATGGCTGGACAGGGTCTCAAACCAGATCCTCTGGCTCTGCCTGGCTGGAGAGCAGCGTTCGTGTGCCACAGCGGGCCAGGAGCTCAGGATGGATTGAGCAACTCACCCAAGGCAGAGCTGGGAAGTGCCAGCAAGAAAATAGGGGAAAAATGCATTAATGTGGAGCATAACAGTGGGCACAAGGAAAAGGCTCCCCCTGTTCTCCACGTCCTTGGCCTTGGCCAGTGCTGCCCCTCGGCTGTGCCGGGGCTCTGCTGGCATCGCACTGGAGAGAGAGGAGGATTTCACAGCTCCAGGAAAATTTCAGGGGTCCCTGCAGCCACAATGAATATACTTGACAGGAAATTGCTTTAAATCTGGCTGTGTTTGCGGAGGCAATAACTCATCTTGGCAAAGGAAGCCGCCTTAATTTCCCCCGTGGTTTGACGAGTCACTGGGAAGGCGTCTTCTGCCTCAGCCATCAATAATGACTTTTCCTGGCGCTCCAAAAAACACAGGGATGGTGATAAGGGCTGTGCCCCTCCTCCCTGCACAGCCAGCGAGGAGTCAGGGCCATGGGCTGTCTGTCCTTTGGGCTGTCTGTCCTTCGGCCTGTCTGTCCTTCGGGCTGTCTGTCCTGCACCAGGATTTACCCATTCCACAGGAAGCCTGGATCTTCCCAGGGATGCTACCACCAATCTGGGCAATTTGGACCAGTGTTTCAGCAACCTTATAAAAATTCCTGCTTTATATCTAGTGTGGATCTACTCCCTTTTAGTTTAAAAGCTTTATTCCTTGTCCTCACACTGCAGGTCCTATTAAACCTCAGGCTGGAGCCCCATCCCACCCCTGTGCCCGGCTGTTCCAGCCCAGCCTGGAGCTCCTTGCTGTGGCTTAATAAGGAGTGATCAGCCATGAAGTGAAACAGTATTTTTAAAAATGTTTTGGGCTCTCTGGTGGCAGCAGTTGATAACTGACACTCAGTTCTTTCCCTCTTTCTTTCTTCCTCGCTTTCCCCTCTCTCTTTCTTCCACGACTGCCCCTCGCGGGAGACAGCAAGAAAGTTGATGTTAAATCAAACAGCTGCTCTGGTTGCTGGCAGCAGCAGTTTGGAGACCTACATGGAGCAGGAAGAATTAATAAAATACATATTTATCTTTTAGATTCTCCCAGCTCGTTTTGTTTAGGTTTGTTTTCTTGCCAGAGCAGCCAAAGCTGGGCGCTGGCATCAGGCTCCTTTGGAAAATCATCTCTGGATCCTTCTGTGGTCAGCACAGGAAGGGTTTGCTCCAAGTCTAGGGATTCTCTTCTGCTCTGGTGATCTCCAGGAGATTATTCTTTATTTTTGGAGCAGATCTTTAACAGTATCCAGAGGCCAGCGATGGCACAGAGCGGTGCTGGTAGGGGCAGCTCAAAACCTGGCAGTAGATTTGGGGGCTCAGCAGATTTGGGGGCTCAGCAGATTTGGGGACCCAGCAGAGCCCTCTGTGTGCAGGAGACAGGCCAGGCCCTGGGCTGTGAGGCAGAATTTCCCATTTCCAAGGCAGAGGAGGGCAGGGATGCTCCATGCAGCAGTTCCCAGCACCAGGAAGGGAAAGAGCTGCCCCTCTGAACCAGGGGAACCCAGCATTGACTCCATTGCTGGCTGTCCCCAGGACTGAGGCACTGCAAATATCTCATGGTCATCCCACCCCATCCCATCCCATCCCATCCCACCCCATCCCATTCTCCCCTCCAAAACGCCCCAGCTTCTCTGTCACTCCAATTTCAGTGCTTTTTGCAGAGCTGGTGTCAGGCCCTGAGCAGCCCACAGGGACAGGGCACAGCAGCTTCCCAGGGAGGGCTAATTGGGAGACTTGCTGGTCCTTCATTTAATATTCTATTAACATAGTTTATTAAATTAATATTCCCCCTGAAGTCCTGAATGTATTATTTCCTGAGTTTTTCACCTCTTCTGTGGCTTGTGTCACTGCCTCTCCCATTTTCTAGGGCTGTTTGGAAGGGCACTGCTGCTTCTTCTCTTTAATTGGGTGCCTGAAATATTTCAAGCCGGAGAACGATGTGTGTGTCAATTTGTAGGGTGAATTTTTAGGCAGTTAATCAATTCAGCCTTAAATTCTTTGGGGATCTGCAGACATTTTCACAAATTCCTGACAGATGTTGCCATCCTAGGAGATGATGGATGATGCTACCCCAGATCTGTTGGCTGGCTGGGGTCAGTTTTTTTTGTTGAAATCTCTGGTTCCTGTTTATTCTTGATCTGCTTGTCTTTGGAACCAAGCCCTGTGCTTCTTCGGTGTGTAATTCCAAGCACTTGGAATGCTGTGGGGTTTCAGAGCAAGAGGCAGCACCTCATTTAAGGGGAAAACTCGGAAAAATGGGGCAGGGGCAAGATGTGACCCTCTCCAGGTCAGGGAGGAGGTCAGGTTCATGGCAGGGCAGAGGCGTCAGTCCCCAGAGGAAAGGAGGCCGGGAATTCCATTCATCCCTCTGCTTGCTGGGAATTGGACCTGATCCTGGTGTCCAGGAGGGGAAGGGTGGTGCTGCTGGGCCAGGCAAAGCCACGGTCACAGCTGGACAGGGATGTGGTCACAGCTGGCCAGGGACATGGTCACAGCTGGACAGGGACGTGGTCACAGCTGGACAGGGACATGGTCACATCTGGCTAGGGATGTGGTCACAGGTGGCCAGGGTTGTGGTCACAGCTGGCCAGGGTTGTGGTCACAGGTGGACAGAGTCGTGGTCAGAGCTGGGCATGGTCGTGGTCAGAGGTGCCAGGCTGCGGCAGAGCAGCTGTCCCCTGCACGGGGCTGGGGCTCCGGTATCAGACACCCCCACCGGAGCCGTGCCGTGCCAGGAAAAGCGGCTGTGGAGCTTTAAGGGAAAGCTCCGGGTCCTGCAGAGGCAGCGCTCAAAGCTGCCATTAGGAGCCATTGTATTTAAATTAGAGATAATCTCGGGCACAAAGCGGGGAGAGGACACGGGGTGGGACTGGGGAGAAAGCTGCAATTTCCCTGCCATTGTCACTCGGCTGTCCCTGATTGCCAGGAGCGCTGAAAATCCCAGTGATTTACTGAGCCAGGCTGTAATTTGCACCACGTGCGGGGAGCCGAGTGTCACCGGGCTGGCTGTCACCAGGCTGGATGTCACCGGGCTGGCTGTCACCAGGCTGGATGTCACCAGGCTGGATGTCACCGGGCTGGATGTCACCGGGCTGGATGTCACCATCCCATCGGGCTGGAACGGGCTGGCTGCGGTGCAGGGACGGGACAGGGATGGGACGGGGACCAGGACAGGGAACAGGACAGCCACAGGGACAGGGACAGGGACAGGGCAGGAATAGAACAGGGACAGGGACAGGGACAGGGACAGGGACAGGGACAGGGACAGGGACAGGGAGAGGGACAGGGACAGGGACAGGGACAGGACAGGGACAGGGACAGGGACAGGGACAGGGACAGGGACAGGACAAGAATAGAACAGGGACAGGGACAGGGACAGGGACAGGGACAGGGACAGGGACAGGGACAGGGCAGGAATAGAACAGGGACAGGGACAGGGACAGGGACAGGGACAGGGACAGGGACAGCCACAGGGACAGGGACAGGGACAGGGACAGCCACAGGGACAGCGCTGGCCCCGCGCTGCTGCCCAGGGCGCTGTGCCAGCTGTGGGGGCTCCGTGTGTGATGTGTGCCCTCCTGCCTCCCCCAGGACCGAGTCAGTGGCCGAGAAGATGCTGACCAACTGGTTTGCCTTCCTGCTCCACAGGTTCCTCAAGGTAAGGAGAGGTGGAGTGGGACCCCAGCTCTGCTGTCTCACCCTCCAGCCACCCCCGGGCTGCAACTCTTCTGTCAGGCTCCGAAAGATGGAGTAGCAGGGAAGGAGAGGTGGAAATTTGCTCTGGGGCTGCTGCTCCAGGCTCACAGCTTTCCCCAGCCTCGGGTCTCCCACAGTAATTCCCACTAAAGGAGGTTCTGTTACACCTCTGTGGTACTTGAGGGAAATTCTCACTTCTTCGTGCCTCAGCTTCGATAGTTTTTAGCTTTATTTGTGGCTTTGGAAGCCCCACCGAGTTTGCTCCAGGGGAGTGAATGGTGAGATCGAGATCCCAAATTTCATTTTTTTACAGCCATATAGGTTCAGCAGGGATTTCCCCTGCCAAAGACAGCACAGCCACGGAGAAGGGGAGCTCGGGGCTCTGGCTGAGCTCCCCAGGAGCTGCTGGGGGCTGCAGATGTGCTCAGGACCGAGGCAGTGGGGCTGAGCTGCGCTGGGGCAGCCCTGTGCCAACGGGGCTGGCACTGGAGGAGAGGCAGCTCCACCCTGAGCGGCTCCGTGTCCTCCTGTGCTGCAGGAATGTGCTGGGGAGCCCCTGTTCATGCTCTACTGTGCCATCAAGCAGCAGATGGAGAAGGGCCCCATCGATGCCATCACGGGAGAGGCGCGGTACTCGCTGAGCGAGGACAAGCTCATCCGGCAGCAGATCGAGTACAAGACGCTGGTGAGTGACAAATCTGCTGTCCCCAGCCAGCCGGGCTGGCCTGGGAGCAGGACTGAGGGCGCTGCCTGAGGTGTGAGCATTGCTGGGCAGTAAGGACCCGTGTCCCAGGCAGGTGTGCCCCAGTTTGCAGGTGTGAGGGGAATGTTTTATCTGCCTGTGCTCTGGGCACTGCCCTGCAGCCAGTGGAGCTGGGCATCCAGGGCTCCTCCCAGCAATAATTATGTAAATATTACAGGTGCAATAGCAGTGATGCATTCAGGGTTGCACTGGGGTGTTTTAAGCTGTGACACGGGGTTGCAGCTCTCCTTTAGAGCGTGGGTGGCTCTTCTCTTGCAGATCCTCAACTGTGTGAACCCAGACAACGAGAACAGCCCGGAGATCCCCGTGAAGGTGCTGAACTGCGACACCATCACCCAAGTCAAGGAGAAGATCCTGGATGCCGTGTACAAAAACGTCCCCTACTCCCAGAGGCCGAGAGCTGTTGACATGGATTTGGGTAGGAGCTGCCCTGCCCGGTGGGTGGGAGGGGGTGATCAGAGGGGCTGGGGCCGTTCCTGGTGGGGTCTGCAGAGCTTGGCCCCCTCTGAGCGTGGCTTTTTCCTGTCCCCAGAGTGGCGGCAGGGCCGGATCGCCCGCGTGGTGCTGCAGGATGAGGACATCACCACCAAGATCGAGGGGGACTGGAAGCGCCTCAACACCCTGGTGCACTACCAGGTGAGGGAGCAGCCCCGCTGAGAGCTCCCAGCAGGGAAAAGAGCAGCAGGAACCTCATTCCCAGGTGCCTGCTCTGCCCAGGCAGACAGGCAGGTCACGTTTGGGTGATAAACCAGAAGGCTTCCATGTGCTGTAGCATTAGGGGGGAAAGCAACCTTGACACGGAGCTCAAAGGAGGCAGCAGGGGTGAAAATCGGGTAAATTAAACCTGCCGGCCATGGGAGAGAGGCAGAGGGAGCAGTGCAAGGGCTGAGCTGACACTGCTGGGGATGAGGGGCCTGGGGAGGGCAACATGGGGGGCTCAGGACTTTGTCTGGGCTCTGGGACAGCCTGGAGGGAAGCAGGGGAGGCACAGTCACAGGAAAGTGGAGCCAGGTGGTGAAATGCTCAGACAGGGTGGCTGAGAAGGCCTAAGAAATCCTTGTCATCTTCGGGATAGGGCAGAGGTTGTTGGACAGGGCTCCTCACGGTGTGAAAGGTGGGAAGAGAGGGAGCTGAGGAAGGTTGGGTTAGAGGCAATCAAAGGAAAAGATGGGAGGAGAGGCAAGGAGGGGGCTGAGGAAGGTTTGGCTGCAGGGAGTCAAAGCTTTCCCTCCCAGCCTGTCTGCAACACGGGATAAGTGCATTAATTGGGACTGTAACCCACTCCTGTCCATCACCACCTCCCCAGAAGTGTTTAGTATTTAATCTGGCATCTCTCCCTGTTTATCCAGCATCTCCAGTCCATCAGCCTGACTCACGCTGGGGGACTTGAACGGGAGCCAGTATTGACAGGAGCCCTGCAACCAGGGAGCCAGGCAGGAGAGTGCCATCAATATGCACAGTGCATGTTAAAAAGCACCTCCAGGGTCAACTTTTCTGAGCAGCCCGCAGGATTTAAACACAGATTTCCGTAAAATGTCAGAGGAGTTGCGCAGATTAATTCCATTGTTCCTAAAAATCTGTTTTACCTGACAGTTGCAAGGGATTAACCAACATGCAGGGAAGCAGCGAGACTTTATTATGCCTTGATCTTTAAAAGTCATCGTGAGGAAGTCACAAGTGAAAGCTGTGCTTGTCTGATGTGTGCTGGGTGCTGGGGGAGGGAGCACTTTTGTTCCAGTGCCTGTGGGAAAGCCTGAGCCAAAAGCTTCCCCTCAAAATAAACAAAATCCTCGCAGCACTCGAGATGCTGCAGCTCTTGCTGCCATTGGAATGTCAGGTTTGCTCTGGAAGAAAGGAGAAGTTGGCAGGCAAACATCCAGCCAGGTAGGGACACGAGGCTCTGCTCAGCCCAGCGGAGCTGTCTCCATCACTAAAGAGAAGCCAAATTCTCTTCACTGCAGCAGAAATGCTGTCAAGGTGAGGCTTTTGCCAAAAAATAACAGCAATACATATATATAAACTAATAGCAATACATACATACATACATACATACATACATACATACATATATATATATATTGCTGTTCTTTTAGTTTATATATATATAAACTAAATATCTTATATATATAAACTAAATATTATATATATATAAACTAGATATTTATATATATAAACTAAATATATATATTTATATATATATGTATTGCTGTTAGTTTATATACATATATATATGTATGCATTGCTGTTAGTTAGTTTGGGTTTTTTTAATTCTCACCGATTTGGGTTTTTTTTCTGTTGGAGTAGAAGTTTTCATTAGGTATCCAAAACCAGATGTTCCAGGATTACGCAGTGAAACTCATACTGGGTAAAGGCCTGGCTGCAGGAGGGTATAAAACCACTGGAGTTCCACGTGCTCTCACCGCTGAACAGCAGGGTGACACGTGAACTGGTGTGGCTCAAACCATTCACAGAAACGTGGATTTCCAGAGGAGCAGGAAAGGTGATTTCTAGATTTTTGGGAAAGAAATGCAAGCTGCTGTGCAAAGCTGTGCCCGCCCTTTGCTCGGAGCTGTTTTCTCTTTATTCTGCCCTGGAGGCAGGGAGATCCCTGGGCTTGTGCTGGGGATGCTCAGCCCGGCTCCATCCCGCAGCTCCAGGTGTGTCCCTGGGACAGGTGCTGCACCTGGCAGGCTGCAGGGCCCTCCTGCTGCTCATTCCCTGATCCCTGGGATCCATTCCTGCAGCTCCAGGGCTCCAAACCACCCTCCTCCTCCTCCTCCTCCTCCTCCTCGCTGTGCCCCACACCTGGATGCTGGATTTTGCTGCTTTTGTTTTCTGCATTAGAATCACAAAGATACAATAACTGATCGAATGCATTTTTCATGGGAAGCCTTCACATACAAAACCCAAATTGGAATTAAAGAGAAATGTTCACCTTCCTAATAGTTTTGAACCACTTTATGAAATTATAGAGAGCACTGTGCGCCTCCTGCTTATTTCTTCATTTATAAAAATAGATGTGTAGCTTAAATAAGTGTAATTCTTTGTTAAATTCTCCGGAGCTGTTATACGTGGCAGGGAATTGTATTACATTTGTGTCGTATCCTTTTGGTTTCATGGCTATTAAACTCCATGGGAGAGTCTTACCCCGTGTGGTTTCACTCAGGAAAAATGAAACACTGAATTTAATATCGAATGATTTACAGTGGCTCACGCAGGGTTAACTCAGAGGCAACAGAGCATGAATACCTGTCAGCCTCTGCAAGTCTGGAGAGGCCAGGAGACCAGGAAATGGCTTTAAATGAAAAATTAGGAGGAGAAGGGGGAGGTTTGGGTGGAAAATGAGGCTTAGGAAGTGAAGGTGGTGTGGATGTGGCGCTGGAATCGCCATCGCGGCCTCGCTGCCCCACGCAGACACAGCTCCATGCCTGGGCTGCCTCCTTCCCCCCCCAGGTCTCCTTTCCCCTGTCTTTATGGTGCTCTGTGTTTCCAGCTTGTGGAATAATCAGAATATTTATAAAGTTGTAAAGCGGGCGAGCGGCTGGGAGCGTGTCCCGGGGGAGCTGCGGGCTCCACCTGAGGCTGCTGGGGCTGAGCTGACAGCAGCCGTTCCACCCAAAATTTACTGGGTGAGAGGGCTCGTGTGTGTGTGTGTGTGTGTGTGCATGTGTTTGTGTGTGTGTGTGTGTGTGGAGGTTTTAGTGCCTCTCTCCCACCTAAGCACAGCCCTGGTGGAAACGGATCCGGCGCAGGAGCACCCTGGGCTCGAGTTTCTCCCTGGCGAGATGGAGCTGAAGTGGCAGCTAAGAACAGCCTAAGAAAATAATATCAGCACTGATCACTTCTTCCACTGACTTAATAAATTGGATGAAGTGAGGCAGGAGCAGCAAAGGAAATTATGGAGGTGTTTGGAGTGTTTTGTGTAGAAAAATCTCACTTTTGTGCCACGAAACACAAGTAACTATTATTTCCACTATCACCAGCAACAATAATAACTCGGATTTCAGTGAAACCTTTCATCTGGATGGGGCTGCAGATAGTGTTCAGAGCTCTGGAGCTGCTGGGGGAGCAAAAAGCTCCTTTCATAGGGTCAGTGCTGAGTCCATCACCAGACTCCCAGCAGATAATGCAGGGTTTAGCCCCAAAAGGCAATTCCTGCAGCAGGAAGAGGCATTTCTTTTGTGCTGAGCCTCTAAAGAATATCTGCTGGGCCCTGGCAAGACTCTCTGCTCCCTCACTGTGCTGCACCACAGGTCACAAGTTCAAAATTAAAAGCTACTCAGGCCCATTCCCTGGAAACCTGCAGCTCCTTAATTAAGGGGAATAAGTTAGAAAACTTCCAGTGACTACCAGATTTATAGGGAGGATAAAATTAAACATGGCTACTAAAATCTGCTGTAACAAAACCTTGTTAGTGCTAATGTTCATTTATAGTTTGACTTCCCAGTGTTTAATTCCTTCTCTGGAGCAGTAAAGGGATAACAATTAAATACCCTGAAAGATGGCTTTATGACTTGCTCCGCTGTAAATCAAACTTTTAAAGTTCGTAAAAATTGCTAAAATAAAAAATGGTTTAATAGGAATGTTTTATGGCCCATAACGTTATTACAGCCCTTTTATTCCCTCTGCATTGTTACTTTAATTGGATCACAACAATTCTTGAGATTCTCATTTTTATTGGGTAAGGCGTGATCTTAAATCAGAACGACCAAAAGCATCTTCACCACATCCTTTGATTTATCCCTCATTTCCTTCAAGCTCCGGCCGTAGCCGGACCCAGCACGGGGCTCAGCCAGGCTGGGAGTGTGTCCTGGGCTGCCCTTCCCAGGATTTGCTGGATCAGCAGCCTGGGATCCCCTGACCTGGTGCTGTCTTGCCTCCCCAGGTGTCAGACCGCTCCGTGGTGGCTCTGGTTCCCAAGCAAACCTCCTCCTACAACATCCCTGCCTCTGCCAGCATCTCCCGCACCTCCATCAGCAGATATGGTAAGAACTGGGATGGGCAGGGACGGCTCATGGGCTGACACTGGCATGTCAGTGGGGAAAAAGCATCAGCTCCACCCAAAAAACCACCCAAAACAAATGTAAATCCAAACAGAAAGACATCCTTGGCTGCTGGTTTGGATTGCAAAGGCTTTTCCAGCTGTGAGAACAGCAAAAGGACCAGGAAAGGTGAGAAGGGGGAAAGGGAAATGCCAAGAACAGGAGAGCTAAGAGCAGCCTTTGGGAATGTGGGGCCTGGGACAATTCCAAGGGCTCAGAGGGGATGGGTGGTGCAGGAGAGGATCTTTGAGCCCCTGAGCAGGGCAGCACCACAGATAAACCTGATTTATCTGATCCTCCCCTGTTCCTCCCCGAGGGCAGGATCCTGAGCTCTGAGCTAATGGGTCACAAATGGGGAAGGGCAATCTTAGCACAGAGTGCAGGGATGTGCACACCTGGGAATTCCGGATTTGCATAATAGAAGGGCTCAGCACATTCCAGAGGGTCCCTGAAGATGCTGCAGCCTGAGAAAATGAGCCTGCGAGGTGCCAGGTGCATGCTTGGAGCACTAAATCCACAATAATTGTAATAATAGACTTCCATAAAAGGCAGCAGTGGCAAAATCTCTCGAGTGCTGATCTTTCATTATCGTTCATTTCACAGAGTGTTTTACCAGCAAAAAGTCTCCCGACAAACCCATCTCCTCCTCTTGTTTATAGCTCCCAAAATAATGTTGGTTTTTAGCTCGAGCAAGTGTTCTGAGGAGCCAAAACCAGGGGAGTCTTGAGGTAAAAACCAGGAGAAAAGGCATTTCTCCCTGCCAGTGTAGGTCCACACGTGTCCAACACATCCCATAGTCCAGCTGATGGAAAAAGCAGGGCTGGGTCTCGCAGCCTGAGCCCTCAGTGCTCATTGATCTCTGTCAGCTGCAAAAGCTTTTGCAAAGCACAAATACGAGCCATCATTGCTCATGTTGAGATTAATATTTCTAATTGTGCCGGCAGAATTTAAATTAGATACTTATTTACTTCCCCTGTTATATATCAGTGCAGAGATATGTTTAAAAATAGAATTACTGCATGCTTCCTGAGCTGTCCCCCTGTCTGTCTCCTTAATTATATCAGTTGGAGCACTCATTTATCTAAGCCTTAATCAGGGATGAAAATCCAGCTACTTTGGTAATGACTTGAGTATTTCCCTCAGCTGATTTACGATCGATCCCCACACTCCTGACGAGGAGGGTGAGCAGTGAACTGAAGGCTAAACTTGAGAAAATGCATGAGATTCCCAGAGAACAAAGAAATGTAGCAGGAGGGAAATCCAGCAAGGCACTTCTGGGCTCCTCAGCCTCGTGTCTCGTCCTGGACACGCTGGGGATGCAGGGAGGGACATTCTTTGGGAAGTGAAATATCTAAATTCCTGTGCCACATCCCCCCATGGTTTCTGAGCAGTTCAGGGCAGTGTCTGGTGCCCTTTGAGCTCCCTTTTCCCTGCAGGGACAGCAGGGACAGCATGAGGCTGGCTCTGCTCAGCCCAGGGATGGCGCAGGGTGCAGGACTGGCCTCAGGCTCTGCTGCTGATGCTCAGCTTGAGTCCTCACTGCTCCCCTGAAAACCTCAAGGACGAGCTCAGCAGCTTCTCCTGCCCTTTGTGCTGAGCAGCTCCTCATTATTTACAAAATCCTGAAACCAGGGCTCTGCTCCTGCGGGAGCCGGTGCCCGGGGTCGTGTGTGTGAGCCGTGAGTCAGGGAGGATTTCTGTGTCCTCTGTACGAGGAGTTCTCATCAGGAAAGGATTCAAATGGGGCAGGAAAGGCCATATAGGGGAGGGAAAAAAGCTGAATTTTGAGGTTTTTTTGTTGGAGACCAACACGGATTTTGGGCAAACGCCAAACTCTGACGGCGCAGAACGAGAACGCGCGCGAAACAGAACCGTGGTGGTTTTCCATTTCATTTCCCCACCAAAAAACAAACCCCAAAAACCCCAGTGCCAACAATTTGGGTGTGTCCAGCCGTGGTGAGGGTGCTGAGGGAGGTGCAGAAGGGGTGAGCAGCCTGTCTCCCTGCCCAGACTCCACGTTCCGCTACACGGGCAGCCCCGACAGCCTCCGCTCGCGCGCGCCCATGATCACCCCCGACCTGGAGAGCGGCGTCAAGGTCTGGCACCTGGTCAAGAACCACGACCACGGCGACCAGAAGGAAGGGGACAGGGGCAGCAAGATGGTCTCTGAGATCTACCTGACCAGGCTCCTGGCGACAAAGGTAACTGAGCTGAATTCTCCTGGGGAAGCTCAGCGAGGGGTCCTGGTGCTGCTCAGATCCCAACCTGGCTGGGTTTTCCTGGCATTTGGAGAGTCCAGCCCAGATTTCCTCACACTCAAGGCAATGGCTGCAATTCTCCTTTTTTTTTTTTTTTCTTAAAAACTGTTAAAACTGTTCACAAATTGGTGAATGAAGTAGTGCCTGGAAATATTTACCCATTCCCTCGACCAGGCACGGTTTTCCTGCCTTTCCCCACATGCTTATCAGCGTGGATAACATAGCTGTGCTTTGGAAAGCAAAAAAAAAATAATTATCTCAGGTTAGAAATAAAGAGTAAATGAGTGAGTAGCTGCAGGCTGGAGCTTTTCAAAAGACCCTGACCTCAGTTATTCCCGTGGGATCTGTGGTGGCACTTTTTGGGTCTGGTAACATCTGGTGTCCCTTCCTGCCACCACTGCTTGGGCAGGGGAGTGCCTGTCCCTCCCCTCGCCCCCTGGATTGCTGCTCCTGTCACCAAAACTGCAGGGAAAACAGAAACTCTCCAACAGCATCTTTTCAATATTAGAGAATTAGGTATTACTTTATTCTGGCCAGGATGTGCAATAGAAATTATTTCATCCACACGTGGCTAGGTTGTGCAGTGAAAATCATTCCATCACACATGGGTTTTTACCCCATTTTTCACATATTTATACATGAAACCTCCAATGAAATTCACATTTGCTGCTTCTAAATTGCCCAATTCTTAGTATTCGATTTCCTATTGGTTATTGATCCTTTCAGTGCTAACTTGGTCCCCATGCTTTGGTTCTGTTATCAATCATTTCCCAGACCAGGTGTCTCTGTTCACACCAGGGGTGATGTTTGTCAATATTCATTTATCCCCTTTGTATCTTCTGGCTCTGGGAATCTCCTTTTTGTTGACTGAAGCCCAGAAATCCTCAAACCCTCATTGTAACTGAGCCTTTTAAGAGAAATTCAGTTCAATTCGATTCCATTCAGTTTCCCCCACCCTGAGCAGAGGCGAAAACAAGCCCCTGCCTAAAAACAATAAAAGAAGCGGTTGGAAGCTGTCTGATTTGCCGTCCTGCCGTCAGGGCACGCTGCAGAAGTTCGTGGACGACCTGTTTGAGACGCTGTTCAGCACGGTGCACCGCGGCAGCGCCCTGCCCCTCGCCATCAAGTACATGTTCGACTTCCTGGACGAGCAGGCCGACAAGCACGGCATCCACGACACCGACGTCCGGCACACCTGGAAGAGCAACTGGTAACAGAAAGCTGGATGATTTTTTTATTATATCTGTACTATAATACATCAATATACTATTTTTAATATACTGGAACTACAAACCTACTTTTCTAAGTACCATATCTAACTAACAATCTAAGTTGTTAGTTGTTAGTACCAGATCTAACTAACAACTCTAAGTACCATAACTAACTAACCCACTCTGAGAGCCCAGCCCCAAGTGGGTTGGATTGGCCACCAGGCTCCAACAATCCTCACCAGAATCCAACCAAGCCATCACCCCAGGTAAACAATTCTCCAAGCACATTCGACTAAGAAAACAAGGAGCAGAAATAGAAATTGTTTTCTCTTTCTTTCCTCTGTGCTCCTCTGTGAAAAATTCTGAGAGAGAAGAATGGGCCTGCCACAGAGGGCAGGGAGGCAGGCTGGGTGTTCCGTGATTCTGGGCAAAAAAAAGGTGTGGGGAATTGTTTTGGGAAGGGCTGCCAAGCCCCAAAGTGGGGCACAAAGCTGGGCTTTGAGCCTCTGTGGGCTGCCAGTGTTCACAGGATCCTAAAATCCTGGTTTGGAAGGGAAGGGAGGTAGCCTGGCTACTCCTTACTCCTGGCTGCTGCCCTCGGGCTGCAGATCTGCCCGAATGGACCTTGGGAAGAGTGGGAAGCAAGGCTCCAGTGGCTGCACGGCCCTGCTGTGCCACAAGTGCACCTTTCCCATCACTTCGGGAAGCACCTGGAGCATTTGGGCACCAGCAGGAGGTGGCACAGGGAGAAGGAGCCGGCTCTGCATGCCTCAGGCATGGGCTGCAGCCAGGACCAGCCTCTCCAAACAGTGGGAGCTCTCACATCTCTGCCTCTGCTGCTATTTTAGGATTAAAACCTCTGTGGGTTGGAAATTTACCTCTGTGAGAAAGGAATAAAAAAGCACAACGAATGGTTTTTCCCTGAAGACCTTGTATTTTCCCCTGAGTCCCTCGTGGTTTAAAAGGCCTCTAATCATCATGGCTGCAAAAGCTGGTTCCCTGCTAAGGCAGTGGGAAGCTCAAAACAATTCATTTAAAGCCTTAGAAGATGGAGTTATTGGGATAAAAACTGTAGAATCACAAGAAATTATGAGAAAAAAAGAAAGCAATGACCACCAGAGTTTGGTCTGCCGGAGGCAACAGGCCCCACCAGGCCTGGACCTTCCTTCTCCCCATCTCAGCTGAGCTCTGCAGCATTTCCAGAAAGGGAATTTTGGTGGGGATGTGGGAGAAGGCTGCCCCTGGAGCAGGCAGAAGCAAAGGGAAGCTTGGAAGAGGGAGCTGGGGTGGCTGGGGCTGAGCTGCTCTCCTGCAGCACTGCAAGAGTTAAGGCTGCAGCCTTTCAGCGAGCTGGAGAGACAGAGAGAGCTGCGACTTGAAAGGTAATAGAAAGCAGCAGCTGCTTTTTTGATCCTGCTATACAGCCGAAGAAAAAAAGGAATAATAATTCCCCTTTGATTGCAAAGGCCCCAGGATTTGGGGACAAAGCCTGTGGTTCCTGCTGCCAGCTCGTGGGTGCTGAGCACTGCTCAGTGCCAGGGCTCACCCCACACTGCAGCCCTGCCCTGCTGAGCTCCTCCTAACGGGCTCCTCCTGCAGATGCTCCCCCAGTTCCCCCAGACTGCCCAGCTCTGCCCTGCTCATCTCCACTGCTCCGTGTGGGATCCGAGCCCAGAGCAGCTCCCGGGCATGGCAGGATGCACCAGCAGCCATCTGGGCTAACTGGTGCTTGGTGGCCTTGGCCCAGCTCCTGTTTAAATTCTTCTCTTGCTCTTCCCACCATTGGTGCTCTGCCTGGGAGCACCATCCACAGCAAGCGCCCTTGCCTTGCCTTTGTCTTCTCATTTCCTCTCAATTCTGGCTTTGCCTCCCAGCCTTCCCCTCCGCTTCTGGGTGAACGTGATCAAAAACCCGCAGTTCGTGTTCGACATCCACAAGGGCAGCATCACGGACGCCTGCCTCTCCGTGGTGGCTCAGACCTTCATGGATTCCTGCTCCACCTCGGAGCACCGCCTGGGCAAGGACTCCCCCTCCAACAAGCTGCTGTACGCCAAGGACATCCCCAGCTACAAGAGCTGGGTGGAGAGGTGAGGGCAGCCCGTGGGAGTGTGGGTGCAGGGTGCTCTGAATCCCCATGGATCTCAGGAGAGAACATCCTGAGCGGAAGGGAAGCACAAGGACCACCAGTGGTGCTGCAGGGTGGTTCTCAGCCCCGCCAAGCATCGCTGCTCCTGTTTTCAGCTCATCACAGCCCAGAATCCTCTTTTGCTGGATGTAAACACAAAGCAGAAGATGTTCTTATTCCTGCAGAGCTTAGCTTAAATCCCAGGGGGAGCAGGGACATTTGGGGCGCTCCTGTTCGTCACGTTTGCCCTGGCCCTCGTTCCTGCAGGTATTACGCGGACATCGCCAAGCTCCCGGCCATCAGCGACCAGGACATGAACGCCTACCTCGCCGAGCAGTCGCGCCTGCACGCCGTGGAGTTCAACATGCTGAGCGCGCTCAACGAGATCTACTCCTATGTCAGCAAGTACAGCGAGGAGGTGGGCACGGGCACCAGCGTCCCCTGGGCCATGGTGGCCCCTGGAGTGGTGGCATCCCCTGGGCAACAGCGTTCCTTGGGCCATGGTGGTGTCCCCTGGACTGATGGTGTGCTCTGGACTGTGATGGTGTCCACTGGGCCATGTGTCTTCTGGGCCATGGTGGTATCCCCTCGAGTGATGGTGTCCTCTAGGCAGCAGTGTCCCCTGGGCCATGGTGTCCTCTGGAGTGGTGGTATCCCCTGGGCAACAGCGTTCTTTGGGCCATAGTGGTGTCCCCTGGAGTAATGGTGTCCCCTGGACCATGGTATCCTCTGGGCCATGGTGTCCTCTAGGAAACAACATTCCCTGGGCCATACTGGTGTCCCCTGGAGTGATGGTGTGCTCTGGACCGTGATGGTGTCTCCTGGGCAATGGTGTTCCCTGGGCAATGGAGTTCCTCAGGCCATGGTGTCCCCTGGGCCATGGTGGTGTCCCCTGTAGTGATGGTGTCCCCTGGGCCACAGTGTCCTCTAGGCCATGGTGTTCCCTGAGCCATGGTGGTGTCCCCTGGAGTGATGGTGTCCTCTAAGCAGCAGTGTCCCCTGGGCCATGGTGTCCCCTGGGCCATGGTGCCCCCTGGGCCACGGTGTCCTGGGGGTGACAGGGCGCCGTGGCAGGTGTGTGGGAGAGCAGCTGCAGTGCTGGCTTGTGTAGGGATCCTCTGCTGCCTGCCAGAGCTCCCTGCCCTCCCTTCCCTGGCTGCAGCCCGGCCGTAGCTGGCACCGCTCCTGCCCCGCTGTTCCCTTCACTCACAGAGGGGTTTGGGATTGGCCACACTTGTAGCATCCTCCCCAGGAGGATTGAGAGATGAAATATTGTGGGAGCAGCTGGATACCTCAGCTCTGGCATGCACCCAGTGCTGTGGAAAATATTCCTGACCCATCAAAGCTCCCCAGAAACCTCGGTGTCCTTTGGGAGCAGCACGGTCCAAATCTCCGTGGTAGTGGCACAGGCTCCTGTTTGCAAAGGCTTCCTGGCAGCCTGAGCTCCTTTAATGAATGCATCACTTGAAACCAAGTTCTCGCCATCTGTTCCACCCCTTCATTTCTGCAAGAAGAACCGATTTTGTAATTATGTCCGTGAAACGGAAGGGTTTTGTCATTGAACTGCATGTAGCCATTTGTGATACAACGCCACGGCTATTTTCCCATTAGGGTTGAAAAATCTCATCACTTTCGTGCTAAACGAGACAAGAAATGTGGAGTCCAAGGCACCAGAGTGGTTTTTGTTGGGTGGGTATTGAGGGATCCAACAAACCAACGACAGCCTCGTTGTTTTGCTATTTTATTGGGATTTCACACCTCCTCACATGGAGCTGCTCACATCTCACTGCCCACCCACCTCCCCTACCCCCTCTCTCACGCTGATTTCTCTCCCTGATTCAATTTTTCCCCCTTTTCCTGTTCTCTCCCCAGCTCATCGGAGCTCTGGAGCAGGATGAGCAGGCTCGGAGGCAGCGCTTGGCTTACAAAGTAGAGCAACTCATTGGGGCCATGTCCTTCGAGAGCTGAAGAAAGGCCACGGACGGCAAAGGGCAGAGGATCGCACGGACTCCCGGGAATTTGGAGGCAGAACAAGCAAGGAAGGCACTGGACACACCCCCAAGGCTCCTCTGGAGAGAGCAGAGCCTGCCTCAAGGACTGGCTGTGTTCAAAAATCATACAGGATCCAGTTTGAAAGGGCAGGAAGGGAGGAAGATGAAGCATCTCAATCAAAGTCCAAGCAAGGTGGATCATTTTTTCGAGTGCACACAGAAAGGAAAGAACCTGGAAAATCTGGATGTCTCCACGAGTGCTGCTTTGCATGAAAATTGTTTAGTGTATATTAGAAAATAAAACTTTATTTAAAGGAGTTTTTTTGTAAAAAAAAAAAAAAAAGGAAGAAAAAGGAAAAAAAATAAATAGAGCAAAAACCACAGAGGCCATAGAGATAATCCTGGCAAGAAGGATCAGCCCTGAATCCTGTCCCTGAGAGCCTTCCGAGGACACAGCTCAGGCATTCTGCGAGCAGACTCTCACACCCACTGGAACGTCTGGAAAACCAAAATGGCTTCGGTTGGGATTCTTACAACAAATACGAGCACAAGTTTGCACCACACCTTTTCACAGAAGCAAAATAGCAGTTTTGCCTGAAAATAGTCCCGTGGCTGAGTGACTTAGAGGCACTAGAAGGAGCTTTACCTGAATTGCAAAACCATCCGATCATCCGACCTGTCTTGAAACCCAGCTTTATCCATGTATTTATATAGTGTCTATATATATTTTTTTTTTAAATCGCATTTGCTGTCGAATGAGGGAAGAAGATCTGAATTTCATTGCTCTTTCCTTTTCCACCTCCATCCCACCTCACTGGCTGATCCAGCAGTGTCCAGCAGTGTCCAGTATGGCCATGGTGATCCAGCAGTGTCCAGTATGACCATGGTGATCCAGCAGTGTCCAGCAGTGTCCAGTATGACCATGGTGATCCAGCAGTGTCCAGCAGTGTCCAGCATGTCCGTGGTGATCCAGCAGTGTCCACTGCTGGCTCCTGCAAGTGCCGCATGAGCCAAGGCAGAGCTGGGCTGACACCTCCAGGGTCGGTTTTGGGGGTCTCCAGCAGCCACCTCCAATTTCTGACAGCAAACCCCCCCAAACCCCAATGTTTACGGTGACAATACTTGAAGAGCCTGGACGCTGGCAGAGCAGATCTTTGTTTTTCTGCTGGATGTGCGGAGTCCTTGGGCACAGGCTCCCTTTGGGTGTCTCCAGCAGCATTTGCCAGGATTTGCAATTCCACTGGGAAAGGGAGAGAAATCTCTGCTCCAGGCAAGAGCAAACCTTAACCAGCACCCCCGGGCCAGCCAGCTCTGCTGTCGTGTCTCTGTGTCGGCGTCTCGTTGTTCTCTTCAGTTCCTTGCTGGCCCCCACGGCACACGTTCCTGTGGCCAGGGACAGGCAAATGTTTGTGAGTGTTATTTCTTTCAAAGACACCAAAGCTTATGTGTGTCCCTTTGTAGAGTGCCAGGAGGGGAAGGAATGCTGTAAATATCTCTCTCTGGAGTAAATATTGAAACGCGTGCAGGCTGCAGTGGGGAGGGCAGGGAGAGGAGGCCTGATGGAAATACAAGAGTTGGCTGCAGGAGCTTGGCAGTGGCAGCAAAATAATTCCTGGTGTTCCCAGGCAGCGTCACACCAGACTGGGACCTTCGTTTGCAGCCAGTGTGTGTTGAAGGAAAATCCACTTCCATCTCCATCCCCCTCCTCCACTATTCCTGCCTGGAGGAGCCCAGCAGGGCTCCCAGAGAGCTGCTGCCTTTCCGTGTCCTGCAGTCCAGCACCAGGGGAGGGGAGAAGCACGTAGAGAAATACTCAGGAAACTTGGTTTAATTACCATTCAGTAAAAGCCATGCCAAGTCCACTTTCTTTTGGTAATCCAATTCTGTGAGTCTCTCTGAAAAGCAGAAAATACTGATGATAATAATCAACCTTGTGCAATAAGTTCTTGACATTTACAGCAGCCTGAGCACTGGATTTACTGAGACAGGGGGAGAGTGGCAGAAACAGAGACTGAAAGGCAGAGCAGTGTTTGTACTGCTTGTTATCTGAGAGTTCCCTTCCCAGGGATCCCACTCCTGCACGGTGAATCTCATTTCTGAGGCAAAAAATGTGCAAAAATCCTACTAAAAGTCAGGCACTGCGGAGCCCAGCACCAGGAATGCCACTGGAGCAGTCCCTACTGGCCTGCCCTTTGCTGCAGGTACCACAGGACATGGCAGAGGGTCAGGCTTTGAAATCCTGCAGGTGTTTTGCAGGTTCTGTTCCTGCTGTTCACAGTGATCCATCACACAGCTTAGGTGATGGATTGCCAGACCTGTTTTAGCTGTGGTTGTTGGTTTGGGTTCACCAAGTTCTCATGGTACTCTGAAACCCAAAGAGAGCGCTCCAAAAAGCTCCTGAACGATTTCCAGACACTTCCAAATATCAGTCTGGGGAGTTACCTCTGCAGGACTCACAGAATACGGCCCAAAGCAAAGGCCTGCCTGTGCATCACCTGGGCCTGGAGACAGTGTCCCTGCCCAACAGCCCTCATGGTGCTCCTCTCTGCATCTCTTTGAGAGGCTTTTGTGCAGCTTTCAATCCTGCTTTCCTCCTCCTGCTCTCTCCCCTCTGGCCAGGAGCACCCCCCAAGCCAAGGCTGTGTCACTCCCCACTCCCCTGTATTTTCTCAGCAGAAGTGGAGGTCCCCACACACCCCCTGGATTCTCTGGGAGAACATTAAGGAGACAAGGGGACAGCTGAGTTCATCTTCTGTGCTGTGGGACCATTTGAGCAGAGAGAAAAAGGGAGGAGCAGCAGGAGCACTTTGCAAACCCATAAGCTCTTACACTTCTGACTGAATTCCGAAGGAAACAACAAAAACACCTCTTCCATCATCTGGAAAAGCTTCAGGAGGATGGCAGAGGGAGCAGCACAGTCCTGGCTGGAGGGGTGGCCTAGAAATACATTGCCAAGTATCTTCTCATGGTGGTTGACATTAATTATGGATCTTTACAGGCAATTATATGGATTGAAGCAACATATCCCCCTGGGGCAGAGCGCTGGGAATCTCTTGCCCTGTTTGCATCCAACGTTTCCATTCCTCCTTCGGGAAGAGGAAGCTTCAGATCTTAAAATGATGTTTTCTTCACACTCGCAGCAAACTGGACTGGAGGTTTGGTCAGGAGGGGGCACTTGCCTTAGATGAAATGATTTCACGTCCCTCTCATTGCCCCCTTCCTCCTGCAAGGCCGCTCGGAGTTTGGAGTCTCCAGCTCGCTCCGTTTCAGGTATTCCAACATCAAAGTGAGAGACGTCACTCGCCGGGATCTCTCCGCCTGGTGTCACCGCTTGAATAATTCTGTTTAATCTTCTGCTCATGAGCTATCAAAGCACCCACTCTGAGGGGGAGCGAGGTGCTAATCAAACGCTTCTCCACCTTGGAAGCCTTTATTAAAACCCCGCAGAGGAGAGCGGAGCTCGCGGGCAAGGCGAGAGCCCCACGGAGGAGCCACAGCCACCACAGCTCCACGCTTTGCCAGAAAGGGTGGATTTAAAGGGAGGCAGGAGGGATCAGCACGGCCAAAGCGCTGGAGACCTGTGAAATCCTGCATGGATATCCCTGGGAAGCCTGGCTATCCCGTCTGCAGCAGTGAGGACACACCGTGAGGAGCAGCGCTGAGGAACAAAACTGCTGCCACGGCCTCGCTGCAGCCCAGCGGCATTCCAGGGCTGGAATTTCAGGTTTTTCCCTGAAGGATGGCCGTGGGAACAGTGGTGCCTCCCCACAGGGCTGGGGCTGTGACACGCTGGGGATGGTGAGTGCAGCAGAGACCTTCATCACAGCAGTGCCTTCCACACTCTGTCTTAAAATCCTGGTGGCCCATCCCCACGTCGGTGTTCCCTCCTGCCTTCCACTGGACTCCACAGAAAACGTCCCAACGTAGGAAACAGTTTGGGTGGGCACGTGGAGGGCAAAGGCGAGAGGGTTTGAGGCTCTGGGGTTGCATCCTGCACGCTGCTGGCTCCGAGCTCCTCGTGGGGGTCTTGGTGTTTAAGTCTGTGTGAAAAAAGGGTCAGAGCAGCCCCTGCTCCAGTGGGCACAGCCTCCAAACAAGGTCGCATTCCAAGAAGTCCCCAGAAGCCAGCAGGGATGAGGAAGGCCAGGTTGGCACAGGGCAGAGCAGCTCCCAGCACGGTCCCTGTGCTGCTCCAGAGCCTCGAGCCCCTTCCCTGGCAGCAGCCCAGCCACGTTCTCCTGTCACTGGCTGTTCTCCATCCAGTTTCCATTGCTGTCAGAGCTCACCTGTCACAGGGACTCAGCTCCCCAAACTAAATGAAACTAAAAGAGACTGACTTGAATAAGCTGGGCCATCAGGGAGAGCTCACGTGTGACTCTGCCCTGGAGAGAAGAAAAAATGCTCTGAGGAGGGTAAATAACTGACATCAAAGATGCATTAAAATGCCACAGAGCTTCAGCCATCCTATTCCAGATCCACATTTGTACCAGGAACTGCAAGGCAATAGTGCAGGGGGCTGTGACATTGTACAGAGTTGTGTGTGAGGAAGAGCTCGGAGCACAGTCCCGTCCTTGGCAAAAACACCCAGCCTGCACCCAAAACCAGAGACCAGCGGGTCAGAGGCTGAGGGCAAAGCTCTGGGGACAGCTCTGAGGCCACCTGCGTGGGCAGGATGGTTTGGTTTTCCTGATGAGACCTTCAGTGGGGAAACCATCAGAGTAAGAGATGCCCGTGTGCTGCTGGGGAGCTGCTGAGCTGAGCAACCCCAAATGTGCAGCTTCAGAGCAGTTTGGCCAGGTTAGTTTTGCAGGGGAAGAGGATGGGAGCCTTTGGACCAGTTCTGGCTGTCTGGAAGGCTTTGTGCAAAGCCCCTTCACCCTGAATTCCCCCAGACTGGGGGGCTGGTCCTGTTCTGGGCAGGCAATGGAGCAGAAGCCAGAACCCCAGCTATGGGTGGTGCCCGGTGCCTTCTGGAAGAAACCTGGGGGTCTGTGGTGCGTGTCCTGCACCCCGGGGTGCTCTGTGGGGTGCTGGGGCCGTGCTGGGCTCAGAGATGGGGAGGTGGAAGGGTGGGGCAGTGCAGGCTGGCAGAGCCCCGCTGCTCCATGCTGGAAAAGCCACTCCATCCCTCCAGGGTGTCGGTGCCCGCCTTGCTGGGGTGGCAGCCAGCGGTGTTGTGGCTGTGCTGTGGGCATGGCAGTGTCTCTGTGCTCGTTCTTTCAGATCCCCCTTGTCCCTGTGTTTCCCATCCCTCTCCTTCCTTTGTAACCGTGGAATATAACCCTGAAAAGATTGTGACCTTGCTGCAGCCTTGAGGAACGTGCTCCAAAGCCCCACAGGGTCCATCCAGTTGCACGGACAATAAATATCCCAAACACCCCAAACTCGCCGGGCCTCCCGAGGCTGCCAGATCAAACAGGGCATCTCCTGTATGGCCTTTCCTTTGGGGTTTTCAATACCTCTCTTTGGAATAAGCTTGGAAGTTTATGCAACAGCTTCTCCAGCCGGCGTTCCCATCCCGAGGACTGGGCACACCAAGGTACACGAGGAGCCATGGGGAGGGAAAAAAGCTGATTTTGCCATGTTATTTCATGGCTTCAGAAGATGCAGTAAAAATGTGCTTCTCTTACTGCTGAGTTTTGGTGTTGATGGTACCTTGGGGGCCGCTGGGAGAAGCAGCAAGGGGAAGGGAATGTACAGGTACTAAAACTTCTGGAGTCCCCCCAAAAACGTCACAGAATGTAGAGGTATTAGCCATGGAACAGATCCTGATTTCTTCTTCCCCTTCTCCTTACAACCCCCAGCAGTTTTTAGGGGATTTGTGTATTGGCAGAACAAGGAATTGATTTGTATCTGTGCCCATTCCACCGTATCGTTCTCTGGCTCCTCCCCTCCCCGTTATACTTGACACACTGGAGTTCTGTATTATATTTTTTTTTTAAGATGATTGTCTGTTTTTTGTTGTTTTTACAAGTGTTGTGGAAAAAAAAAATGTAAGAAAGTTTAAGTATTTAAAAATGTTCCAAGGAAATAAAAGGGGGTTTTGTTATTATTCTAATATATTATTGTGTACCTATTGTAAATATGAAACACTCCTATTTTGCAAGCCAAGGACTCACTTTGTACTGTTGTTATATATAAATAAAGTTTACTGGTTAAAAAAGCCCTCCTGAGTGGCTCCTTGTTCCAGCATGTGCTGTGTGGCATTTATTGTGTGAGGAATATTTATTTACTGAATCCCAGCAGCAAGAAAGGGACAAGTGGAAATCCCAGACTGGTTTGGGTTTGCAGGGACCTCAAAACCCATCCAGTGCCACCCCTGCCATGGGCAGGGACACCTCCACCATCCCAACCCTGCCCAACCTGGCCTTGGGCACTGCCAGGGATGGGATATCTGGAAATAACCCCTGGATGGTGAAACTGGGGTGATGGAATCTGAGGTATTGATGATTCTGGGATTGTAGAAAGTCTCTGTCTGTCAGCCCCCTGCCAAAGCAGAAGCCATATTTGGTCTGTGCTGGTTCCAGGTTGTTTATTCTGTTTATCTCTCACATGTTCTGCTGCCCTGCCCAGCTCTGTCCTGCAGGGCAGCGTGTGGGGCTCTGCCCTCAGTGGGATGTGACAAACATTAAATACCAGAAACTCCCTGGGCTGCATTTACAAGAACGTGCCAATATCTGTCACCTACGTTGGACAGTGTGTCCCCAGCCTGAACCAACAGAAAAATGCCAACACCACAGTGAGACATGGAGGGCATGGAGAAGGAGAAAAAGGACAAGGCACACCCAATTTCCTCCATCTTGTCCCCTTTGGACCCCTCATCTAGAATCCTAAAATTTTACTTTTGCACCCGTGCCACACTTAATTATTACTGATATCAAACACTCAGAGCTGGTAATTGATCCTGCGAGATTGAAAACTCTTTTCCATGGACAGAGATCACAGCCAGTGTCTCTGGGGACTCTGTCCAGGGGGGCTCCTGACCCCTGCCAGGGTCCCAGGGCAGCCAGAGGGAAGCCCTGGACTCCCACACTGGGGTGCAGCCGGGATGGGGGTCCCCAACACCTGCAGGCAGGAGCAGCCTTAGGGCCTGCATGGAATTCCACTTCTTTCCACTCCAGCTGGAGCAGGAGCAGCAAACCTTGCTTGTAAACCAAGACCTGGGTGAGTTCTTCGTGCTTTCCCCTCTCTGAAACGCTCAGTCCTTGGGGGGAAACGCTTTTCTTCCATTTCATAAATTCAAGCCAACATCTCAGCAAACGCTGAGAGGCATCTGCTGAGGAGCAGGAGCAGCGAGTGACTTCTCCAGCAGCTGTCTGTCAACTTTAATGACCAATATGGTCGCAATTATAGCAATGAACTTTCTCTAACAGCCCAAAATTACTCTGGATGATGATAAGTGACAGAAAAACGGAGACCCTTAAGGAAGCATTAAAGAAGAAGCATGTGGATACGGAACAAGAGGTCTCACTGCTTTTCCTGGAGGATCTCAAGGGGTGGTTTTTCTTTTTTCCTTTCCAAATTAGGTACTAAAAAGGATAAATCTAAGGCAGAAGGGGAAGGCCTGGCACACTGTGGGTCACAGCAGGGAATTCAGTGCTGCCCCAGGATGGAGTTTTTGCCTGAATCCTCTGGTTTTAGTGCAGGGCTGATGGGGAGAGGGGAAGCTGCTCCTGTTTGAAGGGAATGCAAATCCATCATGTCAGAGCAGCACTCTGCTCCTCAGGCAGGCCATTCCAGCTTATTTCCCTCAAACTGAGACCAAAGCTTGACACGGACCTCAGGGGAGCAGCTTGGCCACATCCTGCTGTGTCCCACTGGAAACCAGCAGGTTTTAACCTCCCCAGCCTCCCATGGGCTCTGCTGCTGGGAGCCCTGGAACCACTCCAGTGCTGCGGCCACCCAAAGTGGAGCAGAGTTTTCACATGATTTGTGAATCAAGGAATAAAAGAGGAGCCTCCTGTTTTTCACCTGTGCCTCGGGTAAGTCTAAATTTAAAGAATTAAATAGGAGCTACGGTTCCCAGAGCTTTCCTAAGGGCTGGGGGAGATGCATTTTGGTTTTTTACCTTCAGTGATGCTGATCCTGTACTGGCTTCTTCATGGCCACTGCACTGTAGGATGGAGCCTGGAGGCAGGACAGCAGCTGCCAGGAAAATCTCCACTCCCTGTGACCCTTTGGGAGGTTATTGACTCCTTCAGCTCAGCAAAGGAGAAAGAAATTCCAACACGAATCGACAGCATCGACCATGGGGGTCATTTGTATTCATCTGCACCTTGTTAATAGATGTAATAAGGATACTCAATTAAAAATTACATTTTATCTGGCGTGCACTTCACAGGCCTTTATTGGCACTGACAAGGTCAAGTGATGCTTAATAAAGGTTATATAAAATGCAGATGGCTTGGATCCCTCCATCACCCCCACATCCAGGGCAGAGGAGCGAAGAAAGAGTCAGGACAGCAGGTTTGGAATTTCCACTGGAAGTTTGGGGGTGCCAGGGCTGAAAGAGCAGCAGAATATCCTGGAGGTTCCCCTCACCCCCCACTTTGTCCCGGCCACCCCTGCACCCCCTTGGCCAGCTCCTGTTCCACCTGCAGAGCGTGGGATGCTCCTGGATTTAATCACTGTCACTCTGCAGATTGTGCAGCAGATTTTGGACGTCCTGGCGCTGGCTTTTCCAGCCTGGTTATCAGGGCGAGCTAATGGAGGTGACACTTCCAATTATCAAATACAGTCGTGGCATTAATTTTGACCTGTTTAAATTTCAGCATCTTTTCCCTTCTGTGAGTGCTTAGCTGGAGGGTGACATGGAATTGTATGGAATCAGACAGTGATCTCAGACTGGCAAGAACGGCCACAAAAACCCTGCTCGTTATTTATGCAGGGTCTGGCTATATTTAAGTGGCCAACTCATTTGTTATGGAAATTTAATTCTGTGTTATTGGACACTTCAGTGCTTAAAGTGGAGCAGATCACTAAAACCCACATTAAATCCCCCCCTCTCAACTCCAGACTCTTTCCAAGGGACATTTGGGACCCTTCACCTGCTGGGGCTATAAAAAGTATAATTTAATTAAAATTTTAAAGTAATAATAATAAAACATAAAACATTACCCTGGCTGCCAGGTCAGCCTGGAATCTGCAAAATATCGATGTTGTCTCAGTCTGACATTGACATGATGAAAACTCATTAATTAATTTAGAGATCATCCTGAAGAGAAGTCTTGTCTATGCTCCAGAATATTGACAGGTCTGTGCAGGCAAGTGGATATAAAATAATGTGAAAGTATAAAACACAATATAAAATAGATGTACAGCATAATCCAACGTGAACGTGTCTGTATCTATTTGGATCAAGAGTACACCCCGAGGTTCATGTTAAACTTAAAATTACAAATATTGATGCCAAAACAAAGGGGTTGTTTTTACTCCCAAATTACACTTAGGAAAATGGGAACCACTCAGGCTTTATTGTCACCTCATAATTAACTCCAGTGAAGGAATCTAATTACAAATGTTCAATGCTGCCCCAGGGCAACGTGTGTAGGAAAAGGGAAGGAGGATGGTCAGGCTTAAACAACTCAGGTAAAAATGAACTCCATGGTAATATCTGATAATTAGGAATGTCTCTATCAGCTTGTCTGGCTATTAATGAATTGGGCTGTTCTTTTCACGTTTGATTACTGGAGTTTTATGATGCCTGCTCGCCTTTATTGCTCCTGGGAATGGGCTTGTCTGTGGGCTGAGCACCAGGAATAATGGTAGAGAATGAGTTGGGGTGGAAATTATCTTAAAAATCATCCAGTGCCACCCCTGCCCTGGCAGGGACACCTCCCACTGTCCCAGGCTGCTCCAAGCCCTGTCCAGCCTGGCCTTGGGCACTGCCAGGGATCCAGGGCAGCCCCAGCTGCTCTGGGCACCTGTGCCAGGGTGTTGGGAGATTTAATTCCACTTTGAGAGCCTCAGCACTGCAGAAACACCAGAGATGGATCCGTTCCTTAATCCTGGCTGGAGACACGGACCCCTCATGTCAAAGGGGTGGGAGATGGCCGGGGGTCCCTGGGATGCTGGGCAGAGCTGCCAGAGCTGGCTGTGGGCACACAGACCCCTGTGCTGAGGTGGCAGTGGCTCTCCAGGAGCCACAAGGACATGCCAGAGCTGGCTGTGGGCACACAGACCCCTGTGCTGAGGTGGCAGTGCTCTCCAGGAGCCACCAGAACATGCCAGAGCTATCTCTGGACACACGGATACCTTGCACTGAGATGGCAGTGGATGCTCAGGAGCCACCAGGACATGCCAGGGCTATCTCTGGACACACGGATACCTTGCATTGAGATGGCAGTGGATGCTCAGGAGCCACCAGGACATGCCAGAGCTGGCTGTGGGCACACAGACCCCCGTGCTGAGGTGGCAGTGGATGCTCAGGAGCCACCAGGACATGCCAGAGCTGGCTGTGGGCACACAGACCCCCGTGCTGAGGTGGCAGTGGATGCTCAGGAGCCACCAGGACATGCCAGGGCTATCTCTGGGCACACAGACCCCCGTGTTGAGGTGGCAGTGGATGCTCAGGAGCCACCAGGACATGCCAGGGCTATCTCTGGGCACACGGACCCCCGTGCCGGGCGCCGGAGGGTGGCAGAGCTGCCGGGTGACGCCGGGGCTGGCTGTCTCACAGCCTGGCATTGTCATTCCGCTCCAGCCGCCGCCTGCCTGCAGAGGAGAAAGCGTTTTCTCCTTTGTTCGCACTCAATTAGGCTGAGCTTTGAGGAGAAGATGGGAATGCTTAAAAGTTCCTTTTTTCCGCCGCACAAAGGGAAGTGTCGGGATGCTCTCAGGGGAGAGGCGCTCCCGCACGCGTTTTTTAGGATTCTTTTGACGTTCATTTGATTTTTGCAGCGGGAACCTGCGCTGCCTCTGAGCTGCCCACAAAGGCATCGCCTCGGGCCGTACAGGGATTTACAGCCCGGGTCACGGACCTCGTGCATGTTTTATATGTGCTCAAATAACATCTTAGCCTTGGTGGAGACCGGGGCAGCGTGCCCAAACCCTTCCTGGGAGGGACGTGGCTCAAGGCAAGCCGCACGGAACAAAGCACCGAAGGAACGGATCAAGGAGCAGGGATGCTCCAAGCACCCTGGGAGGGAGCTCAGAGGATGCTGCGTGCCTGGCTGGCCTCTTCCCTGCACGGGAGCACGGCTGGATGCTTCCAGAAGGACTGGGAGCGAGGAATGATGGCCCTCACCGTGCTGAAGGATGGAATTCACCTCCCCTGCTGGGAATTAAGGAGACCAGTGTTTCTGGAAGGCAAATCGCCCTCTGGAGATGCTGTAACTCCTGCATCCTGTTACCTCCCGGGCCGGAGCTGCTGGAGCTCGCTGTGCCTGGGCAGGGTGCGGGTGTAGGAAATGCAGTGCTAATTGCAGGGCTCAAACAAACACCTCATTTACACACACACACACACTAATGAATTGGCGGGGAGCCGTGCATTGGGGAGCTCCCGAGGCTGCACCTCTGGAACAAGGCAGAATTCCTTCCCTCCCTCCCTCTGCGGAGGAGCTGCTGGTGGGGAGCCAATGCCCCCCGTGCACGAGCTGGAGGATTAGCAGCTTGGCAATGGATATGGGTAGAGTAATAATCTGTGGAGTGATTAATATGGAGATGATTTTTGGATTAATAAGGATGCAGCAGAGCTGTCTGCTCAGGAAAGATGTTTGCACTCTGCAGTGGGAGCGCAGTGACCATTACCTTAATGCCGTGATTAAATCCACATTTAAGACACCTCATTAAATTAGAGTGTAAGAGTGAATTCTTATAACCCACAGCAGGGAACACATTCAGGCCTGCTGGGTGAAGAATGCCAGAAGATCCCTGGAGCACCTCTGGGAATGTCTGACAGCTGCCAGCCCCAGCTGGCAGGTGACCCTGCACTGCTCCCAGGTGTGTGGCTTCACCTCAGCCCTGAAGCTGCTGTCCCCAGCAGGGATCCTGACCGTGGTGGCACTGCCACAGTCACCCCTGTGCAGCTGGGGCACCTTCGGTGAACTCAGCTCAGCTGCAGGGCAGAAAAATCCACTGCACAGCTCTGAAGTGCACTGAGCTTTCCCACCTCTGCCGAGCCCTGGAAACGAGGGGTTCTCACTTCAAAAAGGGGTTAAACGTGCAGGTGGATCCCTGACCCGTCTGCAAAGCACTGACCTAGAAGGGAAGGAGACTTTCGAGTGCTTTGTGGCCTCCCTGCAGCTCAAAGCTCGGCTCAGTCCCCCTCAATTGCCTTTCACTGCTCTGGGGATGAAAGCAGCCTTTGGCAGGGGGGATTTGAGAGCTGCAAATCCTCTCCTTCCAGCACACAAAAACGCTGCTCCAAGCCTGCAAGGACTCGAGGGGCCCTGGGGGCTGGGGCCAGCCCTGCCCACGCGTGTGCCCGGCCCTGTGCCCTGCGAGGGGCTGTAAAACGTTCTCTCGCATTTTCCACTTGCTTTGGCAGATCGCAGCTGCTCCGAGCCCTGAGCACATCTGCACAGGTCCCTGTTTCCACTCTGGGCGGCTTTGCAGCTCCTCCTCGCCCTGCATTTCAGGGAAAAACCCTCTGAAATACTGCAGGGACAGGGAGTGGGGTGTGGGATACACGCACAGCACCCCATGGCACAGCCCAGGATTGCTGTGGAGGGGCATTTCAGGAGGGTTTGCTCTTCATTTATTTTTGCTTTAACTCACTGGCTTTGCATTTATCAAGCCCCAGCCGAGGTGCTTGAGGATTAATTGATGCTGGCTGCTGAGCGAGGCTCATTAAACAGCAGCTTTGGGGTGCAAGTGGCCTCTCGCAGAGGCTGTAATGAGCAGGACCAGAGCTCCCAGACTGGAACTTCTCTCCCCCAGCATCTGTTGCCACAACTGCGGCCCCAGAGCCGCGGGAGCAGAACACAAAAGAGCCTCATTAGAGCAAACGGCTCCGGCCACCGCCTGCCGCGGAGGCAGCGAGGGGATTTCTCGGGGACACCGGCCGGCAGTGGGGTCAGCACGGGTTTTGGGGAGCCCCCTCTGCACATCCCCGCCGCAAACAGGGCAGGGATTGCAGCAGCAGCGGAACCTCGGGCTGTGGGGCGGAACGGGGGCTGGGGCGGCGGCCGCAGCAATTAGCGTCCTGGAGTGATTAACACGGGGCCATTTGCGCACGCTGTAATTACAGGGATAATTCATGCGCGCGGCTGATGGTAGCGGAGCGCTCCTGCTGCCGGGCGCCCAGGGCGCAGCTCCGATCCCCGGGGGCGACGCCCGGTCCGTGCCCCCAGCCTGGGACAGCGGCGCTGCCCGTGCCCCCCGGCGCTGCCCGTGCCAGCAGGACGTGCAGGGGATGCAGGACGCGCAGGGGATGCAGGACGTGCAGGGGATGCAGGACGTGCAGGGGCTGCAGGAGGCGCAGGGGCTGCAGGACGTGCAGGGGATGCAGGACGTGCAGGGGATGCAGGACGTGCAGGGGATGCAGGACGCACAGTGGATGCAGGACGTGCAGGGGCTGCAGGACGTGCAGGGGCTGCAGCAGGCGCTCTGGATGCAGGAGGTGCAGGGGGTACAGGAGATGCAGGAGATGCAGCAGGTTCAGGGGGTACAGGAGATGCAGGAGATGCAGCAGGTTCAGGGGGTACAGGAGATGCAGGGGATGCAGCAGGTGCTCCGGATGCTCTCATCCTGCCGCTCCGGCTGCCATCTGGTGGCTTCCCAGAGTTCGTTTTTCCCTGGACCTTTTTCCCTGGACGTTTCTCCTTGGACGTTTTTCCCTGGACGTTTTTCCCTGGACGTTTTTCCCTGGACATTTTTCTTTGGACATTTTTCCCTGGATGTTCTTCCCTGGACATTTTTCCCTGGATGTTTTTCCCTGGACGTTTCTCCCTGGACGTTTTTCCCTGGACGTTTTTCCTTGGACGTTTTTCCCTGGATGTTTTTCCCTGGACGTTTCTCCCTGGATGTTTTTCCCTGGATGTTTTTCCCTGGACCTTTTTCCCTGGACATTTTTCCCTGGACCTTTTTCCCTGGATGTTTTTCCCTGGACGTTTCTCCCTGGATGTTTTTCCCTGGACCTTTTTCCCTGGACATTTTTCCCTGGACGTTTCTCCCTGGACGTTTCTCCCTGGACGTTTCTCCCTGGACATTTCTCCCCGGATGTTTTTCCCTGGATGTTTTTCCCTGGATATTTTTCCCTGGACGTTTTTCCCTGGACGTTTTTCCCTGTTTGCGCTGCTCCTGGAGCGGCTGCCTCGGAGCTGGGGTGGGAGAGGAGCGCTGCCAGGCTTGGGAGGGATCCGGGGATTCGCACTGGGTGGGGACTGACGCCGGACTCAGATCGGGTTTGTATCAGTTTGCTTTAGCACAGAACTTTCTGATATTGTTTGGCCCAACTTTTGCCTGTTTATGCCCAAATGTGCTCCTGAGCCCGGGCACACGGACACACACAGCCCTCTCCAGCTCGGGAGACGCCGGGGATGAAGCCGAGGACAAGGTTTGGAATAATGATCTGCCATGTCCCGGCCTCCCAGCCCAGCTGCCAGCTCAGATCCGCATCTGTAGCAGAGCAACAAATGGTAAACAAATGGTAAATGGTAAACAAAACCAAAGAATAAGAATAAAAATCCTGATCTGTGTCTAGAGGCAGGGGATTGTAAATGGACTGGCTTTAAAATCTGAAAGCTCGTCCTCAGAGTGGCACCTGGGGCTGGGACAAGGCTCTGTATCTTCCTCCTTCTGAGCTTTAAGGGGTTTTTGCCTCATTTGGAAAAGAAAGGTAAAATTCAGTGAGAATTTATGAGCTCAGGGGGATGGTTCTCACCCCAAAACGCTTTAGGGGCTCTGGATCAGCCCCTTGAGTTGCCCTGATGCTCTGCAGTGCAGGAGTTGGGCTATGAGGGCCAGCAAGGGCTGGATTTTGGAGATGTGATGGGAGCCCCAGAGCACAGCCACGACGCTGCAAGGACCAGCTGCTGCTGTGGCAGAAAGAAACCCGTGAAGTAAACGGGATAAATGCATTTCAGCAACTTCGTGGGCTGCTCCGAGTGTGCTCCTCTCAGTGAGTGAGGGGAGCCTCCCTCTGAGCCAGAAGGGCCTGGAATTCCCTGGAGGGAACATTCCCAGGTAAAGCAGGAGGATCCTGCTCCCACCTGGCTCCCCAGTGCTGCTCACAGAGGCTCAGGGAGGCACATCAGAATGAATGGGACCCTCTTGGAGGCGGCTGCTGGTGCAAAGGTCAAAAGAAATGACTGACAGGGAGAAAAGTACATGCTAATATTTCTCCAAGAGGAGAAAGAATTACATATAATGGGTGTAATATTCAGAGAGAGAGAGCACAGCCTGGTGACTGATGCCAGCATTTTAAAGGCACTTAAGCCTTAAATTTCCCCTTGCTAAAAGTTATGTCACGTCACTCTTGACACGGGTTATGGGGGAAGTGTCACCAAAACAGAGCCAGGGGAGAGGAGTGCTGGGAAAAGAGCAGGAGCAGAGGTGCCACAGCTCCCTGCTCTTCCCCCTGCTCCCTGGGGAGGATCCCCCTGAAAGGTGAGCCCAGCACAGCTCCAGCCACACAGCCCGAGCCCCTGCAGGTTTTTGTTGTCCTTTTCAGTACAAAAAAGAGCCCCCAGATTCCCCTCTCTGCTGCAGCAGCTGGTTCTGATCAGTACCAAGAGCCTCACACCCTCAGCTTGGACTCGGCCAAGGGTGGGACGTGCAAACCCTGAGCTTTTGTCCAAATCACAGTGTTTGTGTCAGACAGTTGTGAAATGAGGAGCTGGGGCTGTCAGAGACTCGGGCACAGGATGCAGGGTGAGGCTGCAGCATCCCAGGCACCCACCCCTGTCACCCTGATTCTTAAGATTTCCTAAAGCCTTCTGAGTTGACATTCTGTTGGAGAACTTTCCCACACCATTTCTATAAACAACATATCGTTTTGCATTCCTCTATGGGGGTGGAGAAACTTGATGTACTGGTGGTTTGTCCAACGTCTTTGGAGAGGTGGCCCATTCACTCTCCAATCCACTGTCACCTTTGGGAAAGTATAAAAGGTGAAGTCAGAGAAATAAATTCTCTTCTTTACCTTGCAAACAGCAGTGGCTCGTGTCGTGCTTTCACGTGTCCTACAACAACACGCCCCAGCACCTCAGCTCCGAGCAGGGAGAAGCTCCTGCTCCAGGAACCCTCCTGATTTATTGATCTCCGAGCTGGGCACACCACAACCCCAGTCAGACAGTGACCAAAGTGATCAACTTTATGCTTCTCTATCACAAAAAAAAAATAATTGCTCTGCCTGAGCATCATTATCCCAACGTTTTTCTGCTCCTGTGTCACTTACTGAAAATAAAGGTTCATTTCTCCCGTTATAATGAGCTACACTTTCAATAATTCACAGGCAGTTTTTTACCAGGCTTTATTTTCCAGTCTTCATCACAAGGACATGAAATTTGTGCCACTTTTATGAGTGTTCCTAAAGGATCAGCAGGAGGAGAAGGGAAGTGCAGATTTGCTGCAGTTCATTTTGTGGGATTTTCCAGTGCTCTTTTGGAACTATTATTATTATTGTTATTATTATTATTATTATTATTATTATTATTATTATTATTATTATTATTATACCTACTACTGAGGGAAGACTTGGAATGAAATTTGAACCCAAAGATGTCCTCCAGGCTGTTGTTTTAGAGACAACATTTTCTATTCCTGATTACTTTGATACCTGCAGAATTCTCTGTAGCAGTGAAATCCTTGCAAAACCATTCCAGGCTAAAAAAGTGGGTTTTTTCTCCCCTCTCTTTGTATTGCTTCTTATGGAGTTTGATGTATGATACCTTCCGATATGCTCTGTGTATACATATTTAATTTTCCATACAGAAAGTTCTGCCTGTCTCCAGGAACGGGATGAGGAACTCTGGTGACATTAATCTGGAAGCATCATGAATTATGGTGCTGTTTCTGAACGCCTTCTTCATCTATATGAAATGATTATTTGACAGAACAGCCGTTCAATATTGTTGGAATAATTATTATCCTTGTTTACTACATCAATTTGAGCTGTTATCATGGATTCTTTGAAATGCTGGATAATTACATAAATAATTAGGAAACAATCTATCAGTGCATTTTAGGGCAAAGCAGAGCTGCTGATCCTTTATACACCCAGGACTAAAACTTGGGAAAAGAGGAGGGAATCCATGGCACCGTGAATAGGTGATTTTCCATAAATTCCCACTGTTGGCTCCTCCTCATCCTCCCTGTCCCTGGGGTGATCTGCTTATTTCCACAACTTCAATGTGTTAAAATGGGTTTTCCTGACCAGAATGGTGCCTGGTGTCTGGCACAAGCCAAGAACTGGGGATTCCTTGGGATCCCATGGCCAAGAATTGGGGATTCCTTGGGATCCCATGGCTGAGAATTGGGGATTCCTTGGGATCCCGTGGCCAAGAACTGGGGATTCCTTGGGATCCCGTGGCCGAGAACTGGGAATTCCTTGGGATCCCGTGGCCGAGAACTGGGAATTCCTTGGGATCCCGTGGCTGAGAATTGGGGATTCCTTGGGATCCCGTGGCCAAGAACTGGGAATTCCTTGGGATCCTGTGGCCAGCAAAGCCACTCTGGGCCCTTCCCTCTCCCTGTGCTGCTGCCTGGCAGGAATGCAGCACCTCTATTGATCCTGAATCTCCTGGGGGGTAATTAACACATCATTAATTAGGCCGAGGGGAGGTTTGCCAGCACCTTCACCATTCCCAAACTCATCACCTCCTTCTGTGCTGGACAGGGATTTTTTTCCTCTTTTTTTAAGGAAGAAACCAGGGATGGGTGTCAAGAGTGGTGTGGGCAATCTGGAGAAGATGGAATTTCTCACTTGGAGAAGGATGGGGGGAAGGATGGACCTGTGTCACCTGTGTCACCTCCGGCAGCCCAAGGATGGGCAGGAGAGGCTCTGCTGGGCGCTGGAGCTGCCTCAGCTCAGCCCTTTGGACATTTAATAAGAATAACTCAGGTTTGCATGAGGCTCCTTGGGCATCGTGGGGAGGATTTGGGCGAAGCTCTGTGCTCTGAGTGAATTTTCCTCCCTTTGTTGGAACTCCTCTGCGCTGAGGGGGGGCAGCAGCACCCCCTCAGCTGCGAGCCCCCAGCAGCCCTGGCCCCCTCCCCGTTTTGGGGACATCTGGTGCTGTCGGCTGAGCAGCTCCATCACAGCTCCCCTCCGCCGCCACCGGGAGCCGCGGCGCAACGGAAACAAAAGACGTGACAAATTTGTCCTTTTCTCTTTTATAATTAACCAAAATATCTCGTTGTGTAGCAAAGCGTGGCTCCTAATTAACAGACGGGCGAGAGGCTATTTTTAAAATCCAGACCCCCAGTAATTATATTTGCAGCAGAGAATGATATTTCAGTCAAACGCGACAGACAGTGAGCCAAGCTCCCATGCGAGGCAATTAATATTTCACACCTGCCAAGCAAATCAGTGGCAGGGAGGGGAGGGGATGGCATTGATGCTGCACTGGGGGGACCCTGCCTGTTCATGGAACACCAAAAACCCTTCACTTGGCTGTGGGGTGGCCGCTGCTGGAACAAAGAGAGTTGGCTAAAATGGCCAGCAGGAAAAAGAATGGGGAGAGGATCCATGGGAAGGCTGGGCCCTGCTGGAAAAAGGAGAGAAATAACCAGGAGCTGAAATAATCAGCCCTGCCTTGCCCAGTGCAAAGTTATTTTTCTTCTCCTGGCCCCTGGGGGGCTGGAGCACACCCAGGCTTGGGCTCCTCTCCTGCTCCACAAGCTCCTCACAGCTGGAGCTGCCCCTCTCCACACCAGCATCTTCCTCTTCCCTGTTTGGGAGACAAAAACCTGTTTTTCCTTCCCTCTGTTTGTGCAGCTCAGGATTAATCTGCCCCTTAATGGATAATCTGTCAGCCCTTGGATGCCCTGGAAGCTGGGAGGAGATTCACGGGCCTGTGATGCCATCTGCTTTATCGGGAGGGCTTGGAAACCTGACGTTCAATTTGTTCTGCAGGATTTGACTGTGGATTATTCTCCAGATTCCAAAATAATTAAGGGAATCAAAAAGCAGAAAGAGCGATGACGAGGAGGAGGAAGCAGAGGGAGGGGAGGCAGCTCTCGACCCGTGCTCTGGGCAGGACGGGCTGACAAACCCTGCCTGGGGAGGTTTGCTGTCCTTTGTTCCTGGGCTTGGCAATAAAATTCCACAAGCAGGGAGGCAGCAGCTGATCCTGGAGAGCAGCAGAGCCACAATTTATCCCCTATGCCTGGGTAATTGTAAAGCTTTTGTGTTTAACAAGGAGCTGGTCTGGAGAAGGGCTTGTGTGGGCCAGAGTTCCTCTCAAACACTCTGTGCAAGGTGCCCCGGGCACTGCAGCTCTGGAAATTTCCCTTCCAAATTACGGAGGAGTCTCACCCAGGCAGGAGCCTCTATTGACCTCCTGCCACCTTCCTAATGAGAAAAGATGATGGTTAAACTCCAGGGGGAGGAAAAGCAAACAAACCTCCTTTCCTCCGTAAAAACAGACCTGCAAACGTGTAACAATTAATCTGAAACAGGCCGGGAGAGGTCCCAGGACGGGCTCTGCATTTCCAAGGCTCTCTCTGAAGCATTCCTGCTAAGTGGTGGAGCCTGAGCCTGCCCACATCGATCGTGTGGCCTTTGCCACCCCAGAGCTTTCTGCAAATGATGCAGCGTCACCTCCCATCACC
Organism: Lonchura striata; assembly: GCF_050655825.1. NCBI lineage: Eukaryota > Metazoa > Chordata > Aves > Passeriformes > Estrildidae > Lonchura > Lonchura striata. The sequence continues at coordinate 1,909,268 of NC_140728.1, forward strand.
AACGCCTCCCCGAGATAACAGATGGGGCTGGGGGAGCTGTGTCCCACAGGAGGGAAGGGAAAGTCCTTTTAGGTGGAAAAAACACTCAGCTCAGAGCATTCCTCATCCCTAACTCCCCGTGTGAATTCCCTCAGTCCCACCAAACCACACTGAGCAGCACTCAGACCCTGCTGTGGCCACCCAGGTGCCACCCTGGGCGTGGAGGGGACACTGGGCTGTGCCAGGAAAGCTTCTCCTGGGCCTGGAGCCCTCCCAGCTGCTCTGGGAGCACCCAGAGTCATTAACTGCTCCTGCAGGAAGTTCTGCACCTTGGTCATTCCTAGTGCGTTTTTTTATTCTCTCATAAATCTATTTTTGCACCTCAAGACTGAGAAGAAACGTTTGGGGTGGCGCCCACAATTTGGATGCCTTTTCATGCAGCCATGGATTCACAGAGTTATAGAATGGCCTGGTGGGAAAGGACATTAAAACTCATCCCAGCCCACCCCATCCCACCCCTTCCACTGTCCCAGGCTGCTCCAAGCCCTGTCCAAGCTGGCCTTGGGCACTGCCAGGGATGGGGCACCCTGCCCACCCTCACAGGGAAGGATTTATTCCCCATATTCCACCCAAACCCCCTCTCAGTGCTCCTTCAGGCAGAGCCTGCGGGCAGCACTGTGTGAGACACCCCGTGATTTGTGGGGTAAAACAGCAGAGTGATTTAAAATGCTAATTCTGTGGGATGTTCCCACCGAGTGTGAGTGAGTCCCACTCCTCCTGAGCTGCCCCTCGCTCCCCTTCCCGGGAGGTTTCACTGGATACCATCTACTTCCATATGCACTTTGATTCCCAGCCATCCCGGGAGCTTTTTGTTCTATTATTCACCACGGGTCTGTGTTGTCTGCGCTTATTATGAGCCATCAGAAGGTACCTGGGAGCCTGCAGCCTTCCCAGCCACTCCTATTGTACAAACACATCAATAAATAAGTGGTGTCTGAATTTAGCTGTGACTTGTAACTGCTGGCAGAGCCCTGTCATTTTTTCAGGTCATCTGGCACTGCAGTTAAAATAGTTTTGCTGTCGCATCCTTCCCTTCAGGAGACAAACCAAAGAAGTGGCTCTTAGATTCCTGTTTCTTTTCTATTTATCCCTTTAAGAACAAGGACAGGACTTCAAGCCCCAGACAAAAGGAGGCTTGGGAGGCGGTTTGCAGAGCAGCGGGTCGGAGCAGCAGGAGTCGGTAATGACCGAGGATGCTCCGTCCCTGCATTTGAACAAATCCTCCTTTGAACACCGAAAAGCCTCGTCCCTCTGGGACCTCATTTCCCAGGTAGGAAGGAGCAGCACTTCAGCAGCAGCAATTGCTGGGGTGGAGCCCAGAGCCTTGTGCAGCCCCGTCCCCCAGGGCTGCTCCGCTGCTTTTTGCTGGGTTCCATCCCCTCTGCTGCTGGGTTCCATCCCCTCTGCTGGGTTCCATCCCCTCTGCTGGATTTCCATCCCCTCTGCTGGGTTCACATCCCCTCTGCTGGGTTTCCATCCCCTCTGCTGGGTTCCATCCCCTCTGCTGGGTTCCATCCCCTCTGCTGCTGCATTTCCATCCCCTCTGCTGCATTTCCATCCCCTCTGCTGCATTTCCATCCCCTCTGCTGGGTTCCATCCCCTCTGCTGGGTTCCATCCCCTCTGCTGCTGCATTTCCATCCCCTCTGCTGGGTTCACATCCCCTCTGCTGCATTTCCATCCCCTCTGCTGCATTTCCATCCCCTCTGCTGGGTTCCATCCCCTCTGCTGGGTTCACATCCCCTCTGCTGCTGCATTTCCATTCCCTCTGCTGCATTTCCATCCCCTCTGCTGGGCTCCATCCCCTCTGCTGGGCTCCATCCCCTCTGCTGCATTTCCATCCCCTCTGCTGGGTTCCATCCCCTCTGCTGCATTTCCATCCCCTCTGCTGGGTTCACATCCCCTCTGCTGGGTTCCATCCCCTCTGCTGCATTTCCATCCCCTCTGCTGGGTTCCATCCCCTCTGCTGCATTTCCATCCCCTCTGCTGGGTTCCATCCCCTCTGCTGGGTTCCATCCCCTCTGCTGCATTTCCATCCCCTCTGCTGGGCTCACATCCCCTCTGCTGGGTTTCCATCCCCTCTGCTGGATTTCCATCCCCTCTGCTGGATTTCCATCCCCTCTGCTGCTGCATTTCCATCCCCTCTGCTGGGTTCCATCCCCTCTGCTGGATTTCCATCCCCTCTGCTGCTGCATTTCCATCCCCTCTGCTGGGTTCCATCCCCTCTGCTGGATTTCCATCCCCTCTGCTGGGTTCCATCCCCTCTGCTGCTGCATTTCCATCCCCTCTGCTGGGTTCCATCCCCTCTGCTGGGTTCCATCCCCTCTGCTGGGTTCCATCCCCTCTTGCTGCTCCAGGAGCTCCTGGCACTCAGCTGCTATTTACTCAAAGCCATCCCTTTATTTCCTAATTACACCTTTGGTTTCTCTCTCAGAAACACCACCAAAGTTGTGTTTTTTTGTTTTTTTGGTATTTTTAAGGCTGTGCTTCCTTTGCATGAATTACAGCTGGAGGGGAATTGCCTTTGTTTCTCCCTGGAAACAAAGGCAATGGAAGTGAGATTTTCTTCCCCTAATTCCCTGGGCACAGGGGATGCTCAGCAGGAGCCAGCCAGGCTTCTGGCAAGTGGAAACTTGGGATCAACAAGGAGACCCATCAGGTGGCTGCATTTGAAGTATATTTGTAAAGACAATAAATTAAACACAGAAAAGCAGCCAAGAGGAGGCATTTTTTCCACCAAAAGGTTGGTCAAGAATTGGAAAAGACAGCCCAGTGTGCAGTCTCCATCCCTGGAGGGATTTAAAAGGTGTGTGGAGTCTCCATCCCTGGAGGGATTTAAAAGGTGTGTGGATGTGGCACGTGAGGCCATGGCTGGCATTGGCAATGCTGGGGAATGTTGATCTCAAAGCTCTTTTCCAATATAAACAATTCCACGATTCCATAATTGCATTTAGAATGAGCAGCATTGCAAAGAGTGTTTATTCAGAATTAAATTTTAAATTAAATATCTCATCCCTCTCAGACTCTGCTCACTTGGAGCATCCACAAGACGGATTTCATGCCCCAGCCATGAATCCAGCTCACATGTTCCTATGACGCCCAAAAACAGAGAAATAAATTGCAATTAGCAGGCTGCACACCTGGATGGAGGAGCCAATCTTCGCCCTGAATTACCAGACTTATGCTTTAATGATTTTTATCAGTGTTTAATGGTGCTGCTGTTTATTATAGTTAAACATTTTGGAGGGGAAAGCAATTAATGAAATCAGGTTAACGAGACTCTGGCATCATCGGAGGCTCTGACAGATGGGGACAGGAATGTCCAGCTCTGTCCTCTCCTTTCTGCCCTCTCACATTCCTGCAGCTCCCTCTTGCTCCTGGGATATTCAACTCATTTCGGAACATTCAAACTAACGGGGAAATTTCCAGAAAAATAAAAATTAAAAAAAGAAAACCAGATTTTGAGGGTGGCTTGGTACCTCAACACACAGAGAGTAGCTGCCCAAGATCCCACTTGGTGCAGCTGATGGCACACAGGGGTACAGCTGCACCCTGCAGAGATGGGTCATTCACTCATTTACTCTTCCCACGGGATTATCATCAAATTCCAGGCTGGTTTGGGTTGGAAGGAACCTTGAAAATCCTCCAGCTCCACTCCTGCATCTTTCATTCTCTCAGGTGTCTCCAAGCCCTGTCCAGCCTGGCCTTGGACCCTTCCAGGCATGAGACAGCAATTGAAATACTGGTTTTAGAATTAAAATCCATACATATATAAGGCTTATCTTTTTTTCTCTATTTTTTTTAACTGGAGCAAACTCTTGCCTCTTCATAACCCTTCCAACTGCATTTAACTGTGCTCTGCTATTTATCACCCTCTTGCACAGCTACTACTTAGCCACTTACACAGGGCAGAATCATTTCTCCAAGACAAAACAGCTGAAAAAAAAAAAACCTTCAGAATCTCAGACTTCTGCTCTTCAGCTCATACATTTTATTCCAAAAAGCACTTGGAATTCTTAAAAAAAAAAAGAAAGAAAGAAAGATTCATGGCTGCTGCAAGTCTAACACACTGTTAATAAAAGCGGTCTATTAAAACAAATTGCTCGGGATGATCATTCTGCTAAAATCAATATCTTCAAATAATAAAGCGAATACGCGGTGCACACACAGGCAAACCATCTGCTGGAGGGTTTTCTGGCTGGGACTTTCACTCTGAGGCTGCTGCGGGATGGAGGGAAGGCGATGCTCTTCTCTGCCTCCTCGGCCATTGGCAGCGCTGCGACCCCGCTGCAGGGGCAGGCTGCAAATCCGAGCCGGAGCCCCTGGGGAATATTCGGAATATTCGGAATATTCTCCTGGAGCGAGTCAGGAGGAACTGCCTGGAAAAACAAGGCGAGAAGGAGCAGGGAGGGGATGCTTTTCCCGGCCGCAGGAGCAGGAGTTTTTGGGTGGGAGAATGGAATTCTGGCACAGGATGGGCACGGAGGCGGGAGATGCTCGGCTGGAAGAGCCGCAGTGACCTGGGAAGAGTTGGGGCAGCAGAGGCAGGAAACCAGCGAGGCTGCCCCAGCTCCAGGGCTAAATAAAGCCCTTTGTTGTCCTGGGAAGGAATCCCTCCTGGATTTCGGACGGGAAGAAGGAGGTCCCTGGAGATGCTATCTCCTCATCAGAACGGCAAAAACTCAGCTGAGGGCACACGAAAATCCATCAACAGCCCTGCAAGTCACCCAAAAACCCCCTCAAATTGTGGTTTTGGTGCTGAGGGGGGAAAGGCTCTCACTGAAGTCCTGGGAATGCCTGGAGGAGAAAAAAAAAAAAGGATTCAGGGAGACCTCTCAGGATCTTTTGTGCTTCAGGACACTCTGGTGCAGAAATTGAGGCAGCAGCCTCTCCAGAGCTGCCTTTCCACAAAGGATGCCCTGGCAGGAGCCTTGGGATGGAGGTTCTGAAGGAAATTTCCTGCCCCCAGAGTTACAAGATAATTACACCACCGTGCAAATCCCAGCACGAGAAAAACAACGGGTGACAAGTTTTTAAGGAATTCACAATAAGGATGATGCTGCCGGGGCAGCTTTGGGGCTCTTGGCCCTTTTTTAGGTGAATCCCACCTGTTCATCCCTCAGGAACTGAGTCCCATCCATCCATCCCTCAGGAATTGCCTGCTCAGGGCAGAGTTTGTGCTCTCTTGCAGACAACCAAAGGTTCCAGGAAGGAAAGGACCAGGATTTGGTGCTGCACCAAAGCGGATGTGATCACAACAGCATTTTCCTAGGAGAAACAACCCAAACTTCACTAAATCCCATTTTCTTTGCAGCTCCATGCTCTGCTTGGCTGCCCACCATCCCCAAAGCTGGATCTCCTCCTGCAGCATCTCGTCCTCCTCCTCCATCAGCAGTTTTTGGGGGCTGAGCGTGCTGGGTGTAGGGGAGGGGAGTCATTTCCAGAAGGAGCTGCTCTGTCTGGGAATGGGGCAGTCTGCCGAGGGTTGGGATGCTGAATTTGTGTCTTTTGGGGTTTCCCCGTGCTGTGGCCCTGCTCCAAGTGCCTCCACGTGCCTCTGGAAGTGCTGTGGAGAGTTATTGCTCCTTCAGTTTAAGTGGGAAAGTTATTAAAATGCTTTGAAACACAACTGGCACTGGGGAGGTGGGTGTAAGGCTGATTTATTTGATGTGCTTTTGCACAGAAATAACCCTCCAACACTGCACATCCTCCAGGTCAGCAGTGCTGCTGCCTTGGGACGATGGTGGGAATGGGATTATTTCATCTGTCCAAAATAGTAACTTCTGAGAGGTGAGGAAATGACTACACCAAAACCATTGTGTGCCATCTGCCTGCTAAAATACTTATAGAAAACATGTTTCCTGGCATATAGCTTCCCAGCCATATGTCTATTGCATCATTCACAATTAAATTAAATCACCCTTAAACGCTTGGACAAAATCCCAGCCCGTGTGAGCGAGCCTTCATCGCTGTGCTGCACAAAAATTTGGACACTTGATCCCCGAAATGTTGGGTTGGAATTGGCTCAGGCGTTGTTAACCTGATACAGCTGATGCTGAGTGCTGCGAGATAATTTGAGGGCATGTTCCTTATTGTGGTCTTGCAGTTTCTGGCTATAAAAATGTGTTGGGGCTCTGGGAGAAAGGAAAGAATTCTGCAGGATTTGCTCACAACACGCTCGAGTCAGTTGTGTCCACGGGAAAAGCTGGCGTCTCCTACTCATGGAATCAACAGAAGGGCTGGAGGGCCTGGTCACAGCTGGAGTTTTGGGATGTTTAGGATATGTTCAGAGCTGTGTGCACAGAAACACCCAACAACAAAGCCTGGCCTGCTCTGTGTTAGGCTGGGTCAGATTTTTGTCAGCTCTGGGGGGAGGAGGGTCCCACTGCCACCTCTGCCGTGTGCCCAGCACAGCAATTCCTGTGCCACAGGAATGGCCAGGATGGATGGCAGCATCCCTAAATCTGCCCTAAATCATCCCTAAATCCATCAGACGATTCCTATCCTCTGAGGGCAGTGCATTCAGTTAAAGGATAATCTTAATAAATCACTTATTTTGTGGGTTTGTGGCTCTTCCTTTGAGGAAATGTTGGATTTCCCTGTGCTTAGCTGAGCCACTCTCCCAAAAGCAGTTCTGTGGGATGCTCTGACAGGCGTAGTGCATAAATAGGAATGAAATCCCACATCTCTGACACAGGGAATGTCGTTCCAGCCCAAACCAGCTCCCACTGGAGCACAAACCCACGAGCTCCCCGTGCACGGTGTCTGCCAGACCCGGCCACGGCCTATTTTAGTCCAGCTCTCTATTTCTGGGCTGGTTTTAAAGGTGACACAAACCCAGCAGCCAAAGCTGGATGATCCCCTTGGTTCCTTTCATCCAGGAGCAGCCTGGGCTGTGGAAAGTGTCCCTGTCCCCAGCAGGGTGCAATGAGATGTCTTTCATGTCCTTTCCAACCCCAGCCACTCTGTGCCTCTAGCACTTTGATTTTCAGTCATGCTATTCAACCCAAATTCTCACTTTCATGGACAAAAACATATCTGTTATTTAAATAAGAATCTTGTCTCGCTCTGCCTTTCACATCTCGTCTCTGAATTCATTTTCTGGGCTGCTATGCAATGTAAAACCTGGTTACACACTGAGTCAGGCGCTTCCCAATGCGTGCGTCGTGTTTGAGGGAGGAAAAAGGGGAAAAAAGGGAAAATTCTTGGTGGGAGGTGCTGGAGTCAGCAGGGCTGTGCCCACACTCATGTTTTAGACCATATTTTACCTGGATATTTTGGCCTTTCGTAGAGCTGTGTGTCTCTGTCAGCCAGTAATAGATTACTGAACATAACAGAAATCTTTATATAGATGTTGGAGCCCTTTGCTGAGCTACAGATGTTTCCTTCCAAGAAACATTTTCCTGACACAGAATCAGAGAAGGCTTTGAGTTGGAAGGGACATTTAAACATCCTCTCATCCAAATCCTGTACTATGCTAAAAGCAAAAGCTACTGGAATTTTGTCCTACAATAAATGTGGAAATACCGTTTGAGGGTTTCTTTGTAGGTAACACCATCCTGTTCTTTCTTTTGTGTTTTTTAATCCTTTTCTGGCTGAAGCCAAATGATGGCCATTCCTGCCCAGGGCAGGGGCTTGCAATGAGTTTTTAGGTCCCTTAAAACCCAGAGCAGTTTCTGTGATTCTGTGACTGTAGAAGTGTTACAGGAGCATCCAGGAAAAGAAAACACATTGAGTAAGAGCTTCCTCATCCTTCTTTCCAGAGCTTTCTTTCCTGTCCACCTCATTTTTCAATTTCCTGTTCCCAATGACTCCTTCAGTCACCTCGTCACCCAGCTGTAAAAGAAAAGATGGAATTAATGCTGAACTGGAGTTGAGTTTCCCAAGTGTTCATCTTTTATTTTTTTATACCCAAAGGCTATTTGACTCCCAGACAGGTTTGGGTTGGAAGGGATATTAAGGATCCTCTCATTCCACCCCCTGCCATGGGCAGGAACACTTTCCCCTATCCCAGCTGCTCCAAATCCCATCCAGGCTGGCCTGGAACCCTGCAGGGATGGACACCCCAGGTGAGGACACAGAGCATCCCTCCTCCTGCCCTTCCTGAGCTGCTCCCACGTGTGTCCGCAGGCACTGAGGAGCCAGAGCCAAGTTTCCCACTGGCTGGGGCTGAGCCTGGCAATAAAAGTGCAGCCAGAGCTCTGAGCTGCTCCCAGGGCTCCCACAAAGCTTTCCTGAGGAGCTCGGGGTGGTTCCTGCTCTCCCATCCCGCTCCTGCTCCGGGTTTAACACAGAATCTCTCGCCTCTGGGTTTTCCTCTGCCCCAGACCTCCCTGAGCCATCTCCTTGGCTGGAGTCAATTTAGCGGAGCTAATGGAGTTTCTTCTCCTCAGCTCAGCGATGATTTCACATCCCTGAGTTCCTTGCTTAATTTGCTGAGAAAATTTCTGATTCTGAAGCCATTTCCAGCATTGCCCTGTTTTTCACAGTGCCAGGACCACGCCAGGGGCTCGCTGGGCTGCACCTGGGTTTCCCCACATCCCTGCTCGGGATGCAGCTCCTGCATCCAGCTGCAGTTCCTGAATCCAACTGCAGTTCCTGCATCCAGCTGCAGCAACTGCATCCTGCTGCAGCTCCCACATCCAGCTTCAGTTCCTGCATCCAGCTGCAGCAACTGCATCCTGCTGCAGCTCCCACATCCAGCTTCAGTTCCCGCATCCAGCTGCACCAGGCTGCGTCCCTGCCCTCCCTTGGACAGGAAAGCAGCAGCTCTCAGGAAAGAGTTAATCCCAGCGAGCCTTTGGGATCCTTTGCTGGGGAGAGGGCTGATCTTTTGTTTGTTTTGAAGCTGCTGGCAGGAAAGCGGGGAGGAGAAAATTACCTAAGTGATAGTGAGGTTGCCATGAACTATATAAAACTGGGAAATCAAAGCGGAGAAACTCCACCTCGCAGTCCTGAGCCACAAGCACAACCCCTGAAGTAGAAACCCACCCCACAAGTGAGTGATCTCAAAGGCTTCTTGAACTCCAACCAAGCTGCATGAGCTCAGAGCTGCTGCGGGAGTGAGGAGCCGGCGCTGGCCCGGCCGGACCCGCTGCTCCGGGGCAGGGAAGGTTTTTGGGCTTCTGGCAATCCCCACAGCCATGAAGTGGAGGTTCCTGTGCATCGCCTGCCTGCTGGAGCTGGCTGGTGAGTACTGACGCCCCAAAGCCCGCTCACAGCAGGGACCGGCCCTGGGGCAGCTCCTGGGAGCAGCAGCCGGGGGGAAGATGCTTCTCCTCCAGGAGTTTGGGATTCTGGGCCACCCAAAAACCTCCCTGCTGCTCTGAGCGGGGCAGCAGTGGGGATGGAGACTCCTGCAAACCCCCAGATAACCCAGGGGATGGGAGAGCAGCAGGCAGGGTGCAGCCACAGAGCAGCAGCTGTGTCCCAGCCCGCGCCGGGCTGAACCAGCCACGCTTTTGTTTTGTGGCTGGAACCAAACGGTCGCTGGAAATCAAATGAGTCGCCATAAATATTAAAATCCCCTATCGCAGCTCTTCAAATATTCATCATATGGAGCAATGAATAGCAGCACCGAGATTTCCTCTAGGTGCTGCTTTTTAAAGGGTTATATTTTAGGGGAATATTATCACTTTTGGTCCCAAACTCAACAGCCATGAGGTAATAAAAAAGGACTGAAAAAGTGAAGCAGCACTCTGTGTGTTGCCTGGTGTGCTGGGACAGGAGCCAGGAGCCTGCGGGTGTCTCCTCAAATGTAATTTTTTCTTACTCACAGAAATGTGAGTGAAGAGAGCTATTGCAGCAATTCGCTGGGTTTTGTTCTCCTGTTTCACAGAGCTCCTTTCATGTTCCCCTGGCTGCCCAGGTAAATTGCTCACCTGAGCTGCTGGCTGAGCCTCCAGTCTGTGTTATTTTTAAAGGAACTGAAAAAAATCCCAATTTTATTTGATAAAAATGACATTCAGGGCTGTGTGGAGTGTGCGGAGGGTGTGAGACAAAGGTGTGAGGCAAACCTCGAGCTTCAAACCTCCAATTCCAAACCTCTAGCTCTTTGTGCAGAACAAAAGTGGTGGAAAAGTGACAAAAAGCTCGGATTTTGGACAGACAAAGCACTGGGCAGCCGGGGCTTTAATGCTGGATGCAAAACGTGCTTGCACAGCCCACGGGCATCCCTCCTGCAGGACATCCCTGCCTGCAAGCTGGAGGGGGAAGGTTGGTTCTTCTCAGTGGAGCTGCTGGGAACAATCATCCTCGGGGCTCTGCTGGTTCCTCAGCTGCGTGGGGAGTCCCAGAGGATCCATCAAACCCTCCAGTTGTGCAACTCCCGTGGAAGTCCCAGCTCTGGCTTGGGGCTGAAGTTGCTGCTGGCAGCGCTGCTGAGGGTGGGAGCTCCTCCTGCTCCCAGGACAGCTCCAGCCAAAGGCACGAGTTCCATAGGAAAAATCCCTTTGTGCCACACTGGGACACGGCAGGAGTCCTGCAGATGTGGGGAGGGGCGACTTTGGGTGAGATGGGAAAGAAAATTGCACTTCCCAGCAGCCATCGTGTTCACACACCTAGGTTTTAAAAAGTAAATGACTTCTTAAAGGTATTCTAATAATGGGGCTTAGGAAGGATCTCAGATTGAATAAAGAAAAGGCAGCAATATAAATGTTAAACTTGCCCCAAGACTCATCCCTGAGCACTTTGCCAGGGCCACAGAAAAGCTCTGTGGTGGCAAAGGTTCAGGAGAGAGGAGGGGAGTTTCCACCACTGGATCCCAATCCTGCACCCACAGCAAACAGAATCCCACTGGGAATCTGCGGGCAGGACCTGCTCTCATGAGCTTGGGGTCTGGGCTGCAGAGCCAGGAGCAGCCTGCTCCAACCCCACGGGAGAAAATCCCCCGGGAAACCCAACTCAAATCCCTGGAAATGCTCCTTGGGGCCTCTGCCTGGTTCTTTGGGGCTCTTGCCGAGTTTCAGGGAAGGGTTTGCAGCCAGCCAGAGTGGGCTGCAGTTCCCAGACCCTCCCAAGCCCCTGGGAGGATGCTGTGAGCAGCTTGTGCTGGAAAGCTGGGGATGGAGAAAGCTGGATCAAGCTGGGGATGGAGAAAGCACATGCAGAGCTGTCCTGTGCCTGTCTCAGAGTGAACATGGAAAAGGCAGGATGGATTGTATTTGTATTTGTACCTAATAAAAACACTTTATTTCTTTCACTTCACCTTTCATCTTTGCTTTTTATATGTTTTTCATTCATCTCTGCCGAACTTGATTTTTAGAAAAATCTCTTCTCTTGCCATTTTCACACATTCTTTCTTTCCTCCACTCCTTTTGCAGCACTTATGAAAGTTCTGAATATCAGGAATGGGAAAAGAGACTTTAAAACTTCCAGCTGCTCGGGTTTAACATCCTTTAGAGGCTGCTGCTCCAGCCAGGAGAAATCTCAGCCCCGGGAAGGCGCTGGGCTGCCCAAGAGGCCCCAGTCCCAAAGAAGGCCAGGGAGCAGCAGCTGGCTTTGGTGGGGCAGCTCGGGGGGCTCCCCCAGCCCCCCGGCCCCGGCCCCACACCCACATCCTGTCTGGGCGAAGGAAAAGGGGGAGGGAAGGGATTTTATCAGATATTTCCAGAGGGAAGAGGGCCTCCACCCGCTTGAATTCCTGCCACATGGCTGAGAGCTGTGGAGCTGGAAAGGCGTGAGTAATGCCGGCTGGAGTCCTTGGAGGGGCTGCTGGGGGAGCCGGGGCTGGCTCCGGCCCCAGGGCTCGGCATCCCCCAGCCCAGAGCTCCGGAGCTGCCCTCCTGCATCCCAGAGCTCCAGAGCTGCCCTCCTGCATCCCAGAGCTCCTCTCCTGCATCCCAGAGCTCCAGAGCTCCCCTCCTGCATCCCAGAGCTGCCCTCCTGCATCCCAGAGCTCCCCTCCTGCATCCCAGAGCTCCTCTCCTGCATCCCAGAGCTCCAGAGCTGCCCTCCTGCATCCCAGAGCTCCCCTCCTGCATCCCAGAGCTCCTCTCCTGCATCCCAGAGCTCCAGAGCTGCCCTCCTGCATCCCAGAGCTCCAGAGCTCCTCTCCTGCATCCCAGAGCTCCCCTCCTGCATCCCAGAGCTCCAGAGCTCCTCTCCTGCATCCCAGAGCTCCTCTCCTGCATCCCAGAGCTCCTCTCCTGCATCCCAGAGCTCCTCTCCTGCATCCCAGAGCTCCCCTCCTGCATCCCAGAGCTCCAGAGCTCCTCTCCTGCATCCCAGAGCTCCTCTCCTGCATCCCAGAGCTCCTCTCCTGCATCCCAGAGCTCCTCTCCTGCATCCCAGAGCTCCTCTCCTGCATCCCAGAGCTCCAGAGCTGCCCTCCTGCATCCCAGAGCTCCAGAGCTCCTCTCCTGCATCCCAGAGCTCCCCTCCTGCATCCCAGAGCTCCAGAGCTCCTCTCCTGCATCCCAGAGCTCCTCTCCTGCATCCCAGAGCTCCTCTCCTGCATCCCAGAGCTCCTCTCCTGCATCCCAGAGCTCCCCTCCTGCATCCCAGAGCTCCAGAGCTCCTCTCCTGCATCCCAGAGCTCCTCTCCTGCATCCCAGAGCTCCTCTCCTGCATCCCAGAGCTCCTCTCCTGCATCCCAGAGCTCCTCTCCTGCATCCCAGAGCTCCAGAGCTGCCCTCCTGCATCCCAGAGCTCCAGAGCTCCTCTCCTGCATCCCAGAGCTCCCCTCCTGCATCCCAGAGCTCCTCTCCTGCATCCCAGAGCTCCTCTCCTGCATCCCAGAGCTCCTCTCCTGCATTCCAGAGCTCCCCTCCTGCATCCCAGAGCTCCAGAGCTGCCCTCCTGCATCCCAGAGCTCCTCTCCTGCATCCCAGAGCTCCAGAGCTCCCCTCCTGCATCCCAGAGCTCCTCTCCTGCATCCCAGAGCTCCGGAGCTGCCCTCCTGCATCCCAGAGCTCCTCTCCTGCATCCCAGAGCTCCAGAGCTCCTCTTCTGCATCCCAGAGCTCCAGAGCTCCCCTCCTGCATCCCAGAGCTCCAGAGCTCCTCTGAGCAGGAGCTGTGCCCGGGCTGAGGCAGGAGACTGAGGCAGGAGCAGCCCAGGAGAGCAGGTCCTGCAGATTCCCAGCGGGATTCCCCTCCCCGGGTCCTGTTTGCTGTGGGTGCAGGATTGGGATCCAGTGGTGGAAACTCCCCTCCTCTCTCCTGAACCTTTGCCACCACAGAGCTTTTCTGTGGCCCTGGCAAAGTGCTCAGGGATGAGTCTTGGGGCAAGTTTAACATCTATATTGTTGTCTTTTCTTTATTCAATCTAAGATCCTTCCTAAGCCCCATTATTAGAATACCTTTAAGAAGTCATTTACTTTTTAAAACCTAGGGGTGTGAACACGATGGCTGCTGGGAAGTGCAATTTTCTTTCCCAATTCTGCATGGTTTTGCTCCTGCACATGCTTGCATTGCCAGGTGAAGATTTCTCCCAGGTTAATAAATAGCTTGGCTTAAACTCTAAACCCTCAATCCTAACAAACTGACAAAGTTTAATAAAGCCATTAAAAATGTATGGTGCAATAAATAACCCTCTTTAGCTGAGCACCACGTGGATTATCCAGCCCACATCTGGATCATTATTTATCTCACGAGCCCAGAGACTTTAAAAAAACCCTCATCCATGTTTTGTGGGAAAGCTGCTGCACATGCTCCAAGAAAGGCAAGGAGAAGAAATCCAAAGTGCCAGCTCCTCTCCCAGATCACACTGAGCAACAGCCAGGCCTCCACTCCAAAATTCAGTGCTGAAAAGGCTTTGATCAGGAGCAGCTCGGGTGCTCTGCAAACATCTGGAGGAGCTCAGAGGTGCTGGGTGAGGCACCTGCGGAGGTCAGGGCCAGGCTTTGTTCTGGTGATGTGAAGTGTCCTGCTGGTGGCCACAGAGCTGAGCTCTGCCTAAACCTGGCTCTGCTAAAGCCTGGCTCTGCTAAATCCTGGCTCTGCTAAATCCTGGTTCTGCTAAAGCCTGGTTCTGCTAAAGCCTGGTTCTGCTAAAGCCTGGTTCTGCTAAATCCTGGTTCTGCTAAAGCCTGGCTCTGCTAAATCCTGGCTCTGCTAAATCCTGGCTCTGCTAAATCCTGGTTCTGCTAAATCCTGGTTCTGCTAAAGCCTGGTTCTGCTAAAGCCTGGCTCTGCCTAAATCCTGGTTCTGCTAAATCCTGGTTCTGCTAAAGCCTGGTTCTGCTAAAGCCTGGCTCTGCCTAAATCCTGGTTCTGCTAAATCCTGGTTTTGCTAAATCCTGTCTCTGTTAAATCCTGGTTCTGCCTAAATCCTGGTTTTGCTAAATCTTGGCTCTCCTAAATCCTGGTTCTGCTAAAGCCTGGTTCTGCTAAAGCCTGGCTCTGCTAAATCCTGGCCCTGCCTAAGGCCTGGCTCTGCCTCTGGGCTGCTCCTTACTCTGGGCACACGGTGCTGCCTCCTGCTTTTCATGTGTTAAAAGTCAGCAGGAAAACTCGGGGACTTAACCAGCTGGAACTGAGTTGTCCTGGAGAAGAGGGAACTTCTCCCCCTGAACTCAAAGCTGTGCCAGAACCCAAATTCCAGTTCCAGACACCTGCACCTCAGCAGGGCCCCCAGAGCAGCTGTAGGATGGGGTGGGATGGGATGGGATGGGATGGGATGGGATATGGGATGGATATGGGATGGATAGGATGGACAGGATGGGATGGATCAGGATGGGCAGCCCCCCAGGACCAGTCTGAGCCCCACATTTCCCCTGCAGCCCAGCTCTGCCCCTGCCACCCACGGCCAAAACCAGCCCCGGTGGCCTCGGGCTTTGCTCTTCCCAAACTCTGCAGCCCTGTGGAGCTGACCCAGCCAAGAGCAGCTCCTGCCAGGCCCATGCCCAGTGCCCGGCGCTGTTTCCCTGGCAGCAGATCCTGCTCAGGACCTGCCAGAGCTGCTCCATCTCTCAGGGTGGTTTGGGAGGATGAAGTAACTTTTCTTGGAGCTGGGGTTCCCCTGGGCAGAGCTACAAATGAAACAACACATTCTGTATGATTTTCTCCTTAGTGCCTGGATAAGAATCTTAAACACCAAGAGCCCTGGGGTAGAGACTGGAGCTGTTTGTTAAAAGTGGGAACAGATCTTAGGGAGAGAGGAGTTAAGGAATGGGGGGAAATGCATTTTCATTGACTCGCACAGCTCATTTCAGAAGGAAAAGCTGGAAGTGTGATCTCTGCAAGGCAGCAGGAAGCAATATATAAACTTTAAGTTTGAACAGCAAACCACTCTCCAAACATTCTGCTTTACCTCCAAAGATGTTTTCGCTCATGAGTCAGGGCTGATCCCGAGCCAGTGGGAATGTTTCTATTTACTTTGAGATTGTGCCTGCAACTGTAAATCCAACTTATCTATCCTGAGGCACACAAGTGATCTCTTCCAAGTCCTGATTCTTTCCTCCCAGGATTATAAACCCAAACTGCTCTGAAATCCAGCTTTGTGCAGAGCTTTGTGCATCCACCAGCGAGCTGAGGACGGGGTGGAGTGAGGGCAGAGCCTGTCCTTCTCCTCTGAGCCCTGCAGCCCCTGCAAGGGCTGCACCAGCCTCTGCTGCTCACCCAGGCAAAAAGTTTCACCCCTGAGCCTCTCCCAGATGTGCCCCCTGCCATTTTGGGACCAGAAGAAGCCAATCTGGGAGAGCAGCTCAAGCTTTCCTGCTTTCCCCCAGGGGCTCAGGGCTGGGCTGGGGGTTCAGCAGCCCCTGAGAGTTCCCTGTTCCCTCAGGCTGCACTGCTGGGAGCACCACGGCCACCCCCAGCCCGGCGGGCACGGCCCTGGCAGCGAGGGACAGCAGCACAGGGACAGCCAGCAGTGCCACCGCTGCCAGCACAGCGCCGGGGGACACCAGCAGCACCAGGCCCACCTCTGGTAACCTCTCCCCCTCTTCCCTCTGTCACTCCTGGAGTTTTCCGGGTCCATAATTAGATTTATTAACTGTATGGGCTCCTTAAGGCGTGGTTTGTGCTCTCGAAAATAGAGGCTGAGTATGGTCAAAAGCTTTAATTCCATCCAAAAAAATGCCCAATCCAGGCAGCTCAGCCCCGTCCTGCTCAAAACAAAGAGCTCAGTAATGTTCATCTCTCCACACATGTGGGAAGAGGCACCTGTGAGAGTCCCTTTGGGAGAGAGGATGAGGGGGAATGGATTTAGGCTGGAGGAGGGAGGTTTACATTAGATATTGGGAATTAGGAATTGTTCCCTGGGAGGGTGGGGGGCCCTGGATCCCCAGCAGTGCCCAAGGCCAGGCTGGACAGGGCTGGGAGCACCTGGGACAGTGGGAGGTGTCCCTGCCATGGCAGGGGTGGCACTGGGTGGGATTTTTAAGGTCCCTTCAACCCAAACCAGTGTGGGATTCCATGATGGGAGGCCCAGCTCAGGCTCTGGAGGGCTCTGAAGGGATGGGAGGATGCAGGGAGCCTTTCCCTGCTGCTCTTTGGGGTCAGAGCCTCCTTGGGGCCAAGGAGGAGCTGGTGGCAATGCCAGGGGCGGGGTGGCAATGGCACCTTTGCCCTGGTGGCCCGGAAATGAGCCCGCTGTGCCCCCGACTGTGCAATTAGTGCAATTAGGCAGCAGAACCAGGGCTAACGAGGGTTCCTCAGAGAGCCAATGGCTCCTGCTGCTGGCTGACAGGGCAATGCCCACGCTGAGTTTTCGGGGTTCAGCCTCTCTGTGCCCTTCTCTCTGCGTAGCTGGAGGTGCCGCCAGCCCGACGTCGCCGCGGCTCCTGGGGCAGCTGAGGACGAGCCCCCAGCCCAGCCCGGCCCCCACAGCGCTGCCGGGCCCCTCCCTGGGGCCGCCAGGGAGCTCAGGGGTCCCCGGGAGCCTGAGCCCCCCGACACAGCCCCAGGACGGGGCGGACACCCCCGCTCCCCCCAGCCCTGCGGCCACCCCGGAGCGCCCCACTGTGCCAGCCACCACCGCCCCGCGGGCCACCAGCGCCCAGGTGAGGAGGGGTGCCAGGGGAGGCTGGGCAGCCCCCGGCCCAGCAGGGCACTGACACCCCCGTGTGCTCTCCCTGCCAGCCGCCCGTCCCTGCCATCGACTGCCACCGGCGCCCCGGGCAGGAGGGGGACAGCGGGACCCTCTGCCTGCAGCTCAACGAGTCCAGCACCTGCGTGAGTGTCCTTGAGGAGTGTCCCTGAGTGTCCCCGAGTGTCCCCGTATGTCCCTGCATGTCCCTGAGTGTCCCTGAGTGTCCCTGAGTGTCCCTGAGCATCCCTGCATGTCCCTGAGCATCCCTGCATGTCCCTGAGTGTCCCTGAGTGTCCTCGAGTGTCCCCGTATGTCCCTGCATGTCCCTGAGTGTCCCTGAGTGTCCCTGAGCATCCCTGCATGTCCCTGAGTGTCCCCATATGTCCCTGCATGTCCCTGAGTGTCCCCGAGTGTCCCTGCATGTCCCTGAGTGTCCCCGAGTGTCCCTGAGCATCCCTGCGCATCCCTGCATGTTCCTGATTGTCCCTGCATGTCCCTGAGCATCCCTGCATGTTTCTGAGCGTCCCTGAGTGTCCCTGCATGTCCCTGAGTGTCCCCGAGTGTCCCCGGGGGCTCCTTGGGGTGGGGGGCTCCCAGCAGTTCCCCCTGGGGTTGCTGCAGGAGGGGACAGTGCCAGGAGGATCCCAAAGGGATGAAACCCAAAAGGGTGGATCCCAAAGGGATGGATCCCAAAGGGATGGATCCCAAAGAGATAGATCCCAAAGGAGTTGATCCCGAAGGGATGGATCCCAAAGGGGTGGTTCCCAAAGGGATGGATCCTAACACAATGGATCCCAAAGTTGTGGATCCCAAAGGGATGGATCTCCAAGGGATGGATCCCAAAGAGATGGATCCCAAATGAGTAGATCCCAAAGGATTGGATCACAAAGGGATGGATCCCTAAGGGATGGATCCCAAAGAGATCCCAGCAGTTCCAGGGGAAGTGAGACCTCCTGGCTGCACACATCCTCCTTTTGCCTTTTTCCTCTGGTCAGTTCAGCTTCCAAAGCATCTCCCACCGTGTCCAACAGGAAGCTGCCTTTGTTCTTCTTCTTCCTCTCCCCTGTTAGAAACAAAAGTGCCTTTTTTTTGTCTTGCCAAGTGGCCTAGGAAAGAAAACAGGGCATTGCAAGGAGCTGCTCAGCGTCCCCAGCATCTCCTGAGGGAATCCCAGGCTCTCTGTCACCAGCCTTGGCCTTGTGCACCACGAATGGGGCGTTTGTAGCAGCAGAGGGGGTTCTGCTGGGGAGGGAGCAAGAAACCTCTCTGACCTCCCACTGGAGGCACAGCCTGCCCCAAGGGTGGATGCTGCTGGGTCTTGTGAGCCAGCAATGCCCCGGGTGCGAGATCTATGTAAAATATACGATTTAATGTTGTCGTTGTGCCGTGCTGCTGCACACAAGTGATTAAACTCATTTAGGCTGGCTCCTGCTCACAGGGAGCAGCGACCCAGAGGGAAACCCCTGCTGGTGCCCGTGGTTCCCTCTCAGCTGCCATGCAGTGGGCTCTGCCCCGGCTGGGCACGGGTTGGGTGTGTGAATGGATGCCAGGGCACATCAGAGCATCCCACAGCAGCACAGCCCAGCCCTTCCTCCTTGTGGAACCCCCCAGCACCCCCAGCTCCCTGCGGGGCTTTCTGGAGGCTCCCACCCCACAGCAGAGCCTCCCCTCAGCACCCCGGGGTGGGACCAGGGGCTGCAGCTGATACAGGAACCAGATAAGAGCAGTCCCTCTGTCCCTCTGTCCCTCTGTCCCTCTGTCCCGCTGGCCTTTCCCGAGGCAAATGAGCAATCAGCTGGCACCGGCGCCGCTAATTGCAAAGGGAAACTCTGACACTCCGATGAGTTCTTTCCACAGCACAGAAAGGAAAATACACACTTGGGTCTCTTGTTCCATCCCGGCCTTCCTCCCCCCTGAGCCAAGCTCTATAGAAACAGCTGAAAACGATTTGTTTGTTGTTCTCCCGTGGAGGAGTTTCTGTGTTTTTGCATTTCAGAGGACGGAGGGACCCGAGGATGGTCCTGGGGCAGCTCCGGGCAGAGGGAGGAGGGCACTGAGCCCTTGGCAGGACAGGGGGTGGGATCCAGCCCAGGGCAGGGCTCCGAGGAGCTCTCTGTCTCTGGGGTGGGCACAGGAGGGGTCAGGGAGGCTGAGCAGGGTTGTGGCAAAGCTGGGCTCCGTCTGCGAGCCTGGCTGTGGCTGAGAATAGTCCCGAGGAGAAACCCATCCTGTCTGATCCAGAAACTGGCCCACAAAGGCTGCAGCTCCTCACTCCTCTTCCTCTTCCCCCCCTCCCACCCCCACCAGAGCCAGTCCAGCTCTAAAATGTGAGAAATGTGGTTTTTTACCTAGCCTTTGATCAGCAACCTAGCAAAAACATTGAAGACATTTCCTAAACAGGAAGGCTCAATGCTTCTTTGTTATTTCCCTCCTTTCCCAGCCCCTGCCTGGGACTCTGAAACAATAGGGCTCTTCAGTTGTTCCAGCCCAAAAACTGGGGAGACTTGCCATGCGATTCAGAGCCTAAATTTAGCTCTGTTTCAATGCCATTTTCAGGAGTTGCTAATAACACTTCCATATAATCTATTTTCATTAAGAAATGAGCACCTCCACCTCCAAGGTGCTGGGGGTCTGGGCAGTGCTGGAGTGGGAGGAGAGGGTTTGACACCCAGCTCAGCTTTGCAGGCCACCAAAATCCAAATGGGAAAGCACAACACCTCCACCAGCGTGGCCAAGGCAGAGAATTGCTCCGTTTACTTGGATTAATGGCTTTTCTTTCTGAAAATTTGGCAGGAGCACTTTTTGCAGAGGAAGGGATCGGATTTATGGCAAGCACTATGTGAAAATAGAACCCACACCGTGGAGTCCCCCTGCGAGATCCAGCTCACTCCATCCAGCCTGGACAGGGGCTGTTTGCTCCTCATCCTCAGAGGAGAGGAAGGTCAGTGCAGAGCATCCCCAGACAACGGAGTGGGCAGTGGGACAGGGGTTCTTGTGGGGCAGATCCTGGGAGGAGAAACTCTGCAATTCTGCTGGGGTCCTGCAGGCTCTTTGGTGTGCCCTGAGCTGCAGAGTGTGTGATCCGTGTCTGGAATGTGTAACGTGTGTGCAGAACACATTTCATGTGTGTAACGTGTGTGCAGAACACATTTCGTGTGTGAAGAACACATTTCATGTGTGTAACCTGTGTGCAGAACACATTTTATGTGTCTAACGTGTGTGAATAACACATTTCATGTGTGTAACCTGTGTGCAGAACACATTTCATGTGTGTAACCTCTGTGATGAACACATTTCATGTGTGTAACCTGTGTGATGAACACATTTCATGCGTGTGAAGAACACATTTCACATGTGTAACCTCTGTGCAGAACACATTTCATGTGTGTAACCTCTGTGCAGAACACATTTCATGTGTGTAACCTGTGTGATGTGCTCTCCTGCTTCCAACCTCGCAGATCCTGACAAACTGCTGAACACGCTCCAGAAGTCTCACTGGGAAAAGGTAAATCCCCTAAGCAAATTTGGCTGCAGAAATTGCCTGGCCAGGTGGCTGGAGGGATGAGAGCTTGGGACGGTCAGCTGAGCTGGGGGACACGCTGAGGTGTGGACCTGCCAGTTTGGGGGTGCCTGATGAGTGCAGAGACCCCCAAAGTGTCCAGGGCCAGGCTGGACAGGGCTTGGGGCACTCTGGGGCGGGGGGAGTGTCCCTGCCCATGGCAGGGGCGGCACTGGAGGAATTTTAAGGTCCCATCCAACCCAAAGCAGCCTGGAATTCTGTGATGCAGCACAAGAGAGGCAGAAGGAGAGAAGCAGAACTCTCAGGATGCAATTGGCACTGGGCTTCTCCAAAGGACCAGGCTGGCATGAGGGAATTCCTCCCCCAGCACTCCCCTGAGGCTGCCCCAGCCCCAGCTGTGTCTCGGGGTGCAAACAGCAGAGCTCAGGCAGACCTCAGCCGGGTGCTCTGAACCTTGTGCTCCAGAGGACAAAATTCCCTGTGCCACGGGAGGCTCCAGGCCGGGAAGGAGCCTGTGGGGGCTCCAGGGCTGGGGCAGGGCTGGGGCAGCAGAGCCCAGCTCTGCTGACGTGCGGCTTCCCAAGGAGGTGGCGAGCAGCATTGTTTGAAGCCTGTGCAGCAGATGCAAAAGTTTCCTGTTTGTCCCGCTCCCAGCTCCCTTTGGTGTGGTTTTTTTTTTTTCCAGTTTGGAATAGAATCCCTTAAAAAGGAGGGTGCGAGGAGCCAGCGGGACCCTTCTCAGAAGACCCTGATCGCCCTGGTGACATCTGGGCTGCTGCTGGCGTTCCTGGGGCTGGCTGGATATTTCCTGATGAGGCGGCGCAGCTGGAGCCCCGCGGGACAGAGGCTGGTCAGTGCTTACAGGTGGCAGAGCCGCAGGTAGAGAGGAGCCCGGCAGCCCAGGGGGGACCCCAGGGGCATCCCCACCCCTGTGGCTCTGTACTCACCCCGCTGTGTCCCCAGGCCGGGGGACAGCCCGGGCAGGGCAGGGGCATTGCACAGGGGGAGGGGGAACTCTCTCGTCTCCCAAAATCAGCTCCTGCAGCAGCACCGCCCCCTTCCCTGCCAGGTCTAACAAACACTTCTTTTTGCTCAGCAGTAAGAGCTCATCCAGCAAGACCCCTCCAGAGCCCCTGAAACCTCATGAGTCTCTCATTAAAAGCGGCGCCCTTTAATTCCCATTCCTTGTGTGAGTCCCGTGTCTGTACCCGTGCTGTAATAAAGGCAATTTCTCCCCACCGGCCATGGTAATAAAACATATCAAGAAAGAAAGAGGCAGAAATTTCCTATTTCCATTCTCCCCCTTCCAGGCAGGCTGACCCTGAGGACTCCTCCCCTCCGGTGACTTTTGGGGATGTGCCTCTGTGTAAAGTGAGGCCGGGCCACAATTTCCCCATCCGTGCCCAGCGTGGGCAGCGGTGTCCTGGGAGGCCACGGGGCATTTCCCGGCCAGGAAGGATGTCCCCAGAGCTGGGAAATGCCTGTGGCAGAGGCAGGGACACTGCCTCCGTGCCCCTGGTGCTGGCAGCAGTGGCACCGTGTGCCATGGGAACCCTGGCAGTGCCAGCCCCAGCTGCAGGTGAGGCGTGTCCAGCCCACCCACGGCAGAGACACTGAGTGAAGTCCAGTGCTGGATGCTGCTGAGGAAATTCCAGCTGGGAATTGCCACCTGGGATTGGCAGTTCCAGGGCTGCAGGACACCCGGGGAATTCTCTTGGGGCACCTGCTCCTCACAGCAACAGCAGCGCCCAGCCCTGCAGCGCTGCAGTTCTGCACTTCTGTCACACCTGGCAGCCAGCTCTGCACTTCACCGGGCAAGGGAAGGAAAAAAAGAGACCATTTCCATCATTTCCATTCGATGGTGACTTTTCCTTGGCCGAAGCGGCCGGCAGAGCTTCTGTCCCGAGGCAAGGCCGGCTCCAAAACCTGCTTAGGAGAAAACAACAAAACCTGACGCTTCTCTTGCAGGCGCTGCAGGAAAAGCTGCACTTCCTGGGTGGTTTCTTGTTCTGCATGGCTTCAGGCGCTCTGCTCCCCTCCTTGGCAGCAGTGCCCTGCCCTGTGGCTGTTTGTCGCTCCTGCCTGGGCACGGTGGGCAGCCCCTGCCCCCAGCCCAGCCCCTTCCCCTGCGTGACTCTGTCCCTTGTGTCCCCGCCAGGCTGAAGACCCCTACTACACGGAGAGCGGCAGCCAGGGCAACACCATGCTGATGTCGCCCTCGCAGGAGCCAGCGGAGCTGCAGGAGAAGCCCAGCCCGCCCAGCCCGCCCAGCCTGAACGGGGCCGCGCAGGAGAACGGGACGGGCTCGCAGAGCGGCCGGCCGGGCCGGCAGCGCAGCCCCGCCGACACCGCGATGTGACCGGGCACGGCCGGGCTCTGCACCGCCGGGGAAGTGCTGCCTCCGCTATCGTTATTCTCGTCTCTGTGAAGGACTCCAAAATCAGCCTAAAGCACGTGGAGGGCCAGAGCTGCCAAAGAGCAGCTCCTCCTCCTCCTCCTCCTCCTCCTCCTCCTGCTGACCACACAGGACACTTTTTTTGCAGCTGTTCTCTGCCTTTGTTGTCAGAAGAACATCAGGACAAATGCCCGTGCCCTTCGCCCTCCCCAGCTTTTAGGCAGAGGCAGTTTGACTCCAAGCAGCCCAGATTTCTGGTAGCAATATGTTAGGCTGACTACAGTACTTAAATTGGGATTGCAGTGACAAAAGCCTCTCAGGTTTCAGATAGTTTTGGTTAACAGAGTTGTTTATAATCTCATCTTTACGTTTAAGTGCAGGATTTCTTCCTCTTCTGAGACCATCAGGCATTTAACCCCTTCCTGTCTTTAGGGCTCCTCTACTGTTTCCTACTCCAGCAGAATCTGCTGAAGCTGTGTGTAAAACTTTCCACGTGGAATTGGCTGAAATGTCAACTTCTTTCTCTTTGAATCCTACCAGGACTGTGTCCTGAAGGTTTTTTTGGAGGGAAAAAACCTTCCCCAGCCTCCCCCTGCCAGGGGCTGGGGGCTGTGACAGGCAGAGCCAGCAATTTATCCCTTGAGTGAGATGGAGAAGGCTGGGCAGGGCTGTGGGGCTCTGTGGGTCCCTGGGGCTGGGGCACTCTCCCTCTGGCACCTGGGGCAGGAATTTGGGCAGGAGAGGGGCCAAAGGGCTCCCAGAGGGAGCCGTGGGCCATGGGAAGTTCAGAGTGGGAAGTTCCAAGGCCAGGAGCAGCAACAGGAGCACTCTGAGCTCTCCGTGCTGCTCCTGCTCCCCAGGGAAGCGCTGCTGGGGCCACCTCGAGCTCCTGGCAGCTCGCTGGGCGCCAGGGACCCGGGCCAGGCTTGTTGCCCATCCCAAGCACATTTTTAGGGAGCCAAGCCCCGATTGTGCCAGCCCCGTGCTGCTGGTGCCAGCCCAGGAGGGCTGGTGGCTCACCACGAGCACCAGCAGCGACCTCCACACCCCAAATAAGCCCAAAATTGGCCCTTGAAGCTGATCCACCCTCTCACGAGTGAATTCATCCCAGGCTTCTCTCGGTGCTGAACACTGAGGGGAAGGGGTTTTTTTCTGGTACAGCACTCAAAGCAACGACAGCAGCACCCATCACCACCTGGGGCTGTTTTTTGTGGGTGCAAGACTCGCTTTAACACAATTAAAATATTCCAGGCTGTTTGCTTTGGTGTGAATTGCTTCTCCCAGATCTCACTGTAAATAATCCCGGTTGAAAAAGAAAAATAATTAAGTACTAAAAACCGGTTTCTCAGTTGTGTCCTTGGAACAGCAGCGTGTTCATCCCCGCGGGATGCGTGGCTCTGGCTGCTGCCAGCAGGATGGGAGGACAACGCCTCACGGAGAGGTTCTTTCCCAGCAGAAATCCCATGACTAAAGGCTCTGGCTTGCTCCGAGCACATTCCTCTCCCAAAAAACGTCTGCAGGATGAGTGACGTGCAGCAGGCTGTTACACCTCGTTTGTTTGATTTGGGTTTTGTTTTTTTCTTTTTGATGTTTAAGACACGCAGTTAATTCCTGGAAAAATAAAAGAGTGATGTGCAGGGCTGGGGTTTGACCTGGCAGCAGGGAAGCTGCGCCAGGGGAGGGGCAGGGTGGGCATCAGCAGGAATTTCTCCATGGAAGGGGCTGCCCAGGGGGGTTTGGATGCCCATCCCTGGAGGTGGCACCGGACGTGGCACTCAGCGCTCAGGGCTGGGGACAAGGTGGGGATCCAGATCCTGGGGGGATTTTCCAGCCTCAGAGGTCCTGGGATTCTCTGCGGGCTCCCTCACTCTGCCATAACCAGCAACAATCCCTGCCCCAGAAATTCACTGGGGCACAGGGAAGCTTTTGGCGCCTTCTCTTGTGGAGATGCTCCGCGGCAGGAGCTTTGGGAGCGGGGATCTCCCCTGGTTCCCTTCCCCTCTGCGGTGCCCGACCCTCCCTGCTGCTGCTCCTGGCACGGGGGGCACTGCCCAGCCCCTGGCTCGGGGTTTGGGGCAGCCTGACCTCCGGCAGCGAGGGGAAGAGCTGCGGGAAAAGCAAATGACTGTCCCAGGGAAGGCTTGATGAGCCTGCGAGGTGGGACAGCGAGCTGGGGCCAGCTTTTCTCCTGGCAGCCCTTGATCTCATCAGCACGAGGAGCTGCAGGTGGAATCCGAACTCAGGTGGGCTCCTCACAGCTCAGGGTCTGTCCTGCAGCCAGGCGGGGACAAGGAGGTCACAGCCAAAGGCTCTGGCAAAACAAAGGTTCCTCCAAAGCCAGACTGGGGAAAACGCCGGGAGCAGGGCCGGTGCTGAGCCAGCAGAAAAGGCTGGGAAAAAAAGCTGGAAAAGGCTGGGAAAAGCTGGAAAAGGCTGGGAAAGGCTGGGAAAGGCTGGAAATGACTAGGAACGTCTGGGAAAGGCTGGGAAAATAGAAATAGAAATATAAAAATATAGAAATAGAAATAGAAATAGAAATAGAAATAGAAATAGAAATAGAAATAGAAATAGAAATAGAAATAGAAATAGAAATAGAAATAAATAGAAATAGAAATAGAAATAGAAAAGAAATAGAAATAGAAATAGAAATAGAAATAGAAATAGAAATAGAAATAGAAATAGAAATAGAAATAGAAATAGAAATAGAAATAGAAATAGAAATAGAAATAGAAATAGAAATAGAAATAGAAATGCAGCACTTCCACTGGATGCCATGTCTGTGTCCATTCTCCATCCTGCCCAAGCAGCCCCCAGATCCTTCAAAGATTTTTCCCAGAAGTGAGGGGGCACCTTCCTGTCTGAACTACCTCAAAATTCTACCGCGAGTTGAAGGTGCATTGCTGAAGCCAAGTTCTTGCCGGAAAACAAATTTTAATTCATTTCTCTCAGCCGCACCCCTCGGTTGGACGCTTCATCCTCCCCCAGTCAAAGCAGGTGAGAGCACCGGCACTTCCAGGCCAAGAGCGGCTCCTGCGATGGGGAAAAGCAGAATTGTTGTGTTTGCCGTCGCTGGCGGGAGGTGGGAGCGAGGAGAGGCGCTCGGGATCGCCGCATCCGCGCCGCGGTGCTGCGCTCTGCCGGCCGCGCTCCGCTCCGGCGGCTGCTGCTCCCAAAAACCGCGTCCTGGGCGCTGCGATCCAGCCCCGGGCTCGGCGCACGGAATTCCGGGAGGACGATGCCAACAGCGGGGCTTGGA
Source organism: Lonchura striata (assembly GCF_050655825.1). NCBI lineage: Eukaryota > Metazoa > Chordata > Aves > Passeriformes > Estrildidae > Lonchura > Lonchura striata. The sequence goes on from NC_140728.1 coordinate 1,935,450, forward strand.
GCTCGAATTCCAGCAACGGGGAGCATCCCGTGGCCTTTCCAGCGGGGCTTCCTTCCATCCCTTTCCCATCTGCTTGCTCGGTGTCACATCCCGCAGTTCTTTTTCTCTGTGGGAGCTCCCTCAGTTTTGCTGCTCCATCCCCTGCAAGGCCACGCGGGATTTTTGGTCTGACCAGGGAATTCGGGAGGGCTCTGGTGACATCCTGGGCCCCACCTCAGGGGCTGATGCAGAAGAAGCTGGAGAAGCACCGGTGGGGCCAGGACTTCTCTGGAATCCCAGCCGGGGAACCAGCTGGGCTCAGCCATGTGGGACTCAGATTCAGTCCAAGAGAGAAACGAGAGTTTCTACCCAAGCAAAAAGCCTGGGAAAGAATGTAAATAATTCTTTATCTCTCTTGTTTTTCACTTTGTTTATCGTTAAGTTCTATCACTGTGCGTCAAGCACTGTGCACCAATGGAGTGAGTTGTTTTCACTCCAGAACCAATGGATTTGGCCCTTGCGGAGCTCTGTATAAAAGAGCAGTGTATTTTGAATAAACGGAGTTTTTACTCTCACAGCCTGCTGAATCTTCTTCATCCCCGTCCCGCCTTGACAACAACACAGCCCCTCGGAGCAGCAGCTTTGAGCCAGCCCAAACCTCAGCCACCATCAGCTGGCCACAAAGGCTTTTCCCACAGCTGGAAATGGGTGATGATCAAGCTCATCTTGATTTTTTTCCTGCTTTTCCAACCATGGTGGTGGACCTGGCAGTGCTGGATCAGTGCTGGACTTTATCTTAGAGGTCTTTTCCAGCCTTAAAACTTCCATAATCCTGTCTTTGCTTTCCAGGTAAAAGAGCAGCATCTCTGTAGGGCTTTTCAATCATCCTCTTTAAAAAAAAAACAAATTCTATTTACAGCTCTTTGCATCACAGGCACTTCCCGTGTGTTTGGAGCCTTTAATCTTGGCCTTCAGATCCATTTAATTTGCTGCTGGTTTTGATTTGTAGTAACAGACGTAAATGAGATTATCCATCCCTTGAGATCAACTGTGGGAGGCAAATGCTGAGGAATTGGGGTCTGAAAACATTTTAACGTGCGGCCAACCCTGGGATGGGGGCCAGGACTGAGGTCCCAAAGTCCCAGGCTGTGGGAGCAGCACCTCGGGGTGGTGCAGAGCTGTCCCCAGACTCCTCCTCATTCCTGAAGGAGCCACAGGGCAGGAGGAAACACCTTCACAGCGTGCAAAGAGCATCCCAAGTGCTGTGAGGCTGGAAACTTTCTTTTTCAGCTTAAAAAAGGTGAGGATGGATGAGCCAGGGGTGCTGTTTGTGGGTCAGCGTGGAGTCAGATGCAGAAATTCCTTGGAGTTAAATCTTCCTGGTGAAAATTTGTTGTGTTTTTCTTCTGGAGAAGGAAAACGCCACCATTTTTGAATAGTTTTTCTGTTCATTTTCTAATGGCAACTTCTGGTGTTGGGGAAGATGGGTTCCATTTCTGGTTCTACTGCTCTGACTGCAGAAAAACAAAGGTCTGAAATGTCCTGTCTCTTTTTGTCCTGTGTAAGACACAGATGCCCCAAGGGCACATAGGAAATTGGTTCCCAAGTTACTTTTTATTCCTATAAATTAAGAATACGTCACCTTTCTGACTCTTAGTTATTTATTTGCTATTTCTGGTTCTTTTTATTTATTTTCTTCATATTTTTTTTAATCTTCATGTTTGCATCTTCCTTCTTTCCTTATCTCCTGCCTGCCCCAGAGGCTTATTGCTGCTTTGGCAACATGCTAACGTGTTTAGGAATGATAATACCCCTAATTAATAGTTTAATTAGCAGTACAAGGTCTTAATAGCTTATTAAAGGAAATACATTCAGAAAATTCTTTTCCTTTCCTCGCGCTGGTACAATATAATTTACCAGCAAATGATAAAACGGTTTGAAACATTGAGATTTTAGAGAGGGACGTGGGGCTGTGCTGGTGATTTCACGGGGGATTTCGCCCCGCTAATGCCACAGTTTTATTGTTGTTTTTTTTAAACAATTTAAGAGATTAAGCAAAGCGATGGGGAGGGAGCAGGCAGGGCAGGCAGGAGCCTGAGAGAGGAATTAGGAGCCACCGCTGTCCCTGCTCCTGCTTATAAACAAATCCTGGGGAAGGCGAACTTGCTCTTTAAGAGGCTCTGGCTGAAATGTCAAGCGCCGGGGCAGCGCTGCCTCCTCCCGCTCCTTTCCCACTAAATTACTTTAAAATCTTTCTTTCCAACGCAGGCATCCTTGGCTCACAAGCCGCAGCAGAGTCTGGCCCAGCCCGGAGCCCCGTGGCTGCCCCGGCTGTGCGAGCGGGACCGGCGGGGAGCGAGCCCGGGGAGCGCCGAGCGCCGCCTCCACGCCCGCCGGGCTTTTCCTCTGACCCGCACAAAGATTTCTTTCTAAATTTATCGCAGCCCTCATCGGCAGTCCCACTTGGCGCAGATTAGGAGGCTGGGCAGGAATGAGGGCAGGGGAGCCTGGAGAAGCGCGCGGGGAGGGAGGGCGAGGGGCCCCATCCCTGCGCCCCCAATTCCCCGCTCCCCAGAGCCCCTCTCCCCCAATTCCCCGCTCCCCAGACCCCCTCTCCCCCAATTCCCCTCTCCCCAGAGCCTCTCTCCCCCAATTCCCCGCTCCCCAGACCCCCTCTCCCCAAATTTCCCTCTCCCCAGACCCCCTCTCCCCCAATTCCCCGCTCCCCAGAGCCCCTCTCCCCAAATTTCCCGCTCCCCAGACCCCCTCTCCCCCAATTCCCCGCTCCCCAGAGCCCCTCTCCCCCAATTCCCCGCTCCCCAGACCCCCTCTCCCCCAATTCCCCGCTCCCCAGACCCCCTCTCCCCCAATTCCCCGCTCCCCAGAGCCCCTCTCCCCCAATTCCCCGCTCCCCAGACCCCCTCTCCCCCAATTCCCCGCTCCCCAGACCCCCTCTCCCCCCGGTTCCCCACCAGACCCCCTCTCCCCCGGTTCCCCGCTCCCCAGACCCCCTCTCCCCCGGTTCCCCACCAGACCCCCTCTCCCCCAATTCCCCTCTCCCCAGAGCCTCTCTCCCCCAATTCCCCTCTCCCCAGACCCCCTCTCCCCCAATTCCCCTCTCCCCAGACCCCCTCTCCTCCAATTCCCCTCTCCCCAGACCCCCTCTCCCCCGGTTCCCCTCTCCCCAGACCCCCTCTCCCCCCGGTTCCCCACCAGACCCCCTCTCCCCCAATTCCCCTCTCCCCAGACCCCCTCTCCCCCAATTCCCCGCTCCCCAGACCCCCTCTCCCCCAATTCCCCGCTCCCCAGAGCCCCTCTCCCCCAATTCCCCGCTCCCCAGAGCCCCTCTCCCCCAATTCCCCACCAGACCCCCTCTCCCCCAATTCCCCGCTCCCCAGACCCCCTCTCCCCCAATTCCCCTCTCCCCAGAGCCTCTCTCCCCCAATTCCCCTCTCCTCAGAGCCTCTCTCCCCCAATTCCCCTCTCCTCAGAGCCTCTCTCCCCCGGTTCCCCGCTCCCCAGGATCCCTCCGGGGGCCGGGACGCTCCCCGGCTCCAGCGCCCCAGCCCCGGCTGCCTCCAGGGATCTTTTGCCGGCCCCGGCTCCGGCACCGCTGGGGAATTTCCACTGGGCTGCGGAACCCTGCGGGCGCGGAGGTGCAGCGGAGCTCGGGGAATTTGGAGCGGGGGTTTGTGCAGCCGAGCATCCCTCCGCCTCCCCAGACCTCTCGGGTGCCCCCCGGGCTATACCTGCGCGTTGTGCCCGGCTCCGTGCCCGAGGAGCCCCGCGGAGGGGACACAGGCGGGGTTCGAGCCGCGCACTCTGCCCGGGGAGTCTGAGCCGTGTTCGGAATCACGCAGGGAAATTATGCAGTTCCAAGGATGGCATAATTGGGAGAACGCTTGACTAGCGCAATTTTCTTGTGTGCCTGTCAGCAAATCACTTAATGTGTGCTGTGCCAAGTTTCCCGGCCGTTAAATGGGAATGATTATCCCACCACTTCCTGAGAGGGAGTGAGCATCAAACCCACTCATGACCGCGGAGGTCCTGGAAGGTGGTCCCGGAGATGTGCAGTGGCACACGCAGGGGCTGCAGCCCTGCAAGGAACACGCAGCGCTTTAAACTCGACCGGCAGACATTTATTTCTCCTCCTGCTGCTTTTTTTTTTTTTTTTTTAATCCCGAAATAGATCCGCGTCTGCGTGCGCCGGATTCTCAAAAACTGCGCTGTCATTCCTTGGGATGGGACATCCCAGCTCCGGCGGGGAAGGAGAGGAAAATGCTGGCGGAAGGCGGCTCGGAGGGGTCTGGAGCGGACCCCTCACTCCTCCCCCGCTCCCCCCGGGCCTTTTCCCGGGATTTCGCCGCCTCCTGGGAGCTGCGGTCGCTGCGGGGTGACCTTGGTCCCGCGGCCGCCGCCTCTGCGAGGGATCCAGGAGGGCCGGGGGGGCTCCGCCGCCTCCGCCGCCTCCTCCCCGCCCCGGCTCGCCGCGGCCCCCCGGGACCGGGCCGGGGATGCTGCGCCAGGCGAGTACCGCGGGCGCGGGGCGGGGGGATCGGGGCCGGGCACCGCCCGAGCGCAGCCCGCGCACATCCCGCGCACGTCCCGCTCTATCCCCGCGCACACGGCGCGCACGTCGCGCTGGATCTCCGCGCTCATCCCGCGCACGTCGCGCCGCATCCCCGCGCACATCCCGCGCACGTCGCGCCGCATCCCCGCGCACATCCCGCGCACGTCGCGCTGGATCTCCGCGCTCGTCCCGCCGCACCCCCGCGCGCATCCCCCCGCGTCCCCTCCGCATCCGCGCTCACCCCGCTGCATCCCCGCGCACATCCCGCGCACATCCTGCGCACATCCAGCTGCGTCCCTGCGCACATCCTGCGCACATCCCACCGCATCCCCGCGCCTCCTGTGCGCATCCCCTGCCTGCATCCCCCTGCTCATCCCCTGCTCATCCCCTACTCATCCCCTGCGTCCCCCATGAACATCCCCTCCTCACCCCCTGCATCCCCCTACTCACCCCCTGCTCACCCCCTGCATCCCCCTACTCATCCCCTGCTCATCCCCTACTCATCCCCTGCATCCCCCATGAACATCCCCTCCTCACCCCCTGCATCCCCCTACTCATCCCCTGCTCACCCCCTGCATCCCCCTATTCACCCCCTGCTCACCCCCTGCATCCCCCTACTCATCCCCTGCTCATCCCCTACTCATCCCCTGCATCCCCCATGAACATCCCCTACTCACCCCCTGCATCCCCCATGAACATCCCCTGCTCACCCCCTGCATCCCCCTACTCATCCCCTGCTCATCCCCTACTCATCCCCTGCGTCCCCCATGAACATCCCCTCCTCACCCCCTGCATCCCCCTGCTCATCCTCTACTCACCCCCTACTCACCCGCTGCTCGCCCCCACGCCCCCCACTCCCATCCTTCCCCCCCGCTCCTCGCTGGGGCCGGGACCCCCCCACCGCAGCCCCGGGCACGGTCCCCCCTCTCCAGAGTGATGAAGATTATTTAAAATCATGATAACGCTGATAATGATGATGATTTCTCTAATAGCATCAATAGGAATACTAATAAATAGGAATACTAGAAATAATAGTAAAAATAATTAAAATTGTAGTGATGGTAATGGTGATAATGCTAATTATCATCATGCTAATAATGATAATGATAATAATATCATAATTATGTTACATTCAAATAGAAGAAATAATAATAGTAGTAATAATAATAGTAATAATAGTAGTAGTAGTAAAATAATAATAATAATAATAACAATAATAATAATAAGAATAAGAATAACAATAATAATAGTAGTAGTAGTAATAAAAAGTATCCAAGTGGATAAAGTCTTAGGCAATTCTGCCCAGGCTCCCTCCTTCCCAGTGGATAAGTGGGAATGAGAGGCCCAGGCCAAATGGGAACATCAGGTGGAATTTAAGGGGTCTCTCATTCTTCCTGTTTTCACCCAAGGCCAGGGGGGTGGAAGGAGCTGCTTTATAACTTCGTATTTTTCCTTTCTATTTAGGGATAATTGCTCCACACAGCATTGTAACTTCCATGCCATGGGCTGTAATGCTCTTGCTCCTTTTTTCCCTCCCAGAATATACGATGCAGGTTCTGCTTGTGGACTGCTTTAATAGCAAGGTGGCTGAGACAAAGTTTACTCAATAAACTTGCTTTTCCCCTTGAGCAGCTTTAGCTTAGATAAACGGGCTTTAAAGTCCCGGCCTAGCGTGGGACTAGGACTGTTTACCATTCATCATTGTTAGTTAATTGCTGTTTGCTTAAATATTTAGTTTGGATTAAGTTCTTTAATGCCCTTTTCTTCAAAAATAATAAATAAAGGTGTGTTTAGCCATGTGGTAAAAGGCTTTTTAGAAAGTTTTTAAAAGACACCGCAGGGGGGAAGCTCCATGAAGTTATTTTTTTATATTTTGCATTTAAATTTTTTTTATTTTTGGTGTGCTGTGTTGTTATATTTGTAATCAGCCAGGCTGAAGCAGCAAGGACATTCCACTGTTTTCTGCAGAGGCTGCAGACAGTTTTATTCCTTATTTCAAAGAGGAAAAAACCATTGAATCATGGAATGTCCCGAGCTGCAAGGGACCCACGGGACCATCAGCTCCGGCTCCTGGCTCGGCAGGGACAGCCCCAGATGGAATTTTTGGGTGGGTTAAAGCCACCAAATGCAGCTGGGGGCTGCAGGTGCTCCATGGAAGAGGACGGGGAAGGGCACTCTGGAGAAGGGCAGATTTGGGAAGGGCACTCTGGGGAAGGGCAGATTTGGGAAGGGCACTCTGGGGAATGGCAGATTTGGGAAGGACACTCTGGGGAAGGGCAGATTTGGGAAGGGCACTCTGGAGAAGGGCAGATTTGGGAAGGGCACTCTGGAGAAGGGCAGATTTGGGAAGGGCACTCCGGGGAAAGGCAGATTTGGGAAGGACACTCTGAGGAAAGGCAGATTTGGGAAGGGCACTCTGAGGAATGGCAGATTTGGGAAGGGCACTCCGGGGAAAGGCAAATTTGGGAAGGACACTCTGGGGAAGGGCAGCTTTGGGAAGGGCACTGTAGGGAATGGCAGATTTGGGAAGGGCACTCGGAGGAATGGCAGATTTGGGAAGGACACTCCGGGGAAGGGCAGCTTTGGGAAGGGCACTGCGGGGAAGGGCAGCTTTGGGAAGGGCACTCTGAGGAAAGGCAGATTTGGGAAGGGCACTCCGGGGAATGGCAGATTTGGGAAGGGCACTCTGAGGAAAGGCAGATTGGGAAGGGCACTCCGGGGAATGGCAGCTTTGGGAAGGGCACTCGGAGGGATGGCAGCTTTGGGAAGGGCACCAGGAGGACTGGCAGCCCCGGGAGCAGTGCCCGGCTCCAGGTGCCAGGTCCTGCCCCTGCACAGGGCAGGGAGCAGCACAAAGCCGTGGGCACCGGCCTGGCAGAGAGCAGCAGGGCAGTGCCTGCTGGGAAGGGCCTTTTTTGGTTCAAACTCCCGTGTTCCACAGCAGCGGTGACCCGGCCGTTACGTAAACAAGGTTTAATTTTGGAACTTTAATATTTCACGGCTTAGGTTTCCTCCGCTCGCTCTCACACAGGGCCCGGCTGACAGAAGGATTCTCACCCCCGTTCCCAGTCCCTAAAGACATGTCCTGTGCTGGGCTCAAGGTCCATTAATGAATTTTTGCTTTTGGGGTAGTTCTGTGCCCCAGCAGGGCTCTGGAGGCTGGGGCAGGGTTTATAGGGTGCCCTCACCCCGGGTGGCTCCTCTGAGCTCTGCCTGCCCTGCCCAGGGAGGACAAGGAACCCCAAAAGCGGCTGCTCCTTTTCTGCATCCTCACCTGAGGGTACCACAGGTGTCTCCTGCGAGGGGACAGAAGCTCTGCCTGTCCCCTGCTGCCAAAGGCAGAGCTGGTTCCTCTCCTCTGGTCCAGCCCTCCAGCCCTGAGGGCTGTTCCAAACCAGCAGAGAATTCAGGAACAAGGAGTAAACTGCACTGGAAGTGCTTTGAAGGAAGGAGTTTCCATGGAGATGGGGACTGGGTGGGTTTGTCACAGGTTATTAGGAGGCAGCAGGTCCTTCCCAAATGAACCTGTGTGGTCTCCAGCCCAGATTTCTGCCTTTCCTTCCCCTGAGCTGTGCTGGCTCTGGTGGTTCCCCCGCTGCCATCCTCCCCAGTCGTGGAATGACTGCAGCTCCAGCTTGGGAACCTCCCTGGACCATTCCGAGCATCCCCTCCCAACGCCAGCGGGATGGATTTCCCCGGCTTGTGTCTGTGAAAAGGATTTAGGGAAAGGTTTGGGTTGGGGGCCATCAAAGGGACCTTAAAACTCACCTCGATGTGCTGGGATGTGCTGGGATGTACTGGGATGTGCTGGGATGTACTGGGATGTGCTGGGATGCACTGGGATGCACTGGGATGCACTGGGCTGTGCTGGGCTGTGCTGGGATGTACTGGGCTGTACTGGGCTGTGCTGGGATGCACTGGGATGCACTGGGCTGTACTGGGCTGTGCTGGGATGTACTGGGATGCACTGGGCTGTACTGGGCTGTGCTGGCCGTGCAGGTGGAGGATCCCAGGCCGGAGCAGGGTGTCACTACCAGGGGGTGGCAGACACCTCTGCCAGGTAACTGCGGTTGCCACGGCTCCGGGTGGAGAACCGGGCTGTGGGTTACCTCGGGCCGGTGGCACACCCAGCCCAGCACCACTGTGGTGGCACTAATGAGATTAATGAGAATTAGCTAAGCAAGAAAAAAATCAAAAATATCTTGGAAAATGGCAACATCCATTTTTTCTTAGTAAAAAAAAAATTAGAAACATTCATTTTCTAATTGAGTTTTGTTTGCAAAATAATTCCAGGCTGGGAAGAGTAATCAATGCATGCATTAAAATACTGCTTTAGAATTCGTTTTCATTTTATTACTGGTAGCTTGGATTTTAGAAGTTACTGGTGGTTTTCAAATGAGTTTTTCTATGGAAGTACAAAACACCTGTCCTAAATTTGTGAACCCTCTTTTTATGAAAGGCTATGGAGAGAACTGATCAAGAAAACACATTAAAAAAAAAAAAAAAATAATAAATTTTGGCAGTTTGAGGCCAAAACAGCTGTGAAAGAATCCCCATCTTGCCCCCTGTTTTTTCCAAGTATTTTATAAGATAATAGCTTAGAACTCTTTATTTTTAGAAGGCTCAGCTGAGACCCAGAGGCCACTGTGGCTCAGCGCTGCACAAGCGAATTATTGAGGCCAATTTATCCCCGGCCAAAATCATTTCCAGTCCAGTTTCCAGGCTGAGACGAGGCAGGCAGAAACTCCGGCGGCGCTGCCAGCACCAAAGAACAGCAGGAGCAGCAGAAAAAACAGCCCGGCCAGCGCCAGCCGGGCTGGTGGATATGATAATCCCAAATATGATCATTTTCGGTAATAAAAAGCACTTCGGGATTTTTTTCCCCTCCATTTCGGAGCAGGGTAAATCATCGGTGAGCTCTGGCTCCGGGCAGCCGGAGCCGCTCCGTGCGCGTCTGGCGGCTCCGAGCGCCCGTGGGTGCCGAGCCACACTCCGGGATCAATCACGGCGCATTTCCCAATCCCTGCCGCGATTGGGGGAAAAAAAGCAAAAGCAGCGGCTCCGGGCAGAGCACCCACGGGCAGGGATGTGCCCTCCCAGCCAGGCACCAGGAGATGCTCACCCTGCCGAGCTGATCCCGGGAGCGGCGGGCACAGGGGCAGGGATGCTCCTGGCCACGCTGCCAAGCTGAACGGGCACAAGGGCAGGGATGCTCCTGGCCACGCTGCCAAGCTGAATGGGCACAGGGGCAGGGATGCTCCTGGCCACGCTGCCAAGCTGAACGGGCACAGGGGCAGGGATGCTCCTGGCCACGCTGCCAAGCTGAACGAGCTGCTCAAGAATGCCCCGACAGATTTTTTTTATTTTTTTTTTTGCCCCCCACGTTTGTTCATTTCCCAGTGGGAAAATGTCGCTTTGCTACATGACAAGGTTGGCGGAACTTTTAGTGGGAGGTTTTTGTGTACTCAGGGTGCAGTTCCAGGCAGCTGGGAGGTGACAGCAGGAGGGACAGCCAGGACTGTGGGACAGGCAGCAACTCTGCCCTGGCATCAGCTGGGCTCCAGGAGATTGGCTCCGTGGGACTTCTCCTGGGGAAGCAAACAGGGGAATTTCTGCCCAGCAGCCCACTGAGTGCTCTGCACTGAGTCTTTCTCGTTTAATTTAAAAGGAAAAAAAAAAAAAAAGCCAAATCCTGGATCTGCATTTCAGTGCAAAGGGCAATTGAATCCTAAAAGTGTAAATTGAAATATTTCCTGATCACTTCTAAGCAAAAATACTGTTGCTCCTCAGCACATCCAAATCCTTATCCCCACTCAGAGCTGCCTGCCAGCCTGGACACAATCCTGCCTCTCTCAGGGCTGTGTCCTGGCATTCATCATTACTTCAATTTTTGAATAAAATATCCTACCAGGCTCATTCAGACATTTAAATGAAGTCCAGGCTGTTCCCCCTGTAACTGCAGGAGCTGTTTCTCAGGTAAATCCAAGATATTGAAGTTTGATTTCTGCCACAGAAATGAAAAGAAACCCCAGAGCATTCACTCCTGGTTTCTGATTAAACAAAACTAAGTTGTTATAGCTGAAGGAATTCATTATCTGGCTAAATATTTAAATTGGTAATTAATATCCATCCCTTGGCTGGGAAAAGAGTTGTTTTCCAGAGTTTCCCAGACTGGATGGGACAAATAAACTTACCACAGTTTGGAAAACAGAGGCTTCAATCTGTTTATTTCCCACGAAACATTTTGCAACGCTGCTGAGGAGAAGCAGTGGGCTCAGAGCACGAGCCTGGCCCGGGGGAAATCAGAGCAGCTGGGAGTGCTGGCACAGCCCAGCTGAGGGGTTGAGCCAGGGCCTGGCACCGAGGAGGTGCCCAGGGCTCCATCTTTGAGCAGAGAGGCTGCAGGAGCTGCAGAGTTCGGGTCAGCAGCGGGGTTTGGGTCAGCAGCGGGGTTCGGGTCAGCAGCGGGGTTTGGGTCAGCAGCGGGATTTGGGTCAGCAGCGGGATTTGGGTCAGTGGCAGGGTTTGGGTCAGTGACAGGGTTTGGGTCACTATCAGAGCTCAGGTCACTATCAGAGTTCGGGTCAGTGACAGGGTTTGGGTCACTATCAGAGTTTGGGTCAGTGACAGGGTTTGGGTCACTATCAGAGTTTGGGTCAGTGACAGGGTTTGGGTCAGTGACAGGGTTTGGGTCACTATCAGAGTTTGGGTCAGTGACAGGGTTTGGGTCAGTGACAGGGTTTGGGTCACTATCAGAGTTTGGGTCAGTGACAGGGTTTGGGTCACTATCAGAGCTCAGGTCACTATCAGAGTTTGGGTCAGTGACAGGGTTCGGGTCACTATCAGAGTTTGGGTCACTATCAGAGTTTGGGTCAGTGACAGGGTTTGGGTCACTATCAGAGTTTGGGTCAGTGACAGGGTTTGGGTCACTATCAGAGTTTGGGTCAGTGACAGGGTTTGGGTCACTATCAGAGCTCAGGTCACTATCAGAGTTTGGGACAGTGACAGGGTTTGGGTCACTATCAGAGTTCGGGTCAGTGACAGGGTTTGGGTCACTATCAGAGCTCAGGTCACTATCAGAGTTCGGGTCAGTGACAGGGTTTGGGTCATTATCAGAGTTTGGGTCAGTGACAGGGTTTGGGTCACTGTCAGAGCTCAGGTCACTATCAGAGTTCGGGTCAGCAGCAGAGCAGATTTGCAGCAGGGAGCGGAGCTAAGCCGCACTGGGCAGCTGGAGCGGCAGCCAAGGCCAGCAGGAGAGGACACTGCCACTGTCACTGTCACTGTCACTGCCACTGCCACCCTCCCAGCCCCCGGGTTATGCAAGGACAGGCACCGAGTGCCCCCGGCCCCTCTGCGGCCACCCGGGCACCGAGACCCTCTCCACTCACTGCCCGCAGCGTGCACGGGGAACCGGGAACCTGGGGAAAGCAGAAGTGTGGCTGTAATTGGGATTAATCTATTTTTAGCAAGCTGTCTGCTGCCCTGTCCACGCTCCAGCTGAGATGTTTAATTCTGTCCAGCTCGACTCTTTCTGCAGTGGCACCAGCACTGATTTTTCTTTTCTTACAAACCTTGAATTTGTTTGGGTTTTGTTTTGATTTTTTTTTTCCCAATTCATTGTTATTCCTTGTTTTTTCAAAAAATCTTTTTTTCCCCCTATGTACAATAACTGTAAAATCCAACACAGAAGTAATACAAAGGTTGCTGTATTAAGAAAAAAAAAAAAGGAAAAAAAAGTTATACAACATTTACTATCATTATTATTCATTTTACTATGGAGTTTGGAAACCCCGTCATAGATCAGGAATGTGTTGTACCCTGCGCTGCACAAACAGCACAGAAGGAAAATTGCCTCTTTCAAGCTATATTGGATAAAAACACACAGTGATACCAAAATATTTCTGTTAAACAGCACCAGGACAAGCTGCTAAAGCCATCTCCGATCACCTCACCATTCACTGACCCCGCATTTAAATACCTGCCGCGCGTATCTTTAACCTTTTATGAGGTATTTGCAAAGGGAACTTCGAGATTAGCACTTGGGAAAACACCCTGGAACACAGCTGGACCGACATCAAGAGGCCGGGAATGTTTGCCTTTCCCAAATCCTGCTGCCCGTGCCAGAGCGGGACCCGGGGGAGCGGAACCTTCAGCAGAGCCCGCGGCAGCCAGCGCGGCTCTCGGGGCTCTTCCTGCAGCCGGGGAAGATGCTCCGCGGGGAAAACCAGGCTCCCGTGCCGAAAGCTGCCCCGCAAACCCAGCTCGGGGCCGGTTCTGCTCGGTTCGGACCCTGCCCGGTCCGGACCCTGCTCGGGTTGGACCCTGCTCGGTTCAGACTCTGCTCAGTTCGGACCCTGCTCAGTCCAACTCTGCTCAGTTCGGACCCTGCTCGGGTTTAGACCCTGCTCAATTCGGACCCGGTTCAGTTCGGACCCTGCCCGGTTCGGACCCTGCCCGGTCCGGACCCTGCTCGGTTCACACCCAGCCCGGTCCGGACCCTGCTCGGGTTTAGACCCTGCTCAATTCGGACCCGGTTCAGTTCGGACCCTGCTCGGTTCACACCCAGCCCGGTCCGGACCCTGCCCGGTTCGGACCCAGCCCGGTCCGGACCCTGCCCGGTTCGGACCCAGCCCCGTTCACACCCAGCCCGGTCCGGACCCTGCCCGGTTCGGACCCAGCCCGGTCCGGACCCTGCCCGGTTCGGACCCAGCCCCGTTCACACCCAGCCCGGTCCGGACCCTGCCCGGTTCGGACCCAGCCCGGTCCGGACCCTGCTCGGTTCACACCCAGCCCGGTCCGGACCCTGCTCGGTTCGGACCCAGCCCGGTTCGGACCCTGCCCGGTCCGGACCCAGCCCGGTCCGGACCCTGCCCGGTTCGGACCCAGCCCGGTCCGGACCCTGCCCACCGCAGCTGTGCCCCCCGGGCCGGGCTGACTCACTCGGGAGCTGCGGGTGCTGAGCTGGAGCGCGGCTATTTCCGTGCTCCCCCTGCAATCGCTGCTCCTCCGGCTGCGCTGTCAGGCACCTCAGCACCCCCGCCGCCTCTATTCTTAGCAGCTAATAGCTGAAATAATTCCTTTTGTCTCCGCGCTGCTGGCTCCTCGCATCGGGAGCGCAGCGAACGCTGCCCCCACAGCCGCTGCCAGCGCTGCCGGGGGTCCCTGTGCCAACCGGGAATTCGGGGGTGGGCTGAGGATCCCAGATACCCCGACCGACTCCAGCACAGGCCATTGAGCGGTGCTCTGAAGCGGCTGGGATGTTGACGCGGTGCCACCTCTTTGAAAAGGATCCCGGCTCTTCCAGCTGGGTTTCTTAGACTTCACGGGAAAAAATCCAGGTTTTCAGAGGGAAGGCCAGGTTTTCACCTGCGGGCTCCCATTTCAGCGCCTGCTCTGTGCCGTGGGCTGGGTTCCCACCGAGAATGCAAACGCTCCATGCAAATGGGACTCCCCAATGCCAGCACAGCCGTGCCAACACATCCCCGACGGTCCCACACCTCTGGCAGCGCCGGCTTTCGATGCCAGCACCAGCTGCTCCACACAATTCCCCTGAACCACCTCCCGAGGGGCACTGTGAACCCCCACCCGCTCTCTGTGGGACTCTCAGCTGTGCACACCCAAACAGATGCACGGAATCGACTTTGAAACTGTTTGCGAAGGGGTTTGCTGCTCTTTATCTGCCTGCTGCTCTTCCTCCTGCTGCTTGGGACCCCAGGGAGGGCAGCAGAGTGTTCCAAATAGAACAGGGTGCCCAGAGCAGCCGTGCCTGCCCCTGGATCCCCGGAGGTGTCCAAGGCCGGGTTGGATGGGGCTTGGCACACCCTGGGATGGTGGAATGTGTCCCTGCCATGGCAGGGGTGGCACTGGATGAGGTCCCTTCATGAGGACCCTTTAGGGTCCCTTTTAACCCAAACCATTCTGTGATTCTGCTGGGCTGGTGAAAAAAGGACTCATTGGCCATTTCTCTGGAATTCACTAAAGCTCGTCTGGAAAACAATAAACCTTTTGGAAAAAAACGAAACCTCAATGTTTGTTGTGACTCCGCTCCTCACCGAGGCTGTTTTGTAAGGATGAGGTATCACTGACAAATCCAACAAGAGCTAGCCCACATCAGCACTTAACAAACTGACTATTCTGCATTTTAAAGCAGCTTTTAAGCCTCTGGGTTGGTAAAGTGAAGAAACTTTTCCATTGCCCTGTCCACCTTTGCCCGATTCTTTGCTCCTTCCGTTTGTGCCCAGCCACTCCCGAGGGGATGTGCCAAGACTCCCCTTCCGTGGCTGCGAGGTCGAGGGGTTACAGATTTACAGCTGCCCAGACTTGCTCCGGCCCGGGCAGGAATTCGCTTGGCATAAACGAGGCCTTTGGATTATTTATCTCAGCCTTTCAGTTAAACAGGAACATGCCCTGATTTTAACAATCGTGCTTCCTGCGCTGGGCTGGGGGAAGGTGTGGCCGATGGCATTTAAACCTAAACCCGAGCCAAGGCTTCCCCAGCAGGAAGCTGGAAGTGCAGGCATGACCACGAGGGTTTCCTCCAGCACTCAAAACACCAAGGGCCTCCCTCAGGTTATTTTATCACCCCCAGCAGCAATAATGATCTGCATGAGGGTGAGATTTGGGGAGTGTCAGACTCCGTTTGTTGTTGCTATTAAGGTCATTGCAGCGTGACAGCAGAAAATTGCTGGAGACGCTGGAGAACTGAGGATGAACCTTCAGGTACAGCCTGGCAAAGAAGCAGTGCAAGCCCAAACTCCTTCTGGAAGCTGAGGAATCGCTCCCTAATCCTTTCGTGGTGCTGAGGGAATTGTCAATGACAGCCTGGAGGGTCAATCCCCGCCCTCTCTCCTCAAAAAAGTGGCATTTCCCCCAAATACCCAGCCCAAGCCATCCCAGTTGCAAGTCCTGAAATCTTGTCAAAATGTTCAGCACTATAAAAACTCTTAATTCTATTAATCATCACTGCAAGCTCTCAGGGCCCAGCTGTAGTCAGCCATGGGGTCACTCCCAGTTTTGGAAGAGATTCCTACCCTGCCACATTCTTACAGTGACACTGATCTCCACTGTCTCAGACCACAGCCATGGATTATTCCCATTTTCCAAGCCTGCTTTCTAGCCCAGGACTTTGCACCCTCATAGGCAGTTCTTACAAAACCAAAGCTCTGCCTCCTACTTTTAAAGTCTGGAAGGAAAAAAAAAAAAAAAGCTAAAAAAAAACCCAACCCAAACCAGTAGCAACACATGGAAATGGGCTCCAGTTAAACCAGAAAAGCAGCCTAGATTTTTATAGTGGAGTGTCAAAGATGTTTGAACCAGAAAATACCGAATCCTGCCCAAGAGTGTCAGAAAATGACTTTATGTTTTCAGGCCTCATCACTCAGTTGTGAGGGCTGAAGTTTTCCACTGCCCCAAGATTTCTCACACAGTTGATTGTTCCCCAGTGCAGCACAGCTCTGAGTTCTCCTTGGGAGCCTGAGTGCCACCAGCGAGTACCTAGAGCCAGGCAAAGACAGCAACATTCCAGGGCTGGTGGTTTTCAAAGGAAAGAAAACCGTAAAATAAACACTGCATTTCCCCTGAAAGCAACCAGAAAGAGTAATTTGGAATAAATCAAAGTTGGTTTCACCTTCCTACCGCACCACAGGCCTGACAAAAGCAGTGTGAGCCGAAAGCATCAGTGAAGTGCCTCCTTTCTGAGGCTCCCAGCTTTCATCTCGCTCTGCTGTTTCATCTGTCACGTCTGGAGCTCCCTGCATCTCGAGGTGGCCTCTGCCTGCCAGCACAGCGTGCTGCAAACCACCAGGGAGACGTGGGAACCCAGAAAATCCACCCTGGCCCTGCGTGCTGGGGCTCCTGAGAGAACGGGGGGGACTGGAAGCAGCGCAGGCAGCTCCAGGCGCAGCAAAGCCCGGCCTGCCCGGGGGGATGACTCATTTCAGGAGCCTGTGCTCTCTCCCAGTCATTAAGGAAGGAGTTAATCCCTGCAGCTTTGGCCACAAAGTGGATGTGTAAGGCCTGGAGTCCCATGGGCTCGATTGCATAAGAAGCCATGTATTGTGGCATTTAGTTGATCATGCACTACTTCTTCTGGTCACATGGAGGCTTGATTTCCCCTTGCATCAGCTACTACAGACTTTCTACATTTCTCATACTGGTGTCTGTTCAGTTCACTGGGGTCATCCCCTTCTCCCCAGGGCACAGCCCGTGCTGCTCGCCCAGCCCTGACCCACGGGATCTCACCCCATTTTTCGTGGGATCCCATCAGAGGAACCGGGCGCTTGTAATTTTTCTCATTTGTGTCTGTGCGTAACAGGTGTCATTTTCAGTGTAGTACAGACAAATCCCAAAATAGCTCAGGCTCTTCAGACGCTGCGAGGAGAAAAAACCGTGGTTACTTCAGCTTTGGTTGTAGTGAAAAACCCAAGGCTCGCAGCCGGCTCTGAAGTCAGAATTAAAATGGCAGACGGAGGAGTGGAGCAGGGATCTCTCTGCATTCCGTGTTTCCTGACGGACTGCTCCTCACTGCTCTGTGTGTGCACATCAACTCCCTCACAGGCCTGCCTCTCCATCAGCTTCCCTGACTCCCAGGAGCTGCACCTACCACGGATCCTCCTCCACACTTCCCGGTGCTGGCACAGCTCTGCTTCCCCTGCCGGGCGCCGGGGCTGGCCGGAGGCACCAGTTATTCGAGGGATCTGGGGGGCAGAGGCGAGGAGAGAGCGTGCAGCTGCAAAAGGCTCCTTGCCTGGGGATGATGCCTGCTGTGCTGAAATGCAGAGCTGCCTGTGGACTGTCTTTGTCGGGGATTATTGGATTCTGGTGACTCCAGGAGCGCAGTTATTAGTTCCCCTGCCTACGCCGAGCGTTCGGAATCTGTGTGTGTGATAACACTTATTAATGCTGTTCAGATTAAGAAGATCCTATGGCTTTCCAGCACTTTCAGCACCTTATCTCACGCCACGCATCTGCCCAGCAGCAAAACCATGCTCAGATCAGCGTTTTGTGGCCAGCAGAGCAGGGGCTTGTGGGGCCAGCAGTAGCCTCATGCCCACAAGTCCTGCATTTGTTCACAGCAGCAGCTCCTCTTAAACTGCCTTGTGCTTCAGAGGATCTGCTTGCTGAGGATTTATAAGACGTGGGCCTAAAATATTTAATTTCAGGAAGTCAAGAAGTGGTTCCTGTCACTGAAACAGTTAATCAGAAAGCACCAACTCTCTACTGCAACGTGTGTGTGCGTGCACATGTTTTTGTTTTTTAGAGCCAGCAAGATTTGCTTTGGTTTTTTTAAAGCAGAAAACACCAAAAAAGTTGGCTGTGGTTTCAGCTGCTATCGCTCGAGATTTGTACTGCTGACTACCAATCCTAAAAGAGTTAACCTGCTAAGTATGACTCAGAAGCAGAGAAGGAGATGCGAGGCTGAGAGCCGGGGAGGAAGCGAAGAAACAGAGGTGAGGAACAGAATAATTGCCAAAAAAAGGTGCAGAGTCCAGGAGCGACGTTCCCTCCGGTCTGCCTGGCCCTGGCACCGCTGGCACGGGCTCCCTGGAAAGCTGCAGTTCCGCTCTTATAACACAAGGAGCAGGCTGGAGAATTTAGAGCTGCGTCACAGAGCTCAGCGAGAGAGTGAGAGAGCAAGCTCCGTCGATAGGTCTACCAGCAACAGCCCTGCTGCAGCAAGAGGGGAGAGAGGCAGCAAAAGAGGCAGAGAGGGCTCCAGGAAGAGAAGTGGCACCAACACCACGGACTGGGCTCCTGCCACCATCCACTGCCATTTGCACCTCGTACTCGGGCTCGCTTGGCGTAGGAGGCTTCGCCCATTGACGATGCTGGAGACCCGGCGCGCTTAATCCCACGGGGAGGGAGAGTGGGCAGACACCGAAAGGGTTAACGGGAAGGAAATTTCTGGAACCTTCTCTTCTGCGGCGCTCCAGAGCGAGCGGAGGGCTGAGGACTGCGCAGATGGTGCACGGGCACGGCTCCTCGGTCCGGTTCGTCTCCCTCACGTACGTACCCTTTGATCAGGATGGGGCTGGAGCTGCAGCTACGTATTTGGATTATTTGCAGGGCGTCCCTTTCCCCCGGCGTCCCTAAGTTCGGATCCCAAAGTGCCTCTATTATTATTTTGGCTGGGTAGGGTTGCTCTGTTCTGCGTCAGAGCTGTTTTCTCAATGGAGCGACGGCACAGGTTGTACTAATGTCACTCCTGCCGGCATTGCTGTACTGCAGAGGAGGCTAGTAGTCATGGGGGAGAGATGACAACTTTGCAAAGACTGCCGTTTTCCCGGTTTGTCTGGGCTTTTTATCCCCCCCCATGTCCCTGGAGGCTGGCATGTCAGCGAGGGGTTGGTGCAGGGGTTAACAGGCGCCCTGCGATTCGGAGCTCGGAGGTTTGTCACTGCGTAGTTCGCAAAGTGGCAAACGGTGACGCAGTGATCATTGCAGGGCACGTCGTCCAGTTTTTAAAAGCACTGGGGACAGGTAGACGGGTGCCTTCCAGACGCTTCCACACCAGCTGAAAGGGGTTAAAGATGAGTCGAGCCGGGAAGCCAGCATTTAGGGATTAAATGTCATCATTTTGGCGTTGGAAAGTTGTTTACCTTGCTCTCTCGGTGTCTCCATGCTGGCAGGCGGCCAGCTCACATGTGATAGTCTTCCCTGGACTGCTGCATCATTAACGAGAGCCAGCGCCGGCTCCCATTGGCCGGGGCGGGCGCAGCGCCGGGGCCGCGCCGCCATTGGGCGCGCCGGGGCTGGCAGGTGGAGCGGCCGAGCGCATTGGCCGCGCGGGGCCGGCGAGCGGCGACGGGGAGCGGCGAGCGGGGCTGCCTCTGCCCGGTGCCCCGACACTGCCCGCTCCCACTGCCGCTGCCCTGCTCCCTATTCCCTGCCTGCCCGCTGCCCTGCTCCCTATTCCCTGTCTGCCCACTGCCTGCCCGCTGCCCTGCTTCCTATTCCCTGCCCGTGGCTGTCAGCGCTGCACCAGAACGGGGACCGGGGCTGCCTCTGCCCTGTGCCCCGACACTGCCACTGCCACTGCCCTGCTCCGTATTCCCTGCCTGCTCACTGCCTGCCCGCTGCCCTGCTTCCTATTCCCTGCCTGCCCGCTGCCCTGCTCCCTATTCCCTGCCTGCCCACTGCCCTGCTCCCTATTCCCTGCCTGCCCACTGCCTGCGCGCTGCCCTGCTCCCTATTCCCTGCCTGCCCACTGCCTGCCCACTGCCCTGCTCCCTATTCCCTGCCTGCCCACTGCCTGCGCGCTGCCCTGCTCCCTATTCCCTGCCTGCCCACTGCCTGCCCGCTGCCCTGCTCCCTATTCCCTGCCTGCCCGCTGCCCTGCTCCCTATTCCCTGCCTGCCCACTGCCTGCCCGCTGCCCTGCTTCCTATTCCCTGCCCGTGGCTGTCAGCGCCGCACCAGAGCGGGGAGTGGAGCTGCCTCTGCCCTGTGCCCTGACACTGCCGCTGCCACTGCCCTGCTTCCTATTCCCTGCCCACGGCTGTTAGTGCAGTGGCCAGAGCGAGGCTGCCTCTGCCCTGTGCCCTCGGCACTGCCACTGCCACTGCCCTGCTCCATATTCCCTTCCTTGCCCCCTATTCCCTGCCTGTGGCTGTCAGCACAGCGGCCGGAACAGGGCTGCCCCTGCCCTCTGCCACTTCTTCCTATTCCCTGCCTGCTCCCTGCCTGCTCCCTGCCCTGTCCCAGTCCGCAGGTGTCAGAGAAGCAGGCCGGAGCGGGCAGGACCGGGCTGCCTCTTCCCTCTGCCCACTGCAACTGCCACTGCCCGCTGCCCTGCTTCCTATCCCCTGCCTGCTCCCTGCCCTGCTTCCTATTCCCTGCCCACGGGTGTCAGCAGAGTGGGTGAGGAGCGGGGCTGCCTCTGCCCTCTATCACTGCTTGCTGCCCACTGCCCACTCCCTGCTTCTGTTCCCTGCCCGTGGGTGTCAGCGGAGCGGCCGTGCGACTGGCCGTGCCCACTGCCCACTGCCCGCTCCCTCCTTCTGTTCCCTGCCTTGCTCAGTGCCCTGCTCCTGGCCCACGGGTGTCAGCGGAGCAGCCGTACAACCAGGGCTGTCCTCTGCCCACTGCCCGCTGCCCTCTGCCCGCTCCCTATTCCCTGCCTGCTCCCTGCTGTCAGCAGAGCACCGTGTGAGCGCTGGGCTGCCCTCTGCAACCTGAATGTTGATCCCAGTACTCAGCACCAGCAGCTGCCCCTGTCCTACTCCCTGCCTGCTCATTGTCTGTTGCCCGTCTGCTCCTCCTGCTCCCTGCCCTTCTCTGCTTGCTCCCAGCTCCCTGCCCACCACTCCCTGCCCGCTGCTCGCTCCATGCCCACCTCTGATCCCAGGATGCCAGGCGTCCCTCGGGCAGGAGCTGGTCACTGCTGGGTGTGCTGGGCGCAGCCCTTCACCCATGGGTGCTCCCAGGAGGTCTCGTTTCGCCGTCCAGTCGCGACAACGACGTGTCAGAGCTGCAGCCCACGGTGCAGGGGAAAGTACTGGGGTTCAGGGCTTTTCTCCTTGCTTCCTTCTCCCTTGCGAGGTGCTGGAGCAGCACTGTAAACTGCTCGGGGCAGGGATTGCACCTGGAAATTATGTTGTGGGAATAGTTAAAGAAATGAAAACGACTCTTGCCCAAAGTCAGCTTTTGTTTGCACAAGTGTGGGTTTGCCACAGGCTTGGTAACATCACAGAGAGATGGAGACTGCCTTCAGTGATGGGTCTGTAAAGGTTTGCAAAAGAGTAACAGCATTAGAAAGCAAGGACGGAAGGATTGGGAACTGGTTAAGGATGAATGGGAGACTGAGGGCAGAGAGCAGCTCGAAAGAGAGGATAAGGAAGTGAAGGGGAGAACACCTTTCCCTCGTAACCATTTACTATACTATTCTTTCACCTCTCTTCTTAAAGCGCCCAGCAATGAAGATGGCAGCTCTGCCTGGAAGTGCTGAGGACGCAGCCAGCCTTGAGCTTGGTCTTCTGGCCGAGGGAGTCTCCCGATTATGCAGTGGAGTGGTAACTTTGCTTTCTCATACAAGAGGGACCATTATTCCATAGCCTTTCATCATCCTGAGGCTTACCCAAGTTTCAGGATGTGCTAGCAGGAGAGTTTAATCTCTGTTACTCACAGGCTGCCATCTCCAGCATCAGGGTTGGTTGTTTAGCAACAACCACTGGGCTCATGCACTGCATGGCCGCCGTCCCCATCGCCTGGGCTGCAGCCTGGCCTCTGCAGGGTGCTCTGGGAGACAGGGAGAGAGGGAAGGGCTGGATTTACACCCCAAACAGAATTTCGGAGGTTTGGTCGCGAAGGCCGCAGGCGCTGCGGATTTTTCGCGACGCCGTCCTTTGCGCAGGGCCGCCATTTCCAACGGCAGTGCGGCGCAGGGACGGGGAGGGAAGAGCCCAACAGACTGTACGTGCCACTCCCCACTTTCTTTCCCTCCTTCCCATCTCCATCTTTCCTCCTTCCCCTCCTTTCCTGCCAGATTCCGTAGGGAATTTCAGCCTCTTACTGCAGTCATCACAACCCCTCCTGACTCACTGAGCCTTCGCTGGCTGTAGCTGGCTCCCTCCGAGCATCCTTGCCTCCCGCAGCGCCAGATCCGCAGAGCAAGGGAACAACAAGAACAGCAGTCCCTGCAGCCAGACAGACAGGCATAAATACACACACACACATGAGAACACTCCCAGGCAGCTGTGGAGGGGGTTCTGTACAGCCAGGAGCTGGACTAAGGCACGATGCTGGGTTGTGTGGATGATGGGTGGGTTGAGCCTGTTTTCCTGAGACAACTCTGTGGTTTTCCCCATCACGGCTGTGGGGTGGAGAAGCCCTGACTTTGTAAAGCTAGTGCTGTTTCATGGCTTTCAAGGAGGTGTCACTGGCTGCTGAGTGTGTTCAGAGCAGGGATGTATTTGGTTTAATTCCTTTTGCCACCATGTTTTGGCCACAGTGATGGTTTAACTGTGCCTGAAAGCAGGGAGGGTAAGGAGACGGATAAAAGAGGAGTTATTTCAATGTTAAACTCCAGCTGTAAATCTCATTACCCAGGAATTGAGGTTACTGTCAGCAGGTAAATCTGTGGGACTGGCAGGAAACAAGGCTAAGAAGGGGACATGGCACATTTCTGTAGGACAGCAGTGATTGTGTGCACAGGGGTGGCACTGTCACCGTGAGCTGCACCTGGGTAACTGTTCCGTGATCGTTTTCTGCACAGTGCCGCAAAAGGACTGGGGAAAGCTGTGATTTCTCCCTCCCTCTGACACTTGTGTGTGTGGCACTGTATGAGCTGATTCATTTCCCTGTATCTGGGTTTCCCTGCTCTGGGGAGTGGGGTTTGCTCTGCCTCGGCCTTGGTGCAGCATCGTGACGCAGCGTTCGGTACCACGCCGACAAAACACACGCAATTTTCTCGGGCGTTCTGACCGCTCAGCGACCACAGGATTCGGGGAAGGAAGGGCAGGATTTCACATGCCCATGACAGAAATTTAGAAGCATTACCTCTTCTTGTCTGCTAGCACAGGCAGGCTCTGTGAGGGACGAGGCAGCCATGATCTCCTCCTGCTCTTGTTTTGCCGATGGTCATGTTACATCTGTGACGCAGACGAATTTTGCTGCTGGTTCCTGTCGGTGCTTTAGGGAGTGGAGCTGATGGGGGCAGAAGCTTGAATATGGTTAGAAACATTCTTTTCATACTGATGTCAGAGTCTGAGCCACACCCAAAGGGTCGGGGTATCACACCCACCTAGTGACCCCCCAAATGGTGAAGGAATTCGGATGAGCCCCAGCACCCCTGGCCATTTTGCTGCTCACAGAGCAGGCTCGGAGCCTGCAGCTCTGCTGCTGCTGCTGTTCATTTCCATGTTATACAAATACAGCATTGGGCTCTGTGTCAGGAGCTTTCTGATGCTGTGAGAAGCTTAAAGTCTACAAGCAAATGTTTTTCTTTTCTTATTTGGGAACATTCATTAAAATGTCTAAATGCCAAGTGTTCTACCCTCTCTCCTCTGACAAATCTCTCCCAGACCTATCAAGAAAATTCAGTGCTGCTGCGTAGGATTTTTAAAACTTTATCATGGTGTTTTCTTACAGTTTAATATGGTTATGGCTGGGAGGGAAAGATTTAATTTGGTTAAATATCTGTAATGCTGATGTTAATGGACAAGGATGTAGGCAAGAGTTGTCCATGTCCTCTTTATCTCTTTATATAGATAGTCCCAAGCCCAGGCTGTGAGGAAAAAAGGGAATACACTATCCCATTCCCATCCACCCAAACAATTTCTGTGCAAAGGCAGCAGTAGAAAAGGCCAAGCTGGAATGTCACAAAATGGTTCCACCAGCACTCAGAGATGCCAGTGCCGTTTATCCTGGCACGGCTCCGAGAGCGGCACCATGAACCGCCTGCTGCAAGGTCATTCCCCTGACTCATGGTCAGCAACCAGTTGGTTCAGGAACTCCCAATCTACTTCTCTTGCAACTGTGCCCATGCCTGAACCTGGAGGGGAGGCCTGAAAATTAACATTACTGCAGCAGTGGGGGCACTGAGCCCAAAACTGTAGCTCCAAAAAAATCCTATGTCTCTGTAAGATTTTAAAATCCATATCTGTAATTTGTTTCTTGCCAGCTGCAAAAACTTTCCACTAGTTCCCTCATCCCCTTTTCCCCAAAAACTTCCTCTGCACTGCTGGGAACCAGGAGTGACACGTATTTAAGAGCTCACACTCTGTTCTAGGAAGAAAATCTCTGTGTACATTTGCATTTCTGTGGCCATCAGGTGCACTGTGCAGGCTCCCCAGAGCCTGTCAAGCCAGGGGTGTCTCTCAGGTGCTTTCAGTGTCAGATACCTCAGCTCAGGAGCTGTCTTGTCCCCTCCCAGGTTTCCCCATTTTTCCCTGGTCTTCCTGTTTGCCCATCTCACTCATATTTTCAGTTGTCTCAGGACAACACCAGCCATGGATATGCTCAGGGCTGGCTCTGGCTCTCTCAGCCTCCCAGGCAGCAGAGGAGTGGTTAATGCCTCTGAGCAAAAGAACTTATTTAGTGCCCTAAGTTCAACTGGGGGGCAGGTTCTGTGGACAGAGAGGGACAGGGGGAGCAGCCCCCTCCTGCTCCCAGAGCTGCCAGCCCACCTCGCCAAGCGCCCAGCCTGACCCTGCTCATGATGAGCCTTCGCCTTCCCCATGGTTATTCCCTGGTTTCCAAAGGGACAGAACCTGGCTGCCAGTCCTGGTGCCAGTGACGGCTCCTCGCCTACAGGGAGGCAGATGTGATGGCTCGTCTGCTAAAAGCTGAGCCAACACACTGTGATTCAGCCCTCCAGCTTTCCAAGGAAGAGCTATTTCTGAGTGAAGCTCATCTCTCCAGCTCCCCCCACAAACACTCACAGCACTCAGGAGTCCAACAGCAGCCACTGTTGCATTTGGGTATCCACTGACAATGGCTCTTGGACACACGGGGATGTTTCAGGGATGGAATGATGGAAACCCTGGGAACAGGGACACACCAGCAGCTCACGTGCCTGGGGGAGTCAGCCAGGAGTGTTTGGTCAGTGATTTTCTCCTGCTGTTTTGCCAGGTCCTTGTACTGCAGGTACTGTTAAACTAAAGGCTTGATTTCAGATGTCTGGTTTAAAGGCAGGTTATACTTCAGTGAACATCAGGCTGGGTTTGTTTCCTTATGCTCCTCCCTGGCACAGGACATTCTTTTGTCTCTAGAATGATACAAAAGAAAAATATAACTTCCCTTGCCATTACCTGGAGGAGCTGGAGTGGTGGTGTTGGGGGAACACCATGTTCCTGAACTGACTGTACAAATCACAACAATCATCTCCCTGTGAGAGCTTTCAAGCCCTGCAATCAGTACTTTACATTCTAAAGTGATGCTTAGGTACAGGAGTTAGGAATAGAAAATGGCCTTCCTGGTTGCAGGTGCCTAGGTGGATCATTTGTTTGAGTGGAGTGAGTTTTGCAACGTGCT
The DNA here is from genome assembly GCF_050655825.1 of Lonchura striata. Lineage (NCBI taxonomy): Eukaryota > Metazoa > Chordata > Aves > Passeriformes > Estrildidae > Lonchura > Lonchura striata. Next base: position 1,960,971 of record NC_140728.1, read on the forward strand.
GCTCACTCAGGCTGTGTAGGGCTAAATTTGATGAGTTTTCCTTCCTACTGCCCTCCCCTGACCTCTAGCCATGAAAGTACAGTGTTCTTCCTGAGCTTGCCCAGTTTCACCTCGCTGTTCCCTGTGAAATCTGAAATCCTCCACAGGATCCAGGGTTCAGCAGTTCCTGTGCCCTCCAAACAAGCTGAGGGTTTGCCCAGGAACTCTCCTGAGAGCAAAGCTGGGGGAGAACTGGATGACTCCAGGCAAGTCAAAGCAATTTCAGATGAGCAGAGGGGATCACAAGATGGGGAACTACAGCACTAATATCTAAGCACACCTCTAATGGTCACCATGCTAAAACAGACACCGCGGCGTGCTCTGAGAGATTCCCCTTAACAGGAATTGAAATCAGTGACTCAAACCAAGCAGGCCTGACTGTCCCACTGCTCACAGTCAAAAGGGACACAAAGCTCCACAGGCTTTTACCCCCATCCTGTCCCAGTGTTCAGCCTGCCTTGGGTTTTGGGGGGTTTCAGACACAGAGTGTCTAACTCCATTTGTACTGCAGTTGTAAGGCTGCAAAAGGAGGACTGAAAGAATAGGCTAAGTTCAATTCAGGATTGTAATGTGGAGTTTTTATTGTGGTCTTAATAAAGGAAAAAAGCATCTCCCTTATGCTTTAAACTCATGAAGTACCTGCTTTTGCTGCCCATAACAGCAGTGGCCTCTCCAGAGGCATCTCTAGGCACAAATACCAATTTTCCTAAGCAGTGCAGCCCGCACTCTGCCTTCCCTCAGCCCAGGCCGGTGCTCTGACACACCAAGTGTTCCACACTGAGGACTGGCCCCCAGTGCAAGTCAGAGCACATTTGTCCACAGCTGACCCACGCAGCACCAGACTTGCACAACAAAGAGATGCAGTTACAGGCTCCCCACGCTGAGGAGGCTTTTTTTGAAACCTTAGAAGTTCATTCATTTCCATTCCCCTTACAGGTCACCACTTGTACTGTCACACCCCTTGTCCTGCACCTGGCCTTGGGCTGATTCATTCCTTCACTGGGAGGATGATGCATCAAGCTCAGATTCTCAGCATGTAAAACAGGGATTATTTTCTCCAGGGGAGAGCAGAGCCTGGTGAACCATGAGTTTCACCCTGTGATGTGAAAATGGAGGAAAAAAATTTATGATGCACACTGAGATCTGTTTTGCTTTCTGCAAAAGCCCTGGAACTGCCTTTCTATAGAAGGTGCAGCTTGTGCAAAATCAGGTCTGTGACATCCAGGCTGGCCTTGTTCCTGCAGACTGAAGGTCTCAGGGTAGGAAGTTCCCTTTCACAGGGAAGGCAGGGATTCCCTTTTTGTCTTTGTCTCCTATGGAATGTATAAAGCAGTGTGAAGTCCATTAAAAGCTTTGAATTGTTCCTCTGAAAGAAGCTACAGAACAGCACTGCCACTAAAACATCTGAAAAGGAGCAAAACCCACAGAATGATATTGTACCTTCCCTACTGTTATTTATTGGAATGTCCAGACCACTGTGATAAAGGCAAGCACAGGTGACAGCATTTGCTGCTCTCCACACAGCCAAAGTTTGAGAACAGCACTGCTTCATTTCCTTCCCTGTGACAGTGGGGAGGGGCTGGGATGGAATTCCCAGAGCAGCTGTGGCTGCCCCACCCCTGGGAGTGTCCAAGGCCAGGTTGGAGTAGCCTGGGACAGTGGAAGGTGTCCCTGCCCGTGGCAGATGTGGCACTGGGTGAGCTTTAAGGTCCCTTCCAACCCAAACCATGCTGTGCTCCTGTTTTCCTGCCCATGTGCACATTCCCAGCATCCTGAACTGCTCCTTCCTCCTGCCCAGACACACTGGGAGCCTTGGGAAGGAGAGCACAGACGGATGAACCCTTCCCAAATGTGCACCTGCACCTTGCCAAGAAGGGCTGACACCTTCTGGGGAGCTGGTGAAGGCAACAGGACAAACTCCAGGTATCCTGGAGGAGGGGCAGCAGCATCTTAATTATGCTGAAGTGAAACCTGGTTTTATCAAAACTATAAATAATAAATGAGCCATTGGTCTTCAACTGCTGCATGATATTTCGGGAAAGGTTGGTCTCCTTTGCAGGGGGGGAAGATGTGCAGGGGTGTTCAGTCCTTCTAAGTCTCATACTTGGACACAAGTTCCCCATTTACAGCAGCACAAAGTTAAGTGACATTTTACTCCAGCTATTTTTCAAAACCCTAATGAAGATTTCTTTGCAATGCTTACTACCAAGGCAAGGAAAAACCAAAGCAAAGCTCACTGTAACCCTGTTTCTCAGAGACGCTGCTGTGAGTCTGTGGTCCTGCAGCTGCCTCTCCTCAGCAGCAACTCCTGGTGCAGCTTTTCAGGAGTAAATCTCACCTGATAATAGAGGGTGCCTCCTAAATAACTGTGCCACATGGCAGGCACTGGGGAGGGAACCTGCTTTCCACTCGTCTTTCACCCTGTTGCCCCAGATACTGGATTTAGAAACGTCAGTAAATATCCAGACACAGGAATCTAGTCCAGCTATTTCCCCTTCCTCCACCCCTCTTTCTTGGAAGGACAAGCTCTTGTCTCTGAGCTCTCCCTCTCCTGCCTGGGAGTGTGCATTAGGATGGAGGCGCCGGAGCAGATTTTTGGATGTGGTTACAACAGGAATACACAGAGCTGCCAAAACCCCAGGGCATCAATAAGTGGAACTGCTGCCTCCAGTTGTGCTTTGTTCCATTTCACATTGGCCTCTACTCCAGCACAGGTCAGACACTTATCCAAGGGTTGATAGCTCCTGAATTATGCATGTGTGGAGTTCAGAGGCTTCTCAACACCCCCTCTAGTCCCTCTGCTCTGAGCTGTGGACACTGCAGGTTAAGTGCTCAGCCCTGCTGCAGTTCCAGGAACCATCAGCCACTCATTTTCACACTCTCCTTCCTCGACAACTTCCACTGAACCATTTACAGTTCAATTTGTGAATGCTCCCTTTTTGTTCTGACCCACACTCAAAAGTGCTTTCAATCCAATTTATTTTCATTCTGCCTGCAGAATTTAAAAGTTGTCTCACAAAAGTCTGCAAGTCCTTGCTTATTTAAAGCACAGGGACTGCTGGCAGAGGAAGTTCCATCAGGACACTCACATTTCCTTTCCCTGTCACAAAAAGCACCTGATCTGTCCTGTACTCTCTGATCAGTGAGTGACAGAAAGCCAGAACACTCTCCATCTTGGACAGAATGAGGCTTATAGCCTGGTTTCATCTGCAGTGAAATGGAAAAAGTGTTCCTGTACCACACAAACTTCCCACACTCACCCCATCAGCATCGTGCTCTGCACTAGCAAGAAATAAAACCTTGATCATCACTTGCTGGGAAGAATTTGAGTGCATTCCACCTGGCTAGGGCAGGAAACAACACTCACTGCCAGGCTGGGGGTTTTCCTCACCACATATTTAATTTCTCCTAGACCAGCCTCAACCATCCACAAGATGCCACAAAATAAGTGTATCCATAAAGTAGCTAAGCCCAAGGTAACTGTCTTGGTATTTAATAAAATTAAATAAAATAATTTTTCTCTAGGTACGGTGGAGATGAAGGATTTTCTCCCTCAGCCTGCAGCCATGCACAAGATGTGTCTTCCTCTGGAAGCTGGTTTCACATGGTGGCTTAGATTTTCCCACTTTGTATCTAGCACCATTTGAAATCAGTGTTCTAGGAGCAAGAATTACAGCGTGGGAGGAGACCAAGCACCTGCTCACTTCAACATCCTCTGCTCCTCAAATCAGCCCCTTTTCCAAAGGTTATTTTTTTGCCAGCCATCCATTTTGTAACATCATCTGATTTCTAGACACTTCTCCAACCACTGTATGCACCCTCCCAAGCCAGGGCCACACCAGCACAGCCTCCTGCTCCTGTACTTCTGCTTAATAAACAATGGATATGAGTTCAAGTTGTCCAGAGTAAAGTGATCCGCAAGTTGCATGAAAACCAACGTGGTATCTCTTGTACCTTGACAGGCAGAGTATGTTTGATACCCAAAAACTAAGATCAACCTTTAATTTACTGCCTCAGAGCAAAAGGATTTCCACCCTCTACTTGGGGACCCCATCACCACAGGATTCTCATTCCACAGCTCTGCAAACACAGAAATTCCCCCAACCATTTGACCTCAGCAGTCAGACACAGAAGTGCCTTCAGCAATCCCAGATTGGCTTGGGTTGGAAGGGACCTTAAAGATCATCCTGTTCCAAGCCCCTGCCACGGGCATCATGAGGATGCCACACAGCACACACACAACCCACTCCTTTTTCCAGAATCACTTCTCAGCACACACAGAACCTGCTCCTTTTTCTAGCATAATTTTCCAGTTTGCTGCTGGTACGTCCTAGCAATATTTCACTTCTCCAGCCCTGCATCCCAACCTAGAACGAAGCTGAACTCTTTGTTTGCCCTCCCTGCTGTCCAGCGTGTTCCCAGACATGGAAAAGCTGATCCCTGTATGGATGAAGGTTTGATCAGAGCACTGAGTAGTCATCTCTAAAGAATGCATAGCTGTCATCTACAAGAGGATCCTTCTCTGAGCCAGGAAAACGTCTCTTACACAGGCTGACCGATTTCTCTTGGTGTTCAGAGTCTCAGTTTTTGTCTAGCACCATTTGAAATCGGTTATGATGTAGGGGGAAAAGCAACAGCAATGGGAAACTTCCTTCCCTCACCCCCCAGGCCACAAACAAACACCATCCAGAGCACGACCTGGCCTCCCCAACACCACTGGCTTGCTGTTCTCTGACCTGAAGTTCCCCCACAGGCTGAACATCCTGCACACAAGGAGGACAGTCAGCATCCCCTTCAAGTGAGGATGGGATGCTTCCAGACAGAGAGAAGCATCTCTTCAAACATAACTCAGCTTCTTCAACTCGAGCAAGCCAGGGCCTGGGTGTGACAACACAGCCACCCAGCCTTCTGACCACTTCTACTCCATGTGCTGTTTGTTTGCCTTAACCTGTTCTTTACACAGATATTTTTTTTTCCTTTTAAATAAAATTGTGTGCTCTATGTTCCTGGGCTCTGTCTCAGGTAGAGAGATCACCTGATTCCCTGCTGGACAACATCTAAGTGCTGCAAGTCTCTTCATTTCAGCCCCCAGCTCCACTTTCACCACCCTCGGAAATATTCAGATTCAGAGAATCAGAATGGTTTGGTTCGGAAAGGACCTTAAAATCCTCCAGTTCCAACCCCTGCCATGGGCAGGGTTTAGTTTATACTGATTTTAAGTGTGACACTGAAAACCCACCAAGCACTGTCACTTCACACTATTTAACCCTAAACCACACAACTTTGGATCTGTATTGTTACTCCCACTGCCCCTGTCACCAGTAGATGGCAACAACACATTTTTATTCCATGCAGCCTTTCCCTTAGCACAGAGCTCACGTCTCTAATTATCAGTTCCAGACTCCAAAAGGAAATAATTCATGCAGCACTGAGTTTTAGAAACACACCACAGGACTCAAGACAATTAGGCCAAATTAATTTGTAGTGTTTAAGTCAGATTCACAGAATCACAGAGCAGAATCCCAGAATGGTTTGGGTTGGAGGGAAGATTAAAGATCATCCCATTCCTAGAAACTCTGCTTATCCCCTCAATGCTCACTGCAAACCCAAACTCCACAGTGTGAAGTTGTGCAGCCTGGCTTCATTTCCACACCAACTCACTGTGAGTATCACAACCACAAACTGCAATGAAATACAGCATATGAAGTTATTTTTTCTGAAAGGCTTCGCTCTATCAGGCACCCGACTCCACACATGGAAGCTCAGTACATTTCAAGTGTCAAATTCACACAATTCCTAAATCCACTCTCCTTCACAGGTCACAGGTCACTAGAGCTGTATTCCCTAAGGATTGCATTTGTCACACACTTCTCCATCAACTTTTCACCAATTTTTTCAGGAGTCAACACTGTAAAATTTTGGAGGTTCTGGGAAATTCTCTGCAATTCTAACAGGAAAAGGTGTTCAGCAAATTAAAACCCATCCCCTATACAACCACTGAGTAACTCTCTGCACAACCTGCAAACTTCAATCTCAGCAGTTTCTACCTGATATTTGGGACATGAAAAATCATCTGGATAACAATGGGAGAAGAGCTGCTCAGCACAGTGATGAATGAAAGACAAACACTTACTGCTAAATAATTTAACATTTTTATTTGGAATTTTACAAATAATCTCTAATCTTTACATCCAGAAAGAAGAGCAAAAAACAGCCACTTTTTACAGTGATTTCACTTCCCAATAAAGTACATTCCAGTGTATATCAGCATGTTGCAGATGCCACAAAAAGCAAGCTGAGCTCCTGACCAGCACCACACTCAGTCCCAGTCACACATCCCAGTGTTTACAAACTCTCAAACTGAGGTATCAGCCAGGCCACGAACAGCAAATCCTTCTGCAGAGCCAAAGCCCCTTTCTAATAACCAGAGCCTATTATGAACTCCAACAATATGATTGCTGGGATTGTCCCAAAAAGCCCTATAAAGCCCCAAACAGTTCTGTGCCACGCCGACAATCTGTTGATGACAGGGAGAGCAGTGCCAAGCAGCCACAGACAAGCCAGAGCACTTTCAATGCTGCCTCAAGCATCTGAAGTGAGGTTATTTGGGTTTTTGAGAAAATCAGGAGCTGCCTGTATGCTGATAGTGAGATTCATGGAGCTAAAACCTGTTCTAGTTAAGATTTGGGGTTTGCTGAGGAATTAGAAGTAGCAGTGACTCTAAACTAATGGCAGACACAGTGGCAGGGGCTCCTGAAGTCGGAATTTGGACTAAAACATTTGATGAACAAGCAGCAAACAAGAGACCACCACATCTACCAGTGCTCACACAACTGAACTGGTTTGGTTTTCCTTTAACATGAAAAGTGAGTGACAGGGAAAAGCTTCTGCTTCTAAACAGGAATCTGATCCTAAATCCAGCTTTTCAGAGATTGATTTAACATCCCAGTCTGCAGCCAGAGGTTAGAAATGCGGAGTATGTGACTTCAAGTAAAAAAGCAAGGAAGGTGGATCACACAGCACCCATTTCCACCCTTGAAAGCAACAGAAGATCTCCAGAACTGCCATCAAAGCTCACTAAAATCGAGAACTCTAAGGAACTTCCACTGTGCTCACAACAGGACACAGCCACAACTGAGCTCTCAGCAGTTCCTTTAATTAGGGACCTCCTGTCAACAGGCAGGGGATGCCTTTGCTACAGAATCCCTCAGTTTTCAGCTCCAACAAATCCACTGCAGTCTTTGGGAGATTATAGCAAAGAATCAGAAGTATATATGGCTTTTTTCCTTTTTAAAAGCAAAGGAAAAGCCATAAAACTCTGATTTCAAGGCACAGTTTAATTCAATATATATACAGCAACCAACTTTGGCAGACAAAGAGGTAGAGTATATAAGATCTTAACTGTGATAGCTTCCAAAAGACATCACCTTCAGCGGCACCAGACTCTTCAGGGAATGAGCAAGAAGACATTTCAGAGTACAAAGGAAACAACAGAACCATTTACACCACCTCTACTGCAAAAAGGGATGGGAAGGTTTGAGCGAGCAGAGCTCTGCAGGAGAGAGGGGAATATTGGACATCTTCTGCAAGCAAAGAGGTGGCACTGAAGGCAGCAGGCAGCAGCAGCTGGCAGGGGGACAGGGACACTGCAGCACCCCAGACTCTGGCATGCTACAGGCACTGCCTTTCCCCCAGCTCACATGCACAGAGGGACGAGCAGGGGCCCAGAAGGCAAAGCAGCATCTGTGTTATCTATATGCACACACACTCTTTATCCTATCAAGCATCTCCTCCTCCAGTTCATCAGCAGACAAGACACAGCACAGGGCCCTCATGGACAGGGCAATCAGTCTTTGTGCAGCTCTGACAGGGGTACCCCACTGCAAGGTCCCCCCCACCCCCCAAAAAGGGCAGTCATGCTTTACACATCTTATATTCGGCAGAACTGGGAGTGCCGTCACGTTTCCTACAAACAAAAAAACAAGTCAAATCAGAGGTTTTACATTGCAAGAGGTTTTACATTTACACTGAAAGCACATCCTTAGTTTTGTCATTAAAGCTGCAGGTAAAGTCACAAACTGGGTCATTCTTTAGCCTCTCTCAACTGCTGGACTGAGGAGATTTTAGCTTCATTCAGCTACTGAACTGTCAGGAATGACCCAAGGAGCAGCAGAGCCTTTGATCCAAAGGGATCATTTCAAGTGATGACTGGTATTACCAAAAACTAACCAAGATTCCCATCATTCCACCAGGTGCACCCTGGAATTCATTTTAATTACAATGTGTTGTTTAGCATATATTTTCTGACCAAAAATGAAATATTAAGTTAGTGTGGGTTTTGATTCTGCAGTCCACAAACAGCAACCTTACAATACCTAAACATTCAAGAATTAAAATTCACAATGACATTCTTATATATGTTCTTGAATTATTTCTGTTTTAACAAAAAACCTCAGTGCTATTACTCCAAGTCTCTAAGGAGTTCCACATTCCATAAGAAAACCTCCAGAATTACCAGCATTTTGACACACCAGAACAGTAATTTCTCTTATCATGTGTAAAAATTAAGATTGGAATGAAGAATTCTATTCTAATCTGCTGATTCATTTTTTGTCTCCAAAAATAAGCAAAATTAACCCAGAAAACAGATCCTATCTTAATTAGAAACATCTTTCTTTAGAGTGAAGATGATATTTCTCAATCTATACATTATTTTGGAATAAACTCCAAGCTTAATGTTCATATAAAAGCTCATAAAAAATATTGAAAATTCACCTGTCCTTCACAAGTCAATAAAATCAAGATTATGCACATGAAAAGACCTTTGCATTAAGCTGGAATAAGAGAACCCATCACCTCCTCAGAATTTGTGCAATGGAGAAAAGCAACAACAACAAAAAAAAGAAGATAAGATGCCGATTTAAAAAAATATTTGTAGTTCCAGCTCTGTTGAGATAGGAACAACAAAACACTGGCAAGGAAGAGTGAAACTGAGCTGCAAGGTGTTCTGTTCAAACAAGGTTTGAACAGCCAGACTTTGGAAGAGCTTATTTAACCCTACAAAAGTGCAGGAGGAACCCCAACATTCACCACATGAGTCTCACTGGAGTGAGAATTAGGTTAAAATACAGGCGAGGACATCAGCTTCAAAGCAAGTTTATCTTCATTCTTTTCAGGGCTACAGAACTCTGAATTTGAAAAAGAAATCACCTTTTCATAAGAAGGTTTCAAAAGATCCTTGTTAGACCCTTCATTTATTCTCTTCTAGAAAGCAAAAATGCAGATGAATCAGTAATTGTGAGAAATGTCATCTGGTTTTCTCTGAAGGGATGCAAAACTACCTTTAGAGTTTTAGTGCCCAAAGGTGGTTCCAGCTTCTAATTACAGGGAATTAAACTATTTGCCAAGAAAAGTAACTCACCACGGGGATGGGTGCAGACATTCTTCTGAGTATTGTAGGCAATATGCTACTCATTCTTCGAACACAACACCAAGAAATGTGATTTACAATCACTGGAAGCTCTTACTGACACTGCTCAATGATAATTCTCTATATATTATATCCTGTTCTCCTAAAATGAATGAAAAGTTAAGATATTCTTTCTTACAGGAAGCCAAAGCTCCCAGCTAAATGGATTCCACACTCCTAAAATTCTAAGTAAACCACAGTAAAAAAGACACTTAAGCTGCATTGCAAGAAGTCCAAACGAAGAGGAAAGTTATACCTTTTCATTAATTCATTTGTGCAGTTCCTTCCATCTCAGCTGGGACATTAGTTTTTAAAATACAAATGTCCTTGCAACTCTCATCAACTGTGTAGGAGCTGAACAGCAGAAAGGGAGAAAGGTCTAATTGAATGTCCCATCCAAGTGCATTTTACACAGACAAGAAAGAGAGGCCAAGGAAAGATCTGCTGGCATTGGGAGGCTACAAACCAGCAAGGATCAGGGGCTGGAAGCACAACAGCTCACAAAGGCTCAGCTGCATCAGGAACTCAGAACACTAAACAGGGAGATGGAGGCTTTCATGAAAGGAGATGAGATCAGGGTTTTCAGACAAGAAAGAGCTTTGACAGTCAGATGTTCACAGAGAGGAAAATGAAGGGAAGCACTAGACACAATAAGGCTTTTCATGCTGTTAGATATTCAGGAATGTCACAGTCTTTAATTTTTGATGATGCTGCTTTAGATCCCTCCTGCTTTCTACGCCCTGAGAAGTCTCTCCACAAGCAAAGGCAGCAAGCGCTGCCCTGAACTGCCAAGAGCTCTTCCCAGGCTCATCCAGGCTGCAGAATATCCAAGCACTGAATAAATGCAGTGGCTCAAAAGCACCAAATTGCTCAGCAGCCCACCCTGGCCCTTGGACTGATACTGCATTGCCTATTTAAAAGCCACTAAGGCTAAAACCTCACTGGATATAAACCACCTCCAGGGCTCTGCCAAGTCCTATGTGTGGACTTAATTACAAATACAAGCCACAGGAATAGCCTGGTTTGCTTCATTTAAAGCATCCCTTCCTTTGTTTCATGTACTCCAGATAAATCCCAACAGATTCTGGAAGAAGACAACACTGCTCTGATGAGATGCTCATCGTGACACTGTGTGTGTACCACCTAACCTGCTCTGGACTGTCAGTGTTTTGCATTTTACAAAATATTTCTCTAACAAAAAGGTTTTTTTCCAGAAGATAAAACGAGACATCACAGCAAAAAGCAGTGCACAAAGAGGAATTTAAATCTCCTGCCCCTCCATCAAAAACCACACATAAACCTCAGCTGGTTTGAAGGTAAAGTTTAAAACACCCTACATGTCTCATTAAAAACAGAAGACTAATTGCTTATGCACAAATCTAGTATTTTACAGTTGATTTTGCAAGTCTTTAACATAGGGACACCAACATTGGGGCTGCAGGAAGAGAAGAAAAACCTGAAAACCTTCTGGCAGCACAAGCCCACACAACCAAGACTCCCCCTGGCTTTAGGACATAAACTGAAACGTTTGAAGCAGATGGACAAAATACTTTCCTTGGCAAGTGGACACTGCCAAACACAAGCTTGAGAACAGGGTTTTTCCTTCCTTGAAATTAGTGCAAGTGTTAATTAGCAGCTTAGCTGAACAACAGATCCAAAACCAAAGTGAAATTCATGGTTAAGCTTTAGCTTCCATCAGCTGCTGAGAGGAGCTCACACAAAATCAGACATTTGAAAAAGAAAGGGCACACAAAGCTCAAGAAACTTAAACATCAGCACAGCTTTGGCTCAGTCATTTGGGAATTTGCAGTATTAATAAAAAGAAAGCTTACTCACCCATTCTGTGAGAAGAATTTCTTGTAGATCCAGAAGGCTGCCAGGAGCACCACAACTACCACAATCACTTTAGGAAGAATTAAAGTGGAAAAAAAAGGAACTTAGAGTGATAAAGATCATCTCAGCTCACAAAAAAGCAACAAAAAATTTGCAGAAATAGCCTTGTTTTCATCCACTGCTCTATCCCACCTCTACCTCCCAAAAAATCCCCATAACCCAACTTATTTATGGAATGAGCCATGTAAATTAAATATTTGATTCTTCAGGATAGAAGAACCAGTGACCACCAAGATGGCAAGACGCCACCAGCTCAGAAACTAAAACAGGAATGACAAGGCCCCAGCGTTACTTTTTACAAGTTTATACAAATGTGGAAAACAAAAGCAAGGACAGAGGATGGGCTGAACACTTCTGTTCACTGGCAGTTATTTACTCACACCCCCAGTAAACCCAAGCTCTGAAATTTATCCAAGTGGCCAAGTTGTTGCAAACTGCTTTTGAAATGTGACCTCACCACGTGAGAAAATACACATTTCACACTAAATTAAACTATAATAGCTAAGCAATCTGTTTTGAATCATGCAGCTTTATCCAGAACTCCAAAATCACCCTGCTGCAGTCACAGGTGATTGGAATAAAAAACGGGTTTTCACATTAAAAAATATTATTTGTATTGTATTTTTTTAAGGTTTTAGAAAATACTTACCACAGATGATGGCTATAATATATCCACCTAAAAACAAAAGGAATCAGTATCACAAGAGGAACATAGGTGCTTCTTAATCAAACATTGTTATAAAAATATTCACAGAGCTATTTCAAATCAAGTACTTCTATCTTTGAAGCGGACTAATTTAAATAACAATATTTAACTTAGAATACGAATATTTTAATTAATTTTAACAAACCCTATTTTTCACATCAAATAAAGATGGGAGCTGCAATAAATTATTTCTCCTGAATATAAAAGGACTGTTCTCTCAGGTGTATTTTCATGCCAGTGGAGTTTTTGCAGCCCATACTTACTGAGCTGGCAGGTTGGCACTGCAGGCACCCACTGGTTGTTTCCAATGTACTGGATGCGAGCCTCCCCATCCAAGGTGTACCCCGTGTAGCACTCAATGGTAATGAAATCCCCCACATGGTAGGAAGGTTTTTGTCCATGTGTCACTGTCCCATAACTTATGACTGGAGTGGAACCAGAACCTTCAGACTCACCTGGAAAGAAAAAGGGGAGGAAAAAAAATTAAAAATGTATTACTACATCAGATATTTAAAACTCGTCAGTCTGCTCCTGCTTTTAGCAATTTTACTCACAGGCACAGTGCTGTAAAGCACCCCAGGAGCTCTGTTCTTGACAGGTCACTGTCACCTCTGCAGAGCCATCAGGGAAGGAGCAGCCAGCATTGCACCTGATCTGGACAGACTCTCCTTTTCCATAGGCAGGTTTGCTTGGAATCAGGACCCCATTGGGGATCTTCGGGGCAGGACACACATCTGCAGTAACTAATGCAGGAATTTCAAACAAGTTTAGTGAGAATAAGGTTTATTTCCTAACACAGTAACTCATTCCACAAACACAAGCTGCCTTCATGTAAGAAAAATAGCTCAGCACATGTCAGAAGTTTAACTTTACCCCAATTTTAAGCACAAATATTCCCTTTAGAAAACTTAAACATCATTGTAGGTATTCATTAAGGTCATACAATCCTATGATGTGGCAGCTCAGAAATCCTTACTGGTTCATTATTCCTCTGAGCTCTACAATAATTTGTAGAAAGTAGGAGCTGAAGAGCTGCATAAAAATACACACAGAAAGAATTCAACTGCTCTAGAAGGATACCACAGCTTTCCTCACTGTGCATACTCCTAATTCTCTGTATCAAGTATTTTTTCCTGTATTCCACATCTTTTCTCCTGCCTTCACCCATGAAATCACTAGAACACCAGGATGCTCTGCTTTAACCAAAACACTTTCAACACGCAAGAGAAAAGGGAATTTCACAGAAAAAGTCTTACTTTTCTCACAAGTTGGTTTTGGAGGAACCCAGGTGTTGTTTTCTTCACAGGTAATCACCATTTCTCCAACCATGAAATAGCCTTGATTGCACTCAAACACAACCGAGTCCTTGTATCTGTAGGGAAGTCCAAATCCAGATATTTTTCTCCCATTTTCAACTCGAGGTTCTTCACATTTGACCACTGAAAGAGGCGAACCATTTGTTAGCACAAACATTTGTTAGCACATGAAAAAAAAGCTCGGAAACATCTGTTAACACAAACATTGCACCAAACACAACATCCTTTTCCCTACGTGCCAATTTCCCCAAGATGTTTTGGAGAGACTTTGTAAAAACATTGATTCCTGCACTTCCATAGTGGCTGTGTTTTTAGGAACAGGATTCTTCCTTAGTTTTTTACAAGTCCTACTCCAGCCCCCACATCCTTGCCCTTGACACAATTTTTCTGCAGGATTTGTGGTCTCCCAGTTCCTTCACTTTGGCCTTGTCACTTCTGCCAACAAAACACGTATTTTTCAAGCTTTAACTTAAATTTTAGTTATAATCTATGTTCTAATCCATCAATATCCACCATGCTGATGTAATCTCCACTGGAACTGTGCCAGAGCATTCCTGAGGCAAAGTCCATTCTCCCCGCCCCGCTTCCAAGGAAAGGGACAGCGAATAAAGAATGATAATAGATAAAGAATGAAAAATATAATAAAGAATATAAAGAATGAAATAATAATAACAGAATCATAAAATTATTCTAAATAATATATAATAATAAATATAAATAAAGAAATAAATATATAATAAATAATATAAATAATAAATAAATAATAAAATTATTATTAATAATAATAATAATAATAAAGAATGAAAAATCCCAACAACCTCGACATTGTGGAGGTGGCCCACTCCAGACTCCATTTGAGTGTGCATCAGCTGTGCAGTGAATCGTGTCTGGGCCGATGAGGGAGAAGGGATCACTGCCCCTGGGCACATCCCGACACCTGTAGGTCACTGAGCTCTGGTACACGTAGCTGGAGCTTTCCTCATAGTCCCCGTTGGCTATTTTGGGAGGTGGCTCACAAGGAATTTCTGTAAATAAAGCACAAAAATTGGTCAAATTGGTTTTGTCGTGTTAGCTGGCTCACTTCAAAGAGCAAGCCTTGATTTTCCAGTTGTTTCATTGAAAATCTGACGCAGCCACTCGAAGCCACGCTACAGAACCTCAGCTTCAACAAGAGGCTGATTTTAATACGAGATAATTACCACAAAACGGACATTTTTCAGTGGTCATTCCTCAGGCACATCCCAAGTAGCTAGGATAAAAATAATCGCTGTTTTCCCATCATTTTTTGTACTGGAAAATTGGTGGCACAGCTCTTTGTAAATGAACTACCCCCCCGAACAGAAAATCAAACACAGCAATAATTTACTTACTTTCACAGTAAGGCAGAGCTCCACTCCAGCCAACACGTCCATTCATGATATCACAGGAAATCTTTTCCTTACCCTGTATTCTGTACCTAGACAGGTAAAAATTTTGAAGAAGTGAAACCTAAATTTCTCTTTTTTGCAACACGCACCAAAAAATCAGCTCTTATCAATAATTCTGTTCTGTGGTTACAGAGGCATAACACAGCAAGGTTTTGTTGTAGTGAGAACAGAATCTTGTTTATTTGGCTGACAGTCTCACTTTGAAAACAAAACAAATAAAGAGACATCACTAAGGAACTGTGAAAATATTACCATTTTCAGAAATACCCTCTAATATTAAAATTACTAATTAAATTTTAAAAATACCCTCTAATAATCCTAAAATTACTAATACTCAAGGAAAAGGAAAAAAGCCCTCCTTAGTGTTGTTAACTTAATTATTCAATAATGAAGGATGATCAATTTATATCTACTTCTTCTGCCACAGGAGCATTAAAAGAAGTCACCAGTTCTGCAGAATCTCACAAAAAAGCTTAGGGTTGATGCAAAGAGTAATTAAACCAGGGAATCAAATTAAATTTAGCTGTAATTTCATTTGCTATAGGTAGAATTCAGATTTCAGATCAGAACTGGAATAGAAAATTTGGGTTTGGTTCAAACCTGGTGTAAACATTAAAAAAATAAAAAAGGAATCATTAACTTCACCAAAACACTTACCCTTCATTACAATAAAATGTCAAAACTGAGCCAAATGTAAGATCTGTTGCATCAAAATGACCATTTTCCAACTCTCCTGGGTACTCACATTTTCTCGCTGGGGGAAGGGGGGAAAAAAAAGAAAAGAAAAAAAAAAATCTACATCTTTATAGTTACATACAAAGACTAAAATCTTTGACACTTATTGCTCTTACCCACACCAGTATTTCCCAAGCTTCATTTAAAATATGGCAAAACCCTAATTCAAAACTCTAGTTTCAGTTGCAAGCCAACTGAAACTGCTAAAAGTAAGTGGGGAAAAAAGGGGTACAAAAAATTACCTATACAGAACACGCCTTTGGGTGACCACTGCAAGTCATCACCACATGTCCAGGTCAGTGACATCCCTTGAACCCTCACGTATCCAGGCCGGCAGGTGAAGGAGATTTTGCTCTGAGGTGGAAAATTCTGCATTTCCCTGAAGGGCTCATTGAGCTCTGCGTACTCCAGCCGCTCTGGCTTGGGACACGTACCTGGGAGAGGAAGGAAAAAGCAACAGAGCACCTTAGCAACAAGAAGAGAAACACACTTGTTTCAGCACAGGAGGCAGAGTAATTGAACAGCTTTTTAAGGATATATTTAAGTCGTTCCCAATTTTTTAATTTAGGTTTTAACTGCGTCCAGCTCTACACTAGTATAGGGCAAATTACACATTGTTTCCTCAAGTTCTTTAGTCATTTTACCCAAGACAATGCACTTCCTTCCAGATCCTATTTTCAGATTTTTGCCTGTTTGCCTTTTTTTGGGTTTTTTTGGGGTTTTTCTGTAGTTAAACACACGACTTCACTCACTGTACACCCATTTCGTTTGCTGCATGAAAAACAAAGAAGCCAGCCCCACTCACAGAGCTCATTGTCCTTCCTTAAGGGAAAAGGAAAGCGGGTCTAAGGGACAGAAAGCGGGGTTTAAAGCCAGCTGGACAGAGGCTCCGCGGCAGGTGTCCCTGCCCAGGGCGGGGTGGGACGGATGCGATTTGAAGCGGCTTCCCACCCAAAGAGCGCCTCAGTTGTGAGATCCGAACCCGCCCAAACCCCCGTGCTCGCACCGCCGCCCTGGAGCCATTTCCTTCCTGCCGCCCGAGCCCCGAGCCTCCCTCAGCACCGCGGGGACCGGAGCGGCAGCGGGGCGCGACCCCGACCCCGATCCCGACCCCAATCCCGACCTTAATTCCCGACCCCGATCCCGACCGCTCCTCCCAGGCGCGGTCCCCCGAGGGCTCCGCGCCGCGCCCGCCGCTCCGCGCGCCCCTTCCCCACCGGCACCGCCCGCTCGGGGCAGCACGGAGCGCGCGCCCGCCGCTCTCACCCTGATCCTGGGCCCCGCCGAGCTGCCACAGCAGCAGCACGGGCAGGAGCAGCGGCGGCACCGAGAGCCGCCCCATCCCCGCCGCGGGGCCGCGGCCGCGGCCGCTCCGCTCGCTCCCGGCGCCGCCGGAGACGCAGCGCGGGGCCGGCTGCGCGTGCGCGGCCCGTGAGGGCGGGGCCCGCCCGCCCTCAGCGCGGCCCGCCCGCCCTCAGCGCGCCCCGCCCGCCCTCAGCGCGCCCCGCCCGCCCTCAGCGCGGCCCGCCCGCCCTCAGCGCGCCCCGCCCGCCCTCAGCGCGCCCCGCCCGCCCTCAGCGCGGCCCGCCCGCCCTCAGCGCGGCCCGCCCGCCCTCAGCGCGCCCCGCCCGCCCTCAGCGCGCCCCGCCCGCCCTCAGCGCGGCCCGCCCGCCCTCAGCGCGCCGCCGCCATGGCCGCGCCCGCCCGCCGGGCTCCCTCAGCGGCGCGGCGGCCTGGGGGCCCCTCGGGGTGTTCTGCACCGGGAATCCCCGGGCGGAGCTGCCCGTGCCGGTGTGGCACACAGCGCCGCAGCGCTGGGCCGGTTTCCGGGCGCAGCCGCTCTGTTGGGATGAGTTAATTCCCACACGGATGACGCAGTCACGGCTCAGTTCAACGCATGCTGAGGGAAGGCGCTGTTTGACCCCAAAGTGGGGTTTTTAGCAGGATAATAATCTTTGTTCAGCTGAAGAATACATGGGCCTCGAGTATTTTGCCAAATACATACATCAGCACCTTGATTTCTTTCCTCCTTAAAGCGAGATCATTCGGGATGCCCTTGACTAAGGGGTGCTCCTGCCTGCTCCTTTTTTATGGGTTAGGATTGAAAGTATACAAAGATCTTCCACCAAAGGACACCCTGACTTAAAGAAATCTTGGCATATGTGGATATATTCCACATTTTACAACACCCTCAGCGCATTACGTCCCTGGCTGCAAGGAGATCGAATCCTTCCATGGGCAGCTCAAGGAAAGATGAAAAAAATCTTAAGTGTATTTAGGTGTCACACTTGGAACATCAAAGACGAAAAAAATCTAAGGGTATTTAGGTGCCACACTTGGAACATCAACAGGGATTAATTAAAAATAACAGCCAGCTCAGGATGGGCACCCCTGTGCAGGGACGCTCGCCTTGGAAGTTAAATCCTGTGTTTGGCGGAGCAGCATTAAAATAGAACAGCCAAAAAATTTAAATCCAACAAAACAGAAAACACTTAAAGTTCTGGGTAGGACTAAGTGAAGACACAGGATTGCTATAAACAGCTTTTATTAGGTTAAGCATTGGTAGAGGAACACTGCATGTAAGCGTTGCTGGAAGGAAATAAAGATGTAAATACAGCTGTAATTAAGATATTAATTAACATATGGTTACTCCCACCCTTGTGCAGGTATGTTTTGGTGAGCATAGGGAGACAGGGAATGGGGGTTATGGCCAGTGCATTATTCATTTTTTCTCCCTACCAAGGCTTGGGGTTATCCACTTGGTCATCCAGTTTTTTGGGGATAAAGAAAATATTCTTCATCAGGAGCAGCACACAGAATTCCCTCCGAGGCAACACCCACACTGCGTGCAGTCTGAGCCTCCTTAGATCCTTTCAGTAACTACTGAGAGCAGAAGAGCATTGAAGATTTACAGTAAAATGTCCCTTTTTTTTTGCCACAGAATTCCAGTCTCCACGTGAGCAGCACTTCCTCACTGCAGGGAACGAGCCCGGTGCCTGGTTAGCAGCAGCAGGGATCCCAGCCTAGGAAAGAGATGATATCCTGGTGTTGAAATCAGAGTTTCCTGCTTTTGTACTGATGTGTAGAGATTCCATCGCCACCCGGAATGGGAGGAGAGAATTTCTGGGAAATGCTTTGCTTCAAAGAAATCACCCAAAACTGATATTTTTACATGTCCCACTTTGGAGGGGAGGTGCTGCTAACAGTGAAAATTCACTGCTGGCTACAATAGATCCACCACAGGAAATAGATTCACTTGTAAGTAAAAATACCTTTGTAGCAAGTTTGAAAGCAATAAAAAAACCCAGGAACCAAGTTCAGTCCTTTTCTGACTCTACTACGGATGAGGTAGTTTTTCAGCTTTCTCATAATCTGTACAGATTAAAAGCAGCTTTAAGTCAGAAGAAAGGACTGGTCTGGAAGTCTGACCTGTGCACACCAACCATCCAGATTGTGGAAAATTAAAGAAATACTTTGAGGGCGAAGTCAGAAATAAAAATAGGATGGTTTAAAACCCCAATATGTTTAAAATATCTTCTTTTCAGCAAAAGAAAATATCCTATCAGAAGACAAAAGGGAAAGAGGTTTCTGCTTGAATGATTGTGTTAGGAAAATACTCAGTCAAGGAGACAATACAGTCAGCAATATAAACAAATGACAGTATAGTTATTGCAGCTCTAATTGGTATTTTGTGCTGAGGAATATAAATCCATACCTCCTATGGCAGACACGAGCCTCTGTGTTCAGAGTCTGGGTTCAGGGGGGTTCTGTAATTATAGTTTTCATACGTATGATAATAGCTATGTGAAAAAGAAGAAAACAATGAACTGCCTTGTAAAAGAACACTCGGTTTGGTTTCTTTTCAGAAAGAACGGTTTGAAATAAAATGACATAACCACACCATGAGTTGCAGGTTGTATCATTTGCAAGCCTGAGCTGAAGGTACAGAGTTACAAGGCCCAGACACACTGAGGCAAATATTTCAGATGTATCAAGCATACAAAGCTTGGGACTTGGCACCAAGCGACAGGAACAAACAGCCAGAGCTGCCTTACCCTTCCTTCTGCTTGGAAATTATTTTCCAGACAACACCTGCCCCCAGGAGCAGCAGAACTGCTGCAGCTACCACTCCTGAGGGAGAAGGATATGGGTTATTCTCACTATGTGTGTAAAGCACACTGAATTTACGACAGGGTGTATCTGCCGTGTAAGCAGAGGGAGGCTGTGCCACTGAGGCTACTGAGCTGGGGACAAAAATGTTTGCAAGCTGCTTACCTAGGCCTACTGACCCGGACTTGGGGGATGCTGGAGGGAAGGGGAAAAAAGGAAAATCAGCAAACTACAGCCTCTCTCCACTGTCTTTAATCAGTACCAATAAACCCTTTAGAATCACAGGATGGTTTGGGTTGAGTGGATCTTAAAGCTCATCCAGTTCCACCCCTCTGCCATGGCAGGGACACCTCCCAGTGTCCCAGGCTGCTCCAAATCCCATCCAACCTGTCCTTGGGCACTGCCAGGGACCCAGGGGCAGCCACAGCTTCCCCATGCCAATGTCTCACTGCTAAGACCCACAACACCAGATTTCGTCAAACCACACCCTTGTATACTTCCTTTTAAAAAAAAATACCGACAGAAATTTGCATGTTTAGAATGCCTTTGTATGCTTCTGTTTGATCTTTGCTTTGTTTATATTCCACTCACTCAGTTTGCAGGCTGGCACCGGAGGGTCCCAGCTGAAATCCTCTTGGCACTGGGTGTGACTGATGCCTGCCAGCATGTAACCATCGTCACATTCAAGAGTGATGTTAGTGCCAGAGCGATAAGTATTTCCTTTAATGGCTTTTTTAACACCTTGGACATCCGGGAATTCACATCTGATCTCTGAATTGGAAGCAGTAAAAAGAGGGGACACAAAATATGAGAAACACAGCTGTGGGTTATTTAGGACATTGCTCTTGAATTCCTTCTGAGTGTTGCCATGAATTAATTCTCCTTCTGCAGAACTGGGAAGGTGCCTCAGTCCCGCATGGAATTCCAAAGAGCAAAGGAGCACAGACACACCTTGGCACCGCGGCAGGGGCTGGCTCCAGGATCCCGAGGCCGTGCAGGTGATGGAAGCGTTCCCAAGCAGGGAGTAACCAGGATCGCAGCTGTAGGATACAACGGCTCCGGAGGGAAAGGCGGCAGAGCTGTCGCCTTTCAGCCTCCCATTGGTGATGTTTGGAGGCTGCAGACACTTCCCAGCTGGAAAGTCAGGGAGGGACAATCAACGGGGTGCTGGAGGGTGGCCAGGGAGTGACTGAGGCATTGTCCATCTGCAGCCTCAGCTGCTCCCTTCCAATTTCTGCCCTCGACAGCCTGGACCCCCATAACTCCAGCAGGCTGTGGAAAGGCCAAAAACTCGAGCTTGCTCTTACCACACATTCTGTACTCAGATTTAGACTTTCTACAGACCATCCCCCAAGGCAAGACTTGTTAAATGTCCTTTATTCTCTCTCTGCAGCCAAAACACACCTTGACAGACTGGAGGGGGATGGCTCCAGGCTCCAGAGGCTGTGCAATAAATGGATGCTGTCCCCAGGAGGGAGAAGCCAGGCTCACAGATGTAGTTTACAGATGTTCCCACAGTAAAAACTGCTTTTGCTGGGCCACGGAAAGACCCGTGGGTGATATCTGCAGGCTTGGAGCAGTGCAGCACTGAAAACAGACGTGCAGATCAAAACAGAGCTCAGAGAGACAAGAGGGAAAACTTCTGAGCAGCTGGGGAAGGCTGAACGCTCCCTCCCACAGCACTGACCCCAACAGCCCTGCCCAAGCCTCTGCAAAGTTCCCTCAAAAAAGCAGGACAGGCTGGGAGGAGGAGTTAGTGATTAGTAAATCAAATTTTGCCTCTTCTGGTAAGAGACCTACCTGGCTTTCTTGTGGTATCAGGGTGGTGATAATGTTCTGACACTCCATCTAAATGCAGCATTAAGAGTTTAAAAACATGGTTGAGCAAATAAAATGTACACATTTACCTTCATTTCCCATCATCCTGGTGTTACATTTCCAGGAAAAAATTCACAGCTCTCTGATAGTCAGTGTCCTGCAGCTACCAAATTCCTCATTTCCAGGGAATTAAGAGAATGCAGATCACAGATTACAACAAGCAGTGTGAGAAAGTGCAAATCATGCCAGTACTTACAGCATTACCCAAGCCCTGGCTCATCTCCTGTGTGTGAAGAGAGGCATAAATGAAAGGAAAAATTTCTGGGTTCTCCTTAAAGTGGTTGGAATAACCAGGAAAAATAAAAGCAACTTTGGCTTCGCTGAGTGGGCAGGAGACACCAGGAGGAGTGTGCAATCCCGACACGGCCAAGAGCTGATTCTTACCCTGCTCACAGACAGGTACGGGTGGGTGCCACCTCCTGTCACCTCGGCACCGGGACGTGGGGTGGCCTCGCAGGGTGAAGCCTCTGTGGCACTTAAAGGTGACAGAGTCCCTGTAGGTGTAGCGGGGCTTGGGGACAGCCACCCTCCCGTTCTGGATCTGTGGGGCTGGGCACAGCACCCCTGAAAGAGAAACTCCTATTGAGGCATGCAAAGCCGTGTGGGTGCTGTAATGAACACATCATAAAGCGTGCTCAGAGGAGTTTCACAGGCAGGACTTAGAGATTCAGATAAGAATAATTCCAAGAACTGAGGGGTTTAAGTTCTTCTAGGTACCTTAAGGGTACCAAAGTATTTTATATATAAACATAGTTCTATGCCTATAAACAGAATAGTGTGAATATATTCTAAGAAATGCATGAAATGGGGTAGAAATTCAATCTCATGAATGTTTTACAATCCCAGCCTCGTGCCTTCCAAAGCAAGTCCATCTAAAGAAAAGACTAATTACAATGATCAACCCCTGCAAAACACCCTTGTGCTTCAGATAACAGTACAGTGTTTGGAAAATTCCATTTCAGTGGTACTCAAAATATCACTCTTCTATTACAAAACACATTTTTAACTTGGTTTCTTACTTATTGTTGTGAAACAAAAGGGACAAGTCCCTGCAGGCATCTCACAACCTTCAGTCTGCATTGCTATGACAGATCAAAAGCCTACATCTGGAGGATTTTTAGAAGAAACCAAACATACAAGCATAAAAAAAATACCCCAAACTATCCCAGAGGAATATCATGCTTTAATAGTCTTATTCATTTAATTCTATTAATTTAAAGAAAATGCTTTTTAATTTTAAGGACTTAATATGTCAATTCTGGCCCCAATGTAGTGGTGACCTACTTTGACAGATGGGAAGCAGACCAGTCCAGGCAACACCTCGTCCCAAAATCTCACATCTCCTGTGGGACTGTCCAACCAGTCTGTACCTGGAGGTACAGAGCAGAAATACCAGTTCATACCAAGCCCTTCAGCTCGTGTTTTTCCCTCCCCAGAGGTTTCCTTCTGCAGCCTCCTGATTCCAGCTGATCACCAAGGTCTCTCTGCTGGTTCGACATGTGGGAATGAAGGACACCAAGTTCCTTCTTCCCAGATCCAAGAGGAGCAGCACTGACCCCATAACTCTGGCTTAGATTGGCCAGGTGATAAATCAGGACCCAAATGATTTCCAAAGGGCTGGAGCCTCCTTGCAGCACGGCCTTGCTCCCACTCTCAGCTCCTGCTCGAGGCCATCTGAGAAGGAAAACTGAAACTGGTTTGCAAATTAATTGCTGAGCACAGGAGGGAAAAATGAGACAATTCTCCCTTTCTGGACCAGGCAACTACGGCATAATTGGAACCAAAATTCCAATTCAGGTCTTCTGTGGGAGAACAGCTGTGCAGAGGAGTGAGCTCTGATCCTTTACCCAACACCAAATTTGGACACGGAGTCAGGAAAGGCAGTGTGGGACTCACCCTTCATCACACGTGTGGTTCACGGTTGACCCAAAAAGGAGATCTGTCAGAACAACAACTCTGCCATTCCTGGGAGATTCTGGGTGTCTACATTGCTTCCCTGGGAAAGAACAAGGCTGAGTTTAAACTCCTCTCTTGAGGTTGTGTAACACACTATGAGAAGGTACCTTAAAGCTCTGTCCAAGATCTGCCACCAATAAAGATGTGATTTCAAAATGGCCCAAAGCGGCCCAGACCATGTGACTAGTAAAGCCATGTACGAATCTTTCCTTCAAAAACCCACAAAACAGACAATTTCCAATAACCAACACCAAATGGATGGAGCTATTCACTTTTACAGAACTCTAGGGCTTCAGACCACGTGTGGTTTTGGAGGCAAGTCAGAGTTTGGGGCACTCCGTGGCGTCTCGAGTGTCCCGGCCGGCAGCTGTAGTGCACAGTGTCCCCAACAGCAAATTCCAGCTGATTTTTGTATTCCCTGGTTAGCTCTGCAAATGTGAGTTTTGGAGGAGCACCACAGCCACCTGTCAGGGGAGAAACAGAGATGTCAACTACAAAAATAGTTTTCAAATATATTTTGATTACGTACAGCTTAAAATCGCTGTGCAAAATGGGTAAAAAAAGGGGAGGGTAAAGGATTTGGAATTTTGGGAAGGGTGAGGATGAGTCCTACAGGCAGAAACTCCCAAGCTATCCATAACTCCAAGCTTAGAACCACAGTGTACCTGCACACTGAGGGAGAGGGAGGCTCCAGTTGCCAGAGTTGGTGCAGTAGATGGATGCCTCTCCCTGGAGGCTGTAGCCAGGGTCACAGCTGTAGTTCACAACCATCCCAGTGGGAAAAACCTCCAGGTCCTGGCTGTCGTGCTTTCCTTTGTCAATATTTGGAGGTGAAGGGCATTGCAGCACTAAGGAGAGAGGACAAAGCAAAACTGAGAAAAGGGCAGGGCCATGATGCTGGGACAGGCTGGGGACGTTGGGGCTGTTCAGCCTGAAGAAAAGGCTCCAGGGAGACCTTAGAGCCTCTTCCAGTGCCTAAAGGGGCTCAAGAGAGCTGGAGAGGGACTTGGGACAAGGCATGGAGTGGCAGGAATGGCTTCCCACTGCCAGAGGACAGGGATGGATGGGATATTGGGAAGGAACTCCTGCCTCTCAGGCTGGGCAGGCCCTGGCACAGGGTGCCCAGAGCAGCTGTGGCTGCCCCATCCCTGGAAATGTCCAAAGCCAGGCTGGACAGCACTTGGAGCAAGCTGGGATACTGGAAGGTGTCCCTGCCCATGGGAGGGAGCTGATTTTAAGAATCACTATCTTCAGGAGTCTGCCCAAACCCTCCAAAGGAGGGAGTGGTGAAGGGGAAATTACAAGGCTTCAGTGCACAACAATTTAAACCAATTAGAAGCAGCTACAAAACTTACTTTTGCAAAACTCCTGGGCTTCAGACCACGTTAGATTTTCAAGACATGTGATAGTTGGTGATATCTGTGGCTGTTCCACATATCCAGGCCGACAAGTGTAGTTCACAGTCATCCCAACAGGAAACTCAGTCTGATTTTCATATTCCTGGCTTAGCTCAGCAAATAGCAACGGTGTTGGTGTGCCACAACCAGCTGCCAAGAAACAAAACGGGCATGAGAAATACATCCTTGGCTGCGAAATGCAGCTAGAGAGAAACAGGTGCATTGATAGGCACTGTTAAACCCCAAGTTATTAATGCATCTTCTATGTAGTCTGACATTTGTCTGCATCAAATAACACTCAGCCTGTAAGGACACAGGCACCGAATTTATGTGGCCTTACAAAAACAGGATAAAACAATGCCCAAAATGTAGTTTGGTCAGTGTGGTGCCTTCACATGACTCTAGGCTGTAAAGTACAGAAATCTTTAATTTCAATATTTAAAACACCCAAGCCCATCTCCTTTTGGGAAACTTGAGCAATGCCACCAGCTTATTCCCAGTGCCACCAAAGTGAGCACAGCTCCTGCTGTGGTTCTCCCTGTACCATGCAATCCTGCAGGTTGGCAGGTTTGCCTGAGCCAGGGTGAGCCTGGCACGGGATAGATGCTGAGCCTGGCATGGGATGGATGCCGAAGCTGGCACGGGATGGATGCTGAGCATGGTACAGATTGGATGCTGAGCCTGGCACAGGACAGATGCCGAGCCCAGCACGGGATGGATGCTGAGGCAGCCCCACCTGCACAGCGTGGGTAGGGATGGCTCCAGTTGCCCCAGGCCGTGCACAGCACGGAGGGGTCCCCGAGCAGGGAGAAGCCGGGCTGGCAGCTGTAGCTCACGGAGGTGCCACTGGTGAAGTTCATCCCCGGCTCGGCGCTGAGCGTGGCGTGGGCGATGACGGGGGGCGGAGGGCAGAGCCGCACTGCCAGGGCACGAGCAGAGAGCAGAGCTTTAGGGGTTTCACCCAGAGGAGGAGCGCTGGTACCACGGCAAAGCCCGTCACAGCTGGCTCACCTGGCTGGCAGGTGGGCACAGCAGGCACCCAGTGGCTGTCGGGCTGGCACTCGGCCCCACGGCTGCCCCTCAGCACGAAGCCTGGGTGGCACTGGAAGGTGACGTTGTCCCCAGGGTGGTACACAGCCCTCCGGCCCTCAGCCACCTCTCCGTCCTTGATGCTGGGGCTGCTGCAGGTGATGGCTGGAAGGGAAAAGCAGCAGAGCTCAGGCTGGGGCTTGGCTGCCAGAGCTGAGGGGTCCTCCTCTGGTTTTGGGAGGCTGTGTGGGTACAGTGCCCTCCCTTTGCACTGAGGGTAACAGCATCTGCAGCTCACCTTCACACCAGGGGTAAGGGATGCTCCAGACTCCCGATGGCAAACAGGAAACCGTGGTTTTCCCGGTGAGGACGTAGCCCGGGTCACAGTGGTACTTCACTGCCATGCCAGGGATGAACTCTGTCACACCCTTGCTGTCGTGCTGGCCATTTCTGATAGTTGGAGGGGAAGGACACGAAGGCACTGCAAGGAGGGGAAAACATCCCAGCTAGCCAAGAGCTGGTACCACAAACCCCCCCATAGGGTGAGGCAGCCTTTTAACTTTGTTCTTTCACATTAACTTCTGCCCAACAGCAATGACGGCTGTTACTGAATGATATTTCCATCCCAACCTCTCTTACCTTCCAGCCTTCATGTTTTCTGAGCTTATTGACATAAAAATGATAGTTTCTCACTGTTTAGGCAACTACAGTGGTTAGTTTCTATCCATAGCCCTAATAACTTCCTTTGGAGTCTCTGTGGTTGTGAATGATACCAGGCACCAGCCTGGATTCTGTGGACTCATTTGAAGAGCCCTGCATTTACCAAGGGTCCGAATCACAGAAACATTTAGGTTTGAAAAGCCCACCACTAGCCCATGTCCCCAAGTGCCACATCCACGTGTCTTTGAAATCCCTCCAGGGATGGTGCCAGATGATGCCCACGCCTCCCCAGGCAGCCTGTTCAGGGGTTTGGATGGGGATTAGGAGGATGGCAGGATGTACACGTGCATGTTTTTCCTTTCCAGCCCTTGAGAGCAGCCCCTCTGCCTGCACACAGAGGATCAGAAAGCAGCTGCCACGCTGCCCCTCATTCGCACTTACGCTTCTCACAGGTGGGGACAGGAGGGTGCCACTTGCCCCCAAACTGGCACTGAGACTCTTGCGAGCCCTTCAAGGCATAACCAAAGTTGCACTCGAAGATGACAGTGTCCTCCAGGCTGTAGGTGGTCTCTGAGCCTGTCACTTTTCCATTCTCCATCTCTGGCCTGGTGCAGCCAATTGCTGGAAGGGAGGAGCACGAGGATATGAAGAGCTGGGGAAGTGAAACCCCTCCTGGCTGTGGAGGGGCACTGGGCAGGGACAGCACCTGCTGCTGGGCCTTGCCATCACTGCCATGGGCATTTCAACATTACTGACTCTTGTTCTTACACAAATACCATTATTCTGCTGTTCCTGAACCTGTGTACACAGCAGGAACAGAAAGGGAAACCCACAGGGGCACATGGGGCTCCTCCTGCCCCTGGCACCTCTGCTCTCTGCCTCTCCCTGGGGGTTTGGTTGCAGTGACTAAACCAGGAGCCAAGGAGGAGGAAGGAGGCGAGGGACAGGCAGAGGAAGGCACGAGAACACACGAACACACCTCGGCAGCGGGGCTGGGGCCGGCTCCAGGTGCCCTTGGCAGTGCAGCGGATGGAGGCGTTCCCCAGCAGGGAGTAGCCCTCGGCGCAGGTGTAGAGCACCAGCGAGCCCGGGCTGTGCCTGGCACCGGGGCTGGCACCGTGCTGCCCGTTGGCAATGCTCGGCGGGGCAGGGCACGTCACCTCTGCCGGGAACGAGGAAAGGCAGCTGAGAAATAGGGCAGGGCAAGATAACCACCAAAAGCCCCAACCTTCTGAAAGCAGGGGAGGGAGATTGCACAAGTGCAATCAGTCCTATGTAGGTCATATCAAGGTCATATGTAACTTTTCCAGGAGCTTAGCTCTTTTCTCCCTCAGAGACCAACATCCTGGTTTTTAGAGCTTTTACAGAAGTAAGACATCAAATTAAGTTGTGATCAAAACTAAAGCAGCATCAAAAAGAAAAAGCTGTTATAGTAAAGCACTACCAAATAAGTATTTGATGCATAGAAAAATGTTGAAAAAAGTGTAAATTCTCCGAGTTGTTTTGAACACTGACATTAACTGCTGTGAATTAATAAAATCAGTCGTGTGAGCTGTCTCCCCATGGGTGCAGGCCCTGCCACAGCCGTGGCCGTCCCTTGTGCCAGGACAGCCAGAGCTGGCTGTGGGCACAGCCGAGCCCTACCTTGGCACCGTGGCACTGCCCCGCTCCAGGTGCCATGCTCCCCGTCCACAGAGGTGCAGGACAGGGAGGCTCCTCCAGCCAGGACCAGCCCCGGGGCACAGGTGTAGGTGACCACGTCCCCGAGGGAGAAGGTGTCCCTGGAGCCCCCGCTGTGTGTCCCGTTGGGGACGGCCGGAGGGGCGGCACAGGTCAGACCTGTGGGCAGGACGAGGGGACGGTCAGCACTGCCCACACTGCCCAGGAAGGGCACTGCTGGAGGGGAAACCACCTCAGCAGCGACGCAATGACACAATTCTCTAGGAATGAACTTTGTATGGAACAAAATCACACATGGGAAAGAATATCTGTCCCCTCCTGTGAGTCACTTCCTTGCTGACTATGCCTGGAGGTGCTGGGATAATTCTTACCTCCCTTTCCATAACCACTGGTGCACAGAGAGACTGGCCAGTGAGAAGTACTTACCCACTAACAGGCAGTTTAAAATATTAATGTTTCTTCCTGGTTTGGACCAGAATAAATAAAATATCTTTGAAACCATTTTCAGAAGCATATCCAAAACAAAAGGAAAAGAAAAAGGAAAATATTGTACACATTCAGTGACTTGAGAAATCTTTTGCAATAAAACCTTTGGCTTGAAAGAAGTTCCACTTTATCTCGTAAACCATCTCCAAGGGCCTGTTGTGGTGGCCTACTTACGCTGGCAGACTGGAGGATCCCCACTCCATGCCACATGTGTACCAGAGACCTCACAAATTCTCTGGGAGCCTCCCACCAGCTTGTACCTGGACCACACAGAAGGATTAATTATTATAACAGTGAGATTTTTCAACTTGCGATTTCTTTACAAGCCTTGCGAGTGGCAGCCAAGAGTTCAGACTTGGGAACTGGGTTGTGTAAAGCTGAAAATCCACTTCACTCTCACCGGGGCAAGACTCACCCTTTGTCACACGTGTAATTAATTTTGGATCCGAAGAGGAGATCTGTCAGGACAACAGCTCTGCCGTTCGCTGGGTTCCCCGGGCTGGGGCACTGCATCCCTGGAAGGGAATGCCAGCCTCCCTCAGCCCTCAGCTGTGCTGACACCCCAGCCAGGGCTGCCACCACAGAGAGCAGGAGAGATGCCCACAAGGCTGGAGGGGCACGGAAAAGCAGCCAAGCCTCACACTCGAGGCTCTCAGCACTCGTAGGACGTACTTTTACAGAAATCCAGCGCTGCAGACCACGTCTGGTTCCTGAGGCAGGTGATGGCTGCTGACACCCCCGGGAGCTGGCTGTAGCCAGGCTGGCACACGAATTCCACCCTGCTCCCCTCGGGAAACACCGTCCGGTTCCTGTAGGGCTCCTTCAGCTCGGCAAAGCCCAGCCTGGCCGGGGCTCTGCAGCCAGCTGCCAGGACAGGGACAACCCTGTGTTAAAGAGCCACAAAAGGAGGATTTGGGGAGCAGGGGAAGGTGAAGCCCTGCTGGGACACTTGCCCTGCTCGCAGACGGGCACAGGCGGCTCCCAGGTGTTGTTTGGCTGGCACTGGATCTCTCTGTGGCCACGGATGGCATAGCCTGGCTCACATTCAAAGGTCACGGTGTCCCTGTGTGCGTAGGCAGACCTGGCAGCCACGATCCTCCCGTGCTGGATCTGTGGGACAGGGCAGCTCGCCTCTGGAACAGAAAGAGGTGCAGGTGCTCAGAGCAGGCCCTCAGGCAGGGCTGGGCGGCTGTGAAGCCACCAAGGGTTGCAATTTTAAGACAAAAGCCTGGAAACCATTCTCCCTAGAGATGATGTTGTGCCTGCATCCTGCAATATCAAACATCTCCAAGGGCGAAGGGGATCCTGGGGCAGCGGGGTGACCCTCCAGCCTCCCCTGCTCTGCCTGGCCCCAACCCTTCTTGCTGGGCCAAGAATTCCAGCTGGCTGGACCTTCCCAGTGTCCCCCAACGCGGAGCAGCGGTGCTGGGAGGATTTCGGGGGGTCCCTGTCGCTCGGGCAGCCCAGCCCACCTCCACAGGCGGGCAGGGGCTCGCTCCAGACGCCGCTGTGCCCGTCGCGGGTGGTGCAGTGGACAGAGGGGTGCCCGTGCAGGGGGAAGCCGGGCTGGCAGCTGTAGGTCACGGCCGTGCCGTAGTGGAACTCGCTCAGCAGCCGGCCCGAGTGCTGCCCGCGGGGGATGTCCGGAGGCGGCTCGCAGGGGATGCCTGCAGAGGAGCACGGATGTTCTGTCTATTCGAGCCAGGTCTTGCCAGCTCTCATAGACAAGCATTGTATGACAGCTCAGCCACCTCAGGTGGCATAAAAGTAGCAGGATGGCTCCTGCGGCAGTGTTGGAAACAAAAAAGTTTTAATAAAAAAGCTCTTTACAGAGAAAAACCGACCCAGGGCAAGAGGTTTTTGCTCCTGCTAAAAGCACTTCATAAAAGTGATTTACTTCTTTTGTTCTCTTCTTTTCTAGGGAATTGCCTAAGCAGGACTTTTTGGCTTCTGTCCAATTGACTGTCCTTAAATTTGAGGTGAAGTCTCTAAGTCTCTATGAGGCATCTTTTAACCAAATTGAGGAGAGAAACTTCTGGGCTTTTCTCCTTTTTAACAAGACAAAGGGTAACTTGTTTACTCCATCAACAGGGGCACATTCCTACAGTGCAGAACCTCAACTCGGCACCAAAGCACCTGCAATGCCTCAGTCTGCGGGGCACAAACACTTGTTCTAAAGATGGGATGAAGTGACCTCCCAGGTGAGAGATTGTTGGGAGCAGGATCCCACCCCCCAGCAGCTAGAAAACAGAGTAGTAATCAAAACTCTGTGGAGGAAACACCTGCATCATTTGCATTTTCTACTTTTTAAGAAATAAGAAATCAAATACTTATTTTGCATCACTTGTATAAAACCCTGGTGCCAGGTTGTGCAACAGGCACAGTCTGTGTGCCACCAGTGGTTCACACCTTCCTGGAGAATCTGGGAAGCGCTTTAAAACCCCAGAATGTACCAGTAAATATTTATTTCTTCATATGAAACGGCCCTGATCAGCCACTGTGCTTGGTCAGCAGAGAAACGCCCAGGTGGGATTGCTGAGGAGCAGCACAGCAGCTCTTGGGCACTCACCAGTGGTGGAGAGAGGAAGCAAAGCCACGGTCTGGGATTTTGGGATTCACTGCTGGCCCTGGCTCTCCTCAGACTGACCCTTGGTCTCTCTGGGTCTGACAAAACAACCCCTAAGCTGAGCATGTTTTCCCTTCCTCTCCTGCCATGGGCTCCTGGTGTCAGTCAGGACCCATTTCCTGCCCACAGAGGGGGGAAATTGCCTGTGAAACTTTGGAAAGATGTGGCAGCCTCTGCTGGAAAACATTTCCCAGATCCATGCAAACCCCCAGAGCCATGAGCTACTTACGCTGACAGAGGGGAACGTGGCCAGTCCATGCAACACCTCCCCCCGAGATCTCACAGCGCCTGCTGGCCTGTCCAATTAACCTGTGCCTGGTGGGAAAAGCACTGGTCATCCACCCCAAGCCATTTCAGCTGGAGTGACTGTTCCTCCCGACCTCCTGGGATGTGGCAGCAGCCCTGCTGGCAGCAGAGCTGTGGCCCTGAAGGGGAAATTCCTTCCTTGCTCTGCCTGACCCATTTCCCAGCATTTATAGCATGTATATATATATATATAGTGAATATATGTATACACACTATAGTGTATAGGCACAATAGTACAGAACCCTGTACAGGGGCTCCTGTACAGAATCCATTTACTGGGAGTGAATGAGCACTTTAAAAGGATGACACTTACCTAATCCACCTCCAAACCAGGACTTACCCTTCTTCACATCTGTAAACCACTGTAGACCCAAACTGGAGGTTTGTCAGGGAGATGATCTTGCCGTTCACAGGCTCACCAGGGTGCCCACACTGTTTCCCTGGGGAAGGAGAGCACCCTTATTCTGGGCTCCTGTCTCTCTACATCACAGTACAAAATATGCAATTATTCCTCCAGTCCCCTGCCCGCATCCCCAGTTCCCCCCAACACGCGTTTCCAGTTTCAAGGAGTTACATGGCTTTACTAGTCACATATTCAGAATAACATCAATGTTTTGGCAGCATGGACAGAACCTGAGACCTGTTCCTCCTGCAACAACAGACACCAAATCAAGGAGCTATTCACTTTTACAGAACTCTAGTGCTTCTGACCACACTCCACTCTCAAGGCATGTCATAGTAGGTGACATTCCTGGGACTTTAGCATATCCAGGGAGGCAAGTGTATTGCACAGTCTTCCCAACAGAAAACTCAATGGCATTTCTATGCTCCTCATTTAGCTCAGCAAACTGCAGCCTTGTGGGAGCACCACAAGCACCTAGTGAGAGAGAAAAGAGATGTGAGAAGCAGGCAGGACAGGCACATCAGGGGCAAGCACACAAAGAGCACTGTTAGGACGAAAGGGGTTTAGTTTGCCTTGCAAAAATGTTCATTTTTATTAATATAGCCATTAATACACAAACACATTTTCCCAAAGGGTCGCAGAGGATTAGGTTCTTTTCCCAGGATAGGCTCAAATCTTCCCCTCAAAGGATTTAACAACATTTTTTAAACAGGATTAGGGGACATAAGATAGCAGTGTACCCTGAGGGTTATGTCAGGTACCTGGAGACGTGGTGAAGGAGCTGTGGTGAGGCAGTGCTCTGCCACACACAGGAGCGGGGGGCTGCCAGCTGCCATCCTCCTGGCAGGACACGCTGGCACTGCCCTGCAGGCTGTAACCATCGTGGCACCGAAATGTCACCGTTTGCCCGGGTGCAGAGAGAAAACCGTGGCCACCAACTTGCCTTCCATTGTCTACGACTGGATTGATGCAGACAGTCTCTGGAAATGAGGGTGTGCAGGAGGAGTCGCAGCAAAAGAAAACACAAAACCACAGGCTGTTAATGTGGGAGCCACAAAATCAGCGTGAAGTCCACACAAACCTCCCCAGCCGTAGGAAGGCTTGGCATTAACTGATTCCATGAGACACTAAACGTGGAATGAACCCTCTGGGAGGATCTCAGAGCCACACTGAGTGTGTCCCCTGCTGGGACAGAGCCCAGACTCACCTTCACAGCGGGGACGGGGCTGGCTCCAATTCCCCGATGCTCTGCAGGACACAGCGGCGTTTCCAACCAGGTAATAGCCAGGATCGCAGCTGTACCTTACAGACATTCCAGCTGTAAAAAACGCTTTGTCCTGGCCGTTGTGTTTTCCATTGGCCACCTCCGGGGGCATCGGGCACGGCCGGACTGCGGGAGGGAAATGGAAATTCAGCTCAGAGGAAGAACGGGGAGCGAGGGGAAGGCAGGCAGAGTGATGCTGCACGGATGGGCTCAATCCCTGCCTGCACCCCCGTTCCTGAGCAGCAGCCGCACTCACCCCTCTGGCACACGAGCACCGGCGGGTCCCAGGTGCCCCCGGGCTGGCACCGAGCCTCGTCAGAGCCCTCGGCTGCATAACCGGGGTGGCAGTCGAAGTGCAGGGTCTCTCCAGCTCTGTAGGTGCTCTGCGCGTTGTGCACCTTCCCATTCTGCACCTCGGGTGCCTGACAGCCGATCGCTGCGGGAGCAGTGAGAGCATCCTTTAAACTTCACTGCATCAGCCGGACCCTGCACACCCAGAGCCCTTCCGTGCCGTGCCCTCAGTGCCCTAACCCCCCTGCTCTGCTCCTCCAGGACACCCGGCACCCTTCCTGCCCCCCGGCCCAGGAGGGGCACCCACCCACCTTGGCAGCGGGGCAGGGGCCGGCTCCAGAGCCCGGAGTCGGCGCAGGTGATGGACGCATTGCCGAGCAGCTCAAAGCCCTGCCGGCAGCTGTAGGACACGGTCACGCCCCGGGAGAAGCTGCCCGAGGAGTGCTCGGTGTGCAGCCCGTTGGCGATGCTCGGTGGCCGAGGACATGTCACCTCTGCAGAGGGAGGGGGAAACCTCATGAGAGTTTGGGAGAGGTGATTTTGGGGAGCCAGCTCTGCCCCGCCCTCCCCCATGTCACACTTAGGGAGGACAGAGGGGTCGAACCCCAGGCACTGCCAGCTGCATCCTGCCAGCAGCCTTAGGATCTCCTGTCTCTCCTCGGATTTTTCTGGACAAAGAGTATTGAAATGATTCGTTTCAAATCAGCTGTTCTCCACCTAAAAGCTGTGTCCCTCCCATGTCTATGCCAGGTCTCAGCATTGTCACCATCCATGGATGTACTGGAGCCAGGCTGTGACTGGAGCACAGGGAGGAGAGTGCTGGCTCTGGATCGTGGATTTTAGCTTGTTCTTTACATATTATAAACCCGTATATTTCATTAAAATGGAGTTTAGTCTCTCACTGAAGGTCTCAGTGGATTTGATGAGGTATTTGATGTCCCCTGTGCTCAGAGCCACACTGAGTGTGTCCCCTGCTGGGACAGAGCCCAGACTCACCTTCACAGCGGGGACGGGGCTGGCTCCAATTCCCCGATGCTCTGCAGGACACAGCGGCATTTCCAACCAGGTAATAGCCAGGATCGCAGCTGTACCTTACAGACATTCCAGCGGTAAAAAACGCTTTGTCCTGGCCGTTGTGTTTTCCATTGGCCACCTCCGGGGGCATCGGGCACGGCCGGACTGCGGGAGGGAAATGGAAATTCAGCTCAGAGGAAGAACGGGGAGCGAGGGGAAGGCAGGCAGAGTGATGCTGCACGGATGGGCTCAATCCCTGCCTGCACCCCCGTTCCTGAGCAGCAGCTGCACTCACCCCTCTGGCACACGAGCACCGGCGGGTCCCAGGTGCCCCCGGGCTGGCACCGAGCCTCGTCAGAGCCCTCGGCTGCATAACCGGGGTGGCAGTCGAAGTGCAGGGTCTCTCCAGCTCTGTAGGTGCTCTGCGCGTTGTGCACCTTCCCATTCTGCACCTCGGGTGCCTGACAGCCGATCGCTGCGGGAGCGGTGAGAGCATCCTTTAAACTTCGCTGCATCAGCCGGACCCTGCACACCCAGAGCCCTTCCCTGCCGTGCCCTCAGTGCCCTAACCCCCCTGCTCTGCTCCTCCAGGACACCCGGCACCCTTCCTGCCCCCCGGCCCAGGAGGGGCACCCACCCACCTCGGCAGCGGGGCAGGGGCCGGCTCCAGAGCCCGGAGTCGGCGCAGGTGATGGACGCATTGCCGAGCAGCTCAAAGCCCTGCCGGCAGCTGTAGGACACGGTCACGCCCCGGGAGAAGCTGCCCGAGGAGTGCCCGCTGTGCAGCCCGTTGGCGATGCTCGGTGGCCGAGGACATGTCACCTCTGCAGAGGGAGGGAAAGAAAGCGTCCTGTGGCTGTGCTCTGTGCTGGTTTGCGTGCTGCTGGCACAGCTCGGGGAACAGCAGGGTGATCTCTGAATTCTGCTCTGCCTTCCGTTTGCTGGGTCAAGGCTTTAGTTCTCTCAAGGTGCAGCTGCACCTGAAAGAAATTACTGCCAGTAATGAGAGTCCCGACAGGACTGCGGGCACATCACGGGATTTGGGAAGGATCCACACTGACGTGGAAGCAGCGAGCAGTTGTGATTACTTTCCATTCCACAACGGAGGTGAAATTGCCCCACACCTGCCCAGGAGCAGTGTCAGAAATCCCCCGGGATCCAGCTCCTGCCATCCCACGGGGTTCTCTTCTCCCCATCCCTCTCGGAGCCCCAGGCAGGGCACAGCCTCCCCATGTCCCACCCAGCGTGTCCCACGTTTCTCTGCCAGCCAAGCTTGGGAAGCGCAGCCAGGACAGATCCATCCCGGCTCTGCCTTTGCAGTGAATGTGAGAGGAAGCAGGAGGGAGGTTCCCCGCGGCCGGCGCTGCTCCCGGCGCTGGGACACTCACCCTTCTTGCACTGCGGCAGAGGGGGGTCCCACCTGGAGGCAGCCCCGCAGGTGCTGCTGCGGGGGCCCCGCAGGGTGTAGCCCGGGCTGCAGGTGACGCTCACGGTGTCCCTCGTCCGGTAGTAATAGCGGCGAGGGGACACGGTCCCGTACCACACCCGTGGGAACGGGCACAGGGCAGCTGGGCAGGGAGAAGGGAAATGCTGCCCTGCACTGCTGCAGCGTGTCTGTGCAGCCCGGTGCCCACGAGCAGGGGGGGCTGCAGCTGGGGTGGGGGTCCCTGGGGAGCAGGACCCTCCCTGTGCTCCTCAGGGACCCCGCTGCCCCCTCAGCTGCCAAAATCTGCGTGTCCAGGGTTTCACGTCAAACAGCCAGCCTTTCCTGGCCTTTCTGCAGGCTCTGAAGCCCCTCCTAAGGGCCCGACCCCACCCGGGAAAACACGGACAGGGCAGCCCAGGACTGACCCAAAGGCACCCCAGGGATCTGTGCTGTGCCAGGGGGCTGGGGAAGGTGCCCAGCCTGGGCTGGGGGTGCCAGCTGTGGCTCTGATGATGTGCCAGCTGTGGCTCTGATGACCCCAGAGGGTCTCTGCCATCCACAGAGGAGCTCGGGGGCTCTGTGATGCCGAGGGCTCCGTGATCCCTCTGCTCTGGGACCAGGGCAGGGCTCCCGTTTGCCTCCGCAGGGAAGAGCCCGGGGATCAGCGAGGAGAGCCCAGCGATGAGGAGCAGGAGGCTGTGGGAGGAAGGCCCCAGGGGAGCAGAGCTGCTGCTCTGCCTTACCTTGAGCCCCGGGCGCGGTGCTGAGGAGCAGAGCGGAGCTGCCCAGCAGGCAGAGGCTGAGGATGGGCACCATCCCTGGCAGTGGCAGCTCCCGGGGGCACGGGGCAGATATGGGCACCCCAGTTCCCCCCACTGCCCCCGTGGGAGGAAGAGACGCTGCTGGGGGACTTCCCAGGCCTGTGGGACAGGAACCAGAGGATTCCCCAGGATGTGCAGGCACAAGCAGCACCCCGGGGAGGCTGCAGGTGCCCCAGGCTGCTGCTGCTGCTGGTGGTTTTGGCAGGGGAGGGTGTGCAAAGAGGGGTTAAGAAGGGCTGGGTGCAGGCAGAGGTGCTGTAGGTGCAGAGAGCCCCAGGGGACGGTGGTGGCACCTGAGGGACACGGCACAATTCACCTGCCCAGGGATGGGATGGAGTTCCCTCCTCTCGTAAAAAAGGGACCAGCTGGGGACACAAATCCTCCTGACCTGACCTGGGCTCATCCCTCCCCACTGGCAGGAGGAATAAACCCCCAGCCAGGACTTTTGGATGGAGGAGCAGCCCCAGCAGCTCCAGATCCCCAGCTGACATAGGTGACACTTCCTGGGCCTAAAGCAGGCAGCAAGACATGAACTGCTCGAGTCCTTTAATCTCATTTATTGACAGAGATCTTCCAATACTTACAAATCCAACATTCACTCTTCACAATTGCACTTGGTCATTTGTACGCAGATTACAAAGAAGAATGATGTACAGTTGATTACAAAGACAGTAAATAAACTCTCCATAATGGTAAATTTTGGTGACCACACCTGTAAACAATATTTCAGCATTCACAATTCCTTTCATTTGGTAGTGAGGGGGGTAATTCCAATCTGATCCCCAAATCACATGTTAAATAATTTGAAAAGAAATCACTTTGGGCTATGCAGTAGGATTAAATGTGCTAGGATTAAAAGAGCAAAACCAAACACAACCCAGAGCTGCGAGGTTTTAGGTTTTATTTTGTCCATTTAGTCACTCACACGGCTTATGTGAGAGAGAAATAAAAATAGCCAGCAATGTGCGAGTGCTTGTTCTGCAAGGCTGAAAAAACAGGATCTGCAGTGCCCCTGTGGCAGCTGAGCGGGACAGTGCTCTGCTGGGAAGGGAGAACTTGGGGGTCTGTCTGGAACAGGGCTGATGTGTGCATGGAAATGGTTATTTGTGGGTTTCCTTCTTATCAGAGGCGTGTTCCTGCTAGCAGGGGAGAATGGAGAAACCAAAGGTCTGTCGTAGACATATTTTGGATGGTTCCTGTTCCCAGCGTGAATCTTGAGAAGCTCCCAGATGAGTGATTTACCTCTGCAGCAGACAAAACCCCAAACCTCAGCATTTTGCTTTACCAGCAGCTGAAACTCTGAATGCCTCAGGTTTAGGCAATCAAAATTCCACCACAGTGGTGTTTCCCTTCTAAACAAGAAATCTTCCAGTGTTAACTCCATTTTATGACACCTCTTCAGCTTGCCCAGTGATCTTTAGCCAGCTGAGTTACAGCCAGGCAAGGACAGCAATGCCTCAGTGGCCTTTCCATCAGCCAGAGAAATCCAGGGCATTTTGCCACATGGTCCCTCCCTCGCCTCTCTCCACACTCACACACATCCTCAGCACAGCCACGAGTGGGTCAGGGCAGGCAGGATGAAAACAAAGTGCCCAAAAGCTGTGGGGCTGTGTCCTGCTCCCCACAGAGGATTTGGCTCCGTGTCCATCTGCACCTACCTGGGATGAGAGCAAGAGCTGTCCCCAGCCCTGCCACGGGCAGGGCAAGAGCCCCAAATCCTGCAGGACAAGGTCAGGGGCTGCACTCCGTGGTCCTGGGGGTCTCTCCCAGCCCTGAGCACGGGGTGGTTTCCAGTGCTGTCAGTTCTCAGAGGTAACTCACACATCCCCCTGGGATCAAAGCTCGCTCTCAGGAGGACATTCCCTGCTCATCCTCTCAGCAGGGGCTGCATTTCCCACCTCAGGACCCTTCAGAGCCCCCTGAACCCAACCCCAACCAGGCTCAGGGTTCCCTCAGTGGTGCTGAAGAACCCAAAACACGGGGGACCCCAAGCACAGGAATTTCTCCAGCTTCCTCTCTGGCAGCAGGAAAGTCTTTGGCATCTCCGTGGCTTCACTCAGGGAGAGCTGCCCTGAGTTCTGAGCAGCATTCCAGAAGTTCTGAGCAGAATTCCAGAAGTTCTGAGCAGAATTCCAGGTGGCTCCCAAACCACTCCAGTCCCACACAGCAGTGCCAGGGTTTTTTTCCTGGCAGTCACTGCTTCAAGGCCACTTTCTCAGGAGGGAAAAGCAGAGCACTGCCCCATCTCCCTCATCACAATTCCCAGGAAAGCTCAGGCACTGGACACCAGTGCAACAGCAGCAATTAAATGAGCAGAAGCAGTTAATGAACTTGATTACATGTGGTAAAGAATGAGAGTGCAAAATCATTTAAGCCACTCTATGTGCAAGCAGATGACCATGTCAAACCATGTTTATCTGTTTTTTCACATGAATTTGCCTCTGTCAATGGTGACTCTGTTAAGGAAGACTTGATTAGTATGAAATAATATGAAATAATAATATGAAATAATAATATTAAATAATAATAGTAAATAATAATATTAAATAAAAGATGAAATAATAATATGAAATAAACCCCAGACCAATATTCTTTATTTTATATTCCTTTTATTTACAAAACAGTTTTATTATAAATACTGTAAATTTTGTACTTTTGTCTGCACGCTAGGAAAATAACCTCGTTAAAAAGAAGTCATTTAAGAAATACAAATAAATCTTGTAAGATTGTGCAAAGAGGAAATTCTTTTCCTTGAGCAAAGAAACATTTAGTGACGTTTTAAAGTCTCGCTTTAAGAGCTGCAAAAATACTTTGTTCATACAAAAATAAACAAAAAAAAGTGGTCATTAAACCAACACAGAGGTGGGTTTGACGAATGTTTGTTTTTTCTGCCTCCTTGCCAGCTCAGGTGAAGTCGCTTTATTGCACTCAGAGCTGAATCCCTGCCGGGCTCCCCTTCCCTCCTCAGCTCCCGGATTTTTCCTGCACCGGGAATCCAGCGGGAATCAGGGGGAGCCCCTGGGCCGGGGGATGGATTGAGGAGCCCCCTGCCCCTGCCCAGGGACCCCGGGTGTTTGGGGGGCAGCTCCTACCGTGGGTGCCAGGCGCTGGGGCTGGCACAGGTGAGCGTGGCTGGGCACCGAGCACACGGGGCACAGGTGGCAGCCGGGGCTGTGCAGAGGGACCAGGTGGGCCGGGGTGCCCTCCCCGGCCAGGGGACACACGGGGCTGCTGGCCGTGTCCCCCTGGACAAGGAACAGGAGCTGCCTGTCCGTGCAGGGCGGGCAGACGGGGCCCTGGGGGCTGTGGGGACAGAGGTGAGGCTGAGTCCCTGTGACAGGACCTGTCACCCTCCAAACCACCCTGCACAGGCTCCAGCACCCACAGAAGCTGCTTTCCGTCACCATTTCCCTTTGTGAGCTCCAACAGGATGCAGAGCTGGACCAGCTCCCCCACGACTGGGGCTCACAGCCAGCGGGACAGGCACTCACAGGAATAAATGGAAAAACCCCGAAGCAAATGCAGCAACAAGGAGTTCACACTTCCCAAAGCCAAAGCAAGCAGATGCACATGTCAAACCATGTTTATCTGGTTTTTCATACGAATTTGCCTCTGTCAATGGTGACTCTGTTAAGGAGTCAAGCTGAGAATGCACCAGATTCACAGAAGATAAATAAATAAACTGAGCAAACAGCTTTACCTTACCACTGCTCTGGCCCCAAACCTTACCTTGCCACAAGCAAATGAACCACACCCACAGGTGGGAAAAGCACTGGGCAGTGGGTGCGAAGAGGTTCTGTAGGGTCTCACCTGGGCTCTTTGCTGCTCAGCCAAAACCAGAGCTCCAAAGAGCACGAGGTGAGCACAGCTGAGGAGCACAGGCTGCTCCAGAGACACCCAGGGAAACCTCACAAGCATCATCTGAATAAAGCCCACCCAGTTCCACATCTCTGCTTCAGCAGGCACCACACTTCCACCCTGGCACAGGGGGAGTAGCCAACATCCACACGCTGCACCTACTTTTATTCTAAGCTGGGCAGCGACCTCTCAGCTTGGAGGGCACTGGGCACACGCTGCAGTGCTGACAGGAGCTGGACAGGAGCTGCCTGCACTCACCCCTCATCCTGCCACTCCCCCGGTGTCACAGCACTGCTGCCACCCTGGCCAGTGTGGGCACGGAGCCAGCTCTCACAGATGGGGCAGACGTGGTCACTGTGGAGAAGAACGTTGAGGATGTGCACTGAGAGTGTGGCTGTGCCTTCCAGGCCGTGGTTCTGGGGCTGGGAACAAGCTGGGACAGTGGGAGGTGTCCCTGCCCATGGCAGGGGGTGGGATGGGGTGAGCTTTAAGGTCCCTTCCAACCCAAACCATTCTGGGGTTCTCTGATAAGCACAGTTCTACTCCATTCTGAAATTTGCTGATTTTGTCCATGCCCGCTGTGGCACCTGGGTATTTTTAGGTGGAAGGCTGACCTTTTGTGGTCCATGGGCTGCTCTGCCTCACTCCACCACGGAGCAACTTCTGCTGTGCCATCTGCCCTCAGCACATCCACAGCTTTGGCAGGAGAGCTGAACACAGAGAGTGAGAGAGAGAAAGAACACAGCCTGGGTGTGTGGCCTTCCAAAAACACCGACTGCCCAACAGTTCCCTAACATCAAATCCTTGCTCCTGCTAAAACAGGAACCACACAAATTCCAGCTGCAAAACTCACTTTATCCACATAAAAATGCTTCCTCCCCCTTTGCCCTTGTTTTCCTCCCCTCAGCAGGGCAGCAGGACCGTACCTGGTGCCCGCCGCGCTCTGGCTGTCCCCGTCACCGACGCTGGGCACCGAGTAGGTGCGGGGTTTTTGGGGCTGGGAGCTCAGCCAGTGCTGGCAGGTGGCACAGCCGTGGTGGCGTGGGGGCTCTGAGAGAGGGGCCAGGTCACCGTGGAGCTGCTCCTCACAGCTGGGACACGCGTGGCAGTTCCCTGTGTGGCTGTGGGTGAGAGAGACGGGGCAAATCCGCCCAGATTGCAGCCAGCAAACCCCAAACCCTCCTGTGCAGCACCCTTTGGGCAGCAGGGTGCTCATCGTGGCATTTCAAAGTCAAAAAGTGCTCAAAGATCTTTGGCACAGGTGAGCTCAGCAGCAGTGAGACCCCTGGCTATAGTCAGAAGTCTGGCACAAGTTTTTGGGCAGGTGAACAAGCAAACCTACCAAAAATAGGAATTCCAGGGCTTGGGCTGCTTCTTGTCATCTGTAACCTCTGGGTGCATGGCTGCATCCCTTCCCTTCTTCTCCTGCTTTTGTAAATTCACATTATAAGAGCTGGAGAGACAGAAAAGGGGAAATTTGTAGAATAAAAAGAAACTTCACAACACGGAAAAATCATGCTAACCATGCAAATATACTGAAGGCATAAGGTTTGAAAGGAAAAATGCCCAGGGAAAGTTATGATTTTCAAGGGGCAGCTTACTGCTTTTCACTCTCTTTCCGTCTCATGATGATACCAGCTACAAATCCAAGGGCTATTGGGGGAGCTAACAAAGAAGGGAGAGTGAAATCAACCATTGACTCCAGGTATTTAACAGCAAACAGCTTTGGGGTAGGAAAATACATTTTAAATTTTAAGCTTCTTACCAATGCAACTCGGAATGAGGATGCTTGCTGGGGAGGAAAATAATGAAAAGGATGTTAAAAATACGAAGGCCAAAATGTGGTGCAATTAACAGGACTTCTAAGAAATGGAGTTCTTACCCAGCCAGTAAGGATTGTCTTCTGAGGGCTTGGTTTGGTTTGCCTCTGCTGTGGTTTTAACTAGGGAGAGACAAAGGAAAACCACTCAAAATATGATTTTATATGGTGTTCAACTTGCACATAATATATAAAATAATTCAGAGAGGAGTAGACATCACACAGGCAGGTGACTTGTGCATCTCAGGCTGTGGCAGGGACCTGTTGTGCCACTCCAGGCCTTAAGGACAGAGGGGATTCTGCTGTTCCACTTGGCTTTGTTGCCTGGGTGTTGCTGGACACGAGACATAAATAAACCCTTTCTCAGTTCCCTCCAGCAGCTTTGCAGTCACTGATAATTTCACACATTTTTCATTACAGTTCTGCCCGTTCCTCTTGAAAATGTAAAACCGTGTCTGGTTGTGCTGCTGGTGCTCCTCAGCAGAGCCTGGCACCTTGTGCTGCTGCCCTGGAAACCAACCCTGCAGAACGCCCGTGCAGACAGGATGGGGCCAGGAGAGATACCAGCCCAGCAGGGGATGGTGCTGGGGAAGGGGATGGTGGAGCAGGGGATGGTGGAGCAGGAGATGGTGAGAGGGGATGGTGGAGCAGGGGATGGTGAGAGGGGATGGTGGAGCAGGGGATGGTGGAGCAGGGGATGGT
This sequence comes from Lonchura striata, assembly GCF_050655825.1. NCBI lineage: Eukaryota > Metazoa > Chordata > Aves > Passeriformes > Estrildidae > Lonchura > Lonchura striata. The sequence goes on from NC_140728.1 coordinate 2,004,282, forward strand.
GAGAGGGGATAGTGGAGCAGGGGATGGTGGAGCAGGGGATGGTGAGAGGGGATGGTGAGAGGGGATGGTGAGAGGGGATGGTGAGAGGGGATGGTGAGAGGGGATAGTGGAGCAGGGGATGGTGGAGCAGGGGATGGTGAGAGGGGATGGTGAGAGGGCATGGTGAGAGGGGATGGTGGAGCAGGGGATGGTGAGAGGGGATGGTGAGAGGGGATGGTGAGAGGGGATGGTGAGAGGGGATAGTGGAGCAGGGGATGGTGGAGCAGGGGATGGTGAGAGGGGATGGTGGAGCAGGGGATGGTGAGAGGGGATGGTGGAGCAGGGGATGGTGAGAGGGGATGGTGAGAGGGGATGGTGGAGCAGGGGATGGTGAGAGGGGATGGTGAGAGGGCATGGTGAGAGGGGATGGTGGAGCAGGGGATGGTGAGAGGGGATGGTGAGAGGGGATGGTGAGAGGGGATGGTGAGAGGGGATAGTGGAGCAGGGGATGGTGGAGCAGGGGATGGTGAGAGGGGATGGTGGAGCAGGGGATGGTGAGAGGGGATGGTGGAGCAGGGGATGGTGAGAGGGGATGGTGAGAGGGGATGGTGGAGCAGGGGATGGTGGAGCAGGGGATGGTGAGAGGGGATGGTGAGAGGGGATGGTGGAGCAGGGGATGGTGGAGCAGGGGATGGTGCTCACCCCGGCAGGCGGGCGGGGCCCCGCTCCAGGTGCCGCTGTCGCCGCTGTCGCCGCCCGCGGTGCAGCGCAGCGTGTCCTGCCCCACCAGCTCCAGCCCCGGCTCGCACCTGTAGGTTGTGACGGAGCCCAGCACAAAATCCTCCGAGCTGTTCCCGCTGTGCTGCCCGTGGGGGATGGCTGGAGGAGGGGGACAGGAAATAACTGCGGGAGAAAGAGGAAAGAACTCAGGGGGTGAGCCCTGGGAAGCTCTTCGCAGCAGGCACTGCTTCTGTCAGGCTTTCACAGGCAGCAGGAACCTGTGATGCTCCTGGGGACTCCCTGCTGGTGACAGCAGCTGTCCCCTTGCAGAGATGCTGACCTGACTTCACTTAGTGAAGTAAACCAAAAATTTGGAATTTTTAAGTTGGAATATTTGGTTTTTCTAGCCAAGCACTGGACAACTTACTCACCCTGACAAACTGGAAGAGGACTCCAGACAGCTTTGTCTCCTTCTAGGAGACACATGATGGAAGGTGATGCTCCCTTTAATCTGTACCTGTGGGGGCAAAAGGCACATCCCAAAATCAGCTGTTGCCACCAACCGAGGATGTGTCACCACAGAGGTGCTGAGGACTCCGCGTGGGCAGAGCCCCACGTCCCAGCTCACACCCCAGTGACTCTGGCCAGGCAACTGGGAGGCAGTGGGCAGGGGCTTCACACTCACCCCCGGTCACAAACCACACTGGCTGTTGCACCCAGCTGATGATCTTCTAGGATAACTTGGCCATGTTCTGGACTGGCTGGAACGCCACAAGATTTAACTATAAAAGAATGAGATTATCCTTAGGACACTATTGAAGCTGGGAAAAACCCCACAGGCTTAGTTTCTATGGCAATATGGCAATTAATGGTATTTCAAGCTAAATGTCATTAGAGAAGAGCGATTTTAAAGTACAGGTGTGGCACTTGGAACACCGCGTTGGAGAGAATGAAATAACATGGAGACACTCACTCTGACACAGTTTAGGGACTTCTGTCCACGTTAAGTTGTCCAGGCAGGTGCTGGTGGGGGGCTGGGCCGTGGTGTTTTCATAACCTTGGAGACAAATGTACCTCACCGTGGTGTTAACGGCGTAAAAATTCTGCATTTTATCTTCTGGTGATATCGCAGCAAATGACACAGATCTGGGTCTGGGACAGCTGCCTGGCCACCACAGAGACACCCAAAATGGATGGTTACAGAGAGAACATAACAATGGTTTGCTTTCAGCTGCAAACATAAATCCGAGTGGGCAGGAGCCTCACTGAGCACGCGGATACCCCGGGCAGTGCCCTTCTCCTCCCTGGCCACTTCCACCAGGGAATTGTCTGAGGTGGGAAAGTGCAGCCAGTTCTCACTGGAGAAGCTTCCAAATCCCCAAAACCAAACCTCCCTGCCTGGTTAACCCTTTGGTCACCCAGCGCTCTGCCCCTGCACTCCTTCCCCTTTTCCATGCTCTTCCCAAGCTGTTCCTGTTTTCATTGACGCACAAGTGCCACAAGGGCCTCGGTGGAGCGCAGGAAAAAGGGGCAGCAAGCGAAGTGGCCAAACCACTTCATCCTGTGTGACGAGGAGGCCCCTGAGGCGGCGATTGCCAAAGCTGTGGGTGTTTCCACAGGCAGCCCGCACCCTCCTTGTGTCAGGACGGGAAACTCACGGCCGCAGAACTCCGGCAGGCTGGACCAGAGCGAGTTCGACAGGCACCGGATGGTGTCAGGGAGAAGAGGGAGCTTGGTGTAACCCGGGAGGCAGCTGAAGGTCACTGTGGAGCCCACACTGAAGCTCTGCTGCTGTTTGGTGTCCCCTCGGGGCTCGGCGTGGCTGATATTTGGCAGCGGCCCGCAGTCCCCTGTGGGAAAATAAACGGGGATTTAGCGGGGCTCCTGCTGCTGCTTTTGTACCCTGGGCAGGGCACACACGGAGCCGGTGGGAAAGGGCGGCACAGGGAGCACAGACAGGGGCAGGGATATGGGGCACACATGGGGATTTGGGGCACACGGAGCACACTCAGAGCACACTCAGAGCACACACACAGAGCACACACTCAGAGCACACACACAGAGCACACTCAGCGACAAAAGGAGCACACAGAGCACACAGGGAGCACTCAAGGAGCACAAACACACATGGAGCACATGCACATGGATAACACACACTGCCATGGATAACCCACGCTCTCATAGATAACCCACACTCCCATGGATAATCCGTATTCCCATGGATAACTCACATTCCCATGATAGCACACGGCTCACACACTCCCATTAATAACCCACACTGCCATGGATAAGCCATGCTCCCATGGATAACACACGGATCCCACACTCCCATGAATAATCCACAGTGCCATGGATAACCCACATTCCCACGGATAACCCACATTCCAATGGATAACACACAGATCACACACTGCCATGGATAATCCACACTGCCATGGATAACCCATGCTCCCACAGATAACCCACGGTCCCACGGATAGCACACGGATCACACAGATTCCCACGGATAACCCACACTCCCAGGGATAACCCACGCTCACACGGATAACCCACACTCCCATGGATAACCTACGCTCACACGGATAACCCACACTCCCATGGATAACCCACGCTCCTATGGATAACCCACACTCCCATGGGTAACCCACACTCACACAGATAACCCACGCTCCCATGGATAACCCACGCTTCCACGGATAACCCACGCTCCTATGGATAACCCACGCTCCCAGGGATAACCCACACTCCCATGGATAGCACATGGATCCCATGCTCCCATGGATAACCCACGCTCCTGTGGATAACCCACACTCCCAGGGATAACCCACACTCCCATGGATAGCACATGGATCCCATGCTCCCGTGGATAACCCACGCTCCCAGGGATAACCCACACTCCCATGGATAGCACATGGATCCCATGCTCCCACGGATAACCCACGCTCCCGTGGATAACCCACGCTCCTGTGGATAGCACACGGATCCCATGCTCCCGTGGATAACCCACGCTCCCGTGGATAACCCACGCTCCCGTGGATAGCACACGGATCCCACACTCGCGCACCCCACCCGCGGCACGCACGGAGCGCCCAGCCCGGGGCTCCCCGCAGCCCCCACCCCTCCGCAGGGGCTCACCCCACGCCGCGGGCAGCAGCAGGAGCAGCGGCAGGAGCAGCGGCAGCAGCAGCGGCAGCAGCGAGCGGCGGCGGCCGGAGCCCATCGCGGCTGCCCCGGGACTGCGCGGGCAGCGCGGCCACTCCCGCGGGGCCGCTCCGAGCTCCGCGGGGCCCCCGCCCGCCGCTCCCGGCCAGCCCGGCTCAGCGGAGCTCAGCCCGGCTCCGGGAAGGCTCTGACGAAAGCCGTGAGCCCGGCGGGGAGCGGGGCTGGGTGTGGGACGCGCGGTGCCAGCCACGCCTGGCATCCCCTGGAGCGGCTGGCCGGGAACCGCTGCCTCAGCCTCTCCTTCCCTGCCTCCCCCGGCACCTTCCAGGAAAGACTCCCCTCCCTCCAAAGCTGCCAAGTCACAAAGGAAAAGAAAATACCCAAACCAAAGAGGGCAGGAAGGGCAATGTGTCCGAGGGCAGCCGGCAGCAGCCGACCTGCACCTTCCTGTTTCCCCTTGTTATCCAGGAAACAGCGATGTTTCCACTGAGCAGCACACTTTTACTTTAGTATTTTTTTTTTTTATCTCCACTTTATTTTCCTTTCCAATTTCCACTTTATTTTCCTTTCCAATTTAAGCTCCAATCAGACGTAACAAAGGCATTTGCAATGAGACGCAGAGGTGTTTTCCTAAGGAAGGAATCCAGCACCTTGGATAACATATTCCTTGTAAATGCTTCCTTGTAAACACGACGACAAATCCCACGGAGATGCCTCGGCTGCATTTTTACAGCTCACCGGCCTGAGTGGGGATGGTGGCTGCATAAGGCAAAAGGAATCTGTTAACAGGCAGAAAAAACAAACCACCTTTAAATTCTGGGGAATTCTGCATTAGCTTAGGGCAGTGACCTTGGCACGGGGCAGGAAGATGCTGAAAAGTATTTGGCAAAGATGCGCGATGCTGAGCCCCCGCAGGGAGTGGCTGCGCTCACAGAACCACGAGCTGCAGCTTCAGCTCGGTGAAACGCCCTTGCTCACAGGCTGAACCTTTGAGCCGGGCTGTTTCTGCTTGAGGAGGGAACAGGAGAGGTCTGTGCCCCCTGCCCGGGCACCGGGCTCAGCCCTGCCCCTCTGCACCCGCATCTGCTGCCCCGTTTGCCGCAGGAGCTGGAGGAGCCGCGGCTCCTCCCGGGCGGCAGCTGAGCCCGCGATAGCAGCTCCGGGCCTGCCTGGCCACCGAGGGCCACCGGCTTTATCTGCCCGGCCACCTGCCACCCTCCCGCAGCGCAGGAATCGGCCCCAGGGAGGGGGCCGGCAAAACCTGCCAGCAAAAACTGCGCTGGAGCTTTCGGCATTTCCACAGGAACTCAGCCTCAGCTCCCAAAACCTCCTGGGACCGAGCCGTGGGTCTGCCTGGGCTGAGCCTGAACTCCCAAAACCTCCTGGGACCGAGCCCTAGGTCTGCCTGGGCTGAGCCTGAACTCCCAAAACCTCCTGGGACCGAGCCCTGGGTCTGCCTGGGCTGAGCCTGAACTCACAAAACCTCCTGGGATGGAGCCCTGGGTCTGCCTGGGCTGAGCCTGAACTCACAAAACCTCCTGGGATGGAGCCCTGGGTCTGCCTGGGCTGAGCCTGAACTCCCAAAACCTCCTGGGACCGAGCCCTAGGTCTGTCTGGGCTGAGCCTGAACTCCCAAAACCTCCTGGGACCGAGCCATGGGTCTGCCTGGGCTGAGCCTCAGCTCCCAAAACCTCCTGGGATGGAGCCCTGGGTCTGCCTGGGCTGAGCCTGAACTCCCAAAACCTCCTGGGACCGAGCCCTAGGTCTGCCTGGGCTGAGCCTGAACTCCCAAAACCTCCTGGGACCGAGCCCTGGGTCTGCCTGGGCTGAGCCTCAGCTCCCAAAACCTCCTGGGATGGAGCCCTGGGTCTGCCTGGGCTGAGCCTGAACTCCCAAAACCTCCTGGGATGGAGCCATGGGTCTGCCTGGGCTGAGCCTCAGCTCCCAAAACCTCCTGGGACCGAGCCGTGGGTCTGCCTGGGCTGAGCCTGAACTCCCAAAACCTCCTGGGACCGAGCCCTGGGTCTGCCTGGGCTGAGCCTCAGCTCCCAAAACCTCCTGGGATGGAGCCCTGGGTCTGCCTGGGATGAGCCTCAGCTCAGGGGCTGCAGGGCTCAGTCTCGGGGTGGCTGAACAGGATTAGGGGAGGTTTAACTTCAGCTGCCTTTCCAGACCACTTCCCACACATTCCTGCTTTCCTCCGTTACTACTTTTTAAAAATATGTAGCCAAGTTTAAATTGCTGTGGATGGCATTTAGAAAATAAATGTTCAGTGATAAAGAACTGACAGAACACTGAATCTGAGCTCTGCCAGGATATACCTTAAACCTTCTTGAAAAAGAGAATAAAATGTGATGAGAAAACAGCAGGAGAGTTGAATTCACAGAGTGCCCTTTATAAACAATTACCATTTATTACTAAATAGAAATAAAAGCCCAGAAAGTCTTTGGGAGTTTTAGGTGTTTACAGGATAAAATTGGGGTAGGCAGCCGAAAGAGCACACATGACTTTTCCAGTCCCTCTGTGGCAGGGTGACAACGCTGGGGAGGATATTTAGGAGTTGTGTTTCTGGGTCTGTGCGTGGTTGACGTGCTCACTGAGCTGCCTCCCTCCCTCTGGAAAGCAGAAGTGGCTCCTTGGCGTTACGAGATCAGAGCTGCCCGGCCCACACTGGCTTTATCTTCCTGTGGTAGAAATAAAAACTGCAAGGAACTCCGGGCTGATACAAGAAGAAGCTTTTGCTAAAGAAAAGGCTTAAACCACTCAAGATATAAAGATTAAACAGTGTAATATCCCAAGTACCGTGGTTTCCTAAAAGAAATGAGCTAAACTCGGCAGGACAGGGAAGTCCTTGCTTTGCTTTTCCCTGCTGGCAGCTGGACCCACAGCTGGATCCCGCAGCCAGGAATTGCAGGGAAGTTAAGGGAGCAGCTCAGCCCCGCGGGGAGGCTGGGGCTGTGTTTAGGGTTTGTTGTGGTGTTGCCAGCGAGGAGAAAACCTGGAAACACAGCGTCAGGCTGGGCGGGACAGCCGGGGAATCCTGCAGCAGCTCCGGCGCTTTCTGGGACAGCACAGCCTCCCAAACCCTGGTGGGATCGGCAGGAATCACAGCTGGCTCGGGATGCTGGGAGGCAATCCCTGAGAGGAAAGCTCAAACGGGAGGAGCAAATGTGGAAATCAGCTAATGCTTTTAGGAAAAATTTTCCATCGATTTCCTGGAATGTTAAAACATCATCTTTAAAAGATTGCATCTTATAGGTGGGACAGACCTGATTTAGCTCATCCTTTACCTTAAAGCAAGGTGAAAGAGTCCTAATAAGTGTGACCACTTCTGGAACAGATCAGGAATGGTAAAAGATTTTCTGGTTTTGACCCAAAAGACAAAACTCAGGGATGGGAAAACTCAGTTTAACCCTGACACCAGAGAAACACTTTTCACCATCCCCTAATTGGATTTTGAGACCCTCTGGTGGGTGTTGTGTCTTCCTCACTTACAGTGACACAACTGCAGCTCCCAGCACTTCCCACAAAGCCACCACTCACCCTTTTCATGGATGAAATGAAATTATCCTCTGCAGCGGGTGGGGAATTTGGAGGGCCAGAACTTCCACCACGTCCAGCTCCTCCTGGCTGTGCATGAGCTCCCTGTGGGGAGCAAGGTTGGCATCAGCACCTCGGAGCCCTGGCACTCTCAGGGCTACGTGGTACAAAGTCCTCTCTTGCTTTTCAGAATGCCCAAATAATGAGTTTAAAAAAATAAATCTGTGTTAACATGAAGGCAAGGAGATAATTGATAAATTAAAATGCATTTCAGACAAAGCAAAGCTTTTTATGAGAATAGGAGGTCGGTGCAGTCAAAGCTGAGCTGTGAAGCAGATGCCCAACCAGCAAAAAATATAAATTATACAGAGAAAACTTACAGAAGAAAAGAACATGAAAAGAAACCCCACTCACTTCCACAAAATGATGGAAATTTGGGCCATTTTAACTTCTGAAAGCAGCCAGGTGGGGGAAGGACCCCCATGTACTTTGGAGGACACATGGATCCTTTGCTGAACACAGAATGGGATTTTGGGGATTTGTACAAAGGTAGCACGAATCTGAACTCTGAGACAGCCCAGTTCTTGCTCACTGAAGAGAAATATGGAGGGAAAAAATGAAAATTCCAGGTTTTGGGGATGGGAATAACCAGGAAGCGCCGCTGATGCTGTTGTCCCTCCAGGACTGACCTGGTTTCCTGAGGAAAGAGGATTGGGAGGGGGAGATGGTGTTTTGGAGAGCCTTTTTGTGGAGGCTGAGCTTCCTCTCCCACGTGAGAACCTTTTTAGAGGGCTGCCTTCCATTGCCCTGGCGACCTGAGGAAACAGAATTCCCGGGGTGACATCCACAGGGCGGCCTTTCCTAGAAATATAGGATAAAGGAGCAAAAGCAGGGGGATGTGGTTCAGTGCGGAGCCACTCGAACTCACTTTTGGGAGGAGCTCTCCCCTCCGCGGCTTTTGCTCCGAGTCCGGGAGCTGAGCTTTTCTCTGGGCACAAAGAGGGAGAATTGCTCGGGCCACTCCTCCTTCCCCCAGCCCGCCCAGCCCCTGCCCAGCTCTGCCTTTTTCCCTTCAAAATGTCCTTGCGACTGACATTTGACCCCTCCTGCACTTCCTACCCGCAATATTTTAAGCTGGTTCACCCTGAATACCAAACTAATACTAAATACTAAGTAGGAAATAATGAGTAATTAATGCTAAGGAATAAATATTAAGCAATAAGCGCTAAGTAATAAAGAGTAAACAGTAAATGGTAAGCAGTAAACAATAAACATTAAATAATAAATAGTACATAATACATAAACTTAATTAATACATGCTAAAAATAAATACTAAAATAAATAAAAAATTAAATTAAAAATTAAAATTAAATTTAAAAATAAAATAAAAAATAAAAAATAAAAAATAAAAAATAAAAAATAATAAATAAAAATAAAAAATAAAAATAATAAATAATAAATAATAAATAATAAATAATAAATAATAAATAATAAACAATAAACAATAAATAACAAATAACAAATAACAAATAACGAATAATAAATACTATCTGCCACTGAACTGGGATGAAACCACCTTTGCACTCAGGCGTGGCTCCGCTCCAGACCCCGCTGGTTTTGTCCCTGCTCCCACACTGGATGCTCCCATTCCCAACCAGCTGGAATTTGGGATCACAGCTGTAGGTCACCGTGGAGTTATAAGGAAAAATCTCAACGCCTTCCCCATCGTGTCTCCCGTGGCTGATTGGAGGGGGTGGAGAGCAGGTAATTACTGCAGGAGGGAAGGACAATGTGTTTGCTAAAATCTTGGGTTTTAATAAAAAATACAAAATGTTTGAGTCTGCCTAAGGTTCTTGAGGATTAGCACTGGACAGTGCAGGTGGCTAAAGCACTGCTGCCTGCCCCAGTTCTCTCTGGTTTGTTCCCCAAGTGTTTCTCTTCTCACACTTTTCTCCCTCTCTTTATTTGCCACAACAAATAACCAGCAGCTTGCCACGCTCAGGATTCCTGGAAATCTCACCCCATCCCCTTCCGTCATGACAAAAATGTTGATTTTGAGGGAACAAAGCTGCTGAAATAGCAGCAGAATGGGCATTTCTCAGCTGTGCCCTTGGGGACAGATCAGCCACAGAGTAGCAACAAAAACAATCCAAAGAGAGGTTTGGACTGGACATCGGGATGCAGGATCTGCTGGGGTGAAGTAAAAAGGTTTAACCTCACAATTTAAGATGAATCTCACATTCACAAGTTGGAAGTTTGCTCCATTCAACATCGTTTCCTTTCAGCTGGCACCAGATGATATTATTCCCAACTAATTTGTACCTAAAATAAATGAGAGAAAATCGGGAATGTTTCCCACCCACCTCCAGTAGGAGCATGACCAGGAGTGCAGGAAAGGCAGCTTCAAACAAGCAGTGATGCTGACACTGCTGCTTAACAGAACTGCTGTCAGGATCTGTGTTCATCTATTTTGGGTGTTCTCTGCTCTGACGCTGCATTTCCCAGGGCAGGGAAGGGAGAATTCGGAGCTGAGGCTGGCAGAATTCTCTGGGAATGCCAGACAGGGCTGAGCTGAGGGATGGATTCCCACAGGGATTTGCTGGCTCAGGGCTCCATCCCTGCCTGCTCCTGGCCCACAGCAGGGCTGGGATTGCCCCGTCCCCATCCAGGACCTTTCCCTCGCTGCTGTCACCTCGGGGTGAGGTGACACGGGAGGAGCCACTGCGACAGTGGGAGGTGTCCCTGGATGAGTTTTAAGGTCTCTTCCAACCCAATCCAGTCTGGGATTCTGGGATTCAGATGGATCCTCCATGTACTCCAGGAGCAGCAAGGGGCAGCAGGGATGAATCCATATTTAATTAAAGTGGCTTCTGCATGGTTTTTGTGTTCTGACAGCTGACACCTTCTCCATTCTGAATCACCCTCCTGTGCAGAAACCCTCAGCATCTGGCCAGGATGGATAATATCTGATCTAACTTACATGAGCAACAGAATCCTCCACCCTGAAGTGGGTTTCCAAGGTTTAGCTCAGCCCCAGCAGGGTGGGACACGCTCTTGTTTCCTCCAATTACATCCCAGGGGAGAGACAAAACCCCTCTGCTGCATTTGGAGCTGGGCAGCACCAGCCAGATGATGCCAGCTGCTTCCTGCTGGGAGGGAGGAACTCTGGCTGCAGTGGCAAGAGATTAAAATGTCAGGGCTGTTCACTGCATTTGGGCCCTGATTGAAAGCAGGCAGCAGCCATGAGTCAGCTCCTGACTGTGGAAATTGTGCTTCACTGCACTTTTCCAGCTGAACTTTAATGGATTTTAGAAATCCCAATGTAACCCCTTTTTTTTTTTTTCCAATATATCTCAACTATCTTAAGCTGAAATATTTTGCATAACTTGTATTGAAGTCTAGAGTTATCAGCTGAGAGTACAACCAGCTGCTCCTGTTGGGATGGACACTCAGAGCTCCTCTGGGTGGCACTGGGAGGAAAATGTGACCCTGAATCCTGAGCCTGGTGGCCTCCCTCCAGCTGTGTGCCCCTCTGGAGCCGTGTGCCAGCACTCACCCACGCTCACAGAACACTTCCACTCGTGCTCCCAGCTGCAGGTCCAGGAGGGGCCCCATCCTCCCCCCGGGCAGCGCTCCCGGGGTGCCACAGGACCTCCCTGGGGGCACAAAAAAGGCTGAATGGGACACGAGACACAGGCTTGGAGGGGTATTCCCAAAGATTCCGGAGAATTTTACTCCGTGGGCATCACAGCCAGGCTGGCAGGAGCCAGACTCAGCTGTAGGGCAAGGTAGGGATCCCACAGTGCTCCACACCTACAGAAGGGTTTCCATCTCAGTGGATTGGAAACTCGACTGTGAAAAAATATTCCTGTCACATCACCAGTCTCAATATTCCATGGTGAGAATTCTTTGCCTTCATGTTGAGGTTCAGTGCTAGAACAGCAAATGGGGATTTGTCCCCTGCCTGTGCCATGTCCCACTGAAAACATCTTTAGGACCTCAAAAAGGTTGGAAAAGACCTCGAAGATCACCGAGCCCAACCAAACATTCCCTAGCATGAAAATCAAACCAGACCCATTAATACCAGCAGAAAAAACAGAAAGAACATCACTGATCTTCTGCTGTTCAACCTGAAATAGGAATGACAAGGATTATCCACCCAATTTCGTGTTAATGGAGCTGTTGGGATGATAATGACCAGGGCTGCATTTTGGGATGCAGGTTGGGAGCAGCCAGAGCTGCTTTTTTGGGGTGTGGGGGCAGCAGAAATACTCACTCCTGCACAGCTCAGCAGGTTGTGACCACGTCAGGTTCTCGAGGCAAGTGCTGGAGGGGGAACTCGCCGAGGTGTTCTCGTAGCCGGGCCGGCAGACGTAGCTCACGTTGGTGCCAACAGAGAAGAAATTCCTCCTCTCATCCTCCTTGGACAGGGCAGCAAACCTCAGCCTGGTTGGGACAGAGCAGCTCCCTGGCAGCCAAGGAAAGGACAGAGCTGCCCACCAGGAGCTGCCCAAATACTCCCCAGGACCACAGGGATGTCTGGAGAGCTCCTGGTGCCCGTGGCAGGTGAATTCGGGTTCCTTGCCAGGCTGCCAACCTGCAGCAGGCACCAGAGCGGGGATGGAGGGGCACTTGGAGCCTGGGGAGGGGTCAGCAGGACATGGGGAGCACATGCAACGGGCTGGGGGGCACAGGAGTCCCCAGCCCCGACTGAGCCCTCTGCCAGCCCTGAGGCCACCAGCAGCTGCCAGGGGACAGAGATAGCGCCAGTGCAGCGGGTTTGTGCCCTGGACAGGGACAGGGACAGGGACAGCGCAGCGGGTTTGTCCCCTGGGCAGGGACAGGGACAGTGCCAGCGCAGGGCAGCCAGCAGGAGGGACAGGGATGCCACCCCGGGCCGTGTTTCGGGTACAAAGGAGGGTATTTACGGCCGCAGGGATCGGGCAGCCGGGACCAGATGTCGCCAGGCAGGCACTCCATGGTGTCCGGCAGCCCCGGGATCCTGCGGGCACCCTCGGCGCAGGTGAACACCACCCTGGATCCCACCGGGAAGCTGCTGGAGCTGCTGGAGGGCCTGGAGTGGGTCATGGCAGGAGGGGGCCCGCAGTCACCTGCGGCAGGAGAACATCTCCTCAGGTGAGGAGCCCCTTCTCCATCCCCTTCCCTGCCCCAGGAGTGTGGCTGGGATGGCCCAGCCAGGACAGGCACCAGCCAGGGCTGGATCTGGGACAGCACTGACCCCAGGCTTGGGGGTAGCATCCCCAGGTGTCCCTGGTCCTTCCCACACCCCGTACTCACCACAAGCCTCAGGAATGCTGAGGAGCCCCAGCACAGCCAGGAGCAGCACAGGGTGGCCAGAGGCTGCCCCACAGCCCGGGGGGCCGGGGGGTCCCCCCCATCCTGGTGCTCCAGCCTTCATTGCAGCGAGTGCTCTGCTCCTTGTCCCCGCTGCCTGCCAGGGCTGGGAGGGGATGCGCCGCAGGCTCCACCAAGCCTCTGCAGCCGGGGACACCCACGGAGCTGAAATCTCCGTCAGGAACACGGCGAGCAGCCAGGGTGGGGAGAACTGTCACTCACAGGCTCGGGGAGAGCCTCCTGGTCCTCCTGCCCCAAGCTCCTTATTTGTACTGAGGCTGGCAGTGAGCAATGAGCAGCAGAGTTTTTCCAAAACTACGATCCCAGAGAAGAAAAATCCCCGTTCAGCCCCAAGCTGCATCCAGGGTAGGAAACACCTCCTTAGTTATTTGCTGGCAGGTAACGCACCACAGATGTGCTGTCAGCACAGTCCGTCAAGCAAAGAAAAGCATTTTCCTTCTCGTTTGCTGTATTTCCCTTTAATTGCCTGACTCCTGGTAATGAGGAACGGCTGTGAGCAGCCACATCTGCATCTCCATTAATGCTGTGACATGTCCCGAGTGACATCAGCCAGGGCAGCGGGTTTGTCCCCGGGCAGGGACGGTGCCAGCGCAGTACCAGCACCACGGGCACCGGCCCCAAACCTGTGTCCCCCCGAGCCCGTGTCCCCCTGCCTGGCCCCTGTGCTGGTGTCCCCTGGGAAGAGCCATCGGTGCCAGGGGTGGGTGGGACATGGCAGGTTGGTCACTGCCCCCAGTCGGGGCTGCCCGGCCACTTGCTGGCCTTTGGGGCTGCTTGCACAAGGGATGGATGGATGGATGGATGATGGATGGATGGATGATGGATGGATGGATGGATGGATGGATGGATGGATGGATGGATGGATGGATGGATGGATGGATGGATGATGGATGGATGGATGGATGGATGGATGGATGGATGGATGGATGGATGATGGATGGATGGATGGATGGATGATGGATGGATGATGGATGGATGATGGATGGATGATGGATGGATGGATGGATGGATGGATGGATGGATGGATGGATGATGGATGGATGGATGGATGGATGGATGATGGATAATGAATGGATGGATGGATGGACAGATAGATGGACAGATCCACGGATGGATGGATGGATGGACAGATAGATGGACAGATCCACAGATGGATGGATGGATGGACACTGCAGCTCTGTGCCAGGGATGCAGCCGAGCCGGGCACTAGCCGGGGGCTCCTGGGGCCGATGGGAGCCGGGGCCGCGATGCTGCGGTGCAGCGAGTGTGCCACCTAGTGCTGCTGCATCCCAAATCTGCATCCCGGATCCACATCCCAAATCTGCATCCCAAATCTGCTTCCCAAATCTGCATCCCGGATCCGCATCCCGGATCCACATCCCAAATCTGCATCCCAAATCTGCTTCCCAAATCTGCATCCCGGATCCGCATCCCGCACCATCGACACCCCCAAACTCCTCTCCCACCCCCCTTAACAGACCAAGTGACCAGATGAATAGAGTACAGAAAATTAACCCTTTTTATTGATGCATTGCAATTGTTCTACATTTTTACCATATTATGTAGAAAATACTTAAAATACAAGCTACTTTGTAAAACCAAAGACAAACATTGAATCCAAAGATAAACTATGTTTTCACAATGGACCCTTCTCCCATATAGTTAGTATTAAATTTTTAAATATCTATTTCTTTTGTTAAAATGATTTTTACATACCCCCTAAGTACATCAGCAATACAAACATAGATCAGTAATTGTCAGAAACTACCTGTATCTAGCGGCTTGTAAAAAGGAAGAGCACAACCATAAAAGAAAGTTAAATTTTACACAGTAACTAGCATATCAAATACATTTAATAAAGTAGGAATTCCATTGCAATATCAAGGATTCAAGCAGAAATACTAACATTACATATAATGTACTGCTACATGTAGTGAGATAGATATAGTTCAAGCTGAATCTGAAATCACACATTATATAAAGTTTAGCAACAAACAACCATGTGGACATGCGGCACCATTCAGAAGTTTAAATAAAATTTAAAAAAAGAAAGCAGGGCTGTGCCAATCCTGTCATTTAGAAGCAATTTAGTTTCATGTACTAAAAGAAATTGCTGAGTCAGAGGTAAATTACTGCATCCCATCAATTAGGTGCTAAGCAGGAAAGCCTCAGGAGTTGCCTCTGTAGGGGCTAACACAGCTGCAAATACAGGTCAGGTAAGAGAAAACTGATTGAACAGCTCAAGAATCACACAGACAAACCTAGCTGGGACCACCGGCTGGCTATCAAATATTCCAAAGGTGAATCCCAAACTAGTTGTGAAGAAAATTAAAGGATGCCAATTCCTATCCAGAGATAGCAGACTTCTCTCCAAAAATGTGGAGCAGGCTCTGACAATGAGGAGAGTCAATTCTTGAACCCAATTTGAGGCTGGGTATGCAAGGGAAGAAGGGATGTGTCTCCTTAGAGCAGAACACAATACATCTAAATTTGGCATCATATACTGGGGCCAGACTGAGAGGCCCTGGCCCTGCTGGGGTGGGGTTTGCTGTGTATCACAGAGGAATTCTGGAGTATTATTTGACAGCTTGTTCCAAATGGAGCACGTTTGATTTTACCTACATCATTTCCATCTCATCCTCCCCGTTCCAACCCTTCTGGGAACTCGGGCAGCGGAGGAGATTACACCGTGCTTTGGGAATACATTTGATTTGGATTAATTGTGTTACGAGGTCCTCAAAATGGACATTTCAAGCTGCTTTTTTTAAGGGAAAGAGGGCAAGTTCTCAAAATTATTAGCAGATTTTGCTAGAGGTCTTTTTTCTTTTTCCTCTTTGTGTTTTCCATGAAGTCCTATTTGTGAAACAGGGAGTTGGAGCTTGGTTTGCCTTTTGGTGGAAAGGCACAACTCTGTACCCAAGAGGTATCTCAAGGCAAGTACTGAACACAAGCAATGTCAAAAAAAGCAACAAAGTGCCTACAGCAACAAACAGCATCGTTTGCAGCAACGACGTGGCACAGCAAGGTTGGTTCTCCGCACGCTCACGGAAGTGCTCCGACTACAAACACACTGAACATCAACGGGGGCTAATGCTACCGCCCAGCTCCACAGCCCTGCAGCCCTCCCTCGTCCTGCACCTCAGGCCAGCCCAGGCTTCCTGCGAGCAGGAACGTGGGCTTGCAGAAATGGCTCGGGCGTTTCTGGCCACGGCCAGCTCAGGACTGGCCTCCTTCCCGCTGGGACGGAACATAAACTGGGGTTCAAGGTTACCAAACCTCTTATTGCTGCAGTAACACGACTGCTCAAACCAGTTTATATCATCCTTTTGGATAAGATACTTTATGTGTTACGTGAGGAATAATTCCTAGTACAAGGGACCCAAGAAAACAAAGCGTAGTCCAAAACCTGCACTGATTATCCAAAGTGAGTATTTCCTCTGAACGCTAACTAGGGCTACAGCTGACAGACCTTCCCAACAACTCCACATTAGCAGTAGCATTATAAAACTTTTTAATGGTATTATGTGCTTTACAGCAGGCTCTCTTTGGTATAAATATTCTATCACCAAGCTAGCAATATTTTACACGACACATCTGCTATTCCTGTGGGGGAAGGTAACGCTACACTAAACCTAATAAAAGTGATTGCACGTATTTAATCACTTCTGCAATATTAGACTAAACATTCCAATGCATTCCCAGCACTACCTTATCCGAAATGCACTGACAGACACTAACAGTACATGTGCCATTTCAGGGGAAAGCTTCAAGGGGACTTTGCTTCACTGGGAACAAGAACGGAGCTGGGATGAGGCGGTGACAGGGAGAGGGCTCTGCACCATCCTGCTGCTCTGGCTGGGGGAGCTGGGTGGGTGAATTGCTTCAATTCGACGGGGGCTTGCTGGTCCCTCGTAAGGCAAGCTCACTGTAAACTCTAGTCACACTACATCATCATTTAAGGCACTACAATAAGGGGACACACCAAACAACTCTTCATCACACATACCTGTGCAAAACAAATCCAAGGTATCCTTTCCTCTCGTGAAGCTCTACTCCTCTCTCAGTGCTACAGTGATGAGCTCTAACCATTGCATTATATCACATACATTCCAACATGAATCAATTCATTTTGGTTTAAATACAAAGGATACAACACTTCCATCCCCAGGAACGTTTAAGAATTAGACAAACACTAAGTACAGAGTTCAAGTATAATCACTACACATTTTGATTACAAAGACAGAACATTTGGGGTTAGCAGGAAGTTTTGCTTGTTATATTTTTCTAATCAATATGTACATATTTCATTTTCTGTAAAATATTAAAACACCACCAATACAAAACTTCTAAAATAGTTTTAAATTCAGTAATAAACTTTAAAATCTGGATTTTTTTTTCTTTTTTTTCTTTTTCTTTCTCTTTTTTTGTCTTGTTTTTTTCTTGTTTTTTTTTTTCCTTGCAATTCCTACATGCACGTACTGTTTACAAGTCTTATTAAGAGCGCTTTAGAGTAGCTGCTGACATATCCAGGAGGATACGCTCACAGGAGTATAAAAAGCTGTACACATCAATACAGTGATGTTTCATTGTATTTCAAATTCATCTCCCTCCTAAATTAATCACGTGAGGCAAAAATATTAAGGAAAACAGAACAAAGCAAAGCCCTGTGCTTCTGTGAAGGAATCCAGCTCCATTATAGGGCCAGCATCTATTAAGCTGCAGAAACCAAATTTTAGAGCAATGCTGCATTATTCACTCTCAACTGGAGACAACAACACCCTGACAGAGCTGCTGAGCTCTGTCACACAGTGAGATCCTGAATACAGTTTGAACCACTTAGAAGAATTCTGCAATGAACACAACAAAAATTCAGCTGGGTTATGGAGAATTTTCAAGAAAACAAAGCAGACTCCAGGGTTTACAGGACTCCTGAATGTATCGTGCTGCTGGCATAAGGCAGCTGCCTCTACCAGTCCTTAAACAAAGCAGAGGAGTAAACAAAACACCTTGGACAGAAACATATATGGAGATGTAATGGCTTTTCAGAACCAGCAATTTGTTAAAGACAAAGTGAATTAGAGATGTTAAAATATTAAATCTGATTTTAAAACTGCCCCAGCAACGTAATGAGATAAACATGCACTAAATTTTTAGTGGCAACATGGATTTGTGCAAGCTGCTAAAATAGAATCTGCAAATTTTTTTAAGTTACACAAGTTAAAAAAGACATCAGGATCTGTCTGTTGAGACACTGATTTGACACCCCTTTTGATTAGCACAACAGAATGATTTTAAATAAATGTGACCATGAATTTTTTAAAAGCATCTATAAAAAGTAAGTAAAATTTTAAAAACTTAATTAGTGACCCTCGTACTGGTAACAAAGCATGCTGCTCAGTTAGTGACTGAACTCACCAGAGATATTTGGGAACAACATACAACCAGATCAGGGAGAAACACAAACCAGGCAGTCACTCCCAGGCAAAGGTTCACCTGAAATCCTCTCCAACCTCTCAGGCCCCTCGCAGGACAGCGCTTCACTGGGAACTACAAGTAGGAGTACTGGTTGATCTTGGTGGGGCTCAGCGGGTATCCAGTGTAAATAGCAGATCCTCTGGAAGCACCAATATAGGACTGGGGAGCGAACTGGTGTTGGTACTGGGCGGGGGGGACGTTGGCAGACGTCAGCAGGCTGGGCCCCACGCTGACAGGGACCTGGTGCACCAGGGTGCTGGGGTGGGCAGCGTAGGTGGTGTGGCGCGACGAGCCCTGAGGGGAGAACAGGTGGGCGATGGACGTGGTGGAGCCCAGCGTGGCAGCGGTGCTGGGGGCATAAGTGTACATGTGGGGCTGGCTGGGCAGGTGGGCACTGGCCGTGGCTGCTGCCAGGTGGGGATGCACCGGGCTGCCGTGCTGGAACGTGTAGGGAGCCTGAGAAATCGTTGACGTGAGGGGCGCCACGTAAGCTTGCTGCCGGCGTGGGACAGCATTGCCGTTTCTCTCCTGGGAGGCCAGCACTGTGGTTTGCTGGTTCTGCCAAGGGGAGGGAGGAAATGAGGTTAGTGGTCGTGCTCAGGTGAGCAAGGGGCAGCCAGAGCCCCCTGATGGACACCTCCATCCCCCCTGACACACCTGCAGATCTCAGAAGGTGACTGCACTTCCGCAGGGACAGAGGTGACACTTTTCCTCCACAGTGGGGACAAAGTGCCACTTTGGAGGTACCACAGCCGGGCAAGTCCTAGATCTGACCCAGCCCCAGAACTCATCACACACCAACTCCTCTGCACACTGGGAGGCTGGCAGCAGGGCTGCCCTGTTTTAGCACCACAAAACCAGTCTGGTGCCCATGCCAGAAGTGAACTGCAGGGGTAACAACTCCCTCTCCTCTGAGAGGCTGCTGCAGTGTGACTCAGAGATCAAAAGTCCTGCCACAAAATGAAGTGAAACCAATCTTCTAATTGAAACATTCAAAGATCTCAGGTGTCAATTGTTAGTTTGAGAGAGAAAGTCCAGTCTTAACCTATTGGTTGGTTGGAACTCTGTGAGGTCTAGAGAAAGGTAAAGAATTAAAAAATTTCCTCATACTGTGCTTTCAAAGTTACTCTGGACCTTGGTGTCACCCTCCTGAGTGGCGGGAAGGAGCTGCTGTAAGTCAGGTGTGACAAGGAGCACCAAGAGAGACTATGGAGACAACCACACTTCCTTCTCCTGCCCTCTGCTACGGGAACAAATCCTTTGCCTTGAGAAACCCCCCTGTACTCCCCACCAGCCCAGGACAGAACCAGCTCCAAAGTTGCTCTTTCAACTCCTGATCCTCTTGCAAGCCAGCCTTCCTGCCTGCCTCAGACGTTCCTAAAGCAGCTCTGCAGCATCCCCAGGCCAGCAGAGGCAGGTGGGCTCACCTGGCTGAGGTTGAGGGGCTGCACGCCGTTGGTGACCACGCGGTGGGAGCGGTACCCCGTGGGTGTGATGCAGCATCCTGACGACTGCCCGCTCACCGAGGCCACTGGCTTGCTCTTACTGCTGCTGCTCAGGATGCCTGCAAGATGCCACAAGCTCAGTCCACTCCTCCCCTTCCCACGCTGCTGGTAACCAGCTCTGGGCACCAAGCTGACTGTTTCTGTCACACAGACTGTGCTTTAGTTACTAAGAAACCATCAGGAATGGTTACAGATCTTCCTAAATGCAGCCACATATAAATGAAAGATAAATCTATCAATGACTATGAAAACAGACCAAGGCTTTCAGAACAGCAGCTGTGAAACCTAAAGCTGAGAAAGACCCACTGTGGCAAGTCCAAAAGTGCCAGGATGACTGTGTCACAGGGACAGGAGAGCACCTGAGCCTTGGCAAAGCACACTGAGATACCCACCTGAAGCCTGGGTGGCTACGATGCAGTCATTGAGCTGCATTTTGAGGGGTGGCACGATGATGGTGCGGGAGCTGGAGCTGTCAGCAGCAGCTCTGCTGGGCAGCTCCAGGGCCCCCCCAGTGCTCCTGAGTGAGGACAGGGGGTCTGGGGCATAGGGGCTGCTCAGGGACGAGTCTGAGTCAGGGGAGTCGTTGACAGTGACGTAGCTGATGACGTTGGATCTCTGCTTCATACCCAAACTGCAGGGGGACAAAAGACAAAATACAAATGATAAACGTTCTAGCTTTGCCCACCAGATTACAGTTCTCTCTCTGGCATCTCACACCCTCCCTCCTTGTCAGATAAAACTCGGATTAACTCCAGGCACAACAGCAGCGAGATGTGATGGGGAATATTCTGTCTTATGCAGCTCTTCTGAGCGTGCCCAGGGCTCTCACACTGTGTTCCCCTCTCTCCCTGATGCATGAGCTGAGCCCAGCACAGCCCAAACGAACACCCCACCTGGCAGGTTTGTATTTGCTGTCCTCCTCCTCATCGGTGTCGCTGCGGATGGTGATGACACTGACAGGGGGGCTCGGCGTGTCGGGGATGACGATGGGCTGGTGCTGCTCCTGCACGGGGACGAGCACGTTGGAGGAGGAGGAGGTGGAGCGCAGGGGGCTGCTCCCGATCAGAGAGTACACTTGGGTGGGCACAGGCTCTAGAGAGGAGCTGGGCCTGCAGGGAAAGCACAGCAGGGTTCAGCTCCAGCTCACAGGCTCGGACAAACAGCATCAGCAGCATGCAAGCATGAACACAAATACGTGAACAGAACCTCAGTGCACACACTCACACAGCAAAGTGTCACAGACACAGCCAAAGGCACCCGGGGATGCTCTGAATGGCACTGATCCACCTGGACACTGCCAGAAACTGCCACCCCTCCTTCAGCACTTCTGTCACTGGCACTGCTATGGCACCAACACCCCAGGAGTGTAAAACCCCTCTGATCAGGACAGCAAAGCACTTGGTCAACCATGTCCTTGCACTCACTGAAATTAATGTAATTTAAATCAGCCACAACAGCAGAAAGGCTTTTTCCAAGACATCTTTAAATTCAATTGTAGCACAATAAAGTTTCACCCTCAATGCCTCTGTGATCAGAAGATGCCTTTTTCACACCGAAAGGGAACCTCCACAAACAAGCTCATGGCTTTTCTAGGACTGGGAAAGGAAGCAATGGAATCCTTACTTGGCTGTGCTCGGTGCTGGCTGCTTGTTCTTCTTTGCTGGCACATTGCTGCTCTGCTGCTGCCTCACAACATGAGCAACCCCAACATTCAGAGGCTGTGCTGTGGCCAATGTCACGTGGTTGGTCAGCAGAGATGGCTGTTGCATGAGAGTGCTGTACTGATTTCCATGGGAATGTGCATTCCTGGAGCAGAGAAGAAACAAGAGACCCAAATCCCATGACTACACTGCAGGAACCACGAGCTGCAGCGAGCCCGAGGGGAAGGGAGCCGCTGTGGGCTCTGTGATGGATGCATTCCCACTTGGCAGGAGGCTGGAGCTCCTGCCATCCCTACCTCCAGTCAGCCAGCTGCTGGCTGCTGCCGATGGTCTCTGGGATCACGGCCGCTGGCTGGACCGAGTTGTGCAAAGCAACCCCTGGGAGCTGCTGCCAGGTGGAAGGGAGCAGGATCTGCTGGGTTCCCCCCGGCCAGGCCTGCTGCAAAACAACAAACACAGACACGAGGATCACTAGGTTTCAGCTCCTGCAAGGGGCAGGCAGAGATTTCTCCAAGCAATAAATGCACTGGGGTGGATTGTTAGCTTGCAGAGATACAGGTCATCCTTGCATGTTTTCCCAAGGACAAGAAAACCAGAGGAATGAGCTTCCCCAATATTTTGCTGATCTCTTTTATCACTGCTGTCACCTGGAGAAAACAGTGTTTATATTGTGCTGCACATGAAGCCGGGTATTGCACTGTCAGGTGCTTGGGACTCTTTCTCAACATAAATTACACACTGTTCTGCTGAAAGGTCCCAAAATATGAAACCAGTTTGGTCCTTTCTGCTTTTCTGCCTTGCAGGGCTCACATTGAGAGAGCCAAGATGGTGTCATTATTGTGGAAATTCACCCACTTCAGCTGAAGCATTTAAGAGAAGCCACACTGAGAGATAATTTAGTTACATGAAGGCAGGTTCATTTCATTAATATTATCAAATTTATCCAAATAAATTTGACAGCGTAATATTTCCATGATTTTGATAATATATGGCTTTCTCTGATGCAACTTAAACTGCAAAACTTGTTTTTTCAAATTCAGTATTTCTGCAAGCAACAGATCCACTTAGTACAAATAAATACCAGATCCGAACAAGAAGCCTTCAAAGCAGAGAGCTGCTAAAACCTCTGCCAACGTAAGCGGAATAATAATAATAACAATAACATTGAAACAATAAAAAATAAAAAGAGAAATATGTTAAAAGTCACACCATGCGTCTTTCCAAAAGCCAACACCTGCACAAGACAAAGCAGAGAGTTTAATACAGCAAGATATAAATTCCCAATGAGAGGCAGAAATCGGGCCTTCCAAGCGACGAACTGTTTTGACAGAGGAAGGACAAAAATATGCAAAGCTTAGCAAATGGCTAATGCAAACTCAGGGGAAGCAGCAAGGGAGAAGTGTTGGAAGCACTAAAGGTGAGCAAATTCACGCCAAAGGCTCCCAGAATCCAAACAGAACTAGTCAAGTCCTCCAGAGAAACTCAGAATGCAGGCTCAGAGTCTGGAGACAGCTGGCTCTGACCTCCACTGCTGTACAGGGGAGTTGAACCTCAAGTCCACTGCACACACACAGCAGAACAGAATTTGCCTGTTGAATCAAAGCCCAAATACACTTTGGAAAACATCACTACCAACTCACTTGTGTCCCAAGCTCTGCTATAGTCACCCCTTGCTGTTTTTGGAGCCCAGATTGCAGCCTTTCAGCAATCAAAATTCAACAGGAGGAAAGAAGAAGCACCTCTGGGTCTGTTTAGTTCAGAGCTGTGACCAGGAGAATCCCACTCTCCTGCCTTCCCATCCCCAGAACCAGGGAGCAGCTCACTTGGTTCACAAGAACTCAAATGAGTGGGTTTAAATTTCAGCATAGGTATGACTCGAGCAAATTCCACTTCAGCAGAGCTCTCCCTCTCAGAAGAAAATGACATTCAAACTACCACTTTAAAGCCACAAGAAACAACATGGTTCACACAATGGAATGTGCTTTGAAGGACATGTGAGGATACCAGCACTTCAGTGCACTGCAATGTTTTCATAAGCTTCACTGATCTGATTCTGGAGTTTTACAATGACTTCTTTGTGGCACTTGCAAAGTTGTTCTGATGCAGGTGCCCGAATACAGAAGAGGATAATTTTGCAAACGTACATTTCTTAAAGGTGTGTTCATTCCCTTCCCCCATCCTTTTTTAAAATTGTTCCAAATGACCTAAAAGCTAGCTATAGCCATTTTGGATACTAGAGCTCACCTTTAATTTCAACCAAGAAATACATATCAACTGAAAGTATCTGTGAGGAACAGAATCTTTATCTGGATGAAGCAAGCTATGTGCGATTTGCTATAAATAACAAAAGGCCAGAAAATTATTGTCAATGTTCAAGAGAGGTTAAGAGAAATCAACTGCTAGAGCAATACATTAAAGGATTTGCTGTCATTAGAGATTTTAGCCTGTGCTTAATGATCTGAAACATTTCTCCATACAAAGCAGCTTTACACGTGTTGCAAACAAAATATGGAGCTAACTTGCCAAGTAGGTCAAATTCTGGCCATCCAGGTACCTGTAGCAGAGTCAAGCTAAAGACTGATTCCTTTGTATTCCACAATCAAAAGGCAAAGATAGGAGAGTACGTGAAGAACAAGAATGATTACAACTCTTCTAGGGTCTAGTTTAGAAGAGCTTTCAATATTAGGCTAGCAAAGGTATAGTCAATGGATCTGGATTCTTTACAGAGCCACACTAAACGTCAGAGTCAGACAGTGCTTCAGCAATGTTGGGGAGGAAAACAACAAGACATTAAGATGTAGCAAGAACACAGCCACAAGATGGCACATGCTTCCATGCCCTCTGCAAGTCTAAGTTAAAACAAAAACTCAGTTAGTGAACACAATCAAGGGAGGCAATTACCAGTACTGCAGCCGTCTGTTCGACCAGCGCCGGCCGGCCGGCTGCGCAGTTCAGGGTAAAGGGCACCGCATACTGCGGCGTGATGGTGGCTACTTGAGGATGAAGAGTTGCTACCATTAGTGGTGTACAGCTTCCCTGAAATGTAGATCAGGCAGTGAGTGAAACACACGAGCTGAGGCAGGTACGTGCAGGTCGGTGCGCTGGGCAAGGGCCGGGCGAGGGGCACCGTGCCGGAAGGGACGCACCGGCACCGGCACCCAGACCCTGCACGGCTCCACAGGCACCCTCACGGCCCTGAGGAGAGCACGAGGAGCTGGGAATCTCCAGTGACACAGTTCAAAAGCC
Organism: Lonchura striata; assembly: GCF_050655825.1. NCBI lineage: Eukaryota > Metazoa > Chordata > Aves > Passeriformes > Estrildidae > Lonchura > Lonchura striata. Next base: position 2,028,946 of record NC_140728.1, read on the forward strand.
AAAACAAGTTGGGGAAAAATTTGGGGACAGGACCTCTGCGATGACACAGTTCAAAAGTCAAAACGAGCTGGGGAAAACTTTGGGGACGGATGTCTCTCTGATGACACATTTCTAAAGTCAGAGTGAGTTCAGCTGCTGGCACTTTACTGGCACTTCACTGGGTCCCAGAGGGCAAGTGAAAGCCATGCTGCACTAGCCATGGCACAGACTGCACTCCGGGCAGCTCCCTGCACTTCAAATCCACACGCGGAACTCTTGAGAAAATGTAAAACTATGGGATTTCATAGAAGGCACAGCAGGTCTTTGGTGTCATGAAAGAGCAAAGTTATCAGTGATGAAACCACCCAGACATGTATTAGTTCCATCAAACGTCTAATTTAAATTAGATTCTTGGGGTACAATTTGCACTCTTGGATTCAGGTGGGCCTTCAAGTGGATTCTGCTTTTTGGATACTGTGACCTGTATCATTAATGCAAAAGAAACCAGCAATCATAGAATGCCACCTAAATATTTGGACTGAACAAACTAAAAATTACTCCTCTACAAGGTCAGTATGTGCAACATACTGCCTGAAGAGTAAAACTAACAGAGTTTGTGTAAACGCCAGTAGAAACTAAAACTATGCAAATAAATAAAAAAGCACTTAATTATAAAGGCAACTATAAGTTTTCAGTGAATAAAACTTGTGAATCACCACTTATTGTACATTAAAGGATTACTTTCTGGAAATTTAAATGGCTTTAATTTATGACACATTACTAATATTTAAAATACCATTTTTAGAATGATTTGTGAATTTTGGTACTGCATGTTGCTTAAACTGCAAACTGCAGAAAGAGGTATGTCATTGCTACATAATAATTTACACTAAGAATGTAACTAACTGAGAAAGATTGAGAAATAATTTTGTTGATTTAAAGATGAAATTTTAGCATGAGTAATCTGTGTTGTCACCTCTGTTTACCGGGCTCTCACTTCTCACAGCAATGATTTCTCCTGCCACGTTTCTAAAGTGTAGGCAAAAATGACCAGCACTGCCTTACAGGCAGTGTCCATGCCTGAAAAATACAGCCTGTTTTTAGCAGCTGAAAAACACATATTTATTCCCATTATTAAATCAAACTCCTAAAACCAGGGAGGCACATGACATCAAATAGTTCAGACTTTAAATATTCCAGAAAAACAAAACAAAACAAGAAAATACTGTCTGAGAAGTGAGCTGCATTTAACCTTTCAGTGTGTCCTGAGAACCCCCTGCATTCAGGCAGGTTCTCCTGGATGGTGGAATTGCAGTTGAGCCTATGAGGGGTTTGGGGTGTTTTTTTTTACCTGTGTGAGAACTCCAGACTGGATCTGCAGTGGCTGTGCTGCAGGTGCTTGTGGCACAATTGGGACAGCATTTTCCATCCTGACTGGGAACCCAGAATGCTTTGTAGTTGCCTGAAGTCCAGCTGTGGAGGACAAGACACGTCACTAAGCTGCTGCACTAGTCTGTCATTTGTTTCCAAAAATCAAATTCCTGCTAGGTAAGGGCAGAGGATAGGGTCGGATTGAGGGATAGAAAAGCTTTGACAAAATCCCAGTAAAACACCAGCTGAAGTAAATACTTCTGCACACTGGGATCCAGCCCTCACCAGCTCAGCTCTGTGGAGCCTGGTTTGCAGAAACAGTTACACACTCTCAATTCCAACCTGCTTGAGACAAGCTGAAAGTTCAAGCCTTACACCATCAGCTCCCATGTCACAAAATCCTCCAGACTACAACAATCCAGGTATCAGCATACCTACAGAACCCTGATGCAGAGGCATGAACAGAGCTGCCCATGCCAAGCTCACTGACCCACAACCTGTGACAATCTGCTGGTAGCAAAAACCTGCACCAAGGTTGTGAACTGAGGCTCAAACACAAGATATTTACTCCTGAGATAACAAACACAGCCAAGACACACTGATTTTCAGGCAGGTCTGGCTCCTCTGTTCCCTGCTTTCTGTGGAATGCTGCTGTGTTCAGTTTGGGGGGAAAAACTGGTTGAGCAACCAGCTGGAGCCTGCAACCAAGGCAGGCAAGATCCTGTCACCTGTTCCAGCACGACCTGGAAGAGAATCAAGCTGCCTGCACATGTCTGACCTGGTTCTGCACCTCCACCTGATGCAAGAGCCCCGTGTGACACCCACAGAGAGCTCTGCTCGAGTCAGGCTTTTCTCAGTTTGGTGCAAATCACAGCTTCTCCTGCCTTAACTGGCTGAAACCTCAGCATCACACAAAGGGTTCTTGGCTTACTTTGAAAAGCAGGGGGACAAACAATGAAGGTTTGCTGGAAGGGGTCTGTCTGTGTGCAGATCTGGGTGGTTCCAGGCTGCAGGGAAACACTCTGTTGAGCCACTCCTGCCACTGGGGCTGCAGAGGATGGGTACAGGGCAGACTGGTAGTTGAGCAGAGAGACGTCTGAGTTGGCCAGGGAAAGAGTAGCAGCAGCAGTGGAATTGGAAGCCAACACACTGGCCTAGAAAAAAGAAAAAATCACTTATCGCCTGTAATTTTATCTCTTTTTGTTATAAAACAAACAACAGAAACCATCAATATTAAACTAGGAGGAAAGTACCTGGAAAATGTTTGAGGTAAAAGGATTAAACAACACAGAACAAAAAACATGAATTGCACCCAACTAACTTATGTTGCTGAACTGACAAATTTTCAATACATGAAGAGGCTCCTTGGCCTGAGTTTTGGAAAATTAGACTTTGAGACAAGACTATGAATTTTGGAGAGTGGCTTAAAATTTGGCCTGAAGGCACCAAATCAGCCTACCCCCTGCCTTTGATTAGGATAAAATAGGTGCAAGATGCTGTACCTGGTTGTGTACTGTGTTGAGCTGGTTGTTAAAGCTCATTGTCAGGTTTGTGCTTGTGTTAGGAGCAACGTGAGTGGTGAAAGGGCTCTTGATCTGATTCACTGTATCATACATGTTCACTCTTCTCTTGCAGATCTCCATGTTCTGAAAGCAAGATTTCACACTGGAACAGAATGACAGAAGGAAAACATCAGATTTGTAAAAACAGGACACAGATATGACAGATTCCCAACTTTATGCACCTGCTTTAGGTTTAGGTTCTTTTAAACCAACAAAGAATGTCCTAAAACATGAAAAGGAAGCTTATGAACATTCCATTCCTTACACATGCCATTGCTATTTTCAGATCAGCCAGGAACTGCAGAAAATAGCACTGACAGAAAGCTGGGGAGTGCTGCTCAGTGATTCCACAAATCCTGAAACAGAACAACCCATCCAAGGCAGCTTACTGGTTACTGTGGGGGAAATCCAGCAGATGTGCCATTGTAACAAACGAATGGTTCAAAGTCTTCAGTGGAGTAATTCTCTTATCTGCATCAATTGTCAACATTTTCTTCAACAAATCAATGTATTCCCTTCGGTCAGCCTTCTCTGCCAACATGTCAGTCCCTTCTAAGTCTGTAGACATATTCACCTGGAAAATCAAATGGGAGCAGTTCACACAAGCATCAAATTAACAGCTGCCTAACAATTCAATAACCTCACATCACACAGAAATATTTATCAAGCATTTCTGTCTCTTAGCCAGACCCATTCCAGCTATGACAGTGCTAACACTCTGCCTTTCCTTTGCTCATTCTAGGAGAGAAAGTCAAGCTTGTATGTGGAATTCTCATCTCAACATGGAGTTGGGTTTATTCAGTGGGACCAACCAGGCTTTGTTCTCCACTCACTGGCAAAATGCCCTCATGTTTTAGGGGAATCTATAAGGGGCTGCAAGCCAGGATGATTCTACTTTCTCTGCACAGAATGTAACCTCAGGGTAACAGCTATAAAATGACAGAAAATTGATATTTAAGATTTAAGGCCTCATGATATTAAAACCACTCAGATATTCCTTCATTTTATCTCTAAAGAGAGAATGAATATAAGAATGATCTGCAGTTTGTGTCACTACTTCCAAAGTCTAATAAGAGGTTTAATCCTACAAACACATTTGAAGGTGCTCAGCTCTACTACTGCTCTACTATACTGAGAGCAGACTGGGCACACTCCTGCTAACACACATAAGAAAACAAAACATTTTAAACAGGTTCATAATTAATATTTTGTCTGTTTTTAATCCACTGATTTCTGATGCAAATTGGCACCACTGTAAAGCTCCATTAGTGCTTTGAACTGGCAATGGAAAAAGACGGGCTGCTCCAGCACAGGAGCCTCATTTTTAGAGATCCTCCAAAAAATGGAAGTTAGGAAATTATATGTGGAAAATTAATGAGTTTTCTGTGTCCCAAGATCCCCACACACCTGCGCCATATCATCCAAACAGTTGAATATATATTTCCGAGCTTCTTTTGATTTTATTCCTGTTTCCAACTCATGTTCTTCTGGGGTCTATAAAAGAAAACATTAGTACAAACTGAGATATTGAGTATTGATAAGGAAAAAGCAGCAAGAAATTGCTGAGGCAGATAATCAATTGCTGCTTTCAGACGCACCACACACCAGCAGCTCAAACCCAAAGAGCCCTGGGATCCCATTCCCCCAGCTGGAAAGATCACTCATTGCAAAGCTGAATTAACAACAGGATGACTTCATTTCAAGGCTTCCTTGGGTAGTGCATTAGCCAAAAGAACTGAAGGTTTTTGACTGAGGAAGAGAAAAGGCTTTAAATATTTTAAATCCCTCTTCTACAAGGAAGAAAGGCAAAATTCCCTTCTTTTTGCTGCTCAAAGGCAAATCAGGCCTAAATCCCATTCTTTCCTGTCCTCTGCCAACCCAAAACCAGATTCCTGTTAAACTCGCAAACCCACCACAAAATACTCCATATTTTACTGGTTGGATTGTCAGGAGATGACAACAGGATGACACACTTCCCTGGGAATGAGCAGCCCATAATAAGCAGCCATTATCTCACGATGGAACACCCACCCTTTGCTGGTGCTACCATCACTGCTGCTTTTGGCAGAGCAGCAGCAGGAGCTCTGCAGAGACCCCCAGGCAGCCACGTTTCAAACCCAATCCTCACTCACAAGGTTTTCACAGCACGCCAAAACTGGCTGGGAATTTCTATCAAATCCTCAAGGAACAAAAGAGAATTGGGCATGGAAGAGACAGACAAACCTTGAGCCTCCACAGTGGGTATCCCAAATTTGGATCTCTGTTAAAAAACCTGCTTGTTTTCGTTCCTGCACTGAGAAGATACTCCGCTGGAAGGCCTTGAGTTTGTGAAATATAACGAATCTAGGAAAGAAAATTACAAGAGTGAGGACTCCACACCATGAAGAATTCACAACTAATGGGGTAATTAACAGCCAGGTTTGTTCAAAGCTAATAGGAAATTACCTGTAAAGAAAGACTGCCCAGATATGCAAAATTAAAGGGACCATCTCAAGTATTTGTAAAGCCACTTTTGCAATCACTTTTGCAAAAATTTTAGGTTTTAAATGCATCTTCCTTATCTTATGGGAATATTTTATGCTAATGTATATGCAAGCAGACTGTACGTTTTTAAGACAGTAAACAGCGTAAGAAATACATGTTTTGAGGGGGAAAATACCACAGAATTTATCATGTATGTATAAATAATTAAAGGCATGATTATCCAAGCAGTGCCTGTTTACACAATACTCTAGGCACACAGTTTCAGAATAACATCATGGCAAAGCTCCCACTGACCGAGAAACCAAAACCAAATATCCTCAAACACATTTAATATACTTATTTTTACATGTTAAAAAATTGGCTCAGAATTTTGGTATTGAATGGTATTGATATGACACTGGTAAAGAGATAACAAATAAAAAGGTAAGCTGAAAAGGAAAGAAAATAGCAAATTTATTAATAACTCCACAGTGTTAAGGTAACTATGATGGTAACAGACCATCAAGTACAGATCCTTTACATGTCCTTAGCATTTCTTATTTGCCAAACTCCTGCTATGTCATTGTGCCAAAACAGGGCACTGTCACAGCTTGTGATCACGTGAATTTATGGGCTCACTTTTCAATTACGCCAAGGTGGATCCAAGTGTCTGCATGTGAATATTTCTTGTATCTACACCATAGTTCAGGCAGCAGTTCTATTTTTACAGGACGTAACTTTTGCTTTACGGCCAAAAGATGTTTAAAAAAATAGCTGTAAATCCCACCCCAGCCCATGAACTCATTCTTGGAGAGGTCCTCTCACAAGTTCCACCTCAACTTTCACTTGCTGCTGCAGAATCTCAAAAAACATGCAAGCCAAGTCATCCTCAGTCTTCAAGGGAAATTCAGACATCAAAATGAACCCCATGAAGTCACACCTCATGCTGCCTCACAGAGGGCTGCAAAATCCTGTCATTAAGCAATGGAAAAAGCAGCTCCTCCCCAGCCACCTACAGCAGCAGATAAGGTTCTCAGAATTACACAAAACTCAGAACACAAGGAAACCACCAGGCCCTGCCTCAGCTACTTTCTAACTCATTCTGCTCATTAAGGTACTGCTGCGTTTCCTTCGGAAATTTGCAGTGCTGGGAAGACACATGTAAGACACTTAGTAAGTTTTCATGTATTTTATCACATAAGGAAAACCATACCAAGCACTGCAACAAGATCCCACCACAAAAGCCCCAGTGGAAAAGCTACTCTGGAAAAAACCCCTCTCACAGACTTTTTGTCCTTTTATAGGCACTGACTAGGCCAGGTAATAATGCCAAGTATCCACAGAAAGGACTAATTAGTTCAAGATGCCTCTCAGAGTCTTGCCCTTGGATTTCAAAGACAGCTTGAGGCTCACACTTTGCATAAAAACTCAAGGTTGCTGTAGGTATTAACAGGGCAGGAATGATAGGCTTGCTCTGTCCCCACATGGAAAAACTGCCCTCATGGTGAAATTACAGAGGGTGTTTCACACCAGGACACACACACACCTCGCTTCTGCTTTGGCAGGAAGGTGTTTCAACAGTTTATGGGTTTGGAAACCAGAGGTTAACTGCAAACTGGCCCTTTTTTTTTGGACAGGATACACTCAGCTCAAGTGAAAACACACAGAACTCCGTGCTCCCTGCCCAGAGACAATGGGAGTATCATGGAGAGAAAATGAGCTCAGACAGCAGCAATGTGCACTGATGAAAGCTGATGCAGGACACAGGGGTCCAGGAGGGTTTGAACACAGAAAATCATGGTTTCATGTGAAGATGCCACATCCCCCACGTGCTCTCACCTGGTCGTACTCAGATGCTCCTGGATACAGAGGCCAGCCCAGAAACAGCTCAGCAATGACACAGCCCAGTGACCACATGTCAATGGCTTCACAGAACGGCAAACCCAGGATGATCTCAGGAGCTCTGGTAAGTGAAAAGGAAAGAAAAGACCAAAGTCAAATCTTCTACTCTGAAAGCTGCATTTCCTCCCAGTAAACCACTCTGGGTAAAGCCCCTCTACACACAAGTAAATCTGTGTGGATATAAATGATTCACTTTAAAGCAGAAGTTGTTTCCTTGGGTGGCCTAATGGATCCCAACATTTTTTTTCACTTAGGTGGATTCTTTTATTGCCACGGTGCCCCCCAGCTCCTAGGAGGCCTTTATATCACAGTTGCATAAAGCTTCTCCTTGAGTAATCAGTTTAATTGCACTTGACAGCATGTGAGACGTCCCTGAGACAGCACACAGCACCACAGAATTATGGAGAGACCTTCAAGATCATCTACTCCAGCTTATCCTAAAAGAACTGGAAAGAAAAGCTCTGGCAAACAGAGACTTTTCTAGGAGAAGGTCTTGAGACCCCAGGTAAGCAGCTGCAGGAAGCTGCTTGCTTCATGTAGGAAAGAAGAGCACCTGCAGAGCCAGGAAAAGGAGCTCCTCAGAGAGCAGCTGGGTTTCTATCAGCAGGTTTTCATGCAGGGTTTGCTCACAGAGTTTCGAGTCTAAAATGGATGCAGAGAGCCCAGCTGGAGGTTGTGTTTCAGGTTTCTGTGCACCCAACCACACCTAATGCAAAAGGCACCTGTCTGGCCCAGCCTTCAAGGGGAGGTGATAAAAAAACCTCACACTCCAAGCAGGGTTTGCTTCTCTAACAGGTTGGAATTTCAGGGAGATTTCTGTCTGGAGCTGACTCATAACACAGAAGGATGTTTTAGTACAGCTCTTCACCTACACAGAGTTCTGAAACAAACTGAGGCTGTTCCGGCAGGAGAAATTCTGGTCCTACATTTGCATAGAGCACAAAACCCCAGGTGCTGCAAACCCCAGGTGAGCTGCTGTGGGAATTTACCCTGGAAAGTACAGGAAATACAAAAGCCTTGACCTTCATCATGAATAACTAACACGAGAGCAAAGGAAGACAGAAAAGCCCTAAACTCCAGGCTACCCATTTCCTCGTCATGCCCCAGGGCTTGTGTGGCATTTCTGGTGTTACACTATGGATACTTCAGTTGTTAAAAAAGGCTCTGAAACCAGCTCTGGTCCCTCTACTGAATTCTAAAAACCAGGGTTTGCATAATGTACAGATGTCAGTAAATTTGACACCGCCCTCCTCGACTCCTCAGCCTCCCAACTGTTCGCAAGAAGTGACTCCCCAATTAATCACCCTTTGTTGTGCCACGGTGACACAGATACACCTTTTATTTTAGGTGTCTACACAGGTCTCTCCAAAACAAAGGCACTCAGCCCAGCTGCTCAGGCACAGGGCACCTGAGAAAGCACAAGATCAGAAAAGGACAGGCTGGATGGAGCTTGGAGCAACCTGGGATAGTGGAAGGTGTCCCTGCCCATGGCAGGGGTGGGATGAGATCAGCTTCAAGCTCCCTTCCAATCCAAACCAGTCTGGGATTCTATAAAAAAGATAAACAGCTGAACCAGCTGCCTGTTGCAGTGAGGTCACATTTATTCTTTATTATTCAGATTCTATTATGTCTGAGCCCCCAAAACCAGAGGCATGATACACCTCCAGTAATGAGAGTAATAGATCATTCAAGCTAAGACATAATGTTCAAGCTAAGACATAATGACACTCTCCACTCAACACTGATCTGCTTCTAGATCAGTGGTGTTCTTGTTTGGCTGATCCTGGCAGTTGTTGGCTTTGGAAAGGTTTCTCACATGTGAAAATATAAAATGATTGTACAAGTACAAGCAGTAGCTGATATCTGAATGCTGACTGTCCTGCTAACATTTACATTTTAAGGAAATATGCTAGAATGGGTACAATTTTCTACAGGCTAAGAGGTGCAAACCAGAGGAATCTCTTTCTTCACAAGGAGAAAAAGTATAATTCATACATTTACACAGGAGCCCTCCTTGCCATTACTTTATGAGACATCATCAGCAAACTGCACTGCCCCTTTTGATTATCCTGATGTAGGAAGTTCCAATTCAGAAAGGACCCAGACCTGTCATATAAGGCATGCTGCATTTGCACTGGCAAACAAACTAAAATATAGATGGCTTGTGGAATATGCAGAGCATGCTAATCCTTCTCTAGTGTGCTAAAAAACCCCTAGCAATTCCAGTGGAAACAGAGATTGGTAGCAGCTTGTTGGTCTTTCACTCCAGGATGGAAAAGACTCACATATTCCTAAATCTCAATACCATGATGATAGCAAGTTGAAATCTAGTATTTTATTCCCTGTAACTAAATAAATGAACTTCTCATGAGCCACCCGATTTCATTCTGACTGCAGGACAGGGCTGGGAAATCAGAATTTCTCTCATCTCCTTTTACACCACTGCAATGAGCAGCCTTATGAGATGTGAGCTGAACCAGGACAGCAGGCAGAGGCCACTTCCAGAGCTGCTCTGCCAGAGATTAAAGTGATTTTACCATCTTAAGCTCTCTGAAATACAATCAACAACACTCTTTGCACAGATGCTTGCCAAGCACTGCCTCCCAAAGCTAACAAATACACTCAGGCACTCTCAGAAGAGAAAGGACTCACAGCAGCCCCCAGAAAACTGCAGGACTCCCTCCCAGCATTTCCAAACACCCCATGTTTGCACCTGTGCTTCGGGAGGGTGGGAACACAGGGCCTGGGCAAGTGCAGCAATGCAGGGAGCAGCAGGGCCAGCAGGGAGCTGGATTAGCAGAGTCAGACTTGGCACAGGCACTGCTGCTCCCCAGGCCAGCATGGCTGGCACAGAAGTAGGTCATGGAGCCCAAAGCAGAGGTGAGAAATGGATATTCCTGCACTCTGCAGCTCCCCCAGCGCTCAGGGCCACCTTCTCATGGCCCAAACTGTCCAGTCCTACAGTCTGTGCTCCACACTGGCCCACAGGCAGCACCAGAATCTAATCCTAGATTATGGATTTTAGTAATCATCACCATTAAACTAATTACATATCACTAAATACTACATTTCCACATCACAGCATTCTTCACTCCAGCCAAGCAGACAGTCCAACGTCACCTAATCCCAGGTTATTTGCCTTTCTGGCAGAGTCAGTCACCCCAGGGAGCTGAAGGGGCTGGAGTCCAGTGCCCCACACAAAGATGGAGCAGGAATTTCCCTCCCTGCAGCCCCTGGAAGATTCTTATCAACCCCCCCTGCTTTTCCTCAGCTAAATCTGTTTTCTGAGATACCAGAAAATGGAGAGCACCATGGGCCTCCCCAAACTGCTTTGCTAACACATGTGGCAAGTCAGATAGAGGAGATTCTTGACCAGTGGTCACCTTTCTGTGCAATAACAACAAAACTGATGATGTATTTTAGAGAGAGTGAGTGTTTTTTACAGAGCTGTGGGGCACGGGGGACAACTGCACTACAAAAAAAATCCCATAGCAATCAATAGTTTAGAATTGGAAAGATTGGTGCCAACAAGCTGAGCAAAGATGAGCAATGGATTAAGAAAAGTCTGTATCACATGAAAGGAATGTCATGGAAAGCTGTTAGTTAAAAAGAAAAACAACACAAAAACAAAGGGAGCAAGTACACAGGGAGCATGAGGGATGAGCAGAGCAAACCTACAATAAGCCAGGCTTTAAAACTGAAGTGAGCAGCCAGGGAAGACATCAAACAGGGCAGAAACACAGGGTGGGGTGGAGTGTCTCAGTCCTGTCTGGTCCCAGCTGGAAGGACTAGATACTAGTTCTGAGTTTTGCGTCAAGTGAGCTCACATTCCACCCAAAGCAACCCTGACAACACAGCACAGACTCTTCACTGCCCTTTGAAGCCAGAAGTTCTTTCTGCATCCATTTATTGAAGTCTGCTGGTACTTAAATTCAAATACAGACTTAACAGAGCCAAGCTGGTGGAATAATTGAAAGAAACGTCACAGCTTGTTTAACGCACAGTTTCCGAGTTTTAACATTTCTGGCCATAATTTATTTTTAATTCTTGGGCAGGAGTAGGGTAGAAGACATCTCCACATATTGCCAAGGGAAGCAGAGATATTTCTCATCACTGCACTAAGGGACCTGCAGGTCTCATGAAAGCATGACTTAGCCAGGGTTGACACAGGAAGTCATGTGCTCCTGAAGAGGGTTAGACAAAGATGAAGAATCAGAAGCAACAAAAGTGAATAGAAATTGGCATCCCTTTGATTTCTCTCCCTTCTAAATGTCCAAGGTTAATGGACAAGTTTCAGATCCTAGCGGACAACCTCAAATGCACTACTTAACACTTCTCCAGTTTGCCACTTCATACAGTGTTCAGGGTAAAATCAACTTAGTGCACTGACCCGGGGAGGAAAGGAAGGTGCTGGGCTGCAGATTAGGCCACCCTAAGACAGATATTCTATTTATTTACATCCAACTTTCAGAAGAAATCTCCAGGAAACATGCAGAGCTGATGATTTCCTGCTGCCCCTCAGCTGGGGTTAGACAGGAAAGCTCAGTGTCTGTAGAAGGAAGCCCCAGCAGGATCAGCCTGACCTGGTTCAGTGAGCAAGGGCAGTGCTTACCTGTAATACCGTGACTGCAGGTACGTGGAGCACACGGCCTTGGACACGTGGCTGGCTGACCCAAAGTCTATCACCTTCACTCTGTAGGGCTGGCGTGCAGGATCCACCAACATGATGTTCTCTGGCTTCAAATCAGCGTGGATCAGACCCAAGCTCTTCAGCTTCATCAAGGCAGTAGCCACTTGCTGCAGGATGGGCCGGATGTATTTCAAGGGCAACGGACTGAACTTGTTTTGCTTTAAGAAATCGTATAAGTTCTGTTCCAGCATCTCAAAGACAAGGCATGTATGATTCTTGTGTTGAAAGCACTCGTAGGAGCGGACAAAGTTGTACTCGTCGGCATTCTCACTGCTCAGGCGAGACAGGATGCTCACCTCGATCTGGCCCTGCCGGGCGTAGGAAGGGTGGTTCTTCAGGATTTTGATGGCTACAATCTCCTTCGTGCTACGTTTCCAACATTTCGCCACCTGCCCGAACGTCCCTCGTCCCAGGAATTCCAAGACCTCATAGCTGTTGGTCATAGAGCACAGGATCTCATGCTGGACCAGCTGATAATCTCCCTCCCCACTGGAGCTGCTGCTTTTCGTGGTGACCGTGGTGGTCGTGGCCGCAGCACCCACCGCAGGTCTGTTTTGCAGCATGAGAGGTGGATGTTCCTCAATGATCTGCACACTACCGTTGCTGTCAACCTCTTCACTTTTCCTTTTTAATCCACATTTTTGGTATGGTTCCAGCAAAGAAACGTTGCTCCTGTGGGTGATGCTCTGGCTGCTCTGGAAGGACGCTGTGGCGCTGCTGCCGGTGCTGTCGGCCGCGGTGACCACGATGTGCTCGACGGAGGGAGCGGGGAGAAGGAGGTTCTGGTCGTAGGCAGGGATGCTGAAATTGGCTACCTGATGAGAGGAGCTGGCTTGCCCTTGAGCTGCTGGGAGGTTTTTGCTGTGGGTATAATACTTGTCACTACTGCTCTGTCCTGAAACATCCCAGACAGACGGCTCCACTTTCAGTTTCTTGGCACTGCAGAAGGCACTCGAGGATACTGACGGAGGGGAGAACACCTGCAGCTGTGAGGCCATACCTGGAAAGGAAGAGGAGAACTCATAATGGGCAGCAGGTTGGGATGGACAAGATCCTCTATCTGCATAAAACCCAGAATGACAAAAACCCAGTGTTGTTCTGAACACCATGTGGTGCCCACCACTGAGGAAGGGAACCTCTGTAACCGCTGCCTCCAAAGGCACCACTGAGCGAGGCGGTACAGTGGGATTACTGCATTTGAGAAGCACACAGCTCTTTATCCAGATCTCGAAGGGTTAAAGGAGTCCCAGGACACGACAGGAATCACAGAGCCAATTCACTTGGAAAGACCTCTGAGATCATCGAGTCCAACCTGGTGACCAAATACCACTCTGCCACTCAGACCAGAGCGCCCAGTGCCACGTCCAGTTCCTCAAACACCTACAGGGACGGTGACTGCACCACCTCCCTGGGCAGCCCGTTCCAGCGTCTAACCAGTGAAGAAATTCTTCCTATTGTCCAACCTAAACCTCTCCTGGCGCAGCTAAACACTCTGTGCTCTTGTCCTGCCGTTCGTTACCCGGGAGAGGAGCCCGACCCCCACCTGGCTACACCCTCCTTTCAGGGAGTTGCAGAGAGTGATAAGGTCACTCCTTTTCTCCAAGCTAAAAAAACCCCCAAGCACTGGAGCAAACAATACGGAGGATGGGGGAGCGCAGGAAGTGGGAAGACCCTGCGAGAATTACGCTGCCGTCCCCAGGCCTGTTTCCTAGGCACTGTAAAAACAGAGTCGGTGGGAAACCCAAGCCCGGCAGGCCCAGCCTGCCCCCGGGGCAGCGCCCGCCGGGCCGGGCCGTTACCGGGGCTCGGGCCCGGCCCCGCCGCCGCCGCCGCCCCGGCCCGGCGCAGCCCCAGCGCGGGGGAAGGGCCGGGCCCGGGCCCGCCCGCCCCGCCGGGCCCCGCCGCCCGCACTCACCGCCGGTGGGGGGTTCTCAGCCGCGGGCCGGACCTGCCTGGGGGACACGCGGGGGTGCGGAGCCCCGCAGCGGGCTCATCATAGCCCCGCCACGGCCGCCGGCCCGGCCCGCTCGGCCCGCGCTCGCCGGGGGGAGCCCCCAGGCCGCTCCGCCGCCGCCGCCAGGCTCCGCCGCGCCCTCACGGCCCGGCCGGGCTCCCCCCGCCCCGTCCCGCCGCCGCCGCCGCCCCGGGCCCGAGCGCCGCCGGCCCCGCCGCGCTCCCGCCGCCGCTCCGGGCCCCGAGCGCCCGCACAGGCCGAGCCAGCCGAGCCCCGAGCGCGCGAGCGCGCACGTGACCGCGGGGCGGGGCCGCGGGAAGCGCCGGGGCGGGCCGGGACCCGCGGGGCGGGGCGGGACGGGACAGGACGGGGAACGGGGCGGGACCGGGCCGGGGAACGGAGCGGGACCGGGCCGGGGAACGGAGCGGGACCGGGCCGGGGCGTCCGATGGGACCGGGCCGGGGAACGGAACGGGACAGCACGGCAACGGAACGGGACCGGGCCGGGGAACGGAGCGGGACCGGGCCGGGGAACGGGACCGGGCCGGGGCGTCCGATGGGACCGGGCCGGGGAACGGAGCGGGACAGCACGGCAACGGAACGGGACCGGGCCGGGGAACGGAGCGGGACCGGGCCGGGGCGTCCAATGGGACCGGGCCGGGGAACCCAACGGGACAGAACCGGCACCGGAGCGGGACTGAGCCGGGCATCCAACGGGACAGCACCGGCAACCGAGCGGGACCGGGCCGGGGCGTCCAATGGGACCGGGCCGGGGAACCCAACGGGACAGAACCGGCACCGGAGCGGGACTGAGCCGGGCATCCAACGGGACCGGGCCGGGGAACCCAACGAGACAGCACCGGCACCGGAGCAGGACCAAGCTGGGGAACGGGACAGCACCGGCAACGGAACGGGACCGGGCCGGGGCATCCAATGGGACCGGGCCGGGGAACGGAACGGGACCGGGCCAGGGAACCCAACAGGACAGCACCGGCACCCGAGCAGGACCGGGCCGGGCACGGGAAGCTCAGCCGGGCCGCGCTCCGGGTGTCAGAGCAAGGCCCAGGCTCTGCTCCGGGACCCAGCGATGGCACCAGAGGAACGGGCAGGAACTGATGCTCAGAAGTTCCACCAGAACGTGAGGAAGGATTTCTTTCCTGTGAGGGTGCGGAGTCTCCCTAACTGGAGACATTCCAGACCCATCTGGACACAATCCTGTGCCGTGTGACCTGCGATGGCCCTGCCAGCGCAGGGAGGTGGCACCAGGCCAGATGATTCCAAGAAGAGATTTAGTCCGATCAGGTCACCATCACCCACTCAAGAACTCCACAGCATTTCCATTCACCTTTTCCAAAGTTAGTGTCACAGAGACGTTTATTGGCTTTCGTACAAAACTTGACAACATTTAAAAATAACAATTACAAATACTCTTAACAAAATTCCTACTGAGAGTAGGTTTAGATTAGATATTGGGAAAAAATTCTTTATTCAGAGGGTAGTAAGGTCTCAGCACAGATTCACAGAGAAGCCATGGCTGCCCCATTCCTGGAAGTGTCCAAGACCAGGTTGGGCATAGCTTGGAGCAACCTGGTGTAGTAGAAGCTGTCCCTGCCCACAGCAGGGTTTGGAACTTTATGATCTTTTAAGGCCCCTTCCAACCTAACCCATTCTGTGATTCTATAAAACCTCTCCCAGCTTCCTGCTTACATGAACAGTGTGAACCCCCTCCAGCAGAACACTGTCCAGGAGCTGTGCACCCTCTGAGGCAGGCAGGTCACAGTCCTGCACGGAGGACTCAGTCCTCTTGGCACGATTCTCTGCAGGCTCACATGGAACACGATCCTCACCTCCCCCAGCATCTGCTCAGCAAGTCCCAGCCAAGAAGCTCCTGGTCAAGGTCTGTCCCAAAGGTTTTATTGCACAACCCATGGCTGCTTGTGCCTCAGGCTGGGGCTTGGCCAAAGGCAAAGCCACGGTGAGAACTTCAGCACGGCAGTGGCCATGGCAAAAGAGCCCAAATTCAGCAGAAAGAATCACAAACACACACAGAACATCCACAGGAGCTCACTTGAAGGCAGTAGCTCACACAATGATCGAGGTGACTCAACCTTTTCAACATGTTCTAGACCTTTACAGAAGACTCCATAAAAAAGCACAATGATTTTAGGCTTTAGCATAAGTCCAAAGTGACAACACACTGTGTTGTTAATTATGTAAACTCATTCATTTTCTGGTGAAGGAAAGCTTTCACCACTGCAGATTTTTAATCTAGGAAAGAAGCCCCTGTGCTGCAGAACAGAGAGCAGCTCTGCAGCAGGGAAGGGAGAAGTTGTTGGAAGTGCTTTGGCCTTGTCATTGGGGAAACAGTCAGAAACCCAACCCAGCAGTGCTCTGGGTGTTCCCTGCAAGGTGACATTACACACTTGTCTCTGTGGAGCACAGGAGCAAGGCAAGCTTTAGCTCTGCCTCTCGACAACAACCTAGAGAGCATTTTCTCCTCTCCACAGCATAAACAGGGCTCTCCTTCTGCTCTCCTACTGTTTTGAGAAGTTAGAGCCACCTGAGCTGTTCATAGTGCAGTGACTGACCCTCCCCAGGCAGCTCTGCTCCAGAACCTGCCCTCACAACATGCCAGAATTTGATCACAGCTTGGTAAAACAGCACTGAAAACTTGCCAAAGGGAACTCAGCTTGTTCCTTGTTCCTCTGCAAGGCCTTGGCCTAGCTGCTTCCCCCCACTGGGGCTTGGTTCCTAACTGTGGAGCAGAGATAAGACCTGGAGCATGCTCTGTGTGTAGAGATTTGGGAGGACTTTGCTCAGAGCACATTCTGTTCCCTAGCAGGATAACAGAAGTTTCCAAGCGTGCAGCCCTCAGATCCCTCAACTGCTGGGCTGCAGCTTCTCCTTCCCACTGTTGTGAGCAAGGCACACGTGTGGGCAGCAGTGCAGGTGAGCTGGGAGCAGCAGGCTCAGAGCCTGCTTCCATGACACTCCAGCTGCTCCCCTGTGAGCCAGACTGGGGGGCAGGAAAGGAGGGAAATCATGGAGACAAGTGTGAGGGAGAACAAGGCCTGTAAGAGCCAAATATTTACTGCCAGGAGACTTCATGAAATCTTTTAGGTTGGAAAATTCATTTAATATCATTTAACCCAGCATTGCCAGGTCCATCACCAAACCCATCTTCAGGGGAAGCTGAAGGATGTCCAGAAGCCCCAACAGTCAGCAATTCCAATTTTCCCCACAAGGACACATTTTATTTTTCAGCATTTTAGGATAGCACACAAAAGTAGCATTTAAACACCTAACAGGGAAGAAATGTTTGGCACTAAAATGCCTTGTGCACCTGCTGTGCTGAGGCAAAGGTCTCCAACAAACTGTTGGTCAAGTCTTTCCTGCATCTATTGCCTTTTAAAGCCAAAGAGAAATGTTAGGTTGCCCTGATTCGGCATGATGGATAATTCCCTCTTTAAGTGACAGGAATTACATTTTCAGCTCTAGAAAGTGAAGCCAGCATTTTATTCTGCAGCTTTAACTGAGCACACAGAAATGGGATGCAGATCCCCAGACTCTGAAGTCTGCAATGTTCACTTGTTTGTGCATGATTAAAGCTCAGATTTACCTCTGTAAAGAATTACCATTTACAACTCCTTTTTGCCCAGAGGCTGACCAGGAGGTTCTCCACTTCATTGACTTTAATAAATAGATGATAAGAATAAAAGAGGAAAGGCTGGATGCCACAAAACATCAGATCTCCCAGGTTATTTGCAACATGCCCAAGTGGAGCAGTGACTCAGAAGGTGAGCATTCCTCCCCAGCAGTGCAGAGCCTGCTCAGAGCAGGACCTGGAATTTGGGAGTTCAGGCAGTGCTTCACTCCCTGCCTGTCAAATGAGTCACTTGAATTTCAACAATATTTAAATAACAGCCTGCATCTCCCAGGCAGCAGCAGCCAGCACACTACAAGCACAGCACTGTCATTTCCATGTTACAAAACGTGCAGGTGTCTCTACTCACACCCACCTGACAGAGCTCTGCAGTTGAGTTTGATAAGGAAATCATCCACACAGAAAACTCCAAGCAGCAGGACACAGCAGGGCCCACAGCAAGAGGCTCAAGCTGCCCTGTGTGCCGCTCACAGGACACTGATCTGTCACTTCCAACGTCCCCGTGGCAGCTGGCAGGCAGAGCCACAGCAGTTCCAGGGACAGGCACTCCTCATGTAACAGGGACAAAGATTGCCGTGCCTGGGAAAGCACAGGGCTGGGAGTCAGGATTCATGTTTGCCAAACAAACAGCTTTCCAAACGTCCCCGCTCCGGCTGTGGACACTGACTGTTCCAGACAGCGCTGTTTGGGACTGCTGCATCCAGGGGCACCTTGGCTTTGCACAAGGCCTGGCTCTCCTCCAAGAGCAAACTTCCTTTTCTGTCCCAATTCAGGGAACTCAACCCATCTAGCTGCCGCTTGGAAAGGCCCTGTAGGACACTGTGTTCAGAAAATTCTGAAACACTTTGCCTAGACAGCACCAAAAGGCGGCTCAAGAGAGCTGAGGAACAAACTGGTTTGTTGTTCCAGGACAGTGTCCAGTGACCATTTCCACTCCAGCTGCCCTGACCATATGAGGGGCCAATTTGAAATGCTGGCAGTGCTGCTTGGCACAGTCAGCTGCAGTGGGTACCCAATGGTTTGTCACACTACAGACACTTCCCAGCTGTGCCAGCCAGGGCTCTGCAGCTGATCCAGAGTGGGAAAGTGCCCAGCCTCTAACAGAGCCACTTCTGCTGTTCAGTCACAATCTTTGCAAACAATGCTGCTCAGACTGATCACTTCACACCACCATGCTAATGTTTTATTTTTATCTCCCATTCAATTTGCCACAGCAGGACAAGAGCAGGCAGAATGGGAAGGCAGAACACTGGTAGTTACCAGGAGTGCTTTACAATCAAACAGAATTCAGAGGTGCAAGAGACTGCAGAGAATTTAGTGACCCACTCTGCAAAGCCCACAACTCAATAACCCAGAAAATTCCTACTTCTCCTAGCCACAAACCTAAAAAAACACTTATAATTAGCAGTGAGATGGCACTTTCAGGAGAGCAGGACAACATCCAGCTGCAGTTGGCTGGCTGGATGCAAAAGCTGGAAGTATTTGTACATTAACAGATATCAGATTTCAAGGCACTTCATTTTCTAGATTTCTTTAAGCATTATTTTTAAAATGCACCTTAATACAGGACATGCATAATTCACTTTGGAATGAACTGCTCATTATCAGTGAAGTATCATAAACTTAACAAAAAGGAGAATCTTTGTGGCTCTCAGATTCCCCCCTTGCTCCTTTAATCACATTCCAGCTATCAATTTCTCAGCTGCAGATAGCTCACACTCTCTGCAGCTCTGCTTGAATCAACCTCTCAGTGACTTTTCTAACAGGGGACAGGCAAGTCACTGCAAAAGGTGAACACAAGGCACACAGAGAGTGGGACCACAGTGCCCAGCATAGTGTGGGGACACAGCAGATACAGAGACAAAAAAAATAATTAAGTTTTTAAGAAGTACCATCTACAAACTGGCTCTAGTTTCCTCTTTGTCCTCTATAAAGAGGTAAAGAAAGTAGAGCCCCAAGCTGAGCTCCATTCTCCTAATGGGAAACCTGAGCACGGAGCAGAATGAAACACTGCTACCTGCTGCACTAGCACCAGCAGTGCTACATGATTTTTCAGGGCGCGTCCTCCTTCCGAAGAAAGTCTTCTACCAGCTGATCAAACTTCTGTGCAGAAAACTCCTTTACAACATTCAAGGGACTGAGTAAATACTGCTCTGCAAATCCAGTTGCAAGGTGCTCACTGGAAACAGGTGCTGCTCCTGCTCTTCCCAGCTGTTCCCTCTCACCTCTGTGACAAGTGCAGCCTTCTTTTGAGCAGAGACCTGGCTCACAGTCGTGCTGAGGAACCTTAACACCTGTAAATGCTTCAGGTTTCTCCTTATTTTTCTCTGGGGACTCATAAACAACCCCTCGAGGCACAGAACTCCCCAGGGATCTTTTCCGGACATTTGTGGGTTTCTGCCCCCTCCTTTGGCTTTGCTGCTGTCCAGACTCATGCATGGGCTTTGGGACTCTGAAGTCAGGAAGCACCTGGGGAGCAGAGCTTTCAGGTACTTTCAGGTATTCCTGAAAGTAATCCTGGCACATGTCACCCTTCACAATGGGAATGATGGAGCAAGGTCTCAGCCACTTCACGAACTCGCGCAGCTCCTCGAAGGACGAGTGATCCGAGTAAGGGATGAGGTGCATGTTGGGGTGGGTGACCTTCACGGGCATGCCCGTGGGGATGATGGCAATGGTGGGGTGCTGTGCATTCCAGGTGACGAGCGTGTCCCAGCAGATCTCGGTGACATTCACGGCACGGATCCAGCCCGTGCCCTCCTCGGCGGTGAACACATCCGGCAGCTCCAGCAGCCGCATCTGCTCCAGGCGCCAGGGGCTCACCACCACCCACGTGCTGAACTCCAGAGCCAGGTCCACCAGCAGCGTCTCCTTGCCCAGGCTGTACACACCT
Organism: Lonchura striata; assembly: GCF_050655825.1. Lineage (NCBI taxonomy): Eukaryota > Metazoa > Chordata > Aves > Passeriformes > Estrildidae > Lonchura > Lonchura striata. The sequence goes on from NC_140728.1 coordinate 2,049,423, forward strand.
GCCGGGGGAGCAGCAGCTCAGGGACAGCGCAGGGGGACACAAGCCGTGCTGGCAGAAGGGAGGGCAGCACTCACCGATGACCACGTTGTGCCCTGGGTGGGCACGGATGAGGTGGGCAGCCTGGCGGGTGGCCACCGCCCGCGAGGGCAGCGCCCGCTGGGGCTGGCAGTGCGTGTTGTCCAGGTACAGGCGGTCGATGTGGCGGCCCCTCAGCGCCGGCTCGTCCTGCATGGCGCTCGTGTAGCGGAAATCTCCTGCAAGGACAGGGATGGCAGGGCCCAGAGAGGGTGTGGAGTTTCCCTCACTGAGGATATTTCAGAACCAGCTGGTCACAATTCTGTGCCATGTGCTGTGGGACAACCCTGCTTGAGCAAGGCATTGGGACTGATAGTAAAAGGGTTTTTAAATCATGGGGATTTAGGGTTAGAAGGAAAATTAAGCTTAGTAGGCCCTGAAAAAAATACCTTGGGATAGTGTAGGCCTTGTAGCTTGCTAGAACTGCACCTGTGTAACTAGTACATGATAAATTATATCATTAATAGATGTGATGATTATTTAGTAATTAAATATAATTACTGTTTAATTGTAAGAGTAATCATGAGAAATGGTAGTCAGAGGCTTGAGAAAGATCACAAGAAACTGATGCTTCAATAAAGTCAATGTATACAATAAAACAATGTAAGTTTAATAATTAATATGTAAGTTATATAATGATAGAATATAAAATACTTTCGGCTCAAAAGTCATGTCGGATTCAGATTTGGATCTGTACCCGTTTCCCAGAGCTCTTTCAATAAAAGCACCTGCATATAATTATATCCCCTGATTATGTGTGCTCCTGAACGCTAACAGGATCAGGTGACCCACTGCAGTCCCTTCCAAACTGACTCATTTTGTGATTCTGTAATTGCGGGAACCTGCCCTGTACCTGTGTAGAGGATGGTGCCAAAGGTGCCCTCAAAGAGGAACATAACGGAGCCAGGGCAGTGGTTGGAGTCGATCAGTGTCACCGTCACCTCACCCACGACATGGCTCTGCCCCACCTCGAGCGGCCGGATCCAGCACGTCGGCACCTGCAGGGGCGAGGTATGAGGGCTGGGCAGGCCAGATGACAGGGGACAGGCGAGTGGGGATGAGGCGGTGGGGATGAGGCGGGTGGGGATGCCCAGGCGGGCCACACCTACCTGCAGGCGGTGGTGCAGGAGGCGGGCAGTGATGGGGGAGCAGTACAGCGGGCGATGCCAGGTACTGGACAGCCCCACCGTGTGGTCCGAGTGCATGTGGGATAGGAAGAAGAGGCGGGCGCCGGCCGCCCTCCGCAGGCTCCAGAAGTCCACGGCGATGGGGGTCCCGGCCAGCACCGACCCACTCATGGCGGCGGACGGGGAGCCCGCTCCCCTCACGCGCCTTTTGGCGGGAAGCGCCGCGCACGCGCGGGCGGCGCGGGGCGGGGCCGGGCCGCGCGCCAGGGGAGGGGCGGGGTTGCGCGCGCGGGGGTCACGCGGGCGGGGCGGGAACGGGATCGGGATCGGGATCGCGATCGCATCTGCATCCTGGGGTCTGGGACCGGGATCGGGACTGCGACTGGGATTAGGGCTGGGATCGGGACCCGGGATCGGGACTGCGACTGGCAGCGGGTCCCGGGACTCGGAGCGGGAGCGGCGCTAGGAGCGGGACCGGCGCGGGGCCATGCCGTACCTGGGCGGCGAGGAGGCGCTGCGGGAGCTCCGGCGGGCGCTGTCGAACCCGCACGTGCAGGCGGACCCGGCGCGGTACCGCGGCGCCGTGCTGCGCGTGATCCGGTACGGCGGCCGGGCCGGGCCGGGCCGGGCGGGGGGCGCGGGGCCGCGGCCGGGCCGCGCTGAGCCCCGTGCCCGCCGCAGGCTGATGGCGCAGGGCGCCGACGTGTCGGGGCTGTTCCCGGAGATGGTGAAGGCGGGCGCGGTGGCGGACGTGCTGCAGAAGAAGCTGGTGTCGTTCTACGTGCGCGCCCAGGCGCCGCGGCAGCCGCAGCTGGCGCTGCTCGCCGTCAACTCGCTGCGCAAGGACTGCGCGCACCCCAGCCCGGCCGTGCGGGGGCTCGCCCTGCGCACCATGTGCGGACTCAGGTGCGGCGAAACGGGGCCGGCCCGGGGCGTGTCCCTGGCCGCCGTGCCCCGCTGACGGCCGGCTGGCCTCCCGCAGGATGCCCGGGATCCAGGAGTACCTGCAGCAGCCGCTGGTGAACGGGCTGCGGGACAAGGCATCCTACGTGCGCAGGGTGGCCGTGCTGGGCTGTGCCAAGATGGTGAAGCTGCAGGGGGACTGCGAAGTGGGTGAGTGGCTGGTGGCCGTGGGGCTGGGGATTTGCAGGTGCTGTGGTCGTGATGCACGTTCAGCCCTTAGGGCTGTCCTGGGGTCCCTGCGCTGCCCCCGCGTTGTGGCTGCAGGGCAGGAGAGAGAAAGTAATTAAAGGTAATTAATAAAAGACTGAGAAAATTGCAGTGTGCCAACAGATCTTGAAGGCAGGAGCTCTGTGCTTTGCAGATGGTGCTCTGGTGAACGAGCTGTACAGTTTGCTTCGTGACCAGGACCCCATTGTGGTCGTGAACTGTCTGAGGGCCTTGGAAGAGATTTTGAAGAAGGAGGGAGGTGTTGTCATCAACAAACCCATTGCCCATCATCTTCTCAACAGGTTTGTTTTCTTTGGCGTTAAGATGATGCTGGGAGCTTCTCTTGTTCTCCTGCGTTCTATGCAGACAGGCAGTTTTTGGGGGACGCAGCCTTTTCTGCACAGATGTTCCTGCCCTCCCTGACTCGTGCCCCCTGTGCCCCTGGCAGGATGCCTGACCTGGACCAGTGGGGGCAGAGCGAGGTGCTCACCTTCCTGCTGCGCTACAAACCCCGCAGCGAGGACGAGCTCTTCGACATCCTCAACCTGCTCGACGGCTACCTCAAGAGCAGCAGCCCCAGCGTGGTGATGGCAGCCACCAAGCTGTTCCTGGTGCTGGCCAGGGAGTACCCAGATGTGCAGGCAGATGTGCTGGTGCGGGTGAAGGGCCCGCTGCTGTCTGCCTGCACCTCGGAGAGCAGAGAGCTCTGCTTCACCGCGCTCTGCCACGTGCGCCAGATCCTCAGGAGTCTGCCCGGCCACTTCAGCAGCCACTACAAAAAGTTCTTCTGCTCCTACTCGGAGCCCCACTACATCAAATGCCAGAAGATGGAGGTGCTGTGTGAGCTGGTGAATGATGAGAACGTGCAGCAGGTGCTGGAGGAGCTGAAGGGTTACTGCACTGACGTGTCGGAGGAGCTGGCGCAGGGAGCGATCTTTGCCATAGGTGAGAGCTGTGCCTTGGCTTGGCTGCAGCCCTGCACCTTTCAGGGGGGCTGTTCTCTGCTGAGGAGTGCCTGGGCAAGCACCAAATCACTGCTTTGTGCTGCAGCAGCATGGACACCCACCTGCCCAGGAGCAGTTTGTGTCAGAGTTTCTGGAGCACTGATTGTTTCACAAGTCCTGGCGCTGTGCTGCTTCAGGTTGTGCAGAAAGTCCTTGAATCTCATGCTGTAGGAGATGCTCTAGACAAAATGTGTAATTTCATCTTGTTAATGAGCCTTCTAGCATTCAGTGAGGCTGTGCGGGGGGTGGAGGAGCTCTAATACCTGCTTGTTCTTTGAGTTCTGGTGCGGGGAGAGTTAAGGTGATAGTTTTGGTTTTGTGAGCTTTAAAAATAGGTGAATTACTACAGTATTCTTAAGGAGAAAGTTGGAGTATGATAAAATGCCTTTTTTGATGTATTATATTTAAGGAAAGTTCAGAAATCTTCTGAGGCATGGCCTCAAAAAAAAGAACATGTCCCTGGTGTGGAGAACAAGCTCATGTGGCCACACTTCCAGAAACAGTAGTCAGAAAGGAAAGGAGGGCGACTGTGATGAGTAGCTGGGTTTATGATTCCTGTTTCACTCTGCTAGAAGGTTGATTCTTTTGTCTTTTTGGCATCCTTGCAGCCAATATTGCCAGGACATACACAGAGCAGTGTGTGGGGATTCTGACAGAGCTTCTGGGGCTTCAGCAGGAGCACATCACCTCAGGTAACCATTGCAGGCTGCTGCTGGTTTATGCTCTCAGGAGGTGCCTTTGCTGGAGCTCGTGATCCCAAACTCAAAGACACTTGGCTTTCAGTTTAATTGGCACCTTCAGCTGGAAGTTTTCCAGGTGGGTTGAGGGGTGTAAGGTGTGTTCCTTCTGCAGGAGCTGCTCTCTGTGGGAAAGGGGAAGGGGTTGTAGCTGTGTTCATGCTTCTTTCTGGCTGCCACCTGCTGACTCAGGGAGTGAAGGGCTCAGCAGAGACATCTTGCTGTCTATTTGAGAGCCAAGATGATTAATAAATCTTTTTGATCTCTGTGATTTCTGTTCCTCACATAATAGTCTGATGCAGTTGTGCCCAAGCTTCCTTTTTTCTCCTCTGCCCTCAGATCCACCTTCACATCGCTGCTGTTCCTGCTGTTCTCTTTTAACTGGTCTTGCTCTCAGATTTGAAAACCACACACTTGCACTCAGCTGTTCAATTCCATCTCAGGAGCTGTTGGTGTGCCTGAGTGGGCAGCAAAACCTTTCAAGTTTTGACCTAAAGTTCATGAGCCTCATTTTGAATCGGGGTCAGCTTTAATTTGTCATTCCAACCTCGTGTGTCTGAAGCATCATGAGTCAGAGGCTTTTTAAAGGCTGGCAGTGACCAGAAGAGAGGCTGCTCTCCAGCAGAGGAACAATCTGAAGTCTCAGTGCTTTATTTTAGACCTGGTGCAGCTTTGCTCTGACAAATGCAGTCGTGGGATTGGGAAGGAGGATGCCTCAAATCACAGTCTCAGGCAGGGCACTGACCCTCCTGGCAGAGATTTACACAGCCCCTTGAGTAGGGGGGGTTTGAAATGATTTTTCTTTTCTCTAGTGGTTTTTATAACTCCTGGGGGATGCTGATAACTTGTTTTTTCTTGCAGCTGTGGTCCGTACTTTCCGGGACCTGGCCTGGCTGTGTCCCCAGTGCACAGATGCCGTGTGCCAGGCCCTGCCTGGCTGTGAGGACACCATCCAGGACAGTGAGGTGAGGGGGAGGATGGACAACGACTGCTCAGCTTCCCTTTGCCTTGAGATTGGGGGCAAAAATCAGAAATCCTCAGATTTGTTCTCCCATTGTGCTTATTTGGTGCCAACACGTGGCACACAGCAGCTGTTTGCTGGTGTTCCTGTGGTTCCTTCAGGGCAAACAAGCACTGATCTGGCTCCTGGGCACCCATGGGGAGAAGATCCCCAATGCTCCCTACGTCTTGGAGGACTTTGTGGAGAACGTGAAGTCGGAGTCGTTCCCAGCAGTGAAGATGGAGCTGCTGACGGCGCTGCTGCGCCTGTTCCTGGCCCGGCCCGCCGAGTGCCAGGACATGCTGGGCAGGCTGCTCTACTACTGCATTGGTGGGTTCCCTGCATCCCCACAGCTCTGAGGGACCTGCTCTGGCTGTGTCCCCAGGCTGTGTCAGTGCCCTGGCTCTGAGGAGGCCGTCCAGGCTGCTTCCAGGTGCTTCCATGGCTTGGGCTGCTGCCTGGCCCATGGCTGGCTGATGAGTGTGGAGTCATGGAATCAGAATGGAACAGACCTTGAAGATCATCCAGTTCCACCCCCTGTCCTGAGCAGGAACACCTTCCCTGTCCAGCCTGGCGTTGGGCATTGCCAGGGATCCAGGAGCAGCCACAGCTCCTCTGGGCACCCTGTGCCAGGCCTCTCCCCCCTCACAGGGAACAATTCCTTCCCAATATCCCATCTAATCCTGCCTTCTGTTGGTTTAAAACCATTCTCCCTTGTCCTTTGGCTGTCTGCCTGTAAGCAGGCTTGCATTGTATGCCTGACAGTCTGCTTTAACAATGAGGTGTTAGTACTGAGGGGCAGTGTGGCTGACAGAATCCTCCCTGGGTTGCATTTCTGTGGTTGCAGAGGAGGAGCAGGACATGGCCGTGCGAGACCGTGGGCTGTTCTACTACCGCCTTCTGCAGTCTGGGGTGGAGGAAGTGAGGAGGGTCCTGTGCAGCCCCAAGTCTGACCCCTCCATGGGGCTCCTGGGGGACCAGAGCAAGCAGCCTGTCAATGCCTGGGCTTCGGAGTTCAACACTCTGGCCACAGTTTATGGCAGAGAGCGCTGGGCCCTGGCCACTGCTCAGCAGCCTCTGGAACCCTCTTACTCCTGCCCTCCCTGTGCTGACTCCAGCAGCAGAGACACAGGTAAACCTGCCTCGCCTTCCTCTGGGAGCCATTCTCCCCTTGCCAGCAGATCACAGAATCCCAGAATGGCTTGGGTTAAAGGGAGCCTTGAAATTCCTCTTCTTGCACCCCCTGCCATGGGCAGGGATCTTCCACTGTCCCAGGTGCTCCCAGCCCTGTCCAGCCTGGCCTTGGGCACTGCCAGGGATCCAGGGGCAGCCCCAGCTGCTCTGGGCAGCCAAGATGTTCTCCCGTGGGTTTGTTTGGAAAAAGGTCAGAGGGCTTTGGGGATTTGGTGTGCAGTGTGTGGCTGGTCACTGACTAGCCCAGGAAATGCTGCTGGTGGCACTGGGGTTCCAGCCCTCCTCCATCCAATGGGCTTTGTGGAGCTGGGAGCTGCATCTCACAAGTGTTTGTGCTTTCATTTCAGAATCACTGGTTTCTGAAGGGAATAAGGAAGTCCCTGAGGTTCATCCTGATACTCTGATGTCTGAAGGGAATAAAGAACTCCTCAAGGCTCATCCTGATGCAGGCAGCCTAAGCTTGATTCCTGATGTTTCCCTGACTGCAGAACAGTTTGAGAAGACCTGGCTGAGCCTGGACACGAGCTGCCAGCTCTCTCTGCCCTGGTGTGGGCCTGTCCATGCAGACACCATCCAGACAGCCCTTCGTGTTGTGCACATCCAGACCATTGCCATGAGCAAAGCTGGAGCCCAGCCCTGGAAAGCTTATCTGAGTGCCCAGGATGACTCAGGCTGCCTCTTCCTCACAGAGCTCCTGCTTGAGGCAGCAGATTCAGAGCTGCAGGTTTCAGTGAAGCAAACTGAAGCAAAGCCAGAGGCACTGCAATCCTTCATCTCAGCCTTGAGGACAGTCCTGGAGGCAGTGGCTGGACTGGAGTCTTGACTGGTCCCTGCTCCCAGCAGGATGCATGCTCAGAGCACAGGAAAATTTGATTTCTCTGCGTTCTCTCACCCTACCCAGTGCTGGTTTGGTAGTTTTAAACTGCAGAGTTTCCAGATTACCTGGAAAGCCCAGGTGGTGTGGGGGAAGCTGCAGCTGGGGCTGGGGAACAGGGCAGGGTGGAGGGTCTGCCCTCCCCCAGGCTGGGGAAAGGACAGGGTCACTGGTGTGAGTCACAGGACTGGTGGCATCTGTGGTGGGTGTCACGAGGCACAAACATCACTGATGGAACCAGAAGTGAGCAGAATTCAGGGGTGTGTTTTGGAGAGGTTTTTTTCCTGAGACTTAAAAATAATTTTAAAAAAACCCAAACCAAACACCAGAGGCACCAGGACTCTGCCACTTACCTCACATTAAGAGGAACAGAGCAGTGAGAAGAGAATCTTTCATTCTTAGCTCCTTTTACACTTGTTTTAATTTGCTGTCTGGTTTCAGTAGTAGCTTTGCTTTGGGGTGAGCAGAGTTCTGCTGTGCCAGAGGAGGGTGGGCAGGGACATCCTGACTGCTGGAACCAACACTTCAAGAGACAGATGTGGGTTTTTAATTGAAATGTGGTACTGAGGTGAGAATTCTCTCTGAAGTTCCCCCCCAGCTCCTTCATTCAGGATGATGTACACAGTGAGATTGAGCTAACAGGGCTTTAGGGTACTCTGTGAGGAGCACAAGCTTCTTTTAACCCTCTTCTGATTTCTGATTTTCGGTTTCTTTGAATGACTCGATTGTACCCTCAAACGGCACTGTGCCTCCCATGCACTTCACCAAATCCCTGCCACTGTTAAACACACTTCCCTAATAAAAAGGTGAATAATTCTTGGCTGATTCTGGAGTTTCTTGTTCTTTCAACCCTCAGGACTGTGGATGGAGTGATCTGTGGATCAGGGCAGCTCTGCAGCCCAGCTCCTGCCTCTGTGTCCAACAGGGCCTTTCTCTCTGACCTTCCTTGCAGCAAAGCTTTAAGGAGCAATTGGGCAATAAATTAATCTCAGCCTCAAATGCCAAATTACTGTAAAGGGTGAACCTGCAGATGGACTCAAAGGCAGATCACCAGTTAGCTGTAGCAGGTTTCCTGCTGACAGTTGCCAGAGCTGTGTTGTGTTCCTGTCCTCAGGGAGAGCTGAAGTGGAAAACACCAGAACTTCCATCCCTGGAAAGTGTCCAAGGCCAGCTTGGATGGGCTTTTGAGCAACCTGGGATAGTGGAAGGTATCCTTGCCCATTGAGATGAGCTTTAAGTTCTCTTCCAACCCACACCATTCTGGGATTCTATGTTAAAAGCGTGAAGGGGAACTGTGGATTTTCCATGCTGTTTTATGGACTCTTCCAGCCCCATTCCAGGCTCAAAGCATTCCTGGTGAAGCACAGATCCTTGGGATGTGAATGCTCCACAGTTGCCCCCTGTGCTCACCCCTGGCTACCCCTGGCAGTGATGGCTGGACACGGTGCTGAAGGAATTGGGGTGGTGGGGGGCTTGGACTGGTGTCCAGCATGTCCCTACCCTTGTCCTCAGTGCTGCCCACCCCGTGCCAGGTGGGGCTGGTTTGAATGGAGGTGCCAGGGCCCTGTGCCGTGTGTTCTGTTGTGTTTGACCAGGATTATCTGCTACGCACTAATTTCCTTTGGGGCTGTGATGAAGTCAGAAAACCACAGGCAGCTCTCCCCGGCGGCGCCTTCCGCTGCGGATCACTTGACATGTCCCTTCCCAGGAGGGCCAGGCCAGGCACGCTCCGGCACCATGGACCAAAGGGAGATCCTGCTACAGAACCTGGAAAGGGCCCAGGGCAAGAAGCTCAGCCGAGGAGAGTTTGCAGAGGAGTTTTTGGTGAGTTCACTCAAGGCTTGGCTCAGCGCTTCAGCTCATGTCGGGGGAATCGCTCGGTCACCTCTCAAACCTGTAACAGTGAGGTTTTCTAGGAGTTTTACAGCAGACACCCAGAAGTTAATTGGGCTAAGAGGAATGTGAAGACATGATAGGAAATTAATAGTTTGCATTTGAACTGTTTGCTTTTTAACTAATCACCCGAGTGCTTCCTGTTTTCTGCTTGGTGAATGCACTTGTCGGGACACGGTTTCACTTTGCCTGGTAACAGAACTGGGGGGACAGGGAGGAATATGGAGCCTCTGGCCCTGGTGACACAACTGGGGATACAGGGAGGAATATGGAGCCTCTTCCCCTTCTCCCCATTGCAATCTGTTAGACCTGTGGCACACGAGTTCCTGCCAGGCATCTCTGGTTTCACCTTGACTTAGCTTGTCCTTGTTTCTATAAAGCACAAGTTGCCCAAGGGAGCTGTGGCTGCCCCATCCCTGGAAGTGTCCAAGGCCAGGGTGGAAAGGGCTTGGAACAACCTGGGAGAGCAGCAGGTGTCCCTGCCGACAGCAAGGGGTGGAATTAGAGGAGCTTTAAGGTCCCTTCCAACCTAAGCCATTCTGGGACCTGTGTGCTCCACATCCAGCAGTGCTCCTGGCTCCTCCTGGAAACTGCTTTCTTGTTCCCTCAAGGCAAAAGCTGCACAAAATGCTGATGGCTCCCACCACCCTCTGTGTTCTGTGTTGCCCTGAATCTGTGAGCTCTCTGATGTATTTTGTGGTTTGGGTGCCAGGGGTGAGGCTCGGATGCTAATGCACCATCTCATGGCTAAAGCTGGTGGCTGGAGTGGCTCTTGGTGCCTCAGCTGGAGGCAGGTGGCTCTGACAGGCTGGCTGGGCTGCTCTGAGGGCAGTGACATTGCCCAGCTCTCACAGACACAGGGAAGGGTAAAACTGGTACCTCTGTGAGATCTGAGAGGTGTCAAACACTGCACCGACCCGGGCAGTGGGCTCCAGGTTACCAAGGGGTCCACACAAGTTCCAGCTCCAGCCCTGCTCTGTCATACCAGCAAAACTGGCACTTCAAACACTCAGGGGAAAGCTGCGTGCTTGGTTTCCAGGTGTCTGGGTGGAGGGAAGTGATTAATCTGAGCCTGCAGTGGCAGCCCGTTGTTCCATGGAACAAAGCGCTGTCACAGCCTGCTGAGTTTCCCCTCGCTCCGCCTGGTGTCTGCGTGTGTGAGGCAGTGGGCTCTGCCCTGCTGCTCAGGCTGTCTCCAGCAGCCTGATGTATTAATTTCTGACCAAAATGGCAGGTGGAAATGGTCAAGGCTGCATTTCCTGTTGTATGGGATAAGATCTTCTCAGAGACACCAGATTTGTGGCCGCTTTTGCAAGGCAGCGGCCTCAGCAGGCCATCGTGCTGGCTTGTTTCCAGACGTGACAGATATATCCAGTGGCGTTCCTCCACCCCAATTCCTGCCCTCTCCTTGTGGGACCAAGCATTTTTATGGGCAAATTGTGGTGATGTTACTATAAATGATAGGGGTTTTGTTAGAGTCCCCTTGTTCTGTTTGCAGTCTCATCTGCACTCTGCCCAGGCTCCCCGGGGAATGGGCACAGCCCCGAGGCTGCCAGAGCTCCAGGAGCATTTGGACAACGCTCTCAGGCACAGGGTGGGATTTTGGGATGTCTGTGCAAGGCCAGAAGTTGGACTCAAGGATTCTTATGGGTCCCATCTAGCCCAGGGTAGTCCATGATTCTGTGATTCCCACTTCCTTTTTCATGCCTAGGCAGTTCCCAAGCTGTTTCATGTCAGATTATTCAGGGACAGAAAAGTCAGATGATTCAGGGCCTTGGCGAGACTGGACACATGGACTGTCCTGAGCTTCCTGTACCTCCTCCCTCACTCATTCCATCAGATCTCTGAGATTTAGCTTCTATTGTGGCTGAATTTAGTGTTTTAAAACTGCAATTTAATATTAAAAGCCAGCAATCTGGACACAAAAATAGGAAAGAAAAAATGCAATGAGAATGGTGCTTCTGAAACTGATGGTAACAAATAGTGTGTGTTATGTAGGAGCTGGTGGCAGTGAAATAAAATTCTATGCTTTACCAGAAGAAAAATGCTTTAACTCCCTGTGAGTGCTGCAGCTTTATCCTTAAAATGAAAGAGATGAGAGCTTTGCAGCCCTAAGGGTCTGTCCCAGGACTCCTTGTCTTTCATCAGTCCATGGAGCCACTCTGCCCCAGTTGCTTGTGCTCCCTTAGTGACTTGAGCATCACTGCTTCCAGCTGCAGATGGGAGCACCTCTACCAAAGTGAGAAAAATCAAGAGATTTACCTGTCTTTTCTGGTATCATTCGCTGAAGGTGCTTTGACACTGTCACTCCTCTGATCTGGGTGCCATTTGTACTGAGAGTGGCTCCCCTGGGCCTCACCCACTTTGTGTCACTTCACAAACCGACGTGTGGGCACTGCCTCAGCACACACTTTCCATCCTTCTCAAGCCTCTGCTGGGGCTCTCAGATGGTTCTGGCTCTGTTCCTGCTCTGAGCAAAGCCACTCAGGAAAGAATTAATGGTGCCAGCCTTGCTTTGTGGTAGCAAACGTGACCCCTGGAGACCTTCATGTGCTCTCTAGTAGTGAGCTGGCTGTAGCACGTCTGCTGTAATTTGTTCCACTCTTTTATCACAGAAGCTGAAGAGACAGTCAACAAAGTACAGAGCGGATAAAATCTACCCTACAGCAGCATCTGAGCAGCCAGAGAACGTCAAGAAAAACAGATACAAGGACATCTTACCTTGTAGGTTGGAAATGGCACATGTTCCTACTCAGCCTTTTGTTTTTCTTGCTTTTCTTGTTCTCATTCTCTGCTGCCTGCCTGCACAGTGGTTGTATGTGAGCATCTCACTGCTGTCTGTTGGCTTTGAGTCCTGCTGCTCAGATTTAGGGCTTTGGCTGCTGCAGTGCCTGCTCTGGAGGACTTGGGCACATATCTGCACTGTCAGGCGCATGGTGGGATTTGGGGGATGTCCTGTGCAGGGATAGGAATTGGACCTGATCATCCTTGTTGGTCCTTTCCAACTCAGGATTTTCTGTGGTTCTGTGCTATTTCCACAGACAGAAGAGCTTCTATTCACTAGGAAACACATCCTCCTGTGATAATCCTTGCAAGCTTTCTGGTTAGCTCTGTGACCACTTGCACCCAAAGGCCTTTGGACAGCAATGATGTGCAAAGCAGGCAACAGGCAAACCCTGCTGTGGCTTGGCTTGGTGCAGTGACTCCAAAGGACTCTGTCCCAGCATCAGAGCAGACTGACTCTTTTATCCACTCCAACTTGGAAAAGAAAGTAAATCACAGAATCATTAAGGTTGGAAAAGACCTCCAGGATGGAGTCCAGCTTTCAAACCTTTGTATCAGACCCCACAGAGCTGGTTTGAGTCTGCAGTGCTGTTAGGTGCTTTTGGGCTTGGCTTGCTGCATGGTCAGAGGGGATCAGCATTGCACTGGGGTAGTGGCAGCACCTGCAGCTCTCCCCTAAAACCTCCCCCACCCTCCAAAAGGATCTTGTCCATCCCCTGTGCGGGTAGCAGCAGGGCTGTGGGAGGTGTGGGAGGGACACCAGCTGCTTGCACAGCCACCCACCCACCCTGGATGGGCTCTCTGACTTGAGTGCTCCCCCAGAGCCCCTGGTGCTGCCCTCCAAGGGCTCAGTGACCTTGAAGGACAGACTCTGACTGCTTCCCCCACTTTTGCAGTTGACCACAGCAGAGTGGAGCTGTCCCTGATTACATCAGACGCAGATTCTCATTACATCAATGCCAACTTCATCAAGGTTTGCCTTTTGTTGTGGTGTTTTGTCCTTGCAAAGTTGTTGGTGGTGCCAGCTCGGTGGGTTGTGCCAGGAGGAGCAGGCTAGGGGCTCTGCAGCAGTTTCTGGGCTGTGCTCAAGGATAAGTGGTATAAGAAGATGAGCGAGCCCTCCAGAAACCTCCTGTGCAGCACAGAGGCACCAGGCTACAGGGCAAGGGACACGCTCATGCTGGGGGTGGAACAGTCTGTGGTTCTCAGCCCCAACTTCCTCGTCGCCGTTGCTGCCTTTGGTGGGTGACAGTGGTGCAAAAATGCCTGTGGCCAGAGTCACCTGGGCTGAAACCAGTGCAGAGGCAGGAAGCCTTGCAGTGCTGCATGGCTGGGACCCACTGCTGGGGCGAGCAACAGGGCAGATCAGTGTGGGACAGTGCTCCACCTGCAGCTCCACGAGCCCTGGGGCTGTCCTGGGCCTTCAGCCCTGCCCTGACTGACAGATAGATAGATGATAGGTAGATAGATAGATAGATAGATAGATAGATAGATAGATAGATAGATAGATAGATAGTTCCCTTCATTCTCCATGAGGGTGACCAGTGGCCCAGGGCTCTGTGTAGCCTGTCTGCAGAAGATCAGACCTTCCCAACAGGATCACAGTTCATTCTTTGGCCATCAGCAGCACAGCTGTGGCCACATCACCTCCAAGCTCCCAGAGGTGCTGGAAGAACTGGTGCTGGTCTCTGGGAGCAGATTTCAGCTCAATCCCAGCTCCCCAGCCTTTGGTTTGCACACCACTGCTTGAGTTAATGTATGTGCCCAAAATTCAACTATATGAAAGTCCTTAACGGCCTTGCTGATAGAAGCAAATTCAGAGAGGGGAATGACTTTATTTCTGCAGATGTCCCCATGTCTGGTTTGAATGTTCCAGGGTGTCTACGGGCCAAGAGCATATATTGCAACCCAGGGTCCTCTGCCCACTACTGTCACTGACTTTTGGAGGATGATTTGGGAGTATGAAGTCCTGGTAAGGTGCAGGTTTATATTTCAATATAAAGTTTATATTTTTAAGAAAAGTTGTCCTTACAGCCAGAAGTCCTTTCTGAGGCAGTGGGACTCGTGCCAGGGCAGGGTCTGCTGGTGGCTGTCCCTGCCTCTGGGCTCTGGCTGGGGTCCTTGTGCCAGGCTGTGGGTGATGTCCCAGTGTGACTTGTCTGGCACTTGGGGCTTGGGGGAAGGCAGCCCATGGTGTTTCCTCATCACTGACAAACACCCACAAGAGAGAGTCTAATTTTGCTGCCTGGATAAGAAACTCATGTTCAGACTTCTCTAATGAGCCTTCTTCCTGCAGGTCGTGGTCATGGCTTGTATGGAGTTTGAAATGGGGAAGGTGAGTAGTTGTCACAGATGAGGGGTGGGAGATGCAGATTTTTATTAAATCCCATTACTGAAGTGAGTTTCTGTTTGATATAAACTGGTTTTTGGTCCCGTGGGAGATGTCCCTGCCCATGGCAGAGGGTGAAAGGAGATGATCTTTAAGGTCCCTTCCAACCAAACCATGGTCTCTGACTCCATGAACTTCTTTAGCCATTTCCAGTAGTGTAGGGAATCTCCCTGGAAGGAGAAAACCCACAGAGGCAGCTCCAAGGAAGGGGAGGATGGGGCTGGACAGCAGCAAAAGTTGAGCCTCTTCCCAGAGTGAATTTTGTCCTGAAAATTGAAAAAGGAGACAGCACAGCTGGGCCAGTGGGGAATAACCAAACACATCCTTCTTGTCCCAACAGAAGAAATGTGAGCGGTACTGGGCGGAGGTGGAGAGCTCCCCCCTGCACTGTGGCCCTTTCTCCATCACCTGTGTGAGTGCAGCCACCCCAGCACCCTGTCCCACCCCGGGCCACCACAGAAAATCTGACTCTGACTCCTTCTTCTGCAGGAGGCTGAGGAGAAGAGGAATGAGTATGTGATTAGAACTTTAAAGGTGACCCTGAATGAGGTAAGGAGGAAAGGTCAAGGCAGAAAATGTACATGGGGTGGCTTTTTTATATAAATAATATATTAAAATACGGTACATTTTGTGCAGAAAATTTTACATTGCTCAGGATGCTGAATTAGATTTGACAGCAGTTGAGGGAACAAAGGAAGTAAAAAATTCATTAACTCAGACCTCAGTTTCTGAAGCTGTTTGTCAGTCATGGCAAATCAGGCTTCGTATAAGTGAGGCCAAGGATGTCATCAAACAGCTCCTGCAGCAAAACCAACTGCAAACTGCTGCTCTGCCCTTTGCCTGCTGATGCAGCTGGGATCTGGGGATGGAGCAGAAATGCAGCTCCCCTTGCCACGCCAACATGCCAGACCCTGCCACTGCTGTTCTCCCACAGGCAACCCGCACCATCTACCACTTCCACTACAAGAACTGGCCAGACCACCACGTCCCCTCCTCCATCGAGCCCATCCTGGAGCTGGTCAGGGACATCCGCTGCTACCAGCCCGATGACAGGGTCCCTGTCTGCATCCACTGCAGGTGGGTGACCTGGCTGCCACAGGCAAGGGCTGCTGGCCCCCAGAGCCCCCTGCTCCCATGGCCCGAGGGGTCACAGGGCAGGGAAGCTGGCCAAGCCCATAGCCAAGCTCCTCTTGTAGGGAGCCTTGAGGCAAAGGGTTCCTCTGAGGACAGCCAGCATGGCCAGGGGACAGGGAAGGAGGCAGCCAGCAATAGAATCACAGAGCCATGGAATTGTTTAGGTTCCAAAAGTCCCTTAAGATGCTCAAGTCCAACCATTTGCCCAGAACTGCCAAGACCACTGCTAAGCCATGTCCTCAAGTGCCACATCTACACATCTGTTCAATGGTGACTTCACCACTGCCCTCGGCAGCCTGTGCCAGTGCTTGACAATGCTTTTGGTCGAGAAATTTTCCCTAACATGCAATCTAAACCTCCCCTGGGGCAACCTGAGGCTGTTTCCTCTTGTCCTGTCCCTTGTTAGCTGGGAGAAGAGACAAACACCCAGCTGGCTACACCCTCCTGTCAGGGAGTGAGAATGTCTGGCTCGGAGACCACCACTGGCCATGTCCAGGTGTGGCTGGTCACCACAGGAGGGCTGAGAGCTGTTCCCAGGGGATGAGCTGCGCCTCCCAACCCCGTGCAGCACAGCCCTGCGTGGGCTGAAGCTGCAGCATCCTGCAGGGTCACAGGTGGCTGTGGGTCCTCCCCAAACACCCCTGTCAGAAGCACAGCGTGCCCAGCCTGTGCCCTGTGGCTGTCATTGCAGTGCTGGCTGCGGCAGAACCGGCGTCATCTGCGCCATCGACTACACCCAGAAGCTGCTGAAGGACGGGGTGAGTGGCAGCCCCCGCTGCCTTCCATGGCTCCTGCCCCCTCTGTGCCTCGCCAGCCCTCCCTCTGCCTTTCACCCCCTCTGACTGCGCTCGGGGGGATTTCAGGGGGATGGCAGCTCCCCACGGCCTCACTGGAGAGCCAAAGTGCTGATTCCCCACTCCCAGTTTGTGCCATTCCCCTCTCTCCAGGCACTGACAGCATCATCAGTGGGGCAGAATCCCCCTTCCCCTGCTCCCTCTGGCCCTGTGCTGACCTTCACCCTTCAATACATCTTTACTGTCTTCGTTTGTCTCTCCACACTCACACATCAGATATTCAGTGTTTCCAAACACTGAATTTGCTTTACTCTGACTCTCCAATAATGGCACAGGCAGTGATCCCTGGCCTCAGGGCGGGTGCTGGGACTCAGAGGAGAGCCTGCTGTGTTCTTCAGCTCCCTGAGCCCATCCAGCTGGGAAATCAGTGTCATGTCCTTCGTGCTGCCCACAGCTGTTATAAAAAGGGTATGTTCTGTGGAGTGTGAGACAGCAGGGAGGAGGATGGTTTGTAATAAATAAAATAGAACTTTAAGTAGGCCCTTTGTTAAAAATTATTGCAGCAGCAGGCCTGGATTTCAGACAGTGCTCTGAACTGCCTCATGACTTGGAGGATTCGTGGAATTAGACCTGTCTGTAATTTTTTATCAGAGAAATCATAGAAATCATTGAAAGATTTCATTTAAAGATTTCATTTAAAGATTTCATTTAAAGATTCATTGAAAGATTTGGGTCAGAAGGATCTTAAAAATCCTCTTTTTCCAGCTCTCTTCCATGGGTAAGGACAGCTTCCACTGTGCCAGGCTGCTCCATGCCCCATCCAGCCTGGTCTTGGGCACTTCCAGGGATCCAGGGGCAGCCACAGCTGTGCCAGGGCCTCCCCACCCTCACAGGGAAGAATTCCTTCCCAATATTAAACCTGAATTTCTCCTCTTTCAGTTTAAAACCATTTTGCCCTTTTCTCTTTCTCACCAGATTGTTCCAGTGAACTTCAGTGTTTTCAGCCTGATCCAGGAAATGCGCACACAAAGACCCTGCATAGTGCAGACCAAGGTGTGTCTGGGGAATGCCACCAGCAGCTGCTCCGTGCTGGCACCTCGCCTTTCCCCCAGGAGGGTTCACAGCAGGGAAACCCAGAGCAGTGGTGCTGGTGGGAGCTGGGAGATGTTGAGCAAAGTCCCTTTTCTGAACAGAACAATGATCTGGCAGAAGTTCATTTGGTAGCTGAGCGTTTCCTTGTGGACTGCTGGGCCAGTGCTCACAGTGGGATTTATCAAATGCTTACACTGTGAGACCACGACTGGCCAGGCAATAAAGTGGGAACTTTACTCAGCTGCAACAGACTGAAGAGGAAGCTCAATGCAGAACAATGTTTTTTTGCACACCTCAAAAGCCCCTAAAATGCTTCAGTGTGAACCCTGGGAGACTTGTGGCTTCTGCCTCTTCTCAAAATTCACACCCTGCCAACAGACAGGAAAGGCAGCTTCTCTCAGGGTGATGCTTGCTTGGGGAGAGGTGGCCATTTACAGGTCCCAGCGGTGCTGGCTGTGACATTTTGTGCCTGTCTGGAATGCAGGAGCAGTATGAGCTGGTTTACGATGTGGTGATTGAGCTCTTCAAAAGGCAGATTCAAGCACTCGATGGCCAGAAAGATTCTGCTGCTTCACAGGTAAAAGTCCCAGGACACACACGCTGCCTCTTGGGCATTCCAGCTCTAACCTCAATTCCTGCTGCAGATCTGGGGTGAACTCCCACATTTTCTGCTCCCCTTGATACCCAAACCGAGTCTCTTTTGACATTAACCCGTGAGAATCCAACTCTTCCCCTCAGTGTGCAATGCTTCTCACAAACAAGACCTAGATTTTATTCAGTCTCAAAGCCATTTTCTATTTTCTATATATTTTTATAATTGTTTAATGTTATGAGTGGATGGAACACCACAAATTTTCTACAGGACTGACTGATTTCCATGGGGATGTGCCAGTGAAACTTGGGGGAATTTCAGACCAGGCTGGGAAGGTCCAGGTTGGGAAGCTTGGGATCACAAGGCAGTGAGGCTGAAAGTGATAGCTCATGTGTGCTAGTGAGGGAATCAGCACTACAGCCTGTCTGTGGGAGGGCATGGGGGAAATATCTTGTGAAAAAACATGGCAAAGTCTCACAAATCTGTTACACCTCTGAGGAAAAGAAATGTGGTCTTGGTGTGAAGTTGCATATTAACAGGAATAGCCAAAACATCTCTGGTTGAGGTTTTCTTTGCTCTTGCTGTTCTGTGACTGCTGACATGAGCTCCACTGGATCAAATCCAGGAAAGTAAATGCATCACAACAAAGCCTGGAAGGTCACAGTGAGCTCATTTTGTCAGAAACTTTCATCTAAAAAATTGGAAAGGGGATCCTGCAATGGGACTCGTGCCTCAGTTTTGCCATATGATTTGCAGTTCATTCTGAGTGAGAAAAGAACTGGGAAAAGCCTTTTTGGACTGGTTAAGGACAGCCTGTGAGCAAAGGTCACAAAGGGCTGGGTTGACACTAAATGCAGAGGACTTTTCAAGTCAGGATGTGGTTTTGTATCTCTTGCCCAAACCTCTCGCCCCCTTAAACCTCCCTGTCCTCTGAGGGCACTGTGCAGAGCATGGGGATGGCCATGAGCTGCTGTCATGCACAAAACCAGCACCCAGCTTGCCCAGTGTGGGCTCCTGAAGGCAGAGTGTCTGCACAGGCTGCCTGCCAGCTGTTTGGCACAGCTGGATGGTTGTAGGGCTCGCTGTACCCTCCTTTCAGAAAGGTGCTGGCAGAGTTGCCCTTCAGGAAGTTCTGTCTGCAGTTTTCAGCTCCACCTTGGTGTCATTTCCCAAGTGCTTTAGAAATTAGAAGGATCTGGCAAAAATCCCAGCTCCTGAAGCAGCACATTGGTGTTCTTTACATTCTGCCTCCTCACTCTTGTTTGCAAACATTTCCTTTCCCCAGGAAGGAGCAGGGCATCCTGTAGCCAAGCCAGTCCCGACTCCAGTGGAAGACATTTATGGCCTGAGTTTACTCACCTGGTAAGGCACAAGTATCCCTGGTTGGTGTTTGTAGTCACCCACACAATTTCAGAGAGATTCACTTGCTGATGTGTGCTCTGAAACACTTTATCTCGCAGGATCTGCTGCCTCCCTTGAGTCCCACTTTGACTCTCATGTTTGTTCCTAACATAATTCATAGAATCATAAAGGTTGAAAAAGTTTCTAAGACCACTGAGCACAACCATTAACCTGTGACTGCCGGGTCCAACACTGAACCATGTGCCCAAGTGCCACATCTGCATGTTTTATGAGCAATTCCATGGATGGTGTTTCCATCTTCCCTGGGCAGCCTGTTGCAATGCCTCATCACCCCTTGAGTGAAGAAACTTTTTCTGATTTCCTAATAATTCCTGCTTTTCTCACTGATGTGTCTCAGCCTCTTCCCTGTGTGCCATTATCTGTCCCCTTCTTCTGCCCTGGTTTCACATGTAAACTGGAAACAGTATAAAACAGTACAAAAGAGTATAAAAAGGTCTCATGAACACAGAGGCTGGATCATCCCAGCCCTCTGCCTGGCATGGAATGCCCCCACACTGCTCCTCTCTTCCATCTGCATGTTCCACTCCAGTGCCCCTTGCTGCAGGAATAGCAATCCTGAGGATGCAGCTTCCCAATACCAGCAGCTTCCAAGGGTGGTGGGATCTCTCTGTGGACATGTTTGGGATTACAGTGTCTGCTTTCTGTAAATAATTTTGCCTTTTGGTTCAGCTTGATGACATAAAGAGGCCTCCTCTGTTCATCATTTAACAGTGTTGAAATGGAGCACAGTCCTTCCCTGTGCTCCTTGCTCGAGGCTGGGCTGGGCTCTGCATTCCTGAAGGAATTGCTCCTGGGAGCAGTGCTGTGGGCTGTTAGTGGGCTAAAATTACCTGAGCCCTCCATGGCTTTGACTCCACACCACTTTATTGTGCTTTTACTGCAGCTCAGAGCGAGAGGAGCAGGCTCCACACCAACATCTCCCTCAGCAGCAGGATGAGCACCAACATCTCTCTCCGGTGGCACAGGGCAAAGCATCCCTGCCCCCTCTGGGTGCCCCGGGTGCACAGCCCAGCTCTGCCTGGGGCATGCCCCCCATCAGACAGGCCATCTCCTTCGGTGCTCTGAACTTCTCCAGCTGCAGGAAGGCAGCTGCTGGCGAGCCCTGGGCTGCTGGGGATGTCCCTCAGAAACGCTGCAGCTGGGAGCTGGAGCTGGAGCCAGACCCAAAGGGAGCAGGCAGGAGGGTGCCTGGTGCCAGAGCTCCTCTGGCATGGACTGTATCGACCCCTCTAGCACTGGAGCAGCGGCGAGAAGCCTGGGAATGGGATGCAGGGGATGCCAAGCCTGTGTGGAGTCCCCAGTGGCCAAAAGCCTGTCACTCGAGCTTCCAGGATGGATTTTCACCTGTGGACC
Source organism: Lonchura striata (assembly GCF_050655825.1). Lineage (NCBI taxonomy): Eukaryota > Metazoa > Chordata > Aves > Passeriformes > Estrildidae > Lonchura > Lonchura striata. Next base: position 2,070,057 of record NC_140728.1, read on the forward strand.
TGAACCCCTCCAGACGAGCAGCGGGTGGCCCCCCAGGCCACAGGAAGCAGAGGCAATGCCCTCACCCTTCCCTGTGCTCAGCAGAAGACCCCTACTTCTCATCACTCTCTCCAGATGACTCTGTGTCCCCCGTGTTTCCCTTTCTGGAGGGGCAGGATGAGCTCCTCCCTTCGTGCTCTGCCAGTGCCCCGCTAGAGCCCACCACAGCCAGCTCCCCATCATCCCACCACGTCCCCCTGAACCAGGAGAGCATCTTCTCCTCGGGTAAGTGCTGCTGGGACAAGGGGACACATGGGACCAGCTCACTCTGGACTGGGGTGTGCTGGAGGGAGTGGTCAGTGAGGTCATCTGGTGTCCAGGAAGGTCTGTAGCTGCTCCTCAGGACTGGGCTCTCATGGGAGCTGAGGGAGCAACTGGTTTCATCCTCACACTTTTCATCCTGCCTGAATTTTTTTCCCCACAAACATTTTTAGAGCAGTGTCACTTTGGTGTTTGACTTACACAGCTGCCCTGAACCACTGTGTGACCTCAGAACAGCTCTCACAGGGAGGCAGGGATGGTGCTGACCAATTCTTGCACCGAGGTGCTCCAAAAAGCATTCAGAAAGCTCCCAGAAATGCTTTTCTCTGAGGATTTAGTTTTCAGGTCAAACCCCAATCTTTGCTGTAGAGTGTCATGTGGGGGACACTGAAATCTCACTAAGATTGAGAGATCCAGGACTTCAGGGGCCCTGAACAACCTGGGTGACACCCCTGCCCATGGTGGGGGTGTTGGATCTAAATGGCTTTTAAGGTCTCTTCCAACCCAACCCATTCCATGATTCCATGTTTCAACACAAGTGTTTTGCCCAGATCTGCAGCCTGAAATCCATCACCTGTCATATGAGGAAGGTGGAATTATTCCTTGTTCTAGCTAGTCCGGTCCAGTCGGACATTTCCTATTGTCCACAGCTTTGGTACTTGCTCCACTTCGTCCTGCCCAGGCCCCTCAGCATTCAATGGAACAAAGACATGCTTGTTATCCGGTGTCCTTGGGAAGTCCTGGGAGGTGCAACCCAAGCCAAGCAGCACCAGAACCACCTGCTGCATGCCTGGCTCTGTGCTGGGTTATGCTCATTTTCCTCGTGCAATTGGTGCTGGGACTTATTTGGATGTTTAACCACAGTTTAGAAGTGTTTAACCTTAATCTCTGGTGTGTGGCAGGGCAGGAGCAGCCCCCTCCCCTACACAGGTCTGTGGTGCCCTCGTGTCCTGCCATGCCAGTAACCTGTCTGTGTCTCTCCAATCAGCCCCCCTGCCACAGCCTGATGATGATGATGATGCTCCACCCCTGCCCCAGCGCACCCCGGAGTCCTTCATTGTGGCCAGTGAGCCAGGTGAGAGATGAACAACATTAAATGTGGGTCTGAGCAGCACTGAGGGCTCACCCAACACCGGGGTGGTTCTGTAGCATCTGGCAGTGCCTGGGATGAGGAATGATCTCTCTGGTGTTCAATTGCTTCTAGGGCAGTTTCCTCAGGCCACTCCGGATTTCCAGATTCCAGACAGAAATCCAAATATTGGAACCTCCTGGGAGTGGAGTGGTGAGTCTCACTCAAAGGGGTTTCATGACCCTGTGAGACTGAGACCATGTAAGGTGAGAGTGGCCTTTCACCTCTTTTCCAGCACTATTCCTATGCCAATCTCCTTACCATATTTCCTTCTCTAAGAAAGACTCTAGTTCTTGGAACTTTATATTTGCCATAAATTATTTCATAGAATAACAGAATTATGGAATATCTTAAGAAAATCCCATTCCACCCCCCAGCCATGGGCAGGGACACCTTCCACTAGACCAGGTTGCTCCAAGTCCTGTCCAACCTGGCTTTGAACACTTTCAGGGATTTCAGGGCTCAGGATTGGAAAGAAGATGGGTTCTTATCAACACCTACTTTAATCCAAACATTACTTTTTGGGATTCTAAGACCAATACAGGGTAATAAACATATTGTCCCTTACTTAGAGAAGGATAATGAACACAGGACATTAGTGTTCTGCTGAGCTTGACACAGCCCTGTGGAACCAACAGGAGCTGAACAAAATTTAGGCATCTGTTGATCATCCCATAGCTGAGTGGCAGCTCTGTGAAGTGGAAGAATGAGGCACAAGTCTGTCTTCCTCTACACGAGTGTGGAGGTGTATGTGGGAGGGTGTTTGCACATCACATCCTTTCCTCATCTTCTCTGGCTTCCTTGTGTGCAAGAAAACAACATTTGGATGTGGGACTTTTAAATACCTGCCTTGTTTTTTGTTTCCAGAGCGTGAAGCTTTGGAGCCCACAAACAGGTAAAAGTTTAACGCTGGGATAATCTTGGGAATTAAGACCTGCTTTTTTTTCTGAAACTGCTTTACTTAGTAAAAGTGTTTAGGATCTGTGCTCACTGCAACGGAAATTGTTGCTAAATAGTTCTGCAACTAAATAGCTCCAACCAGAACTAAACAGTTCTGCAACAAAGTGAACTGGTAGTTTTGTGTTTCCTAATCAGCTCCTGCCTCATCCTGTTCATGAGGGTGTTCCTTGCAGCCTCCTCTTTGTCTGCATGTTATGCGTTTCCTTTGAGACAACTGAGATTACCTGGTTGCTTCTAATATATATATATATATATATATATATATTAAAGCTAGGTAACCAACTCTTTTATCTTTGCTTTCTCAGAGACAACCCAGGATTGCTCCAATTCTCCTCCTCCGCTTCCTGAAAGAACCCCGGAGTCGTTCGTTCTCGCTGAGGCAGCAAGTAAGTGCTGAGCTCTTTTCTCAGGATGGAACTGAGGTTTTACACTCACACCTAAACCTGTAGGTTTCTGAGAGCGTGGCCCACTTGTTCAAAGCTTCACCAGGTACTGCTTCAGCACTTCCCTGCAGGAGAGTTCAGCAAATGCAATGAAAATAAACACAAGTAGGGAACCTGCAGAAAATTTCTAGAAGTGCTGCATTAGTGGAGATGAAAAGCAGCAATAAAGCACTTGGAAAAAATCAGGAGGATTTGTGAATGACCACTGAAAATGTATGTATCATGTATGTTCCCAGGTCTCCAGCCTGCTGCAAGAAATTCCTTGAGTCCTGCAGGTTTGGAGAACAAGGGCTCAGGAACATCATCCAAAGAACTCATTAAATGCTTCAGGAGGAGCAAGGTAAAAGAAACAAAAGGTGTGGAAAAAAAGGGAGAGAGAAGAGCTGTGGCACAGCTGGTGCTGCTCTCTCACTGGTCACTGGGGGAACAGGGCCTGCTTTGAGAGAGCTTGTGTTTAGGGCAAGAAAACAAGAGTAATACAAATATTCTGGTGTAGAACTGCAAACACCCACCCTGTGTGCACTGGGAACAGGGAAACCCAGCCCTGCCCGTGCCAGCGCCTGTGCCTTGGCACTCCATCCACCTGGAGTGCCAGCTCCTCTGGGAAGAAGTTGCTCCAGCGGGGTCTGAGTCTGTCCTGCAAGGACAGAACCATGGCCAGCCCCCTCTTGTTGAGCCTCCTGTTAATTATCCCCACGAGATTGTACTTTGGGGTGCAATGGTGGAACAGAAAAGCGCTTGAGGAAAACAGCAAGTAAGTACAAACTGGAGGCATTTGGGATGACAAGGAAAAAGCCAAAGAGCGTGGCAAAAAATTTGCTTTTTATGAGATGTGATACTTGTACATTTACCAGTGAATTCCCTCAGTAGCTGATCTATTTATGCATGTACATTTATCAGTGTTTTTACACATGTGCATTACCAGCAAATTCCCTTTACCACAGTAGCTGATCCACTGCTTCACACATTTTTTTCCAACTAGCCTTTTTCTATTTTTTTTTTACAGAGCTTGAAAATATTGAAAAATGTGAAAAAAAGTAAGTTTTTCAGGCTAATATCTTCGCAATGGCTTTAAACAAGTATTTAAATGTGTGGGGCCAGTGACCAGCTGCTCCAGCCTCATATTTTATTTCTAGGCATCTGCAGTCCACTAACAAAATCATCAGAACCTGCCCCAACAAACTCTTCGAGGTCTTTCCTTAACTTTGGTATGTTTTGCTCTCATGTTTTGGTAGGAAGAACCTGGTTCTTGCAAGTCTAAATGCCAGGCAGAACACTTATAAACGACAAATATTTCAAATAATGCTCATTGGGTTTTAAAGATTTTGGTTTTACACATTTACAACTTCATTTGCAACTACGGGATGTTGCTTTTCTGTCATATCTTAAAGCTTGGGAAAGATCTGAAATTGCAAGTATTTTCAATTCCTTCAATTCCTGTGTTATTTTAAGGGATTATATAATCAACATCTGCAACATACAGAATTTGTTGCATTAAAAAATATATCATTTCTTCCTAGGCTTTGCAAATCGATTTTCAAAACCTAAAGGACCAAGAAATCCACCCCCAGCATGGAATATTTAGATGTATTTTACAGACTTGGCATTGCAGATTTGTGAAGTCATCCTGAAATACTTGGAATGCCCATCCCAGTGAAGCTTCCACCAAAATAAACACATCCAAAGCTGTTACACGGTATTGGCAGCTCAGGCACTACTTGCACATTCACTGAATTTAAAACTGGAGTTTTAAAGTCAAGAATGTAAAAGTACCAGCAGCTTTCAGTTCATTCGCAATGGGATGGAAGGTAAACCTTGGAATACAAGTTTTATCCTAAGGAAGAACATATTTTTGTCGTGTTTTGGAATGTAATCACTTGAAAAGGACGGATTTGAGCATAAACTGATGATGGGACCCAGTGAAGGCTCTGGAATGAACTGGAAACAAACGGAGCAGAGTGAGGTGACCAAGACCCTCTCTCACATTTGTAGGTCTATTCTAATCAAAGACACTGAAATGTTTACATTACTTGGACTAAGAGGGAATTAGCACCCCAAATTTTAGAAATAATATAAGCTTTTTTTTCCCCCCCATCTGGGCGAACCAGAGCATTTGTCTGGATTTCTGGGCAATAGGATTTGGGACAGTGATTGATCCCATGGAAATGAAACCGGTGCAACTGCACAAGTGGCTGACCCAGCTGCTCTTCTATCTGGTGGAAAAAAATCCCAAAACACCATGACAGCAAGAAAATATTATTGTATTTTAAAGCAATGCTGTTTTCAAGGATTGGTGATTCTCCAGCACAGAATTTCAGGTGGGAACAGGGAAGACAAGATTCCTCACCAGATTCCACCGATGTTTCTATCAGTGGGGAGGGATAAAGATGCTGAACATTGTTTTATATTATTTTCCTGTAAAGACAGGAAAAAAAACACCAAACACCAAAAAAACCCCACCAACCAAGGTGGTATCTGAGGAATTTGGTCAAGAAGAATCTGCTGACCACTGCTGGAATGGAAAACTCAGTTGGTTTAAAGTTGGGGGAATAGCCAATATTGCCTTTTTTATTACTGTGGTCACAGAGTTTCTTAACAGCAGAAAAGAGTGAAAACCTTTACCCAAATTATATTCCTGTTTCTCCCAGGCTGGATACGGTTTGGAGCAACCTGCTGTCGTGGAAGGTGCCCCAGCCCATGGCACTGGGTGAAACGAGATTTTTAAGTTCCCTCCTAACCCTTCGCATTCTATGATTCAATGATTTCATTCCATCCCACAGCCACGGGCAGGGATGGCCTCCTTAAGCTCGCTCCAACAGCTCCGCATCATCTCCCTCATGGGGAAAACCTCCGCAGCACCCCGCGGCCGGTATTTAATGGACGAAGCACTTTGAGAAAAGCGCCAAACGCCATTGAAATAAAAGTTTTTGACCCCTCCTCCGCTCTCCCTCAGCACTTTCCCGCCCTCCTCCCGCCGCCCACGTGACCCGCGCCGCCGCCCCCGAACTACAAGTCCCAGGGTGCCCCGCGGGCGGCGCGTGCGCGGCGGCGCCCGGCGCTCGGGCCATTTAAATGTGTGTGAGGGAGCCCCTGAAATGGCCGCGCAGGTCGCCGCGGTGCCGCGGGCCCCGGAGGAGCCGCCGCCGCCCTCAGCGGACCGGCCCGCCCGGCCCCGCGGACCCCGCCGCCGGCGGGCGGCACCCGGTGAACCGCCGGCCGCTAAGCGAGCCCGGCCGAGCCAGGCGCTGCTGGCGGGGCCCGGCCCGGCGGAGCCGCTGCCCCCACCCGCCCTCCCCGCCGCCGCGGGGCTGTTCACGTTCTCCCCGCTCAGCCTCCCGCCTCCCGGGGAGCGCCGACACCACCACCGGCACCACGCCGAGCCCGCCGGCCACAAGGCGAGGCGCGGCAGCCCCGCGGACGGCGCGGCGGGGCGGCCCAGCCAGCGAGGTGAGCGGCGGGGGAGCGCGGGGGTCGCGGTGCCCCGGCGGGCTCGGCCGGGCGGCGCCGCTGCGGCCCCGGCGCACCTGTGGAGGGCGGCGGGGCTGCCCCGGGCACGGAGCGCGGGGCGGCCGCGTTGTTCCTGCTGCTGTCAGAATCGGTCTCGTCACAGGTGCAGCGTGCGGGTGTTGAGGGTGTGAAGGGTTCTTCACGTTAAAGTGTGAGGAGGTGCTGGTTTGTTGGGGTTTGTTTTTAAATGTTTAATTGTTTGGTTTTAATAAGTGGCCTGAGAAGGGATCTCGTGATTCCATACGAATATTTCCAATGCGGTTGTCAGAGGATGGGGCCAGATTCTTTTTCAGGGCTGCCCAGCAACAGGACAAGGCAGAATAGCCAGAAACTAAAACACAAGAAGTTCCTCCTCAACACGAGGAAGAATTTCTTTCAATGAAGGGTGGCAGAGCAGTGGAACAGGTGCCCACCGAGGTCCTGGAGTCTCCCTGTCTGGAGATATTCCAAACTCAAACCTGTGTCACCTGCTCCAGGTGACCCTGCCTTGGCAGGGGTGTTTTGCTGGATGATCTGCAGAGGTCCCTTGCAGCCCGAATTATTCTGTGTTTTCTTTTATTGAAAGGCCAAAAAACTCTGGATTTTAGTATGTGCTGTGCATAGTTTTGTTTATTTTATTTTAACAGTACAGAGTGATTGTTTTGGTTCTGCTCAGAGATTTGTTGTAGTAAAAAGCTTCTTGGAGAGAGCAACATAGATAGAAAATAACAGCAAAAGTTCTGTAATTAAAAATATAATGTGGTGAATTATGCTTGAGGAGTGTATGGGCAGGTTTTGTGCCAAAGAAACCAAAGATGCACTTGCTTACAGAAGTCAAGTGTCTGGAGTAAAGTCTAGGTAGTACTGTCTTAAGAACAGGCAAAACTAGTACCAGGAGAGGTTTTTCTCCTCTGGTTAATACTTCCACACCACTGTGCTTGAATAGTGACTATAAAAACTTCTGATTATAAACCTCTGAAATTTTATCAGTATTCATAAAGCAAAAGTTTGGAGCGATGTAACTTTGTAGAGTGGAGTGTCACTGTGTCAGTTCTAACCCAGAATTAAATTAGGCCTCTTAATGAAGGCTTAAACAGCGTGAAAATGAGCATCAAAATTCCAGATTTGTAAAGGAAAGCTGCTTGTTCATCTGAAGCTCTTCACTGCCTGTCCTCAGCTGTAGGGGTAGTGCCTTTTGGGATGGGGCTGTATTTCTTTCCCTGACTATCTGTTTTTATTTTGCTGTATAATCTAATTAAATTATCTATTACATTGACTGTCCCATGCTTATCTGTGGCCCCAGGTGACAGTGAAAACCCCCATTTTTTTACTGTTTAATAATGATTCTGTTTTTGTTGTGGGATGTCTGATCATTTTAGAGTAGCTGAGTTATTGGCACTGCTGTCACTCTGCCTCACTGTGGAGCCCTTAGTTTAGTGACCTGTCCACAGCCTCCTTGTGTTTGAGGTGCTGGAGGCCTTCTGTTTATTTAAAGGAATAATTAAAACTATATTTCCTTCAGGATTGCCAGGCATTATTATAATGTCACTGTTTAGCTTCACTGAATACAGCAGTTACTCACTGTAATAGTGAGACTCTGCTGTGTTCAATGGATCCAGCAGCAGCCAGGGCAGCTTTTATCCTGAAAACAGATACATGTTCACTGGAAGTTCCCAAATGCAAGGATTCTTCTGTCTGTTATTAGGACATGGTTTCATACAGGAAGATACTCTGAATTAAAATGTCTGAGGTTTTAAAACTATATGTAAAATCAGAAATGCTTACAATAAGAAATCTTTAACAACTAAATGTTCTTAGAAACGTACATAGGGAAGTATTCCCAGCAGTGCAGTGGTGGCATGAAATTATTATTTAGTTGCAGCTTGGGATCTCTGGTGCCACCAGGACAAATACTGGTGTGTGAATTGCGCGTTCACTCAGTGAGTAAAGCAATGTCTGTGCTCTAGAGCCCAGTGACTGAGCAAACCGTGTGCTCCTCGCATCCGAGCCTTGCAGCAAACCTCATTCCAAGAACCGTTTCAGTTGGCTTCCCAGAACAAGTGATACCGCCCTGCTTTTCCTGGTTTCTCTGAATTAGAAAGATCGGGGCCTTTGCTGCTTGCAAGGGCTGCAGCAGCACGCTGAAAACTTGTCTTTCAGGTCCTAAGACTATTGTATGAAGTGAGGATTAAGCAATCAGCTCTTTCTTTGCTCCATGAGTAACTCTGTTCCTTACTCCAGGCTGTTATGAAGGTCAGCCCTCTCCAGTAACGAGACCAAACCAGTAATGATCCAGTTAAACACTGGTTACACTGAAGAACCTGGAGCTGCCTCTGTTTATCACTGCACCCTTTTTCATAAAAGAGTGTAATGTGTTTTTTTTTCTTTAACTTTAGCACTCTAAGAGAATAAAGAGGGAATACCAGTGTGCAGCCAGAGAAAGGAAATTTCATTAGGACAAAGCCTTGTTCTGAGGGGAAATAGTAAAACTTTAGTTACTGCATCTTTAGTCAGGTGCTGCCTTCAGCAGCAGGTTGTTCTCATCGCCTTGGCTATCCTGCTAACACAGCTCCTGGGGATTTATGGGCACACTGTTGGATGGAATGGTTCTTTGATTCAGGCACGTTAAAATCTTGTATTGGCAATTGAGTTTGTAACAGCTGGGCCATCAAATTTTCTAATTACCTTTGTCCCTTGCTAAATGTTATTTGAATTAGTTTTTATTCTTGAAAGAAGAACAACTTAAGCTGTTCCATTTTGCCTGACAGAGCTACTACTTCACATTTTAGCTCTCATCCTTTTAGAGGTTGATTAACCTAAAAATAAAACCAAACAACTGAAACAGGCTCTTAATTTCTTTCTCTCCATTAACTGAATCGTTAACTACAGGACTGAATCCATTGATGTGATGATTTGGGTCCTTTAATTTTAAAAGATCAGCAATCTAAGCTTTACTTAAGTGTTTTTACTTCTAAATGTAAGTAAAGCTTGTAGCTCTTCTCTAAATGTAAGTAAAGCTTGTAGCTCTTCAGTGCTACTCTGTTTGCTTCTGTATCATGTATCCAAAATCAGGGAAGTGTTCAGTAATGAAAGTCTTAATGTTTAAATGTTACACATACTTGTTTATCCTCTTCCCCTGTATGGCACTGCCTTAAATGTCAGAAGTTATTAACGTACTTAATTATAGATGTCCCGAACTACAGACTCCTTTGAAAGGTATTCTAATAAATCTGTTTAAAATGGAAGTATTTCTAAAATATTAAGCTAGAATTTTGGAAGGTTTCCTTAATTCAAGGCTTTATTTGTATAATTATAGGTACTGACTTTTGACTTAATTATACAACCAAAAATGCAATGTTTTACAACTGGTCGGTCTCCCTGGGAATACATGGCTTCAGCAAGTGAGTGGCCTGAATTCTTTTGGGGTGAATATGCTGCAACTGCAGAACTCTAATCTTCTCTTTATTGTTGCTGCCAGAAACTCCAGATGAAAATGGCAAAAGCCAGCGAGCTGACAGTCTTATTATGAAGAAGATAAAGAAAAAAAAGAAAAAGAAACACCGGGAAGATGTGAGGGGAAAACGCCTGAAGATGTACAACAAAGAGGTGCAGACAGTGTGTGCTGGGCTCACTCGCATTGACAAGGAGACTCTGTCTCAAGGACAGTGTGACAGCCTGGAAATGAGCAAGGAATCCTTCAGGTACCTGAAGGATGAGCAGCTGTGCAGACTGAACTTGGGCATGCAGGAATACCGGATACCCCAGGGAGTCCAGACCCCCTTTGTGACACACCAGGAGCACTCTGTCCGCAGCAGCTTCCTGAAGACTGGCACTAAATTCAGTAACTTCATTCACGAGGAGCATCAGTCCAATGGAGGTGCCCTGGTCCTGCACGCTTACATGGATGAACTCTCATTTTTGTCTCCAGTGGAGATGGAGAGATTTGCAGAAGAGTTTCTTGCGTTGTCATTCAGTGAAAATGATAAAAATGCAGCTTACTATGCTTTAGCCATAGTGCATGGAGCAGCTGCCTATTTACCAGACTTCCTGGATTACTTTGCTTTTAATTTTCCAAACACTCCAGTAAAAATGGAAATTTTGGGCAAGAAGGACATTGAAACTACAACAATTTCAAATTTTCACTCTCAGGTAAGAACTATTCAAATGCATAAATGTTGCACAATACCTAGATTTGATTAATCTCAGTAACCCAGAGCAGACGTGATTTAAAATAGGCAAGTCACAAATGTATTTTCTGAGCAGATGAAGAAAGGTGATGTTATACTACACTGCTGTGCTGTGTATTCCTGCTTCTGCTTAAAGCTTTTCTGTGCTCCCTGGTAGCTGGTGAATCACACGTCAGACACTGCTACCTGTGACCTGAGGGAAGATCTGCACTGAGCATCTTTTTCTTCTAAACTTGGGAAAACACTGAAATTGTTCAAAACAACAGCCAAGTCTGTGTCAAGAATTGCACAGACTGCAAATGCTAACACTGCTTTTCTAGTCAGAGATGTGACTTGGTTTTTTTGCAGTGTTACTTTTCATGTTTCAGTATATCTGTTTCCCAAGGTTTTTAACATCTTAATTCCCTCAGTAGCTTGTGCTGTCTAAACTTTCTAACTTGTCAGTGGTTAGAGAATCTTTTTAATTCCCTTGAAAAGGAGCTTCGTTTTATTTACTCCCTCAGTTTCCATGGTAGGCTTAAACTAGTTTAAATTCTGAAATTGTATCTCCGTGTAACTTAAAGGGATGCAACAGTAAAAACTAAGCTAATTTTAAGATTCCCATATGAAAGTCTCTTGGATTTTAGCAGTGATGAGTATACCACAAGATTACAGTTTAGATAAAATTCTTTTTGATGGAACAAAGCTTCTTTCTTTTTAGTCTGAGAATGGATCCAAACTGCTGATTACCTTTAAGGTCTTTACTTGAGACATTAATTACATTTACTAGTTCACTAACCACTGCTGTGGGCAATAGCACTTCTGCACAGCACGCACCTGTGTGCTGCAGATGTGAAATGTGTCCACAGGTCAGGCTTTAAAGTCTTCTGTGTTAGTGATTTATCTGTGTTCTTTAGTTCCTGATTGCATTCTGGCTTGAGTACATGTGATGACCCCTGAAATGGCTAAACAGTCTCCAGAATGTTTACCAATTGCATTTTTGCTCAATGAATGTCCTGTGAACACGAATACTGGCACTATAAATACAAGTGAGGAATGTATGGTAATAAATAAGAGGCTTTGCTGGGCTATAGTCTGCTGGTACTTCAATTAATTCTATTTTAAGCACTGTCTAAACTTGATTAAGATTGAGTCATGACATAAGGTTCAGTTGGTCTAAACCACTTCTCTAAACCCAGCTTCAGCATGACCTGGTTAATCCTCTCTGGCTGAAGTGTGTTAGTGCAGTTCTCCCTCAGCAAACAGAGCAGGGGAGCTGTCACAGGCAGCTGGAGCAGGGCTCTGCAGGGAATACAGATGATGGAAAAGCTGAAGAAACATAGAAATTTGTGGTGGGTTCACCAAGTTTTGCAGGCTGCCTTGGCTTGGAATGGAGAAGTGCCCTGCTCGAGGGCTGGGGATGATGAATCTGGCTGTTGTGTTGCTGTTCCTTGGCAGCTCTGCTGAGGCTTGAACAGATTGGCCAAGCTTCACTTTTCACCCTTCTGTGAGAGAACTGTGCAGTACAGAAGCACTTCATAGTTGTGCTTTTGCAGATTAAACATGTTGCACTATTGTATGCTGTAACACTGGTTATTTATGATTAAGTTGCCTCCATTCTGGATTCCTTCTCTGTGCATGAGTTTGTTTTGCTGCGCTGACCTGTGCCAAGGGGTTTGGGAGCTTTAGGGAGTCTTGAATCCTGAAGATTCAGTGTTCAGAAATCAAAATTTGTTTTGTAAACTGCAAGTTAATGTGACCTTTGGCTTGCATGACATTCAACTGGTTTGTGTTTTTAGAGAAACTGAATTGTAGTATTCAAAATAAGGACTTTAATCTGAAGGACTTGGTAAGTCTTGTGATAATTAACTGCCTTGCAAGGTGAATTCCTTTGTTCTCAGGGCAGTGAGTTTATAGCAAAGCACTCCAATATGTATTTGTTACCTAAATGTTTGGTTTCGGTATCTTAAAATAATTAAGTTTTAGAGTCCTGAGGATTTTTTCTTGCATTGGCTCTCATGGGTTCTAATACTTCAGTACTGGAGCTCAGCTTTATTGTGGAGTTTTTCACTTGGGTTGAGAGCTTTCAAGACTCAAATCACTGAGCAGAAATTTGTAAGCTTTCCTCACATAAGGGCACGCTTTAATTTGGAAGTTCTTTGCAGTGCAGCTAGAATGAACTCTTATTTTCCTTATCACTTGTTTCTGTACAACTGCTTCCACTCAGTGAATGGGAATATATTTAGAGTTTTAAAAAAACCACTTCTGCTTTTTTTCCCAACTGATCAACTTGCCTGATGAATTCTCTCTCTGATCCAAAGAACAGTTACACTGTCACAGAGGGTGTGTGGGGTTTCTGGGAAGAGGCCAGGAAAGAGAATTGGGGAAGTAGGTTTTGCATAAGCTGCTCTTCCTTCTGGGAAGAATGTGAGAGAAGCAGCCAACAGGTGATAACTGGGTAAGTTTTCTTACTCCTGCTGTTCAGAATAGGTTGCTCTGTTCCTGACAGCTGTGGTTCATGAACCACATCATATGGGGTAGTTTGCCTACCCCATATGAACATCTCTGATTATGGAGGGGTAATTTCTGTTTTTTTCACAGTAGCTATCAAAGTATGAAATGGAGAAATTGTGCATCTGTACTGCATCCTTCACTTGGTTTGTCACTAAAGCCATATAAACAATGCCCAGTGGTCCTGCACTATGTCAGATTTTAGTCAAGCATGTCACCCTTGCTGTGCCTCATTGTCCTTCAGCAGGAGCCAGCCTTGTGTTCTTGCTTTCTTCTTGTAGCCAAGGTTTTGTGTGGTTGGTTTTATAGCTGACTTGGCATGCTGAAATATTGTTGCTGTCAACTGATTCATGCTTTTCTTGCAACTGGAGAGAAACTTCAGAGACTTAACCTCATTTGTCTCCAGCTGATTCCTCATCTGTGTGTCCTCTTCTCATCCTGTGCTGCTCACTTAACCCGTGGTGAGGCCGGGGTGCCTCGGGAGCATTCAAATAAACAGCAGCTCTGAGCCTCTGCCGGGAAGCACTGCCTGTCTGCTTCTGTTCTCACCCAAGTGTGGGAAACACTGAGAGGCACGTGGTGCAGCAAGAGAAAATGTCTCCATGAGCACTGGAGCTAATTTTAAACGTGCCCATAACTCACTGTCAGTGTTGGTGTGTGGAGCAGGGGGTACACAGAGCAGTGGTGGCTGGGTGGCATTTGAAAGGGCACAGGCTGCCTGAGCAGTCTTACTGGCCCCATTGTCCTTTTGCAACAGTAAAAACAGTGGCAGTGACTGCTTGTGATCCACTGCTGCTTTTAAAGCAGCACAGGGAACAAATTATAGCAAGGGAGGTGCTGTGGTAATAAGTTACTGACTTCTGGCAGCTGTGTGAACTGGAGTGACCCTGGCTAAATTCCTAAACAAGAGTTGAACTTTAAACAAAAATAAAAATCACTGAGAGAAGAGACGTCCTAATGGATATAATGAAGTGACTTCAGCTATTTCATCATCTCAGCTTTCTTCCCTGCAATGAGGGGTGCACACAGGTGACTGTGGAGTGAACAGAGCTCAGAGGGAATCTGGAGCACCTGGTGAATGAAACACCAAAGCACCTTGCAGTGCAGCAAGCAGGGTGTGTACTCATGGGACACTAAACCATGCAGTTGTAAAGGGAGAGAAAGGTGCCTGTTCTTTCAGATTGCATCATATTTTTGAGACCACTGGCCTAACCAGTGTTTGCTGCTCAGAAGGAATTAAGAATGAGAGAGCTGCTGTGAAGATTTTTATGGTATATTGAACTAGTAGACTACATCCCCTGTGATTGAGGTGCTTGAGATGAATAATACAGCCTGCTGGGGATTGCTGTGGGTTGGTGCATGTTGTCAGTGTAAACATGTCCTGGGTTGAATTCTCAAGTGTGTATATTCCTTTAGTTTATATTGAAAACTAGCAAAGCATTGAAATCAAATGTTTCCCTTAAGTATTTCTTCTGTTTGCTTTATAAGTCCTGAGTACTTGTCTGTTTTTCTATTGTTCCAGTGCATTAAAAAAAAACAAAGTTAAAGCTTCCAATTTTTCACTTCCTTTGAAAACATTACAAGAAAAAGCTTCATATGGAATTATAATTCATTTTAACTCATGACAAACACCTGTAAAATACTAGTGACTCTCACCAGGTGGTTTCAGTAGCACAGAACTGATCTGGAAGGAGTCTGTCTCCACTTAACACAAACAGTGCCAGGCAGTTAAATTTCACTGGATAAGGACCAGAACACTTCAGTCCTCAGTTTTTCTATAGATGCACAGAACAAAAATATTGCTGCGGTGTTCCAGTGCTCCTGCTCTGCTCTGAACTGCATTCAGCAAATAGAGTGAGCTAAATTTGTATAATTGTGAAATATCTATGGCTGCTACTGGAGGATAAAATTGCAGCAGTAACTTTATTCTTTATTAGTCTCTCCTAATTTAACAACTGCATGGAGTAGTTTAATGACGTTTGGTTTGCTGGCTAAACATGCAAAACTGAAACTAAACTTAAAGCTAAGCTGCTATGTCCATGTATCTATAAGTGGAGTTCTAAAATGCATAACATTGGGTGAACATGACTGTTAAACTGCACATTTACCAGTAATTGTTTGTCCTGTCCCACCACTCAGCCATGGAGAGCAGCTGCAGTTTTTCACCCCTGGAACAGTGAAGGGTGGTGGAAGGCTGGGGCTCAGGCACAGCTGACTTGTGCTCTGTAAAACTTGTGCTCTGTACATCAGTTATCTGTGGTGTCTGTGCAGAACCTCCTCTGTGGCCATATGGCACATTCCAGCTGCAGTCCATAGGATGAGGCTATAGAACACTGGAGTCTTGCCAGTGCCTCTCCTCTGGGAACAGGAAGTTCACAAGAGAAGTTTCCAGATGACCCAGCAAAGTAGGACAGTCTGTGTCCTACAGGATGTCCACGAGCTGTGAGATTAAAGTTTTTCTGACCCCAGCACTGACAGCAGGTTCTACTGCAAATGGCTATCCTAAAATTCTTCTGCATGAGCACTGGCTTTCCAGCTAAACTCCTCATTTCATCTGTTTTTTGTCCAATTTCCTGTGTATAATATGACCAGAACCACTGCATGAAAGACCCTGAGGTTTTTCACTGCAGTCCCAGAGGAAGGACCTCAGGGACAGCACTGAACTGAGGAATGTGCATATCCCAAGAGCATCCGGTTTGAAATGAAGAAGCAAAAGTCCAAATGCACAAACTAGTGGAGAGTTGAAGCTTGCTGGTGAGAGACTGAGTCACAATGAAGCCTTGTGTGGTTGTTTTCTCAAGTCAGCCTGGAAGTGCTGAATTGTTCCTGAATTAGTCAAATATTCACTTGCTGTTGTTCAGACTCCAGAAGGATTTCCTGTCAGGAGTACAGGCAGGAGTCCTTTCTTTCTCTTCTGTTCTAAACAGTCCCTGTGCATATTTCCAAAGGCACATCTGCTGAAACAGATGTAGAGGAGTTCAAGATTGATCCCAGCTGTGTTAGATCAGTCACTTTTATCCTCCTGTGAGAGAACTAAAGCTGTGCTGGTGTTGTGTTCCTGTCTGGCCCTCAGGTCAATCGGACGTACTGCTGTGGCACCTACAGAGCAGGACCCATGCGCCAGATCAGCCTGGTGGGAGCAGTGGATGAAGAAGTGGGGGACTACTTCCCAGAATTCCTAGATATGTTGGAAGAATCTCCATTTCTTAGAGTAAGCAGTAACTTTTGGTGTGTTCAGAGCACTTTAGATATTTAAGCAATTGTTAGGTTTCCAAGTAATTAGGAACTGTAAGGTATTTTCTTTATTGATGTGCTTATTTGGGCTACTGAGGTTCATTCTTTCCTGTGTCCAATTGAAAGGCATGGAATGAGGTGGCTAATTAAAAATAATCAAGTTTATTATATATACTTGCAATACATGCACTTCTACTTCCCTAAAAACTATGCTTGATAAAATTAGCATTGAATATCTTTTACCTCTCAAACTTGCTTAGTTTCTATGCAATTTTTTTGACAGCAGATTTGAACCAGTTTTACCAAAAGCATCATTTAATTTTTCTATCTCACCCAGTGTTTTGTGTTATGTGTATTTTGTGGGTTGTTTTGTTCCTGTTTTCTTTTAGATGACTTTGCCCTGGGGGACTCTTTCCAGTCTCAGACTGCAGTGCAGGTCCCAGAGTGATGATGGGCCCATCATGTGGGTGAGGCCGGGAGAGCAGATGATCCCCACAGCTGATATGCCAAAATCACCCTTCAAACGGCGCCGGTAAGGTTTGGGGTCCTTTTGTACTTGAGGTAGAACATTGCAGTTAAGTCTGTCAGATTTGGGAACAAAAGCTAAATACTTGATGTGTAACTGGCTCTTCAGAGGACTAATTCACATTTAAGATTCACTTTCACTTTGTTTCAAATTGGCTCAGCTGATAAAGTAAATGTTACCCTTGGTGGTTATTTTATTTCACTACTTCTGACAGTATCTTTCAGTACTTCTCACATATCCTAGATCAGTGCTTTAAGGTTAAAACCTCTTTTTATTATCCTGCAGACTTAATTCTTCTTATTTCTGTGAACCAATTTGGTGGTGAGGGCATGTGGAATGCTGTAAAACAGTAGAGATCCTTCCACTGCTCCTGCTGCCTTCTAAAGTCAGTGCTAAAGCACTTATTACACTGCCTGCCCATGAATTACTGTGTATTCTTGCTTTCTGTCTCTGAAAGAGTGCTCTAAAACAAATTTCAGGAGATTTGGAAGTATATTTTAGTTGTCATTTCAAGAAGAATATTTGGATGTACTCCCAAATAACTGAAGCTCCGTTTCTGTAAGATAGCTCTGTTTTACATACTGGTACATTTTTGGAGGAAATCTTTCAGCACAAGTAAACACAAACATTATGTGATTTGATTTGTTTCATAAAGTTTGATCTTATAACCTGAATTGTACTTTGCTGGTTTTGTTTTGATCTTTCACCAAATCAACACCTAGAAAAAAATCAGAGGGAAGTCCTTTGTTCCCTTGAAGCCTGCAGCACCCAGAATTTTAAGATTATTTCAATACAAATGTGAATTTTTGAGCAGCAGGGACATTTTTAGTGTGTGTTTTTCTGCTGTTGCAGGTCCATGAACGAGATCAAGAACCTGCAGTACCTACCTCGGACCAGCGAGCCCCGCGAGGTCCTGTTCGAGGACAGGACCAGAGCTCACGCTGACCACGTGGGGCAGGGCTTTGACTGGCAGAGCACAGCTGCTGTCGGGGTGCTCAAGGCTGTGCAGTTTGGGGAATGGTAAGTTGCTGCTGGGATGCAACACTTCTTTTTCTAAAAAAAAAAAAAAATCCTTTCAAAATAAACCTAATCATAAATGGTTTAAACCCTATAATGTAGCAATGGCTGGAATTGTCTGCCCAGGGAGGTGGTGGAATCACTGGATGTGTTTAAAAATAAAGCCTGGACGTGGCTTTAGTTTTAAAAAATGTTATATTTTTAAAAATAAAGCCTGGACGTGGCACTCAGTGCCATGGTTTAGTTGATGAGGAGGTGTTAGGTCACAGGTTGGACTAGATGATCTTAAAGGTCTTTTCCAACCTAGTTCATTCTGTGGGTCAAAAGCTGCACAGAGCTGAAAACCTCAAGCTGTGTACGTCTTATTTTTCCATCTTGAGGCAGTAAAAAATTTGGAACAGCAGCTTGCAGAATATTTTAGTGATATACAAAAGCCTTAAACTTGGACTGTCATCCTTGATTATTCCTTTCCTGAGCAGGTATATTAATTCTAGCTTTTGTAACTGTAGTCTAAGGGCTCAGTGTAATTAATTTCACAGCTGCAGTGCTTTCTCAGGTCATGTACCCAGGATATTGCTGTTGACCTTGCAGAGAAACTGGACTTGCATCATTATAATAATAGTTAGAAATTACATTAGAAATTGGATAGCGTTATTAGCATTATCATTAGAATAAAAGATGCCAGTATTTCCTATATTGTTGAATAAAACTCCTCACTGCTTCAACTTCAGTATTACTTTGTAATTTTGTATTTTTCCCTTAATGCAGAATTATTCTATTCAATTATAGAATGGAAGAATTGAGGCAAGTAGTGGTTCCTACAACACAGAGAACTTTGATAGTGGCAGTTTGAACCTGGTTCTCGGGCTTTTCAGTGCATTGTCCATGCAAACATCCCTTCTGTTGTGAATGCAGCAAAAATGGAGAAAGAAAAAAGGGAAATATATGAATTATACCTGTTTTTCAAAATAATACACTATTGAGAATGTTGAGCTTTTGTGCACAGTGTAACACTCAAGCAGGTCATTGGTTCAATGAAGCTTTCTGCTGGGAAGAGTTGGAATGCTCTGTAACTCAAATACTTCAAAAATTCCTGGAATTCTCTTTTTTTTCTAGGAGTGACCAGCCTCGTATAACCAAAGATGTGGTTTGTTTTCATGCTGAAGACTTCACTGACGTTGTGCAGAGACTTCAGCTGGACCTGCATGAACCTCCAGTGTCTCAGGTATCAAATCTTCCCTTGTGACAGCTCCTTCCTGCTGTTTAGAGAGGAGTTTCTGACAGATCCCAGCTTCTCCCTACAGTCAGCCCTTTAGTATCCTCTCAGTTCTCAGCTCTCTTGGGTGAATTTCCTTGTGTTTCAGGATAAAATAGTTGAGTTGGAAGGGACCTTTTCCTTTCCTCCAAGCTGGGGTTCATTCTGTGAGTCCCAGCATGTGCTATAGAAACAACCTGTTGATTAAGCCATATGTGCCTGTTCTTGCTTCTTCTGATGTTGTCTTAGGCTATGGAAACATCTAAACTCAGTCCTGTCAGCCCAAACAGTGCAGCCCATTGTTGTTGTTTTTAACTGTAACTACAGAAACCTTTTCATTCTCCTCTCAAGATGTCCTCTCAAGACATCAGAGAAATTGTATTTTTAAAGTCCAGTTTTCCTCTGAATTTGAAGTTTTACCCATGAAACAGAGACATTCTTATTTAGACATGAATTCTCTTGAAAATAGGAAGATGCTGAGTTGTTTGAAGAGTTTACCACTAACTTTCCCATCTCTCCTTCTCCCAGTGTGTTCAATGGGTGGACGAAGCCAAACTAAACCAAATGAGACGGGAAGGCATTCGCTATGCTAGGATTCAGTTGTGTGACAATGACATCTACTTCATCCCTAGAAATGTCATTCACCAGTTCAAAACAGTGTCAGCAGTCTGCAGCTTAGCCTGGCACATCAGACTCAAACAGTATCACCCCGTGGGGGAGACTTCTCCAAAAGCAGAAAGCAATTCAAGCCTGAACAGTGATGTTCCTGGAAATACAGAGGCAGAAGGTGAACCCCAAGGAGTGAGTGTAAAAATAGAGTCTGAAGAACCAGGTATAGAAATTCAGCTCTCCTCTGTTTCTTCAATATCAGGACTTGTGCAACCAGATCAGGTGGCGCAGCCCCTTCCAGGTTTTAAAATAGAGTCTGATCAGCAACACAATCCACAGGATCATGCAGGCTCTTCTGTGTGATATGTATATATTCAAACATTTTTTAAACAACTTTTTAAAATTTTGATGTGAAGTTATAGTTTTATAACTGGCTTATGTTTTATTGGAGAAATCTTGCCTATAATTCTATAAAGAAAGGTGACATTCCAAAATGTCAAGCATATCTTTTTTACACAGATTATGCAAAATTCAAGTTGTATTTTAACCCCTTAGTACAACCTGTAACAGTGGTCTACCACTTCTTTCTGTTTAAGTAAAGAGATGTTGAATATCTTCTCAAAATCAGATTGAAATTCCTCCAGGAATATGAAATGATTGAGCTCCATTGGTCAGTGTTATTTCCCTACTTTTACTTTATCTCTAATCTTCACCAGAAAGTGATGCTTTTGTAGAAGACTTGCAAAGTGATTTCCCCATCTCATTTTAATTGCTTAAAAAAGGAAAAAAAAAAATGGAAAAAAAAAAAGAAAAAAGAAAAAATAGAGAAAGCACAGCACTTTTGATGATTTGTGGAATTTTCGGTATGTCTGTTCTTGACATGTTGGTTTATATACAAGCTATAGAAATTGATGTTTCTTACAGTTCCTACAAGGGTGACCTGTAAAAAGAACTGAAGCAAGTGTCTGATTCCTGTTGAAATGCAATGACTTACTGACCTAACACTTCTCATAGCACTGCTTATGTTGTTTGGTGTGGGGGTTTTTGCTTCCAAAATACATCTTCCCTGAATGTGATAAATGCTAGTGTCAAAATTAGAGAACCTCTTGGTAGTCTTGTGGAGGAAACTGCTATCTTTGAGCACTTTAAGGCTTTAAAATACTTAACCAACTTGGCAGCTTGTTTTGATCGGGTCGTAACGTGTCCAATGGATCCACAATTTCCCTTGTACTGATGCACTTAATATAATAAGCATTGAGCTGATACCTGACTCCCTAGAATAAGGACAGCCTTACTGTGTAAGTTCTGTATTAGTATTTCACAATAAAAAGTATTTTGGCATTGGACTGCTTTTTCCATGTGTAGCTCCTGGGTGCCCAGTTACTGTGGAAAAATCAGCAGCACGTGCTCAATGTGTAGAGTGTCAGCTATCAACAGTTTTTAAACAATCTTTCAATATTTCTGGATGTTAACGTGTAACCTGTATTTGACTTTCACTCACCCCATTTATTACTGCCCTTTCCAGTCATCAAAAGGAAAAGTCCCTTTTCCCTCCTCCCCCCTCCCCACATTTAGAGTACAAGTTGGGGTTTGGTGCAACTTAAGCTGTCTCCAGATAACTTTATTTGTTCTAATCCTCACTGGGGAGGAAAGATTTGAAACACTATGTTAGACTAGACAAAAGCAAAGATGCTGTGTTAGTTCTGGATGCATCTTTTTAATATCAATTATTACTCTTCTCTTTATAAGGGTCTCTAAAATATGTTACTCTATTATAAATCTTACTTTGTGCAATATTGTTTGTGTAGGCTTTTATATACATATTAGCACCTCAGTGTAGAGGTCACTATTTTAAACTGATAGAGAAATAATCCTCAGAAGATACTGCAGTGATTAGTTAGAACCTGTATTACTCCTTATGTGTATGTATGTATTGTCTTCGGTACAAAAATGAGGACTAGGAAATATTTCAATTTAAAACTAATTTACAGATTGAAGTGGTAGTGACTCGTTTAGTAATCTGTGTAAATAAGGTGTTAGAATGGAAAGCTTTTATGATGAGAAGTAATGTGATTCATGCAGGGGTGTAATTTAATCTTAGCAGAAATTCTAGATGACTCAGCGCGGCTCAGAGACGAGCCGTCAGTTCTCTGGTGGGTTTTTTCCACTTTTTATGTTGAGAGGAATTTCATAGCTTTAAGGGTTGTGCAAAGTAAAATTCCTCACAGGCAATAGTGGTTTCAGTTCATCCTTCACATTCAAAGATTCCCCAGGGGTGTTCTTTCCTTTTGACCAAGTCTGCGAGTCTTCCACGTGCCTGTTCCGCCTCTCCCGTGCTGCTCCTGCCCGTCCCGTCCCCGGGGTGCCTTCCCTGGTCCCTGGCAGCCAGCACTGATCTCTCAGGAACTGTCACACCTGCAGGGACCTGCAGAGGCAGAGCAAGCAGGGCGAGAGCCCTCGTGCACCAACCTGTTTGTTTGTTGGGAAAATTGCAATGGAAGGAAGAGGGAATCCATTTGGAAGTCCTCTGTAAATTCTAACAGCACGTTTTCAAGTGGATGAAGGAAGACTAGGGTGGTTTGTGCTGCTTTCCAAGCTGTAGCTTTAGTGAAATCTGTGACAACAGCCTATAGTACCAGGAAAATGCTGACTTCCTCCTGCATGGAGGGACATGACCAATAGCGTCATGCTCTCTGTGCTCTGCTCAGTTACTAACTTAAAACCTAATGTCAGATTTAAATGCACATAAATAAAGGTATCTTTGAATGACCTGAATGTTGCTGATGCTATCCTACTTTGGAAGACTGAGGGAGAGAGGAACAAGCTGTTTGAGAATCTCTTACTAAATCCATGCTCAGCTTTGCTGTGCTTTAACCAAACTGACAGGCTTCAAATTCCATCTAAACTCTGGATGTAAAGTGTGAGAGGAATTGCTTGGGAAGCTGCTCATCCCCAGCCATTGCTTCAGTTGCCCAGAACAAAGCCTTGATGGGACAAATGCAAATGTTTCCCAGCACAAGACCTGTAGAACACTGATTTCTTTTAATGAGCTAGAGTAGTTTAGAGAGGAAGTAACAAGTTCAGGCCACTTAGTATTTGAGCAGAACAAATCCAGTAAATATTTCTGAGTATCTCATGTTAAATAGCTGCTATTTGAATTTCTCCAAGATTTCCTAAACCAGGCTTCTTAATGAGCTCATCACCTTTGATTTGATGTGATTTTTTGAGCCACATTTGATGACTTGTTCTAAGGCTGAGGAACTTTGGGCTGTTAAGTGTGGACTCCTCACAGCTCCTTCCAGGATCTGCAGGGGCTGCAGCTGGAGAGGGGCTGTTCATCAGGAACTGGGTGACAGGACAAGGGGAATGGATGCAAATCAAAAGAGGAGGAATTCAGGTTAGAGATGAAGAAGAAATGTGATGGGTGGTGAGGATCTGGTTGCCCAGGGAGGCTGTGGATGCCCCAGTCCAGGAAGTTTTTAAAGCCAGGTTGGGCAGCCTGGCCCAGCTGGAGGTGTCCCTGCACATGGCAGGGAGTTGGGACTGGATGATTTTTAAGGTCCATTCCAACACCTTAACATTCTGTTACCCTCAGTGGAAAGCAGATGCAGCACAGTTCCTAAATACAAATGTGCTGGTCAGTTCTGCAAATCCTCAGTGCTCCATTTGTGAGGATCTGCTCGGTGATGTGTGTCAGGTAGAAAATACTCCAGCTTTGTGCTGGAGACAGCTGTCACTGACCAAATGCTCTGTGTGTGAAACAGAACCGAGGCTTAGGCTCGACTTTAAATCAAGTGCTGGTGACTGAAAAATCCCAGGGATAGAGTGGTTCGGTTTTGTTAGAAATGGACTAGCAAATGCAGCGTGCAGCTGAGCTGGCAGCTGCCTTTGCTTTCCTCTCTCCTCTAGACCAGCTCCAGGTCGCTGTGTGCAGGTTCCTGCAGGTTCTGTTCCAGGAGCGGGGACACCAGCAGGTGTCCCCAGGGCATTCTAAGGGACACTTCTCCCAGGGCTCTGCTGCGCTCTGCCAGGTTTCCTGCGTGTTTCAGGTCAGTTCCCCGGGACAAGGCAAATTGTCCGAGCTTTCCCCGAGCGCTCCAGCGCTTCGGGCTGGGAAGGAGCTGCGTGCTGAGCTCCGCCGTGCTGCCGGGGGTGGGAGAGGAGCGGAGGGACCGTTCCTGTCCCCCAGAGCGTGTTCTGTCCCTTCCCGTGGGCTCCGAGCAGCGGCCAGGGCACCCCGAGCATTCAAACACCGCTTTTTCCCGATTTCTCTGTACAACATGTAAAGATACCGACTCCTGTATTGCTGTTTCGTGATTTAATTTGATTTGATTGGCAGCTACGATTATTTTTTTCTGTGGTTTTAATTTATCTAAGGTCTCTGCCTCCAGAGGACGTGTACAATTGCCTGGACGACTGTTTGCTTTGTGCGGCCTTAGTGTATTTATTGACATTCGCGCGTGTGCGGGGGCGGCCCCGCGCCCCCCCGCGCTGTCGGTAGCTGACTGTACACCAGTGTCAAACCGTTAAGCTATTTCTTTGTAAAATAGTCCTGCGGAATGCATAGAATTTTTTTCCTGTAAAGTATTTTTTTAAATAAACAAAAGTCTGATTTTGTCCTTTACCCGCTTGGGCGCTTCTTTCGTCCGTGGTTTGGAGGGGGGTCGGGGCGGCGCTCGGCGCTCGGCTGGCGCTGCCTGGGTGGGGGGGCGGCAGGCGGAGCCAGTCGAGCGCCGGGCGGTTTCCAGGGTAACGGGAGCGGGGTCGGGACCGGGCCGGGGTCGGTGCCGGGCCGGGGTCGGTGCCGGTACCGGGGTCGGTGCCGGTCCCGCCGCTCCCCATGGCCTGCCGCGATGCCATTTCATGGTACCAGAAGAAGGTGAGTGCGGCGCGGGGCGGGCGGGCGGGCGCGGGCCCGGCCGTGCCCTCAGCCTCCTCTCCCCACAGATCGGGGCCTACGACCAGCAGATATGGGAGAAGGCGGTGGAGCAGACCCAGATGAAGGTACCGGCGGCGGGGGGGAGAGGGAGGGTGTGCCCCGCTCCCCTCGCCGCTAACTCGGCCGTGTGTTCCTCCCCGCAGGGCTTCAAGAATAAGCCGAAGAAAAAGGGGCACATCCAGCCCGACCTGATCGACGTGGATCTGATCAGCGGTGAGCGCTGCTGGCTCTGTTCCTTCCTCCCTGGGACGGGGATGGCACCAGGGAGCGGCCGGAGCTGGCTCACAGGAGGGTTTGTGTGAAAAACGCCAATCACTTGGTTTTTACAATTTTTAAAAGCTTAATAATAATAAAATAATTGTAAAAATAATAATACAATTAGAGTGATAAGTTTTAGAGTTAGGACAATTACAAGACAGTAAAAAGCAAAGAATTGCGGATGTCTGGATGCTCTCGGTCACTAAGTCACAAAAAGCATCTCTTGTGAACAAAGGAATTACCTTAAAAGCAACAGCCTGTTGCATATTCATCTATCTCATACATGAGGCACAAATTCCTTGCAAATTAAGAACTTTTCTGGTTTTTGTCAAATTCTCCTTAATCCTGGTGGTTCCAAAAAGATGGAGAGAAGGTGGAAGAATGTTTGTCTTTTCTGATAAGGAGGCCGTAACTTTTCATGGGCCCCCTTCCCTGACATCTCTGTGTGAAGAGTTTCTTGATTATCTCATCTTTCTGCTTGAGCTTGTAACAAATTCTATATCATAGACTTTCTATTTTAACGTTATGTTGTAATCCAAACTACACTTATCACACTATTTAAGAGAATTAATACAGCATAACTTTATAACATCACACCATATAATATTCATTGTAACATTTGTGAAAAGCCAATCATTAGATATATGTTTTTCACAGTTTTATTGGGTATCAGGAAGGTTCCTTCCCCAGAGATGGGCACAGCTGCCAGGGCTCCAGGAGAACACTCCCAGGGATGCCCAGGGTGGCATTGTTGGGGTGTCTGCAGGGACTTGGCGATCCCTTCCAGCTCAGGATATTCCATGGTTCTGTAGGTACATCCCAGCTCTGTGCAGGGTGGGGGAAGCAGAACCTGCCCTGCTGCCATGGGAGCCCCCTGAAAACCTGAGAGCAGGGCAGGAGGATTTGGGGTGGCCCTGCAGGAGTGCTCGGGGGGAGCAGGGTTGGGTGGGCAGGGAAGGGCAGAGCCAGAGCTCTGAGGGAAGACAAGGAGCTGCTGTAGCTGTGTCTGCTAGAACTGTGCAGCTCTGAATGGTGCCTGAAACTGGGCTGCTGTCACCCCCTGCTCAGCCCTGTGGCAGGGCTGGGGCTGCCCAGAGGGGAATTCCAGCAAGGGAGTTCTTGTGATTCACAGTTAATGGTGGCTTGTTTCTCCTTTAATTCCAAGGCTCTACCTTTGCCAAAGCCAAGCCTGAAATTCCCTGGACATCTCTGACGAGGAAGGGAATTGTGAGAGTGGTGTTTTTCCCCTTGTTCAGCCAGTGGTGGATACAGGTCACCTCCCAGCGAATTTTTACATGGCTCTTGGTGCTCTACATTATGCAAGGTGAGGGAACAGGCTGTGCCATAAACCTTGTCCTGCAAAGAATGTGACATCAAAGATGGGGAGATGAGTTAGGGGTGGCCCTGGCAGTGCTGGGGGAGTGGTTGGACTCGATGGGCTCAGAGGGCTTAGCCAAGCTTAGTGAGGCTGTGATTTTGTAGTCCGTAATCTAAAGCATGAGGATCTTGTCTGGAATCTACTTAATGTGCGTTTCATGGTGTGTAGCACTAGTAATTGCAGAAATTAAGTAACAGTACAACAACAACAATACAATACAACAATAACAATTGCAGAAATTAAATAACAGTACAACAAAGCAGAATAAAAAGAAATAGTTGAAACAGACTCTTTAATTTTTGCCTTTCCCCATTTCCAGTTGTAGCAGTGGTGCTGTACTTCATGGTGCCTGTTGTGAGTGCCAGTGAAGTGATGGGACCCCTGTGCCTTATGCTGCTGCTGGGGACAGTTCACTGCCAGATCGTGTCCACGCAGGTGAACAGAGCTGCAGGGAGCAACGGGCTCGGCCGGCGCCGCAGGTGAGCACCAGCAGGGCCCTCACTGAGCTCCCAGCTGGGCATGCTGGGGCTGCACCCAGCTTTCCTCCTTCAGGTGGCTGCAGCAAACCTGATTCCCTCCTGATTTTGTCCCTTGTGCCTTTCCCAGGGATACCCAGATGTGCTGGGGGTATAGGCAGAATTTTTGTATTTGGAAAATACATTCTGTTTGCATGGCTTCAGAAAAAAAGCCATCCAAAAAGCTGTTCCAGTCTCATTCAGATCTTTTAAAGAAGGCCTTAAAGTAGCTTCTTACACCAACTTAATTCTCCTTGTCTTAAAATTCAGGAAGTTACGCAAACCTGTGGGTGTGGATGGGAGCAGTTGGTGTTCTGACAGAACCAGCAAGGAAGAGCAGTCTGGCTCTGCATCTCTGCTGACCAATTTATCCAGCCTGCTTTTCCAGAGGAGGTACGTGGTTCCTGCTGGGTTTGTGCTGCTCATGACACTGGCAGCAATTTGGTACTTGGAGGATGAAGGCACAGCATGTGCTGTCACTGACATCCCCACAGCCTGTCAGTCTTTTCTTGAATTAAAACTTCCATGGTAATGTGGGAAGCTGATTCCTCAGGAATATTTAGTATGTCCTTATTAGATCATATAAAATTAGACTGTATAAAATTAGATCATGTGAAACCAAGTGTTACATGAGCTGTAGAATGTGGTTGAGTTTATTTTTATTAATCAGATAAGTGACCTTGTTTGAGTGAGTGCTCAGATTATATTGCTGTTTTAGCTGATTTCCAAAAGCAGTTGTGGCTTCTGCTTTGGACAGTTTTCTCACTTTGGCACCTTTCTTCTCTAAAAGTAACTCAAGGAAATGGAGGAGAGATTGTATGGAATAATATTTCATTGTTTTCTCCTGTTTTCCCAGGTGAATTTCTTGGTGAGTTTCCAGCTCACAGGTGCTTTCTCTTCACCAGAACTTTTTGTTTTTAGAACTGCTCTCATTTTTTTTTTTTAAATAATGAAAAGTTTCCCCTTGATTTAGAAGTTTTAAGATACTATTAGAGATACAGAAAACATGTTGAGTGAGAGTGAAGCAGATATAAATCTTTTAACAGACTCAGCCCACAAAGCCTGCCAAAGGAAATTATTTATTCCTTAGCTATCTTGTTTGATGCTGCACATATGTGACAAGGGAAGACCAGTTTATTTTACACCAAAGAGTTTTTCCCTGACATAAAAGCATTTAATTGTATTTTCTCTCCTAGGAATAGAACAGTAAAGCTGGTAGCTGAGAAAGGGACTGAGACAGAAAGTGGTGTGAGTGCTGTGGGTGATGGCTTCAAACCCAGACAGGCCAGATCTGAACACAGGCTGCTGCACTCCAAAGAGAAAAGTAAACTTTCTGATGGGGAGAAGAGCCATCAGGTACTGCCAGGGGAGATCCTTTGAAAGCACAGTTTCAGCGTGTTCTTTGTGTGCCCAAAAGTGTGTTGGTATTTAACTGTATGGTTTGATCTAATACAAGATATTCCCTCCTTCTGCTGATCTTTCCCTGCATTAGAGAACCTAGAAACCCCTTTCTGCCTCTCACTAAGCAGCTGAAAAGTTGCTTGTGCTTTCTTTTCATAATCATAGAATAGAATTCCAGAATAGTTTGAGCTGGAAGGAATCTTAAAGCTCATTCCACCCCTGCTGTGGGTAGGGACACCTTCCACTGTCCCAGGGTGCTCCAGCCCTGCCCAGCCTGAGCAAGTATGGTCAGACAGACAGTCTGGAATGTGTGTTTTACCAGAGTGCTCTGATAATTGTTGACACTTCTGATCACAAGGTGTTCAGTTAAGGGAGAGTGCTGATGATGACTAAATTGGCCATTTTCAAAAGCAGTTCCATAAAATATTTTGTCTTGCAAGACTGAGACCTCCCTTGGGGAAAGAGAAAGAGCTAAAGCATGATGACCTCTGTTGAAAGCTTTGAAACATAAAGATTTTGGGAATTACTCTTGAGTTTCCTCTGGGCCTGTAGTGTGCTAACTCCACATGAAGAACTTGGAATAGATCCTGTGTGGAATTCTGTTGTACTGTGCCATCCCACCTCCTCTCTGTGAAGGAGTTTGGAGGGAGGCAGAGCTCAGTGTAGGGGCACAGCCCAGGATTTTGGGTTTGTTACCCCTCAGCTCGCAGATACATCTGGGCTTGAGGCTGCTGGTAAGGCACAGACAGCCAAGAGCTGCTGCTGCATCGTCCTCTTGCTGCCCTTTCTCCAACTCCAAATCCACCCACCCAAAATTCTCTCTCATTACCTCTCAGGCAAGACAAGAGCAGGGGGAAAGAGTTAAAATCTGTGAAGTCTTTGATGCCAAGAGAATTCTGTTTCTGTGTGTTCTGTGGGGATCATGTGGCATTGAGGGCAGTGCCAGGGGGGCAGCTCTGCCTCTGAGCCTCTGATGGGACTCAGGCTGGTCCTTGGTGGGGCCTTGGCTTTGCATTTGTAGGAGGATGGCACCAACAGGGACGGTGCTTCTGACGAGCTGTCGAGCGAGGAGGATGCCGAGGCCGTGGCGCAGAGGATCCTGCTACGCCCCAGCATGGAAGGGGCTTCCAGTGACAACAGCTACGAGGAGAAGAAGAGGCCTCTGGTTTCTCTCAACCAGGCTGTCTCACAGGTACCCAGGTGGGATTAGTGCTGTTTTCCACACCCTGATTTGCTGTGGATAATGAGGTGGTTTTTCCTTTGGTCCTGGCAGGTCAAGCAAGCCCTGAAAGGTGCCAGAGACTCTGACAGTGTTGTGGAGTCTGAACTGGAATCCACATTATACAGGCAGGTATGGTCATAAAGTCAGGAGAGGGAGCTTTCCCAGGCCTGGCAGGGCTCACAGAATCAGAGGATGGGGTGGCCTGGAAGGGACCTTAAAGCTCATCTCGTTCCACCCCCCTCCATCAGAACAGACACTTATGAAATGATTGTGCTTCAGAATTCTCAGGTGCGAGGTGTGACCTCTTCCCTCCCTGCTGCTTGGCAGCTTTATAAACCTTCACAGTGTTCACAGTCCTGATTGTGCTGCTTTGTTAAGCAAACCACAAACAAACAAACAAATAACTAACTAACTCTGTTGGCAGCAAAGGGCAGTTGAAGCTGCTTCTAATTGCTGCTGCAATTGCTCTTGTGGTTGGGAGGCAGGGCTGTGCTTGCAGCTTTTAAGCTAATCAATTTTGATTTTAAAATCACAGACTATCCTGAGTTGGAAGGGACCCACAAGGAACAAGTCCAACTCCTGTAATGAAGGAATTAATCTATTCTGTGAGACATTCTCAGTCACTTCATTATTTTGGTTTTTTGTCCCTGCCATTCACCCTACCTGAAAATAAAATATAAATATGTGAATATCAAGTTATAAATATGGAGATATATAAATTAATACAAAATAGAAATGAAATATTAAAACAGATTCTGCAAAAGGCATAAAAAAGGACATTTTTATATTAAACTGAATATAGCAGTTTTTATTTTGTAGGTTGGGAATGGGGATGGGGAATTAATGGGCTCTGTGCGAGTTCTGGTATCGAAATGCTCTTTCCCCAAACATTGTCTTAAACCATTTCCGCTGTGTGGGTGCAACTGGGAGCACTCAAAGCTTGGGGAAACTGGGGGAGAAGAGGAGGAGGACGATGAGGAGAGGAGGATGTTGAGGAGGAGGAGGATGATGAAGAGAAGGATGATGAGGAGAGGAGAATGATGAGGAGGAGGATGATGAGGAGGAGGAGGAGAAGGAGGATGATGATGAGGACGGTGAAGAGGAGGAGGAGGACGATAAGGAGGAGGAGGATGATGATGATGAGGAGGAGGAGGATGATGATGATGAGGACGGTGAAGAGGAGGAGGAGGACGATAAGGAGGAGGAGAATGATGATGATGAGGAGGAGGAGGATGATGATGATGAGGACGGTGAGGAGGACAATAAGGAGGAGGATGATGATGATGATGAGGAAGAGAAGGATGATGATGATGAGGACGGTGGTGAGGAGGTGCCGGTTGTGGCCTCTCCTGCTGCAGGAGCCCAGGCCGTGCCTGAGCGCGGGGCCGCGCAGCTGCGGCGGGAGCCGGCGGGACTCGGAGAGCACCCGGCAGGACTCGGAGACCGAGGACATGCTGTGGGACGATCTCCTGCACGGCCCCGAGTGCCGCTCCTCGGGCACCAGCGACAGCGAGGAGCGCTCCCCCTGCGGCGACTCCCGCCGCGACCTGAAGGAAGACGTCTTCCAGCAGGTTGGTGATTTCCATCCAGGATCTTCTCCCCCTTCCCCTTGTCTCCCAAATGAGTGGCACATGAGGATGCTGTTGGTGTAAGGTGGGCAGCCTGGATGAAGCCAGAGTCACCCTGGAAGGCTAGAGTGCTCGAAATTATATCAGTGATTAATGATTAAGTCTATCCCTCCCCTCTGCATGGCTGCTTATCCCAAAACAAAGAATTTCACCCAAATTGGAATTTCCCCCTCAATCCAAATGCATTCTAGGCAAAGGCATTTCTTACAGCAAGACAGAAAGAGCTGACCCAGCGTTTGCACTCCTCTCTCTTTTCTAGAACCATCTGTTTTGGCTGCAAAACACCAGCCCAGCGTCTGCCAAAGTGAGTGCTCTGATCTGGGAAGGGAATGACTGCAAGAAGGTGGACATGTCTGTGCTGGAAATCAGTGGGATTATCATGAGCAGGGTAAGGAGGCTGTGCGGCATTGCAACCTCTCCCTCACACTTCAGAGAACATCCACCAAAACCCCTGGAAACAGCTACACATGCAAATATTAGGGGCAGTATGACACTGGTCCCTCCCCAGCTGCAAAGATGATTGTCCCACATATTCTTACTGGAAAATTGCCTAACCACCAAATTTCTGAGGTCTCTTGAAGACTGACAAGTGCTACTTATCACTGATTGTCTCTGCAGGGTGCTGAAAGTGGGGGGTTGATTATTTGGTTGATTAGTTTTGGGTTTGGACTGAAATGTGTGGAATTATTTCAGGCTCTGTCCTGTGAAGGGAAGGGGAACCCACTGCTTGTCTGAGTTGATGCCACCACAACAACAGGCATTCTCTCTGATGCAAACCCCAGGTAATCATCCCATTTTTATTCCTGCTTGCCAGGTTAATGCCCACCAGCAGGGAGTGGGATATCAAATGCTGGGAAACATCATCACCATCGGATTGGCCTTCCTGCCATTCCTCTACAGACTGTTCCGCACGGATAACCTGGAGCAGCTCTGCTCCATTTCTCTGATGGAGCTTCTGCACATCTTCTGTGGAGCCCCTATCAGCGCCCCTGTGCTCATCTTATCTGCCATCAACTTTCTGGAAAGGCTGTGCTTAACCTGGATGTTTTTCTTCATGATGTGTGTTGCTGAGAGAACCTACAAACAGGTGGGTTTAAAGGTCCTGGTGCCTTTCAGGAACCTGGAAAGCAGAAATAAAAATGGCATGAATACCTTAAAGCTCATCTCATCCCAGCCCTTGCCAAGGTCAGGGAGGGGAGCCTGGGAAGGCTCTTATTGATCAGTCACAAATTATACCTATCAATAGCATTCCTGACTCCCCTGTCACCCCTTACCTGTCCCCAAAGTCTTACTCTGTCCCTTCTGTGTTGCCCAGAGAGGCTGTGGCTGCCCCGTCCCTGGAAGTCTTCAAGGCTAGGTTGGGCAGGGCTTGGAGCAGCCTGGGAGAGGGAAGATGTCTCTGCCCGTGACAAGGGCTGGAAAAGATGAGCTTTGAGGTCCCTCCCAATACAAACCAATCTGGAATTCTATGACAACAACTGCTGAGCACCCAGGTCTCATGCTGAGCTTACCCAGTGACCCTAAGAATCCCAAACAATCTGGTCTGTTTTACACTAATTTATGGTTCTGGTTTTAACTTGCAGAGGTTTTTGTTTGCCAAGCTCTTCAGTCACATTACATCTGCTAGGAAAGCCAGGAAATATGAAATCCCTCACTTCAGGCTCAAGAAAGTGGAGAACATCAAGATCTGGTTATCCCTTCGGTCCTACCTGAAGGTGAGTTCTGATCTGGGGTTTGGTTATTGCAGAGGGAGTGCCAGTGCCAGTGCCAGCTGTTTGTGGTGGGTTTTGCCTGCACACTACACTCAGCCCTGACCCTGTGTCCTTGTTCCTGCAGAGACGAGGCCCCCAGAGGTCTGTGGATGTTGTGGTGTCCTCAGTCTTTTTACTGGCTCTTTCAATTGCTTTTATCTGCTGTGCCCAGGTGAGATTTTCACCTTTGTGGTTTATAAAGGAGGGAAAACCCTCCCAAGTGCTGGAGGTTTTTCTTTCACCAGCCTACAAAAGGCTTGGCTGAGACTGTCAGTGGGACAAGGGAATTGTCTTCATTGCCTGTTAGTTGGATAGAAGGAGGGAAGAGGAGGAATAAGGCTCTTTTTCTGAGCAGAAGGAAAAAATATCCAATTCCAAGCTAAAGGCAGGTTAGAAATGAGACCTTTCCCTGTAAGCCCATCTCAGGAGTGATTTACACTTCCTGGGAAGAGCTGTCAGTGGCTGTGGAGCACCCAGGACTGGGCAGAGGAGGAGCAAGAGCAGTGCTTGTGCACTTGTCCCAAGAACAGGCATTTTGTCAATGACATTTGGTGCTTTGTTTTCTCCCCATACAGGTTCTTAAGGGTCACAAAACCTTTCTGAGTGCAGCTTACAACTGGGAGTTCCTGATGTGGGAAGCAGCACTGCTCCTCTTTCTGCTACGTCTGGCATCTCTGGGCTCTGAGACCAACAAAAAATACAGCAACATTTCCATCCTGCTCACTGAGCAGGTAGCTCCCTTCAGCTTGTTCTCCCCTGGGCTTTGTGGTTTGTTTGGGTATAATTATTGTATTTCAAACCAGCTTAAGTACTGGAATCAAACTTTAAAATGTATGGATCAACCCCTGTGTTGGCCAGAAGGCATCAAAGCACTGGTCAGCATGGGGGGGATGAGCTAGTCCTGTTGGGCCAGACTCAAACTTCAAAGTTCTAGATTATTTTTGTCTCTGGGTTCATGTGTGTTAGCCAAAACAATTGGAAAAAAATTATGTTATCAGTGCTAAATTCACTACTTCAGGAGTGACAGCAGGCTGCAAAAATGGCTCCAATTTCCCTTAGATAGGACTCAGCTGGGGGCTAGTGCTGGAATATCAACCCCTGGCCTGTGGTGTTTGTCACAGATAAACTTGTACCTGAAGATGGAGAAGAAGCCAAACAAGAAGGAGCAGCTCTCTCTGGTGAACAATGTGCTGAAACTGTCCACTAAGCTGCTGAAGGTGAGATGCTGTGCCTGAATGGTTGAATTTGATGGCAGCAGGGAATTATGGCAATGTCATGTGGCCTTCCCTTGGCTCCTGGAGTTAGTGCTCACAGAGGGATTTTTCAGTGCTGCTGCAGCTGGGACGAGAAAGGGAGCAGCACAAGGCCAGTGTGGGTAATTAGTGCTGAGAACTCGATGAGCAGTGGTTTAACTAAGTGAGAGGAGAGGCTGGGTGAGCACAGCTTCTCCTGACTGCTCAGTCTCATTTTTCTTCATCAGCTCTAATGCTGGAGCTCACTGCTAGCAGCAGGGAGAGGATTGGGAAGCAGTGAGCAGAGTCTGAGAGTCCATGGATTGGGCTGGGTGATTCTGCAGCCTGGAGTGTCAGGCTCTGGGGCAGTTGGGGTGCTGCAGAGATTTTGGATTCAGCAGGAGATGTCTCTGGAGCACTGACAATTCCTGTACTTGTATCTAAGAAAGGACACAGAGGCAGCCCAGTCTGTTGGAGTGCCAGTGCTCAGGTAAAAGTCAGAGGATTAATTCTTTGGTGTTTGGGAGTGCTAATGGACCCTTGTCCTGTCACTGCAGGAGCTGGATAGTCCATTCAGGCTGTATGGACTGACCATGAACCCACTGATCTACAACATCACACGGGTTGTCATCCTCTCTGCTGTCTCAGGAGTGATCAGTGACCTGCTGGGGTTCAATATCAGAGTAAGTGTCCCTGTGCCAGCCAGTAGAACATCTCTGGGGTCACTTCTGGGGCCACAGCCCTGAGAGAAGCCTGGGTTTGCACTGGGAACCCAAACACCAGAACCTGCTGGGTGTGTCCCCACCTCCCTGAGCCAGTTCTGGGGGGAAGGACAGGGCTCACTTCAGTTTCAGTTCCCTTCAGGTGAAGCTGTGAGAATCCAGGGTTCCTCCCTTTATCCCAGTCCTCCTGTGGCTCGTCCTGAAACTGGAACTCACTGAGCAGAGCAAGATGGGCAGGAGACACAGAATGTTGCTTGGAGATGAAGACCATTCCTGTTAGACCCAAACTCCCTTTCTTATCTCTTTGCAGTTATGGAAAATTAAACCATGAGCTGGCAGAACATCAGCCCTGGGCATCTCCACCAGACACCAGAGAAGAGAACCAGCAGTGTGGGCAGAAAGAAGAAAACTGACAGAAATCTGTAATTCCAATTTTTAAACAGATTCTCAGTGTATGCATCAGAAGTTTTCTTTCTGCTTTACTGCTCTACAACATCCAGAGTGAACTGGTCTCATCAGTGATGTCATTCCATGGCATGCACAGAAAAACTGGATTAATGGGGCCAAATCCTGGCAGCTGGCACTGAACCAGCAGGAACTGCTGTGGGACACCAAACACTAAAGCCATACCAGAGCTGCAGCTGGGGGGACACCAGTGGCTGTGGCTGGGGCCAGGTTTCTGTAAAATCTGGTCCCTGGGCATGTGGCAAGGAGGGACTGAGCCCTCCTGGCCCAGTCAGCCTTCCTGGGGCTGCACTGGAATATTCCAGGTTGAGAATCCTTTGCTGCACTGAGCTGGCTGTGCTGAAGAGCTTTTCTTTCCCTAAAGCTCTGTGTGCTCAAGGCTCTGCCTCCATCCTGAAGCAGCCCAGGATGCACCAGGTGAATTCCCCTGAATTCCCCTTCCCTGCTGCCAATCCCAAATCCTGCTGGTGGCTTGTGCTGCAAAGAAATGATCAGTGTTTTTGGAGGAGAGCGGTTACAGGAGAAAAAACTCCCAACACACAACAGGCAAGGTTCACGAGCTGGAGGATGTTTTGCCACATCTGTTCCCTGGAATGCTCAGCTCCATCCTGTCCTGGCTGGGACAGCAGCTCTGCTCCGTGCTCAGCTGTTGCAGCCCAGCACTGCAATAGAGCCTCACCCTGAACACCTGGGGAGGAAATCTGGGGGAAAAACCAGTTTTGGCAAAGACTTCCTCAGGTTCACGCTTAGAAAGGTCGTGGAGAACAAGAGAACATTTGAAGGCTTCTGCAACATTTCACTGGCTCCAATAGCTCCTATTTATTAGTAGTGAAAAGAGCAAAAACGGAGGAAATTCTCATTCCTTCACGGGAGGGTGAAATGGCAGAAGAATTTTTGGTAGTAAATTGTTTACAGCTATTTTCTGTACAAGGAAAAATTGTGAGATGTAAAAGGAGGTGACATTTTTATATAGCAAAATGTGCAAATAAACCTGCAGGACAAGCACTTCATCGTTACCAACGGTTTCTACAGCAATTGATGATTTTTATACCATCTTTTTGAACATCTGTTACTGGAATGGGGGGGTCAATATCCAATAATAAATTACATTTATTTTCCAGAACGGCAACATGTTTGTGGGTAAAATCTGGCTCACACCCCTGAAAGCCAACCAAGACCGTGGTTTAGACAGTGCAGAACCAACAGGCCGTGAACTGGAGTTGGGTTTTAAGATCTGTGTAAAAATAATGAGTGATTTGCAGGTGTCTGCAGTCAGAACCTCAGGAGTGTGTGTGCAGGAGATAAATGTTCACACCCAGCACATCCAGCCATTGTGTAGCATTCCAAGGCCATGTGCATGCAGGAAGCGCAGAGGAAGGTCTTGGGAAGGGAAATCCCACACAGGTAGGGCTTGTTTGGGTTTTGACTCGTACAATGTACACATACTCTTATTTTCTATATGTGTATGGTTTTCCTTTTCATTTATTTTTGCTTTTTTTGCAGTTCTTTGTGCTGCAGGTGTTTGGTATTTACTATGGGGTGGCAGTAGGAAAAGATTTTGTCCCTTAATTTGCATATACAATAGACTATTTGCATAATTACTCATTAATAATTATTCTTCAGTGCTCCATATGGGAGTAAGTGGGGTGGAGAATAATAGTAATAATATGAGAGGTGTTACTCCAATCTGGAGCACTATTTATGGGCTTTTTGCACTATAAATAAAAAGAAGACAAATAATAGCGTCTGGTGCAGAAAATGCCATTAATTAAAAATTAAGTTTTTAATTTATTTAATTCTAAAAGTCTGAACAGAAACTGCTCCAGGTGTCAGACCGA
Source organism: Lonchura striata (assembly GCF_050655825.1). Taxonomy (NCBI): domain Eukaryota; kingdom Metazoa; phylum Chordata; class Aves; order Passeriformes; family Estrildidae; genus Lonchura; species Lonchura striata. The sequence goes on from NC_140728.1 coordinate 2,107,042, forward strand.
AGCAGGCACCTCACCGGACCTAAAACCCCACACGACAGGCGAGCGGGATCCAGGGCGGGAATGGAACCGCGCCGCGAATTCCCTGGAAAAGCAGAAAATCCCAAAAACCCCGAAAATGTCATTCAGCCCCCCCCGGCAGGAGCCGGGTGGTGCCGCCCGCGTCCCCCCCGCGCCCCCCATGGTCTCTCCCACCCTACCGGCGCAGCAAGCCCCGCCCCCTCCCGCGCGTCGCGGCTGTGCCCGCCTGCGATTGGTGGATCCGCGACGCCTCGCGCGCAGCGGCCAATGGCGGCGCCGGGCCCGGCCGGAGCCAAGATGGCGGCGGCGCGGGCTGCGGGCGGGCGGGCCTGAGGCGGCTGCGGGGGCCGCGCCTTGCTCCGCGCCCGGGGCCGGCCGGCCGGGGGTCTCCGCTCCCCGCCCGCCGGCCCGCCGGGCCCGCCCCGCCCTCCGCCATGGCGGCCGAGAGCGGCAGGCAGTTCTGGAAGCGCAGCGCCAAGCTGCCGGGCAGGTGAGCCCCGGGAAGGGGTGTGAGGGCCGCGCCCCCCCTGCGCTCCGGCCGGGGAAGGCGCTGTCACCCGGCCTGGTTCGGGGGCTGAGGGGAAAGGTCGGGGGTGCCAGAAGGATCTGGCCCGGCTGCGGGGCTGAGGAGCTGGTTGGGGGTTCCTCCCTGGAATTGGGGGGATGCCAGGGCCACCCCAGGTGTGGGAAGGTGATTTTGCTGCGGGAAGGTTCAATGTACAGGGGACAGGGGCAGGGGCAGAGCTGCTCCCCCATCTGTGGGACAGGGCAGGCGGTGTGGGGCTGCGGGGACGCCCTGTGTGCCCCCTGTGGGAAGCAGGATGGAGGGAGCAGGATGCCTTGGAGGCCTCTTTGGGGCAGGTCAGAGCCAGGGCTGTACCCTCCTCCTTCCCACAGCAACTGAAGGAAACTCGTCCTTCCCAAAGTCCTCAGGGGTGTCGCCTTGGGTGGCAGCAGCTGTGTCCCAAAGGGGTGTCCCTGGTAACCCTAACATTACCCTGAGCTCTGTGGGATGGCGCTCCTGGTCCCCCTCTGCTCAAGGGGAAGGACTTGGAGGGCTCTGGTTATACCTCCCCTGCCTCGGTTCCTCTGGCTGTGATGTTCCTCTCAGGGATGGGAGAAACAAGCGAAATGAGTGATTGACATGGTGCTTGGGAAGAAGAGGCTGGTGCTGATGGAGAGGCTCCCTACAGCGCCTCGGGAGCAAGGCTGATGTGGAAAGAGGGCATCAGCCTCTCTGTGGAGGCTTCTCAAGTGCTTTTCCTGCCTGGTGCTCCTCACTTTTGCTCTCATTTGCCTTATCTGAACCCTGCCCTTCGCCTCCTGGGGTATGGGTGCAGTCTGAAATGCTTAGTAAGTTTTAAATCCTGCTGGCCCAGTTGAATATCTCTTTCTGAAGTGCTTTCACTCATCTGCTTGTCATGTGCAGCTCCTTCAGGTTGGCTGAACATGTCTGTGGTAAGCAGAGGGAGAGCAAGGGGCTCTGTTCCTCCTCTGCTGCCCCTGTGGGAGGAGAATCCTGTGCTTTCCCTGGGTTATTTCCCAGCTGTTCCTGCCTCTTACCCGAAGCTGTCAGCCATGCTCTCAGCTGGTGGTCGTGGACAGCACCTTCTCCTCTTCTCCTTTTGGTGACTTCTGAGCTTTCCTTGGAAACTCAAACCAGGTGAACCGGTCTGGCCGGCAGCCGGGCCTGCCTGAGACGCTGCACGGGGAAGGTTTTGGCAGTGCTCTCTCCTCCTCCTGCCTGCCTGCTTGGCAGGTCTCCTGCATCCTTGTTCCCTCCTGTGTGCTGGCTCTTTCCAGGGACAGCCACCAACAGGTCCTCAGCAGCCTGATTCCGAGGGTGAGGTGGGATGTCCTTCACCCATGGTCACTAAACATCAACCTCCCTTTCTTCTTTTTTGTCTGAGCTTTGAGAGACCCTCCTGTACAGATTCTTGGCTCTCTCCTTTCTTTCCCCTGACAATCTGGCAGAGGGAGGCTTTGTAGGGACTTGGATACTGTGTTAGCTTCCTTTTCCATGACACTTTGTGTGTTTGGTCACTTAGTTGTATTAGCTTTTATTTGCTGATAAAGTTTATTTGCTTTTGCTCCCTGTAGATTTAGGGTGGATTTTAGGTGTAAGTTTAGAACTGGTAAATGCTGTTTTGTTTTTACAGCGCTGTCTTGTGGCTTTTTTGCACTGGGAATTTTCTGCCTGGTAATTTTCTAGGGATGTGTTGGCCGAGTGCTCTGGCGTATTGTGATGTGTTGTTTATTCCCTGCTCTTTAGAGAGATGGGCAGGCAAGGTCTGCTGGGGTTATTTAAATGCTGTTTTAAAAGGGGAGAAACAGCCTGCTGGAAGTAAATGTGTGTGTGTCCAGTGGCAGTGGTGTTTCAGGCTGTGCTCTGCTGCAGTGTCAATAGCCCACACCCTGTGATGATCCTGGGAGGTGTCACACAGGGAGCACAGCCTTTGTACCTCACACCATTGGTCACCCCTTGTACCCTACACTGAGCATCCAGGGAGCAGGAAATGCCTGTCCCAAAGGGTTTAAACTGGGACAGAACAGGGCACTCGTCCAGTCAGGCTGGGAGCACAGCTTAGATCAGCTTGAGATTCTTCTTGGAGAGTGTCTGGCTTGTAAGGCTTCAAGAAGAGCTGTGTGCAGGTGGCACCCTCTGCCATTGTGTCAAACATTGATTCAGAACCCCAGGAAAGGGTTTCCTCCCCCAGCACTGGCTGCCCATCCCCTCCTCTCTCTAACACACATCCTTCATGGGTCTTGTGAAGCCCAGGCCTTCCCAGGCTGGTCAAGCAGTTCCCCTCTGGCAGCCTGTGGGTCCCTGACAGGGAGGAGGAACCTTGCTGGACATCCTGGGACAGTGTGAGTTTGGTTCTGGGCATGGGAGAGAGAGGCTCTGCTGGCTGCTGTGCTGCAGGGAGCTGCCACACGTCCCTGGGAAGCAATGCTGCTCTGGAGGGCTTGTTCTCACTCCTCATCATCTCTTTGCTATGTCCACGTGGAGGTGCCTCTGCTTAATTGCAGTCCTGACTTCCAGGTGCTCATTAGTCATCACATTCTGTCCTAGGCTTAATCCTCGATGGATAAACTCTGTGAGGACTTCCAGCCACGAGGGACAACCACTGCAGTGGTGAGCCCACCCCTGGCTGGGCTGCTCCACCAGGATCTCTCTGTGCTGTGGTTGTTTCCAGCCTCTTCCCTGGCTCTCTGCATCTCTCCCCTGCCAGCTGGACCTGTTGCTTTTGCATCCTCAGCTTGTTCCCAGCTGCACCAGGCTGCCATCCCTCTCTTCTGTGGCTGGGCTCTGCTGATTTTACTGCTGGGCACCATCTGCAGCTCCTAGAAACCAGGCCAGCTCTATTGACCCAAGAGAAGCTTGTTCCTTGTGTGCCAGCTCTGAAAGGGCCTTTGTCTGTGCCATGGCATTGCAGGACTTGTTTTCCAGAGGTTCTTTTCCAGGGTGGGGTGGCTGCGAATAGTTCCTCCAATGCAGGTGGTAAGTCAGGATCCCTGTCTCACCTCCAGGGTCTGTAAAAACAGTGATGAGCTTTTTTTTAGTAGCTCCTCTCTGAGGTGATGCCCCCCTTGTAGGGCCTGGAGCCCTCAGGCTCCTTGTCCCGTGAGTCCCAAGAACCAGGGACCCAGATGTGGTGACTCATTTCAGGCCACATAGGAAGTAGTTGATTAAACTGGGATTTGGACCTGAGTCAAACCACGTACTGTACCAGGAATTCCTCCTCCATGGCACTGGCTGTGATCCTGAGAGCCAGCATGGGCTTCAAACCCTCGAGTACATTTATGGAGGAGCCCCAGGGTCACTGCCTGGAGCCCTTCCCTGTCCCACAGAGCCTGGGAGGGTGAGCTCCCCAAACTGGAAAAGGGAACAAGTGTCAGTGTGTGCAGCAGGTAGACTGAGACACGTGGCCACGTGGAGTGAGCTGGTGGTGCAGGAAAAAGCAGATCTCAAATCCCAGCTCAGGCTGGACTGGGCCTAAGAGTTTAAACAAGGCTTCTCTTTGCTACTGCAAAGAGCAAATCTTCATCTGCATGTGACACTTTGGATCTAAGGCTTGTAAGTTAGAAGGTTTGTGAAGCTGCTTTTGGGCTTTTATTCAACTCCTGATAGCAGGCAAGAAGCATGACCCCAGTTTAGGCTGAGATTATTTGTTGGACCTCTTTTTACAGCATCTTGGATTTTTTTCTTTTCCCCTTCCTGCAGCATTCAGCCTGTCTATGGAGCACAGCATCCTCCACTGGATTCCCGGCTCACCAAAAAGTAAGTGTTTAAAAAATAAGTGTTTAAAAAGCAAGTGTTTGTCTCCTGGAGATGCAGCCACAAGGCCTGGCAGCTCTGCTGTAGGTGGAGGTCTCCAGCATCCCTGGCACTGTGATACTGCAACAGAGAAGGACAGCAGTGCAAGGGGTGTGGTGCTGCCTTGAGCTCTGTGGAAGCTTGCAGGGAGAGATTATCTGCTGGTGCCCTTTATGGCCAGAAATCCATACAGTAACACCCACATCAAAGGAAACAGACATTTTTTTCTTTTTTAAGCAGTGTCTGATCCTTCTGCTTCTCTTTGGAGCTGGAGGAATTAAGAAAGGGAGGTAAAACTGCCCAGCAGCTACAAGGCTGGAGAGCTGCAGCAGCCTTCCCATCAGGAAAAGGCAGAATTCCTGGTCTGAACTGCCTCCTTATCCCTGTCCCGTGCTGTGTAGTGGTAGAAGTTCCCTGCTTCAGGTGGTGGACTTTGGCTCCTGTAGCTAAAGAGTAAATTCCTTCTGTGCCTGAGGAAAAACCCAGGCTGGCCTGGCTGTGGGAACAACTGCAGCTGTTTGGGGAGTGTCCATGGAAGGAGACCTGCTCTGTCTACCCTCTGACATGCCTCTCTCCAGGTTGCAAGGCCTTTTTTTGGGTGTTAATCTACCTGTTTTGTGTAGGGTGGGGAAGGCAGAGCTGGAGGAATTGTACCTGTCTCCCATTTGCCCTTCCAAGCCAGGAAGGCTGGCACCTCTCCAGCTGTGTGCTGCCACTGTGACAGCCACTCCTGACAGTGGGCAGCCCAGAGAGACTTAACATATTCCTTAGGTCTGGGAGGAGGAGCAGGGAAACTGGAAAGAGGGATTGGCTGATTGGAGTGAGGGCGTGGGGAAAGGAAAGAAAATGAACTCACCCAACAGCAGGGCTCCTGTTCCTCTGGCTCACAGCTTCATCAAGGACCGCTCCAAGGCCAGTGGGCTGCCCATGAAAAGCAAGAAGGCCTCCAGCTTCCACGAGTTTGCCCGCAGTACCAGCGACGCCTGGGACATCGGGGATGATGAAGACGAGGACTTCTCCTCCTCCTCCTCGTCCTCTTTGCAAACTCTGAACTCTAAAGTGGCCAAGGCCGCGGCAGCGCAGGTCCTGGAGAACCACAGCAAGCTGCGGGTGAAGCCCGAGCGGTGCCAGCCTGCCCTCGGGGACCTGCCCACCAACTGCAAGGTCATCAAGTCCAGCAGCGAGGCCCAGCTCTCCAGGACCTCTGGTAAGAGCCATCTTCAGGAGCAGCCTCCTGCTCCAGTGCTCTCTTACTTGGCCACTGAACTCACCTCCTCATTGCTACTCCCAGTGTGGGCAAGAGGCTGTGGCACAGCCCGTAAAAACGACAGAGGCTTTTTCTTTCTTTTAGTGTCCTGTACTCCAAGGAGCCATTTTCAGAGGCCTGGCTTTAATGCTTGTGTCCTCAGCTGCTCAATAGCCTGCATACAGGCATGTCTGCCCCAGAGTATTCCATGTTCTGGGTGCTATGTCAGTTTTGAGATCTATTCAGTTCTTGCTGAGACTTGCTCACTGTCTGCTTCCAGGGTGGTTTGGTGTGCTGCTCTTAGCAAAAGTCTGGGTGAGGTCATGTTGACACAGCTTGAGCAGGGAATTGGGCAGCAGCAGCCCCTGTTCACTGCCTTGTCTGCCTGTGCACTGAGAGTACCTCAGGAGATGGCACTGGCAGCCCATCAGCTCCTGGCTCTGCACTTGCAATTAGCTTGATTGATATTTGGATCTGGAGAGCAGAGCAGATCTGAATGTCAGTTCTGCCTTGTCTCCTGTGTCCTGTCCACGTGTGGAGTGCAGTCTGATCAGAACAGAAAGGTGAAATCTGCAGTGTCTGACAGTGGCTGTGGGAGCGAGGTGGGGTTGGAGAGGTGCAACCTCCATCCCCAGCTCAGTGCAGCCTCTGCTCCTTGCTAGAGGAGGCCTGTGTGAGGAGCCCCCTGCAGAAGCAGCAGTCCCTCCCCCTCCGGCCTGTCATTCCCCTTGTGGCTCGAATCTCTGACCAAAATGCCTCCGGGGCTCCCCCCATGACCGTGCGGGAGAAAACGCGCCTGGAGAAGTTCCGGCAGCTCCTCTCCAGCCACAACACCGACCTGGGTGAGTGGGGCACAATGAGGGTGGGCAGGGGAGGGCACAAGGGGCCTGCTGCCTGCATCAGGTCTGCTTTGGGGTGGAAAAAATCACTGCCTGCAGTTGTAGCAGATGGGTGTTTGCAGGAATCGCCCTGTTGGCAAGTGTCCTCCAACCCCTCCCTGTCTGTCCCTAATCATTGCCCATCTTGCACATGATGGTTGGGGGCTGTCTCTGCATGAGAATTGAGGTCCTGGCACACTGGTGACCCTCCAGCTCCCTGTTCTGTGCCCGAGCTGGGCTGAAATAATCTCTGCTCTCCTTGCAGCAGACCCACATCCCCAGTCACTGCTAGTGTGGGAGCCTTCCTGGAGGCTCATTGTCTCCAGAGCCTGCAGGAGCAGACTGGGCTTTCCTCTCCTTCTAGGTGTAGTGGTGCCTGGACGTGCCTAGGATCTAATCCATTGCCACCACTGTCCGTTTGCAGATGAGCTGAGAAAATGCAGCTGGCCTGGTGTGCCCCGAGAGGTCCGGCCTGTGACCTGGAGACTGCTGTCAGTAAGTACCAGGAGCTGTGACACCGGAGTCTGGCGTGACTGTGCCACCTCAGGGACAGTGCTCCTGCACCTCCCTGTGTCCCATAGCCAGCCTTGCTTGTATGTTCCCAGTGCCCAGGTGAGCTGTAGGGTTTTTTGATCAGGGAGTGCCATTGCTGCATCCTCTTGGAGCTCAAAGCCCAGACTGGTGTGGGCACTGGGTGGTTCACTCTCTTTTGGGGAACTGGACCTGATGAAGTTGAGTTACTCCAAGCTCAGGGGCTAGGAAGGCCAAATTCCATGAAAGCTCTTTCCCCAGCTCCCGGGTTGTGTGCCTGATGTTTGTGCACAGCTGGCAGGATTTCGGGGCTGGTGAGGAGGGAGGCTGTGCCCTGAGCTGAGCTCTCCCAATGCAGGGCTACCTCCCCGCCAACTCAGAGCGCCGCAAGCTGACCCTGCAGCGCAAGAGGGAGGAGTACTTCGGCTTCATCCAGCAGTACTACGACTCCCGGAATGAGGAGCACCACCAGGACACCTACAGACAGGTAGGAACCCTCCTCCTGCCTGCCTGCACATGAGCAGAGCAGACTGCAGATGATTTTCTCAGTACAGCTGTCATCTGTAGCCCTCACTGTGCTTGTCAGCTCTTGCCTGGGGGAACACTCATGGTGGATTCCCCTCTGTTAGCCTGTGACAAGTCATTGTGCCCCTGGAAAGTGCAGCTGGTGTTTGTAACCCACCTTCTTTTCCAGATCCACATTGACATTCCAAGGACCAACCCACTCATTCCCCTCTTCCAGCAGCCACTCGTGCAGGAGGTAAGGGGGGGTGAAGCTCCTGCCCTACATCTGCCATGGGATGTGTGTGTGGAGTGAGGCCAGCGCTGCTCCTAGGGAGTGAACTCTGTGGGGAAACTTCCCTGCCTGACAGCTCCTGATGCAAATACCTCCTGGAACTGTCTGGTCTTGTCCCACGTTTCTGAAAGCCATCAGACTTGGAGCTTGGGGGTTATGAGATGATCTCTGCCTTGGTGAGATGTAGCCAAGAGCTGGAAGAAAACCTGAAGCTTTTGAGACAAATTGAAGGTGTTTGAACCACAACACAGGATAGTTCTGTTTTGCTTCAAAACCTCTTTTATGGGAGCAACCTGGGCAGGGATGGGTTCCAGAGGTGGCCAGGAGGTGTGGGCAGCTGTCCTCTCTGGAAAGGAGCTCAGAGTGTGTATGTGGTGTGTCAGAGCACAGGGGGTTGGGGCAGTCTGGGAATGTTGGTGGCTGTGACTGTGCTGATACCTCATCTTCCCACCTGATGTTGAGCCAAGGAGGCTGCTCTGCCCTGTCCTGTGAATATTAAGCTGCCTGGGTCTTAAAAAGTTCTGTCTGCATTTCTTCAGGTAGAGGTTTTGATGAGGAGCCTGGGCTGTCTTGTCTGAAGAGTGGGCTGGCCTGCATGTGGGATCTGTGGATGGCACAGGACTTTTATGCTTCTAAGATTACCTTCCTGCTACAGAAAAGCCTGTTAGTGCATGGTCTGCACTCTTTGAGCTTAGCAGTTATGCTTTTCTGCCTTCCCTTTGTGCATGGCTAATGCAGGTACCTGCTTTTTCCCTGGTTCTTCTCTAGATTTTTGAGAGAATCCTGTTTATCTGGGCCATTCGCCACCCAGCCAGCGGCTATGTGCAGGGCATCAATGACCTGGTCACCCCATTCTTTGTTGTGTTCCTCTCTGAGCATGTTGGTAAGTGACACTTGCTGCTCTAAGCACTCCTGACAGTGGGGCTTGAAGTGGTGTGAAATGCTGGCATGAGAAAAACTTGCTCTGCTGGAGAAGAGGATGATGATGTGCTCTTCCTTCAGAGTACCTGGGCCAGGCTGGAGTTATATTTTGACCTCTTGCTGTATCTCTGCTCCCTGGTTGCTTGCCAGGATTGCTGAGCCTCTGAAATTGGAAATGGGCCAGCTTAGCCCTGTTATTCAATCTGATTTAGTGGCCTGACAGCAGCGTGGTGGGTGCTCTCTTCCCAAGGAGAAAAGGGAGGGAACTGCTGGGTCAGTCAAGCCAGGAGGGCCAGCCCTGTGTCTCCTGACTTTTAGAGTGTTGCAGTGCTCCTGCAAAGCTTTGCCTGATAAAGCCCCTGGGGTTGTCCGATGTCCCTGGTGTCCTCCATCTCCCTGATGCTCTTCTCTCTCTTTTGCAGAGGAGGATGTGGAAAACTTTGACGTGACAAACCTGTCCCAGGATGTTTTACGGAGCATCGAGGCTGACAGCTTTTGGTGCATGAGCAAGCTGCTGGATGGGATACAGGTGAGCCTCTGGGGCCACGGGAATTCCTTTGCCCTCGCTGGGGTGCCAGTGTGGTTGTCTCCTCTCCCCGTGTGTGTGTGTTCTGCATGCTCCAGCATTAGGGAGGTTTTGCTACTTCAGTGACTTTAGTTTCCTCACTAAATATGTTAATCTGTGAAATCCTGGGGAGATGAGTGCTGTGCCTGTCCAGGTGGTCCCATCCTGTCAGGGAACTCACAGCAGGCAGACAGTCCTGGTGCTCATGAGCCCTGTCTCCTTGGCTCATGGGAATCTCATCCCAACTGTCCAGCTGCTGATTTGGGTTTGATCATTTCTAGTTCAAGCTGCTGCTTCTGACTCAGGGCCTCTCCCCACAGGACAATTACACCTTTGCACAGCCAGGGATCCAGAAGAAAGTGAAAGCCCTGGAGGAGCTGGTCAGCCGGATCGATGGTAGGCGACACGGGAGTCTGGTCAGGTTTGTCACAGCAGAGGGAGGCCTCCTTTGGGAGAACTCTCAGGGCAGGGTCAGCCAAAAACCCCCTGGTGACAGCACAGGGTGAGGAAAGAAGGAATTTGGGAGAAAAAAGCCTCCGCCTGAAAGTGTGTGAAAGCCACTGTGCAGTGAGCCGCGTGCAGGAGCTGGGGCCCTGTGAGCCCCAGGTGTGTAAGTGAAATGTGCTGTTTCAGAGCAGGTACATAATCACTTTAGGAAGTACGAGGTCGAGTACCTGCAGTTTGCCTTTCGCTGGATGAACAACCTGCTCATGAGGGAGCTGCCCCTGCGCTGCACCATCCGCCTCTGGGACACCTACCAGGTATGCAGGCTCCACTGCCCTCTCTGCTTGGCTTGTCACTTGTGTCCCTGTCCCCACGAGGACAAAGGTCTGGCACCAGCTGGGGTGCTGAGGGACACAAAGCAGTGTGGCCCCAGGATGTTTGCAGCCAGCTGGACGATGGGTGGCTCACACCTGTGTCTGGGGGGTTGTTCTCCAGCTGAACTGCAGGGGTTCACCCAGAGTTTTGCTGTTCACAGTCAGAGCCAGAAGGATTCTCCCATTTCCACCTGTACGTCTGTGCTGCCTTCTTGATCAAGTGGCGGAAGGAGATCCTGGATGAGGAAGACTTCCAAGTAAGACCCTGAGGCTGGGGGTGATTCCCTGGGGAGGGGATGTAGAGGGCAGGGAATTGCTCTGGTTGGGAGCCCAGTGTGGACATAGCCAGCTGTCAGAGCTGGCTTCAAGATCATCTGGTCTCAGGAGCTTTGCCTGGAAGTAACTTAAGCCTTGGTGATAAGGGCAGAGAATGGAGCTGTTGGAGGGTTCAGACATCCCATTCCAGCTCTGATCAAAGTGTTTGCCCTCCTGTGCCCAGCTGTAACCCTGTAACAGCACCCTTATTCCAAGGGCCTTAGGCTGCTTCACTGGTTCAGATCTATTCCCAAACACATCTTGATGTTGTCCCTGAGCCTTTCAGACCTGCAAGTGTGGTGAGCAAAAGTTACTGAGCGCTGCTGCCGCTGCTCAGGCCAGCCCCAAGCCCGCACCGGATCCGTGCTCTGCCTGCAGCCTCTCCAAACTAAGCATCTTCCCCTCTTCCAGGGCCTTTTGATGTTGCTACAAAACCTGCCCACGATACACTGGGGTAATGAAGAGATTGGGCTGCTGCTGGCTGAAGCCTACAGACTCAAATACATGTTTGCAGATGCCCCAAACCATTACCGCCGATAGGTGCCCGGACTGGCTCCTCTCTCCTGTGCCCATCCCTTGTCCTGGCCCGATCTGATCACTGTGGCATTTTTGTCATCCCAAGTCCTCGGACACTCCAGCCAGCAGCTGCTCTTTGCTGTACAAAGCTCACCTGAACTCTTGTCTTAACTCTGAACGTGTGCCTGTCTGCCACTCCATGCGCCTGGATGTGCCATTTTGACGACTCTCAGTATTTCACTCCGTGCTGGTGGCTCACACCAGGAAGGGAGGCTTCAAGGGGCCAAGAGAGAACATGGGGGAAGCTTTACAGATAAACTGAGCCAGAGACGAAGCCCTCCTGTCCTCTGCACTCCCTGTCCTGGGCTTGTCTGGCTGGGACCACTTCAGCTTTGCTGCCTCCCGTTGGCCTGCACCACGTGCGCTGCCCCACCTGCTCCCTCCTCTCTTCTGACACCATTTGCACCAAGTCCCAGATGAAAATGCCTTATCAGAGACCTGCCTGGCCGCAGAATCCTTCCCCACGAGGGTGGCAGGGCAAGAAGTTTCTCTCAGGGCCTACCTTCGCTCCAGGAGGGTCCAGAGACCCCCCCCAAGCACTTTGTGGGTTCACAAGAGAGTCCCTCGTGCCTGCCCTCCCTCCTTCTCTCCATCCTCTTTGCCTACCTCTCCCCCAGGGCAGCAGGGCAGGCACAACAGGGGCCACGACCACTCCATCCACACACACCTGGAATGATGCGTGCCAGCCTGGTGGAACTTTTGGTGACTGATGTTCTGGGAGTACAGCCCCATGCAGAGTGTGGGGAAGGCAGAGAGGGGGTGCTGGTATGGGAGCAACATCTCTCAAAAACCTCCTGACAACGTCCCCACTCCTCCGAGGCGTTCTGTGTATATTGTGTTCTTGTGTATATGGGTCAAAGATGTACAATATATGTCTTCTCTTTGTAGCAGATTTTATATTTATAACATGAACCCCTTGTTCTCCCCATCCTCTCCACGCCTGAGAAGGATGCCTGGCTGTGGTGTTGTAGGGTTTTGAACCCCTCTGGAGGGTGGGGCGGTTGTTCCAGAGCTGCAGGTTTCTACCCTGATGTGTTCCTGCAGTGCTGGCTCTGCCCGAGGTGTGCCAGAAACGCCTCTCAGGGTTTGGGCAGTGGAGGAGGTGGGAGCTGCCAGCAGAAGCAAGGCAGAGCCCGCTGGAGACACGGGGCTGCAGTGCTGGCAGTGCCCCCGGGCCCGGCAGGGCTGTGCCAGGGCTGCACTCGGGCAGGAGCAGTCCTGGCCGCAGCAGTGGCTGTCCCCAGCAGCCAGGGCAGCTCTCGCTGCTGTCCCCTCCAGCGTCCCTGTGGGCTGGCCCTGCTCTGGGTGCTGTCAGCTCCAGCAGCTGGGGGTGGTTCTGGGGCCAGCCCCTTCCGTGGGCAGCACCTCTGTGCTGTGCCAGGGCTGCATCTGGGAAGGCCTGAGGGGATGGATCTGGGCCACCCTGAGCTTCTCCCAGCACTTCTGCTGGGCCACCAGGGCTTTCCTGGCAGGGCTGGAGGCTCCCAGGCCTCCACGTTTCCCTTTCTGTTCCCAGGGGAAGAAAGCAGCAGGCAGTGAGGCCCGGGCCAAGCATGTGACAGGCAGAACCTTGTTGCCAATAAAACTCCAAACAGTATCTCACAAAGTCACTTTCCTAAGGTGGACTTATTTTTCTCAGGCATTTGGACTTGGTTTGTGTGTGCCTTTTGTTGTTTTTCTCTGAGAAAACAGAGTGATCCTTAGTTTAACATCAATTTTAAAAAGAATTCAAAAATCTCCCACTAAACAAAAAAAAAAAAAAAAAACTACAAATAAACAAAACCAGCTCAAGGTGAGACCTCTCCATGCAGCACCCAGTGGTGTCACCCCCTGCACAGGGGACACAGGACATGGAGGCAGAACAAGAAACCCCTCCCTGTGTCACCTCCCTGTCCTTGCTCTGCCCACCTGTACCTGGGACCACTGGGATCACTAAAAGCCATCACGGTGAGTTCTGGACTTCAGGACAACGTTAGCAAGGAAGAACTCTTTCTGAGGGTGATGTTTTGTTGTTTTGCTTTTTTTTTCCATACATTAGAACATTTATTTCTCAGAGAGAAAATATAGTCTCAGACAGTCAGATTATAGTAGGTAAAATTAGCTTTTTTTTTTCTTTACAAGCATAGATTTTCTTATTACTTCTCTTATACCATCTGATATAAACAATTCTAGAAAGCAAATAAACTCACTTTCTACAATAAATAGAGCAATCTGTGCTTTACAGCAGACTGACAGTAACATTTAGGTTCTGTAGCAACAACAGGATATCAGCCAATCCAAATTCTAAACTCATTTAAAAACCAAACAAAAAGAAAAAAAAAAAAAAGAAGACCAACTCCCAAGACCTTAAAACATATACACAGGTCACTAGTCCACAGCTGAGCTACCACCTGGAAAAGTGTATGTTCCTTTAAATAAATTACACTGTGTGCATATAAAAGACCCAGCAACACAACTGAGGACTTCAAGAATGGTGACAATAGGTCTAAATAATTTAGAACATTTTACAACTATATACACAACATCCTTCCCTAGCCACACTCCATGGGCATTATTATCACTATTAATATTTTTATAAACTCCTATGCCCCATCTTTATATGTTAAAGGAATCTTAAAATTCCTTCAACTGCAGTTCCATGCCCCAATGTATAAGAAGTGGTATTTTAAAAAAGTAGAGCAAGTAGAAATGGCAGTGATTACTCCCTACTATTCATTATCATTAATTATTATTATTTTGACTCCACATTCTCTTCAGTATGAAAAAGTTAAAAATAATTTAAAAATACTGAGTTAAAAAGCAAAATGATGATCTTCAGTCTACAATCTTGCTTTGCACCTTTGGCTCTTTAAAATGGGAAAGCAAAGAGGGATATGCAACAGAAGAGATCAGAGAAATCATAAAGTCCTTGGCTAATAGAAAAGATTTAGTCGCCAAGTTCCCAAACATCAGTTTGTCCCTGCTTTTCTGCAATGCAAACCCAAACCAACAGGGATTGTCTGGGTTTAGCTGGATGACAACACTGGAGACCCACACACCAGGGAAGGATGTGCACGTGTGGGAGAAGGTGAAACAGCAGAAGGGATGTGTGCTCTGCTCAGTGCTTGGTTTCAGTCCAAAATGTGGCAGAGGAAAACAGGGAGACAGAAAAGAGGAAGGGGGAAAAAAGGAAGAGGAGCCTTACACCAAATGTGCATAAACCAACACAAAAGATGCATCTCCCTTCAACCCTGATCAACCTCAGTGCCTGAAGAGCTGCTTCAGCTCAACAGCCACCTCCAAAATTACTTCTTACAAAAAGGAAGTTATATTTTCTTAGGTACTGTGCTAAGTCATGATATGAAATGTTACTGCAACAAGCAGAGTCACAGAAACCAGAGCTGAAATGTGAAACTACAAAATCAATTTCTAAGACATACATACAGACACAGATCAGGTAATTTGATTTTCATCTTTAAAGCTCTGTGCATCTGTGCATGAAAATGTGCAGGGGGAGGTTACCAAAATCTCAAGCTTTTCTAAATGCAGTGAGAAAAATCTAAACATGAAAACACAATGGACTTAGGCAGGAGAATCACAATCAGAGTTCCCAGCTATGATTCTGTGCGGGTTTTATGTGATAGGACAATGATTTAAAGAAAATTGAAAAGGCCAATGATGGTTAGGGTAAATTTGGCACAAGAAAGTCCAGTTGGGATTTCTGTAAAGAATCCTGGGGGTGCCAGGTTCCCAGGCATTACCTGGGACTGGCTGATGACCCAAAACCCTGGCAGTCCAGGAGAGGCAGGGGCAGGGGATGGTGCATGAGGTCCCAACATCCAAGTGCTGTGTGCTCTGCTCACCACAGCAACTCACCTTGGCTCCTGTCACCTGTCAGCTTTTCCTACCTACCTTACTCCCTGTAGACTACATTTCATCTCCTGCCAGCTCTTCAGCAAGACACATTCAGGAAGGAGCTGGACCAGGGTTTTTTGGCACATTTCAGGGTGCTCCGAGGCGTGCTGACAGCTGCTGGAGGTGCTGCACTCTGCAGTGCAGTGGGTGTGGAGGAGCAGGAGGCTGCCCCGGCAGCCCCTCACAGGTAGGTGGCTGGGATGAAGGGGTTGTCCCCCTGCACTCGGCTCAGGTGGATCATGGCTCGGTCGTAGGCCACCTGCACCGACTTGCGGATGCTGGTTTTGCGTCCCTCCATCATCTTCAGCTTGTCCACGGTGTCATCCACGCCCAGGGGAAAGACTTTGTCCCGTGGCAGCCACTGCCTGCAGCAGGGAGGAGTGCACAGAGCTGTCACCTCCTCCCCAGGAGCAGTTACACCCATGTAATGTATTTATCCATCATCAATGCCCCACAACGATGGTACAAATGTTTAAATCTCTGCATTTGACATAGAAGTCCCTGCAGCCAGAATGCCTTCTGAGCACAGACTTCTCTCTGCCTGTTTAAATTCCCCAATTTCCATGTAACATCATCATAATCCCTGCGTGCTCCCACATCCCAAAGATTATGTTAAATCTTCTCGCTCCCCCTCATCACGGAGCTGTGTGCACACACTCACCAGGTTCTCTTGTTGTCAAAGAAAAGGACAAGGAAGAGCTTTTCTCCTGCCTCTGTCTGCCTCTGCTCCCCCAGCTTCAGCACATCCATGGGGGGCACAGGGATGGGGACTCCGTTGTGCAGCAAACCCTCGCGCGGCA
This sequence comes from Lonchura striata, assembly GCF_050655825.1. Classification (NCBI taxonomy): domain Eukaryota; kingdom Metazoa; phylum Chordata; class Aves; order Passeriformes; family Estrildidae; genus Lonchura; species Lonchura striata. The sequence continues at coordinate 2,122,718 of NC_140728.1, forward strand.
TCTTGGGGTCGATAATCTGGGGACACGGGGAGGACATTCAGCACAAAATCCTTCCAAGCAATGAACAGAATGCATTCTTCTGTTCTTTCAGTGTATCCAAGCTAGACAAATTAAGTCTACTTTGGGTGGGTAAGCAGAATTGTTTGTTTTCAGTATCTCTTTCTAAAAAAAAATTTCAGCCTGAGGCTTCCCCTGTGGGAGGGAAGCCAGCCAGTCCCAAAGCCAGGCACCCCATGTTGAAAAATGGATGTGTGTGGTTCTGTGTGGCTGTAAATGCCTTTACACTAATGTGTAATTCAGTACAAACTCAGTGTTATTCTGTTCAGCAAAGCATTTCCCTCCCTCACACCAAACTCCAAATAAATGCAATGCTCCTGCTGTACTCCACAGGCAAATGTGATTTCACAACAGCTCCATTCTGGGACAACTCACTTGACATCAGTGGCATTGCTCAGATTTGCACTGCATTAGATCAGAACCAGGCCAAATATTTTGAGAGTTGACAAGCAGTTCTGGCACCATCAAGCCAGGGAAACAGAGACTACAATAATTTTGAAGATAAGTCACAACAAATTCTCCCCCTGTAAAGCAGAAATGTTCATGTGCACTTTTGTGCTATGTCAGCACACAAGAAAACAGCAGAAGGTGGCTGCAATACTCAGTCTGTTTTTCTTCCCCTCCTAAGGCCTTGAAAAAGCAAATTGGCTTTGACATTGGCCATCTGTAGGAATTTATTAAGACACTTTGCCACCACAACAGGCTGCTATAGAAAAAGCCTTTTTTGGAGGCAGTCTCAGTGGTTAAATCCATTCTAAGCCACAGTTTAACTCTGGCTGTAGCCACGTGGAGAACTAAAACTGCTTTGGCTGGCCAGGATGGCCAGAAAATCCATGGATATTCCCTCTTCTGGGCTCCCACTAGGAGTAAGAGCATGGATGAGAGTCACACTTCCAGCAAAATCTGCTCTTTTTGATATTTATCTATTTATTAATAGATAAATAAGAAAAGGCAGATAAACAGTAAGGAATAACATTCAAGGGACATGCATATATGCTCATATTCAAATCAAACATATGGTTGTTGCAAGAGGATGTAGGCATGACAGGGCCAGCTGGGCACCTACAGATGGAGCTGTGCTCACCAAACAGGAAAACGTGCAGGCAGCAGAACCCAGTGCCTGCATTTATAAAATTTAGGTTTTCTCATCCCCACAGTACTGATGACTTTCCTCAGAGGAGAGGAAAGAGCTCCTACCCCTGACAATGAGAGACGAATGTTTTATGAATCCTCTGAAAAGCTCTGAAACAATGAGCACAGGGAAGATTCACTGTGCAAAGGGGAAAGGAGAAACAAAAAGCACATTTTACATTATTTTGGGAAGTTTTCCTTTTCTGTCTGGTTACTGTGCACAACAGAACTGTTTTCTGGCTTACCTGAGCTGCAGGGTGAGGCTGTGGGAGAGCCACAGGGCACTTACCAAGGCAGGGTAGGAGGGATAACCACGGCACTTGGCCCACACCAGCTCCAGGGGCTCCAGCTCAGCCTGGCTCTCAAAGGACATCAGGAGAGGCCTGCCTAAGGGACAGCAGGAGACAGAGCTTAGGTGCCAGCAAGAAAACACAAGGAATCACACTGTCATCTCACCCAGGCCTCATCTCAGTAGCAATCAACTAAAACAGATGAACAACTGCAGTACTTAAAGCACACTGACAAGACAACAAGGAAAATCACTTGTTTGTATCTATATGAACTGGGTGTTTATGATAAAATTCAGCATGTACCAAACTCCAGCCTTCTTTGTGCTCTGTCAGTACAGTCAGGCTCAGCACTAAGATAAGGCCACAGTCTCCTAAATCATGGGTCATGTGGCTTCACATGAACTCTTCATGTTAATCAGAAACGTTAATCAGACTGAGTCACTGAAATCAAATGGCCCCACAATGGAATTGGTCATAGATATGAAATCAGCCAGTCCTGGTCCTGGAAAAGGAGTAATGAAAATGCTATCTGCAATAACCTAAATCTGTAACAAAGCAGCCTGGGTAGTTTGTGCAGGACTGGCTCCTGGTGTGCTTCGAGATGCTTTGGTTCAGGTGGGTGCAGGGCAGCAATTCTCACCTGAGCCACTAAAATCAGAGTCTCCATTCACACCCTCCAAGAGGGGCACCCGAGAAAGAGCTGGCTTCCCTCGGCTCCGCTTGGGAGGCATCAAACCACTGTCAGGAAGATGTGGAGAAGTAGGGCATTAGGAGAAAACAGATTATCCTGGACAACAGAGACAATGGATTCCCCAAACTGGGTTAAAATCCTGAAAAACTACAGCACTGGTGCAACACTGACATGAAAAGAACACCAGTTGTCCATAGGCTTAAACTTAAACTCCAGTATCAAAGTGGACTTTGTCAGCCCATATCCTGAACATCCTTCCATCCTCTTACTACAAACAATTCAGAAAATGGACTACCTCCACCTCAAGCAATCATATTTTTTCACATATTGTAATTTTTTTTCTTTTAGAGTTTTCTAAGAAGCAACCTATTGTGAGTGATTTTGGTGCTGGAAAAGAAAGACTGGAGAAAAAGTAGCAAACAGAGCTGCTCCTGGATAGAATAATTACACAAGTTGTCCACGAGACATCAGAACACGTCAGATGCTTGCTTTAATTCTGTTCAGTCATGTTTGAAGTGCCTAGTTCTGCTCTTAAACTTTTGAGAGGAAGAAACCACATATTTAGTAGGTGGTAAAAGTTCAGCATTTCCTGCAGTGCTGAACTGAAAATCTGAATTCAAGTTTTTCCAAGTTTTGGTTCCCAGGAACTGCATCAGTAGAGAGGATGTGCATGCACTGAGAAAGAGCAGTGTAACACACATCCACTTGCTTGAAAAATCAAGCACTGCTTTTGGGACCTGCAGCTTCAGAGGACAAGAGGAACACCCAGCAGCTTTTTGTGTTTTAGAGTCAATACACAAGTAAGTAACAGTCTGGGCTGGGTTTGGAACTAAGAAGTCAAAGAACAGAATCAGAGAGATTAATCCAGACACAGAAGGTGTTTCAGGGAATAGTTCTGCCTGGGCCACTCACCTGCAGGCTTCCAGCACCAGCCCACTGCCCAGGGCAGAGCGTTTCCGCGCCTGGCGCTCCCCGTCGGGGCAGGAGGGAGAGTGCTGCCCGCCCTGCCTGTGCTCCTCCCCGTTCTCCAGGGAGCACTCCAGACCCCTCTGCAGCTTCACACCGTTCTTGGCTTTTTTAAAAAGGACCGATGTCCGCCGGCCCACGCTGCTGAGGGCGGGGCTGGCAGGGCTGTCTGCAGGGGACAGGGCCAGGCCGTTGAGGCCGTTGTTGGACAGCAGGCGCTGGAAAGCCTGGCTCTCCTGCTGCAGAGCCTTCTTGTCAAAGAGCTCCCTGTCCGACACCATCCTCCTCTGCAGCTGGTTCAGGGACCTGCTCTCACTGATGGGTTTGAGTGTTGGAGGGTCCTGCAGAGAGTCCAGCTCTGAGAGGGTGGGTGCAGGTCCTGTGGGCTCCAGGGTTGGAGGGTACGGGAGCTTGGCACCATCTGCTAAAGGAATAAAGAATCTGCTTGAACATTTTAGCAAGAGTCATTCCCAAAACTACCAACAGCCATTCCCATCTTTCCCTAAAGTCACAGGAGAAACAGCAGGCTTTGACTGCTGACGAGCACTAGAGACCTGGAATCAAAATCCCGCTGCTCACCTTTCTCCCCTTCCTCATCCCCTTCCCTGGATGTTGTCTCCAGCCCCTCCCGTGGCACAGTGTCCCCGTTGGGCAGGGCCTTGCTCTGCTGCTGGGCCAGTTTGTGGCGGATGGAGTTGATCTCGCGCCGCAGGAGCCGGATGCGCCGCGTCCGGGCGCCGCTGGAGCGCATGGTGCTCACCGTGTCCAGCTTCTCCAGCAGCTCCTTCAGTTGCGCCTCCAGCGACAGGTGAGCCCGGTTCTCCGGGACCAGGATGTTATCCACTGCAGCACAAGAGAAGGGAACAGTGAAGGAAGGAGCAAGGCTTCTTGGAGAAGCACCTGGGGCCAGTGCCAGGCCTCATTCCCTTTGATGCTGTCTATGAATCAATCGCTTCAGGCTGGGGAAACAACTGGAGCTTGGACTTCCTTCTTTGGATAAAGAGCAGTTGATTCAACTTGACCATCCCTCAGTTCCTGCTACTGCCACGGGGGCAACAGTGAAAGGATATGTCTGCACCCCACACAGAACAACTTGTGGTCTAGGCCCTTGTCAGAAATCTATTTCATTGCCAGATTAAATGACAAAATCAGACCGCAAACATAAGGGGCCAAAACGTAACATATTTTCCATTCCTCTGGCTCTGCTGGAGGGCTGGCATCCACTGGAGCAGGACAGACAGCTGAACACCTACACAAATTTCATAATGACCGTCCATCTGTACCCAAGAGGCCTTCAACATTTAGGAACCAGATGGCACACTGCAAGCTCTGTGTGCTTGATGGCTGTACTAAGTTTAGCCAAGTTACTCAACCAATGCTTTGGAGCTGCCTCAAGAGGGCTGTGGGAATGGATGAGGTTGTGTTGGGAATGGAAAAACTCAGCTAGAAGGATTGCTAAGGTCCCAGCACCTTCACCCCTCATCACCCCCTTTCAGCCCTCAGTGCTCCATCTAACCCAGCTGCTGTACATTTTGCCAGTTAACAATTAAATACGTGAGCTTTCCTCACAGCAAAAAATCCCAGACCCAAGTTTGCAATGCCATTTAAATTAGTGAGTTTGTAAGACATTCCTGGCACAAGTCAAAGAGCACGGGCAGTTTACAAGGCTCTGCCAACACCAACATGCACTAGGAGAGCTGGAGCTAAGCTGCACCTAGCTCAGAGTGCCCAGCTCACCTGAAATCCCACTCTGGGGTTCTAGAGGAGTTCTATATGTGCCTAGGTAAACAGATGGATAGGAAAATTCTCCTATGCAGAATGGCCACAATTTCCATGCAGGCTGAAGGGCATGCTCAGAACTAAAGCTATGATCTGCCTGAGGGAATAAAAACCACTGATCATTACTCACCATCCTCCCAAGAAAAGCGGTAAAAGTCGTGGGGCTTGGGCGACTCAGGCAGGTGAATCCCCACGCCAGTGTCAAAGCCGATGCTGTCGGCCTGGCGCCGCGCGTGACGCAAAATCGCTCCCCCGAGGTCCCGGAGCCGGACAGCTGCTCGGTGGAAAATCGTGTCTTTAGCATTATACCTCATGCAGTTGGCAACTATAAGGTTAAAGTCTTCCTCAAACTCATCCAAGGTTCGGTACAGGTGGGACTCCAGCTTCCGCCTCATGGTGGAAAAATCCATTGGGTTGGAAATGAATTCCAGGTAATCTGGAACCTAAACATATAAAACCTGTACAATTACAAAAACCATTTACTAGCCAACCAGAGCGCACCCATCACAAGCACTCTTAATGCCCTTTCCACTGGCAAGAGGCAGCAACAAATGTTCATTTCTGTGTCACCCAGGCGAGGCAGACACACCCTAGCTCTGCAAAACATTACTCATCCAAAATGTGCTAAACTTTCAGAAAAAAAATACCCTTTTTTTGTCCTGGACACATCATGAGTCCTTTATGAGACAGTTTTTAGTCCACCAGCAGCCTGAGACAAGGTGGTTTGTGCTTCTGCCCAGAATAACTCATCTACAACCCACTAAGCACCTCTAGGAAAGAGACTTGCCTCGTTCAGGTTAACAGGCTCTGTGAAGATCTGGGCAGCATCCTTCTCCTGCAGCAGGTCCAGGGTTGTGCGGAGCAGGACATTGAAAGGGGTCAGCTGCAGCTCCATGGCAGCCTGCTGCACCTTCACCTGGGAACACAGCCATGAGGACACCCACTGAGGACAGGATCCGTGGGTGGTGTCTCCCTCCAGATTCCTCTGAATCTTCCCCCTAGCTTTACTCAGTGGTGGAAACCTCAGGCCGGCATTGTTGTAGAACTTCTGGCAAACACCTTGCACTCTCCATGTACCTTGCCCAGTCCAATCCTTTTACAGGGGAAACTCCTGTTTATTCAATCTCACAAAGTCAAAACAAGAGGAAACCCCAGGAAGTTAAAGGATACCACAATTAAAAATGAAAACAGGCTTTCATGCCTGGTAAATTATCCTGGAGAACTCCCTGCCTCAAGATATTGTTATTATGCCAATTAGCAACATTATATAAAAATTAAGAGTATGCAGGCATTTATATGAACAACATCCATAATTAAGAATAGAGAGCAAAAACAAAGTTGAAGACATAAGCTCTCAGACTTCAAGGCAGAAACCAAACAACAGTGGTTAGATGTCTGCAAATTCCTAATACAGTTCCTTCTATCCTTTAGGAAGTCTCTAATACTGTTTGATTTCAAACAAACAAGTTGTAGCACTGAAAACCTCCTGCATGGAAAATCTATTCAAAGAACAGGATAAAAGTATTTGTCCTTTAACATCTTCATTTCTTTGATCTTGTAATCACTCGTTATGTCATTAAATCAACTCTTCAGTAACAACGGTAAGCGAGTCTGTTAACACAAAGCAAACTGCATTTGATGTGCTCAGCAACAAGACTGCATAAATGAGGAAATGAATATAGACAAAGACCACACTTTTCTCCCAAAACAGGAAAAAAACCAAACAGAGATGCACAATTCTGGAGCATCCTTCTGCACTCACCTAAAAGCTGGGCTGGGACAGAGCCCAACTAGATTTACTTTCCTGTGGTATTTTATCCTTTTAAAAAACACATCACAGTTTCTATAAGCTTTTATGGATTTAGCCAGCTGTGATAGAGTTCTATCAAGATATCAAAAGCAAACAAAGCCCAATAATGGTTTTTGGTTTTTTATCCTCCTACTTAAAATATGTTCACACAGCAATGAGGGCTGAGCAACTGTAAATGTAAATCAAGGACAATGCAGCAAATGAACCATCAAAAGGACTCCAGAAAAGCTGTGGGTAGTTTCTGGCCATGGAAAAATTGCTCTCAGAGGAGCTGTGATCACAGAGGATGCTGCTTTCCCTCTCCCTGCAGACAGCCTGGAAGTACCCAGGCAAGGCCTGAGGATGTGCAGAGGCTCACTGTGTGCCAGTGAGCCTTTTCTGGAGCTGCCCTGGAGGATACCATAGCCAGAGGGCACAGCTGTGGGTGCAGCAACCAACAAGATAAGGATAGCAAAGACAAGCAAGGCTGGCAAGCATTGGAAGCAACTGGTGAAACTTTGGAGATGTGCACACAGGTCAAAGGAGAAATTGGAAAATTAGCAAATGGTCTCCATCTTAAAACTGTTTTTCTAAAAATGTTCTTAGAGGACAAACCACAGGAGTTTTTAGCTTCAGAAATTAATGTCAAATTGTCATTTAGACTTCTCTCTGGAGAAGGTGTTACCAAATTCCTGAAATAATCATGAAAGAAACTTAACTTCTGTTCTGCAAAACACTTGGTCCATGCTGAGAAACAGAAGAGGTTCTGTAGGTCAGGAATCAAATCCACTATTAATGATGCAAATACATTTTGTCAGCACTCTGCAGCCCAGCCCTGGTTCTGAGGGCAGAGGCTGCACAGTGCAAACGTGTGACTGGCACAGGGCGAGGTGGCTCTGCACACCCAACAGTCAGAATGTGTCAAAAGAAGAAAAGGCTCAAGAAAAACTGTTATGCTCCTCCTGAGCCTCCTGCAGCACAGAGAGCTTGCATGGGACTGCAGTTAAGAGCAGGAACTGGATGGTCAGAACTCCCTACCTGCTCCCGTTTGAGCTTTTCCCTCTTCCGGATGAGCTCGATGAGCAGCCGAGCCCGCTCCAAGTCGTGCCGGAGCTTCTGCCAGTACTTCAGCTCCTCCTTCACTGCACTCGTCTTCTCATCCTGCTCCTTCTGCAAAGTATGAGTGGGGTGAGATAAAAAACACCACAGGCTTCCTGTGTTTCCTTCTTTTTCTAGGGAGTTGTTCTCAGAGTCTTCCTCTTACTGCCTTGTCTCTTGTTCAGACTATGTCTCCTCCTTCCTCCAACATTTAGCTGTCTAACAGAGAGAACATCAGCTTTTCTAGATTTTACCTTAGCTGTGAAATTACCCCAAATTATCCTGCAGCTTCACCCTGGGAACACACTTCAGTGTGTGCTCATTTACACCCTCCCTGCTTTTATATCTAAGTTTATTACAGAGGCTGGAAATTTTCCTATGCATTGGAGCAGCAGCCCAAAGCACTTACAGTCTCAAGGGAAGGCAACCAAAAGCAGGGAGAATAGAGCTAGCTTGTAATCCATAAAAAACAGAGCCATGGAAAGACATTTGCCAAGAATGGCCAACAGTGGGAGATGAGCTCACACCTTTCAAGACACTATTTAGTGACTTCACAACACAATCATCCGTCCTCTCCTAAATCTGTAGATTTTTTAGTAATTTGGATGACATACCTCAAGTGCATACAAGTTCATGATTGCAAACAGAACAATTGCTTCCCAAGATCTTCATGGTTTATATTAATAGGATATTTGTTTCTAAGAACTTAATGTAAATTGCCAGTTTAATACACAAAGGAAATGCTGCACTTTCCCAAGCTCTGCACTGATGAGTGGGGAATAATTTTTTTATTTAGCACCCACAGCAGTCTTCTTGCAAACCGAAAGTCTACAAATTCCTCCAACTACAATAGAAATACATTGTATACAATCCCTCCTGACAGGCTGTGTTAGAGGGTAAAGTCCTACTGCTTCATTACTCCAGCAACTGCTTCTCATGCCAAATGCAGTGTTGTTTAATAGCACCAAGATAAAAGGACACAGATGCCAGCTCAAAAGAGGACATAAAGACTCCAGAATTGATAATTATATCTCAATGTGCATGGGATGGACAGAAATTAAAGCTGCAGGGAGAATGACCAGAACTGGAATTTGGCCATAATTCTGGTGTTAAAATAATTTTCTTTACTCACTCCAAGGAATTTGTTTTAATCATTCATATAAGAGATCATTCCACCAAGAGCCCATCACACCCTTGCACAACCCTGGGTCTTCTGACTCAGAGGAAAAACTCCCACCTGCTGTCTCACCAACAGCAACTTTAGTGGCATCATGGATATCCCCCTAATACACCAGCTCAGTTCTTCAGGCATGAGCACACCGAGAGGAGATCGAGAGAGGCTTAAAACGGATCTCTTCACCCTTGCTCCCCTCCCAGCCACGTGTAAAGCTCATCTCCTCCTGGAAGGCAAGCTGTGAGTGCTGCCCCCCGCGCTGGGAGCAGCGGTACCTGCTCGGCGTTCCTCTGGGACTGCAGGTGCGAGTGCAGCCGCCGGATCAGGGGCACCCCGTTCCTCGCCTGCCGCTTCAGCAGCCAGTAGTTGTGCAGCCTCTGCATGAACTGGTTCTTCCTCTGCAGGGAGAGCCCACTGCAGATCTTGTTCAGCCTGAAGGAAGCACAGGGTGTCATGGAGCCAGCTGCAAAGCAATCATGGCTTTGCAGAGCGCAGCGTCTCCTGATGAAGCTTTGCAGGGTTGTGTCAATGCTCACTCTGACGTACACACAAACTGGGACAATCTGGGATCTCCTCACATGCAGACAGATGTGCCCCCTTTTCCTACTGGAGGGTCCCACCAAGCACTGGCCACAGCACAAAGTATGGAATCATCCATTCAGCTCCAAGCCTTAATTTCAAAATTACTTCCCGTGTCAAGAACCTTCCAGGGGCCGTTTAAGTTTGATGTTATTAATCTGGAGCCTGGGAAATTAATTTGACAGGAGTCCAAGAATAACAGATCACCTATTTTAACCTTTGCTTACCATTCTTATCTTACACATGGTGCCTTATCAGCCTATCTGTTAAAACAGACACATCAACACACCTCCTAAGGCACCAAACAAAAATTCAGCACTACCTAGTTCTGCATGAGGAGGAGTTAAGAAACTATGGAATGAGATCTCAATAATTTTAATAATGGGATGACCCCTACCTGCCTACCAACCTGTAATGCCTCAAGTATTTTAAAAATGCCTTCATGGTAGATGGGTATTTTCTATTAGGGACCACCTAAGAGTCTGCACTACACAACAGCTTGGGATGGCTGCTCAGCAAAGCCAGAAAACCACAGTGACACTCAGAAGAAACCCAGCCACAGGTTATGCTGCAGACACTCTGAAAACAGCTATTGCTAAAGCCTTGACTGAAGATTCAGTGTTTCCAAGGTCAACAGTGAGAGGGACTGAGTCCTTAAAACAGACCCTGTTCAGCTACAGCTGTCCAACTCCTTCCCTAAACCTGCAGCACTCACCTGTAAGAGGGAATTTGTGCAACGGCCACCACAGGCATGGATGAACGCCCTTTGGTCGTGTCACTGGGCTCCTTTTTAATCTTTTGCTTCAATTTCACTTGGTTCTTCTTCACAGACCCTTTGGGAGGGCCAGAATTGGCTTCCTCCTCTTCCTCCTCCTTCACAGTGACCTCCTGCCAATCACCACCAGCAGCTGGACACCGTCTTCTCACCGTGCCAGGCGGGGAGTGGCTCTCACAGTAGGCAGTCTTGCGCACGGTGAACGTCGTGCCGTTGATGCTGGTCTCCCTCATGGGCTCAATCTTCATGAAGAGCCCGGCTCTCTGTGCACAGGTGACGTGGAAGGCAGTGTAACAGTTCACCTTGTGGCATTGGATAGCAGCTCCCATGCCCTTCTGCTTGCAGATACAGCATGTGAGCTTCCACCGAGCTGGAGGGATGTTATTGATCCCTTCGATGGGCTCCAGGAACACAGTGTTTGCAAAGCAGACCTCTGGGATCCAGATGGCACAGACCACGTGAGCCCAGCGGCCGTCGCTGGTCTGCTTGAAGGCTCCCCCTTTGTTTGGGCAAAGGACACAGTCCACAGGGCGAGAAGGGGACTGTAAACAGCAGCGGCAAAGCCACTGCCCCTCAGGGATGTAGGGCACACCGTAACACTCCTGGTGCACGGCCAGATTGCAAATGTCACAGAACAGGATGACATTGCTGTTGTGACACTCATCGTCCATGCAGACACAGCAGAAGGCATCCTCATCGATGAGGGACTGCTGAGCCCCGTTGTTTCGGCTCTCAAGGTACGACTCCTTTTCCAACCGATCCACCAGCAGCTCAAAAGTGTCAGCAGAAACTGTCCCATAACCATCAGCCCTTCTCTTCTCATTGACCATCTCCAGCCATGCCAGATCCTCCTCATCCATGTCATACTCCACTTCTACGTCGAGGTCCTCGGGAGGCTTTTCAATATACCGGTAGTAGGCAGCAGGGAGGGGAGGGGCATCTGGCTGGCTGAAGGAGTCCACCACACGGAACTTGGGCTGGGGCAAATGCAAAGATATCCCCGGCGCATGTTTGGAGCAGGACTCCTTCTTCTTGCCTTTGGAAGGTGTTTTCTTAGATCTGGAAGTGAAGAGGGGCTGCTCACTGTTCTCCTTGTTGCTGTTGCACTCGGTGATGTCCTGGGCTGTCAGCTCGTCCTCGGTGATGAGCTTCAGGGGGTCGTAGATGCTGATGCGATGGAGCCGCCCGTCGATGTCCACCTCCACGATGCGCTGGGCCTGCGCGTAGGTCAGCGTCTCGCGGGTGGGCGAGCACTTGAGGCTGTAGGGCGAGGGAGAACGCCTCCCCTCCAGGTGCTGCCGGCACCTCCTCCGAGGCTTCCTCATCCCTGTGGTCCAGAGACCCTGGGACACAACAGCACAGAGGACAGGGTAAGACAAGGAGACAAGCGAGAAGCAGCACAGACTGAAAAACTCACTCAATGCTGCAATAGTATGAATTCCTACCAGACACTCCAGTAACTTCAGGCTCCCCGAGTCTTTACACCTCAGATACAGGCAGGTTTTGATATATCAGCCATTTCTTGCAATGTGTATCAGAGCACAGCACCCTCCAACTTCCTCTATTTGCACCTCAGATGTACATTCTACCACACCACCAGTGAGAAAACCTCAAAATAATTTGACAGCACAATATACAAACAGTCTGCTGTGCATCCAGATCAGCAAACCATTCAGATCCCCTGAAATTCAAACAACATTGTTCACATCTTCTTGCACCATTTACATATCAAGCTCACACAAACCAACAAGTTCTCCTCTGCTCTTTTGCCTGTGACTTTTCATTTATATTCCCAAATGTGCTGGTTGTTTTCCAGGTGAACAGGAATGCACTATTCGGGTCTTATGAATGCTATTTCCAAATTAATTCTTTTTTTTGTCAGCTCCAGACGAGAAAACTAATGGTTCTCCCTCAGTCCAGGAGGGAGCTCCTCCAGGTTTCACAGGTCAGGGCTGCCACCACCAATCCTTCCATTCTGACACTGCAGATGCAAAGTCCCATAATGAAAAATCATCCTCCAGCTTTGCTTTTCCTTCTGTCAAGGGTCACAAACAGAACCAGAGGATGAACTGAGCAATGCAGCAGAGACAAGATGTGAAGCCCTTCTGCTCTTCCACGAGGAAGCAAAGAAGGATAAAAAGGCAACAAGCAGCATGGATCTGAATGGACTTACAAGCTCTGGCGTTAGCCCCTCTGGAGCCACAATTCCCATTCATCCACCTGAGTCACCTGGCTATGGAGAGTCCACAGGGCTACAAGCAGGAAAGCAGCAAGACAGCTCCCAGCACCAGGAGCCGTGAAATGGCATTTGCTCAGAGCCTTAACAAAAAGCCCCAGCCAGCTCTGCCCGCACAAACTGCTAATCAGCAAGCCAGATAATTAGCTGAGAGTCGGCTGCTGACATTAAGGAGGTGCCTGTCAGAGGGGAGCAGAGGAGAAGCCTGGGGAGATGGTCTGGGGGAGGATTCAGACATGGTGGCTGCAGCTCGGAGATCGGAGGGTGAAGGAGGGAGCTGGCAAAGAGGGAAAGCAGAGAGGAAGCCAAGTGAGTAATGCAAGAGAGAAGGGCAGAGTCAAGGATGGGAACATGACTTATGGGAATAAACAAGCTGAGGCTGAAAGAAGTCAGAAAGGAGACAAAGAAAAGCAAATGTAAATTCTCTGTGAGAAGATAAGCCAGCCCAGAGCTTATCTGTTGCTATGCAGAGGCCTGAACCAGCACCTCACCCTTATTTAAAGCAATCCACGCATTCAGTTCCTTTCTGTGGGACCCACAGACAAGGAAACACATTACAAACCCACTATTTGTACTCAGCCAATGCAATATTTGTACTCCATGAAGGACATAGTTCCAGAAACTCTCAATTGTGTGCCACAGCATGCAGCATCTCACAGGACCAGGACCTATAAGAGGTCCAAGCTTATTCCAGAAAGAAGGAGCAAATTCCAGGAGCTATTTAAAAAACACATCTGTAAGATAAAATCAATGGATGCCAGAGGAAAGAAACAACCGAAAGCAGTTGCAGTCCCCTCTGCACCTTTTGCCAACCAAAACACCAGCAAAATTCCTGCTGCCCTTGACAATGTCCCTTCATGTTCCTGCCACATCTGTGCTTGCCCATGGTCCACTCACACTCCTGCCAAGGGTTTATGCTCCTCACACTGACACTGATGCCTGCAACGAATTGTGTCGGTGCCCAAGACATGTGACAGAGCTGCTTGCCTTGGCACACGCAGAGATCTCGATCTTTATCAATGCCCTGGTGCTGCTGTAACCAAGCCAAGCTGATGGAGATGCAGGGCCCCTGAGAGAGGCCCTCCCTCTGGAACAGGCAGAGCACGAGACGGGCCATGGGTGAAGTTTCAGGTATAAAGTCAGGGCTCGCCATGAGCGGTGTCAGATCTCAGCAGCCGCTGAGGGAACGGTGACATGCCCTCAGCTGTCAGGCACTGTCGGGAGCTCCTCTCAGGAGCTACCCCGCGCACCGAGGGCTCCCTGAAGGGAACTCCAGTAGCAGCCAGCGCTGCGAGCCAAGGCACGGCAGGGACCCGGACAGGAACGAAACCGTCCCGGGGGGAGGAGAAGGCGATGAACCCGCGGGACCGAGCCGCGGCCGCGTCTCCCCACGGAACAGCCACAGCCTCCAGAGACAGGGAGCGGGCAGCGCGAGCGCAGCAGGGCTGCAAGGCCATTGGCTGCCGCCGCCGTCCATCACAGCGCCAGCACCAATCGCAACGCGAGCCTCCGCGGGGCTAACGGCGGGTACGCTCGGCCCCGCCTGGGCCAATCGCGTGGGAGAAGGTGGGCGGCGCCCCCGCCGCGCCGCGAAGAAGGGGGGGCCAAGATGGCGGCAATGGGGGGGCCCGGCTGACACGGCGCTGCCCGTTCCCCGGCCCCGGGCGCTCTCCGCCGCTGCCCCCTCCTCGGCGAGGGATCGCGGGCCGCTCTCGCCGCACGGAGACGGAGCAGGGACGCGGGAGAGGCCCGCAGGCTGCGGCGCACCGGCCTCCCCCAGCTCCTTCCCGCCCGCCCGGTCACCTTCCCGCGACCCCGGCGCGGGGGTGTGTGAGGGAGGAGAGACCCCTGAGGGAACGGTGTCGCGGCCTCCCGCGCAGAGCTTTACCTGGCCGGCTCGGCGCGCCGCTGCCGCGGCTTCTCCACCGTTGCCGCCGCCTCCTTTTGGGGGGAAATTTTTGTTTTTGTTTCTCTTTTCCTTTTTTTTTTTCTCTTTTCCTTTTTTTTTTTTTTTTTTTTTTTAAATTCTCTCCGCCTCCCCCTCCCCTCCCCCCTGGGGCGGACGGGCTCACCCAGCCGGCGGCGGGAGGGGAGGGCACAAGATGTCGGCTCCGTCCGCTCCGGCTCCTGCCGCCTCCTCAGCGCCGCCTCCTCATTGCCGCCGCCGCCGCCGCCGCCGCTTCTCCCGCCGCTGCCGCTCCGGCCCCGGTGCCGCTTCGCCCCCCACCACCCTCACCTCCCCCCCGCTCCCCCCCGGGGCTCCAGCGCCCCCGACGCTCTCGGTGCTGTGGAGGCGGGGTGGGGGGGAGCAGGGGACACACGCTCAAGATGGAGGCGGCGGCGGTGGCGGCGCGGGCCGGCCGAGCGGCGGGGAGAGGCGGCAGCCAGCGGCCAGCGGGGGAGGGGGCTCCGCGCTCCGCTCCCCCCGCGGGCAGGCACCGCCCGCCCCTCCCCGGTGCCTTCCCACACCCGGGCCGCGCCGAGCGGGAGGCCCCCGGCCGCTGCCGGGGGGTCCCTCCGCGCTGCCCGCGGCTTGGGCGGGGGTCGCCGCTGCCGGTGCTCTCCCCCTCCGTGGCTGACCAGGCAGCACCGGGGAGCCGCGGCCTCCCGGAGGCCGGAGCGGGCTCGCCCTGTGCCTCGCCTGCCCCCCGCATCATCCGCGGGGTTGGGGTTTGGGAGCTCGGGTGTAGATGTACTGGCTGTGAGTGGTACCTCCCCCGGCAGGCCACGGGAAATTAAGTGGGATTTTTGTCCCTGGCTTGTTTGGGGTGCCTTGATTTTGCAGCCCACTTTTTTTTGCAGGGGGCGTGGGGTCCCAGGAAACACCCTGAAGCATGGTCGGGTGCCAGAGTCCAACCCGGCCACACTCCCAGAGAACCTTTGCCTGCCACAGTTAGTCTACAAGCAACATCAAACAAACAATGTAAATAGCGAGAGCCCGTATTTATTTTGTAGAGTAATATTTCAGATGGCCTTTTCACATGCAGAGGTGTGACAGGCTGGAGGGACAAGCAAGAGAGGGACTGAGGGGATTGAACAAGGAAGAAGTTAAGTTAGCAACTGAGATAAGAATTTAGATAGGAATTGCAGAGGCTCCCACACTTACTTTTTATAGAGCATGCCACATACTTGAGCATATGTGCGTTCCACCTCCCACTCTGCGCAGAGTATTGCATAATATCACCATCTGAATTTATAGAATTAACTGTTTTAGAAGGAAGCAAAGAATGTTGTTTTCCCTCATTTACAGTCCAACTGGAGATCTTTTGTCTCTTAACGTATGTTAACCATGGAATCCAAGAGCAGCTAGTCTGTGACAGTCTGTTTTGCAAAGTACTCAGGTTGGACCAGAGCTGTTGCAGCTTGAAATGCAAAGAGAAAGATGTGACTTACTGCTGAACAGTCTTTACATATCCCTTTGAAGTATTTACTGTGTATATATGGTATATACTTTTTTACAGGTCTACTACTTACATATCAAAACTTGAAAATAAAAAAAACTAGTCTTTTTTTTTTTTTTTTTGCATGAAAAATATCAAGGATTTAGAAATAAATTCCCAATACACTCACTGATTTACAAAGGATCTCGCCCTCAAAAGAACAGCTGTATAACAGTATGGTCCTAGCCACAAAGGATAAAACAAACCCTAAAACAACCTGGTTAAACAGTATATAAAATAATTTCAATAATTGATTAGTGTCTTCAAAGGCTGAGAGGACTGGGTTTCTTCAGCCTGGAAAAGAGAAGCTTTGGGGTTACCTAATTGCAGCCCTTGAGTACCTGAAAGGAGCCTACAGTAAGGATGAAGAGAGACTTTTTATAAGAGCATGGAGGGACAGGGAAAGGGGGAATGGTTTCAAACTAAGAGGAGGTTTAGATTGAGTAATGGGAAAAAAATTCTTCTCTGTGATGCTCGTGAGGCACTGAAGCAGGTTGTCCAGGGAAGCTGGTGGCTGCCACATTCCTGGAATTGTCCAAGGCTAGGTTGGATGGAGTAACCTGCTCTAGTGAAAGGTGTCCCACAGCAGGAGACTGCAAACAGATGTTAAATCTCTTCCAGCCCAGGACATTCCATGGTTTTTCTTCTTGAAGTGGAATTTTAACTGGGTTTTACTTGACTTTTTTTTATTATCTTTTAATATGACCAGCTTTTGCAAGCTCTTTAATTTTTTACCTTAGTTTTGAAATTTTATACTCTTAAATTTGCACTGGAATTAGTTTATTATAATTACATTAGGTTCACTATTAAGAACACTGGGGATGACTTGTGCACAGAGATGTCCAGACATCTCTGATGACTGAGGGCCATGTGTTACAACATCAAAACAAGTTATACATAATTTCACTTTATATCAAAGCCGTGGAACTAACGTGTTATTTGAAAAGAAAGTTCTGAACTTCTCTCAACTCCCAGAGGCACAGCTTAATTCAATTTAGTTGCTGTCCCAGTTTTTAAAGGGTGCAAGTGCAAAATTAGTTGCTTCAAATGAAAGCAATAGCCAGGATACCTCAAACAGAGTTGGGCACCCTCATTCATATTACAGTTTTCTTCATGTTTATTCAAGTATATAATACATACTTTAAAAGGGAAGCGAAGTATCATTTAAAATTGAGAGATGACCTTTTTCTTTGATTTATGAAGCTTCAAAACTGACTTATATTTGTATCTCTTTTTGGCTGTTCTGCTGCTGTTTTCTTCAGAATTGCCAAAATTAGAGCAATTGCTATACAGGTCCTTTGTGCATTAAAGGTTAAACCCTGATATCTCAAAAGTCATAAGCCTCAGCTGCCATGTATTTTCACTGGAATTTTATACATATATTTATAACACTCTTCAGCCTCACTAACATCAGAGAGGTCACACAAGCACCCAGCACTATCTCCTCAGTGGTTCTTATGTTTTTAATTTCAATGTTCTCTAATTTTAAAACATTTTTTTCTGTCGAAGTGTTCTGAAGACAGATCTGAAAGAATGGTTTGTGGCAGGAGGATATTTAGTTTTCCAGGCAAACTTGGCTAAAAGAAGTTAACTGACTTTCATGTAACAGCAAATCAATGAGGGTTGCAAATATACTAACCCTTCAGTACTATTTAATGGAGTACATTCCGACAATAAAGGAGAGCTGACTGAATCAGCTGTGAGCCAGCACCAGCTGAACATCATCATTAAAAGCTGTGTAAGCTCATGGGCTCAGAAAATGGCCTTGTAAAGAGAAATCAGGCAAAACATCCCCTAAACTGCATTCACCTGGAAATTCTGATGTTTCCAGTGTAGATTTGGACTCGATCTTAATGACCTTTTCCAACCTGAATGATTCCATGATAAGTACAATTAGTGCAGCGAGTGTCCATCCTTTCTGGGGGGAAAGCAAATTACTAGTGGCTATTCTGGTCTTCATTCAATCTTTCATGTCTTGTTTCTTTCAGCTGAAATAGAAAAACAGCCATAATCACGTTTCCAGCCAACACTGCTGACCCATGATACAGGAAAAATGCAGAGGATTAGGAACGCTTTCCCTGGTTGCTCAGGCAACAGCAAGACATGGGAATATGAAAAGGTATTACCATCCTTTGTACAGAATCTCACTAGAGTTCTCAGATGTGTTTATAATTTTCTATGTTTTTCCTCTTTCCATTGTCACATACTTAAAATATTAACATTATTTGTTTATCTGCTACCTAGAATGTGAAAATGTTAAATATAAAAACAGATAACATGTCTTTTTCCTACAGGATAAAATAAGTAATTTGCTAAGTGGCTGTGGAAATTTTCAAAATTATGCACTGAAAGGTTTCTAGGTGGTATCCAAAACACAGCTACTATTATCTGTCTTTAAAAATCCTCTGGTTCTGTGGCATCTCTTAAGAAAATAAAATAATTCTTCCTTCATCTTCTTTTTCTTTCCCATTTACATGTACACCTAACAAATAGGCCCCATAAAGTTGCAACTTCACATACCTAATTAACTGTCAAACTTACAGAGAAAGATTGTTTCTGAAGGCTTTATTTTCCAAATTAAAGAAAGATGTTTAGAAGTCAGAAATTAATGTAAGAATAGCAAGTAAATAGTATTCCAGGTTAGACATCTGTAAGTTATCTGAGACAGGCACAAAAATGCCATAAATATATCTGTGTAAATTTATATAATAGAAACTTAATACAAACAGTAAAACATATTTTTGGCTGGCCTGATTTATGGAATTTTGGACCACTTAATGGCTGAGGGATTTTTATCACTTGGTTTTGTGTTTTTAAGAATGTAAATTATACTTGTAATGAAAGGAATGTCCATGAATGATGTGTCAGTGTGAGTCATCGACCGGGCACTGCGTGCACCTCTGCATGAGGTAATTTCTGCTTTGACTCACAGTGTCTGTCAGGGTCACACACCCCCTCTCGGTTCTGGTGCTGATTTTGAAGGATTCCAGCCTTGGCCTGAGTCACTGGCTCTGTCAAGCAGGTGATTTTCAAATTCCTTTCAGGAAATGTCAATAGAATTTCTCCCCACCTCCCCCTTCTGGCAGCTCATTGCTGTTCATTGAAACGTGTCCTCAGATGCTGTAGGAGCACTGGGATGGTTGGTATGTACAGATACTCTTTCCACTACCAACCTGCTACATTTTCTACTGTCTATTTTGAGTTCTTGGATTATACATACCACAAAAAACCAAATATACATACACCTCCAGGGTTCCTGAACTTACAGAGCACCTGCTCCCCATATTTGTTGGGGTATTGGGTAATCCTTTTGCAGAGTGTTCTGTCACTGTACGGGTTTGGTGGGTGAATGAATGAAACCAGAGCATGGAGCCCACACAGCAGCTGTTGGGATTGCTCTTGCAATTTCAGAGCATTCAGGGTAAGTGTAAACCTACCGAGAAACCCACTCCCTGAAACTGGCTGTATACTCAGCAGAAAGACTGATGCTGAAGATTATGTGCAATCCCTAAAACAAGTGAGACTGATGTTTGCAGAATCTGTGTACCCTACTTGGTTATGCTCACAATTGTTCTTCTCACACCTATTTGTATCACATGTCCCCAGTGCCTCTTCATGTTTGTCCTCTGCTCAGACAGACAATTCCCAAAGGACATTTTAAATTATTTCTACAACTATCCAAGTCCCTTTTCAACTACCAGCAGACTGCTCAGTACATTCCTTTATTGTGAAGATGTTTTCTCCCTCAGCCATCATTATTGAGACAGAAGACTCTTCAGGTTTACCTATCCCCTTTTGAAGGAGGGCAAAATGATTAAGAAATACCCTACGTTCCCATTTACTGTGGTTCATGAGTTCTGTCTGGATGGGTTCTTTGCCCTAGCAGATGACTTTGACTTTAGAGATGACTTTCTGAAAGAAAGATCTCTACTTTAAAGGTCACCATAGAGGTACTTACATTTATACGAGACAGAGCTTTTAAGACTTCTTTGCCTCTCCATGTCCAGGGTTGCATGTAGTCAGGAGGGCTTCACCCACAGCCCTGAAACATCTCCCTGTGCACTCACAAACACTCACCTGGACAGTGACCCTCTGCTGCAAAGCACCAAGCCTCATTTTACCCTGGCACAGGCAGCTCTAAACATCTGCAGCTCTCTGAGATGTCGATGGCAGCTGCAGAGGGCTTCTCTCCAACCTCTGTTCAAGATTATGCACATGGCAGCCAGGTCAGATTCAAAAGCACAGTATTCCAGCTGCAGTTTGACAGATGCAGCTAGAACTGCCTTCTGCCATTCAAGGAAGATTAAGGTTGTTCCTTAGCAAGAGGAAAGGATGAAGCCTAAACTCATCAAGCTGTGTTTTTCAGGACAGAGGCAGCAGAACATTACTGCATCTCCCTAGCACTCTTCACAAAAGAGTGCTGCATAAGAAAACATTTAATTTCCAGGGAATTGAGGACACACCACAACAGCTCTGTGCTCACTTCCCCTACCTAAGAGAGGAGTGAAGCAAAGGCCTTGTACATGACCCAGACAGATGCAAGCCAAGAGAAACCTTATCTTATCATCATGGACCATCTGTGCAGCTACAGCAGGCAAACATCAACACCATCCTATCAAAAAGCTGCAGTCACTGCAGGGTTATCCCCAGTGCTGCATGCCATGAGCTGCAACAGGGAGGCAGCCAAGCAACATGACATCACTGCCCAGTTACCAGTGAAGAGAGACCAGAAAATTCTGGAAATGTTGCAGTTTTTCCTTACTTGTGGTCTCTACAGCAAAACTGAAAATTACTTAAGAAGAAAATTAGAGAGTACTGAAAACAAACAGCCTGGCTAAACCAAACCAAACCAAGTCAGCAGCTATAGAAGAGAGGGGGAGTTGAGAATTCTGTATGTATTACTGAGGTCAAATACCTTCTCAATACTTTTCTCCAGTCCTGGGGACTCTGTGGTATGAGCTCTGATACAGAGAAGGCCCTTGGCTCTTGGCACATATCCCTTGGGATGGACTTTGGAATGATTGGCTGAATTTGCCTGATCACCCTAGGGAAGGTGTTGCAGTCCAAAGGTGTTATCACAACGAGCAGCTGTGCCTGCACTATCAAGTGACTGTATTGGTAAGCTGTGGATCTGCCGATCCTCCAGTTTCAGCGCAGGCTAGAAAACGTCCTGCAGATCCATATTCATAGTAACTTGTGCAGCTGCTTGGGACTCCCAGTCCGTAGGAAGTGGCCTCTAATTCCCAGGCTTTGTTTGCTGCTGGCAGTGAGGAGGAGACAGCACTGATCAAAACCCAGGGATGAAATAATCAGGGGAAAAATAAGAAAAGAGGCAGTGGCTCTTTGGAGAGGAAGCATCTGAGCAGAACTGTGTGTATAGGATGAGAGGATGAGTTTATCGCTGCTCTGAACACAGGGTGATCCCCTGGTGCCCTGGAGCTGACACCATTCCAGCAGCCTTGCTCTACTGGGTGCTTTGTGACTGCTTAGGGAAGCAGGACACAGCCAGAGTGAAATCAGTTAAGGTCTTGTTATGCTGAAATTCAGTATTTCTGATCCTTCTGCTTAGGACTCCCAGCCAATTTTACCTTTTTTTGTTACCTCATCCATAATTAATGTATTCAACTCTGTGCTTGAAAAGACTAATGAGAATGAAACCCATCCTCTCTCAAGTGGACAAATATAGGGGGGAAAAAAAAGGAAACACCATGTAAAATTCTCTCAAATTTGTCTTTTATGTTGAAAATTGTCTGGGGTGTTTCCCCTTTATAGAACAAAGTCCAATGCCCACAGCACAGTGTCATCCTTGTGTTGGCACATAGAGAGAGGTCCCACAGGCCAAAAGTTGGCCACCAGCAACGCAGTGTGGAATGAATCTGATGTCATCAAGGAGAACTGAATCCCATCCACAGCTGCACCCATTGCTATAATGACATCCCACTTCTCTTCTTTGAATCCTTCCGTGCAATGGGACTGAAGGTCAAGATCTCCTTGTAAATGTGCTCTTGAAAAGCAGAACAAAATAACCATTAATGTGTGATTTTAGAGGACACAAATAAAAGTTGGAGTGTTGGATGTGCAGAAAAAGGCATTTAGTGGCAGCTGAAAGAGACAAAGGAGAAAGAAAAGTCTGTCTGAAGAGCTGGAGGGATCTTTTGATGAAAGCAAGAGATCTCTGCACTACCATGAGGCATCAGCAGGCAATCACAGCTTTACTCAGCATCTGTACAGGAAAGAAAGAGGGGTAGGGAAGTCCCATGCTAGACAGGAACCTCAAAGAAAATCAACTTCTTACTTTTCCACTCCTCTATTGAAAGCTTTTCATGTTCCAGAGAATCATCATAGGAGTGTTGTGCCTCTGTCTCCTCCTCGATATCTCGGAACTGGTCGAAGTAGGGGTGAGCCAAGGCCTGTGTTGCCGTAAGGCGCTTTTCCACATCCAGCTGCAACATCTTGTCCAGCAGGTCCACAGCTGTAGAGGATGGGAACAAGGCTAGGCAAGGTGCAGGGGAGCACAAGCACCCTGTGCTTGAACCCTGCAGGAGTGGCACTGGTATTTCCAGTGTTTCATCTCCAGACCTGAGCAGTGAAGAGAATCCTCAACCTGGCCAAGGCAGCAAGGAGCTCCCATCAGTGGGGATGCAAAGTCTGCCCAACAACAGCCTCAGGGAAGCTCTTACTAACACAAGTTAAATTGTGCAGAAATACCAAATTAGACCTGAATAAGCCTTGCTGCACAGATTG
Source organism: Lonchura striata (assembly GCF_050655825.1). Classification (NCBI taxonomy): domain Eukaryota; kingdom Metazoa; phylum Chordata; class Aves; order Passeriformes; family Estrildidae; genus Lonchura; species Lonchura striata. The sequence continues at coordinate 2,145,467 of NC_140728.1, forward strand.
GGCTGCAGAGACATGAGGAGTAAGCCAGTAACCTCAAGATATTTTTCAATTTTAATCATTTGCTTTCATTCAGAGACCTGAATCTCAAAGGAGTCTTAACATGAGTAATCTGTATAAAAACATAGAAACCTATACATCCCTGGTAGAGAGGAGGGCAGGAAACTCAGATGCTGACTTGTCTGTCAGTCCCATTCCCACTTGGTTTTATCATTTTAAGACTTTCTTTCATTCAGTTTCTAGAAGAGTTTTGCTTGCTCTCACCACTAACCTATGTGGGAAGAGAGCTCTTTCTAAGAGACTAATTCTTACCCTGAAAATTTCACATCAGCTGTCTGTTAAATATTGCTAGATCCAGGTATTCAATGAACAGTTTCTACACTGTAGTTAAAAATAATAATAAAAAAAAAAAGTAGTAAATGGCCAAGAACAGCAGAACATAGCCATTGTAATGCCAATAAAAGATAATTCTGCTTTTAACTGATACTTTCCTGAGGAAAGGCAGGGGCACAAATTGCAAGGGAAAAAAGTAGCAAAAAATTATGAGAAGGAGAAATAAAGTTGGGTCCGTGGCAGTCAGCTTGCCTCCCTTCCAACTGTGAAAACTCATGAGAAATGCTGGAGATTACTTACCCTGAGGATTTGCTTTAGGAAAAAGCACAGACAAATCCTTCTTGGGGATTTTAGGAAGGGACTTGATATAACTCTTCGCCTGAAAGAGCAAGGAGAGCACAGTTACTGCACGTGGACAGGTGTGGAATACAGCTCTCCGTCTCATGGCTCTGATGAGCAAAAGCAAATGAAGAAAAGAGCAAAGCATCCCAAATATGTCCCATTTCAGCAAACAGTTTACAAGGAACTGTTTTTATCGGTCAAGACAGAAAAATACTTATGTTTTAGGAGCCAAGCAGAACAGAGAAAATTGGTTTGCTGGGGCATCAGGCACCTCATGTGGGAGTCCCTGCCAAACACAGCCATTCCCAACACAGCACCGCGTCCATCAGATGTGCCACCAGCACAGAGAAATGCTTCCCTTTCCAGGGGGAAAGGCTGCTGCTACACTTCCCTGCTGCTGTGGAGGCAGCACCTCTCCCATGCCAAACACAAGTCAAGCTCTTCCCCTGACACCTCTGCCACAGGAACTTCCTTACCGCTTTGTCCTCCAGCTTCTCCAAGAAGTCCTCTCCTGGATGCCCTGTTACTTTCAGGATCTGGGTCAGTTGATCCAGGTCTGGCAAGCTGTGTTAAAGATCAGCCTTTGAGGAGCAAACCCCCACCCCAGCTCAGCCTGCGAGAAGTGTACGATTAGCTCATGATACAAACCCACCACAGTCACACAAGTAGAGATTCATTAGACTGGCAAAAAGAGCTCTAAGCCCTTCTTCCTGAAATGGCATTTCCATCAATAGATCATTTTCCTGGCACAACTATGCCAGGACACACATCCATGGGCTTGGAAGGATATGCAAAGCTTTGGGAATGGAGCTGTGGCCGCAGAAGTTTGAACAGCTGATGAAGAACCATGCCACCACAGAGGTGTATTTCTGATGTCCCCTTCTGGTTTCCTCCCCAAAAAGACTGGTCTTTGTGATTACCTCCTGATAAACCAGACTGACACCTGTTTTCCTCTGTAGCATCATTCATAAAAACCCTTCCACACACACACTAAGAATTATTACTCTGCTGAGGCAAAAGGATCAGCTTGAAAGGATACAGTCTTTTCCTTTAAAGAGTGTTTTCCCAGTCAGCATTTCTGCCATGATACAGCCAATAGACCAGATATCCACTGTTCAGAGAGAAAAAGAAGGAAAAAGGAAGAAAATAAAATTTTAAAAAGTCATTTAAAAGGCAGCAGTGGTTGCTGGGGCTGTCACTTTTGCTGTTGCTTGCAGCAAGCACTGATTTAAATTTCATTCCCTCCCCCATTCCTCTGTTTTTTCTATGCTGCTAAAATCTCTGCTTTCATCATTTCCTGCAAGCAGCAGCACTGGGAGTTGTGCAATACCTCTGGGACCTGCTCTGCTCCAGGGAACACTGACAAAAAAAGAGGAAAAACAACTGGACAGTTCTGTGAGATTTGAGCCAGCAGGATCCCCCAGCTCATCACCAGGGAGTCACATGCTGGGGCAGGGCTGCTCACCTGTGTGGTTGTAATGCATCCAGTTCAGGATGACTTCTGGGGCTCTGTACCACCGTGTGACCACGTAGCCAGTCATCTCAGCATCAGCCTGTCTGGCCAAGCCAAAATCCAAGATCTGCAGTGCCAAAAGAAGAATAAGGAGAAGGGAAGGTAGGAGATAAAAGAGAAATCCTATGGGCAAGTGAGACTCTACTTCTAAGAGAAAATGGAGTAGCTCCAATCAGATAATAACAAAGCTAAACCACAGACACCCATGGGATGGTTCAAAGAATTAATATGTCTTAATTCCACTGTAAATTGCAAGCCAGCTGCAAAACCTGTTGTCATGAGAAGACCCTGCTAAAGGATCAGTGCTTTGTGCTCCCTGGACGGTCTCTGCCTTTCTTGAACTTAAGTTTTGAGTCAGTGTGCTTTATTGGAGTTGGTCTGTGACCTGGTGGTGAAGGCGTGCTCCCAGGTCACTACAGCTCACCCTTTCCTATAAGAGCACCTTGCAGGTGACACAGCATGGCCTCTCCCTCAATGCTGCAGATGAACAAGCTTGACCCAATCTTTATGGGCAGCAGAGCCACTCCCTGAAATATACATTACAGAAAATGCATGCTAGAGCGCCACACCAGCCAGCAGCAAGCAAACCCTTCAGAGCAATCCTGAAAATGACTTTGTCTGGAATCACAACCACAATGTCCATAAGAACCAAAGGGCAACTGCAGCTGAATCCAGTTACCCTTCAGGGATCATTCACCTGCTCAAGCATTGCTCAGCAGTGCTGAATTTCTCTAGGAAGTCATTACACATTGCCATCCGTGGGGATTACAGTGACAGAAGGCTCATTTGAGGTCTTGTGTCCTGATTCAGCAAGTGACATCAGCAGGGGAGTATTTCCCACTGCTGCAGCCGCCAAGGAACACAACGCCTGGAATGGTGGCTCAGGGGGAAGGAGGAAACATGACAGTGCCAATTTCCTGCTGGCAGAGCAGTTCCTCCAGGAGCTGATGTGCTGCAAAGTGCTGCTTTGCCACCTACCTTCAGCTGGCAGTCTTCATTCACAGCCAGGTTACTTGGCTTTAGGTCCTACAACAGACAGGAGCAGAAAAATTGGATGATTCAAGCTGCAATGCATCAACACAATTCTCAGTTGAACCTCTGCTTGCCTTTGATGGGGTCGCATAACACCCTAGGTTCAGTATCAATGCAGCAAATGACTGAATAAACACCATGCCTGCTATACTGAACAGCATTAGATTACTATTTTATTCTTTTCTGAAACCGTTTTAATTCAAAAAGCATCATAAAATGCTTCTCAGTTCATCAGAAGACACAGCATTTTCTCAAAATGCTACACAAATTAGCAAATCCAAACATATATGGGATGTAGGATGAAAAATAGAGCAGACAGGATGGAAAATAGAGCAGACAATGCTATTAGTGAAATGATGGCTAGGAATTTATTAACTTTATGACTATACTGTGTTTCTCAGACAAAAATCAGAATAAGAACACACATGAACTTACCCTGTGGACAATGCCAGCTGAATGAATATACTGCAATAAAAAGAGGAGCCACAATGTGATCACCAGCAGACAAAATTTTCTGTTCTCCAGCAGAGAAATGAGAGCTATAAACAAGAACTTGCTGAGAACAAACTTCTGCAGCCTTCTACAGGTCCCTGGTCCCTAGGGCAGCAGTTTGAAAGAGAAATTTCTGCCCCAAATTACTGTCAGTATTTACAATGATATTGCCAGTCTAAAGAAGATGCATAGAGGAGAAGAGGAGGGATGAAGCAATAGCTCCTCAGAGCAAGTGCAACAGCTTCAAACTATCAAAGTCATAAAGGTTACAGCAGATGACATGAGACCATGGTTGTTTTGGGTGTTCAAAAAATAATCTTGGCCCAAAACCATAAAATTGCAAAACTGACTTCAGGGTTTTTAGCATACCAGTCAACCCTTCTGTGTGTTCTTCCTCTCTTTATTTAAACACAAGGTAGCAGTGACTGGGCGAGAGGGATGATTGAGGTGAACCCATTGATGCCTGTAAGCCACTGCTGTGACTCCAGGTGAAGGATGTGAGAGGACAGCTGGAAAGCTCTGTCTCTACATCCCAGAGTTTGCAGGGTTTGCTTTCAGCTCCCTCAAAGCTAGTTACAGAAACACATTCCTTCCTTATGCTCCTGAATAGAAAATCATTTCCTCTGTCTTCTCCCCTGATGACGGGTTCAGAGGAGCTCCTGCTGCTGCCAGTCTCTCCCTCTCTGTGCAGAGTTTTGCTAAGGGTTTGGGCAAGAAGCAAGATGGAAAAACCATCCCAAGGCCTGTGGCTGCTGATTACTTTGATACCCAACTGATGTAAGCAAACACTCATTTTATTGTTGTGTGCTGGAACAGGAATGGTTCAACAGCCAATACCTGTTCTGAGGGGATGCCATAAACTCCCCACATCCTCCTGTACAGTATTGGAGGGGAGTTTAGTTAGGGTCAGCCCAGAGGTGACACACAGAGGAGACACAGGGAGTCACTAAACTCCTCCAGACCCACCTACCTTCAGCCCTTTCAGCATTTGGTAGACCAGGTACTGGATCTTTTCATCACTGAATTCATGTCCCATGATCTTTTGTAAATCTGTCCGCATGTATGGCATCACCAGGTAGCTAAAAGGCAGTAAGACAAGGCCCTGAGTCTGGAAGAAAAATGCAGGGGACCAGGCTAGCCTTGTTCTCACTTTGGTTTGCTTTTCTGGCTGTATAACTCACTGTAAGGAAGATGAGTTGTTGTGACAGTTCCTGGCTAACTAGCACATCCTTAAGAGAAGTTGGAATTTCAACCTGTTCTGAAAATTGCTCTTTCTCCTTCTCTGAAATCAGGTATCTGAGGTCAAGTAAGAACAAGGATCTTCAGGATCCTGAATTAGTTTAGACCTCAAGTGAAGTTCAATTTTGTACAGCCTTTCACCACCCAGGAGCTGAAATGTCTTACACAGCAAAGGAGTTGCATTGGCTCCCAAATTTGTCATTGTAATGTTCTCCAGCCCTGCCTCAGAAGACAACATCCAGCTTCCTTCAGTACCTGCCTGCTGAGGCTGCTAATTGATGGTCTTCCTGCAGGAGCTGCTCTGAGAACCTTCACATGCTCGTCCTGCAGGCTGCTAACACTCAGCCATCAGCCAAACCACAAACCCAGGCACACACTGCTCATCTGCAGTGATGGGGAAGGAAAAAGGACTTGTCCAACATGACCATGAACACAGAGGGAAAATGCCAAAAAAATTGAGACTAGCCAGAATCAAGAGGAAAAGAAGGACAGATCTTTCAAATTCTAAGTTTAATTGCCCTGAGGCCTGATGAACAATACTTCTCCCATTCTGAGTGCAGCCCCTCAGCTCAGCAGTCACACAGTGACGTGGATCACCCTAGGTGTGATGCACCATGGAATGTAACACATCCTCATTGCACAGGTTGGTCTGTGCCTGCTGTGGTGTCCCAGCTGGGAGCAGGGGTGGGATCTGTTTACGTGTTCTGGGTGTGTCAGCCATGGGAGCTGATGGGTGCTCTGGGTTCTCTGCGTTATTTGGGGATGCCTGGATTCTAATCTGGTCCCTTTGCATCTCAACCCTCTCTGTTATGCTGCTGCTAAGACACAGCTGTCTTGGAAAACAGTTAAGTCTACACAGAGCAAACAACTCCAGACTTACAAGTCCTGGAACCCATGGTAGGAGGCAGTGGAGGTGAAGACATCAAGCAGCCCAATGACCTGAGGAAGGAGAGAAGCCCACATTTAAATCTGGAAAGCATTTGCTGTGCACATAGCACTTATCACCTCTCCATTGGCACACGTGGGTGAACACAGAAAATTCCATCTGAGGAACCCAGGGACTCCTCACTGATGCTGCACAAATGTTTTCCCTCTTACTAATACCTGGGCTCACCCATTACACACCTGCTCCATCCTGGGCACAGCAAACAGGTCACAGGTAAACCCTGAGACAACCTGCACATACCAAATGTCAATTAAAACACAGGTGATGCCACCAAAAAGGACTTGCTCCCAGGTATCAAGGAAACACCTCTTGTGTCAGCAGGAAGAGGAGAAATGGGCACTCACATTCTCATGCTGCATGTGCTTCAACAGCATCAGCTCTCTGTAGGCTCTCTTGGCAAAGATCTCTGACTGGAACGGGCGGCACAGCTTCTTGATGGCCACTTTCTCCCCCGTCTTCTTGTCTATGGCCGAACTGCAGCAGGCAAATAAAAAACCAATCTGATGTTAGTAGTATGTTTTAACAGATTCTGCAACCCGACAGGTCATCTCCTAGAGAAGAGTTGATTCCTGTGGAAGGACAGCAGAGAAAGGTCCTTTGAGGAGCTCAGTGGAGCTCTGCACACAGAGGTGTTACCCTGTGTGGCTTTGGCAGCCTGTGCTCTTTGAGGGATGAGGTTGGACACCAAGAAAAGCATGAAGGGCTCATCTTTATTCCCTTCAACATGCAGAAATGAGCTGGAGGTAACAGAGATGAAAGAAAAGGGAAACACAAATGCTTAAAGGTCAGAATTAGTTCTAACTGCCTTCTCCTTCCCTAATGCATGAAGATAAGGGAATCAAGATATGGAAATTTCTGCTTTGCCATCTGCTTGGAGGTTGTTGTCTTTTAGGGCAGGCCAGCTGCCTTCACTGTATTCTAGAACAAAGACAGTGGATGTCACATGTTGAAAACACTGCTGCAATTAATCCTGCTGTGTTCAGAATCCTTGATTACATATTCGCTTCTGTGTAAGAGCAGGTCTGGCTGAAAATGAGACTATTCTCTGAAGCTGATGAAAACCTGCTACAGCAGCCATTGCTGCAGCATGCTGTGTTATTCCTGCTGGCCACATTGGCTGTTTGCAGCAATTCCATGACAGCTCCTCTCCCTCTGGAGGCTCCTTGCTCAGATTGCCAAGGAGGGAAGGGAGGTCCTCAGACAGACAGCTGTAATTCAGGATTCTCAGTGGTGTTTTCCAAGGGTGTCTCAGCACCTCCTTGACCCCTCCCAAGAGGCAAACAGATGACAAAAAAGGTTTTTCCTGCCAAATCCCACAGTGAATTTCCAGAGCAGTTTCCACTGCTTTGGAAATCCCCATCCCATCTCCCACAGGAACAGAAGAGCTGTAAATCATCATGTTCGATCCCATGGCTTCCAGCTGCACCCTCCAGCCTTGCACTGACAAATATTGAGTCAGGAGAAGCAAAGGAAGTGCAGGAACAGCTACACAAGGCAGCTGAAATGCTGAAGGTGCTGCAGGGTGTCCTAGGAGGACTCCCAGTGAAGTTTTGTCTCCATTCCAGGACTTCAACAGATGTCAGCAGAGGGGACAGCACTGCGTAAAATTTTTGGAGGAGCCAGGAAAATAAGAAGAAGGACTCAGACCAGGGAGTCAAACTGCAGAATTCAAGGCAGATTTCCCAATCTGAGAGTGTCCTCCCAGCTGCTGACCTACAGAGCATCTAACCCCAGCACCCAACACAGGAGAGCTGCTGGTGGAGCTTCAGCCTGCACAGCACAGACAACGCTGGTTACAGCCTTGCCATAATCACAGCCCAGAGCCGATCCAGTCGATGCAGCTGGGAGAGCCCTGCTCTCCCCAGCACAGATTTAGTGAACAGATGCAGTCTGGGGTGACCTGGGGCAGGCAGAGCTGTGTCCCTGTCTTGGCTGGCAGAGAGCAGCAAGACCAGCATTGGAGGGGTCAGAAGATTCTTCTTTCACACTTATACTCAGCTGGAAGCCAAATCACTACAGATTCTGGCAAATTAATAAGGGCAGAAACAAGCCTTTGCTGTTTCTCCTGAGTTACTTTCTCAGCTGCTCAAGAAGGTGTAAAAGCCGCAATAGCAATTTTTCCCAGCAATTCCCAGCAGAGGACAGCAAATCCTAACTCCACATTTTCTGCCTCAACTTTGTACAGGAATCGGCATCGAGTCTTCCTGTCTGAGCTCTGTCCATTCAAAACCACCACGCACCCCCGGGCTGCTTCAACCTCCCTTCTTGAGAGCTCCAGAACAGCCGAGAGTTTTACAGGGACCAGTACAGATTTCTTTTGATGTTTGTTTTATTCATCTGGGTAAGGAAACTTGAAAGGATTTATCTCTTTCTTTTTTTTTTTTTTTTTTTTTTTTTTTTTTTTGTGTGTGTGTGTGTGTGTCCCGTCTTTATTTTTCTTCCTGATTTTCTTTGTGATAAAAATCATAGAACACTGTACAAATAAAAATTAAAAGTCAAGTCTAATCCTGCCTGATTTTGCAGGACCTACTTAAGAATCTAAGAAGCATAAGTGCATCTGGGCAGCCTAAGATGAGTAAGTGCCTCTCTTTGGAATTGGAAGCTAGAAAAAAAAGGACAAAACCTGGACACCAGGGTTTCAGGATTAGTGCCAGTAGCAGGCCAGACTTTGCCCAACACCTATGAAGAGGGACACACCTTTTTTTTTTTTTTTTTAACTTATTTTTAGCTCAGCATGTTATGAAATAAGGGCTCTGTTCAGATACTATCAATGGACTGTTTCATATTTAACCTTTCAGGCTGCCCATCTCTGGTTCGTCAGTGCAAACCCAGCAATGTCTGCCTTGTGCTTGCTCTTGCTTCAGGCACCTTTGCCTGGCTGAATAATTAACAGCAGCTCCTGCTGCTCTCTTGTAGGCTGGGGTTTATCATCAGTCTTGAAGGAAGTCCCGGTCTGTTACTGATCCTGGTTTACAATCATTTCTATCCACTTTATGACTTCAAACTGGAAACTGTATCAGGGTAGGGGTTGTATTGTCCAGCTGCTTCAGCCGCCTGGGACTGAGCAGCGAGGACACCCTGATCCATCTCCCCCCTCTGGAATCGCCAACAAATCTCTTCCAGACACCCAGGTATTCCCCCGCCTCCAGCCTGTGCTAGCAGACAGGAACCTTAACGCAAGCTCGAGTCCAAAGCAGCTCAAAATCTGCCTGCCCGCAGTGCCGAGGTGACTCTCGGCTGCCCTGGCACCGCTGCCCTGCCCGCTCTCTGCCCACCCGGGCTGACCATTCGCTTCGGGCGAGCGAGTCTCCAGCCGTGCGCTGGAGCAGGAGACAACCTGCTCCCATCACACATGCAAATGTCCTTCCTTAATGGAGGGGTGCTGCCAAGCACCTCCTCGTTTTCCCCCCGGCACGGAACTTCCAACACCCCCAGCCGGGGCGGTGCGAGCAGGACCCCACTCACCACACGGAGCCGTAGGCGCCGGAGCCCAGCGGGTGCAGGGATGTGTATCTCCTGGGCAGCTCCCAGAGCGTGTTGTTCACCTCCTGTCTGTAAAAGCCTCTTCTCCTTGCGATGTTCATCGCACGACGGGTGTGGGACAGCCACCCCCCCAGAGTAGTGGAGTACGCGAGGGCTTCTAGGGTGAGAGCGGGACAGGGAGGCTTCCTGCGCTGGTAAAAAAGGCTCTAGCGAGTTTCCTTCTCTGTTTCAGCTGTTGCGAGCGTGAAGGGACATGTCTTTGGGCCCTCCTCCCTCCGCCTCCACATTGGCAGAGGTGAGGCATCAGGTTTCCTGACACGCCTCGGTGTTGTACAGGTGCCTCTGGGCTCTGCTGCAGAGGGGGAGCAGCCAGCCCCGCTCGGGCACGCCTCTGGCAGCCCCTGTCATCCACAGCTCCCGTTCTGCTGCTCCATCAGCCGAGAAATATCCTCACGGGGCTCGGACAGAGGCTTATGAAATCCCTCCTCCAAACAAGGGGATGAGTAAGGACTCGTCGAGCCGGGGAATCCGAGGGAGAAGCCACAGACAGCATCGCGTCAGACACGCAGGAGCATCCTCTCAAAGCCGATGGACAGCTCCAGGCTCGTGACAAAGGACACCACGGGGGCACATCGATGGCGATTTTCTCCCGAGCCCGGCTGCCCAGCAGCGTGGGGAGGTGCTGAAAGTAGGCTGAGGTTCTCCAAGTGACTGCTGCAAGGGTTGCTGATGGGAACATCCCCGTGGTTTGTGCCCCAGGCTTTGCTGCAGTTTCATCTCCCGCAGCAGCTCTCAGCTCTTCCTGGCTCTTCTGGGACAAAACGAAGCCCACGTTCACCACCGTGTCTGTGACCAATCAGCCCAGCACCCCAGCCCACCAGGACCATTTCTGGTAAGCAGAGAGCATCTCAACATTTCTGTCCAGCATGAGGAGGCTCAGGTCGGGCTCCCACACAGGAGGTGCATCCTCCCCACTCCCCAGAGGAAATGACTAAGCCGAGCCTTACCAAGCCAGCCTAGCTGCTTGCACAGTGTTCTACACCAGAAGCCCTCCACCCTGCCCTGAGCCTCTGCTCCTTCCAATACAGGTCACCTGCAAAAAAGTGTCCCTACAGGAAAAGTACAATTAGGGGTGTGGGGAAAATTCACTGTGCCAGCTTTATGTGCAACCACTGCACTGGCCGTTATGGTTTTCAAACAGCCCCAGAGCCTGCTGTTCATGAACACAAACAGGGACAAGGCACCATGGCAGTATCTGTGTAATCAGCCCCAGCTGCAGCAGCAGCACAGCCTGGAAATAATCCAGGGCTTGGCTGGGTCTATAAATACACCTGTGAGCAAGAGGTGTCACAGCAAAAACTCCTGGTCCTTAAGCAAACATGTAACTCCTGGGTTATTTGATGAACACCTTGCTCAGCTGTTGGTGCACATGCAGGCAATCAGCACCCAATTAGGGAGTCCTGAATAGCTGGGGCATGTCTGGGCTGTGCTGAGTTAACTCCGTGACCAAATCAAACAGGAAACTTTAGAATTGTGCAAAAACGGACAAGAAGCCCCATGGCAGCAGAGTCAGCCACCAGCCACCTTGTCCCCTCCCAGCCACCACACCCAGGATCCCCCACAGCACAGCAGAGAAATTCACACCATACTAAAACTCAACAATTCAGTGCAAGAGGTTTCCAAGTACCAGCAGTGCAGTAAATCTGAAAAATAGATTTTATTTTTAACCAGTGGTATTGTGACATCTTATCTGGCATAACCAATTACAGCAAAATTCATGGATAGAAACAAAATAGCAGATCTCTGCTTTTGGGTGCAGCATCATGCCCAGGCAGGCTGAGCACAGCACAGCACTGGCAGCAGGGAGTTTGTGCCCCAGGGGCTCCCTCAGAGGACAGACTCCAATGAACCATTCCCACTCACACACACAGACACACCCACACACACAACACCAATAGTTTTTAAAAATCTTTAGCAATATTTCTGCATGAAATCACACTGTAGCATCTACACAGAAAATGGCTGATAAAAATAAACTTGCTGTAGGTTTACAATAGTATATCTACATGTTTATTTGAATACCCAGACTGCTGGCCCAGCAGAAAAGGGACATTTTTTTGTCTTGATTTTGTTGGGCTGTGGAGAGTTTTATCCTAGAGCACAACAGAGCTGCTCTCTTCATCTCAGCCCAGACCTTTATTGAACTTTTGGCCTGAAGAGATCCCTGGGAAGTAGCCTAGGAAGAATCAATGGCTTTGTCATCCACGTCCCATCCCTTTGTGCTGCCTCTTCAAACATGGGGCAAAAACACTACAAAAACACTCTCTGCCCCACAGGTAACAAGAATACAAAATACTGCAAAAGCCTTTCTCCTCACATACACGGGTACATTGCCCACACAGGATGCCTGCAACAAATTAAAGTCTAAAAATGTTTCCTCCAGAAGCCCTAAAATTGGGCTTCTGAGTTCCCCAGCTACAGATGGAGCACACAAACATGCTGAGAAACCTCCCTCCTGCCACTCTCTAACTCTGGGCACTTCACTCATGCAGAGTCCTAGAAAATACAAAATATTTGAACCACGTTTGTATTCAAACATACTCCCTTCTCATGTTTCCTTGGGCAGAGATCAACCTGCTAAGAAATAGCCAAGAAGCTCTTATGTGAGAGGATAAAAAAAACTTCTAGTAAATGTTAGTTTTATGTATATAAATATTTGTATTTATAGATATAGACAGTGAAAGGGTGATTGTGTGTTTATGCATGCTTATTTCTTTGCTTTGGGTTCCAATATTTCTAAAAAAAAATCTCTCCAGGAAATAACTTAAGTTCACAAGATACTATAGTCATTTCTTTAAAGAACATTTTTTACACTTGATCTCACAAGAAGCCTTTCCACCCAAGCTCTCCTCCTCTGCAGAGAGAAGGTCAGAACAAAGAAAAAGGTGCATGTTTCTCTGTTGTTGGACACAACATCCTTCCCTCGTTGAAGCCTCCAGGATGGCAGGTATTTCACAAGGAGCTGCAGCACAGGAGGAAGGGTGCTGTGATTTTATGGCACTGTCTGAGGAACTGCCCCCAGTGCCATCCCCAAAAAGTAAGGACAAAAATCAAGCAGCTCTACATGCACATACAGCTACAACATGCAAAAACACACCACCTTGTAGGGAACAGAATACACAAACATGTGGCTAGCAAGGATCTTCCCCAACCTCTGGCTCCTGGAAGATAATGCTGAGAAGCCTCAGAACAAGAGGAGGAGGAAAGTGAAAAACACAGGAATACCCAATCCAGGGGTTGAAGTTGTTGCCTCAAAGTTTCTTCCCAATTACATTGAGTTCATGCCTTGCTATCTGGGAGCCTTCACTCAAGAACAGTGGGTCAGATTTCCACCCCAGACTTCCTTTCCTCTCTCTCCCCATTTATTTAAGGCACAAACATATTTACAGTTTCAAACATCTTTTCATGTTCCAAGAATCAGGCGCTGGAAGGCCTCTACACTCTTCTGTACCAGGAAGATCTGGATGTAAATCAGACACCTGGCATTGAACAAGAACATCCCTCAACCCCACCTTCAGTCCTGAAGAAAACAGAGGACTCTCTAAACCTGTAAACCAACTTTCATTCTTTTTGAGGTTACTCAGTTGTAGGAGAATTGATAAATGGCAATGATTGCAACCAAACCTTTAACTGTCACCTTCCTCACCTCACCCCAGCAGTGCAGACTGGTGGTGCACTGTTACTCTGGAAGAACTAAGTGCAGTCAGAACAGGTCTCCAGAGGCTTGCCCCAGGCTGTACACAGAATACAAGAGCATGCAGCATGTTTACATAGACTCAGCTTCCTTCCCTCCCCCCTCCCTCCCCAGTTCAACACACACAAAACCCCTCCACTAAGGAGAATATTGTTGTGATGAGGCACTTGAACGATAATTGGAGAGTCCCTATGAAAAGGCCTTCCCTTCACAGTGAAGTGGGACGAACAGAAGAGAGCAGTTTCTCAGGACTCCATCTCCTCTTGGTCAAGCGGGGGTGGCACAAAGCTGATTACTTCATCATAAGTCAGGCCTGGGGGGAGAAGTGGGACAGAAACTTAGCAGCAGGACTAGGACAGCACTACCAGACACACCTTCATGCAAGAAAGCCTGCAACCATCTCAAGTGATCTAACAGCATTTAAAACAAAAGTATTGTTTAATTAAGACAAGAAAAGGATGGTTACACCACTCTCAGAGACCAACACACACAATAAAAGATACTTCCAGAGCATTGAGGAGATACGTTTGTGTGCTCCTAGTAGTAGTTAGTTACCAGGGATTATGCTAAAGGTAGATTCACTTGGTGTAATGACAGAATCAACAGGATGCCCACATTTTTATAACTTTCTGCTGTGCCTCTAACCATGGCTTAGCTGAATCTCAGCTCATGGGATAGAGAGAAGACTGAGGGGAGACTCATCCAAGTCTGAGAGGGGCAGCTCCAATCTCTGCTCTCTATGAGCAGTGACAGCACCCAAGGGAGCAGCTGGAGCCCTGTCAGGAGAGTTGGGCTGGGTGTCAGGGAAAGCTTCCTACAGAGGGTGCTGGGCACTGCCCAGGTTCCCCAGGGAATGGGCACAGCCCTGAGGCTGCCAGAGCTCCAGGAGCATTTGGACAATGCTCTCAGGGATGCACAGGGTGAGATTCTGGGGTTGTACAGGACCCCTGTGTAGGGCCAGGAGTTGCACTCCATAATCCCTGTGGGTCCCTTCCAACTCAGGATATCCCATGATTTTACAACCACAAGAGAAGCTTACTGTCTCTCCCCTCCCCCAGACTCACTTTTCCATTCTTCAATCTCAAGTTCTCTGCTTTCAAAGGACTGGTCATAGGGGTCTGCCACGGGTTCATCGTCGGGGTCGTGGTACTGGGCGAAGTAGGCGTGGGCCAGCGCCTCGGCGGCCGTGATGCGTTTGTCCGTGTCCAGGACCAGCATCTTCTCCAGCAAGTCCACGGCTGCAAGAGCACCAGACAGAAAGGATTTCTCACATGAGCTGTGTGACTACTCTGAAATGTAAAGCTTCTAAAAGCCCAACATAGATGAGCAGTCTGTAGTTTCTCAGGACCCGCCATCATCCAGCATTTCCTTCCTCTTACACCCTTGGTCCACATGTAAACATAACCCTGCTCTGCACTACTCCTGCAACCAGAACAAAGCTTTGGGAATCTCCATGTCTCAGGACATGCTACCTTCAGTTTCAGGAAAATTTAATAAACAGGTCTTACCCAGCGGATTGGCACCAATAAACACGTTTTCAAAGTTCATTTTCGGCATGTAAGACAAAGACTGGATGTAGTTTCTTGCCTGTGGAAATAAATGCTCTGTTGAAGTATCAGACAATATCCAGCCAGCAAGACCAAGTACTTTTCAACCATCCTGAAGCACTGGTTATTATGGTCTGTCTCCTTGCTTACTCTGACACCTACTAAGCACATCAACATTACTCTGCCCCAACTAAGGCACTCAAGACAGTAGAGGAAGAGCTGATATTACTTGTGGTAAAGCAAGACTGGAAAGCAGAGATGTGCAGGAAGAGCTGACTCCCTGGTGTCCCAGCAAGGCTGGGTGCAGCCTGCTGTCCCTTGCTGAGCTGCACAACACAGAACACCATGCAAAACCAGTTCACAGCCAGGCTCTCCCGAGTCCTACGCATCTGTGGCAGAGCACGCACTGTCCAAATCTCACATCTTCATTTAGTACAAAGATCTTGCAGAAGAGCAGGTAGTTAATTGCCCACCCCATGCCACATGCAAGCTTTAATTCACAGAAGTGGTGAACACTCTGAGTGAAGCCCTGCCCTGCACGTCCCCTTCCTCTGCTCAGATCTCACCTCGTGGCTGGGCATCCTGTTAATGAGATATGCAGGGGGCGTTCCCGTCAGACGCATGATCTGCTGAAGCTGGTTAATATCTTAAGTGCCTCGTCAAGGGCTTTGTTAAAAACAGTGCAAAAACCATTTCAAACAGAAAACAGTCGCATACAAAAGCATCTCTTCTGCAAACCACAAGGCAAAAGCCACACAGGCAGGGTCCACTAATTTTTTCAGCTACCTGAAATGTTCAGCAATTACAAGAGTGAACACTTAAAGCAATGGAGAATCACTGCTCAGTTGGTAACTGCCAGTACAGAAAGTATTTCTGTCCAGTGCAGTTAGCATCACACTCCAACAAGGTTGTGTTCACATTTCCCAGCAGTTTTAAGCCATCAGAGTAGACATTTCCTGTGGCTGAAGCTACTCCACAAAATTTTCCCTGAGCTGTGCAGCTATACACAGCTTCAGGAAAATGAACAAAATTAAAACAGAAACAAAAACTCGACCCTCTGCACTGGTTACCAGCTTTTTTTTCCCCTTTTGCTTCATAAAAAGTGCTTAAGTTTCTTGTGGTGCAAAGTGAAACTGGCTCACAACTAACATCTTTGAACAGCTCTGAGTGCCCTTTGATGTGGGCTGGGTGACAGGAAGCATTGAATGCAAAATTAGCAAAACATTAGCATTGTATAAAACAGAGTTAGCAGGTATCAGTGAACAGAGAAAGTCAGAGTCAGTAAAGTAATGCAGCAGAAAACCAGAATTTGTTATAGTGACACGCAAAACCATCAAACACTTAAGAGTTTTGCTTCCCCCATACAATGGGTAAAGAGTAGAAACAGCATTTTACTGCCCTTTTTTTCATACAGACTTGCTTCAGACCCAGATAAGAGCAATTATTATTTTTATTGTGCAATAATGTTTAAAAAAAGACCCACTTCAACTTACACATGCAAATTAATCTTCTGCTTAATTTAGTCAACCTTCCATCTTATGTCTCTTGCTAATCCCCTGTACTTATAACATCAGAGAAGCCTTAAGGTCAGTTCACAGGGCAACCAAATCAATCTGGGTTATTCAGCTCTAATCTCTCCAAAGGTGGGACATCCCAGGGCTTTTTACTTTGGTGGCATATTGAGCAAGTTGACCAATTTATCCCAATTTGCACTGCACATCCCTTCAGCAGGGATGTTTTCATTTGTTTTATTCAAGGCTAATCTCACATTTGTATTTACAATTACCCTTACAAGAACATTAAGCTGCAGCACAACATAATCTTCTCACCACTTTCCACAGCTCTGATCCTCTGCTGCACCTCAGGAACAGCAGTGACCTCAGTGCTCGCTGTGCATTCACCTGTTAGTCCCTGGCTCCGATTTATTCACTCCTCCTTCAGGAACAGGTAGAATTAAAGGCTGTTTCACACTGTCTTTGCACAAGTTCCCAGTTCAAGATTCCTGCAGCACAGCAAGTGGCTGAAAATGGAGGTCACCCTCCCAAAATGACTGCAGGAAGCCTTTGTGCTGCTCCCTCGGTAAAAGGGCTCCATACAGCAACACCCCACACAGCACAAGTGAAGAGCAGACTCTGCTGTGTGCCCTGGAACAGCTGCTACAGAAAGGAACCTAAATGGCATTTTCTGCTACAAAAACAAAGATATGGCAGCAGTGCTTCAGAAATTAATCACACTACAGAAGGGACTGTGTGTGTTTAGAGGATAACACACCTGCTCCTATTTAGAAAGATCCCTGGGTGTGCAATCTGGAGAAATAATAACTGAGACAAGCCTCAAGCTCTTAGCTGTGAAAAATACTTCCCCAGTAACACCTGATGATACAATAAATCACAAAGCATAAACCCACAAACTGAGAGAAAAGTCACGAAGCAGTAAAATGAGAATATGGAAGAATAAAATCATAATAAAGATACACAAAGCATAAGAACTTAAAGCCATCCAAGAGCAAAGAATTACAAAGGAAGAAAAAAACCAAAAAATAAATCCCAACACATTCTACAGATAAGACTACAGGAGAACAACACACAAACTTGGGACTTCTGAAAGGGCAGATATTACAATCAAAGTGTAAACTCACAGACTCTGAGGAGATTTTCTTCAAAAGCTCAGGCCCTGGGGTTCCAACGAGTCTCAAAATGAGCTTCAACTGATCAATATCTAATGATGGACCATAAAGGAAAATGCTGGGAGAAATCAAAATGAAAAGCGCAACACATCACCCTATTAATGTTGAAAATTAATTCTTGCCAAGGCCTTGACTGAAAAGCTGTTTTAGGCAAACCATATTCATTCCTGTTGTTACAACTGAATATAACTGAGCTCTCTCTGTATCAGACAGATTGAACATCTTGTCTACAGATATCCCACATGCATGGAATTGGGCACTGCATCCTGAACTATTTTGGAACAGAAATCTTTAGCCCCACTGGCAAAGATGGGCTCCCTTGACGCTCCCTTCACCCCCTCAGGCCCCACACCAAGCTGCAGTTCACAGGATTAGGTTGCATTAGTGACAGCTGAAGTAAAGCAGAAGGCTGGAAAGGGTAGGCACTTGTATTAAGAAGAAAGTCAAGGCTTTTTGTGAACTTTTTGTGAGCTCATTCAGCCACTTCTAAAGCTCGGGAGGTAAGGAAATGATTGGACCCTGCAGCATCACTTCACCATGGGCACACCCTGGCCAGGGCAGCTGAGCTGCTGCAGCTGGCACAGGCTCCTGCCCTGGCACCTCCTGGGGACCACCAGGGCAGGGGGATCAAAGCACCTGAACATCCCTTCTGCCCTCCAGACCTGCTGGAGCAGCAGGGAGAAACAGAGCAGGGGCTCAGGTTTTACACATCTCTGTGGAAAGCTCTCAGGATGGAACACTGCAGATGGAAAGAATGTTCTACCAGGAGCAGAGCTCCCAGCAGGCCACGTGCCAGCCTGAGCTGTCCCCTTTAACAAGGCCTGGGTGACAAAACACACGACTGAGGGGGGGAAATCCATCAAAGACACTTTTATGGCTAAATCTCAAGACACTAAGAAGACACAGAGCATCCTTTTTAAAACCATCAATGCATAATCTCCCTTCTTCGCTGAATTATCCTCCACAGGGAATTCAGACTCTCCATAATGTTTATATTTGCTTTTAAAATTATACCAAAGTAGTTACACAAATTTTTTAGACAATCTTGTTTTCTGGGATCAATGCCTCCCTGATGGCTGAAGATACAGCTGCAGTTCCTACTTAGAGTATCTTTTGAGTACAACAAGAACTTCAAAAAACCTTAGAAAACAAAAAAACCCTGTATGAAGGAAATTACCAATGCTTTGCTAAAGCCACCATCTTTTGAGGTAAACTTTGGTCTAAAGTTTTATCTATCAAATTAATTAAGAGCTCTGCAATTAGCACTTTGTCAGAACAGCTGAATTATTTTTTCACTTGTAAAGTTACTTGTCAAACTTCTAGCTACTCAAGATCTAAAAGTAAACCCAGTATCTAGCTGGATTTAGCATAGCTGAATTGCAAACTCTGAAGAGTCAATGCTTAAAATTAGATCAAAGTATCCACTCCTTTAAGAGAATTAGCAAAGGGCACTCTACTAACCACAACTAGCCCATTTCAATTAGATTTTCTTCAGAGCTATTTAAAACAGTCTTTACTTCTTTCACTTATTCTTGTGCAAGCAGCAGTTGAAGTGCAAATTTTAGAGTGTTAATATGCCACAGTTCAGTTTAAATATTTAAGTTATTTAAAGGCATTTAAAAGCCTGTGCACTGGTGTGCCAACAATATTGCTGCCCTGTTTGCTAGTGGAAGATACTTCTCAGATAAATAAGAAAAAACACAGACTCTGGAACTGGCAGTGCCAAAACCCAACCCTGCTTCTGGTTTTAAGCCTGCCATCTATAACCTGCTGAACTGTAGCAATCTTTAACTACAGGGCCCATCACCTCCCAGAGAAATGAGCCACAAGCAATTAAAGACAGGAAAGAGATTCAGTAAATACAAAGCAGAAGAAAAACACCACCACATGTGCATGGAGAAGGAAAGCACAGCATGCAAACCCCAAGTGCCATCTTCAAGGTACTCCCAAGGACTGATGAGGGATTCTAAAATTCAGTAAATAACCTGCTATCACCACCAACAGCAAATCTCACAAGATTGTAACAGCTTATTCAGGCAAAGCAAAATTCCAAGTTGTTTTAGCTGCCATCACAAGCAAGAATAAGGTGTATCAGAAGAATATGTAATTTCAGATTGGTTAGTTATCATGAAGTTTCATAATACTGAATAAAGATAGTTAAAAAAAAGAAAAAACTCTCCAGAGTTTAAGGAAACACAAATCATGCAAAAATGCTAAACTAGTACAAGAAAAATCAAGATTTTCTTATTTTTACTTTATATGACTTTGTGCAAGCCAAGCATTCAAGCAAAGTCAACTTTCCTACTTATTTATATGAATATTCACATTCAGAGCTGTAAAAGTTTAATATATATGTTTAACAGAAACTGATCTTGGCATCAGACAGATACAACAATATCAACAAGAAAGCCTCAGGTAAGTCTCCCATGCACAGAATATGTTGAGTTGGAATGCCTGAAGGATTCTGATGTTTCATCAGCTCACTTTTTGCTTTCTGACTTCTTTCCCACAATCTTATCCCCTTCTCCACCTACTGGCAGAGATTTTACCAATATTAGAGATCCATCTTTCCTCCAAATGCTTCTACCCTTAGATTACAATAGGAATAATTCAATTACCTTACATTCAGTTGTAAATATTAGAAGTACTTCAGCAATCCTGCAGAGCTAAGCCCAAATTAACCACAGGGTTTTTTCCTAAGAGTATCACAATTCTTTCTTTAAGTCAATGACAGCTGTATTTAGAATCTCTACAGATTCAGAAGTTTAAACTCAACATTCATTTATCAGAGGCACAACCATCACAGACAGCACTGAAGATCATAATTTCAGAGTCCAACTTTATTACTTACCTGATTAAATGAATTTACAGCTTACCTGCACTGAACAGGTGCATCCCCAGCTGTACAAAGAAATATGTGATGGACTGTAAATAACATCACAGCATTTCTGCCAAATCCTTGCTAAAAGGGACCAACACTTCAAACAAGAGAACCATCTGAACAGGGGGATGATCATCCTGAGAAGCCATTACATATCCTGTCACTCTAATTTTGGAAATTTAAGGCTACACGGTTGAGAAAATTTACATCTTGAGACCAAAAAGAAGATCTGTTTCAAATGTTCAGTTGTCAAACAGGAGCAGTTTCCAGCAACACAGAGTCACATTGCCTCCAACTGCACAGGGAATTTTCTAGAACTGCAGTAGATTTGGATATATCTCATCCTTGGCAACTGGACACAAGGCAAACATACCTTGAATTATTCATGTTAATATTAACTCCAAAGTCAGTAAGTCAGCAATTGTACAGTGACACTACAGGAGGAACAAGGGCAGATCTGTGGGTACAATGAAATTATTAAGAGCCCAGAACTACCCAACAGGATCTAAACCTGGAAAACCCCTAAAACTCTCTCCTAAAATAATGTACACATAAAGATTTCAAAAAACCTTTAAGACAGAAAGAAGCTGGAACTGACTGTTATCTTAATTCTCCTTGCTGTCTTTAGCTGTCAGCAAATCTGGAGTGAAAGCCATCCAATCCTTGGGTAAGGGTTCCATGCACTAACAAGATTCAGAACCATCCCCACTCCCCTTTTAGTTTTAATCTCATGATCAAAAAGCACAAACAAAAGGATTGAAAGAATTACAGTACTACAAAGTTTTGTCTAAGATAGGAAAGGATTTGGTCTGTTTTTCTTAAATCTAAGCAACTCAGAACAGAAAGAGCATTTAATTAAAAAGCATTACTGCCATTTGCAAATGAAATTGAGCATTTGAAGTAAATCATTACAAGCATCTGCTGGGAGACATAAATTAATGAAGTACCTTATTATGATAAAGCAAATAAATTAGATCCTAGAAGTAAACTTCATTTTGCATTGCAGATATCAGTGGCTTTAATTTACAGCTAAGAACAGAGTTCGCGAAAAAACTTCTCAGACTTGGAAGGTCACCATTTTGTTCAATTCATAAAAACCACAAAATAAATCAAAACCATGCAGCATTTCTTACACATTGAAAATCCTATTACAAATATTTTACTTGCAAGAGTCAAGTTCTTTAAAATCTGAAGTGTCACTGTTGCTAGGGTTAAATAATGGTAACGGCTTAAAGGCTTTTGCTTTGTTTGAACGAACAATTCTTGGTATCTCAGTTTTTCTTAAAAGAAACAAAAAAAAATCTGTTCAAATCAACCTACACATGCTGAATCAACAGATAAAAATATACCAGCTTTTATTTAATTCAATTTCTGTCTCTGACAACAGCAAAATACAGCAGAGATGACTACACAGCACAGTACAACAAATTCAACAAATTTAGAGAGAAATGATGAGATGGAGTCAAGCAGAAAGAGAGGAGAGGATAAAGTTAAAGCACACTGAAAAGAGAGGTGACACTGTGAAAGCTGGAATGAAATCTTCTCCTCAGGAGAGAGTTTTGGAACCCAGATGCTTCTTGAAGGTAAATAAACAGAAGGCAGCAATTCCAACACCAGCTTTCTTTTCATCAAGTGTTACCATACTTGAATTAACTGACACAAATACTAACAAATTAACAGAAGTTATTAAAATGAACAAACTGTGGTTGAACTAATAAACTTTGGTACATGGTGGGCAGTGTAATTTTCTCTGGCAAATGAAAGCCAAATTTCTAGGCAATGAAAAATCTTGCCAGTAGCAAATTACACCCCAACCTTC
Source organism: Lonchura striata (assembly GCF_050655825.1). Taxonomy (NCBI): domain Eukaryota; kingdom Metazoa; phylum Chordata; class Aves; order Passeriformes; family Estrildidae; genus Lonchura; species Lonchura striata. Next base: position 2,167,531 of record NC_140728.1, read on the forward strand.
TGTGGCTGAGCAAAAATTTTAAGTGCAACAATTTCCCAATTTCCATCAAGTCTCACTTCCAATTTCCTGGGGAAAATATGACCAAATTTCACAAAGTTCTCTCAAATTTGCCAAAGTGTCCTACCCAGTCCACTCTGATGAGGCAAAAAAAAATATTTTGGAAAGATCTTATTCAAGGTTGAATTTTCACATCAATATAAGCACACTGTGGAAGAAGATTCACAGTCAAGCATGGAAATGGAACCTAAACATTTCAGAGGAATTTTAATGAGAACCTTGGCACTAAAGAATCTGCAAACCCACTGCTTTCACAGCCAGGATACCTCCAGGAGAAAAGAAGAGAGGCCAGAAGGGAATCACATTTGCAAGAAACCTGAAGCATGAGAGGATTCTTGGCAGACATCCATGCAAGTATTAGCTAGAAACTCAACTAATAAATTTAAATAAACTTAAAGGAAAGTAACAGAAACAAAGAGTATATAAATCTAATGAGGACAACAGAAAATAAAGAGGAACAGATGTGCAGCAAAATCAAGAACTCACCTCTTTGTACTGTGATTAAAAGAAGCTATTAATTTAAAAACAAACACACAAAAGTCCATAACTAAACCCAGAACTTATTTTCTTGTCAATTATGTGAAAATTAAGATCTAATTTCAATTTGAAAAAAAGAAATTACTTCTAAAGGATACGGTCTGTGCCAGGGAACAATGTTCTTCCAGTCAACAGCTCAGCCATAATGCATCCCACTGACCAAATATCAACTGAACAAAATAAAACAGAAAACAAAACATGATGCATAAAAATACAGCCTGAGCAGAACCATCCCATCCAACCTGGGCAAACAGCTCTGTCCTGAAACAGTCTCATGGCACTGATGCAACCTGAAATACATTGCAAGCTAACTGATACTGTTCTGTGTCATCTAAAAATTGTACAGATAACAGATTTCAAGATCAGGTAACTCTCCCTTCCAGACTATAACATGACCTGAACACCAAAGAGCTGGGGAGGAATCTAAACCAGCAAAGAGGAAGAAATCTGTCCAAGAGGACTCTGAGGAATGGCTTTGCCTTACATAAATGCTACCCAAACAACCACCAACTATTTCACTGATGATACAAGACAAGCCTATACACATGCAAGAGGGGGAAAAAACCCCATAAGATACTGATATATGAAATTGGGGTGGCACATCATTTTCTTTGGTGCTCTCCTGTACAAGAACTATTCTCAGACTGTGATTTTCTTCTCTGCACCTGATCTGCAAGTATTCCTGGTGAGAAGTTACTGGAAACTGTGAGGAAGATAAATCTGTGAAGAAGGGGCTAACAGGAGAGGAAAGGATGGGAGATTTGTCCACTTTTCATCATTTCTTCACACTATAGTTCCAGACATTCTCCTCAACCAGACGCATTCCAGTCACTTATTTTAAAAACCACTCTGCTAGGAAAAGCAAGGGCTAAGTGCTGACAATATTTTGCTGATTGCAGTTTCAAAGGTTCATAATCCTGGTGAATGCTATCACAATGATTCTTAACTTCCAACTGACAGAGAGCGGTTCAGACACCAACTCCAAAGCATAATTATCAAGAGTGCCAACTTATGCAATCAAATGGAGGAGCACGTGCAAGGACAACCCCTTTTTTCCCCCTCCTCACAATTCAGAAACTTGACAAAACACAACTCTTGTGCTGGCTAAAGGCATTACCTGTCTGGTTGTAGTGCATCCAGTTCAGCATGATCTCGGGAGCTCTGTACCACCGGGTGGCCACGTACCCGGTCATCTCATCATCCGTGTGCCGGGCCAGCCCGAAATCCAGGATCTGCAAACACAGAACAACAACCACTGCAGGCAGCAGTGCAAACCACCCAGCACAAACAGTCACTGAACTGGGCACTCGAGAGGGGAGAGCTGCAAAAACAGATTATGAAACCAAATTTCACAACCCGTGAGAAGACACTAGGCTAGAACAGCATAGGACTCAACATAATCAGAATTATGTCTGGGTATCTTGTCTCCAAAACAAGTAAACACAAACTAAAGCTGTTAACGCTGCACTTTCATGATGATTCACTAAAAACACGGGGCCAGATACAAAAACCACATCCTTACAACGCTACAGCTGGGAAGCATATTATTACTTTTCTATGGAAGTATTTTCAAAAGGAATTGTTTTGACACTTAAGATGCAAGGGATATTCGCATTACATTCACTCAAATCTCAGTCAAACAAATCAGATTCTATAACTACATTACCTTCAGCTCACAGTCTTCATTAACAGCTAGGTTACTGGGTTTTAAATCCTAAAAAATTAAACATCAGCATTAACAGTGGAGTATGTGTTGTTCCACAAGCCTGAAGTAGATAAAATTGTAAATGGAGATAAAAATAGAAATTCTAACTGAGTGCAAATACTAACTTTGGATAAATTATTTTATCAGAGTCAGAAATCTCTTCTGTGGTTCTCAGAAGTGTCACATATAACCAAAAATGGATAAAGGCAACACCAGTGCTGCATATTTGTATTTAAGAGATCTAATTAACAAAGGAAAATTATGGATCTTGACAACCACTCCCCCTGTTCAATCTTTTTACTACTTAACCAAAACAAAATCTCAGAAAATTTTCTCTGGTTTCTCTTGGTACTACATTGTAAAATTCATGCTTCATTTTTTGAAGATATGTTTCACTACAGGAAACAATCTTAGAATGAATACTCACCCTGTGTATTATGTCAGCTGAATGGATGTACTGTAAAATAAGATGACAAAATTTAAGTAACAGTCCAAGCAGCCACCTCCTCATCTCTTCCCTGCAAAATAGTGCCCTACCCCAGCCCACACAATTCAGATGCTCCAGTCTGCCTGCAGAAGGAACCAGCTGTGTGTCTGTGGGTTCCACCAGGTGGGTGTTCCAGTTTGCCTCTCCTTAGGAACACCCAGGAGTGCTGCCACACGAGTGGAACAACACAAGTAAACAAAACTGAGGAAATGAAAAATCCATTGCCAGATCAGAGAGCATCACAGTTCATCATTTTCTAGACTCTGCCCATAGGAGCACACAAAAATGATAGGTAACCTTACTGATGCAGAGCTCCAGAGAGGCAGAAGTGAAAGAAGAATAATAAAGTGTTATTCTACAATACTTTAGGGAAGTTACAGAAGCTGTATGCACACATCTGAATCCCTGAGGATGTAACATGCACCAGGAACTCCCACCCCCTATGGGAAGCTGTCCCCATTCAGGGAAGACAGGGACACTCACCTTCAGGCCTCGAAGGATCTGGTAAATGAGAAACTGCACGTGGTCATCAGTGAGCTTCTGGCATTTCACAATGTTGTTCAGGTCTGCTCCCATGAGATGTGTCACCAAGTACCTGTGAACAAAAGCAAACACGTGGGCTATGAAGCAATCTCTTGAATAGGATTAGGATAATTCCCTATAAATCTCCAGTCGCAGAGCTGACTGTCCCAAAGCACGTTGTTCAATGAAACATAGATTGTGACACTTTAAATAACAGCAAATTGAGTGATTCCAACAGCATTGGGCAGTAAACCACAGTAAGTGAACAATTCTGACAAGTCCAACAGCTTAGGATATACTATAACTTTGTGCTGGAATTCAGGATTCTTTGTGAGTGATAGCAGATGAATTAAAGAGACAAATATTTCTGTCATAACCTGGGAGGTGTAAGGAGATACGAAAAACCATTTTGTTGCAATCTTCAGAGAAGTTACCTACACATCATTGAATTCTTCTAGTGATTTGGCAGGGGTGAACACGTCCAATAAGCCAATCACCTAAAAAGAAAACAGTGAAAAGCTGTGAAATATATTTATAGCATACTACAGTTACTGAGATCCTTTGTGGCACTGAAGTATTTATTCCAGTAGATGTTTCATTTCCATCTGTTCAGTGTTGTGCTTTATGCAAGCTAACAAGGCCTCCTGGAACTTGAAAACCTGAGGCAGGCACATGTGAGAGCTCTGCAGCTCCATTTACTTGCTCAAATCATCATGAACTAGATATGTAAGATATTAAAAAACACCTTATGTCCAAGCCCCTCAAAGCACCATACCTTCCACATTTGCTGGTGTGTTCTGTACCCCATAAAACCAATTTTTTTTTTTTTTAATAAAATTGTAGTCTAAATAGTCATGACAGTAGCACTAATATGCCTGCCTGAACCAGCTCTGATCATCTCTGCAGGATTTTTAAATCACAACCTATATAAATTTCCCACAGATAAATGAAGGGATGATGAACTGATAATATATATATATCTGTAAAAACGACTTAACTTCCTTTTATTAAAGATAGGCTCTTTGCAATGCCAATCAAAAATATTAATGAGTCTCAGACAGTTGTAGTCATAAAGTAAATTTCAATGCTTAACCTTATTAGCTTTATAAAGCTTTATTATTTGAAGAATGTCTCAGGCATGAGAAAAGGTCCAAAAAGAAACTCCTGAGTACTACTGGGATTTTTACAAGGCTATGTTATGACAGGACAAGGGGCAATGGCCTTCCACTGAAAAAGGGCAGATGTACATCAGATATTAGGAAGAAATTCTCCCCTGTGAGGGTGGGGAGGCCCTGGAATGGATTCCTAGAGAAGCTGTGGCTGTCCCATCCCTGGAAGTGTCCAATGCCAGGCTGGATGGGACTGGGAACAACCTGGTCCAGTGGAAGATATCCCTGCCATGGCAGGGGGTAGAACTCAATGATCTTAAGGACCCTTTGCTATTTGTATGGATATTAAGCAGGACCAGAAGTTACCATTGCTGAGACAATGGTATCACACAGGAAGAATTACTGACAGTAGCACAAAGTGCAACACAAGTTCCAGGGATGTGAGCCACGCTAAAAACATCAAGATGATTTATGGGCTACCCAATGCTGACTGCAGTGGTCAGAAACCACCACACAACCATTCCTGCCACAGCAGAAGTTCTGAACAGATCAACCAAGGAGAGCCTTACAATCAGACTATGCTTGCTTGGCTTTTTGTGCCAGGTAACTGTCCTGGCTTTGCTCAGCTCATGTCCAAAGAGTATTCCCCTTCTGCCAAGCCAGAGTTTGCTGGGACAAAAGAAATCAAGAGCCTTCCTTTCTTCTTGATGTCCTGACAACTCTAACCAAGAGCTGGTTATGAGAATTTTTGCTCCACTCCACACAGAATTTGTTCCAAACACTATGCAGTATAAATATTTTGGCATGTTATTGTCACGCACAGAGCAAAGTGCTCAGGCAATTGTTCTCCATACCAAGTGGAAGGTTTATAAAAAATAATTCAATGTTACATTTGCCACATTCATGTTTGTTTCCTTGTTGATGATTTAAGTAGATGGCTCATACAAACAGCCATCTAATTTCCACCCCTTCATCACCACCCCTTTTTTCCTCCCTATTTTACCCACAGGAATTTAATGAATGTCTGCTTCATAACTTTCTGACACAGGCAAGCCAAAAGAAAAAATTGTTAAAAACCCTCCAGAAGACACTAAAAAGAAACTTTGGAATTTTTCTTTATTTAAATAAATGCTTAACACTACAAAAACTGCAGTTTACTACAAGTAACCAAGAGAATGTGACACCACCTGTGTCCCAAATCCTTATGATCCTTGGTAAGTAGTCATTTTGAGATTATTCTAGAAAATACTATTTTTTTTCCATACAAAATTTGTCATTGTGGGGTTTTTTGGGGTTGGTTTTGTTACTCTGCATGATATTCTACAGCTCTAATACACTGGACTACTGCAAGCTTTGCATTCAGCATGAGGGAAAAACCATATGCACCAAGAAAAAAGCAATCCTGATGGATGCTCAGTCCAGCTTGAGGAAAGCATCTGACAGCCTCTGCTGCACTCACATTTTCGTGCTTCATGTGCTTGAGCAGCCGCAGCTCCCGGTAGGTTCTCTTGGCGTGGATGATGGACTGGAAGGGCCGGGAGAGCTTCTTCACTGCCACTCTCAAACCAGTTTTTGTGTCAAAGGCAGAACTGCAACACAGAGCAACCACATTAGCAAATTAACCCTTTATGAATGCCTTCAAATTCACACTTGTTCTAGACACTGAGTTACAGGCAACGCCATTCCTCCAATTCAAATTATTTCTAGGTATCCTGGTCTATAACCTGCATGCCACCCAAAATCTTCACAATTTTACACAATTATTGGTTTCTGCAGAAAATGTTTAAAAGATGCGTCTTGTCCACACAGTAAAGGGAATTCTTGTAGAAAGAGAAATGTTTATGACTTTGCTGTCTGAAGTGCTCTTAAACATAATTAAGCACTAAAACTCTGGAGAGAAGAGTACTTGTAAAAACTATCACTATTCCTAAACATACTTTCAAACACCACACTTGGTCACAAAATGCTATGCTCAATATACTATTTTTGTGGTTTAAATTCACACAAAAATCCAGGACTTGTGCCTAATAAAATCAGTTATGATTGTTGTTAATCATAACTGAAGCTGAAATTAAATTTCTTTGGTAAATCCTGTCCAATCACCAAGTTCTTGTAAAAAAGTGCATGTGAATGAATGATACGTAGCTGTACATTACCAAAACTTGTCTCTTTAGTGGAAACCTTGTACATACGAATAGTATTTTTTCTTAAGAGCCCATGAGGACTTATTTAATCCTACTCAGTAACAATATATATATATAGTACAGTAAAATTGTATTTTAAGTAATTTCTTATGCAACTTATAAAGGTCTGTCCAAAAGGAAGGAGGCGGAGAAAGAGAGAATATGAAATCAACACTTCACTCAAGGTAACCAATATGGGGAAAGTCTGGCATGGAAAGAGTCATATAAGGACAATACTGGTTGATTTTCCTGTCCTATTTATGGTTCAGGTAAACTCCTGATTCCATTTAAAAGTAAGTATGCACTAGTTCTTGATAAACATCAAGCAAAAAGGAATGCTACATATTCATAAAGTGTGAAATATAAAGCTTAACTAACAAAGCTCAAAACCAATCACAAGAGCAGTCCTAGAATAAACCCACAATTGCATATGCAAACCACAACGCCCACCCCACCAAAGGAGCTATTTGAAATAAAGGCAGCTGTCATTTACTTTTAAAGCAACCACCAGGAATTAACCTGCAGAAAGACTGCTTAGCTCAAATTTGCCCAGTTTCCAAGGAATTTGGTAAGTGAAGTTCATGAGAAATAGAAAAGACAACAGCAGCACCCTCCTATGAGCAGTGACCCTTCCCCCAGCCCTGGCAGGGAATGGAAAAACCCTCTGTGCACAGTGGAAGAAGAACATCTCCCTTTCTATAAAGGGCATGCACAGAGTGGAAAGACCTCTCTGGAAAACACACAGGAGTACACCAGGTCACAGCAGCAGCAACCTGCCAGAACTGAATTACTCCAGCTACATCACACTGGCTCAAAAAACACCCATTAGCAACTACTTCCACATGCAAGTTATCCTTTACACAAGGATAACTTTTTTACAAGGATAACTTGTGTGCCAGGCACACAAGAGGAGCCATCAAGCATTCACTTTTTAATGTTGATTTCAAATTCTCAAGTTTTCACACATCGCTAGGGAAAAAAAAAAAAATCAATATTTAAGCAGCAATGCTTCGTGAAATTTAGAATTCAATTTTTTTCAGCCTTGGGTAAGAACCACCATCTTGCAACACACAAATATTCCTAGTTTGGCCGGAAAATACATGCCAGTGTTTTACTGATACATAAGGTGTTTTCTAGGACTTAGAGCAAAAATAAGAGTAGTCATCATCACTCAGCATGTGCTGTTGTAAATTAGTCATGGATCTTCACCAATTTCCAAACATTTCAGGTACAAAATGCAGCAAATACCAGTAACTCATCTTGAAAAGAAGGGGATCCCCTGCATCTCAAACCTCCACAGATCCAGAGTCAAATTTCTCCTTTGGTTTCCAAGATTTTGAGCTTTTAGAGCCACCAGACATAAGTTATTTCAGGATTCAGATGAAATTAAATTTCACGTTTGGTTTTAAATTACATTTTTGGGGTCATATCAAGTCACTGTGCTGTTTTAGTAGCTGTACAATCTCCAAGGGAAATGCAGTCAGCAGTACTGGTTAAACAGCACAATGCACAAGCTCAGGAAAGAAAATTGTGGATAACTGCACATTCACAATCTAGACTTAAAGTCAGAACACAAAAAGTCTGGTCATATTTGAGGCCTAAAGACTATTTCCCCACAGATAAATCACGCTGAGTAATTTTCTGCCAATACAGATAACTGGCTAAAGGTTCCTGCAGAGCTACAGAACAGCTGTCAGCTGGAGAATTTTAAAGAACACTAAGCTGCCTTTCATCACAGACTTTAAAACAGCTGCATTACACCGATCACATTTCAGCTAAAGAAGCCCAATTAGGAAAAAATTGCATGATCCACAGTTTTAAAGCCCTTTTAAAACAAGATCAGCACAAATTTAGAATTTATCACACTTTTTTTTTAACCTCTTACATAGTACTGTGCTGTGGCAAACAAACTGCATCCACCTCACTCTAAGTGAGCTAAAATTACAATTCTGATCTAACCTGAATTGAATCCAGAACACAGGTGGTAGAAGAAAACAATTACTTTAGAGACCCAAGTAACAAGGTTACTTATGAGCACAACTTATTTAAATATTAAATAATCAGAATGTCAATTTTTGTGCAAAGACTAGTTTGCTAAATATAGCGGCTCATTGCTAGTGCCTCTGCAAATACCCAAGCTAGTTGAATCTCCTTAGTGCTACCTGGGAAGTTAATTTATGCACTCCTAATCAGACAGGAAAACACAGCACCTGGCAGTCTATTATTCACTGCAGTCCCTTCTGTACCTGCACTTTAGTCATCACCCTCCCAACACACTCTAACAATTGCAAACATTCTCCTGTGCTAGATTAGCTCCTGCTTCTAAGAAAGCTGCAATAAAAATCTCCCTATATAGGACAGATGTGCTCTCACTAATTTCCCTTCTTAAAATACCAAGTTCTCCTACAGTCCAAGCTCCTTGCCAGCCCTTTCAGAGCTCTGCTCACAGCTTTTCTGTGCCTGCCCTTCTCCTACTCAACTCTCCCCTCCCCACACATCTTCTGCCAATCCTTCCTGTGTGGCTGCTTCATCCCACTCAGTTTTACAGCTCTGTTCCTATCACTCCTCACAGATCTACCACACCTTGCTGGAGGAGCAGGCACCTGTCCCTCCAAGCACCCACAGGATTTGGAGGCACTTGCACGCTTTGATAAGGGATTAGGAAAAAAATCCACAGAGGAACTGTTTCCACAAATGTGGCATTTAGGGTTATTTCATTTCCTCTAGACCCTAATGTTTTAAAATTTCTTAAATCTATAGTGTTTCTCCAGAATTCTCTGTATCCAAGAAATTCAGACTCCGTGTTAGTACAACTGTGGGTTGAAATGGGAAGAAATCACAGGTTTTGGAGGGCTGTATCACCTGACAGTGTATTAAAAAAAAAAAAAAAAAAGATAAAAAAAGATCTTATGCAAGATTTTGAGGCATTTGCCTTTAATTAAGGCAATACAAATAGCTTGCAAAGCAAGTAAACCAAACCCCTTATATTACAAAGGCATCAATACAACAAAGAACAGCTGCAAAAATATAACAATTAAGTAAACTAAGAGTATACCAAATGTGCATCACAGCCTTTTAGAAATTGATGGGAAATTTGTGAAAACACCATTTTGCTTAGCTCAGAGCTGGCTGAACTGTGAGACTTCCCTCCAGCACACGCAAGAAATGAAGCAATCCTCCCCAAGTGAAGTGTGAGTCACCAATCAATCCCATCTCTGTTCAGCAACTTCCCACTGCAAGATGTTGTATTGTCTAGGCCCCTCTCCCTACGTGAAATATTACAAAATGGATATATCAGGAACTCTTTTTTTCAATGCAGGCCTGGTTACAAAAGCCATGCAAAAGACTGTGTTGAATAAATACACAAAATGTTGCAAGAATGAATGAAACAGCATTTCCTACAACAGGTGCCATGGCAATTGTTACGTGACTTAGGAAGAATCAATCTGAGGATATGCGTATATTTTTCTCTAAGTTTTGGAAACAAATCCCTATTTGTATCTCTAACACTTGTAGTTCTTAAAAAATAGATCCTGAAAAATACTTGAGCTGGCCATTTGAACCTCATTCTTGCAACACTGCACACCACCCCTCAGAAAACACTGCAATATTTGCTCTCACTTCAGGCAGTCCTGCAGAAAATGCCTCTCCCTCCATCCACTGACTCCCCAGTTGTCAGGTTTGTGTATTAGGGAGTTCCAAGCCATATTCAAAGCAGCTTACAACAGCTCCATAGTCCAAGTGACTCATCTGGCAGCTTAATGCTTCCTTTTTTATTCATTTTCCCCTCCACTTTCTGGAGATGCCTCATTTTCAAATGCCTCATTTTGACAACTTAAACAACAGAGCATTTGATTACATTTGAATATAATAATAGTGAACATACATGAAAATATATTTCCCATTTTAAGGATTGTTAAAACACCACTATGTACTATCCCAACAGGGATACACCAAACGCCAAATGAAATTAGGTGGCTTTTTACTGGAGAGGAAAAAAATCTCTAAAGGGACAGAGCAGAACAAGTCCTCGCAGGAATACCATAAGTAATATGCATCACCACTTGTAGCTTAATAAGCATCCATAAATATGCAAAAGTTTTTGTCGTTTTCTTGAATTTTTCAATTTTGACATACTTTCCATATCACTATATCTTTTCTGAAAACTCTTTTTAGAAGAACATACAGGAAGCCATTAACATGGACTGTAAAAAAAGTCTGCCACATGTCTGAAATTGCTTCCAATACAAAACTGTTTCACTTGGTCTGAACAAAGTTGCACAATCTTTCAAAGTTTTGACACAGCAGAACAGGAAATTCATGATGCAAATTCTTTAGTTACTGGTTGAAAACAAACTTTGCAACTATTACTTATACAGTGGAGTTTACAGGGAGGGAGAAAAGAAAATAGGAGTGGGGTATATGATGTAGAATCAACCTTAAAATACAAAGGACAAGGCACCAAGCAAATTTATTTCCCATTACATTTCAGAAGTTGCATAACTCTGTGACACCGACAGGGGTATTTATCAGCTGTGTCAACAAGGTTCTTCTTTCACCAAAAGAAACCTGTCTATTCCTTTCCAATCAAAATTATTCTATAATTATATTAAAAAAAAAAAAAAAAAAAAAAAAAAACAAGAAACAAACCAAAAACACACCTCAGCAAATATACTGGTTATTCTCACTACAAAATTGACCAGCCTGGTTTACTTTTATGAAATGCAAGCCTCTGCACACTTCAATCACAGCATTTTAAAAAATGCAAGTTATTTAAGCTCAACTCTACCAACAATTTTATAACAGGTTAAGAACAGCTGAGCATTTCATTAAAACTGTAGCATGTCCAAAGGAGCTTATTTTCTGTACTAAGAGAATGCAGCATGTGTCCCTCCTTATAATAAAACTGATACCCATAATGTAAATTTGCATACATTAATAAACACATATGCATGCCTGCTCCAACAAAACAGCAAAGCAGCTTTGTAATTATGCACCCATATTTCAAAATTCTGCTCACACTTTGACAGAAGCAAAGAACACAGAATAAAACCCAAAGACTCAGGTGGAAGATGTTTCTTAATCAAAGGAGGCAGTAATCTGTGCACATTTAACTAAATGACTGCTAAAGTCTAGAGTCAAACCGATTCAAATACTACCTTGTCTTTAAGGTTAAGCCAAGCATGCAGCTCTATTTATGTTTAATGATCCACCGCAGTCCAGCAGAGAAGCTACAAATTAAGGACGCATTGTATCTCACACATGCAGCCTGGTTTGTTCCTATTAGGTAAGCATTAAAAACTAAACTCTTCAAGCTCCCTGTATTCCTGCAGGTCTCATAGCAGGACTTTACTCTCCCAGGGAGCACATGCTGCAGTAATTCTATAGCAATAAAACGAGTCCTCCTGTGTTCATCTATTATTGCCAATAAAATATCGGTGCTTGTAAATCCACTATTAACAAGTCAGGAATACAAAAACAGCCCTCCCAACATTCTATTTCTTGCCTATCAACAAATTCCGGATGAAAATACAACTGACTCAAATACAATTTATTCTTCAGGTCCAGAAAGAAAACTGGGACAAGAGCTGCAAGCCCTTAGCTCTGCAAAGCCACTTATGGCGGGGGGGGCTTTCCAGGCTGCATCCCTCTGCACTGCCCACCTACAAACTGCAAGAAATCACACTGAAATATGTCCGTAAGTCACTGAAATATATCCATATGAGCTCATTCGGGGCGGGACGGGGGGGAGCCGGCAAGGACACATTATTATCTTCCCCTGCAAAAATGTTTCGGAGCCACCTGCCATGTGGTGCAATCCCCGACGCATTCCAAAGACGAGACTGCGGCTTCCCGGCAGCACCGCGCGTAAACCCGGGAGGAGAAGTGTCTCTTGCAGGAGGCCGGGGGGACAGGAACCCCCGGGGCACGGAGCAGCCCCGCTCGCCGCGGTGCCCGCCCCGCACGGACCCGGCAGGGCGGAGGGACGCGGCGGGGCAGCGACCTAACGCGACCTCCCCCGCACTGCCCCGTCCCCTCCCTGCGCTCACCACACCGAGCCGTAGGCCCCGGAGCCGACCGGGGAGAGGTTCTGGTAGCGCTCGGGCACCTCCCACACCGTCTTGTTCAGCTCCTGCCGGTAGAACTTGGGCCGCTCCTGAGACATCTCGGTTGCGGAGCCCGCCCCGCCCGGCCCGGCGGGAGGGGGAGGCTCTGCCTGCGGCTGCAGCAGCACCGCCGCCGCCACTACCTCCTCCTGCTCCTGCAGCGGCACCAGCGACTTCTTCCTTCCTTCCTTCCTCCTTTCGCTCCCTCCCCTCGGCGCTCCGGGCGGGGGCGGCCCCGCAGCAGCGACGCCCCCGCTGCCGCCGCCGGCCGCTCCCGCCCCGCCCCGCTGCCGCAGCCGCGGGGGGCGAGGCCGAGCGAGGCCGAGCGCGGCCGTGTCCCCGCCTTCCCCCGCCGCTCTCCCTCCCTCTCTCCCTCCGCGGGCAGCGCCGCGAGGGGCGGCACGGCCCCGAGAGGCGCGGCCGGCGGTCGTGCGGCCAAGCGGCGAGCGAGGCGGGGACACGCTGCCGCCGCAGCTGGGACGGCGCAGGCGGCGCCGCAGCCACCGCCTCCGCCCCTCGCTGCGACCTCGTACACAGCGCAAACAGCGCCGGCCCCGCTGTCCCCGCACGGCACGGCCCCGCTGTCCGGCACGGCCCGGCCCGGCCCGGCTCGGCCCGGCACGGCCCGGCACGGCCCCGCAGCTGTCGGGGCCGCGCCCGCGGAGCTCCGCGCACCGATGCCCCAAGATGGAGCCCGCGCGGCGGCGTCTCGCGAGAGCGGCGCGGAGGGCGGCGCGAACCGCCCGCGCCTCAGCGAGCGCCTCGCTTCTCCCCGAGCTGTTCCGAAAGTGAAAAAACAAAAGGAGAATCGATGAGAATGCTTGCGGAAGCTTGCGAGTTGGTGTGAATTGTTTCTGAACTTCCCGAGGATGGTTTGTTCCCTTCCAGAGGTGTTGAGGAGAGCTAAGCTCGCGCTGCGCACATTTCCCAGTGTCCTGATCGTTCTCTGTGTTTTTTGAGAATAAGCTGCGTCTCAATACTGCTCAAAAGGCCTTGCAGTATCAAAGACACAGATGTGTTTGCTTTCCAGTACATGCATAAGTCTAAAGTTATTAAGTGCGGCAGATTAAGCTGATTTTGGGGTGGAACCCATGGTATCTTCACCAGGTAGTAAGTACAGACTATCACAGAAAATAATTCATGTTCAGGATTTGTGTTCAAGGCCACTTAGCTTTTAATCTCAAGCTTTAGAAAGGTGAATTGTTAGCAAGATACACACATTCTGAATGGGTCACGGAAGCTTGCTTTTAAAACATTTGGCTTCCCATATCAAACCCCTTCTCTACACAAAGTGGCACCCTCTCCTATGGTGGTGTAAGTCATTGAAGCCCACAGGAGTAAACACTTAAAAGTTACCACTGCTTGCACCTATAAAGTAACTACTTCTTGGTATGTTAGGATTCTTAACACCTTTAATTTGCAAACTCTTGCTGTTAGTTTTGCTTGTATGACCTTGCCTTGAAAAGGGTGATTGTGCTCAAGGATGTCAGACACACCTCGCTCTGCTGTGGTTTGGAGTGGCTGGGGATGTGTATGTGTACAAGACAGTAAATCTAATGCTGGAGTCCCTGCTGTGGTATCAGAACAAACAGGTCTCAGTGATTGTGCTTTTGTTTCTTTGTTTTAGTTTGGTTTGACTATGAATATTGCAGTTTTCTTTCTGAATCTCTTTTTGGATCTAGTCTGGACTCTCAGTGGTTATGGCTTTTTCTGTTCTGCTAAGTCCTCCTATGAAAGTAAACACAGAATCTCTTATTCATCATTTATCTGGGCTTTGTTTCAGTGTGTACTGAAACTTAAACTGTTCTTTTGAGATGGGGACAAGGCTTGAGACTCAAGACTGAGCCACTGGGTGAGGTTCTCCAAGGTGTGGTGAGCTAATCTATCAGCCTGCTGCTGCCAAAAGGGACAGGACCACACAGGGAAAGGAAAGCAGGGGAGCCAGGCTTCTCTTTCTGGATAACCAGCTCTTTCATCAGCTTAGCCACATGTGGTACTGAAGCCTGAAACTACGGGTCTTGTCCAGCTTACACTGCTGTAAAGGAATTTTCAGGTGATAAATGCAGGCAAACAGAGCTGTAGTTTGAGTTGGTGTTGTTTTCTCAGTAACCATGAAGACTTGTCAACAAGGTTACCTTCTGTAATAGTGAGATCATTTACATTGTGCAAAAGCCTTCTGTTCTGTCATTTAATATCTTTAAAAATCTAAGATGGAGATTGGATGAAATTCTGGAGTCAGAGAAACAAAATCACTTGATGGCAAGAGTTGAATCGTGTATAACTGTGACATGTGATGTAGAGTTAAGAGTCTGTCCACCCAAAATTACCTGATGCAATACAATAAGTTTTGCCCAGAATTCAAAGGCAGAATTTTGATAATATTATTGGAAACTTTATCATTGCATTGTTTAATAAGAAAATATATTTTATTTCTTCCTCCAGCTCATTGTTTAAGAAAAATGTCTGCCTTGCTTCCTCATGATTTTTCCCTGTTTCTTTGCCACTTCCCTGTTTCATGTGTTTTTTCTGTTCTCCATTTTGTATGCACTTGTCAGCAGAGCCACCCTGACAGTGAAATTATGGAGGGGGACACAGCTCTGTAATGTTAATGTGAGTCCCCACGGTCACTGTTCACAGTTCAGGGATGTCAAAAGCCTTACTTATATTTGGTTTGTGAATCAAAAAAAAAAAAAAAAAAAAAAAAAAAAATTCACCAACATGCCAGGAATTAAAAGGGGGAAGAAGGAGCACTGGGCGGTGGGGTTAGTCAGAGTTTAGCTACTGGAAATTTTGATTCAAACACATACATGGGAAATATATCATGTAGGTCAAGTCCTGATTTAACCCACTCACTAAATAATTTAATTCAGGAAACATTTGTCTCATTTTGGGGAGGTGGGATAGGTTTGTTAATTTTTGCTGCCCAGATGCAGTGTTTATGTGGTTTTCTTCTAGGTCAGAACAGGAGGAATCAAAATACCATCCCCTCTTTTTTCTGCAGTGTTAATTAGGTCAAGCAACTGATGTATCCAGTGCTCTGTGCTTCTCCAGCTATCAGGTGAACAGCACACAGAGCATTTGTGATTCATCTGAGTGGCATGCAAGGGCACAGAGGTGCCTACCTGGGATGGATGGTGTGTGCCAGCTCTGGGATAACACCTGTGCCTGCAGAGAGCAAACACAGCAAACCTTGGTGGGCACAGGAGGCCACACAAGAGCACTGCAGAGACACAGGTGGCTGCTTTGGACAGGCAGAAAGTTGGGTGAGTTAGAATCTACTGCAGAACAGCTTGCTGAAGTCAGGCTGAACAGCAGAAGGTAGAATATTTGGCTTGACATTTAAGCCTTCACGTTAAATTATCCTACCAGTAACTTAAATATTGTCATGGAGTTGAGGAAATGCGGCTGGGTAGATCCCCTTTTGAATTCTCCATTTTTTCACAAATGTAATGGATTGATAATCCAGTTCATTGCTTTGAGTCCTGTGTTCCTGTTTGGGCAAAGACATCTTTGTGTGCAAGCTGGAGAGGCATCCTGCTGAGCTTTGCAGCAGGGAATGACTTTATTGTTGTTGTTTTTATTTCTCTGATAGAGTGAGAATCCTGCCAGCGGAGGGCAAAAGCTCCAAGTTTTTTATTTCCAGAGGTTACTGCACCAGCTGTCTTTGGGATGATGGGGGAAGTGAAAAACAGAGATAGCTTGACTTCCTGAAGAACTGGAGCTTATGCCTTTTCTGTCAGTATTCTGCAATAATTTTTAAGCTTGGTGGCTGTCTCAGCCAAGTTTGAATTGGGCAGGTGGCTGGAAATTCCAGGAAAAGCAATTGTTCTGAGTAAAATATTCCAGTAGTTGTCCCACCTAGGGAAAGAACCCAGTCTTGGGTAATCATCCTGTGCTGGGGTCCTACACCTGAACGAGGCAAGAAGGAGAAGAAAACCCTCCTCAAATCTGGAGGAAAGCAGGGTTCCTGACTTCTGCTGCTCATGAAACCACTTGTTTAACTCCCTCACCTTGGCATTGCACAAAATAGTCTAATGCAAGGATATTGACCTTTCAAACTCTTCCCCCATAGAAAAAGCTTCAAAGAATGAAGGTGACACTAAATATTCACCAGTCTCCCTTTAATGCAGGAGGGTGGGGAGCACCCTCACAGAGGTGACTGTTTCCACAGGAGCCCCCTTTGAGGTGAGGCTGCCTGGGAATGCAGCAGGGACCCACAGCAGCTCAGGGGTGTCACCTCCAGCAGTCCCTGTGAGCCCAGTTCCTCGAGGGCTGGAGGTTTGGGCTGTCCTCTGCTCCCATGCCAGCAGGGCCCTCTCACTGCTCAGGTGGTGTCACCTTGTTATGGGAACTGCATTTGACCACCTTGACACTCTAGCCACCCTTGGCTAAGAGTTATATCCAGATATGAACTTGGATTTTCAAGAAGACTGTGTAGAGTCTCTTAACTGCAGAGAAAACTGAATCCTGGATCTTCTTGGACTGAAAGACAGGAAAAACTGAAGGCCCAAATGGTATTGAGTAATTCTCAAACCACATATGCTTCCCTACATTGTTCTGGACAGTGGCTTAATGCCAAGCTTCTCTCAGCTCTGTTCAAAATGAGTAATGTAAAACCCATGAAAGGCATAGCCCTAATTTTCAGATTCTATTGGCTCTCCTATGGCAGCTTTGATTTAAGATGAAATGGATTCCTAGCTATTGGCACCATGAAAGGTCTCCACTGAAAACTTAAAAGGTTTTTTTTTTTTTCCTCTTGTTCAGCAAAGTTCCAAATCTTCCCTTCCTATTGCAATGACTGCAGAGTTTAGCACCAGTGGACAAATCAGACATCAGAATGTCAGCATGCAAGTCATGGGTATTCATGCTGCAAAACAAATATCCTGCTGAGAGGAAGTCCAGTCAATCCTGATCTTTTTCCCCATAATGTTGCTCCCACATACACACACAAGGCTTCTGTGTTCAGCCAAGCACAAATCCCTGGACATGGGCTGTGAAGTGACAAAGCACCTGCTTTATAGCCAAATATTCCACCTATACCTCTAAACATCCACAGAAGTCAGAGTTTAAAGGCCTATTTTTGTTAGCAGCCTGAAGTTCTTACCTGACCTAGTTGCAACAAGATCAGTTGTTTTGCATGCAGCAATGTTCTAATGTTCTTCCCATCTGGTGGGATGACACGATGCTTTCCTGGCAGGGCTTGCTGCAGAAACCCAGGCTGCTCTCCCACTGCACTGAACAAGAAGAAACAGATCCTCAGACATGCAGATGATCATGGCCACCTCCTGAAATTCCAAACGGTGCAGGATGTGTCCCAGATGCAACCTGTCACCACCTCGAACTTGGGCTGCCCTGACAGTCCCAAGGGAACCCTGCAAACTGACATCAGGAACCTCGGCTGGGGAGTTTTCTTTCCCAGGGAAAAGTGGCATTGTTTGTGCTCAGGGGCCTGTGGCTCTGAGTGGGCTGCAAAAATCTGAAGGGCGAAGGATGTGTCCCAGACACAACCTGCCACCACCTCAGACATGTGCTGTTCTGAGAGTCCCATGCAAACCCTACAAACTGACATCAGGAACCTGGACTGATGAGTTTTCCTTCACAGGGAAAAGGGCTGGTCTTTCTGCCCAGGGGCATATGGCCCAGAGGGGGTGGCTGACTGCAAAAAATCCGAAAATCGAAGGATGTGTCCCAGACCCCAGCTGCCCCTACATCAAACTGGTGCTGCCCTGACAGTCCCAAGCGCACCCTACAAACCGACACCAGGAACGGGCGGGCGAGTTTTCCTCCCAGGGAAAAGGGCCGCTGTTCGTGTTCCGGGGGGCGGGCGCGGGCGGCCAGCGCACGCCCCGAGCGGCCCCGGCGGCGGGTGCCAAACGGAGCCCGCGCCGCGCCCCGCGGCACTACCGGCAGCACCGCCCGCCCCGCCCCGAGCGTGCGCCGCCGCCGCAGCCGCGCAGGGCGGGCGGGGCAGGGGCGGCTCCGCGCCGGGGGCGGCTCCGCGCGGCGGGGGCGGCCGAGCCGCGCGTGCCCAGCCCGGCGGGCGCAGCGCAGGCGCCCGGGGCCGCCGGGCGGTGGCGGCCATGGAGCGGAAAGGTGAGCGCGGCGCGGCCTCCGCCGGCCCGCGGGGCCCCCGCGGGGCCCGCCGCCCTTCACGCCTCTCTCTCCTTCTCTCCCTCAGTGCTGGCGCTGCAGGCCCGGAAGAAGCGGACCAAAGCCAAGAAGGACAAGGCCCAGAGGAAGTGAGTGCGGCCGCGGCTCCTTCGGGCGCTGTCTCCCGCCGCCTCTTTGTTCCCCGGGCCGCCCCCGCGGGGACGGCGCTGCCGGGCCCGGGGGCCGCTCGGGGCGGGGGAGCGCGGATCCCCGGCGCCGGGCCGGTTGCTGGCGGGTTGGGCGGGCACGGGGCGGCCGTTTCGCCGCCGGCTCCGGCCGCGGCTGCGCGGGCTGCGCGGGGAGCGGCAGGCTCTGCCTCCGCTGTCTCTCCCCGGAACCCGGCCCCGGGGTCGCGGTGGTGCTCAGGGACGCAGCTGCGGGTGCTGGTCTGCCCTTGGCTCGGGCTGTGTCCTGGAGGGAGATGGCAGCGTCCCCTCTCTGCAGCCCCCGGGGCGCTTCAGCAGCTGCCGGCTTGAGGAACCAGCTTCTCTCCACTCCCTCCCCACTCTTGATTCTCTTTCCCCCTGAGATTTTTTTTTTTTTTTTCTTGCCGAAAGAATGCCGTGATGTGCTGTTTACTTCGTTCTCTAACTTTGATGCTCTCGTGTGGCTTCTGTCTTACCGCAGGAATGTCACGAGTCTTTATGTGTGGGGAACTTTTGGAGGCAAATGTAGAAATTAGAAGAACTCGAGTAAATACTAAACAATGGCTTTCAGCAGGCTGCACTAAGTGCTATGTTCAGTGCTGCTCATGGATTCCTTTCTACAGAAAGGTGATGTCAGTCCTAGAGCTGGTTCTGTATACTCCATAAAATGCTGCTTATTTCTGTAAAATCTCCCGTGACTCAGGATGTTTCTTTCTTGAAGGTGCCTAGGACCAAAGATAGTAAGGCTAAGGCTTTGGGAGTGGGAGTTGGAGGGTTTTTTCTTTAGGCCTAGAGTAATGCTTTCTCAGCCACTTCCTCAGACACATCACAGGGATTTAAAATATTTTTTTCTTGTTGCCTTCAGCCAAGAGTCAGTGGTTTTGAGATGGGGCTTTTGAAGAGTGAGGAGCCTTAACCAAAGTGTTTGGGAGACGTGCATTATGGCTCCATCCTTTTCCATATGAGTCCCTGGTATACCTTGAAGGTAGCATTAGGACAATTTGTGAACTGCTCTCCTCCTTCTCTAATTTCTGTATGAATAATCCATTGTCTAATTCTATACATGTTATTTTTTTTTTCTTTCTCTAGCTGCAGACCAGCAATACTGATTCTGCCAACAGAGTCCACAGTGCAGCTGGGAAGGCTAATATCTGTGTAGATTCTGAGGTTGCTGAATGATAAATGTTAGGGTTTTTTTATAAGTCTTTTTTAACCACATATTCAGGACAGGTTGAATGCACTGCCAGTTAGCTCTTGATTTTGCTACTAACCTTGATTTGAGTGCAGAGTAATGTTATTTCTCAAATGCTGTGTTTATATTCTTACACTTTATGCTTCAACTCTTTTCCCTGGTACCATAAATTTATTAGATTGTATCTCAGAAATGAAAGAAACTTGCATGTGCTTTATGCTGTGTAATTAAATGAACTCAGTGTCAGTCTCTAAGTTTAGGTACAGTTCCACAACATTTATTCTATTTAAATAAAAAGCTGCTCTAGTTAAATCTTCTAAAATAGGCTTAACTGGGTTGTTTCATGACTTTTCATAAAATCTATACTTGAAACCACATGCAATGTGCTTTTAATATCTGATGTTCCATGATAGTTTAGATCAAACATGCAATTTTTTTCTGTAATACATTTTTTCTTTACATTTGCAGTAGAAAGCATGAAACAATGAATTTAAAAAGTAGAGTTTAGTGTTCTGAATTATTATATAAAAGTGCAGAGAATGTTCTGAAGGAAGTAAAAACAATTCAAAATATCTTTCATTTTAAAAATGAGCTACAGCTGCTTTTAAACCTAATATCATTAAAAACATAAAAACAAATAACAAAAAACCCCCAAACATTTGGAAAGGTTAAAAGAAATTGGAAAATTACTTATTTTTTCATCATCCAGTAGTTAATATTGCTGTTTGCTTGGTTTAGACGAGACTAGTCTAAACTGATGATTTACAGAAACACCTTGTAAATAATAATTATGATTCCGTGTCTAAGCTTTTTTAATAGGAAATGAATATATGTTTTTGAAATGAATATATATTTTTATAGGAACGTCAACACGTTCTTATTTTTCTGCCAAATCAGGATGATCCTATTTATTTCACTCCTTCCTGTCTTAAAAGTTTCATTTTATATCAATGAAGTAGAGCGTGCATTTCTCCTAACACTCTCCTGTAGAAAGAGAGCAGGCAGAGGTTCTTGGAATTCTGAAGGTGAGATATCTGTAATTTCCATTGCCCTTGTAATTTTTTTCATTCAAATACAGAAGTGATTATCAAACCATGACAGGACACAACTGAAATTTACTGGTTTCCATAGAAATCCCTTGGTTTGTGATAGCTGGACTATCAGCCAGTTCTACAAACAGCTTGTTAAGTGCTTGTGTGGGGGAGTGGGGATGGGAAGAAAGAAACTTGATTGCCTGTTATTTGTGTTTTAATACCTTTCTTATATGAAAGCCAGTACTTATCTTCAAACTGAGCTCCCACAGATCTGCTAATCAAAAGTGTGTCTTGGTGCCTCTGAGTAGTTGTATTTAAAAACTAAATGTTTGATCATCTCCAGTCTTCTAAATTCTTGGCAGTGGTGTTCCTGTAGCTCTGGGATGAGTGCTCTATAGCAGCAACTATTGTGGATTTGCCTTACTGGCAGAAAACACCAGTTTTTTATTCACAAAAATAGGAATGCAACAGTGAGCGAGTTGCAATAATCACAAAATAACATGGATTGTACACTCATAAGTCCCCCACCATTCTCCCCAAAATAGTTGGGATTGCTTGAGCAGAAAGGCTTGCTGCATACGAGCAGGAAAACACTTGGATCATTTCAGACCTGGATTCATGCTGGAAGTTGTGTGTACTCGGTTACCATATTCATTGAGCATGAGGTTTGCCAGCAGATCTTCGTGTGAGCACTCATTCTCACTAGATGTGCCTTAACTTGAAATTACAGACACACCAAGAAATAGTAATGAGATGCAACCTGCAAGCGTTCTTCCTTAAAGAGACATTGTCCCCATGCACAGATGTGGAAATGGGAGAGGGATTTTAAATCCTGGCTTTTCACCGTGCCGTATGGAGCTTCTTCTCAAATGAAAACACAGAATCCTTAAGTGAGATCCTGCTGTATTGGGTGTGCAGCCCGGCAAATCATTGGCTGGGTGGTTAAGGTGGAAAGAAGAGTCGTGGAGTGTTTGCAGTGCCTTTATCTGGTGCCTGCTGGGAGCAGATAAAGCTCCAGTGGGAGCTGGGTTCGTCATCCCTCCTGCGTTCACTGAACTGCGTTTGGCTTGGGGGCGTTTCGTGTGTGTAATTTGAGCGCACTAATAGAGGTGACACTGCTTATAAAGACTGGGTTGGAGGCTACTTAAAATTAGGAAAGCAGTTCCCTTCAATTTCCTGCACTTGGGTGTCATTTTTGCAAATTCAAGGGAGTGGCAGACACGGGAATAAGGAGAGTATATTTTTTTGTTAGTATGTATTTAAGGATGATGGGTGTGACAAAAGTGATTTGCTTTAAATGTAACTTGCCTTCCTTGCTTGAGGGTGGAAGGAGTCTGTATCTATTCAAGGCAAATAGTTAGGTAGCATGGACAGTATTTCTGCTGTTTTAGGGACAAGGAAGAATCTTTTCTGTCCATAACAAAATTTTGAAGTCACTCTTAATGCTCTTGAATAGGAAAACCAAACATCTCCTTTCAAGGTTTTTTTTTTGTTTTTGTTTTTTTTTTTTTTTTTTTAATGTAAGTTATTGGAGCAAAGAAGACATTCAGAGGTTGATGGTGAAGTTGAATGTGGAGACTTGGCTGTGTGTCTGGTAATTTATAGAGGGTACCCTTCCTTCTCTGCAAACCTGTAAGAACTCACATTGTGTGGCTGAGATTTCTTAATCAATTTTTGCCTTGGATGTGGACCAGATAAGTGATTCCACTGAAAACTGGCAAGAGAATTCCACAGTGTTTTTCCAAATTGCTTTAACACCTTCTGGAAGGAGCAAGTGAGTGACTCAAATCTTAGCTCCTGCAAATAACTTCACCATCCCTGCTGTGCATTGCAGGGGTTGGGTGGTATCTTCAGTGAACATGGAGCAAAATCTTGTCTACAGTGGAAAATTTTGAATGTTTTTAGTTCCTTTTCTAATATGAAGAGGTTTGGTAATGCTAAACTATTAAAAGCATATTCAGACTTCTGTGAGCTTTTAAGGTGAAAATATTTTAGACATAGAACTGGATGAAGACAGTTCTTTAAACCTCCTGCTTGCAGGGGCAGCATCAGTGTGTTTTTCACTAATAAAGTGCTCCCTAGGAGAGAAATCTCTAAATTGTTACTTGCTATGTCACATTGTTGGTGACTTGTTTCCCCTGTCACTTACATAAACCAGCAGGATAAACAGGCACAGGAAATGACTGGGAATTGTACATTGTTGGAAGATGATGTTAAGTACCCGCTGCTGTGAAAAATACTCAGTCCAGCCTTTTAAAGAAGATTTGACTCCTTCTGCTTGTTTTGTCATTTTAAACATAAAGGATAAGTTTTTCTTGTAACTCTGGAAGGGGAGGTGCAGAATTACATCAGAAAATTTATTTTTCCTTTGAATGCTCTTTCCCTGCTGAGTTATTGTGCTGGAATTCCTCTATCAAAAGGCTTGCTCTGTCGACAATTACCATGATCCTTGTCTTCATCCCAGCTTTGAATCCACTGGGCTATTGAATAGGCAAATAAAACCGGCTGGTTGAGGAAGATGAAACGAAGTATCTGCCTGAATTTCTAATTTCATTAGAGGGAAGAAGAGACACGTAGACATCAAGAGGAGGGGATGAATCTTTATGATCACCCCCCTGACATGACTGAATTTGCAGGAAGATCAGCTGAGAGCGAGCCCCAGCCTTGCTGCACGGCCCTTCACCTGCAATGCAGTGCTGGGCAGCTGCAGCTGGGTGCTGGAGGCAAATCCCTCCTGCTTCACTCGCAAAAGCTGTGCTGCATTTGAGGAGAGCCAGCCCCTCTGCCTGCTGCTGATGTCCCCCTCCTTCCCCAGCACTGTGGTGTCTGACTTTTGATGGCTTTTTCGAAAACTGTTGGGCTGTCTTCAGGAGTATCTTTATCCATGGGAGGCCGTGCTTCTTGCAGGTAGGTTCCCCTCTCTAATTTTGTCTCGAGAATCTGCAGCTCTTCAGAGAATAAGGACTTTTGGGAGGGTCTCTCTCGATGTGGATTCACACAAATTCCATAGAAGATTTAGTGTTTTGCCTTAGCTGTTCTGTTCCACATTGTTTTTCTTAAGTAAAATATTGCTATGTAGTTGTAGAGAGACCCTGCAGATCCAGTTCATTCTGATGATTAATTAGCACAATGAGAGAGCAAAAGGAAAAGGTGATCACAGTGTTCTTCTGTAGATCAGAGGTGGCTATAAAAGAAAAAAGAACCCTAGAACACTTGGGTTTTAATGTGTAAACAATCATTTAGTATGGGATTTTTATATACTTTATCTGCATTTTGAAATTTTGACAACAGCTGTTTCAGCTACCATCTAAACACTGGGCATGGATTTTTCTGCTGTCTTTAACAGCCTTTTGTGCCTTTTAGAGTACTGTCTTGGTGAGCAAAGCAGACAGATGAGGCTAGTGCTTTTGTATATAATTTTTTCTTAGATATTAATACATGTTGTGCACTGATTAATTCTCTCTTAATCTCTGTCTTTGGCTGACACGGTCATTTTGGGGGAAGAACAGGGTGGTGTGCAATAACATCAAACAAATTTTCACAGGAAGGCAAAAGAATGAGGTGTATTTTGGAGGTGATTTCATAAGGGAAATAGCACTGTAGAGATGTGTGTGACCTGAATTCGGCTTTCTTACATTAGTTGGTATCATAGACTCTAATGTGGAAGTGAAATGCTTTTGGATCCCCATGAAAGACTCAGCTGCAGACTCCAGGGCGTGTCGTGTGTGAGACTGCCAGCAGCAGGATTACTCAGCCCCTTAGGAGGGGCACAGAAAGCTTCCAGGAGAATGGGCTTTAGTGCTTCCAGTAACTTCTTCCTCCATGCATGGAATTGCTATTATTGAGAAGCACTGGGACTGCAGAATGGCGTGATGTGTTTGTCTGCATCACTGCCACTTCAGGGCAATTCTCTTTAGAGTCCTTTTTAATCCCTTTCATCCTGTGCAGTTAAAAATGTGAAAATCCCAAAACAGCACTGGGGAGAATTACTCTTTGCTACTCACGCTATGTGTGACGTTCCTGGCTTAAAAATCTTTTTGTCCACCTCCTGTTCTCTTTACCCTGTCTATAGGATTTGTTGTCTGTAAGCATCTAATCTCCCCTTCCACCATTCTGTCTGTGGCTGCTTCTTGTCTTTGCTGCCCGCTCTTAATTTGGGGATAACGTGTGACTTTATTTGTATCTCAATTGTCCCCAACGGAATGCAGCAATTTTCAAGAAGCTCTAAGACTTTCTGCACCCCCTACTGCAGATTTCTTTCTTCCTATCTCTGACTTATAATTCAGCGACTAAAAAGTCTAAATACTAAACATCTCTACAGATTTCTTTCTTCCTATCCCTGACTTATAATTCAGTGACTAAAAGGTCTATATACTAAACATCCCAGGGCTGGATCAAGCTGCAAGGTTCTTAATAGAATTCTCATTAGCTTGGTTTATGGTTTGAGACCACTATGCTATTCCTGAATTAAAAAAATATCAGCAGGACTTACTGAAAACAGACTGAAAGTAAATGGTGGTGGGGCTTTGCCTGGAATGATCTTTGTAGCTTTTCCTTGTTTAAATGAACTTGAATTGTGGATTTTAAGTGAAATTTAGTCATCATCAGATTGGAGCGCAAGATTTTTTTCCCTTTTTATGACGTTGAACATGGCTGTAGTTCAAACGTGTTAGCGATGTGTTTAATGTGTGAAGTCTCAGCAGTAGGTCAGTGCTGAACTTTCATTCTACTGTATAACTATTCCAAAGTAAAATATTACATTTTTTCCATGGATTAAGATGAGTTAGTACGGCCCTGATATGATTTTCAAGAGTCCAGCTCAGGACTAAGTTGTCAAAACTGCATCTGAGGGCCTGCCTGTGTTGCTGGCATGGCCACTGGGTGGGCAGTTCTTCCTTCTTGCAGCAAAATGAGCTGAATTTTAAAGAGGGCCTCAGTGTTATCTGCTGCTTCCCTGCAACAATAGTTTCAATGGAATAAACTTCCTGTAATTCACTGTGGAACGCTCTGTAAAGAATGTTATCTTGTGCTTGTGTGTCACTGCTGGGATGAAGTTTGCTGCCCACTTCTTTGGACAACTCCAACTTTTTTTACTATCTCGTGCTTCTGAGGAGAGGAAACTCAATGTTGATATTCTTGCATTCTTTGCCCTTAAATCCTGCCGAAGCAAGTGGTCTGTAGGCATTGTTTTCATTGTAAATGTTTGCTTTGTACAGAGGTATCTTGAATCTTTGTAGGTATTTAATCGTTCCCTGAAATGCTTTGTAAAGTAAATCAATTACCTGATTTTGGTATTAGCCTTTCATGAGCTGTTTGGCTGTGATCAGTGTGATGCCATGGAGGAGCTGAGATACAGGAGATGTTTTATTTGGGGAGCACAGCCTGAGTGTCTGAGAGCATGGAGGTGGCCTTTGCTGACACGGGCTTCACAAGCAAGAGCTCAGAGTAGCACATCTGATGGAAAGTTAAACACATAAAATGAACGCTTTTATTTATGAATGTGGGAGTGAAAAACCTCCACCACCTTAGTGCCTGATTCCAATCCCTCTGCAATCACAAGCTCTCGGGAGGGTTTACTGAACATCTGCTCTGTGTCCTCCCACTCTCCATAGTTCAGACAACTGTAATAAACTTTGGATCTTGAGTCAAGAGATGAACTAAAAATGCAGCTTGCCCCTTGAGAATGGGAGAAATAAATGTTGAGATTAGGGGCTCTAGTGTTCTAAAGTGTTAGAAGCAGAAGGATTGTTAAATATTCGTTTGACCTTGAATGTGAAAGGAACAAAGGGACACAAGTTCTAAAATACTGGTTAACCTTTTTTTTTTTTCCCCCGAAAAAGAATAAAAAACTAATTGATGTTAGTCTTTAAAATAAAATTAATCAATATTTAAATTCTCAAGTTTTACCTAGGATAACAAATAAAATACAAATCTGTTTTAGAGAATGGCAGAGAAGGGGTTGAGAGGCTAATATTTTGGTGGGATCACTAAGCTTTTAAAACTTATCTTGTGTGGACTTTGCTTGGTTCCACTATGAAAGTGGATCTAGGGCATTAAGGTGCATCTCTCACTAGTAGGTGAAAATTATTTCTGTCTACTTTTAGCTTAGGGATAAAAGCACTGCTGTGTGTTCTCTGTGAGATGTGCAGTGTGATCCCTGTGTGTGTGTGACATGCAGTGTGATGTCTGTGTGTGTGTGTGACATGCAGTGTGATATCTGTGTGTGTGTGTGACATGCAGTGTGATATCTCTGTGTGTGTGTGACATGCAGTGTGATCTTTGTGTGTGACATGCAGCGTGATCTATGTGTGTGATCTTTGTGTGTGACATGAAGCGTGATGTATGTGTGTGATCTCTGTGTGTGACATTCTGTGTGATCTCTTTCAGACCTGACACCCAGCACCGGGGCCTTGCTGCTAATTCCGAGAATGAACTTCCAGAGCCAGAGGAGGAAATCCTGGGATCAGATGATGATGAGCAAGAGGATCCAAATGATTACTGTAAAGGTGAGCACTTGCCTGTTTAAGATGCATTATTTTAAATGCAGTCAAGGAATCCCCTCCATTTCCCATTTGATGTAGAGAATGAAAATAGACTTTCTCTTACATTAAGAGTACTTTGCATGACGATAATAACATTTTTCAAGCCAACGTGAAATGGAGAAGGTGGTCTCCAAGTTTCCATCTCTTATCAGTCAAGACTTGAGTTGCAGAACTGTTTCTAATGCATAAGTTTAAAGCTGTTAACTTTTCTTCTGTGCCAGAGGACTTTCAGTATTGATAAAAGCAAGTAGGCATTTACTTTTATTTCATTGTAAAAGGGACACTTTCAAAACCTTTTAATATTCTTCAGTTTTCTTTTGAAGATCAGATCATTATCTTGATATCCATTCTTCAGAAAAATTTGTTTCTGCAAATAGCCTTCCCCTGTTTCTCTGAGCAGAAATGAAATATAGAGCAAATAAAAACACCAAATCACATTTTCTTCTCTTTGTTCTGTTTCCTGCCAGTTCCATCTTTGGCTTTTCATATTTTTGCTTCTGTGATGGAATCCCCCTGTATCATCAGTAGCTTCAGAGATATGAAGGGTGCAGAGGAGACTTGCCTGTTTTCAGTGGAAACTTTCAGAGTGCCTTCCAGTCAGGAGAATTGCAAGGAGAGCTGTTGGGATCTTGGTTGCAGTACCTCTTTCACGTTCTAGGGTCAGAGCATACAAAAGCAGTGCTGAGATTTAGCTGGAAGATTCTGTTACCATCACAACCTGTGTTTTCTAAAGATAATCAGCCTAGGAGATTTCAGGTGTTTTCACTAGGGAAGTATTTTGTGGTGCTGCAGTGATTGTGGTGCCTGTTCCCCACACCTGTTCTCTGGTTCTTGTGTTTTTCCAGGGGGTTACCACCTTGTGAAAATAGGAGATCTCTTCAATGGACGTTACCACGTGATTCGGAAGCTTGGATGGGGTCATTTCTCCACCGTGTGGCTGGCTTGGGACATTCAGTAAGTGCTCCTGTTCCAGCTGGTGCTCCTGCCAGGCATGCACAAACCTGAGCAGAAAATATCCTTTTACTTGTAGATAAAAACACAAAGCATTAGCTGTCTACATCCTAGAACAGGAGTCCTTTCTGCTATTGTGTGGGAGGTACTCAACAGGACAAATGGTATCTGTGGGAAGAGTTGTTGTGTCTCTGACCTATTATTCCATATTTTGAGAAATTACTAACGTGAATCTTTTGTTAAAAAGACTCCTGGGCAGTCTCTTGAGTGTTTAAATCTTATTTTTCTGTGATGTGTGAAATAAACTCTCTTGCATGCAAAAGATTTGGGATAATCCTGGAGAATAAGTTCTTTGAACATTAACAGTTCCCAATTTACTTTCCATGTGTGCACAGAGGGAGGAGATTTGTGGCAATGAAGGTGGTGAAGAGTGCAGAGCACTACACAGAAACAGCATTGGATGAAATCAAATTGCTGAAATCGGTGAGTGCCTGAGTTGGGCTCAATTTTATTTTACTCTTTTTTTTTCCATTTTGTTGAGTTTGCATCTGTCAGGTGCTTGATATTTCCAGATCATCAAGAATTTGTGCAGGAACCAAACAGTGCAGTGGATCAGATATCAAAATAACCTCTTTCTCTGCAGGTCCGCAACAGTGATCCAGATGATCCAAGCAAAGAGAGAGTTGTTCAGTTATTAGATGACTTCAAGATTTCAGGAGTGAATGGATCCCGTATCCTTTTGTGGAATAAAAGCCAAGAATTGAAAAGATGGGAGTTTCTTGGGCAGCTGCCCTGCTTTGGCAAGCAGTGCCCAGGCATCCTTTTCCCTGCCCAAGGAAACCTGGTGTAGGAGGCTCTGCCTCCAAACTGCCTGCTGAGCTCACATCCAGAGTGATGATTCAGGCTGGTGTCATTTGTGTCAGCACTGCTTGCTTGTGCTTTTCATCTTCTGCCACCAATTTGTGAATCAGGACCCAGTGGCTGTGTCAGAGGTACCTTGGAGGTAGGAGAGCCCATCTACCTCAACCTCTCAATTTTGCAAGCAGGCTGTTAAGAACCTGTTATTTCAGTAAAGCAGTACAGCATGTTAAAACCAGGAGCTGAAAATAGTGAATGAGCCATCTATAACTTGAAAATAAGCTTGGTTATCTAGTTATGGAAACATCTTACTTTGTAATTTATCAGCATTGTTAGGATATTTGCAGTGCATTGCCTTGACAGTGGCCTGTAATTGTGGGAACAGCCTTCTTATAGGCAGTGATTTATAGCAAGTGGTAATAATGGATCCTCACAATTTCAAAGTTGGGCGTTCATGTATTGTTTTCACTTCAAGATAAGTTAAATTTTATTTCAGAGAGAATTGCTGGGCTGCTTGAGAGAATTGAGCTGTAGATTATAAAAAGTAGACCTATAATGCATTTTCTCTTTTCTCTAACTTTTTTTTTCTGAGTAAATGTTGATTTGAGCTTAGAAATATTTCTTCCATTCTTGTGAAATGTGTACTTTCAGTGTAGATGAAAAGAAGCCTAATAAACTCATAGAAGTTTGGCTTCTAAAACAGGGGCACTGTACTGAATATGTCACTGGAATTACTGTAGCTGTTGACATCTTAGAGCTAAAAAGCAGATCATATAAATATAGCTGAAATCCAGGCTTGTCAAAAGTTTATTTTGCTGGTAAAGAGGCAAAGGAGGGCAAAGAAAGTGGCTATGGGTCTGAAGATTACTTATGAAATTGAAATTTTATTATCTTTACAGGTAATGCTGGGACAGAGAGATCTGGCATCAAGTTTTGCCTGGGGCAGAAGTGTAGGCTGTTCCAAAACATACAGTGAATACTGATGTACATTTGTGCAACTGGCTCCCACTGAAAGCAGGAGGTTGCTCCTGCTGCAGTGGGACCTTTGTGCAGCTCCATCCCTCTGGATTTGATTTTATTTTCGGTAATGGCACTGTTGTGTAGGATAAAATGATGCTGTTGAGGAAGGCAGCTTTTCCAAGCTGTGTCAGAAGGATAAGGGTTCTTTATATGAAGTGCTTAACTGGTTTGGATTTCTTTTGATCCTCAGTCCTGGGAATTTGGGGCTCCTTGGCTCTGGATGTCCAGGTTTTTCCTTGATTCAGTTCCAGATATCTGTATGGTGTTTGAAGTTCTAGGGCATCATCTCTTGAAGTGGATCATCAAGTCAAATTATCAGGGTCTTCCGCTCCCTTGTGTCAAAAAAATCATCCAGCAGGTAACTTCCAGTTCTGACTGCACTCTTCCTCTTGACCCAGTTAAAAATCTTTCACTGATCTTTCTCAGAAATCAAACAAAAGTTAAAAACCCATGGTATCTCCATGCAACAAAATATTCTTGGGTTAGTACTTCTTTTCTCTACTGCAAGCCCCTTCTGCTGCAGATACTATTTTCTGACACTTAAACAGTGATGATTTTTGCTTTTAACCTCTTCTTACCTCAGTCATTCCTCTTAAGTGAAGTTTTTTTTTAAAGCTGTCACAGTAAGCACAGTGCTTAATGATGGGAAGAGCAGGAGAAACTGGTTCTCCTTACTGGGTGGTAGCCTAAGAAGAAACACCTTTCTACATGGGAGGTGCAGAGGAGGAGAAAAGTGTGATTTTATTGTAGAGTATTAAAATTGGATTTTCACCTGTGGTTAGTTAAGCTATGAGGGTAAATAGGGTATTTTTAAATGGTAGCTGGAATCTGTATGCAAATCTGTTATTGTGGAACTGGGTCATAAGCAGTGATCACACCAGCTCTGACCTGGAGTATTCTCAAACACACAAACCCTTTCAGTCTCATTTGCCATCCTAGGCACTTTTGCATTTCCACTTTGCTCTCAATTCTTTTGTCTAATGGTTGACTTCCTTCTCCCTTGCCTGCAGGTTCTTCAGGGTCTGGATTACTTGCATACGAAATGTAGAATCATCCACACAGATATAAAGCCTGAGAACATCCTGCTGTGTGTGAATGACCAGTACATTCGCAGGCTGGCTGCAGAGGCAACAGAGTGGCAGAGGTCTGGGGCTCCCCCACCATCTGGCTCTGCAGGTGATTATTTTTTTCTTTTTTTTTTTTTTTCCTGAAAATTGATGCTGTTTCTGCCACATACCCCCAAATCATCACTAAGGAGAACTTCCTGAGTATGGTGAAACAATAATGCAAGTAACCTTTGAAAACCTGAGTGTAAATTGGGAAATAAGTCATGATTTGTAACTCAGATGATGGGGAAGGCAGTCTGTGTCAGAAAACAAGAGGGAGGATAAATGCACACTGGAGCCTACTTTTAACAACAGCTAATCTGGCACTGGTAAAGTCAAAGTCAGTCTTCTATAACACAATGTTGATGCACTCAATATGGAACTGGTGTAAAAATGTGGCAGAATCCTCATTTCCTTCAAAAGTTTATTACCTTTCATTGCATGATGCTGGAAATGTATTTGATGAGAGTCTCAATAAGATGAGCTGCCTGTTGTCAGTTTGCACACGTCTGGAAAACTTAACAAAACCAGTTTCCTTGACATGCAAACATCCTTAAAAATCTGAGGGCAAATTCTCTTGTGTTCCTCCTCAGAACATCCATCTGTAGATGTGTGCACTTTTCAAAAATCACTGCAGTGTGTATTGGAAGGCTCTGTCAGTCATAATCTTACAACACCAACATTGAGCTGAACTGATCACAGCAGATTTTAGCTTAAGGAAGCTCCCTGAAGTTTGGTATTTTAATGCTTTGATTTGCATTTTCATTTGGGTAGGATGCATAATACATGCAGTAAATGAAGCTACGTGGCAGGAAGTCTTTGATATCAGTCAAGCAAGTCTCCTGTCTGAAACTTGAATTATGCATTTGCTCATTTGATGTTTTTATCTTTTTTTTTTATTGTTGTGTTTTTGTAGATAAATGAGCCTTCAAAATCACATTTGCTGATATCATTAAAATGCTGTTATCATGCCACATAGGAAAAATGTACCTTAAATTCAGAATGCAGTTGCAGTTGTTGAGTATAGCCATACTGATTTACTGATTTTCCTTTCCCTTTCAGTGAGCACTGCACCACAGCCAAAACCAGTAAGTGTAGTAGCTTTCACCTGTAAGTATGCATGATAGTATCTCCTGCATTGTTTCATGATCCAGTCAGCATTAAGAGAGAGCAGTCTCATGTAAGAAGGAAGAAGTGGGATTTGTGTTTGGTGTGGGCATCAGGTTCAATGCTGTCTTGGACTTGTAAATGGTATTAGCTCATTTATCACCAGAACAAGGAGTTCTTGTGGTGATCTCAAGGTCTCTTGGGAAAGTGACTGTTCTGTGGAGTCTGAGATCTTCTTCACTTGGAGAATAATGTAGGTTTTTCAGGTCAGGGCAAAAATGTACTCATTAGAGCCAGAGACAAGTGGTTCAAAACCTAGAATAGCTGCTTTTTATCTGGGAGAGGAGCTGTCTCCGTCATTTTCATCACAGACTGTTTCCTTAGCTCTAAGATAAATTAAACCTTGGTGCATTTTAAATTTATTGAAGTATAAAATGTTAAGTCAAATTTCTCTGCTTGCTACTGCGTAGGCTGACAAAATGTCAAAGAATAAGAAAAAGAAGTTGAAAAAGAAGCAGAAAAGACAGGCTGAGTTGTTGGAGAAACGAATGCAAGAGATAGAGGAAATGGAGAAGGAAGCAAACCCTGAGCAGACACAGCCTGAGGAGGAGGAGGAAGAAGCTCAGACCCCTCTGGAAATGCTCATAAAAGTCAGTCCATCAGAGGAAAGTATCAGCAAAAAGCCAGGTATGGAGCTAAAGCATTGCCAACATGGCATGGACAGCGTTGTTGGGGTATGAGGAGGGTGTATACCTTTAGCAGAGGTGGCCGTTGTCATTTCACCTGTTCTGTCCTTGTGATGGGACTGGGAAATCTCCTGTTACAATCTGAGTGAATGGCTGTGTTCAGTTACACTTACAGTACTCCCTACCCCTCAGGGTGCCCTTGAACATCTTCCAGCTATTTATTAAGACATAATCTGCTACATCCTCATTTTCCCCTCTTGCAGCACAAGCCCTTGGACAGGAGGGATCCAATCTCATGGAAAGCAGTGTGGGAAAACATGCAAGAGAAATCAACTGCAACGGAGTGATCCCGATAACAGACTTGACAGACTCTGGGAACGAGGGGTCTGTGCAGCTCGAGGACGACCTCCACAATGCCAATGACTGTGAAAACCACCCTCACACACAGAAGACTGAGAACTTGCACAGCTGTAATTACAGTCAGCACAACAGTGACTCAGAGATCAGCCCCCAAGAAGCAATGTTGGACTTGTTTGTGCCCTTGGTCCCAGAGGGTTCCATGGTGTGCCAGCCCATACCCAACCAAAAGCAGGCATTCAGCGAGCAGGAGATCAACAATTTCCAGGAAAGCATCAGGACAGAGATCCCTTCAGAGGATGAGAATGAGAATAACAGCCCGACAGACAACAAAGGTATAAGAGGAACCTTGTAAGAAAGGGCTCCTTGGTGGGGGAGATTTCTTTACAACACCTCATCATATGAATAGAGATGTGCATTTTGTAGGCTGAAATGATCAGAACCACCTGTTTGAGAGTTTTCCTGCCAGGAGTAATTAACCTGATTATCATACTCCAAGATGTTTGCTGTTTGTAGGTGTTGGTTGTAGTTGTGCCTCAGTTTTGACTTTTGATTGCATAAATATTCTTACTTTTTAAAAACACCCGTGCCTTTGGTTTTCAGTGGAGGAACATTTCCTCCTTTGAATCACATGCTGCTAATGTAATTTTCATTAAGTCTGCAGATTGTCACTTGCTGTTAAATTAAGGGATAGGTATGTTCAGTATGTTCTGACAGTTTGGTTTTTAATATGGAGCAAAGGTAACTTCTCTCTGTTGCTCAAGATGGGTGTTTTCCCAGAAAATGCAGCCTTGAAACAAAGCTTGTATAGTGTAGGGAAAGAAACCAAATTTATTTTAATGCTTTTATTTAAATATTATCTTCTTCAGAGTGGAAAAATTGTGTCTTGTAAGCTTAGGAGAAAATAAGGCATGAAATAGTGTACAGCAATTTAAACACATTCCAGGTGTGTATGTGATAAAAATATGAATTGGTAAAACTGTCCATTCTTGCATCTTTCTGTCCTTGCCATGTGATCTATATCTGCTTGGAGAAGGAGGGTAAAACTACCATTTGTACTTACTAAAAAAAAAAGTATTCCAGCATTTTCTTGCCCAGAGTACCACTAGGGGAGTTATATGGATGAAAAGTAACAGGAGAAATTTAGATTTTGAAACTTGAACTGCACTTTGCTGAATGTCTCTGCTAGATTACTGACATTTTTGCTTCTCACAGCCCTCTCCCAAATTTACAGCTTCAAACTCTCCCAAATTTTTGGTTCAGAGGTACAGCTGGATGTCATTTAGTGACTTAATACTTTTGCTCTCCATCGTGTCATTCCATTTTCCCAATACTTCCTTTAGCTCTTGTATTTGTGTTGCAGCAGTGAATGAGGGGTATGCCAGAAAGATGCTGTAACATGGGAACCTTCCTTCAAAGATTTAGGAAGGCTTAAAGGGGGTTGTGAGGTTTGTTTTGTTTCTGGTAATGCCTTTATTTCAACAGGGTTTGGGGTTTTTTTTTGTTTGTTTTTTTTTTTTTAAATATAGACAGGCTGTGCAAAAAATTCTGGGAAATAGTCACTGTTGCATATGCTCATTTATCCTTCTGCTTAATGACACCAGTTGGGTCTTAATTGATGTTGTTGATAGTGCAGAATGATGCTCATTTTTATACCCAAGCATCAGGGAGGGAACAGTTCTGATCCATCAGAAAAACTTCCTGGCTGGGGAGAGGTTGATAGGATTTGGGTGACAGATGGTGACACTGCCTATGTAGCTTTAATCAGCTGTTGTACACATTGCCTCTAGGAAAATCAGCTGCTGGGAATTTCCTTCTTAATCCTCTTGAGCCCAAGAATGCAGATAAGCTCAAAGTGAAGATAGCTGACCTAGGAAACGCCTGCTGGGTGGTAAGTTTGGTCTTTTCACATTGACTTTTTAAAGCTGCAGATTCAGCCAGTTTGCCAAGATGGAAAATAATCTGTAAAACCCATCCTTAGACCTGGCTGTGCAAGCAGTGACAATTTGAAACTATGACAGAGAAAAAAGAAGGGAAGCAGAGACACAAAGAAATGATCCTCTAAAAAGAAGATTTCAGTCCATGCTTTGGGTTTCTCACTGCCATTTCATTACTTCTTGTAGGGCTGTGAGCCACGTCACACACAGAGTGCAGAAATCTGCTGTGTGGAACTGCTGAAGGAGTTTCTCAGTCTCCAGGAGAGCCTACAACATTGCAAACAATTGCTCTGACATGCTGGTTCTGCAGCTTGTCAGACCATTGCAGTGCCTTCACAAGCACATGAAAGAAGACTCTCACCATAAAACTCCCAATTTTATTCTTTGATGGTTGTGCTGTGTTTCTTTCAAATGTTTGACATTTCAAATATAAAAAAATAGCTCTTTTTACTTGGATTCTAAAATGGCAAATCACTTCAAATCTGTTGGGAGAGATGAGTCTCAACTCAGAATTGCAGTCAGGCTTGCAGTGCCTGGCAAGGTGATTTCTCACAGTGGTGTTGCTTATCTGCTTTAAGGCAGCAGGACCATGGCCTGTCTGCCAGGACTGGGTAGGAGATGCTGCAGAGTCTTCATTTCTTCTGGTTTTGTGACTTGCTTTCCTCTGAATTGCTGGGCTGTTCCACTTGAGGAGGAATATCTCATTTACAGCACTTAGAGGAATATAAGGAAATAGTTAATGAGGATGTAAAATGGAGCTGAAATGTAATGGCAATGAGCTTTCATCCACTCTAGCCTTCCAGGTTGTTGATTCTCCTCTTCTAAGCAGTTTTGAGCTGTTGAGTAAAACATTTCTTCTCTTTAGCACAAGCATTTCACCGAGGACATCCAGACCAGGCAGTACCGCTCCCTGGAGGTGTTGATAGGCTCGGGGTACAACACCCCTGCAGACATCTGGAGCACAGCCTGCATGGTGAGTCCTGCCAGCTGGGGACATCCCTCCTCTGTGCCTGCCCTCTGAGCTGCTGAGGGACTGGCAAAAATCCCTTAGCAGTGTTCAGTCAACTTCCAGACTTGCTGAATCATAGGTTTCCACACCAGAGTTGTTTTGTAAATTTATCTATTTTTTCTCCACATGTGGCTTTCCTTTTGAAGGTTTTGTCGTCCAGCATCAGCAGATTTCAAGTGTGATTGTACTTTGCCATCATGCTTTCTGGAAAAAACAGGACAACCAGGCAATTCTGAACACATTGTCTTTTTATATTAAAAAAAAAAAAGCCTTTCTGCTTCACGTAGCACTGTTTCACAAGTATAATTTCTAATTTTAATCATCCTCTGCAGGTTTGGAATTGATCTTTCGTCTGAGTAATGCTGGGATGAGGCCAAAGCTGTTCCTTCAACAGCTGGCAAATGTAGAATATGACAATGAAAAAAATCAGTCAAGCCAGTTACTGCCTGTGCCTCTTCGGTGTCTCCACTCTGTGTCTTCAACAAATCAAAGCTTGGGTTTTATAATTTAAGCTTGGAAAAATAGTCATTTTTGCTGTCTTGGAAAACGAGCTGAGATTTTGATGAATGTGGCAAAAGAAAATGCAGAAGTTCATGTTTTCTCTGCAGAGCATGTGGCCTGAATTACACAGTGTGCCTGATTCCATTGTTTGGCACCAGCAGTTCTTAAAAAAATTGAGAATACGGAAGGTCAGGGGTAGTGTTCTGAGTACAAGTGAATGTGTTACAGAATTTAGGAGTGGTGAGTTGAAATGAGTGCAGATGTTTTTCTCATTTAAAATGTGTTTTTGACTCTACAGACAGATGTTCAGAGATTAACTGTTTGAAAAACATGGGAAAATTAGGGAGAGGGAATAATCCCCAAAAAACCCCAAGCAAAACAAAACAAACTAAAAATAACCAACCCCAGAAGCTATAGTTTGGACTTAGTGTTATTTTTGCAAAACTCTGAAGAGGAAGAGGAAAGGCCAAACATGTGAAATACCTGAACTTTGTGTTTAACTGGTGGCCCTGCACCCATAATTCATCCTAGGTGTGCCTATGATGCTTTTAATGCAGCTTTTAAAGCAAAGTCACTGCACATTTGAGGCTGTAATGGAGTATTTAGGATTACAGCTGTTTACTGTAGTTTTGCACTTTTTCTTTCCCACTGCTTTACTTCTGGCCCACAGAGATTTGCAGAGTCAACCTGCAGCACATCTTACAGTGTTTTGAAGTGATTTGATGTGCTCATTTCTGTTTGTTTAGGCCTTTGAGTTGGCAACAGGGGACTACCTGTTTGAGCCTCACTCTGGGGAAGACTACTCACGAGATGAAGGTTTGTTTGTCTCAGTTTTTCCTTTTTAAAATGGGACTTGAAATCCAATGGTTGCCTCTTCAAAATGAGCCACGTCTTAAAAATCAGCAATGCAAAAGCTCCTTGCAAAAAGATGATTTACCCAAATCAGCAGCCACTGTGCTCAAGCCTCTTCAGTCAAACACTGTGCAATGAAGTCCATGCTTTGTTCTGGTGATTTGCATTCCTCTTGCTGCTGGGTTCTGTACCTTGTGTTTCAAACTGATTGTGCCTCAGATTGCCCCTATTTGTTTTCCCCTTGCTCCTTGTCTTTGTTATTGCTTGGTGTGGCCTGGTTTCAGGTGGGTTTCCAAAGTAATTTTTAAGGGATTGTGTAGTTATCCTTATATTCCAGAGCATGAAACTAGCATAGAAAGGTTTTGTGTGAATGAATCTCATTGTCTTTTTGGTTTTTTTTGATTTTTCACATGCAGATCATATTGCATTGATCATAGAACTTCTGGGGAAAATACCTCGCAAGCTCATTTTGGCAGGAAAATATTCCAAGGAGTTTTTCACCAAAAAAGGTAAAAGGAAACAAAGCAAGTATCACTTTATCCCCTCATCCTTTGCCCAAATAGACAGGAGTGTCTTGCTGGAAATGCCTGTTAGAAATAGATGCCAGCAAAGGTGGCATCTTTAAATCTTTTCCTTTGTTTCATGAAATGCTTTATCAGTAAAACTGCAGCTAAATGTGAGGCATTCTTGTCTTACTCCTAAAAGCATCCTACAGCATCTTGGTGTAGATCAAATGCAGCAGGTACAGGAACAGCACAGCAGCTGTTTTGTCAAACTTGATGTGGTTTTATTTAGCTGATCTCTGTCAGCTAGAGGTGGGAAGTCAGTTTTGAAGGCTTTTCTAGACAGCTTGACTCCATTTCTGGCATGCCTGACATCATGAACCATGTTGCTCAGAGCACAGAACATTATCATAAAGTCCTGAGTACCCCAGAAATGTATTGAGTCAAAAAATTAGGTTTTGACCTAGTTTAATAATTCTTTTTGTAAAAACAAGTCCTTCTTTATTAGTAGTGTGTTGCTGTCTCCATGCATTGTGCGTATCCCAGAGTCAGTGGCAGAGTTTATCTGTCATGTCAAGCAGCATAATTGGTGATTTAATGAAATTGATAATTGCTGATAGGGCATCTGAAATAGCAGGAGGTGAAAAAAGACTCCTTTGACAACAGGCTTCTAAAGCAAATAGAAAAGAGGGTTTAATAAAATTGACTTCTCTCTTCAGCATGCCCTAGCAGTTTGTATTCCCTTACAACAGTTCCTGGGTTCACTCTGTCATGTTTAGCTGTTTAGCCAATTTTACTGAGCTGCTCTTTTCCTGTATCTTGCACTTAAACCATTTGTCTTGGGTTTTCAGGTGATCTGAAGCACATCACCAAACTGAAGCCCTGGGGCCTTTTTGAAGTGTTGGTGGAAAAATACGAGTGGTCCCAAGATGAGGCAGCTGCATTCACAGACTTCTTACTCCCTATGCTGGAGCTGATCCCAGAGAAACGAGCTACAGCAGCAGAATGTCTCAGGCACCCCTGGCTTAACTCCTAGAAGCTTCCAAGCAATGCCACAACGTTACACTCTGGTTTACAGCATAGCCTACACACCCAGCTGCCCTTTCCCAGATCCATTTTTCTCCTTGTTCACTTTCAGTGTGGAGTTCTTCCTTCAAGGCTTCCAAGATTTTAGATAAATCTAACCTGTTCTGCTGAGTTTGTTTGTGTGACTTAATGGGGACTCTCCTCAGCCAGTGGGCATCATCTGTGTTTTTGCCTTGATTGGGCTTCACCAAAGACTAATTGACTAGAATAAGAGATTTTTCCTCAGTCTCCTCACTGTTAAGCACCGTGTGTGACAGATGTGAGCTCACCCGTGCTCGGATATCTCCCTTAGCTAAATTCCAGCTCTCCTTTCTTCCTGTGAAGATCTCACTGACTCAGGAGTCAATTTTCCCACTGTTGATTCAGTAGCTACTGATGGGGTGAGAAGTAACAGTTGGCATCAAGGTGGTGCCAGATCCTTGGTAGAGCAAAGACCTTGCAATCCTCCATCACTCTCTAGGTGTCTACTGTATTTTTGCTTTCCAGTCAGAAACGTTTATTTAGTTCTAGCTGCTTTTGAAAGAGCTTTTTAAACCTAGGTTTTAGTATGCTTTATTTCTTCCTCCAAAGTGCCCTGTCCATTTACTTTTTCTCCTTCCCCGTGCCCTTGATAGTCAGAATAGTTTCTGGATTTGGTGATGTTTTCTACTTCCACACAACGCCTGTGACTAAAAAGTGACAAGCAAAATAAGCATAAGCTGGAACTGACTCAACGCACAACCCTCAGCAAACAGATGGGTGCACCCTCAGCCTGCAGACAAAGCCTTATTGCAGGCAACTCTTAACATTATAGTGAGCCATAAGTTTTTGGGGTTTTGTATCCCTTACTGGCACTTTTTTGCCTTGCTTGAGGTGGTATTCCTGAGAGATTGGCTTTCACTGATGCAGTCTGCTCTGACTTTTCATTTTTGACCATTCACTTTTTTTTCCCAAGGGAAGGGTTGCAGCACCTGTATCACAGCCATGCTGCAGCCCTGGACTTTGAAAATCAATATCTGAAATTCCACTGTAAAGATTTCTTTTAATTTGCTTCAGGTGCAGGCCTTCAGAAATAACTTCCCAGGATGGGACTGCCTTTTATTATCTGGGCCATTAGCACAAGAAGAGAGCTAGCAGAAGTGGAAGAGAAATGACTTTTCCACATAGATACTGGATTAGAAGCTGTTTCTAGAGTTACCCCAATTAAGAAATGTTCTATGGGGTTTCTGTGTAACCTTCTCAGAGGGGGTTTGGATATAATGGGTTAAATGGATTAATTTTAATTAAAAGTTAAATGACTGTGGCATTTAATAGTTCTGTGATGGCTTGCCCATCCTGTTACAGATTCAGTGCATCCCACTCTTCTCTAAGCAAGATTTGGCAGCATTGAGACTTCAGAGTCACCTCCTTACTCTGGACCAAACAGGCCTTTGGATTTGTGGTGGCTTGCAGAGGATAGAAGTTTTTGGAGACCATGCAGATGCTATCCAAGACCATTTCCATTGCCAAAGTTGCCAAGACCACTGTTACATGTCAGTTCTCTGTGTGTGTTTGGGAACTGTAAGGATCATTCACTCACAAACCAGGTCATTTAATCCACTTGAACAGAGTTTCTTCAGCTCAGAGCCTGATTTGGCTTATTTATGCAAATCATGCTGCATGTTCCTTTAGTGGTAGATCAGGTTCTCTATGCATATAATAAAAAAAGAAAGGCAGGTAACATACCAAAAAGTGTTTTAAACTGAGTTAACCTTTTCTTTTGGTTTTTTTTCTCCTTTCATCTGGCATTTTGCAGTTGTGGGTCATTTCTATGTTCTGTTACAGGAGGACTGCAGACAATACTGGTTTCCAACTGACTGTGAAGATAACATTGGCAGGGCAAACAATTCCTGTGGTCTTGAAAGCTCAGCCAGTCCTGCCTACTTGAGACTGGCTGATGAAGGAACATTTCCCACAAGGGAAATGCACTCTTTGACTGCTGAAAGCTCCTTCCCATCCTTCCTTCCCTTCCCTCTGCCAGCCCTGACTGGAGGGGGGCTTTTTTTGCCATGATAGCCAAGGCTAGAGCCAGCTTGTGAGTTGAAGCCCTGCAGAAGCTGTCATGATTCAGTCTTGTACCGTCTGCTCGTTCATTTGGGGTCTGTTCCATTTCCAAATTGCTGTGACATGCTCACACTAAAGGATTTGTACTTGCTGTGTCAGTCTAAAACCTGAAGGAAAATACATTTTTATTCTTTCTACTTGGGTGCTTTGTCTTTTTTTGTTTGTTTGTTTCCTTTGTGAAAGCCCTGCAATAAACAGATTATTTAATAACTGAGCCCTAGTCTTCATACATTCCCCTTGTAATTCTGTTCTGAGTAGGGGCTCAGGGATGCAATTTGCTTCACTTGTGAACAGTCAGCTTTCATTACCAGAATGAGAGAGGTAAAGATTTTGTTGCTGGTGTTGTGATCTATTTTAAAAAGGGGAGAAGAGTAAAAAATAGGACAACTCTGCTGAAATCTTTCCATTCTAAAATACGTTTTTCTTCAAGTCTGTCATATCTCTGCTGTCTTATCTAGCCAAAAGTCTCAATAAAACCTTCCCACTTTAAATTTTAGAGGGAAGCCTAAAACTGGAAGGTGCTTGTTAGAACTGAACCGAGTGCTGCAGGAGCCAGCAATTTACAGTGAGTAGAGATGAAAATTGTAATGCAGGCTGATTTGGGGTTCTGGCCAGGTAACTGCTGCTTTGTCCTCTGCAGAAATGGGCTGTGCCAAGGGCTGCTGTGGGTGGATGTTGGATGGGATGGGAGATGATGGCTTAATCAGATTAATTGGGTGGTGCAGGGAGTTGATGCTGACTGGCACCATCTGCTCTGCTCTGCAGGTGCTGTCCCAGGCCTGCTGCAGCTCAGCACGTTGGTTTCTGGTTTTGCTGTTTGGTTTTCTTTTTTTTGTTGTTTTGTTTTTTTTCCCCAGGAAAGTGCCCTTTTCCAGAGGTTGTGTTTGGTGATTCCTGCCCAGCTGGAAATTGGTCTGTCATGATATTTTTCCAGTGAAAGGGCAACCTTGAATATGGCAGAGGGTTTCCTCTGCCCTCAGGAGACGAGCACAAAACCCAAAACACTGATGTTTTGGTGGTGTTTTTTTTAATTCATAAATAATTTCCTTGAAAGAAGGTGTACAAACCCCCTAAAAAAGCAGTAAATTGTCATCCTTGCCCTCTTGTCCCTCTTGCTGATGGACTCAGAAAAACTCTGATGTCCATTTTGGGCTCTTCCCACCAAATAAGCTCCACAAGAGCTGTGAGCCAAGAGCAGCTCCATGGGTGAAGAAAACAGCTGTAGAAAATCCACAGAATTT
Source organism: Lonchura striata (assembly GCF_050655825.1). Classification (NCBI taxonomy): domain Eukaryota; kingdom Metazoa; phylum Chordata; class Aves; order Passeriformes; family Estrildidae; genus Lonchura; species Lonchura striata. The sequence continues at coordinate 2,210,598 of NC_140728.1, forward strand.
GGTTAAGTGCAAGCTTCCTAGAAGAGTCACTTCAAAGAAAAGGGCTGATGGAAGAAGAGCTCTGGATGTCCCTGGGAACAGAAAGAGTAAGGCAGCTGTTGGGAAATGTAGTAGGACTTCAAATTTTATGCTGCTTTTATTTTGCACTTGTCAAGGGTTTCTGCTTTCCCAGTTTTGGGAGGCAAAGCAAAGACTGTTTCTTCTTTACCCACAAATAAAACCAATGTGACTCCAGCACCCAAATCAGCTGTCAATCCTCTGGTAATCAGGGTACAACAGTGACATTGTGCATGCTGGGAATATTAAAAATCTGTGTGGGTTATCACTTACGTGGTGATCAGCTCTGTCAGTCATTTCCCTCTTCTGTAAAACAAAAAGAATTGCAGAGTTAGTGTGTAAAACTGAAAGGATGAGTGAGTTTTGCAGGTTTCTTTTCAAAAACGAAGATGTTTAAAACAAGATGAGAAAGCCCCAGAGGCCTGGGAAATGCAATCTGGGTGAATTTGGGTTCCTGCCTTGTTCTCCAACAATTTTCTGCCTGCTGCTGGCTCTCCATCCCTACAGAGCAGTGAGTGACTGGGGCAGGGATGAAGCCACCCACCATCCACCCAAGCAACAGCAAGGACCTCGATGCCTTAAGTTTGAGCTTTCACATTCTCCAGATTCTGTACTGCATTGGTATTTAACCCTGGACTTCATATAAAGTGTCAGCAGGTCTCCTCACAGCTCAGTCACACAAAACAATCCTTTTCCAGCCCCAGAACCAAGGACACCGCTGCAGCTTCAGGCTCAAAAAGTGCAAACAACAGAAAATTGAGGAGAGCAAACTGGGAGGATGGGACAGCATCACCTGGAGCTGGAATTGGGCAATGAACCCCAGTGTGGGAATGGACCAAACTTATAAAAGTGTGCAAACTCGTGACTAGCCATCCATTTTGGGTGGAGCCGTGGCTGAGCTCTTGCACTGCCCAAGGTGCATCCTTTGAAAGGCTTTTAGTAAATCCCCACTTCATTCCTTTAAGGCTGCCTCTGTTCTGGGCATCAAGGCATCACCCCGTGGGGCTGCGTGGCTGTGCAGGGGCCCATCCCAGCACACCCACCTTTACTCTCCACTTTGAAATCCGAGGGGAGGAGGTTGTCCTGCCGGTTGCCCAGCACGAAGGCCAGGAAGGAGAGGATGAGGGCGTCGAGGATGCCGATGATGCAGAGGATGTAGGCCCAGCGCACGGTGCAGGCGCCCAGCGTGTATTTGTCCGTTTTGTCGCCGCACATTCGCCTCACCTCGCTCGAGTCCCAGCCGTCGGGGTAGATCAGGCAGCCGATCATCAGCCCCGTAGCTGCGGGGACAGGGGGACATCGGGCTCCTGAGCTGATGACGGTGCCTCAGATTTTTAGCTTTTTATGTTTTACATAAATTCGGAGCTTTGTAGATTGCTGTAGCTTCTAGTGGGTTTTCTTTTCTATCTTTCTTTCTTACCTTTAGGAACAGTAAGCTAACCTTATAAATACATTCCTGTATATTGTTTAGTCTTATTCCAAGAAGAGAACCAAGTTCAAGAATGTTCTGGTTTCCAAACCAGACATAACAAAACTGGGGCAAAAGAAACCTCTGTACTGCTCCCAGAGGGTCAGGACCACAGGAATTATTACCTAACTAACTAACCTTTAATTGGACAGTGTATGATAAGTGCACTAATCTCCTAACCTTATAAAAATTGTAGAATTAACTATACCACATATACTTTTCACCACGTTGTTCACCTGAAAGCTTTCAACTAAAGGTTTGCTTTTATATTCACCCCAATTGGAAAGATGTATTCTATTTTCCAGGCATCAACACTGAAGTGCAGAGAGCAGCTGGAGGAGCAAACATCATGCTGCAAACGCATCAGGTACTACAGACTCGTCCCTCAAAGGCACTGTGGTTGCTCACCCCCCTGGGCTCTGCTCTGCTGCACAGGCAGGGAGGAGCAGGAGCTGCTGTGCTGCCTTCCCACGAGTCAAGGACGTGCAGCACCAGCATCTCCTGTCTCAGCGTTGCCCAGCAACGTCTCTGCTCCCTCTGCACAGAGCCCTGGCCGTGTCACACCAAGGAAATCTCCTCCAAACAAAACTGGAATGGGTTTAGGCTGCACGAGAGGGAGACCCTGGCCCAGCGCCTTGCAGCTGTTCCAGCTTGGGGTTTGCTAAGGTAGAGCTGCTGTCAGCAGCAGCTTTGTGGGCAGATGAATTCTGCTTGCTCAGCTGTGGTGGTTCCAGCAGCAGCTCCCGTGACTGCTCTCAGAGCTCACCCACCCTGGGAGCTGCTCCAGCCTGGCCACGGGGTCCCCAGCATGTCAACTGCACCATCCCCAGTGAAGGACGGCTCATACCCCAAAATCTCAGAAGTGCCTTTTTCCCCTGCTCAGAGAAATTGTATTTACTGGACAAGAACAATGACCAGGCTTGGGATGAGTTCATATACAAGGTTTTGGGACATGATTAACAAAAGCCCTTCACATGCTCCACTCTTACGTTGGAAGTAAGTGGTGCAGATGTGAGGCAGCCCCTGACTCCTCTCACACAACCCCATGATGGACAAGCAGATGTTTGTCCCTGCGCCTCATGGACACCTGCAGCCTCCTGAAATGCACCTTGTCCCACACCTGTGCCCCTTCTCTGCCACCAGGTGCTCAGTAAACCAGAACCCCCTTCTGGGGCAGTGGCCTTCTCCTTTGCCAATGTTTTCTTTTCCCTTGGCTTGGGGACAGACCAGCAGCAAGGTGAGCAGGCAGCTTCCTTGGTCTGCAGAGAGGATTTCTCTTCCTGGAAAGGTTAACTGCATACGGATTGAATCTTCCCTGTAACTAACAGAGAAATGGGGGAAGTGGGAAAGAAATAATTTCTGTGAAATTGTGCCCTGGTTCAGAGCAAAGACCAGGAAACGGATCCTCTATTAGCCTGCGCACTTTTTAAAATAATTCCTAAAATGCAGCAGTACCTGTCCATCTGGCCAGAACTGCCTGTGACAATTTCCTCTTCCCCCATCCAGAACAACAACAAAAAACATAAAACCCCCAACAACCACAGCAAAGCCTGTCTCTGCTCCTGCTCCCCAGGAGGCTGAGCTTCCCCAAGCTTCTTATCTAAAGCTTTGCTCGAGCTCGATTCTTTAGCCGGGAGCTGAAGAAGCCCCGCTGCCCCTCCCTGGGGTGGCAGCTCTCGCATCAACTCAGGAGCCCAAAGGCGGCTCGGGTTTCAGCCGAGGCTCGGGGAAACGCAGGAGTTGGGTTACCAGGTGTCTCCAGTGCCTCGGGGGAGAGATGGGGAAGGCCTGAGAAGCGCCCAGCAAAGTGCGAAAATGCGAGTGATGGCACCAAACCAGTCAGTCAGTGCCCTCCTCGTGTTTCATCTTCCTCGTGCGTTATTCCCTGAGCTCAGGGAGTTTCTACAATCAACGGGCCAGCAAACATCACCCCGCTGTCTCCCTGCTTCATTCCTGCAGGATGCCGAGCACAGCAGAGCGCTCTGTGCCCTGGGTTTGGTTTTATTTATTTTATTTTTTTTTTTTGGTTGTCTCGACCTGATCCTCTGAAGCCTCCCTGCGGCTGAGCAGGAGCAGCGGCGCTGGGAGAAGCTGCCCCAGGTAAGTTTTGGCAGCCACAAGGTTTGGGCTGCAGCACAGGGAAGCATCACCCGACATGCGGCGAGTCTGCCGTGTCTCAACTGCTCTAAAAGGAGTTTTTTTACTAAAAACTCCCCACTGGTAGCCAGTAAAGGGGAGCAAATGGCACGGAGGTGACACTGGGGTCTCTTAACTGGCCAAAGCCCCATCCCCAGCAGAACCGAGGGCGGAAAGGGAAAAGGGCCGGCCCGTGGCAGCCCCCGCTCCCCGCGCATCTCCCCAGCGCCGCTCACCCGCCGCCAGCTGCATCCAGGCACACACTTTGTAGACGGTGGCTGCGTTGCAGAAGAAGAAGAGGCTGAAGCAGAGGATGGTGCCGATGATGAGGAAGGTGGAGATGCCCACGAAGAACATGGCAGTTTTGAAGGCACTGGAGGGGATGGTGCCGAAGTCCAGGGGGCTGCCCTTGCAGATGAGCTCACCGGTGAGCGCGTTGCCGATGCAGTAGGAGAAGAGGCCGAAGTAGCCGGCCTGCGGCGTGTCGATGCTGTCGCCGATCCAGTAGGGCTGGATGAAGGTCACCACCATCAGGATGGAGAAGCAGAGCGTGAAGAGGGCCCAGAGCACCCCCATGGCCCGCGCATTCCGCACATAGTTGGTGTGATAGATCCGGGCCGCCTCCTGCGCCGGCAGCAGCTTGGACATGGCGGGGGCAGCGCTCCGGCCCCGCTCCGGCCCCGCTCCGGCCCCGCTCCGGCCCCGCTCCGGCCCCGGCCCCGCTCCGGCCCCGGCCCCGCTCCGGCCCCGCTCCGGCCCCGCTCCGGCCCCGGCCCCGCTCCGGCCCCGCTCCGGCCCCGGCCCCGCTCCGGCCCCGCCCGGCGGCCGCGGGGGCGGCGGGAGGCTCCGGCAGCGGCGGGCCCGCCCCGGGGGGCGGCGGCGAGACCTCCTCCCACCCCCGGCGAACCGGGGAGGACTCGGGAGGAGCCGGAGCGACCCCGCTGCGGCAGCCGGGGCGGGCGGTGCCTCTCGGGATGCGCTGCCGGGATGCTCCCGGAGCGAGCCCCGGGGATGCGCGCTGCGTGCCTGGGATGCTCTCTCGGGATTCGCCCTCCGCCTCCTCCGTGTGCCCGAGGATAACCCGAATATCGCCGGTGCGCACCCCGCGGTCTGTGCTGGGGTGCACCCTGCGCCCCTGGGCTGTGCCCCTGTGCCCCTGTGCCCTGCAGTGCGCTCAGGGGTGCGCTCCGTGCCCCGCTGTGCCCCCAGTACCGCCCTGGCCTGTGCCCTGCACACCCGGGATGGGTGTGGGGATGTGCCCGGGCTGCACCGTGCACTCCTGGGTGTGTCCCAGCATGGGCCACACGCCCTGGGAGGCATTTTAGGATGAGACCCAGGGTGTGCCTTGACCTCCAGCGTGTGCCCCAGAGTGTGCCAGGGGCTGTGCCGTGACCCCCAGGGTGTCACCAGGCGCTGCTGTGTGCCTTGCGATGTGTCCCAAATTCTGCTGGCTGCTCCCCTCTGCCCTCCCAGCCCGTGTCACCAGGGTCTTCCTACACGGGCAGGGAGGGCAGGGAGGGCACATCCCCACAGCTCCACTGCAGAAAGGGAGATGGCTCATCCTGCGAGCAGGGCACACCAGCGTGCCACCAGCACCTGGGCAAGGCCAGGTCTCTGCCCAGGGCCCATGTCCTGCTGCCAGAGGAGCATGGGCAGCCCCAGAGGGCTGCAGGCACTTGTAGCCACCTTGGCACCTCTCTCCAGGAGCCACATCTGCCCCGCATCCTGAGAGACCACACAGGTTCAGCTCCTGCCGTGGGCACCAGTTGCACGTGACAGTGTGACAGTCACCCTGCAGCCAGGGCCAGCCTCAGCATGCGTCACTCCTGTGGCTGTCAAAGGCCAGGGCTATGTGGCCATTAATCATGTCCAAGAACAGCCAAGCCACTGTGGGCATGAAAATCTGTGCTGTTCCCAGGGTTGTTTTCCTTTCAGCAGCCCCACCCCCCCCAAGGACTGAAACGCAGAGCAAATATTTGGCAGGGCAGGCCAAGGTGCTGGCCCTTGGGCTGGGGACCTTGGTGGGCTCTGGGTCCTTGCAGGGGGCTGTGCTATCTTGCACAATATGAACTTCCTCCTGCAGTTTCCTGGTGTCCATGATTCCATTTGAGAGATGGAGGATCTGGTGGCTTTGCCATGGAGCAGATCTCCTGCCATGGCAGCCAGCCCTCAGTGTGCCCATGAACCATCAGCAGCACCCAGCACAGAGGGCATTCCAGAGAGCTTCAGCTCTGCAGCCCACTGCGGGAAGCAGAGGAGGGAAAAGAAGCACAGAAGTGCCATTATTTTGTGTTCTTGTGGCCAAAGGAGCTGCTCAGGGCAGGCTGACATGGCCGGTGGGGACAGTCACATGGGAACAGCACCTGGTGGCCCTGGGAACAGGATCTGGTGGCCCTGGCTGCCCAGACATCGCTGGGTCCCTGCCCTGGGCAGTGCAGCAGTGCCCCGGTGCCACGGGCTGAGGTGTGATAGGAGCAGCCACGTCAGCTGGGGGACACTGGGGCTATAAAACACCTGCTGGCCCCGTGGCACAGCCACAGCAAGCCCACCATGGCCAACGTGCTGCCTGCCTGCCTGCTCCTGGCCCTGCTGGTGCTGACCCCAGCCCTGCTGACACAGCAAGAGCAGGAGCAAGGGCAAGAGCTCACCTTCAGGCTGGTAAGGGGGCACCAGCCCTGGGCTTGGCACAGGATGCTCCCACTGCTGCAGGGGACACGCACGGAGGGCTGGAGGTGTCTGCTGGGTTTTCTGGTGCTGTGAGGGGACTTGGAGCCTGGGGAGTTATAAGGAACTCAGAAAATGGATCAGACAAGCTCTCAGCTGCTTGAGCCAGCCAGGACCCACACCCTGGATGGTTCACAGGGCCTGGGGAGGGGAAATGCTTTCCCTTTGGTGTCTCAGCCCTCCTGTGAGTCCTGCAAAATACACTTTGGTGGGTGGTATTTTGGGCCAGACTGTGGAAATGCTGCAGAGTGGGAGGTTGGGGCATGGGGGCAGTGGTGCTGAGCCTCAGCCGAAAGTCAGAGCTGGTGTTCAGCACCAAACCCCATGGGCTCCCAGCCAGGCTGAGATTAAAGGGGAACAAAAAGGGGAACAAAGAGGTGCTCAGGCCCTGCCTTGTGCTGCAGGACATTGGGGAGCTGTGCCTGCAGAGTGTCCAGTGCAAGAGCGGCTGCTGCCACCGGGAGAACGGCCTCAGCCTGGCCCGATGTGCCCCGAAGGCAGCAGAGTCCCAGGAGTGCTCTCCAAAGGTAGGTGCTGCCCTGCTCCCAGGGCTGGGCAGGGATGGGGCACGTCCCCCACGCTGCACTGAGTCCTTGTGCCCTGCAGAGCATCTATGGGGTCTACTACAAGTGTCCCTGCGAGAGAGGCTTGTCCTGTGATGCCAACAGAACCATCGTGGGCTCCATCACCAACAGCAACTTCGGCGTCTGCAAGGACCCCCGGGACTTCTAGAGCCCCCGCTGTGCCCCTCTGTGCTGCCCCTGCCACCCTGCCTTTCCCCCTCTCCAGGCATCCCTGAGTCTGGCTGTGGGAGAATTTGAATTAAGACCAGCTTCTGCCAAGCTTCAAGGTGGTGTTTTCACTCAAGCCAGGTCCCTGGCCCAGGACAGGGACAGCAGGGCAGCAGGTCCTGGAAGAAGCCACCCTGACATGATGGCTTTACCTGTATTGTGTGCAATCATACACCAAAGTGGGCTAGGCCAGCAGCAAGCCACGGGCTGAGCTCTGCTCAAGGGGAGTTTGAAAAAGGGGATGCAGGGAAGGGGAAGATGCAGCAGCCCCAGGATCTGAGGGAGCTGCTTGGGCTGTGCTTGCCTTGGTGAGGAAGAGGAGGCGCCTGTCTGGCAGAGCTGTGGAAGCAGCAGGAGATGAGGGGATCATAGAGAGGGAGTTCTTGGCTTCTCCAATGCAGGCTTCACCCCATGCTTTTCTATCCTGGGGGATCACAAAACCAGGCACCCCCAGCAACACTCCCCACTGCCCCGAGGGCTCTGCAGCAGATGGGGAGGTCACAAAGGCTGGGGGCAACCCCTGGCAGCTGAGGAGGTGCTGCAGGAAACTTTCTTTTCTGGACAAGGGTGACTGGCAGCTTGATCTGCAGCTGCAGAAACACCAGGAACACATCTGGGAGGGTGGCACAGCTGGGGGGAGTCCCCATTGTGGAAGGGGAACATGGGGGGCAATACAGGGACCTGCTGGCCCTGCCAGTCTGGCTCAGAGGGGCTGCAAGAGAGGAGCAAATTCTGAGCTGGAATTTAGTTTTGAGCTTGTGGCGGGTGGGTAGAATCCGAAGGGTCTTGTTCTCCCTGTCGTGGTGGTCCTGGCAATACAGATCCATGTCCTCACCGGTGCAGGATGAGGTGGGGGGAGCTGGGCACAGGGACGGGGACAGCAGCCCCTGTCCTGCAGCATCCAGCCAGCCCCGGGCAGAGCGAGGGGAGGGCACACGGGGCACGGGGTCTGTCCCTGGGCTCCTCATCTCTGCGGGCTCCCAGCCCCGCTCCAGCAGCTGCTCCCCAGCAGCGGGAGCGCCCCGGAGAGGCTGGCACTGCCCGGGATCGGGGCAGCCCTGCGTGCCCAGGATGCGAGCAGCGCCCAGCCCCGGCAGCGGGCAGGACCCCCGCCCGGCCGGGACCCCTGCCCAGGGACAGCGCAGCCCCGGAATGCCCCCAGCCCTGCCACCCCTCTGCTCCTGCCGAGGGTCCCCTGGGAGGACGGGCAGGGATGTTTGGGGCTAACCCCTGGTGTGTGCTCGATGGGGTTTTGTGGTGTCGCCGTTTTATTTTGTGGGGTCCCTACGCTGGCAGAAGGACGATGGGGGCACCAGAGAGGTGGGGAGGGGGTGGCTGTGCTGGGGTGGGGGTCGCATAAATCCCCCTCCCCCCGCCCCATCTCAGCCCTATATTTACTGGTGAAGCCGCAGCTTTGTTTTGGCAGCTCTGGGCTGGTAAATATTGGCTTAAACCGAAAACCAGACGCCTGACTCACGGCGCCTTAACAAACACAGGAAGGGGCCCCCGGCGCTTGTGGGGTGCTGCCAGCCCTGGGGACAGGGGGACCCCCGGCAGGGTGGGGACAGCCCCAGCTGCAAAGCGCGGTGCCAGCGGGGCATCCTTGTGCAGGAGGGCTTTGCTGCAGCGAGATTCCCTGCGGGGAGACCTGGGCCACGGGGGAATACAAGGATTGGGGTGCCCCTTCCTCCTCCGCTGCCCTGCACAGGGCTCTCCGTGCTTGGCTAAAGAGCAGCGGGGAATATGAGACTGAAGGGACGCTGGGGGTGAGGGCAGCCCAGGACCCTCCCCAGCCTCACCCCATCAGCAGGATCGTCCCCCCTGTGCGAGCCCAGCCCCTGCGGGGCACCAGGAGGTGTGTGGCACATCCCCCGCCCCTCGCCCCCTCGCCCCCCGGCCGCTGTCACCCCAGGGTACAGGATGTTCTCACCCAGCCCCGCTCCCCAGCCTCCCCCTTCCTCCAGCCCTCGGCCTTCACCTCTCCTCCTCTGCTCTGCTTTAACCCTTTTTTTCGCCCCCAAGCACCGCCTTTTCCTCTCCTTTTTCTCCTTCTCGAGTTCTTTTTCATTTCTGCGCAGATGCACCGAAACTCCCTCTCTGCCCGTTCCTGGGGCGTCCCTGCACCCCCAACTCGCTGCAGCTCCAGTGGGGTGCCCACCCAATGCCCAGCTTTGCAGACACCCCCAGCAAAGTCACCCCACTCCCAGCCTCGCAAAACACTCCGAGGAAAACTTTTGTGTGTGTGTGTGTGTGTCTGTCTGTCTGTCTGTCTGTGTGTTTGTGGATGTTTGCTCGTTCAGCCCTCGCCCCGGGGGCACAGAGGCTGCCAGCCCCAGCCCCGGCAGGGGGGGAATGTGTTTTTTGGGGGTTTGAGCTGCCCTGGCCCCCACGGTGGGAAGGACAGGCAGCAGCCCTGCAGCTCCAGCTCAGGACAGTGATTTCAGCAGGGGAAAACCCCTAATTAACCCCGTGTCCCCACACACTGCGCGCCCCACCTTGCTGCAGCCTGGGGTGACGATGGTGACCCTGCAGCAGGGTCCGAGGCACCCCTGGGCTTCGGGCTGGGGGACACAGGGGGGGCTGTGGGGCGGTTCAGGGCTGCTTGTGCCTGAGGGGTCCCCCAAAGCCATCCGAGAGTGCCCAGAGGGGTTTGGGGGTGCACAGAGGCACCTGGGGCTCCCTGCCTGCTGCTGGCTCTGGGGTTTGGTGCCCCCCACAAGCCTCGACCCCTGGTGGTGCTCAGGGCACGGCGAAGCCATGGCTGGGGCAGCTCGGGGGGGCAGCAGCCCCTCTCGGGGTGTCCCTTGGCCATAGCAGCATCCAGAGGGATGGAACACATCCTTGCAGGGTGTGGGACACCCCAGCCTGCACCAGGGATTTGGGGAATCCCAAATCCTCGGGGAGATGCCCCGGTCTGCCCCCACCCCCTCAAGCTCCAAGCCATGGGGCACAATGGGGTGCAGACCCCAGGGATGTGGGGGGCTGATCCTGTGGCTGAGGGTTTTCCCAAATCTGGGCCAGGTTTTCACTGTGCCAGGGAAATGATTTTAGGATGAAGCTGGCGAGAAGCCATCCTTCAAGCTCTCTCTGGAAGAAAAGCAACCTTTCTAGCAAAAAGAAAAAAAAAATTCATGGAAAGCTCTGGTTTGCCACTTCTTGCCAAAACCAGTTGTTGATGATTTTTCTCGTCTGCTTTGGCTTTGCCTTTGCCTGTGACAGAGGGAAAAATGACAGACATGCTCCTGTTTTCCCACTCTGATTTTTTTCTCCTGAAGCTGGGAGAGGGGAAGGATTAGACTGAAGGACAGGGACCCCTCCTAAGCAAGCATCAGCCCCAGGGGCTCCCAAACCTGGCACGGGGATCTCAGTCTTTCCTCCATCCTCAGGGTTGGCCTTGGGGCTGGAAGTGGGGTCCCTTGAGATGTCCCCCCAGAGCTGCCGAGGGCTGAGGACTGCCCAGCTCAGGGCAGTGGTGGAGGTTGCAAACTGGACATGGGGATGCAGAAGTGGCCCTGGGAGGACATCCAGGCACCCACAGACCTCCACAAGCCCCCCCTGATGCTGCCCACGAGGGCACAAGTGGAAAAAGTCCTCCTCCTGAATAATTTGAGCTGCTGGAAGTGGTGCACGACAGAGAGGTGGGGAGGGCAAGGAAGGGATGTTGGGCTGCAGCAGCTCGGGGGGTGTTGGAGGCTGGGTGCTTTGCCAGCCTGGGGGGAAGTGCTCCCTGCAGCTGGGTTCCCCCTCAGTGGGTAATTTTAGCCTTAAATTCCCTGAAAAGCTGGCGAGCTGGGCCGGGGGAGCAGAGCGAGGGTGAGGAGGGGGGGATTCTGGGGGATACCTCCATGACATTGATGGGGATTCACTCTGGGGGTGCTGGGGTTGATGTTGGGGGCATGCGGGGGTTGAGGCCGGGGGGATGAGGGGGGAGATATCGGCAGGGACATCGGGGGGGACATGGGGGGAGCAGGGGGGGATACTGGGGTGGGATATTAGGGGGGATGTTGAAAGGGATGACGGGGGGGTCCTGAGAGGTGCTGGGGGGAATACTGGGGGGATGCTGGGGGACACTGGGGTGGCATATTAGGGGAAATATTGAAAGGGATTATGGGGGGGTCCTGAGAGGTGCTGGGGGGAATGCTGGCGGGGATGCTGGGGGGATACTGGGGGGACACTGGGGTGGGATATTACAGGGGATATTGAAAGGGATGACGGGGGGTCCTGGGAGGTGCTGGGGGGAACATTGGGGGGGATGCTGGGAGGATGCTGGGGGGATACTGGGGTGGGATATTACAGGGGATATTGAAAGGGATGGCGGGGGGGTCCTGGGAGGTGCTGGGGGGAACACTGGGGGGGATGCTGGGGATACTGGGGTGGGATATTAGGGGGAATATTGAAAGGGATGATGCGGGGGGAACACTGGGGGGGATGCTGGGGGCATTGCTGGTGGCTGCCGGGGGGTTTCCGGGCGGTGGTGCTGGGGCCACACCGGAGCGCGGCAGCCAGGAGCCCCGGGCGAGCCCAGCCGCTCGCCGGGCCGCGGCCGGCGCTGGCCGGGTGCCTCCCCGGCGGCCCGGCGCTGAGTCAGGCTGTTCCCGGCGCTCCCCGGCCGGTACATCGCGTCCCCGGGCCGGCGCCTGGCACCGCGCCCGCCCGGTGCCGCTCCCGGCAGGGGCACGGCCCGCTCCGGCCGCGGCGGCTCCCGGCCAGGAGAGGCTGAGAGCGGCTCCGAAACCCCGGCGGGGCTTCGTGGGGCTCAGCCGCAGCGCTGGCCCCCGAGCCACGCTCTGTGCCCAGCCCGGCTGTGCCCCCGACCCGCCGCTCTCCGGGCGGCCCCGCAAGCATTGGGGCACCTGAGGGCGATCTGCAGGAGTTCTTGGGTCTCGGATCCGTCCGGCAGGAACATCTGCATGGAAGGACCCAGCCTCCTCACAGCGGAGGGATTGATGCCCCCGTCACCCCTGTGCCCACCCCCGGTGCTGCCAGCTCGCACCCCCACGCTGGAGAGGGAGCCCCAGGCACCCCCAGGCACCCCCAGGCACCCCCAGGCACCCGCCCTCCCCGCCGGAGGCTGGTACAGTTCGTTACGTCCAGACCGGAATGTACTTTGTGTTAGAAGTGGCCACAAGCCAGGACGGCAGAGCCGGACTTTATTTATCCTCCCTGCTCCGGCCCCGCTGCTGCATCCTGCCCTTGCTGCTGTGGGGCTGCATCTCCGGCAGGGCTGGGGGAGCTCTGGGCTCTGTCCACCTCTCTGCTGCTCACTGCCAGCCGGGGAAAGCAGCGATTCTCCTCATTTCCTCAGAAGGGAAATAATTTGGGGAAATATTTGCGTCCTTTCCTCTGGTAAAAGCTGTCCCCGGTGCCTGGAAGGAAGGGCCGTGAGGAAAATGGGAGCTCAGGGATGGAGCTAGGATCAGCGAAGCTCTGGAGGGAGGTGCCCCTGTCTGCTGGCTTGGGGGCTTTTTGCAACAAGGGCCAGAATTTAGGCCACAATCTGGTAATTTATGGATTAGAATGCACCTGGAAAGATCCGGCTCTGGCCACACCGCAGGGTAGGGCAGGATCAGGCCTGTGACCGAGCAGGGACTTCCCTGGGGGTCCCCACGTGTGAGGGGGATGTGTCGGCCCCTCGGCTGTTAAAAAGTCGTGTGGGGAGCCGTGAGTCCGGGCAGAGAGGGGGAGGCTGCCGCAGCCTCGGGAGGGACCCCAGCGACTGCCCCAGGCTGGGTCACTCCACACCCAGCATCCCTCCCAGCGGCCTTCCCGCAGGGAGATTTGGGGGCGAGTTTCATCCAGAAAGCGGCTTCCAGCTGCTCTGCATCGCCGGGGTCGGCACTCCTCATGCCAAGCAGGAGGTTTTGCCCTCCTGCCCCGTCCCCCGCGTCCCCATGTCCCCATGTCCCCACGTCCGTCCGTTCCTGCCGGGAGCTGCGCTGCACCCACAGCAAGGACACGGTGTTCTCCTGTTCTCCGGCGCCTGTTGTGCAAGCCCCGGCTGCACCTCCCGTAAACACGCGGCTTCCCACGGGCACGGCACCGCGCTGCGCCCCCGGTGCCAGCGGCGAACGGGGCCCCCCGAGGGGCGCGCACACCGCGGGCATCGCCGGGCCGCAAGAAACGCTGCTCGGAGCCCCAAAATGGACACTGCTGGTCCGGGTTCTGAGGGGAAGGATGGGTTTGATCCGCCGGGAAGGGGAGGATCCCTGCCCCGGGACCATGGAGCAGTGCTGCCGCACGCGAAAGGAAACCAAGAGAAAAGAGAAAAGCCACTTCCTCCGCTCTCAGGAGATTCACTGATGTGGCTCTATGTGCAGCCAAGGTGGAGGGACTCCTCTCCTCCCCACGCTCTGCAGGCAGATTAACGCTGGTTATTTTTAGCAGAAGACAAGGATGAATAAAAATATCCCCTGCTTTATTTTAATTTTTTTTTTCTCTCTCCCTTGGAGGAAGGCTGCTCTCACCTCACACGAGGTGCTGGGGAGCCAGCAGAGAAGGTTCCTTGGCTTTGCTCCCTGCTTCCAGACTTTTCCCAAAACTCCCTGTCCTTTCAGAGCTGGGCTCAGGGCTGGGGCAGGACATGTGTGGCCAGCTGGAGGGCGAGGGGGAACAAGCAGTACCCCCGGCAGGCGTCACAAAGCCAAACGGGATTATTTATGGAACAGATTTCCTCCAGGTTGTGTTACAGGGATGGGGGCGAACGGGGCAGACCCCAGCCCTGGGAGAGGGGAGACTTTAGGACATCTCCCCACCCAAGAAACAGAGTGAGCTGGGGGGTCTGGCACTGGCATAGCAGTGATTTGGAAGGTGTCTTTTATTTTCTAAAAAAGCAACTCTGATTCTTTATTCCCATGTATTTTTTTGGGGGAGGGGGGTTCTATGCAAACAAAAAAAAAATTACCATTTTTATAGTACAAGGACAAACTAGGCTGAACTTCCTCATTGCTGCCATTGGTCCCATGGGGTTTTTCAGGGTTTTGGTGTTATCTCAGGGGCCTGATGAAATTGTGCTGTGGATTTTCCTGGTATTGCAAACCCACAATATTTTAATTTTGTTTTGTAAATGAATATTTAAAGCTCTTGGAAATTTAAAGCCGGGAGGGAAATGTTTGAAACCACATGCAAGATTCACCAGGGTTATTTTAGCGGGGGGAAAATTAAATGCCATGAAAACAATTTTTCCCCCCCTTTTCTAAAGTAGACTTTAATTTTCACTCTGTATTTCTGTTGAGTGACACCGGTGTATAAATTACAGCTGGGGAAATCAAACTCAGCATATAGAGCAGACCTGTGAGAAAACACCCACCAGGGCAGTGCTGCCTTCAGCCTGGCCCCGAAGATTTTATTGGGAATGAGGATGCGGATTGGGAGCTGCAGGCACTCATTACAGCACAAACTTGGTAAAAAGTGACCACTTCATAAAAACACTCAGAGATGTCCCAATTTAAATCTGCCCCCAACATTTTTTTTTTTGCTCAGGCACTGCAGCGATGAGGTGTTTGATCACAAAAGCGCTGATTTCTAACCCGGGGCGCTATTCTTGGGGCAGCTCTTGACAAAAACCTTATTTCCTTCATCCCGAACTGGAACATTTCTGCGTGTTCCAGCAGCCGCTTGTCCGCCAAACCCACATCTCTGTCCCCAGCTCTGAGGCAATTTTTCACTCTCCTGCGCGGTGTTTCCTGCGACTCCCGGAGGAGCTGGGAGGGATCGGGCCACCCCGGGGAGCTGGGGGGCAACGAGGGCACCTCCGGCTCTGGGGTGTCCTTGCGGGGTCGCATGAAGCCGCGGGGTGGGGACAGCCCCACGGGGGGCTGAGGAGCCCTGCGGGTGGCGGAGCTGCACGGAGCTGCTCTCCAGCGCTGCACGGAGCTCCGGGGTCAAACACCGCGGGCACTTCCCGGGGCCAGGCTGTCCCTTGTCCCCTGTCCCCTGTCCCCTGTCCCCTGTCCCCTGTCCCCTGTCCCCGCTCCTGCCGGAGCCGGGCTGTCCCTTGTCCCCTGTCCCCTGTCCCCGCTCCCTGCCGGGACAGGGGGGCCAGGCTATCCCCTGTCCCTTGTCCCCTGTCCCCGCTCTCGCCGGGGCCGGACTGTCCCCTATCCCTGTCCCCTGTCCCACCCGGGCCTGGCTGTCCCCTGTCTCTGTCCCTGTCCCCTACCCCTGTCCCCTGTCCCACCCGGGCCTGGCTGTCCCTGTCCCTGTCCCCTGTCCCCTATCCCTGTCCCCTGTCCCACCCTGGCCGGGCTGTCCCCTGTCCCTGTCCCCTGTCCCTGTGCCCTGTCCCTGTCCCTGTCCCTGTCCCCTGCCCCTATCCCCTGTCCCTGTCCCTGTCCCTGTCCCTGTCCCTGTCCCTGTCCCTGTCCCTGTTCCCTGTCCCTATCCCCTGTCCCTGTCCCTGTCCCTGTCCCTATCCCTGTCCCTGTCCCTGTCCCTGTCCCTGTCCCTGTCCCTGTCCCCGTGGCTGTCCCCTGTCCCACCCTGGCCGGGCTGTCCCTGTCCCTGTCCCTGTCCCTGTCCCTGTCCCTGTCCCTGTCCCTGTTCCCTGTCCCTATCCCCTGTCCCTGTCCCTGTCCCTGTCCCTGTCCCTGTCCCTGTCCCCGCTCCCGCCCGGCCCTGCCGGTGCCACCCGGGCGAGCGCGCGGGCACAGCGCTCTGATTTGCATATCGCCTCCGCCGCCGCCAATGGCAAGGTGGGAATTGGGGACGGACAGGCGGCTCAGCCAATAAGACGCGAGCAGGGCGGGCTCAGGGGCGCGGGGCGGGGCGGCCCGGCCGGGCGGGCTCGGGGGCCGCTCGGAGCCGGGCGGCGACAGCGACAGCGACAGCGACAGCGGGGACAGCCACGGGGACAGCGGGGACAGCGGGGACAGCGGGGACAGCCACGGGGACAGCGGGGACAGCCACGGCCACAGCGGGGACAGCGGGGACAGCCACGGGGACAGCGGGGACAGCCACGGCCACAGCGGGGACAGCGGGACAGCCACGGGGACAGCGGGGACAGCCACGGCCACAGCGGGGACAGCGGGACAGCCACGGGGACAGCGGGGAAAGCCACGGCCACAGCGGGGACAGCGGGGACAGCGGGGACAGCCACGGCCACAGCGGGGACAGCGGGGACAGCCACGGCCACAGGTGGGACCCGCGGGCCGGGCAGCGCCGTGCCCGCTCTGCCGCACCCTGCGCTGCTCGGGTGAGCGGCTGAGTGAGCGTGGGGCACCGCGGGCTTGGGGACAGCGGGGACAGGACAGCGGGGACAGCGGGGACAGGACAGCGGGGACAGCGCTGTCCCGAGCGGGCCGGGGGCGCTGGGGAAGGGGATGGTGGCGGTGAGGGTAGGAGCGGGGTCCGTGCCCCACGGAGCTCCCCGGGATGCCGGGAGGAGCTCCCGCAGCGGTGCCCGGGGATGCTCCGGCACATCCCGGGCTGCTGCCGCCGCTACCGGAGGGAATTTCTGCTTTCCCCGCTCCCCATCCCCGTCCGAGGCTCCCGGGAGCAGCCGGAGCGTTTCTTTTAAGCAGAGAGACCCCGCAGGGTGTGTGCATCGCTACGCACAGCCTTTGGCAGCAGGTAGAAGTGGTTGCACAGGGTAAATGTGATTTTAAAAAAAGTTTCTGCGTTTTCTCCTCCTCTCCTCACATCAAAACTCTTCCAGAGCTTCTGTTTTCACGTTCGAATGAGCTTGCTCTTCCCAGGAAACTGTATTTTACACAATGGGCTGTAGGAACTCGTAGGAGATTTGTCTGTCATCGGTGTGTCCCCAGGCTGCGGCTTCCAGCTGAGGCTCCAAAGCTGAACCGAATTTCTGTCCCCAACGGTGCAAACAATAAAAGTATGCTTAAAAATAAAACATAATGGGGAAAAAAAAAAAAAGCCAGGAGCTGATACTTTATGGCTTTAGAGTTTAAATAGTGTCTCATCCTAACGAGCTATTAAACTTGAGGTGGATTTGAGGACATCACTGGGATATCAAAGCCAACCTGGGAACTGGAATTAAAAGTTAAAAAAAAAAAAAGAGTTGAAAGCACAAATTGCCGCTTCCTTTAAAACATGAGCAAGCTGCCTCCCTCCTCCCCTGTCCTGCTGAAGGGCTGAGGAGAAGAAAATCATTAAAAAGGTCTGGCAGAGCCTGTATCTATCTGGCTTTTCTGCTCTGTCTTCCCAAAGGTGCTGTGGCTTTGATTTGGGTGCCAGTGCTGCAACTCCGAGATACTTGGGCTGCGTTTCCAGCCTGGTACTCTGAAAATGGGACAAAATTGCTGGGGAGGGGACAGAAAATCCCTGCCAGAGAGGGAGCAGCGTCCACAACCTGGAGCTGTGCAGCACAGCGAGGGGGTGGAGGGGTCCTGGGTGGGTTTCGGTCCTTGAAAAAATCCCCAGCAGATTTCTGGGGAGTCGTGGAGAAGTTTTCTCCTCTGCTGAAGTGCACAGGGAGAGGTGATAGCACGTGGCTGGTGGCTCTGGGGGATGGAGAGGTCCGGTGGTACAGGCTGCTCGTGGTGCCCATCCAGCTCAGAACAGAGATGTCTGCCAGGATAATTGCTCATGCAATTATCTTTCCTTGTTTGTTCGGGATTTTTGGGCTTTATTTTTATTTTTTTTTTTATTTTTAATAAATGCAAATAATCTCATCTTCCCAAGGCTGTGTTTGCCCAGCACACATTTCAGTCATGTCGAGGTCCTTTCCCGGCACTGTTAGAGCACCTTCCTGCTGGGACGAGCCAAAAATAAGGACAACTGAATAAAAAGCAGACTGCATCCCTCAGGAACACCACTGCTGTGTAGTTATGTGTGTTTTAATTAATTACCTGCTTGCAGAAGGAGAAAGTTTGCTGGAAGGTTTGAGATGGTCAGCACCAAAATTTCCTTGGGCTGGCTGCAGACTGGCTCAGGGGAAAAATATTTTGTAAGTGGTTTGAAAAATAGTTTGTCCTCAGTTATTTCTCATTCTATGCTATTTTATATCAATTTTATTTTATACTCACTCTTGGTTACATGTATTTCTATAAAGTTGCTGCAGCCCCTTGAGGGAGCTGTGAAGCTCCTACTGATCTTGTGCACGTAAAAGGGAAATAGATATTACTTAGCAAGGGTTTTATTTTAATGCTCTGTGCCTGTGGGTGTAAAGAAGTGGCCACGAGTGCTCTAACGTACAAGTTGTTCATGTAACTTGTTTGTCATGGAGCTGACAGGCTTTTTCCATAACCAGTAATTGTGATTAGTAAGGATTTCTGATTTTGCAAGCGAGTGCGTTGGAAAATTAGGAAAATAATGGTAAAGTAACTGTCAGAAGTGAAGAGTCAGGACTGTGAGGGACTGCAGCTAAATCATCTTCTACCTGCAGTGTCCCATCTTTGTAAATAGCAGTATTGTCCTTAGATGGAAAAATATTCTCATTGCAAGAACTTTTTGATTTAGATGAAATTTAACCACTGAATAAAACGAGCCCTGGGAGGCACTGCCTGACCAAGAGCATCATTCCTGGGATGTGACACCACCCCAAAAAGGAGCCCAGGTGGGATGCAGCCTCCTCCCCACCCCAGGTGGTGCACACCAGTGTGTCAGAGCCTGTCCTCACCCCTGTGCTGGCATTGTCCCCAAGGCCGTGGTGGCCTCTGCCCCTGCTGCTCCTCGCAGCGTCCCCAGCGATGCCACTGCCACCCCCCTCCCCACCTGCAGTTTGTCCCCTCGTGATGTTTCTCCAAGAAATCCTCACTTGGCACCCGAGCAGGCTGGCGTTTCCCTGGGAATTGCCGTTTGCCCAGAATCATTTGGCATTTACAGCGCCCTGGTGCAGATGGTGCTGGGTGCTGAGTTATTTCTGGGTGCCAAAGCTGCTGCTGGCGGTGCTGGGTGCTGAGCTGGGGATTCCCCTCGTGGCATTCAGCTCAGGGATGCTCCAGGTGCTGCTGAGCCCTGGTGTGTGGGGATAAATCATCCAGCACAGCATTCCCACTGCCAGGGGTCACCTGGCTGCAAGCTGCTCGGAAAACAAAGAAACAAACACATTTTAATAGATCCAAGTTTAATTGCCACATTTAGTCCGGAGAAAAGGCTAAATTAAAACAGAATTGGCAAACAAGGAGTTCCTTGTTTATTCCCATTTTGTATTTATTTTAGTCCCCCCCAAGCTGTCACTTGAAATTCAATTTTCTCAGCACTGGTGTAGCTGCTGCCAGGAGGCTGCTCTGAGTCGCCTGTGGAGGGCTTGGACTTCACTTGGTGTGCTGCACGGGGAGGGAAAATTCACATTCAGCAGCCAGAGGTGGAATATTTAATTCCAAAAAGCCCATCTGGTCTGTTGTCCCTGGTTGTTTTGACCAGAGGAGAAGACACGACTGAAAGGACCCCGCTCATTTTTGGTGGCAGAAAACCCAGCGAGAGGGTGCCAAGGAGTGGGTAGTGGGATGTCAAGTACTTTCTCACATTTTACAGATGGTTTATATAACCTGCTTGGCTATATTATTTATTTTTCCTGTCCAGTTACATAATCCCAATTTGTGAAAGCTTTAGGAGGTTGCATTCCCCACTGTTTCGTGGCCTCTGAGCTTGTTAAGGTGCTTGGCCTCCCTGCCAGGCATCTCCCAGGAAGCTCAGGCTGGTGTGGAACAGCTCTTTATCCATTCATTATTACTATATTTCCTTGATTATTCCGTTTTAGCCATCATCAAAAGCTGTGCCAGCCCCTCAGGAGCAGGATGGGTGCAGGCTGCTGCCTCTCCCTCCTGGTCAGAGCAAAGGTTTTGGGCATTCCTGGTTTTTCCAGTGTTTTGAGGATCTGTTCTCGTGGCAGAGGCTTGCTGTGATTTTTGTGGTGGAAGCAGCTGAAATCCCTGCTGGGGGCAGGTAGGAAAGGAGCTGCAGAGCTGAATCCTCAGCCTCACCCTGCCCCTGGCACCTTCTCCCCTGGGGACAGCAGCTACCCATAAATGTCTGTGGATTTTGTTTTCCCTGGTATAAGTTTATCCTTCAAAATAAGGGAGGAGAAAAGAAAATGCTGCTTTTTTCTTAATTCCCTCTGGCATGGGGAGTGGAGGGTGTTGTGTCTCTGGGTTCCCACTCTGGAGGAGATGGACCACAGGCTGCGCACAAGAGAGTTCAGAGGAACTTTATCCCTCTGATTTGGTTTTTGTTTTTCCTTTTGAAGCGACCTGGGAAAACCAAGCGACCATTTCTTTGCTAGAAAACCAGCAGAAGAGCCAGATTATTTTTAATGGGTTTATATTGTGAACTGGGGGGATAAAACCTCTCCTCTCTGAAGGTCTTTTGTGTGTTGCTGGCACGGGCCTGCTCACCTCGCTCCAGGGGATGCAGAGACACTGAACCCATCTTGCTTTTGCCTGAGATATTTATTCTGGCAGGGTTAGTGACCCATCCTGCTCACTTGTTCTTCTCGCTGCAGCTCAGGAACAGCCTCTTATTCCACATATTTTAGGAAAAAAAAAATCAATTAGTTGATGGCTTGAACCTTAAATAAAACCACTTCAGAAGCTTACAAATATTAGCTAGGCAGAACGATGAAGCCAGTGTGATGGGAGCATCCACTGCTGCATTTAAGTGAGCTGCATGCAGTAGTTTGATTTTTTCACTTCGTTATCCTCTTAATTGTTTTAAAACCTTCCCCTGCTGGTGTTTTTCAGGTAAAAGGCAGGTACCTCCTGGTCCTTGGGAGGTGTCTGGGGACTGCATCCCCCTCTGACGTGTCCCCACGGCGTGGGTGGCACCAGGGTCTCCATGGACTGGCCATGGACACAGGAGACCAGGGGCTGTGCTTTGGTTCAGAGCTCACCCTGGGTGCCATGGGAGTGTTTTCAGGGTGCTGGGCAGTCCCAGCAGCTCTGTTTGCATTTTGGTTTTTCGTTTGAGCAGAAGTTGCCGTGGCTGCCCCGCCGGGGTGTTGGCCGCTTGCACCCCGGGACGTAAATGGATCCATTGGGAGCTCTTAGCTGGTGAACAGAACTTTCAATTTTATGGCTTCCCTGCTTATTTTGGAGGAGAGCGAGAAAGTGGCCAGGATTTAAAAAAAAAATTAATTAATTAACTGAGATGTATGAGTGTGAGAACTAGCACTCAATGTCTAGGTGTGTCCTTATGTGTTGGGATGCAGCTGAGGATTATGTGGAGCTGTTTGTCCATTTTAGGAAAGTAATATTTTGTTAGAAATCCTTATTTAAACTCATTACCATCACCTTCTTTGGTCTCTGCTCAGCAGCTTGGCCCTGAGGTGTCTTCAAACCCCCTCATCCAGGAGAAATCACTGCTCTGGTCTTCCCTCTCCTGCTGCACAGGCACAGCTTGCTCAGCAAGAAGGGATTTTATTAGGAAAAAAGCAGTTCTTGTGCTGGAAGGGGAAGCAATCCACTGTGGGTCAGCGGAGAGAGGCAGCTGCTGCACTAATTGGGTTATTCTTCGTTACCAGGCTGTGCTGGGGCTGGAGGATGCCTGTGCAGCCCTGTGCTGCTGTCCAGCTCGAGGGGCTGGCATCTGGGGTGATGATCACCAGGATCCAGGGCCCCACATCCCCCTGCTGGGCTTTCAGATTTGTTTTTTGTTTTTTTTTTTTCAAGCCTGACCTTTGCATTTTCAAGCAACTCCCTCCTGTGTTGCAATCTGAAGCTTTTAGGGCTGTTGCGGTGCCGTGGAAGTGAAAGTGCTTTGTGCTAAGTGGGTCTTAAAAAAAACAAACCCCAGGGCAGCCAACTCTTATTTTTTCATCCTGTAAATTTTCATCCCAGTGAAACAGTTGGACAGGATTTGATTTATTTTTTTTTAAAGCTGATGGTAAGATGCTGTTTTGTGGAAACAGCGAGTCAAAACAGGTTTTGGCCATCATCTTCATCACCCATCTCTGACATGGTGGAGCACGATCTGTGCCTCAAAACTGCTCTGTTCTCCCTTCTTCTTCTGAAATCCTGTTTTAGAATAAAAAAGAATATTTTTTTCATCTTTTTTTTTCTTTTTGTCCCCCTCCTCTCTTCTTACCAGGTATTTCCCCGCTGTGTCCCTGGGCCTGGACTCTCCCTGCACCTTCAAACCTTCTCCAAGGATTGCATGGTGGCAAGGTGAGACCCCTCAAAACCCTGGCCAGCCTTTGCTCTTCCCTGTCCCCTTCCCCTCCTGCGAGCCTCCGGGAGGGATCTGCAACATGAAGTTTCCATTTGGAGCTGGCAAATTCCCGGTATGCCGAATTCTGGGAAACGTGGCTGGGGATGGTGTGGTTGGTGAAACCCTAGCATGTGTGATACCTGCCTGTCCTCAGCCCGGGGTCAGACATCTGCATCCCATTCTCCCCCCTGAATTTCCACCTCTTCCTCAGTGTTGGGAGACAGCAACACCTGTGTGGAGAGGGAATTGTAAAATTAAAAAGCTTGTTTTTATTTATTTCTCTGCTTCCCCGGCCCATCCGTGTTTATATCCCAGGGAAATGAGCGGTGTGGATGTTCAGAGGAGGGAGGATGGTTTATCCTGGCTTCATTCGCAGACTTACAGCATTAATCTTGTGGGTTGCAGCAGCAACAGGAAAGCAGGATCTGCTTGGGGTGTCAGAAAACACCAGGCGCTTTTGCACAGAGTAATTAATTAATGCCCTCCCTACATCCAGAGCATACAAACAAGAAGATTCAGGCTGGGTGACATCTCACTATTAAAACCTCAGGGAGTAGCAGATTTTTTTTTAATTTATTTTTTTTTGCCCTACAACAGTTTGTTTCAAATTAATTGGGATTTTGGCCCGTGGCCAGCCTCCTCCTGTCTCTCCAACTGGGAGATAAGTGGGAGCAGTGCACTCTTTTCCCTAACCTAGTTGGAGCTGTTTTTGCTGGACGGAGGAGTGGTGAGCTCTTTCCTAACGTGGGCCACGTTCTAAAAGCTGGGTCCTGTGGGCTCCTTCCCTCCCACTGCTGCTGACGCAGAGCGTCTCCCCTCCCGCCCGCCTTGGCCAGCTTCCCTGGATGACTCCTCTAATTGCTTACGTCGAAAAATAATGAGAAGGATGCGTCGGGTGTATTTTTAGATGTCTCTTGGTGGGATTTAGCAACCGGCAAAGCCGGAGCCAGCACCTCCCTGGCTGTCTCCTGCATCCCGGCGGTGGCTGCTTGGTGGACCTGGGGGAGGTTCTGTCCCCACGAGGTGGTGGTTCTCTGCTTCCCTGCTTTTTGGGCTTCTCCTGGTCCTTAAGGGTGGGTTATGGGTGGTGTGTCCCTGGTGATGGGTCTGGTCTTTGCTGGGAAGTCCTGAGCTGGTGCACGGTGCTGGGATGGGTACCACCTCCTCCTCACTCCTCTCCAAGAGGAAGGCTGTGGTGGCGTGCAGACCATCTCAGCGCCCAAATCTTTGAATCATTGAATAGTTTGCATTAAAAGGAAACTTTAAAGGTCATCTAGTCCAGCTAGATTAGAGCAGGTTGCTCAGGGCTCTGTCCAAACTCACCCAAATGCTCCCAGGAATGGGGTGTCCATCACCCTTTTGGGTAACCAGTGCTTCACCACCCACATCATCAAACATTTCTTCCAAAGTAACCCATGGCACGTTTTCCAATAAATACCTGTGAGATAATGGGTCTCACCACACGTTTCTTTGCCGTTTAAATGCTTTTTTTTTTTATAATAAGATGTTCCCATCTGAAACCCCAGCAGCACAGAGGAAAGGGAACAGAATCCCATTAAAAGACTGTGATAATTGAGCCTTGCAACAAGTAGTTCCCTTATTTTTCTCTTTGCTCCTTCCATTTCAGGGCTCTTTGTGTCTCAGTGGCTTCCTGTGCTGGGGGGGCTGGCCTCCAGTCCTTCCCTTTCCACCCGGGTGCGAGGAAAGCAATTCTTCTTGCAGCACGACTTATCTCTCCTTGGAGCTGAAAACATCCTTTCTTTGCTCTTTCTGAATCCCCCAAATGAATGATTTCTCCTGCTGGTTAACATCAGCTTCCACGCTGAAGACTGTGGGAAAGTTTCACAATTACAGTGGCTTTAATAGATCTGGTTTATGTCTTAAAAAACCCATCGCTTTCTAATTCTCCGTCACATGTTTCCTTGATGATGTGTCACCCAGCAGTGCAGCTACCAAAATAGCCCCATGGTCTGAAGGAAATCATCAGGAAATATGTTTTTGAAACTGTAGGCAATTCTTTTTTTCACCAGGAACCATTGGAAAAAGTCTGTGTTCAATGGAAAACGTGGCTTTTCTGGCACCTTGGCTGCTTATGTGGTGACATTTGGGAGCGAAGTGCTCCAGCAGTTTGCCCAAAACCCCTCCAGTTCCTTAGATTGTAGAATTTTCTCTTTATCCACCCAAATAGCTGGGATTCTTTTGGTGTTTGGGCTTGCTTTAATTTTTGGGGAGAATGCTTGCTTGTGCATTGTCTTTCCTCTTCCAGCAGCTGCCCTGCTCCTGCCAGGCTGACAGGGTGTGTGCTGTGTCCCCCCAGGTCCAAGGACACCATGACCACTGATGAGGCCACCAAGAGTGAAGGGGAGGTGCAGGCAGCAGCTCTGGCCGAGCGTGGGGAGGACATCACACCATCCAAGGACCGAGGGGTTCTGAAGGTAAGGGGGGCTCTGCCAACAGCATCCTGCCTTCCTGCACTTTGGGGTGCACTTCCTGCACCCCCAGCCCTCAGGGTCGCAGCTCCAGGGCTGGAGGATTGAGTTCTTTCATTTCCAAGGCAAAGAGGATGAGCGTTGCTCGGAGTAAAGGAGAATGGAGCGGTGGTTGAGGCTGGTGGGCCCAGGCTGCTCCATGAATTTCACTGCTATTGTGTTCCTAATCAGATTATTAGCTGTAAATCCACAAAGCATTTCTGTGTGTGACTCACAAACATTAGAAAGAGCGCATTACTGAGGTCATCCAGTCTGCTCCACGGCCCCTTTTTCATATTCAGGGCCGTTTCTGGATACTTCTGCTCCTCAGCACTTACACTTCTCCACTTGAATAGGACCTTTCCTCCAAGAATAGCATCCTCCCCTGCTCCATCCTCAGCTCGAGAACTGCTTGTTCCCGGCTGCAGCGTTCAGAAAAAAGTGTTGACAAGGAGTGAGTAGTGAACTGACACACCCCTGGGAGTAAAATGTGTACGGACAGAGTGAGTGGAGCTGCACTCACTGCAGGTTTGGAGCCACAGTGTTTATCCCCCCAGTATGGACTGGTTTCTGCTCCCAGCCCAGTCCAGCTCCACTCCTGTGGCTCCACTTTGAGATTTGTTTTTAGGAGCTGATGACAGGCAAATTTAGGGGCAAACTGAATAGCTGCCTCCTGTCATTTAGAGCAACCCTGGGGTGTATATGCATGTGTGTATAAATATATTTTTTAAATGTAAATGCTTGTGTGTATCTCCCTCCCTCTCCATATGCATCTTTGCTGTCCCATGGCCCCAGCTCACAGGTGGTTTCTCTGTCTCAGATCATTAAGAGAGCTGGGAGTGAGGACGAGTCTCCCATGATTGGAGACAAGGTTTATGTGCACTACAAAGGGAAATTGGCCAACGGGAAAAAGTTCGACTCCAGCCGCGACCGGAACGAGCCCTTCATCTTCAGCCTGGGCAAGGGTGAGCTGCTGCAGGGGTGTCCATCCCCGGGTGGTGGAGGGGGGACCACCCTGGGGCAGGGGGAGCAGCTGATCCTGTTGCAGGACAGTGTCAGCCCTGCCTTAAATCACTTGTGAATTCAGGTTTTGTTTTGGTGCATCCTCGCTGCACCCAGGCTGGGTTTGCTGCTGGCTTGCTCCCTCCTGCCTGACATCTGCCTTTCTCCTAGGTCAGGTAATCAAGGCGTGGGACATTGGGGTGGCCACCATGAAGAAGGGAGAGATCTGCTACTTGCTCTGCAAACCCGAGTACGCCTACGGCTCTGCCGGCAGCGCCCCCAAAATCCCCTCCAATGCCACCCTCTTTTTTGAGGCAAGTAATGCTGCTGAGCTGCTGTGTGGCTGAGCAAGCTCGCTCCCTTTCTGCCCTGCCAGCCAGCTCGGAAATAAAAAAAAATTAAAATTAATAACAATAATAATAATAATAATAAAACAAAGCCCAAACAACAAAAAAAATTCACCAAAAAAAAAAAAAAATAACCAGCCCAACTTGGATTCCTGAAACGTGTCCCTCTGCTCCAGGAACTGCTGCCAGGGCTTTCTCAGAAATGTGTGTCTGAGCTGGAAGGCTGGGACTGAAACTCCAGCTTAGGAGAGTCCTGGTGCTGGGGCGGGGAGTGGGCAGATTCCTGGTTTCAACATGCACATGGGAAGGAGAAAGCAGCTGGGAAATGCCTCCAGGTGCTAAAAAAACATTCGTGCTGAGGGGTGGTAGGAAAGTTAAGGTTTTGGCACAGAGGGCTCCCTGGGCAGGGCTCATAGGGACACAGAAGGAGGGAGTCTGTCCTAAATTAAGGCTCAGGTCGGGTGTGGACTAAGCTGAGGGTCAGAGCTGGTCCCATCAGAGGATGATGGAGAAGCTCCTGCCCACACTGGGGGACTTTCACAGCATCTTCCAGCAGCAGCTGTATTGTACCTTTACAGGTTCAATAAACTTATTTTTGCTGTTACTTTGTGTTATGCTGCAGGTACTGGATGAGTCCCCATTTCTAATAAATCACGTGTATTTTGCTGTGGTTTGGATCTGGGTTTTATGGGCAACTTCTGCTCGTCAGCTGAACGGAGAATTCGCTGGCTTGGTTCTCCAGCCAGGGGATGAACTGCTGCTTTGTGGCTCTCTGTTGTTTTTCTCTTCTCCTTTCCCCTTCCCTACTCTCTGCCCACTTTCTCTTTATTATTATTTTTTTTAGGTCGAGCTGCTTGACTTCAAAGGCGAGGACTTGTTTGAGGATGGAGGAATAATCCGGAGGATCAAGAGCAAGGGAGAAGGTTACTCCAACCCTAATGAAGGTGCTACCGTGGAGAGTGAGTGCTGGTCCTGGTGGGAGGGCCCAGCCTGTCCCGAGCTGATCCCTGGCGAGGAGCTGCTGGCAGTGAAGGTGGCTGTGCGTGCTGTGGGGTGCAGTGACATCCAGCCGGGGGCCAGAGGGGATGGAGAGCAGCTGGGGCTGCTCCTCTGAGCTCTCCCTGGCCAGCCCCTGCGCTGCCTCTGCCCTGCAGGGCTGGCTGGAGAACCACCAGCCCAGGAAAACCCTGGAGCTGCTCAGGCAGTGGCTGGGGGAGGATGGAAGAACAAAGCCCCGTGGGGTTTCAGGGCTCTGCTGTCTCCCCCAGCCCTTCTGCATCCCAGAGCAGTGGTCAGGGTGCTCTGGGATCTGCCAAAACCCCTGGCCCTGCCTTGCCTCCAGCTGCCAGCCCTTCCTCCCTCAACACTTGCTACATATTTTGGCTGCCCAGCAGTTTCTTTGGCCTCCTCATTCCAGTGTTGATGGTATTTTTGGGGGGGTCTCATCACATTTCTTATAGAGCAGGGCTTTTTCCTTCCCTTATGGCCACGGGGCTGCTGATGGTGAGGGAAAGGAAATTATTACAAGGGGTTTGCTGAGGCTGGGGTGGTCTCAGCTGCCACGGGAGGATGAGGAGCTCACATCCCATTGGGTTCTCCCTCTTCTGGTCCCATTTCTGGAGCAGACATTCCATGGGGCTGGACAGGGGAGGGCAGACTGGGGTTTGGGGTTTTTCCTTCACAGGAACTGCTCAGACACACACACAGGGCTTGTTCCATATGGGAAGCATTCACTTCCTTTTCTTAATTCCAGAGCTCCTGTTCACAAAGATCCTAAAGTCCCTCTATCAGCTGAGAAATTGAATCTGATCTGTGAGAGCTTACAAAGTTCGCAGCTTTAAGTGGCTGGTTCCTTTAACGAGACTCTCTTTTAGGGAAAAATGAGATTTTGACTCAAATTCTGCTGTCTGAGCGGTGTGGGGACACAGCAGTCCCCCCTGGGGCAGGGCTGTGATGCTTTACCTCAGCTGTGTAGTTTGGGAGGTGCTGGAATTAGGCTGGAATAAATCACTCGTCCAGGAGCAAGTACCTCTGGGTTTTAATAGGCTTGAAGTTTTACGGACCCTAAATGCCAGTTCTGGTCCCTAAAACCTGTGCTGCAGTTGAAATCTGGCATTCTAGCTTTTGTTACATCCTTTCCCCCCACACCCCTCCTCCTTCTCCGTTTTTAATCTGAGTACAAATTGCTGTCAGCACATCAAGTTCGTGTGCCAGCCGCACTCAGTACACTCTGTTCTCAGCTCTTCAAAAACAAAATCGCTGCAGGCACTGAGAGAACAATAAGTCAGAGCTGCAACCGGAGTGATGTTCCTTCAGTGACTTTTTTTTCTCTGTAATCCAAGAGCGGCTGAACCAGCTGACCCACTCCTGGAAACCCGAGCAGAGATTCCTCCCCCCGCCGTGCTCGGTGTATTTTCTGTGCAATTAAAACAGAGCAGAGCTATCCTTGGAAGGAAGGATCACAACATCCCCTCGTGCATCCTGTTTTAAAGTGGAGCTTCCCATCCCTGCCTCATCCCGCAGGGGATGTGGGACCTTGGGGAGCTTTTGGGGTCAGGGACTGCGGATCTGTGCTCGCCAGGGAGGTGCAGGGAGATGCACGGTGCTGTGGGGTGGCTGGCTTACTTGTATTTTAGGCAGAATTTCCCACATTTTCCGTGCCTAAAACACCTGCCAGCTTGGCTTTGGGCAGTGCAGAAGCACGGGTTGTCCCCGGAGGAGCTGGATTTGCTTTTTGTCCTCATCCCAAGCTGGGTGAGCTCACAGCCTGACTGCCGTGGTCACTGTGCACCAGAGATGGATGCAGGATGTGTCCCAGGGAGCTGGCGAGCACCTGGGCATCCTCTGCTCGAGTCCCAGCACGGCTTTGGTGGCAAGAGTGGGGTGACAGGGCAGAGCCTGGCGTCCTGCTCCTGCAGGAGGAACCCATCCTTGGGTTCTCTTAGGGCAGCTGGACCTGCCCTTGGAATGGGGGCTGCCGGGTCTGCTGGGTCCATGCCTCTCACCCTAAGGACTCCTGTGGGTCCCAGGGCAGGGGATGGACGCAGGTTTCCTTCAGCCCAGGCTGCAGCTCTCCTGTGCAGAGCCCAGACCCTCACAACTCTTCCTGTACCCAGCTTGTCCTTCCCCTCACCTGCCACCACAGCAGGATGCTCAGTGCCCTGCAGCATCTCAGGTTGCATTCTGTTCCCCTCAAACAAAGGTAAAGCTCATGTCTTTGCAGGCTGCAAAACCTTTAAGAACAGTTGTGATTTTTTCCTCTTACAAAGCTTTTTTTGTAGTTGTTTGTTTTGGCTTTTTTTTCCCCACCCCCCAACAACATGTAGGAGTCCCTTGTGAAATTGCTTTTACTTGATGCCTGCCTGCACGTGTGTGTATGCCTTTTACCCTGCAAGCAGAATGCAAAGGTTGCAAAAGCGTCCCCAAAGCCTGGAACGTCTTCAGGTTTGAATAAATAAAGAATAATCTTGCTGTGGAAAGCCAGCCAGGAGTGCCAGGTGGTGAGTGTGCCAGGTACCCAGTGTCCGCTCTGTCGGCGCTTCTGCCAGCGTCTGGGGCTGGAACAGCACGGCCCCTGGTTGAAGATTAAAAATAAAAAAAAAAAAAGTTTATCTTGTACTTTGAGTTCTCAGAGTCAGGAGAACATGGCCTTGTTTTGGAGGCAGGAGTCAAGGCAGTATAGCACAGTATAGAAGATTTGTAATCACCGTGATAAACTCTGCCTGGCGCCGTGCCAGCAGCAATATCCAGTTCCAGTAAGACTCGACTCGTGCACTTGAGTACGAGGGGAACATATTAGTCACGATGTTTATCTGTTGTTTGGTCCTTGCTTGGACAAGATATGCCTGCCTTGCTTTTCAACAGTGCTCCCAAGCCCTCCCCATCCCTCTTCTCCAGAATGCCCCCAGCCCTGGGTCTTCCCTCTTCTGGGCTCTGCTGAGTTTTGGGAGAGAAGCTTTACAAAATGCTTTCTAAGGCGCTTTGGAGCCCACCTTTCTCCAAGGTGTGGGTGACTCTGGGTGCCATCCTGCCCCTCTTGCCCCTCTGCAGTTCACCTGGAGGGATTCTGCGGCGGCCGCAGGTTCGACTGCAAGGATGTGAAATTCGTGGTGGGTGAAGGGGAGGACCACGACATCCCCATCGGCATTGACAAGGCCCTGGAGAAGATGCAGAGGGGAGAGCACTGCATCCTCTACCTCAGCCCACGGTGAGGAGCATCTCCACAGGGCTGCTGAGTGAGTTCCAGCCTCCAGCCCTTGTGGAAGATGGTGATCCTGAAAACTCTCCAGGAGAGTCTCAGAGGACACCAGCAGGAACAGCAGGGGTGACCAGTGGCGTGTAAACAGGAATGTTGAGATACTTAAAAAAAAACAAACCATAAAACCAGGTGAAAGGGCTTTATCCAAGTCCAGTGTCTGAGATAAAAATGTCTCCCTGCAAATGCCCAGGGCTGGAGAGAAGCCTGTGTAAAAAGATGGTTTTGATGCAGCCAGGAGTGCTGGTTCCCAATGTGTGCATTGTACATCCACAGGGACCTTTGCTCGCGGAGAGTCACATCACCCTGTCCCCAAAATGTTAGAAAGCTGCGGGTGGCAACCTGAGCGTGCATTTATGGGCAAGCTGTGCTAAAAAAAGCTTTCTCCCCCTCCTCTGAGTGCCTCCCCCTGCCCTGCAGGTACGGCTTCGGCGAGGCTGGGAAGCCCAAATTTGGCATCCAGGGGAACGCGGAGCTGGTGTACGAGGTGACCCTGAAGAGCTTTGAGAAGGTGAGGGCAGAGGTGCTCCTGTCCTTCCCTGGTCGCAGGGATGGCAGGGCCTGTGCAGCCTCCAGCCTTTGTCCCTGGCGTGGCTGCAGCCCAACCCCAGCTGAAGTGGAGACGTCACCGAGGAGCTTCGTGTTCTTAATTTGTTCTTCTCTGTTGGTTTGTTTTATTCTTGTGGCTGAGGTCCAAGGCTGGGTGTCTTATTTGTTCCTAACCTTGTCCTTTTGTACTTTCTTTTTATTTAATATTCTTTTCTCTTCTTCCTTTTTTCTCCCCTTCTTTTTTTTTTATTTTTTCCTCCTCCTTTTTTCTCCTTTTTGCCTCCATTTTTCTCTTATTTTCTCCTCATTTCTCCTTATTTTTCCTTTTTTCTACTTTCTTTCTATTTTTCTCCCTTTTCTGCTTTTTCTCTCCTTTTTTTCTCCTTTTTTTTCCTATTTTCCTTTTAGTTTCTTTCCAATTTTCTCCTTTTTCCCCCACTTAATTTCCCCCCCAGACTGCACAGATAAAAGCTGGTCTGTCCAGCCTGTTGTACCCTTGAGAAGGCTGGGGATGGGATGCAGGAAAAGCCCATGGGATTTGCACATCCCTGCGTGGGTCCCCTGCCTGTGCCATCACCCTGGCCAAAGCAGGCAGCACCTTTCTCCAGGCTCTGTGGTACAGCCCTGATGAGCCCTGAGCGTGCCCAGCTGTCCCAGAGAGTGGCATGGTCCTGCTGGGGCAGGGGGGGCTGCTCTGCTCCCCTGGGAGTGCTCCAAGTGTTCCTTTGCAGGCCAAGGAGTCGTGGGAGATGGACACCAAGGAGAAGCTGGAGCAGGCAGCTGTGGTCAAGGAGAAGGGCACGATGTACTTCAAGGTTTGTGAACTTGGGGGTGGCAGAGGCAGAGGGGGGGAGCTGGGACTGAATTTGGCAGCCAGCAGTGTCAGAGAAGCCATGTGCCCCCAGACAGGGCTGGGGAAGGCGAGTCCTGCTCTGCCTCTGCCTTTTTCTCACTCCTTGGTGCTCCCCGAGACATCTCATCCTTTCCCAGCATTGCCTTGGCTCTGGGTGCTCCCTGCAGAGCAGGACAGCAGATCAAACCCTTCCCAGGCCAGGGCCAGTGCTGAGGGGCTTTGCATTCCCCTTCCCAGCTGGAGCATCCCAGCTCCCCCCTGTTCTGACTCATCTTTTCCCAAACCTGCTGCTTCTGGAGGAGTCGGGATCCTCCTCCTTTCCTGTATTTATCGAACACCCCACATGACACTTGTCACCTGCTCACGGCACATGCCAGGGCCAAGACTGAGCCTCTTTTTGCTCCTTTCAGGAAGGCAAATACCTGCAGGCAGTGATTCAGTATGGGAAGATTGTGTCCTGGCTGGAAATGGAGTATGGCTTGTCTGAAAAGGAGTCCAAAGCCTCTGAGTCCTTCCTGCTGGCTGCCTTCCTCAACCTGGCCATGTGCTACCTGAAGCTGCGAGAGTACGCCAAGGCTGTCGAGTGCTGTGACAAGGTAGGGGGGTCACCACAAATGGTACCTTCATGGGCTACCCAAAACCAGGGGCCAGGCAAAATTAAAGGAATAAATAGCAGGTATATTTATTGAAGGGCCTTGAGGTGCATTTAGGGGCTAAACCCCAAAAAAATGACAATGGGTCACGGGTTTTCACACTTTTTCTAAGTTTGGTCCATTTGCATACTGGGGGTTGATCCTCCAATTACAGCTTCAGGTAATGAAGTAATTTACCCCAAGTTTTCTCCCCTAAAACTCACTTTTGTTTCCATCTCTGCGAGTCTGATGCAGTGAGGTGTCCTTGATTCCAGACACGGAGAGGAATTGTTGTGTCTGACCAAAATGGGAGAAGAGCAGCTAGCACTGTATATGGAGTTTAGAGTTATACACTAAACAATTACAGGATTACAAATATAGGAAAAATATAAAAGTTAAAGTCCTAAGGCATCAGCATGAGCCTGGAGGATGAAGCATCTTCTTCTCCTGCATGTTCTCACTGGGAGTTTGGTGGAGTTTTTTAAAATTTATTTTAATATAAGAAGGAATATCCCTGCCACACTTAGGGGTATTTTAAGCAAGGAGAGATAATAAAACTATATTAATGATCTCCCAGCTGCTAATGGAGATGAGGCAATTTTTGTTGAGCAAGATGCAAGTCCTCTGGAGATTTGAAGCCACCTTGTCCTAATT
This sequence comes from Lonchura striata, assembly GCF_050655825.1. Taxonomy (NCBI): domain Eukaryota; kingdom Metazoa; phylum Chordata; class Aves; order Passeriformes; family Estrildidae; genus Lonchura; species Lonchura striata. Next base: position 2,243,636 of record NC_140728.1, read on the forward strand.
TTGACAGATTTATTGAGGCTTTGCCTGTAGGGGATCTCTTGGGAGGGCTCTGAGATGTTCACAGAGACCTGTGTGTGCTTCCAGGCTCTGGGGTTGGACCAGGACAATGAGAAAGGCTTGTACAGGAGGGGTGAAGCCAGGTTATTGATGAACGAGTTCGAGCTGGCCAAATGTGACTTCCAAAAAGTGCTGGAGGTGAACCCACAGAACAAAGCAGCAAAGTCCCAGATCTCCGTGTGCCAGAAGAAAACCAAGGAGCACAACGAGCGGGACCGGAGGATCTACGCCAACATGTTCACAAAGTTTGCAGAGAGGGATGCAAAGGTGAGTGCTGCTCGTTTTTGGCCATCCAGGTGTTGCACTGAGGGTTTGTGATGAGGAGAGATGGGTTCAACCAAATTAAATTATAGGTCAGGATGGAGGATAGAGGGATAGAGCCTACTGCAGTGGGAAGAAGTGTTTTACTTGTTGGTCTCTCTTATGCAGAGGGTGCCATCAGGTGCTCAATCACCAATAAAAGCATTTGCAGTGTGAGTTCAGAGGGGCTGAGAACGGGGCTGGCATTGGTACTTCAGCTGGCTGCTCCCAGCTAGAGAGTGTTGGTGAACTCCTGGTCACAAGTGAAATGAAGTATCATTCCATCTCTGGCAGGAGTATTTTGAGACATGATAGTGTGGATTTCCTGAAGCTGGTAAGGCAATACCTGCTCCTCTGCTCAGGCGGGGAGATCGCTGTCTCAGAACAGGCTCTCATCCAAAATTCCACTGAACAAAACCTGCTGTACTGTAACGAGAGAGGACACGGCTTTGCAAGCCATCTGCATGGGTCATTTTTATTCTGAAGCGGTGTCTGGAGGTTGAGGCTGTGGATTAAGTGACTGGTGCAGCCCCTGGGGAGCAGCAGGCCAGGGGCCTGGGCTAGGAGCAGCGCCAGCCTGGCCAGCTGCTGGGCCTGTGCTTGGCTTGTGTGGCCAGCTGTGATGGGCACAGTCACTGCTGGAGCAGGCAGGAGGCTTCCCTGTGCCTGAGTGCTCCTCTTGATGGGCTGCACCCATGGCTCAGTCCTGTATCTCCACTCTGACACTGCTGACTTACCTCCTCATCCATCCATCCATCATCCATCCATCCATCATCCATCCATCCATCCATCCATCCATCCATCCATCCATCCATCCATCATCCATCCATCCATCCATCCATCCATCCATCCATCCATCCATCATCCATCCATCATCCATCCATCCATCCATCCATCCATCCATCCATCCATCATCCATCCATCCATCATCCATCCATCCATCCATCCATCCATCCATCCATCCCTCCATCCATCATCCATCCATCCATCATCCATCCATCCATCCATCCATCCATCCATCCATCCATCCATCATCCATCCATCCATCCATCTATCCATCCATCCATCCATCCATCATCCATCCATCATCCATCCATCCATCCATCATCCATCCATCCATCCATCCATCATCCATCCATCCATCATCCATCCATCCATCCATCCATCCATCCATCCATCCATCATCCATCCATCCATCCATCCATCCATCCATCCATCCATCCATCCATCCATCATCCATCCATCCATCCATCCATCCATCCATGCATCCATCCTCACTCTGTGTCAGCACCCTGCTTCTGGCGAGGTGGGTCACATCATTCCCAGGGGTCCCACACCTTCCCCAAGAGCTGCCCGGGCTGCTGAGCTTTAACCTCCACCAGCCACTGAGCCCAGGAATCAGAGCCCAGTGGTGGGAGCTGCACTGCTCAGTGGGCACGGGGGAGTTGTGGGGGGCAATTTTACCTCTCCTCTCCCAGGCTGGACTGCCTGAGCCTAATTCCAGCATCCCTGTCACTTGCCTGCCCCTTCCCTCTCCCGTTTCCAGCTCAGTGGGTTTTGTTTGTTGTTTGGCAGGAAGCAGCCAACAAAACCGGTGTGGAAAAACCAGCGGAGAAGGCAGCACGTGGAAAAGGAGCACAGGCTCCTGGTGCTGAGGGTGAAGAGGCTGAAGGACATGTATGATGGAGGAGGAGGGGATGGGATAGCCTCGTGCCCTCGGCCCACACTGACAAAGGTTGCTGCCAAACCTTGGGACTTGCCAGTGTTTTCTTGTAAAGCTTGTTACAGTTTGTGTGATCGTGGAAGCCAAAAGCACCTCGCAAAGAAAAGCGACCCCGTCCCACCGCCCTGGGGGCAGAGCAGGAGCGGCAGGACACCGTGGGACCACTGCACGTGGAACAAACACCTTTTAAACAGCAGGAAAAAGGAAAAAAAATAATATTATCATGATAAATTAAAACGCTTGGCTCCTGGGAGGTCTCCGTAGACAGCTTGTTCCAGCTCCCTGGGCTGTGTGTCCACTCTCAGCACAGCATCCTCTGAGAGGAGCTGGGATGTGGGACACGCTCCTGGTACACTGCAGTGCTGCCTCTGCCTGTCCCAGAGCAGCCCCGGGGCAGGGATTGGCTTTGTCTCCTGCTGACTCCTTGCCCGTGGCCAAAAGTTGCAGGGCAGAGCCAGGATGAGAACCCACATGGCCCCTGCTGCAGCCCCTGGGTGCGGGGACATGATTAATCTTTAAAGCACTGTTTGGGGAGGGGGGCACACACGGGTTTTACCTTCTGGAGGAGCTGGTTCCTGTTTCTTTAGAGAGCAAAAGCTTGTCCAGCTTTGCAGGCGCTCAGCCCACAGCCTGCACCCCATCCCTTGGCTCCCAGCTTTAAATGGGAGTTTTATTGCTTTTATTGGGATCTGTATGTGGGGAAGATAAAAGAACAGGTTGACACGTGGTTCAGGAAGCAACTGGCTGGGTCCGAGCTGGTGCCATGGGTTTGTCACTGAGCAGCTTTCCCATGGTGAGGGGGTCCCAGGTGCATCGTGTCCCTGCACCGGAGCTGCTGCTGCCTCCTCAGCCACCAGCCCTGTCCATCCTAAAGGGACACCGTCACTACCCCATGAGAACAGCTTTCCAGTTGTTATTTTTCCTGTCTTTATAATAATACCCCTTTTGGAGCTTGAAAATAAACAACTGAAAGAAAAATTAAAGAAAAAAAAATAGTATTCTTTCTCTGGATCCTGCCCAGGAAATGGGGTGGCTGTGGGGAGGATGGGTGGGTACTCCTTGAAGGGGAGATGCCCAAGCAGCTGAGGAATTATTGGTGTCTCCAAGAGCTGGTGCTGCCCCTTTTTATCAGTGCCATTGTTCTCTGGAGAGCCAGTGAAGGGCCAGCAATCCATGCTTTGGAAGTGCCTGGCTGGGGGATACTCTTTGGGGATCCCAGCTGTTTTTCCAGCCTGGGAGGTTTATCTTTATGCTTTTTTCCTCTATCCGTAGTGTATTATTTCAGGAGGGGTTTTCCTGAGGGTCAGCTGAGTGGGTGGAGGAGTCATTTGTGCTCCTTGACCAAGGGTGGGGAGAGGACAGAAAGCTGAGACAGGGGGGTATTATGACTGCCCATCTCTCTTTTGTACCCCCCTCCACAATCTTGGCAGACTAAGCCGGATTTGGTTAAAATTCCTCTTCTCTAGTCCCATCAGGTGGTACCTGAAGCATAGTTTCTCAAGCCTGTCTGCTTTCCCAGCTGCAGGAGGGGCACAGCATCCCCGTGGCTGCTCCAGCTGCTCACCCAGCTCTTGGGTTTTCAACCACTCTGGGATGCACCTCCCTGGAGGCTGCTGCGAGACCCAGGGCCTCTGCAAAACGTGGGCTTTTCATGTTTTCTTGCAGGGCAAAAAAGTCATTTGGGGGCAGCCCAAGCCACATTTTCCATAGGAAACAATCTCAACAGGAAAAAAACCCAAAAACACCAAAAAACACCAACCTGCTTTGCAGTTTTTGGGCTTGCTCCCCGTTTTTAAGCAGATTTTTGGTTTATTTTGGCTTGGTGCTTTTCTGTCCCTTGGAAGAGAAATTGAGCTTGTGCGGGTGATGAGGTTTAGAGATGAAAGGGAAACCAGGAGGGTTTTGTAGAGAGGATTTAGAGGTTCCCGGCGCTGGTGGGTGCGCAGTGCTCAAATGCCATCTAGTGGCACCAAGCACGGGCTGGGGGTTTCGAGGGGCCCGTGGTGGGCTGGCCGAGGGTCCTGTGGGGACCTTGGGGACACTTGGCTTGTCTGGCTTTGCAACCCAACAGCGTCCGTGGGACCCTCTGAGGGGGGACAGCAAGAGTTACATGTTCAATGTTAAATGTTCAAGTGTAATGAGGAGGTGAGACGTGAGCAGGAGATGATGAAACACATCCAAAGAGATTTCGGGACAGGGGTTAGGGCAGAGCAGTGAAACCTCAGCACAGAAACCTCAGCACCACCCAGAGCCAGGGATGCTGCCTTCCCCTGCAGCATGCACAGCTCACACGGAGCAGCCCAAATCCTGCTCTTCACTCAGCAAGAAGTCATTTCTGGGTGGAAAACAAAGATACCCAGGGAGGATAACCCTAAATGCAGTGAGAGCCACTGCTCTGCCCGCTGGCTGCGCTGTGCAGGGACCCCAACCAGCCAGGGCTGGGGGTCCGGCTGACCCCCTGCATTCCTGTGGTCACTCCCCTGCCAGCTGCTCCCAGCAAGCCTGGCTGACAGCCCCTGAAATCCTATTAGCCGACTTTCAGGAGAAATAAAGTTAATCGCCTGCTGCAGCTGCTCTTCCTCCTTGCCCTTCTCCTCCTCCTCCCAGCGCGGACTCGCGGGGGCGGCCGGGCCGATGCTGCGAGGCCGCTCCGGCTCCTGCGGCTGGGACTGAGCCCACGGCCCTGCCCGGGGCTGCGGGGCGGGGAAGGGCAGGACGGAGCCGAGCCGAGCCGAGCCGAGCCGAGCCGAGCCGAGCCGAGCCGTGCCGGGAGCGATGCCGCTGCAGACGGAGATCCTGCGAGAGGTCTGGGCTGCCGACAGGTCAGGGTGGGATTCCCAGGGTGGGATTCCCAGGGTGGGATTCCCAGGGTGGGATTCCCAGGGTGGAATTGGCAGGGTGGGATTGGCAGGGTGGGATTGGCAGGGTGGCATTGGCAGGGTGGCATTGGCAGGGTGGGATTCCCAGGGTGGGATTGGCAGGGTGGCATTGGCAAGGTGGGATTCCCAGGGTGGGATTCCCAGGGTGGCATTGGCAGGGTGGGATTCCCAGGGTGGGATTCCCAGGGTGGGATTCCCAGGGTGGGATTCCCGGTGGGATTGGCAGGGTGGGATTGGCAGGGTGGGATTGGCAGGGTGGGATTCCCAGGGTGGGTGACGTGCTGGGCACCCCCAGTGGGCTCCCCTCTCCTCCAGCACCTTTTTCTCCTGATTTCAGTTTCAGAGCAGTTTACTGAGCATGTTTATGGTGCTGTTTCTTTGGGGGTTGGTGGGGTGATGCTCATTCACTTACAGAGAGGAAAAGTTTGCTAGGTGGGGATCCCCAAATTAAGCTCCTTGCTGTCCCCCTCGGCCGAGGCAGAGCCTGTCCTGTGTTCCCTGTTAGGAAGGAGGATGTCAGGCAAGCTTGACCCCATCGAGACAGGGGGAAATGCTACTGGCACCAAATGAAAGACTGACCTTTCCCCCTTTACCAAAAGCTGGGGCAATCTCGTGCCCTCAGGCTCCGTGGAGGGCTGAAAGCCCTCACCACCCTTTTGGTTTCTGTGCCCCACAGCCCCAGTGAAGAGCCAGGGAGCCCCCAGCAGCACAAGCCCAAACAGGTGAGAAAAAAATCCTTCCTCTCCATCCCATGTGCCACCATCCCCTGCTGCGCGCTGTCCCCGAGGGCTGGGGACATCAGAGACCCTCAAACCCCAGAGTCCACACCAAGGCTGGTTGGGCTGCTCTATTGGGCTGCTGCAGCCTGTGAGGACGTGAGATTTTTTGGAACCCCTTCCAGAGCAGGTGGGTATAGACAATTGCACAGCTACCCCTTCTTTGTGCATCCTTCTGAATCCCCCCTCCATCACTCTGATGCACCCCATGAGGAGGGTTCCTAGTTCTTAAGTAACAATTTAATTAAGCCCCTCAGTTAAGCTGTAAACTGTGACTCACTTTCCCCAGGCCATGACCCTGAAAGCCAGACCCCCCCTTCCCTGCCTTTCAGAACAGCCCCATGTGCCCCCCAGCCTTGGAAGGGTCTCAGCAGCAATTTCATCCACCACCCAATTTAATTTTTAATCAACAGCTCCTCCTTGAAGGGCTTTGTTAAGTAAGGGAGTGGTTGCCCACCCCACAGCTGCTTAAGGGATTAGGGGGTGCAAAGGAGCTTTTCCATATGAGCTCATGACATGGAAGAAAGCAGCCAGTTCCTAGCTTCACCATGGAGCCCCCAGCTCCCCCTCCCCAAATTCACAGTCCTGGGAACCACTGGGATCCATCATGATCCCACTTTTTGTGAAACACACCGCCCTGGAGAACGTGGGAGAAGCAAAACCCCTGCAAGGGGGAAGATGCTCTGCTGGGCAGTGGAAGCCTTGGTGACCTGGATTTGCTGAGATCACTTTCTGAGAGCCCTGAGCTGACACCCACTCCCCAAATACCTCCTGCCCAGAGCCAGGTGCTGACCCACATGCTCCGTATTTGGTAAATCGGGGTTATTTATTTTATTTATAGCCCCAGCTAACCAGGATTAGGTGTGCTGTGCCTAATCCTCCTGCTTCCCTGCTCCTGCTGACCTCCTTGCCATCCACAGGAGCCTCCTGCGGGCATGAGAGGAGATGGAGGAGGGAGGCCAGGCTGTCTGCCTGTCCCTGTGTCCCCTGTGTCCCCTGTCCCAGCTCAGGTGCCCAGAGTGGCTCCCAGCCAGGGTCCCCATGGCCACAGTGGGATTTGTCCCTCTGTGCTGCACGGTGTCACAGCAGCACCATCGTCACATCCCTCATGTCCAGGGCTGGCCCAGGGCAGATGTTCTGTCTGTCTGCTAACAGACCTCTCTGTTTTCCTCCCTCTGCCTTCCCCGGGGCTGCCCCATGGTAAGTCACACATCGGAAGGTGTCAGGGTGCCCTGTGTTGGGCTGGGGCAAAACCCGGCTGTATCTCTGAAAGGAGCCCAGTGCTGTATGAGCAGGGGTTGCCTGGGAAAGGGAAAAAGTGTTTAAAGCTGGCACCACCTCTGCAGCACCGTCCATGAGGGCAGAAGCTGAAGAAGAAGAGGCAGGAGCCTGGGCTGGAGCCCGAGGCCAAACCGCGGCGGCTGCGGGTGAAGAAGCCGAGCGAGGCAGGGGCTGCAGAGGAGCCCCCAGCCCCGGCACAGGGTGAGCACAAACCCCCCAGCCCCCATGGAAATGGGGAAATGGGGTGCCCCATCCCTCACCTGAAGCGCTCTCCTTCGTGTGCATCTCTTGAAATCCACAGCGGTGAAGAAGGTGAGGAAGAAGAAGGAGGAGAAGGGAGAGGAGGAGAGCGACAAGGACCCTTCCTCTAAATTCACCAAGGAGCCTCGGAAGAAGAAGGAAAGCCTGGCTGCCCGCTCCCAAGTGCCCAAGGGCTCCAAGAAGCCACAAGGTGCGGAGGCAACACCCACCCCGGCTCGTGGCACCTCGTGTCCCCCTGGACCGTGTCCTGGTGCTCCCAGTGCCTGCTGGGGCTCCGCTGGGGCTCTGCACATCCCCGGCAGAGCTTTTTTGGCTAAAACCCAGCTACGGACCTGGGAGAAACGGGGATGTGGCAGGGGACCTGCGCTCATTGCCTTGTTGGGGGAGTTGGCAATCGAGGGGGAGTGGGAAAGGAGGGTGACACATTCCCTGGGTAGGTGGCACTGAGGTGTCCGGACACTTCACCGGAGCGAAAAGCGGCTCCGCACGGCGAGGCTGCGGCCGCGAGAGAGCGCTCTGGCCGCGGCCGCGGAGCTGGACACGGCCGGGGCCCCGGCCACCACCGGGGGGACAGCGACACCGCCCAGGGATGGACCTGGGTCACCACCGGGGGGACAGCGACATCGCCCAGGGATGGACCTGGGTCACCACCGGGGGGACAGCGACAGCGCCCAGGGATGGACCTGGGTCACCACCGGGGGGAAAACAACACCACCCAGGGATGGACCTGGGTCACCACCCCGGGGGGACAGCGACACCGCCCAGGGATGGACCTGGGTCACCATCGGGGGGACAGCGACACCGCCCAGGGCCGGACCCTCCTCGCTCACCACGAGCCTGAGGTCCCCCCCCACCAAAGGACGTTGTGTCGGCTGATGCCGTGGTCACCTCTGGGCAGAGCCGGCTGAGGATGAGGATGAGGATGAGGAGGAAGAGGAAGAGGAGGTGGAGAATAAAAACCCGCCAAAAAAGCTCAAGAAGAAGCTTCCCAAAGAGCCCCTCTCGGGTGGGGGGGAGAAGAAGCTGAAGAGGAAGGGTGAGTGCCCAGGGGACAGGGATGGCTTAAGCCCAGCTCTGCTGCCCCTGGGATCTGTCCTGGGATGAAGGAAGTGTCTTGCACCCCGTCACTGTCCCGGGAGGCTCAGGGGCTGCAGAGCCATCGCCCCCTCCCCAGGCAATCTCCCCCCAGCTCAGCCCTTTCTGCTGCTCTGACCCTGTCCCCTCCTTGTCCCCGTCACTGCCCGTTCCCATCCCCTGGCTGGCTGCTCACCAGCTCCTCTGTCCCAGCAGAAGACAAGAGCGACCCTGACAGCAAAGCCAAATCTGCCAAAAGTACCAAGAAGGAGCCAATGTCCGTGTTCCAGGTGAAGAAGGAGAAGAAAAACAAGAAGAAAGGTATGGGACGAGCAGGAGGTGGCAGCCAGTCCTGCTGCCTGATGGCATCACCCTGAGCCAACAGCCCCCGGTGCTGTGTGACCATGTCCCCCCATGTCCCTCACAGCCTCCACCAGCAGTGATGAGGAGGATGATTCCGACTCCAGCACCAAACCCATTAGGTCAGAGAAGAAGAAAAACCCAGCATCCCTCTTTCAGACTGGTGGGGACCCCCCAAAAGAGAAAAAATCCAAAAAGAAAGGTGAGAGCCCAGCACTGGAGGGGGCGGTAGGTTCTGGTGGAGCTTCTGGAGCTGCAATGAGTTTGGCCATGGAGAGGGGGTTACAATCGGTGTTGGCACGGGTCTATGCTGAGCTTGATTTTGGGGCTCAGTGGAGTCAGGATCTTCTCCCTTCTGTCAGCAGTTCCTCCCAAAGGAGCTGAGAGTGAGGAGGAGACCCCAGAGACCCTGCAGAAAAACTCCAACAAGAAGGGAAAAGCAAAGAAATCAAAGAAGGTACAAAAGAACCCTCAGAGCCATGGGGAGCCCCTCAGGGTGGGGGAAGAGGAGCTCTTCCCCTCAGGGTGGGTCAGGAGGTTTGCAGCATCCCCCAGTGAGACCCACCAGAGTGTCCCCAAAGCCACCAGCTGCAGAGCCCGGGGGGTGGATAGCAAGGAACAATTCTCTGGGGAGGGAGGGGGGCTCTGGGATCACCATCCCCTCTCACTCAGCAGCAGAAGGAGGAGAGGCCCCCGTCCCCTGTCATCGAGGTGGACAACCTGGAGGAGTTTGTGCTGCAGCCGGCGCCGCAGGGCGTGACCGTCAAGTGCCGGGTGACACGGGACAAGAGGGGCATGGACCGGGGGCTTTACCCCACCTACTACCTTCACCTGGACAATGACAAGAAGGTGATTTGGGGTGGGGGGCATGGAGACCTCTGGGGCTCTGCATCCATCCCAGACAGCACCCTCAGGGTTTGGGGGATGCTTGCCTGCATCCCCTGTGGGTGGTGCCTGGAGGATGAGTGAACAGTGGCCAGAGAGCCGTGCTGAAGCTGGGCTGGGCTCAGCCCCTCCTGCCCCATAATGCAGACAGTATTTTGGGGAGTATCTTCATGACTTGCTCAAGGTCACGGCAGTGCCTTGTGGGGGACAGCAGTGGCGCTGGCAGTGACAATGTCCCGTTCCCACACGGTCCCACTGCTCTGCCAGGTGTTCCTCCTTGCTGGGAGAAAGCGTAAGAAGAGCAAAACCTCCAACTACCTCATCTCCATCGACCCCACTGACCTGTCACGGGGTGGAGAGAACTTCATTGGGAAGCTGAGGTAGGAGCAGAGCTGGCACCCCAGTTTGGTGGCACCCCATTTCTGCAGCACCCTCTTCTCACTCCATGACTTACAGGCTGTCCCAAGCTAGGGCTGGCACAGACAGGAGGTTAAATTCAGCGTTTCCCACTGCCGTGTCTGACCTGAGGAGTGGTGGGGGGCTGAGAGGGGAAAACAAGCTTGGCCGGTTCCTCCCAGCAGACAGGTCACGGCTAGAAAAGGTGCTGGCAAGTCCCAGCCTGCACTGCCAGCAGCCACACAGCAGTGCTGGGGGTCCCCGTGGTGGCAGCACCCTGTCACACCCCGATTTAGGGGTTCCTTGAGCCCCAGAAAGTCACTGAAGAGTGGGAAGGTCAGCGGTGGTGGGGAGCAGCACCGGGGGTTTGCAGCCAGACCAACACCAAGGTTGTGCCTGGAGAGGAGTGGTGGGGGCTCAGGGGCATCAGCCAGGGCCACGTCCCTCCCTTGGCTGCAGATCCAACCTGATGGGCACGAGGTTCACCGTGTTCGACAACGGCGCCAACCCCGACCGGGCCAACGCTGACTGGTCCAACGTGCGGCAGGAGCTCTCGGCCGTGGTCTACGTAAGAGCAGCCACACAGGGAGCCTTCCCTGGCTCCCCCAGGCAGGGAGAGAGGGGTTCCCACCCTGCACCCCTTCACTGGGGCTTGCAGACATGTGGGGTGGGCTGGAGCCACCCCCGAGCCCTCGTTCAGCCCCCATGAGCGGCCGTAACCCGCAGCGGTTGCTGGTTTTAGGGACAGGGTTTCTCTTGCAGGAGACCAACGTTTTAGGGTTCAAAGGCCCCCGGAAGATGACTGTCATCATCCCTGGGATGAATGCTGACTGTGAGAGGGTGCCCATCCGGCCCCGGAACGTAAGTCAGGGGCCAGACAGGGAGAAGCTCCCTGGGAGCTGGGTTTGCTGGGCACCACCTTGGATTTTACCCATCTTGGGGCATGGAGATGCTTTCAGCTGTCCCTGAAATTCAAGGTGTCCCTGGGAGGTGGGAGACATGGTATCTGATTTTTTTCTCCATGATAAATCCCATTTCCAGCTGGGTACTGCTACACAGCATCCCCCAGGCAAGCCACAGGAGGTGGCAGGGCTCTGGAGGGGTCACCCCAACTCTGCTCCCCTCCCTCTTGCCCCTCCCCAGGATAACGACGGCCTCTTGATGCGATGGCAGAACAGGAACATGGACAACGTGATCGAGCTGCACAACAAAGCCCCGGTGTGGAACGACGAGACCCAATCCTACGTCCTCAATTTCCATGGCCGGGTCACCCATGCCTCTGTCAAAAACTTCCAGATTGTGCACAGCAGTGACCGTAAGCTGGGACAGGGGTGGGATGGGACAGGGGATAGGGTGGAGGAGCACTGCCTCATGACATGGCCCCAGCTCCCACTGTTTTTGTTGAAGTTTAGTTTTTTCATGCTCTGGAGTCCTGCCTGCCTTTGCTGGAGCTGGGATGGAGCCAGACAGGACTCCCTGCAGGAGCTGCCCTTGGGCCCTGGCGCTGGCAGGGGCGGCACGTGGGGCTCCTGTTGCCAGATTTAGGGCAAGGACAGATCCTGTGGGGTGCTGAGCACCCATCACACTCCAGCCACCCAGTCAGCCCAGAGCATTGTCCCCAGCACACAGCCCACGCTGCTGGCAGGCTCACCCTGGGGTGCACGGTGCCTCGGGGACGTCCCTCAGGGGTGGCAGCAGCTCTGCCTGGATGCGGCTGCTCGTCACCTGTCCGGCGCAGTCAGAAGCCCTTGGCCTCCGGGGTGTTGGGTTACGGGACAGAAAAAGCCTCTTGAGGGCCCCTGGTTATTTTTACAGATTTCCTGTCACCCGCCCTCCAGCAGCAGCGATCCCACGGGGTAGGGGGGGTGGGGTGAGTGGGGTCCCCGTCCCTTTGGGGGGGCTGTGGCACCCAGGGACGGGCATGCTGGAGGAACCAGAGGGTGCCACGGGAAAATGATGCTTTTTGGTGACCTGCGCTATAGCACAGCGCAGGCAGCGCTGGAGTCGCGGGCCAGGTTTGGGTGGGGGTGCTTGGGCAGCTCCTTTTGGACGTGCTGGGTGCACAGGTGACAGCCCAGCCCTCCCTCCTGCAGCTGACTACATCGTGATGCAGTTTGGGCGTGTGGCGGACGACGCCTTCACCATGGACTACAGCTACCCCCTGTGTGCCGTGCAGGCCTTCGCCATCGCCCTCTCCAGCTTCGACGGGAAGCTGGCCTGCGAGTAGCTCCTGCTCCAGAGCACGAGGCTGCCCGGGGATGCTCCCGCATCCCTGTCCTGTTCTTCTCCCTGCATTGCCACCTTCTCGCAGTCACGGCTCTTCCTGGGGTGCCTCAAGGCACCTGGTGCCCACCGAGTGCTGTGGGACGCTCAGCCAGCTGCAGCCACCCTCTCCAGGCAAAGCTGGGGCAAATCGCTGGGCTGGGGTGATGGCAGAGCCAGGCTGGAGGTATATTCATATTCAGCAGATGAGGCTGACTGCAATCCCTGTCTCATCCTTTTGGATTCAGATCCTGGAAAGTCATCCGCCCTCCCCCACTTTTTGTTTTGTTTTGGTTTTGTTGGCATATTCTTTTTTCTTTTTCTATTTATTTTTGTTATGGTTTATGCTCAGTCTCCCAGTGAGAAGAGGGTAGGTGGTCTCCTCACTTTGTGTTTCCTCATCCCTGCCCACATGCTGGTGGGCTCTGCCTAAGCTCCCAGCAAAAGCCCCCATCTCAGCTCATTGCCCAGCAAGCACAAAGCTCCTCTTTTGCCCCATTTTGCCCTGGTGTGAGTGGATGCCTGGTGCCCGTGGTGTGTTTGTACCCACTGGGTTTCACCTCACTGCCCAGGAATCGCTGGGGATTTGGGTCCCTAAGAAGCAGCCTGGCACCAACAGCGCACAGGCACATGCTGAGGGGTGGCAGTGCCAGCAGAGGAGGGCTGGTAGGCACGTGAGGCAGAGCTTGCACTGCTGGCAGGTGGCCCAGCTGGGTCAGTGCTGCCAGGAGAGACCTGGAAGAGAAAAGTCAGGGTGCACCAGGAAGCAGTGGAGTGACTCATGAGGTGTGGTGCGGTGCTGAGTCACGCTCAGCACCCAGACGGGCCCTGCTGAGCTCCCCGTGCCCTCAGCTCTCGCTGCCCCTCTCCTCCGTGATGCCACTCCAGACCTCACGTGCCCCAGGTGTCCCCACAGCTGCCTCGCTGGTGCTCTCTGTTCATGAGAGGTGGTGGACAGAAGGTGCCATGCCTTGTCTCAGACTGGTGGGGAGATGTTGAAGAGAGGCAGCTCACTGGGAGCAGGACAGCTCATGCCCCCAGTTTCAGTAGTTATGGGGTGAGGATTCGGTTGCACAAACAAATCTGATTAATTCAGCGTGCCAAGGAGCCCTGAAACACCATCCTCAACACTCTGGGGCTGTTTCTCACCTGCTCAGCTCACACTCTGGCTCCGGAACCATGTGGGATTCCCTTCCCAGGACACAAAGGGCTTGTTCCCCCATTCTGGGGGTGATATGGGCCCCCCAAGTTAATGCAGCTGAGAGGGAGCTGAAGCAGAAAGGCTGAGGATGGATGAGATGGATGTGATTGTGCAAGGGGGATGCTCATCCTCTTTGGGCAGTGTCACAACATCACCGTGGCCAGAGCCTGGAGCTGAGGACAGATGACAGTGACAGGGGGACCATGAGCTGCTGGACCACTGGTGAACATCTGCTCCAGTGGCTTTATAGAGGGGAGTGGAGATTTCCCCCAGCTGTATGAATCTGGGTTTCATGATTCTTGGGCAGAGGCTCGTGGTGAGGCAGGCTGAGGTGGACAACTTGGGGACAAGCCAGCCCACGTGGGACATCATCCATTCCCCACAGAGTGAGCTCAGAGAACATCTTGTGAGCTCAAGGGAGAACCAGCCACAGCAGTTCGGGACCAGCGTCCCTGACGAGGTATGGCCAGCAAATGTGGGGAAAGCAAGAGCTTTCTGCCCAAATCCAGCCACAAACCCAACATCTGTTTGAAATCGGGACGAGCTCAGCTAACGGTTGAGCTGATGCTCGTCCCCATTTCCTCCAGTGCAAGGAGAAAAGAAGCAGCCGGGTGAGAGAGAGGGGTTTGGGCTCCCCAGATTCTGTCTGCTGATATCCCAGCTGCTCCCCAGGTTGATTCTCCCTCCGTTCACCCAGAAAATTTCCATTTCCCATTTGCCCATTGTTGCTTGCAAACCCTCCAGGTTCCCTGGCCCGTTGCCCGTGGCAGAGCAAAAATCCCTGTCACGGGTGTCCCATGTGGTGCCACCCAATGCCAGAGCAGCCGCTGCATCAGCCGCCCACCCGAAATCCCTTTTACAAACCCTCTAACGCAAACCAACTGCGGCAGAAGAAACAAATGAAAACAATTTAATGGGGCGATGGATGTTCGGGCCCTTTGTTTGCGCTGGCTGTTAACACCAGAGGAGATGAGGGATGGAAGCAGTTGAAATGTGTATCTACTTTGGCCCGTGGAAAGTGTGACGGATGCGCCGGCAGGCCAATGGCTGAGGATGCTGGGGTGTGCGTGGGTGTGAAAGGAATGCTTGCTGCAAGAAAAGATTAAAAAAAAAAAGAAGAAGAAAGAGCCTTATCAATGGTGTTTGAGTCCAAAGTGTGTGTATTCCTCAGAGAAAGGATTTCCTCAATCGCCAGGGATGATGTTTTCCCTGCAGTGTGAGACTTTGAGGTTTCTGAAGCTTCGTTTTAGGGGTGCTGGCTTTGGGCTGGTGCTGCAGGCGTGGATTTAACCCCTCAAAATGCTCGTGCAGGGCACCGAGCATGGCCAGTGGCCAGAGGCGACTGTCGTCAGCTCCTCAAGGGAACCTCCTGGGAAATGTGTTTTATTTTTGCAGTGGTGCTTATAAGGCAAAGGGGAGGATAAAACCAAGGCCCCACCTCGCTGCTGAGCAGCACATCCCCGCCAGGACCAGTGTCAGTGCAGTGCTGGCTCTCTCCATGGTTCCTCCCCATCCCGTGCTGATGAGTGGAAAGGTGCTGGTCCAGAGCTGAGCAGGGAGCTGGATGTGGGGACTCTTCTCCAACCACTGGCTTCTCCCTCTTCCACAGACCCATGGGGTTTGGGGGGCTCCATGCACCCAGCTCTAAGCCCTGCTCTCTTGGAGGGGCTGGCAGATATTTCCATGGGTTCCAGGAGGCAAATGCCCCACCAGGAAGGCAACCTGAGGAGGGAAGGGCTGGTACATCCTGGGGGGTGTGGGAGGGGAGACCAGCACTGGGAAAATCCTTTTCCAGCAATGGAGGGGCTGGAGCTGTTTGCTTCCCAGTGAGCTGCCATGGCCCCAGCCCTGGGGGATCTCTCTCCAGCTTTGAAGTGGCAATATTTTAATGAATTAAAGAAGTGATTGCAATGAGGTGTTCTCCTCTTCCTTCCCCCTCCCCTTCTATTTATTTGGTGACCTTTTTTAGAGGGAAAGGCAGACTGCTTGCTGGTTAGCTCAGCTGAAGCTTTGCAGGATGGGCTCCTTTTCGATGCCGCAAGCGACAGGCAGCAGTGGGAAAGCCAATATTTTTCAACTGCTTTTTAAAAGGAGTAATTTTTTAATTAGTGAATCCATTCTGGAGAAGTGTTGGAGTTTTACAATGTTGTAGCTGTTCTTGGTGTCTTGCCTAGACTTGGATGTTCCGGCCATAAGAAAATATTATTTATGGCATTGCAGCTTGCAGCTCTTTTATATTATAATTTGAGAAAGGAAGTTGCTGTTCCCACCAGTGAACAAAAAAATAGCAGAAACGAGGACTATGGACTTCAGAAGGAGGAAAATAAATAAAAATTAAGAGGCAGAATGGAAACAAACCACTGAGGCAGCCTTGAATCTTTGCACTCCTGAACAAGCTCATCCCAGCATCACTATCAGTTTTGCTGGATGCTGTAGCCAGACCCCTGCCCAAATGGCAAGGCCAGAGCAGCAGTGACCCCCTCAGCTCTCCCCTGCTCAGTGTTACATGTGTTCCTAAACATTTGTGGATCAGGCTTTTTATTCATGGGCTAATGCACACTTGTTTGCTCATGCCTTACTCAGCCTAAACTCCTATTGAACTCAATTAAGGCTGTCATCTCCAGGAGCACTCAATGTCATTTTTGCCCAAGTAAGGGATGAGTAACGAGGCTCTGAACAGCCCTTGGAGAATAGCAGCCATTTTGTTGCAGTTTTTGGTCCAGATTTCGTACAAGTTAGCAGCAGGCCAAGGGTGGAAGAATGTGATATGGCTTTATGAATCACACACAATTGCTGAATGCGCTGGATGCTTCAGAGCCTGTCACTTCACGGACTCAAGCATTGGCTGTCTTGTCCCAAAACGCTTGAATACAACCGAGCTGACGATGAAAATTAGAAAAATATGTTTCTAGAAGGAATGGGATGCAAAGAACAGCAGGGCGCTGGGAGGTTTCCTCGCCCTGGTTTATCCCTGGGGGTTTTGGGTACCGTGGCACAGGCCTGTGGTGTGTGCTGGCCCAGTGGCCAGGGGGACTGGGGCTTTTGCCCCTTTTGGGCTGCAGTTCCTGATGGTCAGGCTGGGTCATGGCCAGGGGTTTGTATGTGATCTGCTCTGCTTGCTGTGGCTTAGCACATTACCACCCATCAGCTCACTCAGAGGAAGTGACCATGGCACAGATCCTGGCTGAATTCCCTTGAGAAATCCCAAAAGAGTGTGGGCTGAAATCCCCATCCTGGGCACCATGGGGTGCGTGTCTGGGACAAACGGGGAATCTGCAGATTGGTGGGATGCAGGGGACTGAGAATGTGTGTGTGTGTGTGTGTGTGTGTGAGGATGAGGAGAGCGATGAGGGTGTTTGGAGGGGGATGAAGATGTCAGGATGGGAAGGAAGAGGAGGATGAAGGTGAGCACAGAGGGCGATAAAGAGGTGCAGAAGGGGATGAAGCTGTGCACGGGTGACCCTGGCTGGCTGCGGACGGGACAGGACGAGACGGGACAGCAGCACCTGCATGCCCTGGCCAAAGGCCGCATCCCAGGGCCGCATCCGGGGAATGCTGGCGGGAGAAGGAGGAAGAGGAGGAAGGTGAGGAAGGCTCATAGAGGGCGCTCCCATAACCCAGGCCGAGCTGAACTGCAGGGCTGCCCTTTCCCAAAAAATAAACCTCCCTGTGTAAGGGAAGTCCCGCGTCCCCACTGCCCCGACGGGGAGGTCGGGAGGGTCGGGCGGGAGGAAAGGCCGGGAAGAAGAGGAGGAGGAGGAGGAGGAGGAGGAGGAGGAGGAGGAGGAGGAGGAGGAGGAGGAGGAGGAGGTGGAGAAGGAGGTTAGGGGAGGAGGAGGAGGCCCGGCCCGGCCCCGCCGCCTCCTGATTGACTCCCAACTTTCCGCTCCTCCCTCGCATAAACTTTCCCGTCCCTGCGCCTGGCTCCGTGCGCGGACCGGGAGCCCGCCGCGCTCCCCGCATTCCTGCCGCCCGCCCCGGCCCGGCCCGGCCCCGGCCCCGCTCCGGCCCCGGCCCCGCTCCCGGCACCCGCGGCCGGCCCAGCCCCTCCGGAGCACGGAGCAGGTAAGCGCTCGTCGGGAAGAGACTCCCAACCCCCCTTCCTCCGCCTCCTCCTCCTCCAGCCCCTCCTTCCTCCCGGCCCGCAGCCCTCCGCCTGCCCCGAGCCCCGGCGGATGGCGGCGGGGTCGCACCGGCCCCGCTCGGTGCCTCCCCCCGGGGCTCTCCGCGATGGGCTGTGCGCTGGTGGCGGGGCACGGCCCGGCTCTTTTCGCTCCCCCCGTCGGGTCCCGGGGCTGCCGCCCCGTCGGGGCTGCGCTGCCCCCGCGCCGGTGCCCGCCGGGTCCCCGGGGCAGCATCCCCGGGTGACAAAGGGGCTCTGTGCCCGCACGTCGGGAGCGGTCGGGGCGGGCGCCGCTCGCCGCGGACGGGGACTGCCCGCCCCGGCCGAAGCCCCCCGGGGAAGCGGCGGGGAGGGTCCCGGGTGAGGTGCGGGGTCACCCGCGTGTCACGCTACATGTGTGTCACACGCATGTAGGGGATGATCGTGCACTGACTGTATGCTAAACACTTTGTGCCTCGTCATAGGGGTGCTTTGCTAACAAGGCGGCAATTAGATGTATAATTTTCAGCAGTGTGTCATCTTTATTATTATTATTATTGTTTTATTTTTACACCCTCCTTGGGTTTGGTGTTGTTTTTTTTCCCCTTAACCCCGTTGGGAGGAAAATACGGCCAAGCCCTTGCAGAGCTACCCACCTCCAACCCCCCGAAACTGCTCAGGCCCTGTACAACACATTTGGCTTCTACTGACTGAGGAAAAAAACAGTTTGGGGAGAAACCAGCTGGAAATGATACCAGTGGCCTGGCTGGTGTGGCGGCCACCCTGCAGCTGCTCACTACTGTTGGGTGGTTGGCATGGGGTGGCAGGGGGAAAGGTGAAGGCTGGGATTTTGGGGGGTTTTGGTGCTTTGCAGGGAGCCGGGACAAGCCGGGCTGGGCGATGGTCCCATCAGCGAAGCGATAATCTCCTGTGTCAGGCACGCCGGGGTATTTTGGGCTCCGGCATCCTCGCTCCCCTCCTATCGCTTTACCCCGCGCGGGTACGTGCGTGTCGTGAGTCAGGGCATTGGCAGTGCCCGGCCACCCTGGGGGGCCCTGCCAGCCCGGCTGCCAACCTCCCCCCGGTGCTGGAGCGCTCGTGATGCTGAGTGGAGAGTTGGGGTTTGCCAGGCTGATGCAGCCCTGATGCACCCACTGGCACTGGGGCCTCTGTGGCCTCACAGCCCACAGCCCTTGGGGGTCATTTCCCTCAAGACTGGGGGAAAGAGAGACCCCAAAGCGGCTGAGGGGTGAGGGCTTGCCGAGGTCACTCGGTGGTGAAGCCAGAAGAGAAATGGGTAGGGGGGCTGGGACCCTGGTGACAGGGCAGCTGGTGGTCACTGTGGCAGTGCCCCAGCACTTCCCCACCAGAGAGGATGAGCATGACTGTCCCATGGGGAGAAGGCACTGGATTTGACCCTGTTTGGGTGTTACAGGGTCAGCATTCCCACGGGAAGAGGCTGCAGATGGCTGTGGGGTGAGGGGCTCCTCCTCACAGCTGGGTGACACAGGGGGACATTGCCATCCCCAGGGACCTTGAGCACCCAGCTATCTCCCCACGGTGGGCATGTGGCTGGCACCACACTGGATTTTCTGACAGGAATAACCCTTTGAAAACAGCGGGTCTAGCCACCTTCTATAAATGGCACCCAGGTATTTCAAGGAGTCTTGTCCTGCCCAAGGTGGCTGCAACACTGGGGTGCAGCCCCCGCCAGCTCAGAGTAAGAGGATGTTTCAACCAGGGCATTTTGGACAGCATAACCCTCCAGCAGTCATCCCACATCTAAAATCCCTTTCCTCCAAAGCAGAATCCTCCAGCTCCATCAATAAAAGGGACGTGCATCCATTTGCCATGCCATGCGGTGGCTGTTTATCATGATATCAGAAACAGCATCTCCTCTTAATCGCCGTTTAATCCCCATCTTGCCACCACCAAGTGGGTTGGGAGGCGAGTCCCGGTGGCCCTGGCGCTGTGCCGAAGGAAGGAGCCTTTTCCTGGCGGTGTGCGAGCAGGTCATGGCACTGAGGAGGTGGGGGTGGCAGCAGTAATCAGCTATAATTAATGTATTAAAAAGCAAGTAACCGCGCAGCTCCCATCAAACACACACAGAGCACGAGGCTGGTGGCAGGTGAGCTCGGTGGTGAGACTGGGTGCAGGCATGCAGCAGCCAGAAATGGCATTAAATGGGCAATTTTGGGCTGTTG
This sequence comes from Lonchura striata, assembly GCF_050655825.1. Lineage (NCBI taxonomy): Eukaryota > Metazoa > Chordata > Aves > Passeriformes > Estrildidae > Lonchura > Lonchura striata. The sequence goes on from NC_140728.1 coordinate 2,263,397, forward strand.
TTGGGGGGTAAAATATGTTTTCCTGTGTTCGTAACTCTTCTTCTGTCTGTGGGAGTGGAAAATGGAGGGGAAGAGGGGAGAAGTGGCAGCAAAACCCTAACCAGGGGTGCTGCTGGGATTTGTGTGGCAAGAGCCATCCTGAGGCTCTTTGTGAGGTTGGAATCTCTCCATCCATCACTGAACTGGAAGGATGCTTTCCAAAAAATCTCCCATCTCTAGGAGCTTCCCTCTCTCATTAAATCCTTGATGGCTATGGCAAGAGGCTGGTGGGGTGGCCACAGTGTTTACATCACCTTGAGCGCCAGTGGTGGATGGGAATCCACCACCCTTGATTTTGGGAGCTTCCATCCGCGGGGGATTTGCCGAGCGGCCAGGCCGTGCCCTGACCTTCTCAGCTGTTTGTCCAAGGTGATATTTGGGGTGGGGGCCAAGCCCAGGCACCTGCGTGTTGTGGCTGGGGCAGACACCTGAAGCGCATGGGCGTTCGCTGTTGCCACCATCACGTGGCGACTTATGAAATGTTTTTTTGGAGGGAGGGAGGGAAGGTAATGATGGGGTGAGCCGGCGGGGCCATGCCCCGTGCCCCGCACCAGCCTGCAGCGGGCACGCGGCAGGAGCGGCCCCGGCCGCGCGATAACGCACGTCCGGATCCCGCTGCGGGTCTGGACATGCTGCTGCAGCTCCCGCTGCTTCGGCTTTCCCCGCCTGTGAAATGGGAGCGAGGGGCCCCGGGAAAACCTCCTCGTGGTGCCGGTCAGCCGCTGGCCTGGCCGTGGTGGTGGGAGCAGGGCGCCGTGCGGTGCTGGTGCCACTTTGGGCTCCCCGTGCAGCTCGTGGCAGGGTTTCCTGATGAGCCCATGAGGCCGAGCCCTTTGGAGGTGACAGGCCGTGAACCCCACGGTCCCGTTCTTGGGGTCGGTGGCTTTGTGGTGACAGCGTTCACACAGGGCTCCACGCTGGTGCAGCTGTACCTGCGGGCGAAGGATTTGGGGACGCGGTGATCGCACGAGGCACGTCCCATCCTGGCAACACAAATCCCGATGGAACTCGTCCCCCCATCCTGTCCCAAACAGATGTGATGCTCCAACACCCTCAGCATCCCCCCGTTACGCTGCCATGGGACAACAGCAGCACGGAAACCCAGCGTGCCCACCTCTGCCACCTCCCAGCGGGGCACTGGGTGTGTCGCAGGCTGTGCTGGGTCTCTCCTCTATAAATCCGACCCAGAGCTCACCCTCGGGCACACTCTGCGAGCCGGAGGCACCGAGGTGACCGCGCCGCTCCCGGGAGGCGCTGGCTGCGGGTGGCAGCGAGGTGTGAGTGATGGAGGAGGCTGCTGGATCCCCCTTCCCCCTTTGCCACCGGGGGACCGGGACGGACCCGGAGCGTGTGCTGGCAGAGCTCCCCGGGCTGCGGGGGGTGGCCGGGGAGGGGACAGCGGGGCCGCAGCTAATTTTAGGAGGTGGGCAGAGCCTCAGGGGAAGCAGCCGGCTGGAGGGAGATGTCGCACTCGCACCGCGGTACCCACGAGCATCCACAGTGAGCGCTGGGTGAGCGTGGCTCTGAGGATGCTGCCGTGGGGCTGGCAACCAGTTTGGTGCTCCGAGGAAGAGCCGTGCCCCGGTGGGCCCGGGGAAACACTCAAGGGCAAAGCCCCAGATTCCCGGGTGGCATTATCCGCTGCTCCGTGCCTCAGTTTCACCGTGACCGTCTCGCCAGCGCTGCCCCGGCGGAGGCAGGAAGGCTGGCCGGGCTCGGGGATCCTCGCCTGTGAGCGCCAAGCCTTATTATTTCCCCACAACTGTCTCCTCCTCGCTCCTCGTAAAATTAGATCCAGCTGTTCACAATAGCCACTAACTTCTCTCCGGAAGATGTTCAAAGTTTACAGACGCGGGTGCGTGGAGGATGGGCTGCCGTTCCCATGCCAGCTCCTCGCCGCCCGCCCTTCCCCCAGAGGCAGCCAGCTCCTGCCTCCCCCCCGCCTGCTTAGGCAATTCGGGTTTAGGAAGAAGCACACCCGCACGCAGGCATGCGAGCTCCCGACCCAACCGAGCGTCGGGTTTTTATTAGCAGGAAGATCTGGGCACTTCACAGTCCGGGAGAGGTCTGGTCCGAGACCCCGCTTCTCCCTGCCCGGCTTTGTGCTGGCGGATGAGTTGGGCAGGGTTCTGCTTTCTGTGTTTGCCAGCACCTGTGCCCAGCTCTGGCACGAGTTTGGGCTCCAGCTCTTGCATGGGGTGGATGCCGTGTCCCCTTGCAGCCTTGCATGGGTGGCACTGCAGAGTTGTCAGGGTCCAGCTGCGGTGTTTGGACATCAGCGTGCTGGGCAGGGGTCTAACACACTCTGCTGGGCTCCCTGGCACTCTTGGGCCACGCTCCTTGCTGGAGCTCCTTCTTTTACCAAGAATACCGCCTTCATGTATTTTTAGCAATTTTCCTCCCCGAGGATTCCAGAGCAATTTTTCAATCTGCAGGAGCTGGAGTCGCTGTGCCCGTCTCCAGCTCTCGGCTCGGGCCGTGGCAGGAGATGCTGGGAGAAGGCGATGAGCTGCCACGGGCTCCCAGCACGCTCCTGGCAAGCACAAGGATTTGCTCACTGGGACTTGTCTGGGGTGATGGCAGTAAAATGGTGCTAAATCAAAATAGCCCTTTCTGGGAATAAGTCACTGATGGGTTTGTTGCAGGGCAGCCTGTACCTGCTGTTGCAGCTCCTGGAGGACCTCAGCTGGGCACTGCTTCGAGCTGGAGGGCAGGGAGGCATGCCTCTCACAGGGTGCCAGTGGCTGGGTGACAGTGCAGTGTCACATTCCGTGTCAGACTCTGGCAGCCAGGAACATCTCCGTGTCTCGGCTGGGGTGGCAATGCCTGACAGCTCTGCCTGGTGTCTCAGGAGCTGATCCCCCCCAGTCAGTTCTCACACCCCCCATCCCACGGGGTTTTTCTGGCTGGGAGCTGTGTGGCAGCGGGTGCCACAGGGCGGGCAGTGGGTACAGCTGCTGCCTGGGCAGGCTTGGGTTTCACGGGGGAGGAGGCAGCTGGGGGCAGGTGTGAAATTCATTGCAGCCTTCCTCCTCATTCTCCTCCTCCTCCTCCTCCTCCTCCTCCTCCTTGCCTGGTAGTGTCCCCTGGGAGACGTTTTCCCTGGCCCTGCTGCAATGGCATAAAAATGGGGTCAACAGCACCTGGAGCTCTTCTGTGGAGGCATTTCTCCTCCTAGGAGCAGGACAGAGGGCTGCTGGGGTCCCTGGGATGCCCGGCTGGCCCCAGTGGTAGGACACTGTCCCACTGCAGGCGCAGAACTGCCTGACCCAGCTTCCCTGGTGCCCCCTGACACCAGAGACTCTTGGCTTTCCCTTGGGACAAGCTGGGAATCCCCAAGGACTTGGGACTTGTTGGTCACCCTGAGCTCATCTACGGGGGATGTTGAGGAGAAGACATCCTGGGATGGATATATTTTGGCAAATTCAGCAGTCCCCAATGGTTGCTGTGTCCAGCACCGGCTGTGCCATGGGCTACCAGCACTGGGGGTGTCACGGGACAGCATGGGGGTGGCCCATCCCCAGCAGGCAACTCCAACCCTGTTGTTTCCATCCAGCTCGTTTCATAACACAGAGAGCAATTAATGCTCTAAAAGCTTTCTATTTATGCGCTGCTGGGTGAAACGCCCCGTGCTGGCTGGGCAGGGCAGCGTAATTGGGCCAGGGAGGCACGCCGGGTTACAGTGTCCGTCTGTCCTCTGCCCTCGGGTCCTGAGCCTGAAAACTCGAGCAAAACCGGCTCAGGTCCTCCAGAAACCGAAACCCAGCTGTGCCACCCCGCCAGGACTGGAGAGAAGGAGGGGATGGAGGGGTTGGTTTGGATGCCCGTGATTCTGCCATTAGGAGGGAGCTGTGCCCTGGGTTTGCTTCATCCCCTTCCTCCTCTCTACCCCAAATGTTTTTGGAGCAAATCGCTCACGTTTTCTCTTTGTTCATCCACAGCTCCCTGGGATGAGGGGTCTGAGCATCCCTCAGCCTCGCACGGCTGAGCAAGGAGCAGCCACATCCCTGCCAGCTCAGGGCTTTGCTGGGAGCTAGGGGACCCCTTGGAGCTGGGGGGCATGGGGAGCCTGGGGCAGCCCTGGCAGTTCTTCCCACCCTGGTGGGATGCTGCCACGTGGCTTCCTGCGGTTTCCTCACTCCGATTGCTTCCTGAGCCGCCCGCCAAGCCGGAAGGGACAGGAAGTGATACAGGGGAGGAAATTAGTTGGGTTGTCTCACGGGGAGCTGGCCTGGTGCTCTGCCACCAGCTGCGTCCCCAGACTGTGCCAGGGGGACCCGTCAGAGAGGACGTGGCCGGTCGAGAGGTGCAAACCTGGGTGGGAGAGAGCAGGGTGGCCACCCTTTCCTGCACGAGCCAGGGAATCCCTCAGCGCAGCCTGAGAGCTGTTTGGAACAGGAGCACAGTGTAAACAAACCTCCTGCCACCGCCCTCAGCCGCTGCCACCCGCCTGGGTGAGCTCTGCCAGTCCCTGGGACAGCCATGGGCCAGCCAGGATGGTGATTCCGGGCAGGAATGGGGCACGGTGTTCCCAAAGGGTCCCTGGGCAGGGTGCCAGGGGTGTGGGGCTCCTGTGAAGAGAGGCAGGGTCATCCTTGGCAGGGCCAAGAGCATCCCACTCTGTGCGCTGCCGTGGGCACGGCAACGTCTTCTCTGGTGTGTTGTGGTCTTGCTGGTGTCCCCCAGGAGCTCCACAGCTTTTGGGTTTCCTTGCAGGGGCTCTGCAGAGCTGGTGGCCCTGTGACCGTGTGGGCAGCATTCCTCCTGGCCGTGTCACCAGGTGGGGACAGGCAGGAGCAGGGACAGGGCCCCCAGCCAGCACTCCCCTGCCTGAAATGAGGAAAATCCTCTGCCTGCCTACAAATCAGTGCCAGTGTCAGGGCCCCAGCTGTGCCCTCGCTGAGCCCCAGTGTGCCAGGACACACAGGAGCTGGGTGTCCAGCTTTGAGGTCTCACAGAGCAGTCCCTGGCAGGGGCTGCACGCTCAGCACCAGGGAGGGTGGGGACTCGTGTCCCCCTCACCTCCAGAGTGCGGGTGCCATCAGTCACGGTGGCAGGGAGGGGGTGACAGCAGCCCCATGCTCCCCCACAGGGCTGGTGCAGGCGGCACCGAGCCGGTGCGGGGCTGAGCTGCTCTGTGCTGATCCTGCCCAGGCTTGTCATGAACTTTTATCCTTTTGCCGTGGGGTCTGGGTGCAGGGGGGAGGGAGAAGGGCTGGATTGCCCTGGGCCCCCTGCACGGGGAGGCGGGATGGAGCCAGGATGCAGCTGGACCCCCCTCCCTGTCTTTGCAGGGTTCTTTGCCTTCGCAGTGTCCCCAGCACCTTTGCAGCGTCTTTTTGTCCCAATGTCCCTTGCCACAGGCTGCCCCAGGTAAGAAGGGGTCCTTGGGGCTGCTCTGCCCCACACCTTGTCCCTCTGGATAGTGCCAGCTGGGGATGTGCTGTGCTGCAATCCCCCTTGTGAAGCGAGTGCTGGTGACTTTGCCCTCCAATCCAGGTGGTTTGAGGAGAAGCTGTGACAACAGCCACCACCCCTGTCCCAGTTTGGGCAGGGCAGAAGGGTTTGGGGCAGTGCAAGGGCTGCTGGAGGTGTGCCTCATGGTGCACCAGATGGGATGATGCTTTTGGGGCTGACCATGCTGGGAAAGAGGAATATGCTGTCCCCCAGCTTGGCAGCATGGCTCAAGGATGAGGTCTGGGTGCACGGGGGCATTGTGGGAGTGATGGGCACCTCTGCCCATGTCACAATGTCCCCAGCCCCAGGTGCTCTCCCCTGTGCCACCCTGCACATCCCTGACCCCGATCCCTATCGCAGCTGGTTGTGCTGGATCCAGCAGCACCTTGCTCCTGTCTTTTGACACTCACAGGGTGCCCACGGTGCTTCTCTGACTGCATCACTGCCTCCAAAGTATTTCCTTCCCTCACAAAACACCCATTTCTTATATGCCCTTCTCTCTTTGTGTCCCCCTTTGCTTTTGCAGGGTTTTAGGAGGTTTTCTGTAGCTTTAGCAGGGTCCCCAGCCCCAAGGAGCTCCCTCAACTGAGTGGCTGCCTGCAGCCCCGCTGCCTGCTCAAGCCCCAGGTTTGCCTCATGTCCCCTGCCCGTGGTGCTGGGACCGAGCTCTGGGAGCCCTGGGAACACCATCCCAGTCTCCTGGGCAGCCTTAGATAAGGGCTGCCCTGGGGGCATCCTCCCCTGCCTGCTGTGGGCACCACGGGGGGACCTCACAAGGGTGCAGCCCCCTCCATCACCCTCTGAAGCTGCAGACTGGAGCGTGTGCCCCGCACAGATTCAGGGTGTCAGGGGCGAGTGAGCTGGAAGTGGGGACACCCTCCTGGCCTGGGTACCAGTGACCATCCCCACTCGTGTGAGCATCCTCAGAGTAGGCAAGCATCCCCTGGGGATGTGGCTCAGCGGTCCTGGCATCCCCAAAATGCCTGTGCTGTGGGAGTGGTGGTCTTCCAGCCCTGGTCCCTGGGGAGCAGCTGGGAGGCAGGAGCTGGTGACATGTTTTCTGGCTGGTCCAGTCCCCTTGCCTGTGCTGAGCAGGTCTGGCCAGGGTGTCCGCAGGCCGTCCAGCCGTGCCGGTTCCCTAATTGCTGCTGTTGTTGGTGTTTTGTAAGGGCAGGGTGGAGCGCTCGGCCGTGCCTTGCGTCAGCGCGGTGCATGCACCCTCCCTCCAGGAAATCCAATGTTCGCCTGGCCAAAAGCAGGTTCGGTGGAGGAGGAGAAGGAGGAGGAGCTGCTTCCTCGCACCTTGGCCGGGGCCCCAGCATCACCCTCCCTCCTCTCCCAGCTTCCCTGGAAAGGCTGGGCTGGGATTTCCCTGCTGGAGGGGGAGTGGGCTGGGAGGGGGCTGGGGACCTCCAAGGGAGGGGGACACGTATGTCACAGGCAGGGTGTGGGGTCAGTGTCACCCTGCCTGTGCAGACAGTGCCTGGCACGGTGACCCAGGGCACCGGGCACGCTGCCTGCGGTGGTGCAGCCAGCCCCGAGCTGGTTTTGCTCTCAGCCCTATATCTTTTCCCTGGGCCCCAAAACACCCGTCAGCTGGGGAGGCCAGGGAATCCAGTGGGTCTCTATAAAGTTACCCTCCAGCACCAGCTCTTGGGCCTTTCCCCTGTTAGGGTGAGCTGATGCCAGCCCCGGGGGATTCTGCTGGCTCCTGGGCTGGCACTGGCCTGCAGGGTTCCTGACACTGAGGTTTTGTGACACTGGGGGTTCCTGAGCTGCCACCGTGCTGAGGGGTCTGGGTTTGTCACGGGGCTGCTGTGGGGTCTGAGACCACTGAGGCCTTTGGGGGCTGCAGGGCCTTGGGCTGCTGCAGAAGCTGAGGAGCCTCAGGTTCCCCCATGTCTGGGGGTCCTGGTCTGCCAGGGGGTCTCAGGCTGCTGTGAAGCATCCAGGGCTCAGCACCAAGGCATTGCACCCCGATGTAGGTGCCCCACTGGGACAGAGCCCCGATGCACTTGCTGGGCTTTGGGGGCGAGTGAGGGTCCCCTGGGCTGTCCCCATATCCAACCCCGCTGTCCCCGTGCCGTGCCTGGTCCCGCTGCTCCCCTGCCCTCCCATCCCCAAAACCCGGCGGGGTTTGGAGCCTGCATCCCTGCGGGGGCTGCCCCACGGAGCCCCCGGCAGCGGGCACAGCCGGGGTGCCGCTGGCCCGTCCGGCAGCGCTGCCGCCATCCCTGCCTTGGCCGGCTGGCTCCATCCTACAATCCAGTTCTCCTTATTTGGCCACAGCGCTCGGCAAGAGGGGGAGCGGCGGCGGGGGGGACGCGGGCAGGGACGGGCGGCGGGACCGGAGGGGCTGACATCACATCGCGACGAGGGAGAGGAGGGATGGGGGGGCTAAGTTTCTTTTTTTATAAAAGGAAAAAAAAAAAAAAAAAAAAAAAAAAGCAGCAAGGCCTCGCAGCGCACTTGAGCCAGCGGGCTCAGCAGTTCCTTTAAAAGGAGATGTCTGTGCTGGAGACCTTTGTACACTCCCAGCCCGTCCGGGAAGCGCGGCGGCGCAGGAGACACCTCTCCGCTCCCACCGCCGGCAGCTGCCGCCAAACATGTTATTGCAAAACACTGAAACGCTGCGCTGGGAGCTGGGCAAGAGGAGGAGGAAGAGGAGGAGGATTGAAGGCTCCCCAGCATCACCCAACCAGCTGGGGAGGGCTCGAGGCCCCAGCTGAGCATCCTCAGGGTGGGGGGCCTCTCCTGGTACCAGGGGAAGGGCTGCTGGACTGCTCCAGCCACCTGGTTCCCATTAGTGGGGTCTGGCTTGGAGCTGCTCAGCATCTCCCTTCAAATCCCAGCTCTGCCTTTGCCAGGCATGGTGGAGCCGGGATTTTGGGGCCTAGGGATGTTTTTTGGGCCAGCTTGCCCAAGGAGACTGCTGTTTGGCAGTGGGTACTGGTGCAGCGTCAGGGTTCACAGGCTGTGGGGCTGCTGCCACCCTGTCCCGAGGTGTCAGCCATAAACAGCATGTGCCCAAGTTCCTTGTATGGGTAATACAGTAGCTGGGGACAGTTTTCTTCCCAAACTTTATTTGGGTGGATCCTGGGTGGTCACTTGTGGCTTGGATTTGGGAGTACTCGTAGAAATCTTGTTCTGCCCCCAAGGAAAGCCTGTTTGTGTGTCTGATGCCCTACAACGAGATGCTGCTCTGGGTGCAAGTGAGAGCAGGGCTAGGGCCATGAACGGACCTGGCCCCGTGCTCCCACTGCACCCCATGCCCCAGCAAGGCTTCCTGGCTCTGACAGGTGTCCCCTGTGTCCCAGCAGGTTGTCCCATATCCGTGGGGGCTCAGGGTCGGAGCCCAGAGCAGCCAGCACCATAGCGTCCAACAGCTGGAACGCCAGCGGCAGCCCTGGGGAGGGGCGGGAAGATGGCCAGGACGGCATGGACAAGAGTCTGGACAATGATGCCGAGGGAGTGTGGAGTCCAGACATCGAGCAGAGCTTCCAGGAGGCGCTGGCGATCTACCCACCCTGCGGCCGGAGGAAAATCATCCTCTCCGATGAGGGCAAGATGTACGGTGAGTGATGGAGGCACCGCCAAGGCACCGCGCTGCCGGCCAGGGCTGAGCTGAAAAACCTCCTGCCCCAAACTCATGCTGGGGCATCGCCCTCGAGCATCCCCCAGCCCCGAAAGCAGCTGGCTCGGGTTCATCCTGGAGCAGGACTGGGGAGGTGGCGGTGACCTGTGTCCCCTCCCTCTGCCCTGGCTCTCCCTCCCGCTCCCTCCCTCTCTCGGCCCTGCCGGACCGACTGGTTTGGTGAAGCCGTCGGGCAGGGAGCGGGCGCGGGACTGCGGGGCCAGGGCAGCCCCAGCCCTCCTGCTCCCCTGTGCCTCCACAGCGCTCCCCAAACCTTCCCCGACCGGACTTGGTGGCCAGAGCAGCCTGTGGCAAGGGTCACTCAGCCACCCCGAGCCACCCGCACCCTGCTCAGTTTTTGGTGACTTCATTGGTGGCAGCAGGGCTGGTCAGTCCCGCTGGGGGGATGATTTTGGAGTGTCGGCCTCATTTCCAGTGTCTCCCAAAACTCCTGTCCCTGCCAGGGGAGGGACTGGTACCTCCTGCCCTGCACATCCCATGATGTCACCCCCAAGGGCCAGTGACCACAAAGTCAGGAGCAGGCTGCCATATTACCAGCACCCCATGGTGACAACAGGACCAGGGCTGGCATCTCTATCCCCAGCCTCCAAAATACACCTGCCCAGGATGCTGCTGTCGCAGCGATGGCTCCCCCAGCGCCACTGGAGAGGGGCAAAAGGGACGAGGCTTGCTGGAGAGCACTCTGCCACTGTCCCCACACCCGTGCCAGCTACCTGTGCCACCCCATTTGCCAGGGCCCCCAACCCACGGCATCGGGGCTGCTGGAGGAGCGGGGTGAGGAGGAGGCGGGGGAGCACAGGGCTTCCCAAGCCTATGCATTTTTTGGATTTCTCTGGGAATAGCTGAAGTGCCGCCGGGAGCCTGGCCCTTCGAAGCACGCCCCAACCGGTTTTTCCAGCCTTTCAGAGACATCTGGCAGCTGCTTAAAGAGGCAGCAGCCCCTGCCGGCCTTTCATCTCCCCCCACCTTCCCCAGCACCTCCCCACTGGGACCCCCGGGACCCCTGGCTGGCATTAGCCAGCGTGCCAGGGGCACTGCCAGCACGGGCAATGCCAGCAGGCAGCATAATGGTGTGCCAGTGCCTCTGCTCTCCTTCAGCACCCCTCTTTTTGGGGGTCCCATGGGTGCCCATGGCGGTGCCAGCCCCTGGCACGCTGGTGCCAGCACTGTGGGGGTGGCAGAGCGAGGTGGGAGCTGGGGAGCCAGGACCCAGCACGGGCACCCTGGGCCTTGCTAGGCTCGGGTTATTTTTAACCCAGCCTGTCCAACTGGTTCACGTGGTGGTGTCAGGGGAGAGGAATTTGGGGAATGTGGTAATTTGGAGGAGGACGTGCCCTCTCGGAGGGAATGGCACGGTCCTGATGAATCACAGGGAAGGGGACAAGGGGCAGGGCACGTGGGCACAGGGATGGTGTGAGGGTGCAGCCCTGGGCATGGTGTTTGGCAGGATGGGTGCAGGAGATGCTGGCCCTGCATGCTGGGCACTAGGGCGGCAGTGGCTCACCAACTCCAGGAAGGCCCCACATTTCTTTCCAGTACTTTTTCCCCTATTTCATTCCCACGGGCAGGGTATGGGGGGCAGAGGATGGGACTCAGGAGCAGGGCGTGCAGAGGGGGGTTTTGAAGGCGTACCCCCAAACTGGGGGTCAGCAGCAGGGTCCCTGCTGCAGGTGTCATCTCACCTGGCTTAAAGGACACCCTTGAAGACCTGGCCCCTGCTGGGTGCTAAGGAGGGAGCCAGCACGGGCTGGGAGGCAGGAAGGGTGGGAATTGTGCCTCAGGGTGACACCGGGGTGCCATTCTGGCTGTGCAAGGGGTACCCCCATTGTCACCCACCCACAGCTCCTGCCTGCCGCGGGCACCCAAGGGGCAGCTGTCTCTGCGTGGCACCTGGCCCTGTCTGTCCCCATGTGTGTGTCCCCCAGGAGGGCCCAGTTGCTGTGGGGCTGGGAAGGGGCCAATGGGGCTGGAAGAGGAGGGCGGGGGGGTGGGTGTATTTTTTTTTTTTTTAAGGGATTTTTTTTATTCTTTTAAAGCCGAAACCCGCTCCAAGGGCATTTCGACAAGTTCCAACCGCGACCATCTGGTCCATTAAAATAAATCTGGCGTGCCTGGCTGCCCCCGTGCGCGGGGGGGGCGGCGGGGGCCGGGGCCGGGAGAAGAAAGCTCCCAGCTGCTCTGACGTTTGAACGTAGATTGGCCACAGCTGGCCCCCGAAATGTGGCGCAAAAGCAACTTCTGCTTCGAATTAGACCAGGACGTTAGGAAATACTGGTGGAAAGGCCAGCCCGGCTTGTGAACGGGAAGCGGGGTGCCGGGGGTGGGGGGCCAGCCCGCGTCCCCTGCGGGCAGGGATGCCCGGGGTGCGCTCGCTGGCTCTGCTGGGGGCTCTGCCGTGGGTTCGAGGGGCGCTGTGCTTTGAGGCAGGGCTGCGGGGGGGTCCCTGGTGCCGCCACCCCGCTCGGACCCCGCGGCTGGTATCGAACCTGTGACCTGTGCGGGGGAGCCCTGCCCGGGCCCGGCCCGGCCGCCCCCGGCTCCCCCAGCGCGCCCCGACGCTGTCGCGGCAGCGCCACCTCCTGGCGGCGCCGGCCTCGGCAGCCGGGGGGCCGCGGGGTCCGGGGCTGATGCCCGCGGGGTCTGGGGGTGATGCCCGCGGGGTCTGGGGGTGATGCCCCCCATGTACCGGGGCTGATGCCCGCGGGGTCCGGGGGTGATGCCCGCGGGGTCCGGGGCTGATGCCCGCGGGCTCTGGGGGTGATGCCCGCGGGATCGGGGTGATGCCCCCATGTACCGGGGCTGATGCCCGCGGGGTCCGGGGGTGATGCCCGCGGGGTCCGGGGCTGATGCCCGCGGGGTCCGGGAGTGATGCCCGCGGGCTCTGGGGGTGATGCCCGCGGGCTCTGGGGGTGATGCCCCCCATGTACCGGGGCTGATGCCCGCGGGGTCCGCGGGTGATGCCCGCGGGGTCCGGGGGTGATACCCGCGGGGTCCGGGGGTGATGCCCGCGGGGTCCGGGGCTGATGCCCGCGGGCTCTGGGGGTGATGCCCCCCATGTACCGGGGCTGATGCCCGCGGGGTCCGGGAGTGATGCCCGCGGGGTCCGGGAGTGATGCCCGCGGGGCTCTGGGGGTGATGCCCACGGGCTCTGGGGCTGATGCCCGCGGGCTTTGGGGCAGATGCCCCCCAGGGATCCTGGAGCTGATGCCCCTCGGGGTCTGGGGCTGATGCCCCACGGGCTCTAGGGCTGATATCCCCCGGGGGCCCTGGGGCTGATGCCCCGCGGGGATCCTGGGGCTGATGCCCCTCGTGTGCCGGGGCTGACCCCAGGCTCTGCCCGCAGGGCGTAACGAGTTGATTGCCCGCTACATCAAGCTGCGAACGGGGAAGACACGGACGAGGAAGCAGGTGAGGCGTTGCTCTGCTTTTTCTCCTGGGGTGGTCTTGGGGCGGGGTGGGAGGCGGTGCCAGGTAAGCCCGAGGGGGAGCGGATGTCCAGCTGCATGCTCATCATCTGTGTCCCCTCCTCAAGCCACTGCTGCTGCCAGCAGGTCTCCCCATCCTCTGCAAAGAGCTTCATCTGTGAGCACAAAACCCCTGGGATTTCCTCAGTCCCAGGATGCCGTGAAACTGGGGGTGTGGGGGCAGGCAGCACCCGGGCCCCCCGCCTGGCTGGGGGCACCTCTGGGTGACAGGAGCCCTCAGAGTCTCTCTGGGCAGTGTGTGTGTGTCTGTGTGTGCCTGCATGGGTCTCTCTGCTGCGCCTTCTGGATCTGGGGACTGTTCCTATCTCTGCCCCTTGCCAGGCTTTGTGCCACTTGTGCCAGGTGCCACAGCAAAGGCACTGCAAACCCCATGGGCTGGGAGCAAGGCATCCCCATGCCAGCCACGGGTCAGGGACCGGCTGTGTGGAGCTGTGGTGCTGGTCCTGGTGGGGCTGGAGGTACCACAGAGCCCTTGCCCTGCTCTCACTGCCCTGCCTGGTGGGATGCTGGGACAGGCAGGGATGCAGGCAGGGCAGGAGCACACAGAGGTCCCTGCAAGCCTTTGTTTTACCAAACCTGTCTGAGGAGTGGCCTGCTGCAGCCCTCGATGGGACTTGTCCCTTTGTCATGAGTCCAGTGGCTCTTCCCTCCTGGTGGCCCCTAGTTGGGAGCCAGGCCACCCATCCAGGCAGAGCCCATGGCCTTGGATGCTTGGGAGCATCCCCCACCACAGGGAGATGGTTGGGTTTGGGACACTTATTCTGGGACTGTCCCAGGCCACAAGTCCCCACAAGAGAGGGATGCTGGTCCCCAGATACTGCAGAGGTCATTCCTCCAGGACTTAAGTTGAAAAGAGAGGGACCAGGGTCTGGCCACTGGTTTTATGTTCAGACCAGTGCCAAGCAGCACTTCATTTCTGGCTTAAAGACTTAAGTGGACCCCCCTCCATGGGGGAAGGATGCAGTGTTCTGGGGGGAGTCAGGAAAACCGTGGGAGAGAGCACTCAGAGCACTGATCCCACTGTGCAGTCATCTCCTGGGCAGCCTGCTGTCTCCTCTTGGACAGCCTGGCACTGGTGGGAGCAGATTTTTGCCAAAATCTGCCCTGAAGCCCTGTGAGCGTGTGGACACCCACCTTCCTGTGGATGGCCCTTCAGCCACGCTGTGCCTTTACTGCCTGGACATCAGCCCCTTTTCTTTAGGTCTTGCTCTTACAGGGGCCTGGACACAAAACCCCAACTTTTTTCTCACCTTTCCCACATGCATGAGCCCTGGGACAATGTGCCAGTCCCTCCTGGACCTGCAGGCCCGGGGCACCTCCAACTTGCCAGGCTTACGGTGCTGGCAGGGTCTGTCTGTCCCCAAGAGGTGGTAAACGGGGACCCTCTCAACTGCAGCAGCTTTACACCAAGGAGCTCCACCCCAGCCTGGGGTGGGCACAAAGCAGCAGCGGGGTGCCCCACAGCTTTCCTTCCTGCAGCTCTTGGCGGGTGCAGGACGCCCAGCAGCTCCGGGAGCAGCCAGAGCGCTCCCCCGTTTCCGTAGGCCCGGGGACGGCAGCCCGCCCGCGGGGGGAACGGATCTTCACGCTCTCTGTGTTTTCCTTTCCGAACGGCGTGGCGGGCGCTAGGTGTCCAGCCACATACAGGTTCTAGCTCGGAAGAAGGTGCGGGAGTACCAGGTTGGCATCAAGGTACGTTGGCGCCCTTGCCCAGGTGTCCGCGGCGGTGTCTCTGTGAGCATGGGCAGCCCCTCTCCTTCCTCCTCCTTTCCTCTGGTTGACGGCTCTGCTGTTCCCCCTCTCCTTCTGCTCTCTCTCTGCAGGTCTCTAGCCACTTGCAGGTTCTTGCCCGACGGAAATCTCGTGAGATTCAGTCCAAGCTGAAGGTACGCCCTGCCTCGCCTGGCCCCCGCCTGCTGGCGACTAACGCACTCGGCTCTGCGGTGTGCTGCTTGCTTTCCTGTTTTACCTCTCTTTTTTTGGTGTTTATTTTCCTTCCCCCTCACTTGGCTCCTTGGGTCAGATGGTTTTCACAGGCGTCGTTGTGGGATGCCCCGAGAGAAGCGCAAGGAGGGGCAGCAGAGCCCTTCCCTTTCCTCCAGGAGGGCGAATTGGTGCCAAAATCCCCCTTTGCATCCAGGCGAGGGCTCTGCCATGGGGAGATGTGGGTTTAAACCCTCCTCTGGTGATGTGTGAGGGCTGCTCCCTTTTTTGGGCCATCAGGGGTTCTCCCACAAGGAGAAGGGCCCCCCAGGGCAGCCAGTGAGGCACAGTGGGGTTCAGGCAAGCTGTGCAAAGCCCACTCCCCTCCACCAGGGAGCCTGCCCCAGCTCAGAACAGCTTCTGGTGTGATGTGGGGGGCCCAGGGGTCCCCTCAGGCTGCCAGCCCAGGGTGATGCACCAGGGTGTGAGCACAGCCCAGGGGCACCACAGGGATGTATGTGAGTGGCAGCAGGTCCAGCTGGGGCCATGCTGCTGGGGACGAGGCCACAGTGCCAGGAGCCAAGGGAGCCAAGTGAGAAAAAAAATTGATCGTTCTCTTTTCTGGTTGGCTTTTCTTTTCTTCCTTCCTTCTCTCCTTCCTCCTAACTGGAGCCCAACTAACCTTTCCATAACTGTTCCCACCAAACTTTGTGGTGGCAGCGGGGAGGGTGATGATGGAGGGGCATGACCAGGACTGAGGGCATCACCAAAGGACCAAGCCCTGCTTGATGCCAGGTGGGGGACAGAGAGGTCCTCAGTGCACAGTCACCTCCTGGGCACAGCCAGCTCCTTCCATGTGCCCCAGTTAATCTCTGCACTGTCACAGCAGGGAGCAGCTCCTTGGCTCCAGGGGTGATTTGCTGCCTCGCTGTGGGAGTGGGAGCCCAGGAAATCTTTCAGCCTTGCCGACCTTGAGGTGCCAAAGGCATCACCAGGTGCCCCTGTCCTGCTGCTGTGTCCATCTCCAGCACTGAGGCTGGCAGTGCAGGCCGCTGGCAGAGCTGGCAGCAAGGGGCACTGCCAGAGCTGGAGCATTTTCATCCTCAAAGCTTTCACAACAAACTCCAGCTTGTGCTGCCTGGGAGCCCAGCAAGACATGTCCCCCAAATCCTTCAGCAGGAGCCCCAGTGCCCCATGAGAGGGATGCCAGGAGGGCTCCCACCACCAGACCAGGGTTTGGTCTGCTAGGAGAATCCAGGGAGAGCATCTGAACCTTATTTTGGGATGCTCCTTTGGGCTTGTATGTCTTAAACCCAGTCTCCAGCCCCAAGAGGAGCAGTTGGGGAAGTGAGGGGGCAGGCAGCAGGGTCAACAGCAGCAGAAGCCTTTAAAAAAATTAAAATAAAATAAAATAAAATAAGAAATAAAATAAATAAAATAAAATAATTAAAATAAAATAAAATAAAATAAAATAAAATAATAAAATAAAATAAATAAAATTAAGTAAAATAAAATAAATAAAATAAAATAAAATAAAATAAAATAAAAATATAAAAAAATATAAAATATTTCCTTGCCACATGGCACAGTGCAGAGCAAGGGGGAACTGGAGGCAGGAGTTACCCCAGGGGTCTATGGCTGTGCTCTCCATCTCCAGCCTTGCTGCCTGAAGGATTCTGGCATGGAGCAGCCAGGGCAGAGATCCCCCTGACCAATACTGGGAGGATACAGAACATTCCTTCTCAAGATCAGTGCAGGCAGCCCCCTGCCCTCAGCCAGCACTGTCCTGTGGGATGAAGACACTTCCACGAGCAGTATCTGTATTTTTGAGCTGCAGCCACGAGCAGTGTCTGTATTTTTGAGCTGCAGCCATGAGCAATATCTGTATTTTTGAGCTGCAGCCACGAGCAGTATCTGTATTTTTGAGCTGCAGCCACAAGCAGTATCTGTATTTTTGAGCTGCAGTCATGTGTGTGTTCGTGCTCCCGGCGTGTGGCTGCACGCCTGCCCTCCTGCCCTGCCCCAGGTGAAAATAAATGAAGCATTGATCCCTGGGGAAAGTTCAGAGGGAAAGCAGAGGGAGGGTGTGCTCTGGGACCAGCATGAACGTGTCCCAGCAATGCAGGTGGAGGAGCAGCCCTGCTGCAGGCAGGACCTGGGAGCCCTGGAGCTCCTGCCCAGCAGTGCTGTGACTTTTGGAGCAAAAGGAAAAAACGATTGGTCTCCTCTGTCAGTGCACACACAGCACAGGGGGAGTTGGTGCCCACGTCCCAGGGCATCCCAGCAGCTCTTCCTCTCCGTGCCCCAGCCACCAGCACTGGGGGCTTCTGAGGAGGCTGTAGGGGATTTTGAAAAGCCAAGAAAGGCACAGGCCTGACTCACCACAGTGACCTCTTCAAAGAATGGGTGGGAGGCTTTGGCATCCCATTCCTGGTGGGATTAAGCCTGGGTATCAGTGGCCACCTTGTGCCTCCCCTGGTGACCAGCCAGGTCAGGGGCTTCACTCCCCAGGTCGGGCTGTGGTGATGAGCCAGGGTGGGGGATACCCAGCTCTGCTGGTTTCAGCTGGGGTAGAGTTAATTCTCTTCATGCCACCCCATGCCTGGGCCATGGAGAAAATTAACTCTGCCCCAGCTGACACCAGCACTGACTCAGGGGAAGTGTACAGAGTACCCAAAGGTTCCCATGACACTCTAACCTTGTTTTTTTTTTCCTTTCTTTTGCGGACAGGCCATGAACTTGGTAAGTTGAGCTTGAGTCTGAAATTCCTTTTGTTCTCCATTGCATTATGCCCTCTCCAATGGAGGGGCCATCCCCAAGGAGGGAGGGCCACCAGCAGCAGTGGGAGGGGGCATTTTCCAGACCCGTCAGCTTTTGCCCAGAGGATGTTGGCAAGCTTCAGCTGTTCATTAATGTTTGAGAGGGGGTGGGAGGATGCCTCTGCACCCGTCCCTGGCTGGGCTGTGGGATTGGCTGCTGGCTTTGCAAAACCTGTCAGACATGTTTGAATTGAGCATGAGGGAGCTCAGTCTGCCCCTGTAACCCTGCTCCCCCCTGTCCCCCCTTTTCCCCCCAGGACCAGGTCTCGAAGGACAAGGCTCTGCAGAGCATGGCTTCCATGTCCTCGGCGCAGATCGTGTCGGCCAGCGTCCTGCAGAACAAGCTCAGCCCCCCTCCTCCTCTTCCTCAGGCCGTCTTCTCTGCTGCCCCCAGGGTGAGGACAGCCCCACGGCCCCCAGATGGGGACACCCCGGGGTGGTGGGGACACTGTGAGCTGCACACGGGGCAGGGGGATGTTCAACAGCAGTTCTCAGCCGTGGGGGCAATGCAGGGCTCCCTGCTGTTTGCAGCAGGTGAGGAAGGAAATGTTAGGAGTGGGGAGTCAGAAACCACTGACTCTTCCCTGTGCTGTTTCCCCAGTTTTGGAGTGGGCCTATCCCAGGACAGCCTGGACCCTCTCAGGAGTAAGTACAGACCCCTCCACACCTGGCACCAGCAGGACCCCACCTTGGCAAGGGGCTGGGCATCCCAGGCTTGGTAACCTGATGATGCTTTTTCCTTTCCAGCATTAAACCGTTTGCACAACCAGCTTACCCCATCCAGCCACCCATACCTCCATCACTAGCCAGTAAGTCACGTCCTTACCCCCTTGGAGGGCACCCAGTGTCCCTGCCAGGTCATATTTGTCCCCTCTCACGCACGGTGCCCCCTACCTGTGTCTCCTCCCCAACTCTATGGGGGAAAATCCTGGGTTGAAATCCAGCAAAAAGTGAGCAGGACCCTCCAGCCCCTTCCCACCCAGTACCCCCATGTTTTAGCCACGCTGTGCTGGGCGCTACGAGAGGGTGGGGGATGCAGTGGGGACAGCAGCATTGCAGGGGGGGGTCACCCCGGTTTTTGGCTGCCCCTCCACCCCCGTGTCACTCCCCCGGCCCAGGTTACGAGCCCTTGGCTCCGCTCCCGCCAGCTGCCTCGGCCGTGCCGGTCTGGCAGGACCGCACCATCGCCTCCGCCAAGCTCCGGCTGCTCGAGTACTCCGCCTTCATGGAGGTGCCCCGGGACGCCGAAACGGTAACGGTCCCCTCCGCCAGCCCGCCCGGGCTCTGCCCGTCCCTCCCCGTGCCCCGTGGCACCTCGCTCCCGCCTGACCTCTCGTGCTGCTGTCCCCACCCCGCTCCCTACAGTACAGCAAACACCTCTTCGTGCACATCGGCCAGACGAACCCCTCGTACAGCGACCCGCTGCTGGAGGCCGTGGACATCCGCCAGATCTACGACAAGTTTCCCGAGAAGAAAGGCGGCCTCAAGGAGCTCTATGAGCGTGGGCCCCAGAACTCCTTCTTTCTCGTCAAGTTTTGGGTATGCTGCTGGGAGGGTTAGGGTGGGGAGGGGCATTGTGAGAACCCTGGGCTTGGTCTGGGGTCTCTTGTGGTGGTGAAGTCTCTCCTCCAACCCGAGCTTCCAAAGAAAAACTCCGCAGCCTCTTGTTCTGTCTCAAGGCAGTTTATTGCTAGTTATCTAACAGATTGTGTTCTCGGGCTGTGGCTGTGACACACAAACTCCTGACACCCTCACTGTCCGGTGTCTTCTTCTTCTCTCTCCCCACCCAGGGCTGCTGCTATCTTTTATATGATATATTACATATAATATGTTTACAGTTTTTCCCCAATACCTACTACCTATATTACCAAGTGCTTTTCTACTCTAAACCAATCTGTGAATGCCAACATCACCGAGAACATGGAGGCAAGGAAGAAGAAGGAGGAAGAACAGGATCAGCCCACTTTCCTCCATCTTAGAACTTCTGACCCCCATGCACAAAGTAAACACCCCCCTGTACAGGTGCTAAAACTCCCCTATACAATACTAAAAAATTTCCCTTCTGTTTTGTAACTACTTTTACTATCCTATCTAACCCTTTGTGACTGCTTGTTCCACCTCCAAAGTTGGTAACTCATTCCATGGCTCAAACTCAAAATCACAGCTGTTTGCAGCTGCCTGCCAGGGTCTAGAATGCCTCTGACCAAGGCCTGGAACCTCTAAAAATGTCTGAGAGACATTTTGAGTTCCAACAGGTCATCCTTGAGCTACAGGCTTCTGGGGCTGCGGCATCCTGGGCAGCTCTGAAAGCTGGTGTCCCTCGTCCCCACCGAGAGCTGGGCGTGGTGGTGCCTCACGGGAGCCTCTGTCCCTCTCCTCTCTTCAGGCGGATCTGAACAGCACGATCCAGGACGGGCCAGGGACCTTCTATGGTGTCAGCAGCCAGTACAGCAGTGCAGAGAACATGACCATCACAGTCTCCACCAAGGTGTGCTCCTTTGGGAAGCAGGTCGTGGAGAAGGTGGAGGTGAGTTCCGTGCCCCACAGGGTCGGGAAGGGGTCAGGGTTGGTGCACGGTGGGTCCTGGGATGGAAAAAAACCCAGAGCTGGGTGTAGGACACATGGGTGCCTATACCATGCTTATGGGTGGAGTGGAGGGGACATTGTCATGTGCCAGTTGGGCACCAGCAGCCATGGGACAGCTGCTCACCCTGGCTGTCCCCTGCAGACGGAGTATGCACGGCTGGAGAACGGCCGGTTCGTCTACCGCATCCACCGGTCTCCCATGTGCGAGTACATGATCAACTTCATCCACAAACTCAAGCACCTCCCAGAGAAGTACATGATGAACAGTGTCCTGGAGAATTTCACCATCCTGCAGGTACCTCCCCTCCTTTTCCAGGCGGTGTGTCCCACCAGGAGTGTGGAGCTCACACTTGCATCCACCCTGCTGGCTCTGCTTAGACCTGGCTGTGCCCGAGCCCACGCAGAGCCTGAGTTCCAGGCAGCAGATCTTGGTGCTGCAAACAAAGTGGCCGTGCCCAAAACTGGACAAATCTTCCAGATAATAGGGAGCAAAATAGGGTGCAATTAAATTGGCTGTGCCTGAGTTTGTTTGACTTCACCAAATAATCTGTAGCAGTTTTTTGGTGGCGCAAATGCAGTGGCTGGGCCTGAGCCAATGTGACCTCCCCCAAACAAATTTTTGGTGGTGCAGTTTGGGCTGTTCCTGAGCCTGTGCAACATCCCTAAAACTGGGTAGCAAGTCTTGATGGTGCAATTAAATTGAATAACGGGTAGCAAATCTTTTCATGGTGCGAAGTGGCTGTGGCTGAGCCCATGCAACCCCCCCAGATAACAGCATGGGCACAGCACTCCCCTAACACCCTCTGCTCTGCTGCAGGTTGTTACCAACAGGGATACCCAGGAAACCTTGCTCTGCATTGCCTTCGTTTTCGAGGTGTCCACAAGCGAGCACGGCGCCCAGCACCACGTGTACAAGTTGGTCAAGGACTAGGGGCCCTTGGGGACAGGCAGGGGCACGAGGGGCGTGCAGGGGAGGGAGGGGGCTGTGCAGAAATGCCACCCGTGCCTGTTGCCTCGTGAGAAGTCATTTGAAGACAGGAGGAAGAAGGAGGAGGAAGAAAAACCAATAGCCAAAAATGACTGACTTGTGATCGCAGATGTTTTCTACTTAGGAACAGTTTCTTTTTCTTTTTTTTTTTAATAAATAAACAAAATTACCAAAAAAAAAAAAAAAAAGGAAGAAAAAAGAAAAAGACAAGAAGAATAGGAAAGGAAGTGTAGGGAGAAAGGAAACCCACATCTGGCACTGGAGAGGGAGAGAGCAGCCCTCAGTGTTGCTGATGAAGGCCAGGATCCCCCGTGCCAGCAGCAGCACAGCAGGATGCTGGAGCAGAGGACGACCCCTCCTTCCACCCCCAGCCTCGCTCAGAAGTGGCCCCAGTCCTGAGTGGAGAGGAGGGCAGCGAGCACTGACGGTCAGGAGGATGCAGCACCGTGCCAGGTCTGAAACTGATGGGCACAGCAGCGACAGCAGCCTTGGCACCGCGTGGCACGGCCCAGGGAGGACGTGGGGATGGACGTGCAGGGCAGGGCAGAGTGGAGGAGGGGGACACTGCCACCCCCCAGGGATGCTCCTTCTCCACGCCCAGCTGGGGCACTGGGAACAGTGGCAGTGAGGGCATGAGGGCATTGACAATGCAAACCATGGGGGTTTATGGCTCCTTTTTTACCTTTTTTTTTTTTTTTTTTTTTTAATGAAAACTAAATTTTTTTTTAATACTTTTTAAAAAGATACCATGCTTGTAATCAGGCTGATGGCCCTCTGCAGTGCCCAGGTGCTCCCTTCCCACCCTGCATGGGAAGTGTCTTGTTTAGGGAAAGGTTTGGGATGCCTCCATCTCTGGCTGGGTTTTGTGGGGGATTCCTTGAGCTGTGTACTTTCAGGAATTGCACTTGGGGGGTGGCCCAGGCTCAGAGTCCCCACTGTGGTCGCTTGCTGAGGAGTCATGAGTAGAGAGCAGTGAGGGCAGATTGCTTGATTTATTCGGTATATGTACATTTTCCTTGTTCCAGATTTTGTTTTTGTTGGTTTTTTTTTTCTTTGTTCCTTCACCTTTTTTTGCCTTTTTTTCTGCAATGACTGTTCCAAACTGCTCCATCCGCTCTCCTGCATCCTGTGGGAAGTGGCCAGGGAGGGGAAAAATAAATTGAGCAATGCAGGGCCAAGCTGTCAGTGGGCAGAGTTTGGGACAGAAAGGACAGAGAGGGGACAGAGAACAGGAGGGATGCCAGGATAAGGGACTGGGTCAGCTTGGAGGTATTTTTGTGGCTGCAGCCCAAAGTAAGCCAAGGCAGAGTGCCCAGTCTTGAGGCTGCAACTGCAAGGGCAGAGTCTGGGGAAAGCAACCCCAGGGTGCAGGAGGGTCACAGAGGGGACAGAGGTGGCGGGGAGCAGGGTGGCAGGGGCACAGAGCCCGAGGTGGCCAGGTCTGGATGGATTTCTCATGTTGGCAGGGAAGTGAAGGCAGTGGGAAGGAGAGCAGGAGTGTTTTGAGGGGCACTGCAGCTACTTTGGGAGGGGCACAGGGCAGGTTTAGGCTCAGTGCTGCCAGTGCAAGGAGCAGGAATAGCCCCAGAGCTCAGGAAAGCGCCTTGGCTGCCACCTTGATGCCACATGTGCTGTGAGGCATGGCGACTTCAACATCTTGCTGCTGGGAAAAGCCACCCATCCCTGTGGGATGGGGCAGAGCCATCCCAGCCCCGTGCCAGGCCAAGGGCTCAGTGGTGGGGCTGGACTGAGGTGGCTGCTGTGAGCAGGGCAGACGGAGCAGGAGGAGAAAGAGAGAGGGAAAAATCCAAGGCCAGGCACTGGCAAGCCATGCCAGGGCTGTGCTGGGGCTCTTTGGCCAAGTTCTCATATGTAGCATGTTTGTTTGTCATTTTGTAGGTTTTTGGTGTTTTGTTTTTTTTTTTTTTTTTTCTCTGTTTCACTCACTGATCTAAAACTCTGGGAATGAAAACTCAAAACTCCCCCACCATAAAACACAGACGTGCCCCGCTCCCAGCCCCAGTGGGGACTAAGCTCTTTGTTAACTGGACCGGTTTGTGCCTCCATCCCTCCCTCCCTCCTGCCTGCACCGAGCCCAGGGCTCACACTGCACCCCACGCACACAGACTGGTGCCCCCAGCAGCCCTGGCTGGGGTTTAGTCATGATCCCAGAGACACTTTCTCAACTCCCCCAGCCCCTCCGTTCGCCTCCAGTGTATTTATGAATTTCACATGAAGTACTGTTTTATTTTTTTAAAGACTTTGTAAAGCTTACCAGGGTTACAATCACCATTTTTAGAGCTGCGTCAATCCACAATGTTAAAAATCCATTTTTTTATGTATTATATTTTTTGTGTATTTTTTTTTAATCCAGCTGTGATGGGTTGTATCATATATTTGTTGTGTTTACTGTATCTGTCCAACTTCAAAGAGAGGAGACTGTGGAGCTCCGGTAAAACTACGGTCTGCTGAAAAAAACCATTAAAATTATTTGTTCATGGGTTGGCTCAAGCAGTTCTGAAGTTCCTATTTTATTTCTTGGTATTTTCTTCGACAGCCAGGACTACGAAAGCTGCCACGTCCCATGTAACCCCTTGGCTGGGTAACGCTTCTCCTGGGACCCCAATTCTGGGTACCAGGATGTGTTTTGCCCTAGTTTGCATCACTGCTGCAGGGTTTGCTTGGGAAAAGTTGGGCTGGCCATAGACGTTTCCCTGTGCCTTCCCGCAGCATCCCTGCGTTCAGGATCACCTTTGAGGGGGAGCTGCTCTGCCCCACCACTCAGCAGCCCCCCTCCAAGCGCTGCTCGCGGCTGTTCGCTGCTCCCATCCTTCACCCAGGGACACACGCGACGTGTTCCACCCCCGAGCCCCGCCATCCCTCCGCACCCCGGCGCGCCCAGCACACCCTGCCCGGCCTCCTCCACCCTTCCCGGCCCCATTCACCCCCCCGGCCCCGGTGCCGGTCCTGCCCCTTCCGCCCCGCTCCGCTGCCTGCCGGGACGCGTAGTCCCGCGGCCCCGCCGCTCCCGGCCCGCTGCAGGTCCGCGCTCGGCCCCGCCGCCCGTCCCGCTCCTCCCGGCCCCGCTCCGCCTGTTGCTCCGCTCGTCCTGCGGCTCCCGTCCTTCCACCGCCCCGCTCGTCCTGCGGCTCCGATGCTCTGCGGCTCCGCTCCTCCGATCCTCTGCGGCTCCGCTGCTCCGATCCTCTGCGGCTCCGCTCCTCCGATCCTCGCATTGTTCCGCTCCTCCGATCCTCGCATTGCTCCGCTCCTCCGATCCTCGCATTGTTCCGCTCCTCCGCTAACCCGCTCGTCCTGCGGCTCCGCTCCTCCCGGCCCCGCTCCGCCTGTTGCTCCGATCCTCCCACTGCCCCGCTCCTCCGCTTACCCCGCCGCCGCCCCGCTCGTCCCGCGGCTCCGCTCTTCCTCTGCTCCGACCCTCCTGCGGCTCCGCTCCCCCGCTTGCCCCGCTCCTATCCCCGCTCTCCTGTCCCCCCGCTTGCCCCGCTCCTATCCCCGCTCTCATTTCCCCCCGCTTGCCCCGCTCCTATCCCCGCTCTCATTTCCCCCCGCTTGCCCCGCTCCTATCCCCGCTCTCCTGTTCCCCCGCTTGCCCCACTCCTATCCCCGCTCTCCTGTTCCCCCGCTTGCCCCGCTCCTTTCTCTGCTTTCCTGTCCCCCCGCTTGCCCCGCTCCTATCCCCGCTCTCATTTCCCCCCGATTGCCCCGCTCCTATCCCCGCTCTCATTTCCCCCCGCTTGCCCCGCTCCTATCCCCGCTCTCATTTCCCCCCGCTTGCCCCGCTCCTGTCCCCGCTCCACCTGTTGCCGCTGTCCCGCTCCTTGTCCCGCTCCTGTCCCCGCCGCATCCCGCGGGGAGCGCCCCTGGGGGCTCAGGCTCGGGAGAAGCCGCCGGCATTAATTAGCGCGGCTCAGGATCGGGATGAGCCCGCCGGGTAATCCCGCCGGGGCAGGCAGAGCCCGGCTGCCCGCACCGCCATCCCGGAGCTCCGGGGCTGCTCTTTTTAGCTTCTAAGCCGGAAATTGGACAATCTCACGGGGCTCGGGGAGGAGCGAAGCGGAGCCGGCGGAGCGCTGGGGCTGCTGCGGGGTTTGGGGTCCCGAAAAGGATCCCTGGGCTTCCCGAGTGGGGAGGTGTGTGACGATGTCCCATGCCCGTGCCTCGCAGCTCCACTTTGAAACCAGGAGGAAAGCCCATCCTGGAACACAACTCACTGCCAGGCAGAGGGGTTGAGCCCTGCAGCCCATCCCTGACCCACCGGTGTCCCCAGCCACTGCGTGTAGGGTCGCATGGGTGGTTTGGGTACATGGATCCCTGTACGGGGGCAGTTTGGGGTTTGGGGTGGTCCTTGCGTGCAGGAAAGGAGATGAAAGGCATGGAGCACCCCGAGCACTTTTCCTTCCTTCCTGGCCTTGGCCTTGGCTCAGCCCTTCCGCCTTCCTGGCCTGGCTGCTTGGCTCTGTCCTGCAGCCTGCACGGGCTCCTGGGGGCTGCCACTCCAACCCGCTCCCTGCAGGTCCCCCCTCTGCCCGGCGCTGCCCACTGAGCCCCCCAGAGCCCCAACAAGCGATGGAGGGAGAGCCCACCCTGCGCCTCCGGATCTTCGACCTCAACTGCTGGTGAGTCCAGACTTTGCCAGGTCCGTGCCAGGCACTGTGGGTGGAGATGGGGGCACCACACTGGGGGGGGTCCCACCTTGGGGTTACCTTCATGGCCCCTTCATTCTGGGGTCACACCACTCTCCCTGCCCCAGAGGGTCATGAGGTGCTTGGCTGGGTAGTGCCTCCTGTCTCTTCCATGCTTGTTAGCCCCAGAAAAAAACCCCATTTGCACCCCAAGCAAGGATGAGTTGTCTCAGTTCTGCAGGCAGGAGAAGCTGTCCCCAAACAGCCTCCCTGCATCTTGTCCCCATGTCCTCGCATGGCCCTTTCCTGTTCCCGTCTTTCCCACCTGCATCCTGCTTCTGCTGGTACTGGAGCCCTCTTTCTCTCCCTCGTTTTGGGTCACAGTGGGCCCCAACAGCCCCATGACCCTGTCCCCACCAGGCTGTGACTGTCACCCTGTCTGCAGGGCCATCCGCTACCTGAGCAAGCGGCGGCAGGAGCGCGTCCGGCTCATCGGGGACACGCTGCGCCAGGAGGGCTTTGACCTGGTGCTGCTCCAGGAGGTGAGGGCAGTTTGTGAGCCAAGTGCACCCATTCCCAGCCCGGGAGATGGGCACGACTGTTCTCAGCCTATCCCTCTGTCCTCCAGGTGTGGAGCGAGCAGGACTACAGTGACCTGAAGGTGAAGCTGGCAGGCTGTTATCCCTTCTCCCATTACTTCCGCAGGTGAGAAGGGCAAGGTCAGCCCCCGGGGCTGTCTGTGGGGCAGTGCCAGTGCCACCTCTGTTGCTGTGGGAGATGCCATGCCTGGGCAGCAGGATGCTCTCAGGAGCACACTGGGACCCAGGCACCTGGGGAGTCCTCCTGGGCCAGGGCTAGGGCGAGGCAGAGGTTTTGGGATCCTCGTCTCCTCACTCTGCTTCTTCCCTCCCACAGTGGGGTGATCGGCAGCGGCCTCTGCGTCTTCTCCAGGTTCCCCATTCTGGACACACTCCTCTACCAGTACTCACTGAACGGGTACCCCTACATGGTAAGTGGGGTGGGGGACACGTGGCACCATGGTGTCCATCCCCACAGAGCCTCAGAAGCTCTGACCTGCCCTTCCTCCCCTTGGGCAGCTCCAGCACGGGGACTGGTTCTGCGGCAAGTCCGTCGGTCTCGTCATTATGAAGATCTCAGGGATCATCTTCAACATCTACGTCACCCACGTGAGCAACCCAGGGAAGAGCCCAGCCAGCATGGGGGGAACAGTGGGGAGGAGGACAATGAGTGACCATATTCCTCCTATACTGTCCCCTTGCTTTAACCACTGTTCTCCACCCTCTGCCCTGGACTATTCACTGATTTAATAAATTATTACTCAGGGCAGCAGGGTATGCACTGGGGTGAGCATCCCAGGCTCTCCCCCGTGGGGATGACATAAAGACAGTGTTGGCAGGGACTGTTTGGAGGGGTTGGGTGGGTTTGCAGGGAGCCTGGGAGCAGGGCAGGAGTCACAGCCCCTTTGCTTTCCCTCTCTCCAGCTGCACGCCGAGTACTGCCGGGACAAGGACGCCTACCTGCCCCACCGCCTGGTGCAGGCCTGGGAGCTGGCACAGTTCATCCGGTGAGCAGCTGTGGGGTGTCCCCCTGCATGTCCCCAGGACGTGTGTGGTCACCCCTGCCCCTGGGGCTTGCCCCAGAGAGCTCCCGTTTGCAGCAGTCCCAGTCAGGAATAAGGTGGAGGAGCACTGGGCAGACAGGGCAGGGAAGGACAGCCACCCCTGTCCCCACAGCCACACCTCGAAGGCAGCAGACGTGGTGCTGCTGGGAGGGGACCTGAACATGCACCCTGAAGATGTGGGCATCCGGCTGCTGCGCGGCTGGACGGGGCTGCGGGACGCCTTTGCTGAGGCCACGCACTTTGAGGTGAGCCGAGGGGCTGCGTGGGGTCCCAGGCACACCAAGAGCCCCCAGCTCACCCAGGCTCTCCTCCCAGGGCTGTAAGAACGGCTGCACCCTTGTCCCTGACAACTGCTTCACTGACAAGTCAGAGCTGCTGCCCTTCCCGCTGGGCATCCGCATCGACTACATCCTCTACAAGGTACCGGGGAGTGTCTGCCCGCCACCTGTGACTGGGGAGGTGAGGCACAGGTGTGACCCTCTTGTCCCCTCACCCAGGCCATCTCCAGCTTCACGGTGAAGTGTGAAGAGCTGAAGACCACCGTGGGGCGAGCCCCAGGCGTGGACATCCCCTTCTCAGACCACGAAGCCGTGATGGCAACACTGCACATCCAGAGGCAGGGACAGCCTGCAGGTGCCACCCTTGGCACAGCTGGTAAGTCGGGGGGCTGCTGCCAGCACCCACTATGTGCTGAGGGGTTGGTGGATGGACTGGTGGAGGTGGATGGAGTTTTTTGGGGCTGTTTCTCCTTGCGGTGCTGCTTGTGGAGGGCTGCAGAGCAGTGGGGATGAGGAGAAGGCTGTTGGGGTGGCATGGGGGGGTATAGGGATGGTATTTGGGGATCCCACCCTGCTGAGGGCCCCTCTCCCCACAGACCCTGCACTGGCAGATGTGGTGACAGAGGCACGGACAGAGGTGGGCGTGGGGCTGCAGGCAGCACGGCAGCAGCGCTACTCCTCGGGCAGGATGGCCGTGCTGGCCCTGCTGCTGCTGCTGCTCCAGGCCGTGGCTGCACTGGGCACACTGGCTGGACTGGGCACAGAGCAGCCCTTCCCCAAGCTCTCCTTCTGCCTGCTGGCCTTCCTCGCCCTCGGCGTCCTCGTCCTCGCCAGCGGTCTCCACCTGTTCCACACCATGGAGGTGAAGATGCTGCACGGCACCGAGGACCAGATGTGGATGGTGCTGAGGGCCCTGCAGGAGCGTCCCAGCGAAGGCTGAGCTGAGCCTCGGGGTGTCCCACAATGTCCCCTTGGTCACACCATGTCCCCTATTTCATCCAGCATCAGTTCTTAGGCAAGCAGCACTGCAGCAATGCAGTAGTGCAGGTTTGACAGCTGCCTCTGGGTGAAATTAAGGTTTTTGGGGTAGATTTTTTGCATTGACCCCTGTGAAAATCACAACGGAGGCAGATTTTTATTGCTGTCTTTTTAAATACACTCTTTTGTACATGGAGGGACCCACTGGCCTGGCTGGAAGGCTTGAGACACTGAGGCTCCCCTTGCCTGGGGTGGCCTCAAATTTTACACTGGTGGCTGTTCTGGCAACCAGTCCTGACTAATGGAAAATAAAGGCGATATTTTAACCTTTGGCACCGGGTCAGGGGGGCTTTATTTGAAGGGAGGGGGTTTGCAGCAGGATTTTGGGGCTGGTACAAACACAGGGAGGGCTGGAGGAGGTGCTGAGGGGAATGGCAGGATGAGGGCTGAGCACAGGGTGGTGTTGCTAAGAGAGGAACCCATGCCTGGGACCCCCATCCTGACACGTGAGCACCATTTGGCCACAGAGGCAACAGCCAGGGACTCCAGGGGCATCTGAGGTCTGTGCAAAGGCCAAGCAGAAGAAATCCCAAAGGGGCAAGGAGGGCACAGCCACTGGTGTCCCTTGTCCTCGGTGTTAACAGTGCTGGCCCTGAGCACAATTCCCACAGGAGCTCCTGGACAAGAAGCCCTTCCCTGGCCCAAGGGGTTCATGGTAGGGTTCTGCCCCTGCTTTCTTGCAGCAGCTGGGGACAGTGTGGACGTGGCATCCAAAAGCAGTGGTGCAGAGCAGCTGGACCAGCCCAGTCTGTCTGTCACTGGCCCCATCTTGTACAGCCAGATGTCCCTTGCGATGGACAGTCCAGACTGGGATGGATGCCCTCAGCTGGGAAGGATGTCCCAGGCTGGCTTCAAGGGAAGGTGCCCCTGCACATATGGCATCTGCTCTGGTGGCCATCACCTCCTTGCTGCTGGGAGCCACCACAGCCTCCTTTTGCAGTCCCCTGCGAGTCTTCTTTTCCAGCAAGCACGAGGCAAAGGCAATCCAGCCACGCACAGGAATGCCCTCTCAGCACCCCAAGGCTGAGAGCTTCTCGGTGTCTCCTCCTGCGGGCATCCACCAGCGGGCCTGGCCCCTCCGTGACAGGCTTTGGCAAGCGGGAAGCTGGATTTGCTGTGGCAGCTGCTGGCACCTGGGGCATCGCCACCTCCAGAGGTAGCTCAGAGTGATGCCAAGCCCAGACTCACTCACACACACTCTGCTTGTCCCCGGGGAGGACGTGGTGGCTCTGGGGCTGTGCAGGTCAAGCCCGCAGCTCGCTGAGCCTCTTCTCCTCCTGCAACTGGATGAGGACGTTCCGCTTATTCACCACCTCCACCAGCTGCTTCAGGATCTCCTGCTCAGCCTTCTCATCCTCGGGTGTCTTCAGGGCATCTGTGGGTGCAGGGGGCCACAGTAGAGCTGGGAAGGCCACAAGGCCTGACCTGCTCCCTGCACGGTGCAAAGGGATCCTCTCCCTGGCACGCGCTGGCACTCACCCTCCTTGTTCATGTAGCTCCGGAGCTTCTTGTCAAGCTGACACTGCTGCTCCTCCAGCTTCAGTTCCTGCACCCTGTGGGGAGGAAAAGGGTGTGCTGTGAGTACCCACACAGGTACAGCTTTACAGGGGACTGGGGTGAGCTGAGCCCCCACACCGACCAGGGAGCATCCCCCAAGCCTCACGCGATCATGAGGTCCGACTCCTCGGTCATCAGGTTGTTCTTCTTCTGGACCAGGTAGAGCAGCTGGTTTGTCCACTGTGTCTGCTGGTCAGCCGGGCTCTCTGCAGGACAGGGGAGTGGTCAGCAGGGTGCAGACCCCCATTGCAGAGTCACAGGGCTCTGTCCACCCTGGCATTACCGTTCTCATCCCGGAGTAACTTCTCCAGCTTGATGCCCTGCTGCTCCAGTTCCCGGAATGTCACCTCGATCTCCTCCAGCCGCCTCTGGATGGCCTGTAAGAGAAGGGCAGCACTCACCTGCAGGCCAGCACCTGCCAGCATGTGGCCAGCAGCAGCAGGATGGAGGGGACAGGGTACAGTGCCACGCTGGCTCTCCCCTGTGAGGTTACCTGGGCTCTGCAGAACCTCTTCATCTGCGATTCCCTGGCCCGGCGGGCCAACGTGCGCTTCCAGGTGGGGTATTTCTCCTCTTCCCTGGGGTCTGGGTACTGTGAAAGGAGGGTGGCACGGGCAGGGGGGTCAAGGCCAAGGCACCTCCTGCCTTGACAGCCACAGCTGAGCCAGACCTGATGCCTCTGGTCTGGAGCAAGAGCCCCATCTGCCACCTGTGCTGGTGGTGCCACCATCACTTGGGAAAATCCTCACCATCTCTTTCATGATGCCAAGGCCTGTGTCCTCCTCCTCCTCTTTCTCCTCCTCCTCTCCCTCCCCCTCCTCGCTGTCACTCTCCTCCAAGTCTGCCCGAGAAAAGAACTGTTTCAGGCTGGTTCCTCACAAGCAAGATGTGGGATACAGCAAGGTCCTGGAGGGACTGAAAGCTCTGCTCATCTGGAGACTCCAGTTTGTACCACCTACCTTTCTCCATGTCAATCTTCTCCTCCTCCTCCTTCCAGGCACCTTGTCCCTGCCGCAGGGCAGGGAGGGCCTCGGGTGCTGCTTGGAGCCGCAGACGAGCTGGCTTCGGTGGAGGCTCGGGCTCTGCTTCGCTGGTGAGGTTCAGTGTGGACAGACAGAGCTTCTCCAGTGGTGTAAGGACAATCTTCCTCCTGCCCCCACTCTCCTCACCCTCGTCTGCTGTCCCCTGGGGCTCCGCTCTGGGAGCCTCCTCTTCCCTCACGTCCCCCCCAGGCTGTGCCAGCAGCTCCTGCTCCTCCATGTCACCAGTATCCGCAGTGTCCTCAGCGTCCCCAGGCTCTGCCCCTGCCTGTGGGGCTGCAGGAGTGGGCTGAAGGGGACTGGGTGCCCACGCCACGGGGGACACACCTGACCTTCCAGCATCTGGGGGTGGGCAGGCAGCAGCATCAGCATCCTGTGGCAGAGCAGAGCAGAGGGGTGATGCAGCACAGGGCCACACCCAACCACCCCCCTAGACATTTTGCCTTTCCTCCATCACCTACAGGGATTTAGGGTGATTTACCCCATCAGGCAGTGCTGAAGCCTCATCCCGGGGCAGGTCCATGCCGGCTGGATTGGGGTAGTGCAGCGAGCAGTAAAAATTACCTGGGCATGGGGAGGGGAGGGTGAACTCCTGTGACAACCTGCAAGGTGGAGAAGTCGTGCCCCAAGCATTCCCTCTCCCCAAAAGCCGCCTCACCATCCTCCTCGTCGAAGGCGTAGTCGCCCAGGCGCAGGGTGGCCCCGCAGCGCCGGCACTGGAAGCAGCCGCGGTGGAAGAAGCGTCCCTCGGCGCTGGCCCGCTCCACGATGTAGACACGGCGCCCGCAGAAGTAGCAGGCGTCACTGTTCTCCCCTGCCCTCTCCCTGGGTGGCTGAGGGGGGAGAGGACGGGCAGGGCTGGCACCGGGGGCCTGGCACCCACCCTGCCCCGTGGCTGTGCCGGCAGCCATGGGGGCACGGGGCAGGGCTTTGCCCCTCTCGCCGCGCTGGGTCCGCTCGGGATGGGTGAGGCAGCGGCAAGGCTCCGGAAAACCAGTCGGGTCAGGAAACAGGCAGGGAGGAGCTGGGAACATGTGGGCGTTCGCTTGTGCAGCCCTGCTCCCAGCCCTTGGCTTGGCCCTGCCAGCCACTGGTGCCCTCCCAGGTGCCCCCCTGCCCTGAGCTGGACCCTCCATCCCAAGGTGACGCAAGGACCAACCTGCCCTGGGTCCATCACGGTGGCTTGTGGCGGCTTGTGGGCACTGTCCTGAGTGTCTCCATCCAGCCCCGTGTCCAGCTACAAGTGACCCGAGGGGAGGGTCAGCCCCCCACTCTCCCCCCGGGACAGCTGCACCCCAGCAGAGCCCCCCTTGGGGCACCTGGGGCAGGCCCACCTCAGTGTCCCTGCGGCTCCTCTTGACCTCACTGTCCTTCTGGGCACCGTCCTGCAAATCCAAACGGGGTGGGAAGGGTGGGGAGTGTGACGGGGTTTTGGTGTGCCGTGAGGGTGTGGGTGGGGGTCCTCACCTGGCTACGTTTGTGTGCCAGGGTCCGGCTCTTCTGCAGCTTGCTGAGGAAGAGGAGGGCCCCTCGTGTGCCTCGGGGAGACAGTGGCTTCTTGCTGACCTCCACCTCTGCACAGGACATAGCCATTTTGGTGGCACCCACCCAACAAAGAGGAGAGCGCCCAGCCAGCCCCAGTGCAGCTCAGGGTGGGACAAATCCCCCCAAAATCTCACACCTGGAGAGGTCCCAAAAATTTGATAGAAGTGGCTGAGGTAGGTGATGAGGCCCAGGCGGTCAGGCTCTGTCATGGTGGCCATCTCAACACTGGAGAGGACAGGCTGGATGCCCAGCTCCTGCTCTGCTATGTCCAGCAGCATCTGGTGGGTCCGAATGGCATCCTGGGGCTCCACAGAGTCAAAGTCCCTGTGGGGAGATGTGGCTGCCATCAGGGTGGGCTCTGCAGGGTGGAGGGTTTGGGGGCTCCCAGGCACTCACACCAGGTCGGGGCGGAAGCGGTGGATGAGGGCGCAGAGGGCCAAGCCACTGGTCCAGGAGGTGCTGAAGTTGGTCACGGCCACGCCAGGGTATCCAGCTGTGCTGGCCTGGCACCAGCTCAGCAGCTCTTCAGAGACAGCTCCAGGGGCCACTGGGGAGGCACAGAGAGGGGACACAACCCCCCAGTCCACCTCCTGCCTCAGACTCCCTGCTTTAACAGGGCAGGGATCCCATGGGAGCAAGCTGAGACACCCCCTGGCCCCCACAACCCTCCCCACAAGTCTCAATAACTATGCTGAGGAACCATCTGTCCAATATTTCATGGCTCAGCATCAGTGCAGCCTGGAGGGGCACAGCCTCCACCCCAGAAGGCAGCAGGGGCCTGTGTCCCCAAATGGGCCACAAGCAGAGGGGACAGAAACCACTGGTGCCACCAGGACAGCCTGCTGGACACAGGCCAGGGTGCAAGAAACGAGGATGGGGAGGAGAACCAGGGCAGGAGCCACTTGGGCATGGGCTGCTGGAAGGAATGGGGCAGGCGTGGTCGCTCCTACCGGTGCTGAGCCGGTTCTCGCTCTTCCTCTTGTGGTCCACCTCCACCATGCCCACGAGGTAGAGGTCCCTGACCTGCCAACGGGGACATGTCAGTGGTGGGTCACCGCCTGTACAGAGCCAATGGCACCACGCAGGGAGGTGGCCCTGGCAAGGGGGACACTTGGACACCCCCCCTCAACTCTCCAGAACCCTCCACCATCCACAACGGGCAACACATTCAATGTCCTGTGTACTAACAGCTTCAGTCTCACACCCTTTGGGGACAGGGGACTGGTAAATTAGTGTCACCCTGGCAGCCAGAGAGGCTGGGCTGGCTGTCCCACGGCAGGACCTGGCCAGGTACCTGGCTGGCTTTGATGGCCTGCAGGTTGATGTTGGGGTAGCGCGTGGCCGGGTCGATGCTGTACTGGCTGATGTTCTTGTTGGTGTTGTCTGGGGATGTCTGCGAAAGGCGCTGGTAGATGCTCTCCCTGGGTGCAAGGGACAGGGCTGGCATCACTGCTGCCATCCTCACGCGCCCCAGAGCCAGCCCAGCGCCACGGGGACACTCACCTCTCGGCCAGCACCTCCAGCGGGGCTGTCCCGGCTGCCCAGCGCCGCACCATCCACGCTGCGTCGAAGGCGGCCAGGAAGCCCCTGGCCACGCCGGTGCCCAGCGGCCAGAAGGGCTGCAAAGGGAAGGGCAGAGCTGAGCTGGAGCTGCGTGGCTGGTCGGGCAGCTGGGAGGAGGCTGGCGGCTGCCAGGCTTGGCCCGGGATGAAAGAGGGAGCGGCGGCAGGACGCGCACGGAGACGACGGGTGGCCGTCTCCTCCCCAGCCAGCACGGCTGCGTCTGGGGAGGGGCTGGGCTGCTCCTCCATCCTGAACCAACCCCAAATCGGTGGGGCTGGAGAAGGGGATAACCTCCCCAAAACATGCCACTCCTGAGAGCCTGCCCAAGGATGGAGTGCACTGGGCAATTGGGATGAGAAGCACTTAGGGAGGGGAAATATATTGCAACCAATGCATTTCGCAAGGAGAGGAGAAATGGGGGTGTGAGGTGGGGCTGCAGGGGAAACTCTCACCTCCACCAAGCAGTCGCCCACCAGCCCCAGGAGCACACGGCTCCCGTTGTGCTCCCGCACCAGCGCCGCGTTCTCCGAGCGCGTCATGCAGGTGAAGTCGAACATGTCGACATCCGGCAGGCCCCGGTGGTTGAGGGCAAACTCCAGCTGGGGCAGGCAGTAGTTGGTGGAGAAGTTGGCAGCTTCTTTGGCATAGCTAAGGAGGGCATCCCGGTTCACGTTCTCCGGGGCCAGGAGGCTCTCGATGTCCGCTTTGTCCTGTGGGGATGGGGTGAAGCTGACTGGGATGTGGGAGGTGATGTTTGTCCCTCAGCCTGGGAGCACCCAGCTCTAGGCTGCAGCTGTGCCACTGCACTCTCAGCATCCTGGAAGGATTTTTCCTGCAGCACAGGCAACAGCAGCTGCAGCCCCTGCCACCCAGGGGTGTGCAGTTAAACCAGCATCCACAATTTGCATCCCACTTTCAAGGCTTTCAGCTGCCCATTGCTGTGAGGTCCCAGGGCCAGATCCTGCCCCTCTCACCTGGAGGATGACCCCCTTCTTGAGCAGGCTCTGCTTCTTGGCCGTCATGACGAAATAGTGAGTGTCATCCTTGTAGTACACGATGTTTTCCAGGTCAATGCCTGGTGACAGGGAAGGGGCTGAGCCAGGGCCATGGGGTGTCCCAGCACTGGGCTCAGACACCAGATGTCCCCTGCAATGGGGCACCATGTGGGGACACGCACCCCATTACTGGGGACATGCTGGAGCTGAGCCTCCAGCTCCCTCAGGAGGGGGCAGGATCCTCCAACACCCCACATGGGGGGGTTGGGACCACGGGACCACTGACCCGTTTTGTTGTAGAGGTTCTGGAAGAACTTCTGGTTGTAGATTCGGGCCACGCCGCTGATCTCGGCCACCTCCACCTCGGCCCGGCTGTGGCGGTTGATGAAGTTGGTGGTGATGCCAATGGCCAACTTCCCACGCGTCTCCTTCCGCTTGAACCCTGCGGGAGGGGAGAGGCGTGAGCCCCCACTCAGCCCCCCAAATTGGTCCTGGGGCTGCAGGGACACCTGTTGTCACCTTCAGGGACAAATTTGCCGCCGCCAGCTGAGATGAGGACGTCAAACTCGTAGCTGGTGAGGGGAGAGGAACTGGGCTGCAGCACAGCCTGCCAACCTCCTGCAGGGAGAGGGGTGGTCATGAACGTGCTGTTCCCCAGGGAGCAGGGAAAGGGCTGCGCCTCATTCCCCCCAAAAAGGGCTAGCAGAGGGACAGGGGGGCTCAGAGTGACCACCCACAGCCCTGTCCTTGTCCCCAGGAATGCCACCCACCCTGCAGAGATACCGTACCTGCCTTGCCCGTGGGGGGAACAAGGCCCTCGAACCGCACGTTGATGTGCACCTCCACCCCCAGGAGCAAAGCCACCTTCAGCAGGATCAGCTGGAGCTGCCGGATACCTGGGAGGGGAGAGCAATCCTCAGGGCTGCACCCCCGAGTGCCTGGGCTCCCCACAGCCAGCCTGGTCCCCCTGCAACTCACTGATGTGGTCCAGCGTGCCCGTGCAGAAGCGCCCGTAGAACTTCTTGGCGCCCAGCGCCCGCAGGTCGTGGATGGTGAAGGGCCAGAGGTGCAGGACGTTGTTGCGGGAGAAGGAGTCGCGCTTCTCCAGCAGCACCACGCGGGCACCCAGCAGTGCCAGCTCGATGGCTGCCCGCAGCCCGCAGGGGCCGGCGCCCACCACCAGGCACTGCCACGGCGCGGGACAGACAGGAGGCAGGGCTGGAGTGAACTCCAAAGGCGGCGCCAGCACCTCCCCTGCTGGGGCAGGATCTGGCCCTCCTCAGTATTTCCCTTTTCTGCCTGATTTTCCCTGCAAATCGCGGTGCCCCCCACCCCCTGAACCTTGCCTTCTCCCAGGGCAATGGCAGCAATTAAAGCATTGGGTGAGATAAGGTGCAGGTCCTGCGGGCCTGCCATGGGTTTGGTCTTCTGACAGCTTTTGCACAGGGCTGGGAGAACAGGGCACAGCAGTCAGGACAGAAGGCATCATCTGTGAGACAGGGAAGAGATGTCCCCAAGGGGACATCCTACTTGGGATGCTCCTATCTCCCAGCAAGGACCTGACAGTTCCCTCAGCCCTGCCATGGGATGTCCCCAGCGAGAGGCAGCTGGGAGGAGGAAGGACACTGCTGGCTGGGTGGCACTGAGGTGGCATCATGCCATGGTGAACTGAGCAGTGCTAATTAACTTCCTGTCCCATTAAACTCCATCAACCTCCCCGCCTGGCACATCTTGCATCCTCCTGGGATGGGAGCCAGAGTTTCCCAAGGGATGTTCTCACCCAAGACAAGGACACAGGACAGGGAGAGACCCAAACCCCTCACCCCACATCCCGAGTACCTTGGTGCCAGCACAAGCTGTGCCCTGGTCGTAGTCCTTGTGCCCAGCTTTCTTATCCAGCTTGCTCCACAGGGCCTTGGCATTCCAGTAGTTGAGGGCAGCCTTGAGGCCGTGGTAGAGCTGTAGCCCACTGCCCTGCAGCCCCAGCTGCTGGCACAGCTCCACGAAGCAGCCCAGCACCTCGCGGCACTCCCCGGCACGCAGGAACCTCTCAAAGATGGCATGGGCCGGGTTGCCCGGCTCGTCGGCCGGCACGCTCATCCCGTGTCACCCAGAAGCCTGGCAGAGGGACAGCAGAGGTCAGCAGGGAGGGGACCCTCCTGGATCCCCACCCACAGAGGCGTCCCACGCCAGACCTGGTGTCTCAGTGCCAGCTTTCCCCGCTGCGGGTGCTGTCGGGTGGTGACGGCGCTGTCAAAAACCGGCACACACAAAATTGTGGCAGCAGTGATGGAACCGTCCCCGGATGCTGCACCCACAGAGCCACGGTGTCACCCAGCCACGGTGGCGTCAGGGCAGGGGATGGGGAGGGCTGTGGCAGCAGTGAGTGGCTTCCTCCATGCAGCGGGTACCTGCAACAGCCAAGAGCAGAGCGAGTTGTTTTGGAGAGAAGACACCACTTCCTTCCTCCGCAGCCTCGGCCTCACCGGGGGGGATGGGAGGGAGCTCCTGGCTTTAGGAATCAGCCACACAGCTGCTGCAGAAAGCAGCAAGAGCAGCCCTGGGGCCAGAGGGAGCAGGGTCGGGTCCATCCCGCCGACCTGGCTTGTGCAGCTGGAATGGGGTGGTCTTTTCCCCCAGTCCCCTTCTAGCGCTCCTGGAGCGGGTGGAAGCAGATTAGCACAGAGAAAGCACCGGTGAGGAAATCCAATAAAAGTCAAATCACCCTACAAGCAGCCCCATCACGCCACAGAAGCCGTGGGAGGAGGGGTGCAGCACATTCCTCCTGAGCATCCCAAAACCCCCTACCCCTGGCATCTCCCAGGGGACCAGTCTCTGTCACCCCCAGCACTGCCCCGTGCCCTCAGATTGCCAGCCCGAGCACGAAGAACAAAGCTTTGCCTTTTCCAGCCACTGTCACCAAGCCCCGGGGCTGTGAAAGGCTCCCCCAGCCCGCAGAGACACGGTGCTGCCAAGGAGCTTCCACCTTTGAGCCGCAGCTCTTTGCCCTCTCGCCCCTGGGTGTTATCGTGGGCACGTGGCAGCACTGCAGCGGGGCAAGGATGTCGTGAATAAATCAGGCAGCCCGCAGGAGGAGGAGGCTGGGGGTGTGTGGAGAAAGGAGTCGCTTAAGCGGTTAAATTTTGGCTGAAAAGACCGAATTCTGGCTGGATTTCTAGTTCAGTCTCACTCAGGACTTTCCCGACACCAGAACGTGCCTTGCAAAGCAGTTCCGCGGGTCACCTTCCCTCTAATCACTTCTGCAGGTCACCTTCCCTTCCAGCACCACACTCAGGAAATCCGGGCATTTTAACCCCTTCCTTCCTGGGCAGACATAGGATAAGCCACCCAGTGGGGCACAGCAGGGGCTGGCGCACACCAGAGTGCCAGCGTGGGGACACAGGACATGGCCTATGCATTCATAAAGCCTGTGAGACCTAAGGACAGGTTTCTGCTCCTCCCCTGAGTGCTGCTAGTGAGCCTGGGGAAACTGAGGCAGCGCTGAGAACCTCCCCAGCGAGTTTGCACTGCTCCCAGCCATCCTTGTACCACGGAGGCTGCCCAGGCAGCACTGGCTGCCAGGCAGCAGTGCCCCGTGCAGATGGGTTGTCCTCCAGGAGCTCAAGTCACTGCCTGGCACCTGCCAAGGTCACCACACAGGAGCCCCGGGGAGATGGGCAAAGGCAGCTGCTCAGGCTGGGAGCATCTGCTGCAGCCTCAGCAGCCCCTGGCTCTGAAAAAGCCAATTTCTCAGCCTTGGTTCCCACTGGACACGATGCCAGGGGCAGCGTGCTGCCTGGGAAAGCTTTCCAGCCCCTACGCTTTGGCAGGGAGGCTCAGAGGAGGCAGAACAAGAAGCCTTGTGTTACAGTTTCCTACAGAAAAATTATCCTGCCAGCACTCTGGCACGCTCAAACCCCCTTGGACAACTGCAAGCAAGGTCAGAAACTCCTAGGAAAACTCAGTTCCTGCAGGCTTGATACAAAACCCCAGCTCTCAGCCCAGCCAGCGGCAGTGGAGGAGGGCACAGCCTGTGCCAGGCTGCCTCGGGCTCTGTTCCTTCCATCAAAGCCTTTTGCATTTCTTCCCCTAACGCTGTTCCTGCAAGCAGCGGGGAGGAGGGGGGGTTGCAGCCAGCCCTGACTCATCTCATGGCAGCTTTGGTTGGCTGCAGAAATGTCTGTGGGGACATCACCCGGGTCTGAGACACGGGGAGCACCCCTGGAGCAGGGACATCCCACCCCACCTTGCGGGTCAGGGTCTCCCTCTTGCCCTTGCAGGAGAAGCAGCCTCTTGGGAGGAGGTGGGGGAAGCTGCTTGGGGGCTCACGTGGCTCCCAGGCACATGGAAATAGGGTGGGAAAGGACATCCAGAGATGATGAAAGCTGGAAGGATTTTCAGCAGATCGCCTCGCCACCGCTGCGCTGGCTCCCAGCATGGACGGGCTGTCCTGGATTTGGGATCCAGGCTCCCAGCATGGACGGGCTGTCCTGGATTTGGGATCCAGCCTGGACACCAGAGGCCAGGCTGCCGAGGTGGGCTGGACCCCAGGAGAGCCCCTCCAGTGAAAGGCAGGACAGAGGGTTTCACCCAACAGCTTGGCCAAAGCCCTTACTTCCAACCACCAGCTGAACTGGGAGGGTGTCAGGAAGGGATGGAGGCACTGGAAGCTCTTGCAAACGTTATTGTGCCCAGGAGAAACATCCTGGGTGTGGGACTGGGCAGGGAGACCACCCTGGCCAAAGCCAAAGCAACTTGCCTTGGTTTGGGTGGGTTAGAATCCTTGGAGGGAGGGAAAAATCCCTGCCAGCTCCTCTGGTCTGAGGCAGGGATGTGGGTGCATGAGCACACCCCAGCTTTGCGAGGCCCCAGCATGGAGCTACGGGGGGAAGGGCTGAGGAGGGGGGACAAACCTGGGTTAGGCTTTGCTGGGGATCCACACACCAGAGCCTGGCCACATCCTGGGCACAGACAACGCTTGGGGAGGAGCAAAGGTGGCCCCCTATTTTTGCTGCTCAGCCTGTACCCCTGCCCAACACCAGCCTACGGAAGGACCTGCCTCTTGCAGCTGAATTTTGGTAAGAAGAGGAAGTCTGGTCACAGCCAGGTTTCACACCCTACATCATTTTCCTCTTCCTACTTCTCCTTTAGCCCAAAGCACATCTGTGGCAAAGACATCACCCTGATGATGCACACAGCATCCCTCAGGGATCTTAGCAAAGCTCTTGCCCGTCCTGCTCATCGCTGGGAGCACTGGTGGAGGGGGAGAAGCAGGGGGGATCTCTTTCCCCTTTGTCCCCGGGGCAGCAGAGGTCAGCGGCTGGAGGGGAAAAGCAGCGGGGATGGAGCAGGGGGGACGCCGCTGCCTCTGAGAGAGGCTGTGGGGAGGGGTCAGCCGGAGAAAAAGCGCTATCCTGCCACGGAGCGTCCCAGCGACAAGCAGGACACGGGGTCGGGGGGCTGAGCCCTCCGCAGCACGGCAGAATCACCGCTCGGTTCTGCCACCCCCGTCCCCGCCCTGCGCTGCGATGCTCGCGGCGGGGCGGGCGGAGGGGACCGGCGCTCGGGATGCTGGCACCGAGCGGGGGGACGCGGGCCCGGGGGGCAGCAGAGCCCTGCCCTCCCCACCCAGGGATGCTCTGCCCATCCTCACCCTCCACTCACCTCCACAGCCCCTCGCGGGGGGAAACTGAGGCACGGACCGGGGCGTGCGGAGGGAGCGGAGCTGGGCGCCGCCGGGAGAGATAGCAAGCAGGAAACGAGCTCCGGCTCTGCGAGCAGCAGCTGCCGGCCGGCCCGGCCCTCCTCTCTCTCCTTTGCCCTCCCCTCCTCGGCCTTCCCCTCCCCTCGGCTGCCCGAGCCTCCCCCGCGGCCGGGGGCGCCCAGGCCGGGCGGTGCCGGCAGAGGGGCGGCCCCGGGGCCGCTTCTCTTTGTGCCGCTGCAGATGTTGCGCCGGGAGGTTTGGCACAGCGGGACGAGCGGCACAGCGCAGCCCCAGCTGGGCTTTTTTTGTCTTTTAGGGTGAGAAACCAGACTTTTCGCCAAGCAAGCAAAAAGACTCGGGTGATGAAGCCAAAGCGCTTCAACCCCTTCCCGCTGTGCCGCTCCCCCCGCAGCCAAAAACCGGCCAGGAGGGTGCTGGGGACCCCGGAGGATCCGGGGGACTGGGGGGGGGGGGGGGACCCACCCAGTGCCAGCTCCGGACCCCGACCACCACAGCTCGCCTGGAAACTTCTGGGATTGCGTTTCCATTTCGTGTGGGGGTGAAGGTACCTTGGGGCGGGCGGG
Organism: Lonchura striata; assembly: GCF_050655825.1. NCBI lineage: Eukaryota > Metazoa > Chordata > Aves > Passeriformes > Estrildidae > Lonchura > Lonchura striata. The sequence goes on from NC_140728.1 coordinate 2,304,941, forward strand.
GGAGCCCCGGGGTGGCCGAAGATCGCTGCCGGCCGGGTGCTTTTTGGGGTTCCTGGTGGCGGTGTCCTCGGGGTGCTGCTGGACATCGGCGGTGCGCTGGGACGGGTGTCAGGGCGAGGGGGCTGTGACGCACGGGGACAGCCTGGGGACGGTGACTCAGGGACACGGGGCCAGCTGGCAAACGGGCGTTGGTTGTGTCGGTCACCCTGAGTCACCCGGCAGGGTGACCAGCCCCGCACCTCCATCCCTGCCCTCTGCAGCCTTCCTGGGCATCCCGGGGCAGAGCCGCCACCGCGGCAGCTCGGCCGGGCTGTGCTGGTCCCTGCAAAGCTGCTGGCTCCGGGTGCAGTGGAACCCACCCGAGTTTCGGGGCCGCGGGAGGCTGGGCGGACACGGAAACGTCTGTGTCAAACCCAGCGCTTTTCCCAGGCGCTCGGGAACAGCTCCCTCTGTTTGTGAGCGCTCCGTGGTGCCTGGGAAAGGCTGATCACCGACCTGCGCCTTCCAGCCCCAGCGCTGTCCCCCGGCAGCAGCAAAGCAGCATTAGGTGTGAATTACAGCAGGGACTGAGGGCATCTGGTGGCACTGAGCGACGTGGCTCTAAAGAAACCCACGGCCGTGGGCAGCCCGAGCTGTCCCCAGCGCAGGGGATGGGTGAGAGCACTCCTGCATCCCTCCATGTGCTGAGAACAGGCAGCTCACAGCATCACTGAGAGCTGCTGCAGCTCCCTGAACCCTTCATGGTTAGACAGAGGTGCCAACCATACCCTGGACCCTACCACAGATGCTACCTTTGATCCTAGCCCCTGCTCCGTCATTACAATTCCCCCATTTTTCCTCCCATTTTATTATTCTAGTGTTTTGGTGTTTTAGGACGTGGGGAAGGAGCAGAGACGCCTCTCAGCTCCTCCTCCCTGGTCCAGCTAGGCCTTGGAGGATGCTGCAGACTGCAGCCGCTGCAACTCCAGGGCACGGACGAGGAGGAGGAAGGCGATGCTCAGGAGAAGCAGCCAGAAGAAAACCCAGTAGTGCTGTGGGAAGAAGAGCCAGGGACGCCACAGCTCCGCTGCAGACCCCTTGGACCTGGGGAGAAGGTGACCAGGGACACTGTCATCCGTGGGGGACAGCAAATCCCACCTCCACCCCGTCTGGGGGCAAGGAGGATGTTTAACTCAGCCCCAAACCTCACTGGCCCTTTTACAAACCCGAGTGAACAAGGCTGAGGAGGGTGTGGGCAACCCACAATGTGTGGGCAAAACTGAGGCAGCCAAACAACATCCCAGCCTTCCACCACCAAATCCCCCAGCCCCCTGCCCAAGTGCTGGCCACCTGGGGACCACAGAGAGCCATGGGAGGATGCTGGGCACGCGCAGGGTGCTGCTCACGTCAGCCCAAGCTGCTCTGGCTCCTCGTTCCCTGTGTCTGAGCCTCTGCCATCTGCCTCTGCCACCAGCCTCCCGGTCACGGCGCTGTCCTGGCCCTGTGGCTCCAGCTCAGTCCTGGGGAGGGAGAGGACGGGGTCGGTGCTGTCCCACACGGGGCAGTGGCAGCTGGTGCCACGCTGCCCGGCCACCCAGCGCAGTTACCTCTGGCTGCTGGGCCAGCGCTGGGCCCCCTCTGGCTCCAGGGCACCCGCTGGTGCTGCTCGGCTCTCAGGGCTGGCACCTGGCTGGGCACCGAGGGTGGGAGTATCAGTGGGGACACGGAGCCCCAGTGGCACCGAGGCTGGGGACACGGCTCCTGGCTGTCCCCCCCAGCCACGTCCTTACCAAGAGCTGCCTGGGGATGACGGCGATGCTGACTCTGCGGCGGGCAGACCCCTGCAACAGAGGGGCTGGGGGTGAGCACTGTGCAGCTCCTCCTGCCCCAGCACCTCCCCAGCACGGGCAAGGGACACCACGGGGCACTGCCAGCTCCCTCTGGAGCTAAGAGGGGAAGCCAGGAAGCCAGGGCAGGTCAAAGCCAAGAGGTTTGTGCCTGTCATTACTGCTGCAAGCTGTCCTGGTGGGGCTGCCTGACCCCCTCCCCTCCCTCTGGAGCTATTAAGGGGATCAGGATCAGATTCAAGCTGGTGCTAAAGAACAGCCAAGCCTGTGGCTCTTGCAGTGACCCTGCAATGGAAGAAGGATCTGCCTAAGATCTCTTGCACAGGCAGCCCTCAGCTTGCTGGGCATCCTGTCCTTCTACCAACAGCCCTCCGAGGCTGTCCCTACATTTTGCCCCATCCCTGGCATTTCCAGCAGATCTTCCCTGCAGCAAGCAGCTGGCTGCAGTGACATTTTTGGGAACAGGCGGGTGTGTGGGGACAGCCAGTCGAGGGAGGACAGCAGGCCATGGGGAGACAGTGGCTCCAAGACTCCTGAACTGGAACCAGTTACCTGCTGGAAAGTTCTCTTCAGGGGGTGAGGTCTCAGCCGTGGCTCCACATCATCTGGGAGCAAAGAGAATCTGCCTTACATCATCCCCCAGCACCAAGATGGGGGATGCAGACAGTCACAAAGCTCCTGAAAGCTGTCCTGGCCATGTGCCTGGTCCCGTGCACACAGTGCCACGTGTGGGGCTTGGTGTTCAGGAACAGAGTCCTTTTTGTGCATGGGGCCCCCTGCCCTGCATTCCCAGCTGGGTTGTGGCTCTCTGGCCACCAGCACCTGCTCCCACACGGATCTGCTGTCCCACTGTCCCCTCACAACTGCCATCAGCTGTTCCCTTCCCCACTGCCAGTCCTCAACTCACACCACCAGCGGCTCTGCGGTGCAGGGTCACACTGACCCCCCCGAGGGGCTCGGGACCAAATCCTGCAGGGCTGCTCCGTGCCATCCCTGAGCCCGCCTCACCCTGGGTCTCTGCCAGCTGCCGGTTGCGGGAGTTCTGCTGGATCAAGCGCTTCATCTCCTCCAGCTCCGCGTGCTCCCGCGCCTGGTGCCGCTTCAGGTTCTCCACGTGCTGCACCATCACCTCTGCTGCTCGGCTCATCCGTGCCTCCTGCAGCCAGGCGGGACGGGGGATCAGGGCTCTGCCTCCTGAGGAGCAGCTCTGCCAGCCCCTCCCTGTGCCCCCCGTGCTGCCTCCACCGGGCACTGCAGGGGCATCCCCTTCCCACCCCTCGGGCAGGCGGGTGGATCCCCTGCACCCTGCTAAGAGCAAACAGGAGGTCAAGGCCAGCGCCGTGAGGAGGAGGGACAAACCCCAGTGAGCCCAGGACAAACCCCAAGCCCATCTGGAGCACCTCCATCACTCCCAGCCCTGGGCTGTGTGCACACCTGGTGTACAGCCCCCAGCTTCTCTGCGGCACTGGTTGCCCTCTCAACGGCCGCTGACAGCACGGCCAGGCTGTGCTGCAGCTGCTGCAGCATCTCCTTGCAGCCTGCATTGGCACAGGATCGGCCCAGCCTCTGTGGGGGAAAGGATGGAGCTGCTGGAGCTGGCACTTGGAGTGCCCGAACCCCTCTGGGGCTGGATGACCCCAGCACGTGCCAGCCCCCTGCCCTTGTGCCCACCTACCTCCAGGGCAGCCCGGCACTGCCCCAGCTCCTCCTGGATGTTTTCCTCTGCTGCATCCCGTGCCCGTTTTTCCACCAGCACCCGTTGCTGCAGGGTGAACACGTCGCAGCGAAAAGCCAGGGCGAGGTGGGCAAAGGCTGCCTGCAAGGTGGGGAGGTGAGAGGTGGGACACGAGGCCAGAAGGGAAACCACCAGGGCCGTGTGCTGCTGTCCCCAAGGCACAGACAGAGCTCCCAGCGTGCCACCAAACAGGCCAGTGCTAAAGATAATTAGCACTTGCCTTGCCCAGCACCAGTTAGGCTGCTGCATGCTGGGGACAGTCCCCTGAGATGCCAGCCCGGGTCCCCCAGGCAGCTGATAACGCATGGAAATCCTGAGCCCTCCTGGCAGGAGCAGCCCTGGCTGCGGGTCCCGGCTGCCGGCTGAGCCTGACTCAGCCCTGGCACTCGCAGGGAAATGATTTTTATTAGCGTGGCTCCCGCCGCCTCCCCGGCTGCAGAGCACTTTGTGGGATTGCCGGGCACGCAGAGGACAGGCTGGTGGAAATGCAGCTGCCTCCAAATGCCAAAAGCATCTCTGGGAAAGGGTTGATAAGGTGGCTGCCAGGGGCCTGCGGTGCCTGAAGGAGCAGGGCACGGCCGTGGGACTGTGAGCCAGCAGGGTCCGTCCTTGTGTCCCCTTTCCTCAGCCCACCCACAGCCCCCAGCTGCCCTCACCTCCAGATCCTGCTCGGTCAAAGCCACCCTGCAGAAAGAGAAGTGCTGTCAGGGATGGAGGCATCATGGGGGCTGCATGCTGAAAATGCCCTTGCTCTGCTCCCAGGGGTGCCAGCCACCACCAGAAGTGGGAAGCCAAGTGCCCATTGTGTGGACAGCAGCTCTTGTGCAATGGAAAAGGAGGGAAGTCCAATCTCTGAGCCTGCTGTGCCCTGGAACCCCCCCTGTCCTGGAGCCCCCAGAGGGATGCAGGTGCTCACTGGTCTTACCTGTGCAAACCAAATCTGTCCAGCACTGAGAGCTCACTGGGGAGACTCAGCAGCGGCTCCTCTGGGGTTTCTGCATCTGCAGGAGGGCAGTGGGGCCACAAGAGACCACACGTGAGGGCTTTCCCTTGACCTTCCTCCTCCCTCTGCCCTCCAGTCTTAGCAGGGAGTAGGTGCCCCTGTTTTGGAACCATCCCAATCCTTCCCCCAGCAGAGGGGCTTTAGCTCCTCCCAGGCCAGTGTCCCCTTCCCCATGTCCCCACCAGAGGAGATGACTCTCATCAGAACATGTTCCCATGCTCATCCCCAGCTACTGCAAACCTTCCCCTAAGGGGACCCAGCTGGGCTGGGACGGGGTCTCACCCACCTTGTTTAGTCCTGTCACTGTCCCCAGGGTGCACAGCCTGCTCCTGCACGGCCCTGCCTGGCTCCTGAGGGGCACAAAGGTGCAGCTGGGGCAAACCTCTCCCTGCTGCTGCCCAGCACCCCAAAAGGACCAGCACAGAGGGGCTGGGGGGCCTGGCTGAGCCCAAGGAGCCAGGCAGGGAAGGCCCCACTCACCCTCCCCTCCCTCTCACCCTCCCCTCCCTCTCACCTGGCTGACTTGCTCCACACTCTGCTCACTCCTGGCCAAAACCCCACCTGGCTGTCCCTGGGGACTGCTCATCCTGCCTGGGGACAGAAAGGGTGCTGGGAGCTGGGCAGCAGGGACCCCTCCCCAGCCTGACCCCACTTCAGGAGAGACCCCCAAAGCTGCCCCTGGCACCAAGGGACATCAGCTGGCAGGTACCCCCCAAAATATCCCTATGGGATAAAGGGAGCTGGAGCCAAACTGGACCAGGTCAGGGGGAGGAGAGCAATGGATCCAATGCAGAGGGTGGGTTGCAGCTGGTGAGGCAAATCCAGGGGATGGTGTTGGGGTCCCAGGGCTGGAAGGGGCTGCAGGTGTGGTGCCAGGCCAGGGAACACCCTTATGCTGCTCAGGGAGGGAAGGTGACAAACCCACCCTTGCGACCCCATCCCCACCTGGGCTGCCCTTACCTTCACCCGGAGATGTGGTGAGCCCGGAGAGCTCTGCCTGCTGCTCCCTGTGGAGGGAATCCCGGGTAAACCCTAAAGAAACTCAGGAAGCACCGGCAGCATCGCACCCCCCGCGCTCCCCCAGCTCCCTCGATGGGGCTGCTCCGGACCTGGCTCCTTCCCGAGCATCCTCCGCAGCCTGCTCCGTCCCCGTCCCGCTCTGCGAGCCGCCCCTCGGCTCCTGCCGCCGCCGCAGAGCCCCACTGAGGACCCGCCGGAGCCGTTTCCAGCCAGCAATGAGTCACCAGCCACTGCCGTACTTTGCCTCAGCCTGGTCTTTTTTTTTTTTTTTAATTTTTTTTTTTTTTTAAATTTTGCTCCGGCTGCCAAGCGGACCTCGCTGCGAGCCGGCTTCTTCCAGCACCACAACTCACCCAGAGCCCAGCAGGCACCATCTCAGAGCACCCCACGGGGATGGCAGGCGCCCCTAAAAGCGCACTGGGATATGTTTATCATCCCAAACCCCTGTCCTGGCTGCCAGGAGGTCCGGCAGCTCTGTAGCATCCCTGCCCACTGATGCTGGAGGCCACCAGGGACGGCAGGTCACCAGTGCGTGGAGACGCAGGAGCTGCTGTGCAAAGAGCCCTCAGCAGCCCCACGCTGGAGCCCAGCATCCCACTGGGAGAGGGTTTGGACCCCCAAACTTTTCCCCCTGCCTCTGGAAAGGGCTGCAGCAGAGCTTTTCCCTCTCCTCCTGGCGAGCCCGAGAGCAGCGGCTGCAGGAGAACGATGCTCAGCATCCCTTGCCTGGCACTGCCACCACTGTCCCATCCTTGCTAGCACCCCGGGGGCAGCTTTTTGGGCACGTACCTCCGAGGCGAGGGGCTGGCTCGGCAGCTCGTCCTCTGCCGCTGCCGCCGCCGGCGCCCCTGGGCCGGTGCCTGCGCCGCCTCCTCCTCCCCCTGCCCCTCGAGCGGCTTCATTTGGGCAGTGCCGAGGCTCCAGGACCAGCACACCTATCGGGAGAGACCCACATTAGCTGCGCGCAGATGGAGAACGCCTCTAAATGTTATATTTTTAAAGTGTTTTCTCACCCAGCAGGAGCGTGGAGCTCCTCTGCTTAGCGTGGAGGCATCTGTGGGAAAAGAGGTGGGGAGGCCCGCTGCGATTTGGGAGGAATCTGCTGGGATTTGGGCGGGCACCGAGCGAGGCAGATGAGAAATTCAATGCAAGAAGGTGGGCTTTCCTTCTTGCCAGCCCCATTTCCTTCCCCCAGGGCAATCCTCATTTTGGGTTTGTGATGTGGGTCAGCTTCCTGGGGGGAGATAGATTTGCAGCCACCAACCGGTGTGAGCAACCCTTGCTCTCCAGGTCCCTGAGCTCCCAGAGAGACAAATAGAAAAGATTTCCAAATATAAGGGAGCTTGGACAACCCATCTAAGCTGTTTTGCAATGTTTAAAGGATCAGAGAAGGATGCAGGAAGCCCCAGCGTGAAGTCACTGTGCACAAGGGACTGTCCCACAGTGACTCCTCGCAGGCTGGGCCCATGGACATGCAGATTTAGGACAGAAGGAGAATTTTTTTGTCCAGGACAGGAAATGCAGGAGAGACCTAGGGGGACAGAGAGCAGGGACTGCTTGAAGCCCTGTGGAAAGCCTTGGCCAAGCTCAGCCCAGCTCCAAGCAGGGCCATCACTCGGCTCTGGGTGGAGGTGTAAAAAGCAGCACTTGGCACCAACGCCAGCCCATTTCACACCTATACAGTGGGAATTGTCGCTGACACCTCCACCCAGGGGCTCGGGCGTCTCCAGCCAGCAGGGATCAGCCAAACTCATCACACCATCAGCATCAGAGCGCTCCGGAGGGCTGGTCCCGGCTGCTAAGTGCTCAATCCATCCCAGCTGCGGCAGACCCTGCCGCCTGCTGCCTTCCCACAGCTCCGAGCCTCGCAGACGCTCGCTCCTTTATCTTTGCGTTACAGATGGAAAAGATACGAGACACGCCGCTGGTTTAGCATAAGGAACCCCCTGAGATGCCAGACCGGGCTTTCCCTCGACTCGGCGCTCCCCGGGACATCATTACCTGCCCGATCTCCTCGCAGGCAGCCGAAGGCAGATGCCGGGGCCCAGCTCGGACCCGCTCCGCTCTGCTGGGCGCCCAGAGCCGGCAGCGGCTCCGGGGCGCGGCGCGGCCGCGCTCCGCGGCTCGGGGCTGCTGGCGGAGCCTCCCCGCGGGCACAGCGGCGAGCGGAGCTGCGGGGCCGAGCCCGAGGAGAGAAGGCCTTTAAAGGAGATGCGAGAGAGCGGCCGGGAGCTCCCCGCGCCGGCCAGGGCGGGCAGAGTGGTCTGCAGGTGGCCAGGAAACCTCTGCTTTTGGTGCGGGGCCGGGTCCCGCAGCCGCTCCGGGAGCCGGGAAAGAGCAGGACTGCTCCCTCCGTGCCTGCGGGCTCAGCCTCGGCATCTCCCTGCTCCCGGGCAGCCGGGAGAGATGGGGGATCCCCCGGTGCTTTCATGGGGGGCCCGCACCAGGCGAAACCCGAGCGGCTGATGAGGAGCCCCTGTAGCATCTTGTTGGGTGATGCAGGGAAGCCACTCTGCCCGGGTCCCCCTTCCCTCCTGCCCCTCTCAGCAGCCCCACCTCCCCCCCAGCCATCCCCCCACTGCCCCATCCGCGGTTCAACCCCTTTGCTCAAATCCATCGCATCCTCTAAAGCCGCTTTCTTCTCCTAAGGAGCTTACAGCGACTCGGGCTCCACCTTCAGCACTACCTGGGGGCTGCTGCTGATTTCCCCCCATGCCCAGGGGGTCTGCAGACCTCTCCAGCCCTGAGAGGGCAAACAGCATCTCCCAGTGCTGGCTCTGACCCACCTGCGAGCCCAGAATGCAGCCCCAGGTGTTCCAAACAGGGGGAGGTGAGGTGGGAACCCGCGCAGAGAGGAGCAGCAGCTGGACCAGGGGGCACATCAGGCTCCGTGGGGCACACAGAGCCCGGGACACATCTCACTGCTGCCTCTGTTCCTTCCCTCACTCAGGGGAGGGCTCACAAGAGGCAATGTCCCTGTCTGTTCACGAACCAAGAGTCTCTAAAAGCATTTACTAAAAGCATGCCGGGATTTTTAGGCATTCTTATTTTTTAAGCTGGGAGCAGCTAAATGGTGATTGCAATCTAGGTATCGCAGAGCCTCAGGCAAGGAAAAGCAGCCCAGTTCCCCTCACACAGACCTGTCCAGCAGGGAGGAACGAGACCCTCGGGGGAGATCTCCAGCCCAGGGGTGTGGGTGGCAGCATGTGGCTGTGCCTTTGTCCCCTGGGCTCCTTCCAGCGAGGTCCCTCACGGCAGCAGCACCTCCCAGGGCACCTGAAGCCGAGCTGAACTCCCAGCTCAGATCACAGAGTGGTCATCTGGATTATTCACTTCTTGGAAGAAAGCTGCTCAGACTGACGCTGACTGCTGCCACTGATGTGGCAAGCGTGACTTACAGGTCTGTGCAGGGGCCCAACCACGAAACAGCAGCCCAGCCCTCCCTCAAATTCACCTTCCTGTGGCCCCGGCTTCCCTAGCTGACAGGAACCAGGCTACCCAAGAGAGAACACGATCCTTGCCTATGATTAAAAGGTTATTGGCAAAAAAAAACAAAACAAAAAACACCAAACAGACAAGAAGGAAAACTGCTCTTCCTTTTTATTCAGTTTTAAATCCCAAGTGAAAAAAATAAATATTGCTGAGCCTCCCCCAGAGCAGTTCAGCCTCACATTTGGGTGTCACAGCCCCCAGGTTTCCAGGTAGAAGTGCATCAGCACGTTGGGGATTACACATGAGATTAGCAGGCTGTCACTGAAGACACAGTTACCTCCAGGGAGAAGTGGGGTGACCCCTGGCACTGCTGCAGGAGGGGAAACAGCAACAACCTGGAGCTCCTGTTTGGAGAAGGGCAGCCCCTTGGGGGATGGAGACAGGGCATTTTCAGGAAAATCACTGAGTTTCAGCCCTTTCCAACAAGGTGCTGCATGGCCCAAGGCCCCAGCATGGCTCAGATGTCTGGTGTTTAACAAGCCTGCTCACCCCAAAGGTTCACTGCTGCCTGACCACAGCCCCATGAAGGCACCGGGGCAGTGGAGAAATCATCCTGTCATGAAACTGGTTCAAAAATCCCTGTGGAGAGTGTGGAGGCAGCAGAGTGGACAGACAACCCATGCAACTGCATATGAAGAATTTCCTCTAAAAAAACCCAAGAACTACTAGGCCAAAAAGGGAATTCCCCTCTGTAATGTGAAGTAAAACTCTACAAACAGAAGAGGAAGCAGGTAAGGAACCACTGCCAATTATCACAAGTAAACTAGGAAAGGTCTCAGACAAAGCTTCAGACTATTCCCTTCACCATCACCACTCTTAAACCAGGACAAGGACAAAGCCAGTCCTGGAACTCCTGCCACCCTTGGCCAAGGTTCTGCTGAACTATAAAATCTGACTGATGTTTTATGCTGCATCCACCTCTCTGCACTGTTCAGGATGGATTTTTAAGCTCTCAAAGGGTCAAGAGGAGTCAAAAGTGAAGTTTTCTGTGCTGCCAACCTCCATATAAAGTGTTCCACCAGCATGTGCAGTGTCCCCAGGGTGTGCTCCCAGCTCTCCTTACAGGATTGTTATCTGCATGCACACCTCAGAGGAACCCACAGCACACGAGGAGCTGCAGCCAAGAGCAAAAACAGGACCAAGAGGGACTTGCCACAAGCCAGTGGTCACCTCCATGTGACCAACAGCCACAGCCAGACAGAGCACTGGGGACAATGACACCGAGGTCACTTGGTAGAAGCTCTGCAGGGAAACTGCAAAGATCAGAGCCTGCTACCTAATAAAGCCAGAAGAGCAGGGCTTAGACCTTGATGATCATGGCACAATTTCTATTTATGTCGTATTTTGGGCAGCCCTACAATAGCTTCACTTTACTCAGCCACTAACTCACTGGAATGCAAACACATCAACAATCTGGCTCCCTGGAGGTTTCTATCCTGCAGCTAATGCGGACTTTGAAGCCTCATCAGTCCCCTGTCACCTAAAATAGCTTAAGGGATTCTTATATAAAGAAATCTGGCTCTCAGCCTTAAGAGTGTCACCTAATGCTTCAGAGTTTCCTTCCTCTGGTTGGGATATAAACATTATTGTGCAAACCTGGAGCAGTCACACGTCACACCTGCAAGTTTTAATTCTCCTTCTCCCTTTGTAGATGTTTATGGATTTTTAAATAGTTTCTGAAGCTCCTGAATGCAATGATTCAAAACCTCCACTGAAACCCTAGCTCTACGTGCCTGAGTCTCCACTCTGTCCCAGCCTTTTCTTCTCAGTTCTCAGACCAGGAGGTGCCTAGATGAGGTTTCCAGTGGGTATTTTCAAGAATACAGGATAGAACTTTGAGCAGAGTCATGCCACACAAGCATTTTCTATTAGGGCAATGAGTAGGGTCATCATCACCAGAAATGTGTCAGCAGGGCCCCTCACGGGCCAGGCAAACAGGATAGAAAGGTGGATTTAAAGCAGAACACTCAAATTTCCCAGCTAAATTCAGCTGGAATTCAGTAAAATCCCACTCTGCTGCAGCCAGAGGTCTGTAAATCCCAGCAGATCAGATATACAAACAGCAGCCCAGCTCAAGATAGTGAGCTAAATCCAGAATTATCAACTTCGTGCAGCCTCAAACCAATGTCTGTGCTGGCTCAGTGATGGGTTTTGGGCAGTAAGAACCCAGGGCTGGAAGTTCTCCGTGGGCTGTGTCCTGCCTGGCCCCCACAGCCCTGCCCCAGCACAGGAGGGCCAGGTCACCTTGCAGAGTGTGGCAGGCCCGAGGCAGAACACACACAGAAACACCTGAAAAACCTGAATTGTTCAACCAAAACCCCTCTGAGCCCCCGGGAGTGTGGGGGGCTGGGATGGCACTGCCCAGCAAGAGCCCCTCAGACCAGGGGCAGCCCTGGGCACTCTGGGGGAACAGACCCCACTCGCAGGGTCCCACCTGAGCAGGGAGAAGACAGGGAGGGGTGGCTGTGGCTGCTGCTGTGCAACGAGTGTCCTCCACACAAGGAAGCTGACCCCTCACGATTCCTTTTGGCTGTCACCTGAGGAAAGACAAAAATCAAGAAGAGAGAAGCCACTGCCGTACCCACCATTCACAGCTCTGGCACAGCAGGCGTGGCACCTTCTGGTTCCCCAGCCTGGGTGCAGAACCTGCCCTGTCCCACCTCACCTGGCCCCTTCCAGCACCGCCTGCAGCGATTTCTTCAGAGCTGCACTGCTCCTCTCCAGCACGGCAGCCAGGCTGCTCCGGTGAGCTGGGCTGACCTGGGGTGGAGGCAGCAGCAGCTCAGGGCCCTGCCCTGCCTGGAGCCCAGCTGGGACCTCACCTGGGACCTCAGGCAGGCCCCAGGAGCTGCAGGAGCTGAGCCTGGCCGGGCTCACCTGGCTCTGACACGCCGTCAGCACGGCCGTCACCAGCTTGGCGAAGCTGAGCGAGGTGGCGAAGGCTGGAGCCTGCTGGCACAGGGTCAGGACCAGGAGATCCAAGAGCTCCGGGGGCAGCACCTCCTGGAACAGAGCCAGGAGCAGGCAGGAGAGCGGGTCCTTGCTCCAGCACTGCTGGAGCCATCAAGGAAACCCGTGGGACAAGGTGGGCCCCTCACCTGCCGCCCCAGCACGGCCTGCAGCACTGGCAGGAGTTTCTCTGACAAAGGCACCTCCAGGACTTGGCTGGAAGGATGGTGAGGAGGAAAGGTGCTGCTCCGTGGCCTTGCTGGTGCTCCCAGAGGGCTGGAGCCAGCTGGACCCACCCAGGTGGGCGTCAGGCCAAAGCAGAGCTGTCACCCCTCACCTCAGCACCAGCTGCACAGCGTGTGGCTCCAGGCACTCCTCCACGAGCTCGCACAGCAGCTTGGTCTGCTCAGCACCTGCAAGGGCAAAGCAGCAGGGGAGAGCCTCCAGAGGCTGCCAAATCCATGGGGATGTGCCTGGCCCTTCCTGGCACCTCTTCACAGGAGTATGTCCCAGTCAGGACAGGCAGAAACTACAGAGTGCCCCCTGCTACTGCTCAGGATAATTCTGTTTCCTTTGCCCAGCTGCAGCAAAGGTTTAAACAGCACCAGCCTCTGGGAAAAGGGGATGCCACTGTAGCAGGGGTTCACCCTCTCCTCACAGCAGCACTGGCCTGAGCATTAGGAGCTGTCAGTAGCCCTCCAATCATGGAGGTATGGCAACTGTCCTTTGGGAAAAAATAAGCCAGAAGCCAGCCTGGCCAGCCCTCCTACTCCATCTCGGGCATCTGTAAACCCATTTCCCATCCCAACCCCCAGGTGTTCCCCTGCCCTGAAAAAACCAGCCCCAGGCCTCCTTACACATGGCAAATGCCACCCAGGGCACAGCACTCTGCACCTGGGGCCCCTGTCCAGCTCCCAGGAGCAGCCACACCTCCCACCAGCCCAGCACACCTTCCCCTGGCCCCTGCAGCACCGCAGCCACCAGCACACGGCAGAAGGGATGGGAATATTTGGAGCAAAACGAAGTCAGGGCAGCCATGAGGTGTCGGGAAGGCGGCTGGGTGAGGGACAGGACCTGGGGACAGAAAAGGCAGGAGGTGGGGACAGTGGAGAGGGGAACGGGGAGCAGGAAAGCTGCCCTGGCACATACTCGCCTGAGGAAGAGCTGCTCTGCCAGGATGGCTGCGCTGGTGTAGCTGAGGTCAGGGCTCAGAGCCAGCAGCCAGCTGCAGAAACGCAGCAGGAAGGGCTCTGGGCACGTGGAGAGCTGGAGGAAGGAGCACAGCCCCTCGAGCTGGGGGTGCAGAGGGGATGGGACATTAGGGACAGCAGCAGGGCCCCTGCAGCAGCTGCAGCAGGGATGCTGGGGCTCACCTGGCTGGGGGAGCAGTTGTTCAGGATGCTCAGCTTGGGCAGGGTGTGCAGCTCGGAGTGCTGGAGAGAAACTGTCCTGAGTAAAGCACCAAATAAACCAACCCACAAAATACAGCACCAAAAAAACCGACCCACAAAATACAGCGCCAAATAAACCCACACACAAAATGCAGCACCAAATACACCATCACACAAAATACAGCACCAAATACACCGACACACAAAATACAGCACCAAATAAACCAACACCCAAACTGCAGCACCAAATACACCAACACACAAAATGCAGCACCAAATAAACCAACACACAAAATACAGCATCAAATAAACCCACACACAAAATACAGCATCAAATAAACCAACACACAAAATACAGCACCAAATACACCAACACACAAAATACAGCACCAAATAAACCAACACACAAAATGCAGCTCCAGGGCTTCTCCCTTACCCCCATGTCTGTCAGCACTGAGCCCACAGGCAGCCTCTCACCCCTGCAGGGTGCAGGCAGGTGTTGGTATCCCCAGCCCAGAGGAGGTAGCAACAGGGCTTTTTATCCCCATCCAGTTGGCTCTGAAATCCACCTCCTTTACCACCACTCCTGAGGCCCTGACACGAGCCTGTTTAGAGCATCAGCTCCAGGACAGAGACAGAAGCAACCACTTACGCTGGACTCCTGCAGCAGCAGCATTTTCAGCCCCTGTCCATGCATCTGAGGGAAATGAGATGAAGGAATGGGAATCAGGCTGTAAAGGCTCAGTGGCTGGAAGGGGACAGCAAACCCTACACAGTACCTGGACAAAAGATTGGACCTCGGCTGCCAGCTCTGTCTGGGAAATCTTCCTGAGCTCCCCAGCTGCATCCTGCTGGGAGCTGTCCCGAGCAGCTTTATCTGTGCTCTGAGCAGATGCATCCCCTGAAGGCTCCTCAGGCACCTCCTCTTCCACCCCTGCCTCATCTCCACATTCCTGGGGCCCCAGGGGCTCAAATGCCGCCTCCTCCAGCAACAACCTCTTCCCCTCTCTCTCATTGTCCAACTCCAGGTTCTCCTCCGGCACTTCCTTACGCTTCCCACCTTGAGGCACAGAGACAGGGGCACCAGGCTGCTTGCTGAAGCACCAGTTCAATTTTCTTTGCCCCTCTGGTTTCTTCTGGGCAATTTTCTGGCACAGGCCCCTAAGCTGCTGCTGGCACGCAGAAGACAGGGCAGGGGGACATGGGGAGCTCTCCTCTGCCTTCAGTCCCCGCCGGAGCAGATCCCCCAGCGTCTGCACCCAGGGATCCACATGGGAATCCTGCTCCAGGGCCTGGAGCAGCTGCTCAAGGCAGTCCCGTGGCACTGCATCCTGCACCACGAGGAGCAGGGAGAGGAGGTTTCTCTGGCACAGAACGGGCAGCAGCAGCAGCCGTGGCTTGCTGGGAAAGGAGAGGTGACTGATCAGAGCAAACTCCCCCGTCCTGAGCCCAACCCGCCCCGTGGAGCAGAGTCCCACAGCAGACACACGCTGGGACACCAGTGGGTCACTGCTGTGACCTCAGCTTCACGCATGGACCAGTGCGCCAGGGGAAGCGGATGTGCTCTCCCAGATTGTGCACCTGACACCCAAAACTCCCACGAAACACCCAGTTTTAGAAACTTATCCAACTCACAGAGCCAGGCTGTCCTCTGGCCCCTCCAGGCAGGGCTCCTGGGCGCACAGGGCTGCGGTGAGAGCCTGCCAGGAGAACGGCTGGCCCGGCCCCTCGTGGGGCTGGCCCCGCTGCAGCACCCGCAGCGCGGCCATCGCCCCGGCGGGGCCCGAGGACAGAGCCTGCAGCAGGAGGCGGCACGGCCGGGGGCAGAGCTGCAGCCAGGACGGGCACCGGGGCTCCATCGCTGCGGCGGGGGCTGCACAGACACGGGGAGCCCGGACACGGTCACACACGCGGGGGACAGCCGGACATGGTCACACACACGGGGGACAGCTGGACACGGTCACACACACCGGACACAGCTGGACACGGTCACACACGCGGGGGACAGCTGGACACGGTCACACACGCGGGACACAGCTGGACACGGTCACACACGCGGGACACAGCTGGACACGGTCACACACATAGGACACAGCTGGACACGGTCACACACGCGGGACACAGCTGGACACGGGGCAGTCCCGGGCACACTCGCGGCTGTCCCCGCACCCTCCCGGTTGTCGCCCCGTCCCCGCACACTCACATCTGTCCCGCACACTCACATCTGTCCCGCACACTCACATCTGTCCCGCACACTCACATCTGTCCCGCACACTCACATCGGTCCCGCACCCTACCGGTTGTCACCCCGTCCCCGCACACTCACATCTGTCCCCGCACACTCACATCTGTCCCGCACCCTACCGGTTGTCACCGTGTCCCCGCACACACATCTATCCCCGCACACTCACATCTGTCCCCGCACACTCACATCTGTCCCGCACACTCACATCGGTCCCGCACACTCCCATCTGTCCCGCACACTCACATCTGTCCCCGCACACTCACATCTGTCCCGCACACTCACATCGGTCCCGCACACTCACATCTGTCCCCGCACACTCACATCTGTCCCGCACACTCACATCGGTCCCGCACACTCACATCTGTCCCGCACCCTACCGGTTGTCACCGTGTCCCCGCACACACATCTATCCCCGCACACTCACATCTGTCCCCGCACACTCACATCTGTCCCGCACACTCACATCTGTCCCGCACCCTCCCGGTTGTCGCCCCGTCCCCGCACACTCACATCGGTCCCGCACACTCACATCTGTCCCCGCACACTCACATCTGTCCCGCACACTCACATCTGTCCCGCACCCTCCCGGTTGTCGCCCCGTCCCCGCCCGCTGTCCCAAGGCTTCCGGCCCCGCCCCGGGAAACGCAAATCGCCCGCGCGGCAAACGAGCTCACTTATGCAAATATTCCTTAAATTCCAACCCAAACACCGCCTCCCCTCCCTCCCGCGAGGGTGGATCCCCCAGCCCACAGATCATAGGCACCCGGAAGCGCAGCCTTACACAACCCGTTTTATTTCGTTATTCCCGGATTTGGCTAAAAAGAGTTTAAAACGGTGCCCCCCTGCTGCCCGGCCCGTGGATGTCGGACCCCCCCACGCTGGCTCCCAGCACCCACCCCACCCCACCCCACCCGTGGGTCTCCCCTGGGCACCACGGCAAGAGCAGTGGGACTGTGCCCTGAGTCTCCCCGGTGCACCCATAAATGCCAGACAGAACTGCTTCCCCATCCCACCCCATCCCTGCAACACCCCCGCGGCAGGAGCCATCCCAAAACAACGGCAGAGTCAAAGCAGACACTTCTGCCTCCCAGGGACGGGTCCAGGCCACCACCAGCACCCAGGCCCAGCGTGGCCCCCACGGCTCAGTCGGAATCGATGAAGTCAATGAGAAGCATCTCGTGGCCGTAACTCGAGTGGGGAATTTCTGTCTCCAGCATGGCCAGGGTAAGAGCCCACTCGAGCGTGCAGAGCTCCTCATCCTCCTCGTCAGAGCTCTCCGAGGAAGAAGGGATGAACACCTGCAGCAGAGGAGGGAGGATGAGCCACGCTCCCGGTGCCCAGCCCAGCCCTGGGATGTGCCACCCCACTTACAGTGGGCATCCTCAGCTGCCGCTGTCTGTGCCGCCGCAGGCACTTGGCAGGAAGCTCATGCAGGTAGATGCACTCTGATCTGAAAGGGCAGTGGCCACGGAGGAAGAATTTGCACCTGATTTTCCTGTGGGATTCCAAGCATAGTTGTGAGGGTAGCTCCCAGAGCAGCACAGAGCCCGCAGCCCTGGGGCAGTGCCGCACACTCACCCTGTGCGTGCCTTGAAGGCTCTGATGAGCTGCTCCTTCTCACCCACATCTGAGATCCAGTATTTGTGGGGGATGTAGTAATTGGAGGTGATCCGGCACTCTGGGCAGGCCCTGGATGAGGGTGATGGGTGCAGCTGGGTGTCCCAAGAAGGGAGCATGGGCTCAGCACCCACACTGGGTGGTTCTGCTGCCCTAGCTTCCCCCAGCACCCCCATACCCGTCACCGCTCCAAAGCGCCTGTTCCCAAAGGAAACTCACGCCAATCCCGAAGCCACATCACCGGACCAAAGGAAGAATTTCAGGGCACAGGAGGGGGAATGGTGACCACCCTGCCACATCCCCATTGCACTCACTTTATGACGGTGCTCTGGAAGTTCCGGCTGCGCCGCCACTTGCGGATGCAGCCCACGCAGTACGCGTGGCTGCAGTTCGGGAGGATCCCGAAGAGCCGCTCCTCTGGCAGTGGCTTCTCATACACCCTGTCCATGCAGATGCCACACACTACAGACTCACTCTGGGCCCTCAGCGCTGCGGTGGCGGCCAGGGCTGCCACAGCACCTGGCTCTGCAGGGACCTGCAAGCAGAGCAGCACAGCAAACCCCCTGGTTCTGTCACTGCTCTGGCCTCGGGAACACCACAAGGTGACCACAAGGGAATACCCGGCCACAGGAGACCCCAAACCCACCTTTGCAGGGTCACCAGTCCATGTTGCCATCTCCAAAATTGCCTCTTTGGGGTCAGAGGAGTCTGGATCCAGTGCTGGTCCTTGTGGCTGCAAGCCTGCTGGAGGAGAGTTCTTAGAAGGGAAAAGCTCAGCGAGCTGGGTGGGCTGCTCAGAGCATGCAGCTTCAGCAGTGACAGTCCCCACACTGGAGAGCTCTCCACAGCCCAGCTTGACACAGGCTTGGTCACAGGCAGAAATATGCACAGGCAACTTCTTCATAACCACCCCAGTGTCACCCCACTTGTCCCCTGGGCAGCCCAGCACCTACCTGAGGCACTCTGAGCTTTTGTGGGGACAAACTCTCCACTGATGTCCCCATGGGGGACATTACCAAGTGATGGGGTGTTCTTCTTGTCTTTCTCTTCCACTTCTGCCTCCATTTTGGGGAACTTGAAGGCCACACATGTCCTGCTGTGGGCCACGGTGCACTGGGCTCCCCCCTGGTCCATGGCTGTGGGCTCAGTGCCAGGTTCCTGGCCCCAGTGGCAGTGAGGCATCACACCATACTGGGTCCCTACTGGTGCTGGCTCCTCCTGGACGTGCTGGTAGCTGGAGGAGCCCAGGGACAGAAACAGAGGGTCCCATCAGTTCAGCATGACTCCTCTGGGCTCCCAGCCCATCCTCGTGGCATCACAGCCCTTCCTTACCTGCACTGCTCTCCGTAACGGCAAAACCCACGCTGGAAGTACCTGCAGACCCGGGCTGATTCTCTGTCATGTGAGAAGCGGCAGCTCTGGCCCCACCGACAGAATCCACGGGCAAAATTCCTGTTAGCCAGGGGAGCCGTGTGGATGGGGTCAGACCCTGCTCCAGCCCTGCCCTAGCGTCCCCTCGCTACCAGCTTTGTTTGGGTGGGGACGTATTTTGGAAGCCCCCCGGCTGGTGTCTGGGCTCGGGAGCCCTTGGCCAGGGCAGATCCCAGGGCAGGATCCAGGGTCCTCCCAGCCCCATCCAGCCTCATTTCCTGCTAATTGCCAAGGAAAGGAAGCTCAGGACAGGAACGGCGTGGGGGAGCAGCGGTACCGAGGGCTGGGGCAGGGAGAAGGGCAGGAGTTGGGGCTGGAGGAAGGGGGGTCCTGGCTGGAGCGCTGCCGCCGACCCCCAGCTCCGGCGGGGGGGTGGGGAAACGGGAAAGGTGCATCAAGGCCATCCCGAACCACTCCCTACCCCCACAGCGAGGGGCCCCATCTCCAGCCTATCTCCCCCAAAAGCTGCTCCCAGGCAGCCCATCCTCAAGCCTTTACCTGCACAGGGGTCTCACAGAGCTTGCCTCGGCCCTTAACGGTCCAGATGCCATCATCGAGCCCACCTCCATCTCTTCCCTAGCAGCGAAGAGGGCTGGGCCACCTCTCGGGGCTATTTATGGCCTCAGGGAGTCCCGGGTCCGGCTGGGATTTCTCCCCTGGCGGGGACACGTGTTTGGGGCGGAGGACAATCCCGGGCTGGCTGATAGCAGCCGGCCGCTGAGCACTGCTTATTTACATTGAGTCAAGGACTTTGCAGCGAGGAGCCTGCACGGGGGCACCACTCCAGCGTGCATCGCTACATTCTGTATATTCCAATTCTTTTACCATTACTATTTCCCCTTCCTTCTCAGTCCTACTAAACTGTCTTTAACTCAGCCTGTGGGTTTCACTTCTCTCTCAGTTGTCTCCCCCATCACGCTGGGAACGGCTGGATGATGTAATGCTGGCTGTTGTAACCACGCTGGGTGCCCAGGCAGGTCCCCTGGGACCCCCGCCCAGCACACGGCGGCTCCACGTGCCCCCCGCTGCATGGGAGAGGCAGGGAGCCGCGGAACGGCTGCCCCCAGGCACTCAAGCCGGGCCCAGGGGAGCCTGAGGGTTTTCGGCTCCTCTGCAAATTCTCAGGTGCTTCACCACAGCCAAGGACAGCCCCGGAGCTCATTGTTCCCCTTATCCCGGTGTTTTCAGCTCATTTCCAGCTCCGCCCGCAGCATTTGGGGCAGGAAGCATCCAGCTGAGGTTGGGATCCTGCTCCACACTGCCTCTTTCTGCTGCTTCAGGTTTGCAGGCAAGAAAACCACAGCAGGTACGAGATCTGGGAATTACCGAAACCCAGGAATCATGGCAAATCCCAGCAAATCCCATCGCCTCTGCTGGAAATCCTCCCACCGACAGCTGTCTCCAGGTGCTGAGAGAAAGCCCATAAAGATAGGCTGGACGCTAAAAGGTTCTTAAATATTTAGTTCAGATTTATTTAAAGTCAAGTCAGTCTGTGGACACTATTTATATTATTAAAAACACTTGGAGGTTTGTACTTCTAGCAAAAATATACATTTCAGTTTGAGGGTTGTTATACTGTTGAGGAAGGAAGAGCAAAAAGTTTCCCAGGTGATGGGCACGAGTCCTGCATTGCGACCGAGGTGGGAACGCCACCGGGATTTTGGGAAGGACAAATCCCTGGGCTCCCACCAGCACACTCATGTCTCCAGTGCCTTCCCCCAGAGGGCTTCAAAGTGCTTCAGAAACGGTGATTCCCAATACCCCTTCGAGGTAGGGAGGGGAGGGCTGGGCAGGGAAACTGAGGCACGGCAAACTGAGGAGTGTGGCAGCAGGGGGAGGTTTGGGACCAACCAGCCCTGTGATAGGGAGGGAAAGCCTAGTGCTCTTCCCCTTTGGGTTTTAAAGGAATTATTGCACCAGGGAAATCTGCTACCCTGAAGAAGAGGAAAGTAAAATAAAACCGAATAATTTGCTCCCACAACCCCTCCTAGGGAATATCAGTATTTTAATAAGGCTGCTCAGGACAGAAGGGACTAGGAGCTGCAGACAGAGAAGTGTTGCTTCTTAGGTGAGACACCATTATCCTGAAAGGGAAACTGAGCCATTCTCAGGTTCATCCTCCCCCTGCCCAAAGCCCAGGGGACACAGCCCCCACACCAGGGGTCTGCCTGGCCCAGGCAGCACCGTGGTGTTTCACTACAGCTGTGAGAAGTTGTGAGGTAAAGTCCCAGAATGGTGCTGGGATCAGGCAGACCTCTAAGCCTGGAGCTGTTCCAGTCTTGGGAACAGTGGCAGAGGTGGACTGGCAGCTTCCCTGACACAGCCACGCTCACTGGGAAGCTCCTGCTCATTGTGAGCATCCCAACCACCCCCCTCCCTGTTTATAAATCCTTGGCATTTACCCCTGCAAAGCTCTGCAACCAATGCACTAACAGATCCTGGTGCTCCTGCTCTAAGCAGACAGCATGTGACAATCCAGGTCCCTTTCACAGAGGGGAAACTGAGGCAGGACACCAAACCCTGACCAGCTCAAGGCCTCTGACCCTCCACACACCTTTTTTGTAACCCATGTCTGTGCAGAGCAGCCTGTGGAAGCCACGGATTCCATGCCTCTGCTCTGAAGGTGAATTTTAAGGAGTCAAATCCTTTCATTCCTACTTCCCCATCCCAGCCTCTCTTCTACTGAGGTGCCAAGGGACATGTTCCCTACGGAACGAGGGTGCCAGGAGCAAAGGCTCCCACACAGCACCCAGGAAGGCAGAGTTCACACATTCCCACGGGGAGACAGGAACACACTGCAGAGCACAGTGGGGGCTGCAGCTGAGGGTCTCTCCTGGGACAGCCCTACCCGTGTTCAAATACTCCAGAGCTTTTCTTTGGGAAAGACAGAAACATCCTTTCATCACACTGTCCCAGACTTCACGGCTCAGGACCATGTCCTTGGAGTGCAAACAAACAAAAGAATACAGACACCTGTAAGTGCTGCTGTCAGCCCCACTGGCCCCTGCACCCCCTTGGTCCTCCTAAGGACCAGGGCTCCCCACCCTGGGGACCCAAGGTGCCACAGTGACCTTGCTGCCTGAGCCACGTAAACTGGGTGGCTGCTCCACTCCGGGAGCAGCTGGAGCTGGCCAAGGAACGGGAACAGCAGCGTTGCAGATTTGTTAGTGTGTGTTAACGGAAGCCCTGGCCGAGCAGGAGGCACCTGCAAATCCTGACAGCATCTTGCCCTACGTACCGTATGTCAGGGTCACATAGAAAAGAGTTTCCAGTAGGAGAAATGGAAGACACTGGGAAGGGTTTTCTTTGTTTCTGTACAAAGAGTCTTGATGGGAATCCATGGCTTCATTCTCATAAATAACAGGTCCTTAGTACATGTCCTTGTAGATCTCCTGTAGAAGTGGGTGCAGAGATGTCTCTGTCTCTGTCTTCTTGATCTTCTGCACCAGCTGGGCGTGCTCTGTCACCAGCTGTCGCAGATCAGCCATCTTCTGCAGCAGCTTGGGGAAGAGGTACTGGGCATCCGGGTGGTTGGACTGCAGGTGGAACTCCAGCGCTCGCAGGATGTTGTCTTGGATCTCCTCCACCTGCTTCACGTTCATCAGGCCAGGGCGGTCTGTGGAGAGGAAGCATGGTAGCTGCAGGGTCATGGTGCAGCTCTCCAAAGTACACACTGCTCCTGGGGAAAGGGAGCCAGGGACTGTAACCCACCCACTGTGACTCTAACCTCATCAGCTAGAAAGGGGAGAAGTGTGCCCTTGGACAATGTATCCCACAGCAGCACATGAGAAAGGAGATGCCACTTCTACATTCCTTGCTGTTGGTCCAAGCTTGCCAGGCATCCCCTCCACAGAGAAGCTTTGGTTTTGGAAGTGTTCAGTTCTTCTCTCATGCCCGAGACATCCCTGGCTGACCTCAAGCCCAGCTGCAGCTCAGCTCCCCTAGCCCCCTCTGAGCCACCTCTAACTAGGGAAGACTCTTCCTGACCTCGGCACGGCCGAGGGCACCCGCTCACCTCCACACAGGATGATGGCAGCCACAAACAGGGACAGGTCACTGTCATCCAGCTCCAGCGCGTTGAACTTCACAGCAAACTCAAATTTGGGCTCCATGATCTCATTGAAGGGCTTGCGCAGGCTGCGCAGGAACTCGCGGGTCACAAAGCCGTTCCCGTTGGCCACCAGCAGCCCATCCTTGTTCATGATGGAGGCCAGCATGGCGAAGATGGCCTCGTGCACCCCGTACTTGAGCAGAGTCACTTGGTCGTTCAGGTAGAGGCCTACGAAGCTGGGGATGCTCTTGGCGAACTCGGTGAGCTCCCGCACGGTCTCCACCGTGGTGCACTGGCAGCGGTAGAAGACGTGCACCCCGATCTCCTTGTAGGGGGGGATGCCGTTCACCAGCTGCTTCCACACCAGCCCCTTCTCTGCCTGCCACAAGGTGTCCATGTCATGGATCACGAAAGGCTGCTTGAACAAGAAGCAAGTTAGGAGTCTGCTGCGGGGACTCGAGGTGCCAGCTCTGCTCAGGACAGTCACGTTTGTCTGCCTGTCCCTGTGCTGTGCCCTGCCTCTGGGGCTGACAGTGCCCAGCTAATCTGCACCCACCCACCACAGCACAAGTGTGCAGAGCAATGGGGTTTCTCCCAGCAAGGGGCAGGACATGCAGAGCCCAGGTGAAAATGGTGCATGGGGAACAGCTATGGCAGCAGGGAGATGTGAACCATCTCCCAGAGAACAGTCCCCCATGCTGGCCATGGCCAACCCCACCTGCCCTGGGAGGGAACTTACTGGGGTGCTGCTGGCCTTGCCGGTCAGAATACCTCTTGCCTTCTTTTTGGTCATGTTGAAATTCTTCAGGTAGGCGTTGTAGATGTGCTTGGAGAAAGCTTTCAGGTCAGCCACCTGTGGGTTCTGGCAGCTGATCTCACTTGCTGTCAGCCCTGCCACCAGCTTCCTCTTCTCTGCCTCTGGCATGCGCCCGAAGCGGATGGCTGGGGGGCAAAACTGGGGGTCAGGACAGCAGGGGAACCCTAGGAGATGCATCCAGAGAGGCAGCAGTTTGTTCTGCCACTGCAGACAGACAGGTCTGCTGGAGAACACCTGCAGCTATATAACACAATGCTTCTCGAGGCTGCAGTTCTTTCAGCACTAACACCTTCATGAAACATCCACTGCTGTTTCCTCACAGCAGAATCCCATCCCATTCCTCTGGGCTCTTGCTCAAACCCTGCTTCTCACATAAACACCTTTGCTTGTCTGGGTCTGAGATTCTCACACATGAAATCTAAAAGTCCCAGCACAGAACAATTTGTGTGTCCAGCTCCCTCGGGGCCAGTACATAAGGGACAACCACATGCCAGCAGCTGCACTTCATGGTGGGAATGAACAGCCCTTTCTCATACAGAAAAAGGGGAAGAGGAGTCAAATGCTTGAAGCACTAGATTTGAAAGATCACCTAGCAAGAAGAGCCATGGACTAAAGCACAGGAGGCTATGGGCACCCTTCACAGCAGGGCAGCTGGCCCTGTGCCACCCAGCTGTCCAGGCCTGTGGGCAGCAGTGACACTCACCATTGTGTGACATGCCCAGTGAGAGGCATTTCTGGAAGCGGCAGTACTGGCACTTGTTTCTGTTCTTCTTCTGTATCTTGCAGCTCCTCTCACACTTCTCGTACTCCAGCTTCATGCGGATCGTCCGGCGGAAGAAACCCTGCAGGCAGGGAGCAGGGAGACATGGAGCAGCAGGGCCTATGGTTTGGGACCAGACTGGTTTGTTATCCCCAGGAGCTTCAGGGAGGTTCAGGAGGGGGAGCCCTGGGTTTCTGTGATGCAAGCAGGGTCTCTATCCCATGTAGTGGCAGAAAGGGGCTGCAGAGGAAGAGGTGTGAGGGCACCCCATGCCTGGTGCTGTGACTGTGTCAGCAGCCCACAGAAAGGGATGGAGGAACAAGCCATGGGCCAACCCCAGCCTGCAGGAATGTCTGGCAGGACCTGGGCTGCTAACGCAATCTGCTGGATCTGCTGCAGGGGAAAGAATTCCAGAGGAACATCCAAGCTGCAGCCAGTGATCCCAGGGAGATAAATACACAGCTCACTGCTGATTTGCAGCACAGAAGCTATTTTTAAAAGCAAAATCAGGGTCTCTTTGGGGACAGATGGATTTGCCTTACAAAGCAAAGCATGACAATGCAAGGTTTGGGCCATACAGGTCTCAGTCCCCTTCCCAGGGCAGCATTTGTTGCCTGCCTATGCTTGCCCCATTCTAGACAGGTTGAGGTTTTTTACAATCAATCCCAAATCCCTGTTCTGTTGCAAATCTGCTTGTGTGAGGAGGCAGCCCAGTCGCTGGGATCTAAGCCCAGCTGGTGCTGCAGAACCCAGCTGTCCCTGGGACTCACCTTGCAGCCCTCGCAGGCGTGCACGCCGTAGTGGAAGCCCGAGGCTTTGTCTCCGCAGACCCTGCACTCCACGTTCAGCGCTCCCAGCGCCGCCTCCTCGCAGCCCATCTGCAGCTGGTCCGACAGCGAGGGAGAGGAGCTCTGTGACAGGTCTGCAAACGCACACAAGGACACGTCCTTCTGTGTCACAGCCACAGGCCCAGCTCCTGCCGTGGCTGAGGAGGAACTTCCAGCCCTGTCCTGCCTGCCCCTGGTATCACATCTGGAATCTGGCACTGGCTGCGGGCAAATGCCATGAACAGAGTCAAGAATGCCCCAGCAGCTCAGACTCCACATCAATGCTCCTTTCTTCCCTCTGGCATTCATGTCCTGGCAATGAAACTCCAACCAGCAGATTTTATAATCCCTTGTTGGCTGGCTGCTGGCACAGGACATCCCAGCTGGAACATCAAGGGCTCTGGAGGAGGCTTTTCTGCATCTACAAACCATCTCTCCCACCTCCTACAATCACTTTGCTCTGAGAACCCCAGGAAGTGTCCAAGGAAGCATTCCCAAGCACCCTGGGAGGCCCCTTGCTCTGAAGCACAATGTTTCCTGCCTGTCCTTATAATTTCCACTCCAAAACCCGTTGCCAATGGATGTGCAGTGACCTCAGAGGAAGAAATAAGCCTCTCCATAACCTGGAGCATTATTTCATAAATAAATGTGAAATGTTCAGTTCAGCTGAACTCCATTCAGGGACAGATCCTCTGTCCTTGCAGGTGAGCATGCTGCCTGGAGGCTGTGGGCAACTAGATGTTCCACAGGATGAGATCCTGTGGCTCCACTCACCTGTGTAGCTGCTTGAAGGCAGCGAGCTGTCTGGTCCTCCAGTTGGGTCTGAGGCTCCACTTGCCACCATCACTGCCTCTTCCTCTTCCTCTTCCTTGACCTCAGGTACTTCCTCCTGTAGTTGTTCCATAATTGATCACCCCTCAGTGCCAAGACTGCAATCCCTGTCATAGCTCTGGCATCATCCGCGTCTATCCAAGATGGACCCCACCAGGCTGTTCCTGCTAGCCTGCAGGACATGGAGAGAGGCCACTGAGTGCCTGCACGGAGGAGCTCAGCAGCAGGGCAGTGTCACCAACCACACCAGTCCTGCTCTGTGCTTGCTCCTCAGCCAGTGAGACATGCAGAGCAGGGCCCATTTAAAGATCCCTTTGCACTGTGGAATAAACATTCTGTAGGACTCAAGGAAGCAAAAGCTCACAGAATTGTTTTTAAAGCCTAGCAGACCACAAATCAGCCCAGATGCCACCCAGGGATCAAGGGTCCCCAACTTACAAGTCCCATAGCAGAAATGCTGCCCCAGATAACGTCCCCCAGAGCTGACAGTGACCTATGTGATGCAGGCAGGGCCAGGCTCTGATAGAGCCAACACCTCCAGAAGGATCAAAGTAGGGCTGGTTTCACCCTCTGTCCCTGCCCAGCCATGGCAGAGCCTGGATTGGGAGCAGCAGCTGATTAGGACACACTGTGCCCATGGGTGGAAGATACTGGGGGAGCAGAGCTCAGTGCAGCAGCAGGCAGTGGCTAAAAGTCCCTGGCCCATGCAAGCCATCTGCAAGACTGATGGCTTCCTGTCGGCCCTGCACTCGCACTCCTTCCTGTCAGAGTGCTGCCAGTTACAGCCTCTGTGTTTGTTTTCACTTGGCTCCTCTGCCAAGAGCAGGGTTGAACGTGTTGCTGTTGCTCTGCGCAGCTGCCGGCCGTGCTCAGCCACGGGGTCCAGCAGTGCAATCCCAACAGCCACACAATCCAACCAGTGTCTTAATCCCGGGTTTCCTGTGGGAGGAACGGCCCCGTCCTCCCCCACACACTTCCGCTCCTTGTTTGCCTTACTCCATCCCAAAGAGCCCACAATCCCACCTCCCTCCCAGCCATGCTGGATCCTGATTCCTAAACTGACTCTTCCTTGAATAATTAATATCTCAAGCCCATCTTATGTAAAGTTCCATCCACTTCCTTAAGAGAGTTATTTTTAAGTGGAGAAATACCCATCAGGAAAGCCACTGAAATCCAGGTTCAACCAAGAGAGCCTCAATTTGCAGACCCAAATTAAACTAATGCAGGATATTGCAGGGGCCTTGTATAAGGGCAACCCCAAGCTCTGGGATGGTCCATGCCCCATGCCCAAGCCCACAGCACAACTCAGGGCTTGCTGGGGAAGGGCAGCAGTGACCCAGGACTCCCTGGATTTGTTTGCCTTTCTAGAGAAGACCCTCACACCTGGCACTTCAGATTTGAGCTGCAGCCAACTCCTTGGATTGCTGGAAAGACATCAAGGTCAGAGCTCCCTGAAAGAGCAAGGAAGCAGCTCAGGGAGAAAACAAAACCTGCAGGTGGGAGGGTGAACACAGACACCTCACAAAGTCAGGACACAAGTCATCCCTGGAGCTGGTGCCCTACCAGAGCCTGGGTCTCCTGTGGCTGAGGGGGCTTTATTTTTCTCCTCCACATTGGGAATTCAGACTGCAGGACAGGTGGCTTTGCTTCCAGGTGAGGTATATTAGTGGCAACAGTGAGCACACTGCCCTGTGCTCCTTGGCAGCAGGAGCAGGCAGGGGGGTGCTCCCTTCCCGTGCCTCCACACGAGCACTGAGGGACCATTGAAGGGCAGTGTTATCCTTGGCCTCTGCTCACACATCCCACACAGTGGGACATGGCAGACAGGCAGGAAAACTTATTCATTGGAGATGGAGGGTAATGAACTTCACTGTTTTCAGGGTTATATATAAATGATCACACAAACATCAGGGAAACACTTTTGCCTGGAAGAGCAGTTAGTGGGAGAAGCTTGTGGCAGGAGAAGCTTGTCTACAGTGGAAAATCCATCCTGCAGCAGCTTAATGAGCAGCTCATTAGATTCTCTTTGTCCCTGGTATCCAGCACAAGCCCCTTGCTATAAACCCACTGCAGACAGAGCTCTCTGCTTTGCCCCAGATGTCTCATGGGACATGTTGGAATAATGTGGGCACATCCCTGATATGCTGTCCTCCATCTACTGGCTCTACTCAGGGCCATTTGCTCCCAGGGAGGCAGTGAGTTTTTGGCATGCAGTTTGCTCCTCAAAACCCAAAAAAGCAACTCCAAAACTGTGCATGGAGTCCGTCTTGGATGGGTGTGAGGAGGAGGAAAGCAGAGGATGAGACATAGACAGATAGCTCCACGGGCCTCACATGTAGAAAGGTGTTACAGAAAGGATATGGATGTGAATCCCACCCTTTGAGAGTGGCTAGAGAGCCAGAGAGAGAAAAGCTTTTACCAAAAGGCTCCGAATGTATTGTTTGTACATCTCCTTGCAGGCCAAGAGTTCAGGGGCCTGAGCAGAGGGAAGCTGTGGGAACTCTTTGCACACCTGCCTCTCCCTCAGCCCTTCCCATTTTCTAAACAACTGGGATAGAGGGAGAGGACTGGAAAAACGGATTGATCTGACACGGGAGGCCGCAGCCCCTGCCTCTGGCAGATGAAAGGCCAAGGCAGCCTTGGGTAAAGGGCTGGGCATGGCCAGGCCTATGCCACCCTTTGAGGACCAGAGCCCCCGGCAGGAGAGGGACCTCAGCCCTTGTCCCCATGCCAGATAGGGCACTGGGGTAGCAGGCAGAGACTGTGGAGATTCACCAAGGATTCACATGCTCCCCTCTGTTCCCCTGCAACCCCTTCAGGGGGAACAGGGGGGCCTGGGAAGCTCGAGCTCTCCAGAGTTTGTCCAAACTCTCTCTGTGTGAGCACAAGGAGGGACCTGCCCTGCCAGCACCACAGCCCAGAATCTTTGTGGGACATCACTGGGACAACAAAGGACAGCCAAAGGGCCCATCTCCACCCCTGGACCTCTCCAGCCATTTGGTACCTCTACACTCAGTGGCCAAGGTGCCAGAGCAGGAGAAGGGATAACTTGGTCTCCTCCTCTTGGCTGACTCCTGTGCCAGAGCACAGCACACAAGCTTCAAGCTGCAGGAAGATGGGTAGAGACTCCTGCCTACCCTAGACACCCACCCCTTTTTCCGTTTGGCAGCTGTCACAGGACACTGATGGAAACAAGGATGGAGACTGTGAATTTCTTCCTAAGCATATCCAGAGAATCTAGCAAAGTTGTTTCCCTTCCTCTTCCCACAGGATGGGAATGAGCAAGAGCACAAGCATCTCATGACTCACTGTGCCCTTGCCTCAATGCCTGTTCCAAGGAGCTTTGGTAACCCTGGCTGAGCCAGCAGCTTCCTCTGCAGCTGGTGCAGGGAGGGTTTGTTTGCTGGCTCTGGGCTTGGGCTGATGCCTGCTGGCTGCAAACAGCTTGGGCAACAGGTTTGTCTTTCCTAGAAGCTGGCATCTACGCCAAGCTAAACCATCAGTGGGAACAGGGAGAGAGACGTGGCACAACCAGGAGAGGAAAAAAACAGGAATAAAAGTTAAAAGGAGATAAATCTTCAGTGTGGATTCCCTGCAAGAAGGTAGTACTTCTCCAGAGCTGACCAAGATCCAAGCCTCCAGATCATCAACCAACAGCTTGTGTCCCTGTGGCCTGGCAGTTCCCCTGGCAGCCAATCCTGCTGATTAGCACACAGACCCTGGAACCAAGCTCAGAGTTTCCATGCAAAGCAAAGCACCAAAGAAAGGTCCAAACCTCCCAAGAATCAAGTCACAGAGTTGATCTGCTCAAAGCAGTTGTTCAATACAACTGTACTATAAAGGAGGTCATAAAGGAAAACCAATATATCATGGGAGCACTCCTCACTTGTGTTTATACCTCTGGACAAGAAAATTCATCAAATTCAAAGCCAAAAGAAACATAAGGGGTGAAATGAGAACTGAGCACTGTGATGTGCAGCACATTTGAATCCACAGTTGAAAACTGACTTGAATCCACAAAAGAGATGTGATTGCTGCTTGTTGACCACCTTTTGCAGACTTCCTTAGGTTGTGTCACTGCTTCCAAGATTTGCTGATCAAGTACCAGTTTCTGTTCCTCCTCCTACTTGTCAGCTACTACTAATAAAAGCCAAATAAGAGCTAAGCAGATGCTGCAATACAGGAAAGGTAACTGAGAGTACAAGACATGAGAGACAAACACTGAAAACATGTTTATGTTTGCTCCTGGAAGATCAGCATACCCCCCTATTAGCCAATGAGATCTCAGTAACACTTAGTAGCTGCGTGTTTCCTTCCTTACTCAAAGTCTTGGCCTCAAGGCAGGCTACACACAAAAATAAACTACTACAGCTAGCAAGGAAGAGCCTTCCCACACAGCACTGACCAGGGTGGATGTTCTGGGACAGATTTTTCCCCTTGAAGCATCAGATGCTGTACCATGCCCCAGAGCCCAGTCCTGTGATTCTTTCTCCAAGGCTGCTCGGTGTGGACCACCTGTGCTCCTCCAAGAGTGAGCTGGGCTCATTAAGCAGAGGGGTGCTGCCAGAGCTGCCATGACCATTAGCTGCTGCTAATTACTGTGGGACTTGTGACACAGGGTGCAGGAGATTCCCTCAGCTGCCTTGAGCAGCCTGGCTTGCCAAAATGAATCACGCATCTATTGCACGTTTCAACTCACCCACTTCCTGGGCACTGACGGGGAGAAATAGCCAGCTCATTAAAAAGGTTACGAAACTTGCTGGATTCTTCTCTTTTTGTACCATGATTGATGCTGTCCCCAAAACCAGGTCATGACATTTTGCTCCAAAAGGAACTTGCTGCTGGCTTTGTTCAGAGTGTAAGAGGTATTGCAGACACAGAAAAATAGCAGACTTTGGGCACTGAATTCTCAGCCATGCACAAAGCAAGGTCTGCTCGGCTGCTCTTCTCCAGGAGTTGCAGCCGTCCCTGGCTTCAGCAGAAAGCATGCATGGGATGTGCTCCAAAATCTTGAGATGGCAGATTGGGAAGACTGAAAAATCATCCCTCAACAGCTTCCCAGCAAAGGGACTCCCTGCCCTCATCAGGCTCGTGGCTGAAGGGCAGCAGCAGGGCAGGCAAGGAAAAGCTGCACAGTTCTTAGCTCGTAATTGAAGTGCTGCTCCATGACCTTCAGCAAATCTGGTCAGGTCCCCTATTTCCATTTTTTGACTATAAAAAAAACCCAACCAAAACCAAAACCCATCACAAAGAAACGAGGACTTTTACAGTGCTTCCTTCCTGATCATTCCCTGGCTGCATTAGCTCATGGAGATGGCATTTTTGGAAGTGCAGAGCAATAGATCAGTGCCAAGTGTCATTGTTTATTCCTGTATCACAAATTTTGACACCTGTTTGCAGTCACACTCGCAGGTCTGGCCTGCTCAGCCCCAGGTCAGCTCCCTGCACTGCTTGTGACCATCTTCTCCTGTTTTACATTCCTGTACAAGGCATTTCCAGGATGACTTTCAGGAAATAAACTGGCACATCTCATTCTGCCAGCTACTGATTGGTATTTGTGTTTAGTGGTCAACTCAGGACAGCCCCAAGTATCTATGGCCAGGAGGGCACGTTGGTCTGACCCATCGGAACAAGGACAGCAGCCAGGAAACAAGCAGGTACTGGAAAGGTGACACCACTGGGGCTTCTCAGCGCTTGAAATGGCACAGAAGTGCTGCTATCTGAGAAGATCATTAAGTCTGGCAAGGAGAGAGGATCATTCCCCCACAGCCCGGGGCGCTGCAGAGGTGGCTGTGAAACTGTGGCAATGGTTTGGAATCACACTGCAAACCTGGCACTTGCATGGCAGAGAAGCTGTCTAGTATTCCCCTTTCCTTTAGCATCCCAAAGGTGAGGAGGCTAAAGAGGGGCTTAGAACTCAATGAGCCACTGTAAGATGATGCTTTCCCAAACTTCTGAAGCCCTCTTGGCTGTACTCCAAGGCAGTCAGTTTGCTTAGGGACCCCTTGTCCTCATGAACCTGAGCAGGACACGTGTAAGGATCCAGTTTCAGGAACATCAGTAATTATAGAACAGGGCTGGTAAGGGAGGAGCTCACAGAATCCCAAGGCAAACAGTGGGCACAGGCTCAGAGCAGCACTGAAATGGAACTCCAGGAAAGTGGCGAGTGGAACAAGCTGTGGCTGTGAACAGGAGCACTGCTGGTGGTTAGTGAGGCCAAGTTTGGCAGTGCTGTGCACACCAGCACGCAGCTTCGATTTCCCCAAAGTCTCAGGGTCACTGGGACACCAGCAAGTGCCACCCGTGCTTTGGAAGGGGCAATCAGCTCCCCAGAAAAGCAATGGGGGTAGAAAAGCAGCAGTGGGCCAATGAGTCACTTAGGATCACACCCATGCATGCAGCCTTCTGTCTGGAGCCAAACATCGAGCAGGCCCCTAGGTTTTATTGCTATGTTGCCAGTGCTCTCAGATGCAGAAAAATGCCCACAAAACAAATAGCAAGCCTCCTCTTTTTTGCAGCAACAGATTTTAGATCCCATGGACTAACCAGGAAAAAAAAAATCCATCAGCCTGTAAGTTTTGTTATGTTTACACTTGGACTCCCAGAAAAGTGCTACTTGGCTTTGTAGACTTTAGCAAAATATCCTGGCCCCAGCCATGCTACTCTGATCCCAGGACACAGCTGACAGAGAGCAATTGTGCCCAGACACAAGTTCTGATGATTCAGCAGGGCCAGGACATGCGCAGCGAGACGGATCGAGCAGATTGCTGTGCCTGCTGCAGCTCCCCTTCAGCCACGGAGCAGGAAAACAGAGGGGTCCCAGTCTGACTGCAAAAATCCCCAGAAGAAAACCCCCAGAGAACACCAGAGTTGCTTTTCCACACAAACTAGTACAACACCCTGTCGGGAACTAGATGGGAATGCTGTTTCATTACTATTTTTGGCCACATTCACATAGCAATAGCTGCCTGGACAGCAGAGATTCCCCTGCCTTTTCAGCAGGGAAAGGAGCAGCCACCGTGTCAGTGTGATCCTGCCAAGACTCACAGGGTGCTCTGACCATTTGGATTTCTGCCTCGGCCCCCAGAAAACAAAATGCTTGAGCAAAGCATTCGCACCTTTCATAACATCCTCATGCCTTTGGCATCGTCTTGGGGGTACAGGGTGAGCCACAGAGCTCACAGCCAGCCAACAGCTACTGCTTCCTCACACAGCCAGCTGCTGGCAGCTCAGCAGGCTCAAGTTCATGCTCACCAACAACCCTTTTCCAGAGATCCCCGTGTCCCTAAGTTCCACAACACAAGGTCTACCCCACGGACATGAGAACCAATCCACGGGTATTTTCAGAGATGTGTGTCTCTGACCATCAGCCCTCATGGGGTTAACAGCTTTCAAGAGCCAACATCTCTAGCAGAACCCATATAAACAACTTTAAGGTGAAAAGCTGATTTGGACATTCTCAGAAATATCCCAGATTGCATTAGGATAAAATCAAGAGTTGCACTGAAAAACACTTGTAAAAAGTCAGGCAGGACAGGGATTTGGGCTTAGGTTCCCATCAACAAGATGACTGCACAAAGCATTGCTTATTTTGAAGCCATCTCACACACCCTCTGCCAGGAAAGGCCTGACAAAGCCTGTCCTAATGAGATAGGCATGTGTTTCACAGTAAAGTCTGTCTTAACAGCCCATCAAAGAAATGCTTCCCTATCAGCTCATCTGCCCTTTCAAATCACCAAAATCATTCCCTGTCTCCAACCCACATATCTGTTAAGGGTTGAGCATGCATGTTCTGGTTTTTGCTATTTCAAGTTCCAGTTCCCAGACCAGGGCAAATCAGGAAATGCAGCCTGATGGCAACAACTTTGGATAACTTGGGGGTTACCAGGCTGTGGGTTACCCAGCCCCAGAGGTGGGTTCTGGCTTCACCCAGCACCAGAATGAATTCTTGTGTTTCTGGCTTGTGCTTTCATCCTGCCGCTTCCTCCTCCATGGTCAGGATTCCCCTGCAAACCACAGACCCTCCAAAACTCTAAACTTGGAGCAGAGCCTTTCTGTGAGATCCCCAGGAAAGCACCCCAACATACACATGCATTTCAGAGCCCTTTGCAAAGCCAAATAGACCTGACCAAAACGATCCCAGATGTTCACAAGCTCTTGGCTAAGCCTTGGAGAACACAGACATTTTCCAGACAGTACGACTGAAACTGTGGATATTAAAGCATTTCAAGAAGTCATAATGAAACTAAGCTACATCTTGAGTCAGTTCTGCTCTGAACCCTTCCTGCAGTCAAGCAGGGCTCCAGTGAACATCATCCCAAAACATACATTTTGGGGAAGATGCACTTCACAATCTCCTTGACCAAAAGGATTCATCAATTGTTCCTCTCTAAACCCTGCTTTGGTAAAGTAATTTCCCAGGCATTCTGCCAAGGCAAGCACATTGCAGAGTAATTAACAAAAAAATAAAACTAGTTCTACAGAAAAATCTTACTTGTCCTCACTATGGAAATCACTTCTGTTTGTCCAGGCTTTCCCAGAGTCTCCAAAATTACTGCAGTAGTGCATCTCTGAACAGAGACTTCTGGAAAAAGCAGAGATTACTCTGCAGCACCGAAGAAGATGAGAAGCAGCAACACAGCCCGACAAAATCTGTGGTTATCAGATTGTTCCTGCTCTAAGCAAAAGAATTGGTACAAACCACAAAACCCCTGACATCTAAAATGTCATTGTCAGGGCAAGCCAGGCTGGGCTCTGACAGCAAATAACCTTTCAGGCATAAACACTGTAACATCATCTCACCCAATTAAAACATCATTTGTGTGTCAGGTTCTGTTGTTCAGAGGAGCCCAAAAGCCTCTTCTTGTGCCAGTCCTTCAGTCTCCAAGAACATTTGCAGATTTCCAGTCCATAATTCAATAGCCACAGACGAAACAGTCCCCAAAGAGCAACAAGATGTACTGTACAAAAATACATATTTTTCAAAAGGCTTCACACAAGAAAGACAGAGCCCATCAACACCAGAAAACAATTCCATACAACAATGCTCTTCTGATCAGCAAAGCCTCATGGGCTCATTATGAAATCCTCTCAACACACTGTGAAGATCCTTGGAAGTCTGTCTTCAATACCAGAACAGAGGTGGAGCAACGATTGCACTAATCTGACACAGAACCCATGACAGCTCAACACCTCAGACCTGTGTTGAGGCAAACACACACCCACAGCCACATGCAGACAGCCATGGCACTGCTGATTCCAGGAATCACTTCAGAGGTCTGTGGGCAGGACAGTGCCCGCCCATGGCCCTGCTGACCACCTCCTCCAAAGCCCTGTCCTGCCTCTGCCACGACCTGCTTGGCTTTGTCTGACACCGACAGCACCGGCACCACCGCCGGGTCGTGTGTTGGATTGTTGGGTGATTGGTGACCCACATGCAGTCCTGGATCTCATGTGCCCTCCCTCTACAACAGCCAATTTCAGTCATCAACATCATTGAAATAATGAAATGTTATGTCACTATGCTTTGACAGAAAGAGCCAGCTGAGGGGAACAGCATTAGACCATGGTCCTCACAGTGTATTCCTAAATAATCCATAAGATCATATTCAGAAACACAACAAAAACAAGGCACGTAGTTTAAATTTAAAATTAAATTTAAGAAAGTTTAAGCTCATGGACAAAGGCAATCTTGCTGGAAGTTACCCCAGGTTTTTAGGAACACTGCTAAGTGCCTGGGTTGGTGGCCCGCATGCAAAGGGGAAGGGTTACCTCTGCGGAGCAGCTGTCCCTGTCTGCCTGCCGCCGAAAGCCACCGCTCGGTCACCATGTCAGCACAGCCAGGACAGCCGAGACCTGGAGCAATCTGCAGGAGGACAGACAGCAAGTTTCCACGGCTGTGCTGAAGGCCAGATATTTATGCCGCTGGGAGCACTGGGCTGGGTCCAGCAGCAGCAGCTCTGAAATTTAAACGCACACTCCCTCTTTTGCACGCTGAAACCCTGGGTCAGGGTGACTCCAGGGTGCTGCTGCCACAGGCAGCATCTGTCTCAAGACAGGAGGCAGAGCAAACCCTGGGGTGTCCCAGCAGAGACAGCCCCATCCCCTCCCCATGGATGTCACCTTTGCCATAAGTCACCTGCAGCCAGAGGCTGATGACCCTGAGCTCTTATGACAATGCACAAAGTTGATGCTAGAAAAAGGACTATGGTGGCCACCAGGCTGCTTGTTTACTCAGCTTGCTTAATACACCTTCAAGAGGCTGCCAGAAAGTTCCTGCAACTTTAATGAATTTCTTCTTGGGTGGCTGAAACTTAAGGATTCAACAGAGTTCATTCACTCTTCTTAGTTTTCCTGATAACTTAGCCTTGTATGAATTTCAGACTCAAAAGAGAAGGAAGATACTAATGCCGGAAAAAAATGGCTTATGAGGCTTTGAACTAGAGGACTTGGAGGAAATATGTCCTATTTTTAGAGAGTTATGCAGACTAACTGGACATAAAACATTAAACAAAGATGTTGTGAACATGATGCTATTTGCACCCACATACCCTCCTTGACATTACCCAGACTCATCTGCTCCTCCCACTCCAATGAAAAGCCCCATTTTGCATTGCTGCCCTTGAGATGGGACAACTCATGAGGCAGCTGGGGACCAGCAACAAACCAGCAACAAACCAACAACACCAGCCCCTACCAGGGCAGGCAGCTCAGCAGTAACCTGTGAGTGCTGTGCTGAGAGTGAACCCCCAGTGCAGCACATCCTTCCAGGTCTGACACGACAGCTGCAGCTGTCCAGGAGAGATGAAAAAAGAACATTAACTCCCAGCCTCAAAAGCTGAGTGTGGCCTGAGTGTGGAGGGTGTTCCCCTACAGGATCAAGGTACATCCAGAGGAGGTCACAAGTGTTGGATCCAAAAATACAACCTGAGTCCCATGCACTGGAGCATCAATCACATCAGGATTTCCCAATCAGTGATGTCAAAGCCACATCCTCTTGAAGGCAGTGATTGTCCTTGTTTAGAGGTGGGGGCTCAGGACAGCACAGAGCTCTGCCAAGCGTGCATCCAGCACCAGTGAGGCCACAGAGCTGCCCTCAGGAGCTTCACTTTCACAGCAGAGCGGGTTTCTCATCCCTTCCCCAATATGGAAGACAGTTTTTCTAAACAATCCTGACAAAGTTTCTCTTTAATCTCTCTGACAAAGAACAACACTAAAGTCATTCCAGCCCCACTGGCACATCAGGAGGTGGCCTTCTCCACCTCCACCAGAAATAAAGCTCATCCCAATTCAGTAACACAACATTATCCTTGACACTGTCAACGAGGGCTGAATCACATGCAGGGAGTGCATAAATCACACCCTGAGCTCTCTCTCATTGCAGACCAGAGCGCTCTGCTGCCACAGATCTGAGAATTAAAACTAAATGCCTAGCTCACCTTGTCCCACTCACAGCTAAATGCCAGGACATGCCCATCACACCACACACAAGGCAACACTTGCACCAGCTCAGCAGGGCATGGAGGGAACCTGCCAGCACATCCCACCTGGTTGCTTCCCCTGCTGTCCCTGGCTGACACATGGCAAGTCATCAGGAAATCTCCCACCTCAGCCTGGAGCATGTTTGTACAGAGGAGGATACTCTGCTGATGGCAACGAGGGATTTGCATGGAGAGGAGAGCAGAAACAAGAAACAGGACATGGGCTGCCTCAACCCACCGGTCACTGTTTTAGAGACCAACACTGCAGCCAGCCCTGGGACTCTTGATTCATGGGGCAGCCACAGCTCAGGCCCCTCTGCAGCACCATGATGGGCATTGTCCAGACCCTACAGCACATCTGATTCCTTCCCACACATGTGTCCTTCATATGGGATATCAGGGCAGGGGGGAGCAGAATGGGCAGATATGAGGGATGAGAAAGGACTCTCAGATCCTTCCTCCTGGAGCAGCCCCTGCTCTGCTCAGGGTCCATCCTGACCCTCTTGCTTCTCCTCCTTCCAGCCCCAAACTCCTGCAGTGCCTGGCACCCTCCACCACCCCACCCTGGCACAGGAGACAGACACACCGTCCTCCTAAGCCTCTTCCCGTGTGGGCCATGCATCGTCCTCTGTCCCCCATGACTTCCCAAGAAATACAGCCTGAAGTCACTGATGCCACTCACGCCCCAGCTCTCCACACCCGTGTCCCCTTTGCACCAAGCCCTGTCCCTCACACCCCTGTCCCTCACACCCACTGTCCCTCACGCCCCCTGTCCCTCACACCCACTGTCCCTCACGCCCCCTGTCCCTCACACCCCCTGCCCCTCACGCCCCTGTCCCTCACACCCCCAGCCCCTCACACCCCCAGCCCCTCACTCCCCCTGCCCCTCACGCCCCTGTCCCTCACACCCCCAGCCCCTCACACCCCCAGCCCCTCACACCCCCTGTCCCTCACTCCCCCTGCCCCTCACGCCCCTGCCCCTCACGCCCCTGTCCCTCACTCCCCCTGTCCCTCACTCCCCCTGCCCCTCACGCCCCTGTCCCTCACACCCCCAGCCCCTCACACCCCCAGCCCCTCACGCCCCTGTCCCTCACACCCCCGGTCCCTCACGCCCCAGTCCCTCACACCCCCTGTCCCTCATGCCCCTGTCCCTCACTCCCCCTGTCCCTCACACCCCCAGCCCCTCACACCCCTGTCCCTCACACCCCCAGCCCCTCACGCCCCTGTCCCTCACACCCCCGGTCCCTCACGCCCCTGTCCCTCACACCCCCGGTCCCTCACGACCTCACTCACCTCGCGCGCGGCCCCGCTCGCGCAGCCGCCCCCCCCCGCCCCCCCCTCACCGTCACCGCGCACGCCCTGACGCCACCGCACCCCGCGCGCGCGCGCGGCCAATCGCCGCCGCCGCCGGGGAGCCTCGCGCCCGCGTCACCACGGCAACGGCCCCGCCCCCAAACCCTCCCGCGCCGCACCGCCCTCTGGCGGGAGCCGCCCGCACTGCGCCCCGCGGCGGAGCGGGGCCTCATGGGAAGTGTAGGCGCTGCGGACTCCCCCTGAGGGCCGCCCAACATGGCGGCGCCGCCGCCTCACGGGGTTTTGCTCCGCGCCCGAGGAGCCCGAGCGCTGCCAGTGACCCCCCCTGGCGCCTCGATGGAAGACAATAACCCAGCCTCGAGGCGGAGCTGGGAAGAGCTCACTGAGCCCACAAAACCCGTGCGGAGCGGCGGGATCCTGTGTCCCGGTAGCCCGGCCGGGATGGCGCGGAGCGGGCAGGGCTCCCACACGGGACAGGGCTGAGGGCCGCCCCGCGGTGTCCCAGCGCGGAGGGAAGGGGGCAGAGGCGATGTTCGGCCTGCACTGCCCTGCCCGTGCCCCCGCTGTGCGTCAGCGCGTGGGCCTGGGCCCGGCACACTGAGCGCTTTGTCCCGGGCCCCTTCGGCCTCGGTGGAAAAAAACTGAGAGAAACCCTGTGAGACCGTTCGAGGCCCGGGAGGAAACAGATCACAATCGCTAACGAACTGAGCTCGTCTGAGTGCAGAGATGGAGTCGCTCCCCGGGGCCTGTTCCAGAGGCGACCCTGGCTCTAGAAACACCCCAAAGGCACAGCTGACTGGACTGTATATTTATACATAGGTGCTTGAAAAACTAACCCAAATGATGGTGTGTTATTGGGGCTTTTTTGTTTTGTTCTGTGTCCCTCTTGGCCCTCCACACACCAACCAAGAATCTGCTGGTGGGGCCACTTTTCACAGGTTGTGGCTGATTGCTTTCAAAGGGCTCTTTCATACACAAGAAGGGAAATCCAAACCCTGCCCAGCCAAGGAAAGGGGGCTGGTGCCTGCAGGGCCACTAGTGTGTGCGGCAGGAGGTCTGTGGCCAGTGGCTCCAAAA
Source organism: Lonchura striata (assembly GCF_050655825.1). NCBI lineage: Eukaryota > Metazoa > Chordata > Aves > Passeriformes > Estrildidae > Lonchura > Lonchura striata. The sequence goes on from NC_140728.1 coordinate 2,344,807, forward strand.
GCTTTATTGGTTATTTCTGCTAAGTGACTCCAGTACTACCAACCACAGCCAGGGAACACAGTGGTAGCTGTAGTTAGGACACCTGATGTGGTGTGGGGGTGACAAGAAGGTCCAGGTGTCCATGGCTGGTGACAAAGACCCACACCCTGGAGCACAGTGAGTGATGCAGAAGGGTTGTTGTAGAAACCAAGAGGAAACTGCAGCCCCTGGGCCACAGGGTCCCGACCCATCAGCGTCTCTTTTTTAGTAGAGGGTGTAAAACAGAGCACGAGGAATTGAGTCCTGCAGTCCAGAGGAGAAGGTCCCAGTGTCCTCTCCCCAACACTGGGCTGCCTGATCCTCCTGGCACGTGGTGGCTGCAGCTCTTCACTGATGGAAATGGGAGCATCTCTACCTTATGCAGTCCCCTGCAGGCTCTGTGCTGGTCCCCATGCAGAGATGGCCACACTGACCGTCCACTTGGAGGGACAAGCTGAGCCCTGCCATTCCCAGCTGGGCTCTGCCATCCTGCTGGGCTAATTGGTGGGCTCTGTGGCCATGGTGTCCGCATCTGGAGATGGCAACACGCTGCTGTTCCCACCGTTGCTCACGTTTTCCTTGCTGTTTTCCCTCGTGGGGTCACTGCCTTTATCCTCCACCCTCTGCTTGAGTTTGAGGGAAGAATCTCTCCGTGACAGAAGGGGCTGGTAGCCGGCGAAGACTCCTCCACTCACGTTTGTTCGCTTGTCTGGGGGTGGACAGAAAAAGAGAATTGTTTACCTGGGACCCAAACTGTTCAGCTGAGGAAAAGGTTTGTGGAGTTCCTCCTTGCCGGAGGCATTACGGTATCTTCTCTGAGAGTCCTTCCAGCCACCAGATGCCCCCAAAAAGGGGAAGATGGGTGGGGGTCTGGGCTCATGCCCCAGCACAGGGAGGTCCAGGGAAGGGTGGTCAGCTGGGTCAGCTGCTCTCCTACCTCCTGGCCCGATGGGGTGCATCAGCCGGTTCATCTGGACGTTCCAGTGCTTGACGTTGGTGCTGGCCTGTCGCAGCTTCCTCTGGGCTGCCTGGCAGGGGATGGAGGAAAGGGGTGAGCTGGTGCCCCACTGGGACCATGGGCACGTGTTTGCCTTCTCTGAATAAGCCTGGATTGGAGGTTCCCTCTGGGATGGAGACCCAGTTCACCAACCTCTAGACCTTTTGCTCCCCCTCCAACCCTTCCCTCTTCACACACTCCCACTGTTAACATTGCTTTGGACAGCAACACTTTGTCCCCAGGGCAGGACACGCTTGTCCTGTCTCAGCCACTGCATCACACCCTGCCTGCACATGGCACAGCTCAGAAACCCCCACGGCAGTTCCAGCCTGGTCCTCCCCAGTATGGAGGTGACTCTGGGAGGGCTGGAAAGTCCCCTGGGTTCACCATGTGAGGAGATGTGGCACGGATGTGATGCTCACCATGACATCTTGGTCCACCCGCTGCCTGTTCACTCTCACTTCTTCCAGCTGCTTCTGCGCCTCTTCCAGACACTTGTTCTTGTTCTCCATCTCCTGCTTGAGGACTTGCTTCTCCCTCTGAGTTTTGATGATATATTCTTCTTGCTCCTCCTTCAGCTTCATCAGCTCTTTCAGCTTCTCCTCTTCCTCAGCCAGTAGCCTGACAATGAAGAGCAAGAGGTGAGGATGTCCCCCTGCCCCTTCTTCCACCAGCTTTCCCTGTCCCAGCTTGCATACTGGGAAGTCACCAGCACACCCTGGGAGCACTGAGCTGCCCTGGGGAGCACACCCCCACGCCCACCTGCTGCCCTGGGAGCAGGACTGCCCAAGGAGGGGGAGGGATGCCCTAGTCCTACCTGGCCTGAGCACATCTCACAGCCTCCTCGTCCTGCCGTGCTTTCACCTCCTGCTGCAGGGCCTCCTGGAGCCTCCCCTGCATGTCCTCCAGCTCCAGGATGCGCTTGCGCTGCCGCTCTGCCTCTGCCTCCTTCAGGACCATCTCTGCCTGCATGGAGGCACGAGCCTGCGGGGGGACAGGAGCCATCAGTGGGCCAGGCCACCACCAGTGTCCCCAGAACCCAGAGCAGGGGCAGCCCATGGCGACAGGTCCAAAGCAAAGCTGTTTCCCTGCTCAGGAGACAGGCTGTGTCATTTGGAGCCAGTGCTGGCTCTGAGGTCAGAAACGGACTCTTTGTCCAGCCTGACACCAGAATTTGCCTCTCACTGTCCCCCAGCTAAAGCCCCTTGAGCAGGTTGCCCTTATCTCCTGCTCAAAGGAATCTGAGGCACAGCAGAGCCCAGAGGTGATGGGTGGCAGCAGCACTGTACATCCAAACCTCTGGGCTGCCCAGGAGGAGAAGGAAGCACCCACCCCATGAGCACCATGGCCCATGTGGGATGTACCCACCTGCTCAGCCTCCCGCAGCTGGATCTCCAGGGTCCTCTGCATCTCCTCGTGCTGCTGCCTCCGCCGCTGCTCCTCCTCCTGCAGCAGGATCTCTGCCTGTCTCTGGGCCTCCTTGAGCAGCTCCAGCTCCTGCAGCTTCCTCTCCTTTTCCTCCTGCAGCTGCTTGAGCCGTTGTGTCTCCTCCTCCTTGGCCGCCTTGCGCTGCTCGCGCTGCTCGCGCTGCTCTCGGCGCTTCTGCTTCAGGTCCTTGTGCAGGGACTTCTTTCCCTCTGCCTGCAGCCGGATGGCTGTCTGGATGGCTGGAGAGGGAGGGCACGCTCAGTGGGGACGTGCAGGGGGCATGGGGGAAGCTGGGGAAGGGGCATGGGGTGGGCACGGACCGAGCGTCCACTCCTGGCGCTGCCGGGTGTCCGAGGCGCTCATCTCGTAGGTGCGGGACAAGGTCTTCACACAGAACATGCACCTCTTCCCATCCTTGTCTGGCAACACCTGCAGGGAGAGGAGACAGCACAGCCTTACCCCCCGTACCCCACCTTATCCTCTCCAGCCACAGGACCGGCTCTCCCATGCTCAGGGATGTGAAGTTGTGTGTTCTTGGGTCTCCCTTCCAGGGGTCTGAACAGTCTGCTGTCCCCAAGCTGAGCCCGGGGCTGTACCTCCACGCAGCAGTGCTTGTCCAACGCGATGCTCCCCTTCTTCTCCTTCCGTTCCTCGCTCATGTAGTAGGACAGGACACTGGGCTTCAGCATGAACCACCGCTCTGACCAGTTCCTCCTCAGCTGGCCCTTCTTCCAGAGGTAGCCCTGCACCCGACAGACACAGAGATCAAAACAGGGTGGGAGCAGGACGGAGCTCGTGCCCCAGAATATGTGGGCTCCTTGCCTGTTTGAGCACATCCTCAATGACCTCCTGGTACACCTCCTCCACGGCCATGCTGATGGCCTCCTGCTCGATGCCTCTCAGGAAGCGCCCCGAGTTCACCATGTCCAGGAACTGCCAGACCGTGAGGCCGCCCTGCCCCTGCGGCTCCTGGGACAGGAAATCATCCAGCTCGCAGGAGTTCAGCTCCACGTTCATGGCTGTGCAGATCTTCTTCAGCAGGTACTCCACCTGTGGGGAGGAGGACACACAATTTGGAGAGCCCAAGGCCACATCTCTCTCCAGCTGGGAGATCCCAGAGGGATCACCCTTTGTGATGGCATCCCAGGCAGCAGGCTGGCTCAGGAGACTGGAACTGGGTTCAAGTTTGACCTCTACAGAGAGGTTTTTCCTTTTAACCCCAAAGCTGGGATGTTTTGGCTAGTTTGTCTGCAGAGTGAAAAATCTCTGTAGCAGTCAAGAGCCTGAGGGAGTACAGGCCAGCACTGCTGAACATCATTCAGGACTGATGTCTCACAGCCACAGTGAGCTCGGCACCACTGCTTCCCAAAAATCACTGGGGAGGAGCAGGGGGACAGGTCCCTATAGAGAGGAGCATCATTTTAAAACTGCAAATAAAAAGAGTCAAGGGTTGACATGGTGTGGGGAAGACTCACTCCAGCTCAAGTTTTGCTGCCAGCTCTCCTCTGCCCACAGTCTGGGGACTGAGACCAGTGGGTGACTGCAGGGAGCCACACAGGAAGGTGACACACAGCAGAACACCATGCTGGATTTTTTTATGTCATTTAATTGTGAAAAGGGCAAGAATTGAATGTTGGTGCTTAGGATGATTCAGTTTTTCATGGTCTGAGGAACAGGAAACACCTCTCCCAGGGCACAGGAAGTGCGGTCGCCCTCCTACATCTACGCAGCACAGTGCTTCTTGCCTTTTTTTCTCCTCTTTTTTCTTTTTTTTTTTTTTTTTAATTTTGACTTTTCTGCTGATCTCAGAAGGTTGATGGGGAAGAAGGCAACAGCAGCCATGTTCCTCCTGCTGAGGCCACTCTTGGCTTCTGCACGTGTGCATTCTCCTCAGATCTGCTCCCCTTCTCATGGGGGTTTAATCTGACCCCAGAGAAAAGGAGAACCTTCCCCTCTAAATGCTGTGGAATTTGGAGATTACTGCTAGGCTTTTCTTTGGCTGGCACCTCACCCTTAGCACTCTTCATGCTGGGCAGGGGCTGAGCACGGGGTGGCCATGGAGAGGGACAGCCAGGTCTGCTCTAGGCTGGAGCACTTTGGAGGGGTCTCCCCTCTGAAGTCCCCCTCTTCTCCCTGGGCAGTGGAGGTGGCTGTGGGCACAGCAGGGGTGTCCAGGGCAGACAGCCCCTTGTCCCACCCCCAGCCTCCTCTCTCTCATCCCCTGGAGCACCACATCTTGCAGGATACAGTGGAATGTGCCAGGAAGTGACAGTGTCACCCACAAATGGAGCTCTGCCAGCACATGGAGCCCTGGGAGGACAGGGCTGGGGGGAGAGGCAGGTCCTACCTCATCTGGCACCATGACAAGAGGATATTTGTCTTCAGACAGAAAGTTGAAGAGACACCAGAGCTTGAAAGCATCCTGGTGGGATACAAGGCTATTCCCATTCCGGTCGGGTTTGTAGTTCTTCTTCGCCGTCAGGGTCCAGCAGAGCTCATCGAAGTTTTCTTTGACAAAAGCGCCTTCCTCCACCTGCAGGCAGGAGTCAGGGGGTGAGTGGGGAGCTGAAGAGCTACAGAGGGGAGTTCTGAGGGGAGGAAGTGCTGGAGAGAAGAGTCCCTCACTCCTAAAATCTGTCCAGTGAGAAGCATGGGGTGATAGGCAGCACCAGCAGGAACCTGGGCTGAAGCACAGGCAGGATGATGTGGAGCTCTCATCCCCAGTGCCTCCATGATTTGGGGTTTCTTGTTTTCCCATTTAACCACAAAGAGGAACTGAGGAGTGAAGGGAAGTGCTGACCCAAGGGCAGCCAGCAGGAATGGTGCCTCCACCAGCCTCATCCCTGCTGCTGTTCTTTAATTGTGTCCTGGTACTGTGAGCTGCCCCAGGCACAACGTTTGGTGAAGATGGGTCAACTGGAATGGGGATCAGAGGAGCTCTGGCTGTCCCTGGGTGCTCTATCCCAGCTGTGTGAGCACAGGAGCAAACTGTGGCCTGTAGCAGCAAAGCTGGAGGAAAACCTTTGGGTGGCAAAAGCTAAAAACGTCTCTTACTAGGAAAACCCACTTCCCTCTTTTCAGGCTGCCTCTGGGATTCTATTAGCCATGGTGAAACCAGAAGGGATGGGTTTAAAAATCACCTCCCACAGAACCATGTGAGCAACTGGAAGGATTTTGGCCACTCTGTGATGGAGAGATTAGGCTGGGCTGACCTTGGGCAGCTCCTGCTCTGGGCTGAGGGAGCTGGGGAAGGCTTTTCCCTTGCTTGCTGCAGACCAGATCCCTGCAGCCAAGATCTGAACCAGGATCAGACTGGGCAGCTGCTGACCAGCTCTGGGCAAGGCAAAGATGGGCACAGGGATGGGGACAGGCACAGGGATGAGGACTGGCACAGGGACAAGAACATCAGGAGAGCCAGGGGAGTGAAGGGTTACTGCACCCAGCTCCTGCCCCTTTCTGTGAGCACACAGTGGAAGAAAGCTGTCAGTCATTCTTCCTCTCCTCACGTGCCTGGAAGAAACAGCACCCACAGACCAACCTCTGGCAGTGCCAGACAAAGGTGTCTTTGAACTGCAGAAAAAAAGGGAGAAAGCCCCAACCCACCCCAACTCTGCTCCTGCTTGCAGCTCGCCCTCCTCCCTCTCCTCTTTACCAAATGAGGTCACACCTCAAAGGTGAGGATAAAAGGGGCTGATTTCTCTCTCTGAGCCCTTCAGGAAATGTGGTCAGAGATGCTGCTCCATCCAGAGCTGTGACGTAAAGGGATGACTTCATCCTTGCCAGGGAGACGCTGAGTATTAAACATTTCTCACTCATTTTGGCATTCGTCTGAGCACTCCCCATCTCTCTGCACCCTCTTTCCACCCACCAAGGAATGTGATTCCAAGAGCTAAGGGGAGCTCCCAGGAACCTCAGGGTTCTCACGTGAGGAGCAGCAGGTCTGGGGGATGACCAAGGAGCTCACCTTGTCCAGGATGTACTTGTTGAGGTAAGGCATGTAGCCCTGGCTGGACACTGGCCCGTCATCGTCGTCGCGGAAATGCTCTTCCAGTGCCACGGGGTCGTGGGGGATGCACAGCACCGTGTACAGGTTGTGAGACAGCACCTGGCCAAGCACAAGGGGTGGTGAGAAGGTGAGCAAACCTCCAGCCCTGCCCCAGCACATCCCCAAGGTGCCACCCGCTCCCTCACCCCCCTGGGCACTGTGCCCTGCATGGCATCACCTCCCGGCAGCCACAGCATCCAGTCAAGCTTTGGGTTTGGCATTATTTCCAAATGTAAACTTTAGAGAATCATTTAGAAACAGGCAAAAAATCGAGGATTTTCCCACATTAGTTTCTTTTCTTGGCATATGAGGAACTTCTTTCTTGAAAGGGCTGTTTCAAACCTCTCAGAGCGAACAGGACTCGCTCTGATCTAGAAAAGCTGATAAGCCACCCCAAGCTATGCATTTGGCACAACCACAGCCCAGCCTGGCAGCACCCACTGTCTGCTGGGGACACAGAAAAATGGAAACATGAAAATAGGAAAGACTGGTGAGAAACTAAGCAAAGGTTTTGTCTGGAATGGAAGCAGACAATGGAGATCTGGAGACACACCATCCCCAGAAACTCAGCAAGGCTTGCCAACAGCCTGCTTAGTTCAAATCCCCCTAAACAAAGCATATTTACAAGCTCATGGATTTCCCATGTGCTGGAAAGCCTGGAGCAAGGCTGCCCATGAGCACCACCAGCATCTCTAGCTTGTGATGCTGGGCAGGTGGTGCTCTCCTTGCCTTTACATCCCAGAAGCAAGAGATGGTCAAACCAGCGTCCCAGACTGACACCTCACCACTGCACCAGGATCTGCTGATGCAGCTTGCCAAGGGCTCAAGAGAGGGGCTGGAGGTGATGGAACAGCATCCCAACTCCTCTGTGCAGGGCTGGAAATTTCCTCCCAGCAGCAGAGGAGTGGCCTGAGGCCATGATGGCTGCTGCAGCTGGAGACAGTTCTTGCTCAACTAGATTTTCATTCTCTTTTCCACCTTCTGGACCAATGGGATCAGCAGGACTCCACCCTGTGCTCAAACAACAGGGCTGTAGCCCCGAGCACTGCTGCTGCACAGTGCCTTTTGGGGCTCAGTGCAGCCCCAGGGTCCACACAGTGGTGGGAAGGCCTGGGAATATCACAGACATCTTCCAGAAAGGTCACAAATCCATTAGGATGAATTCAAAGTTTGAGAATCGTATCCCATTCTCTGTTTCCAACGTTTCATCTCCATCCTTCACCCCTCCTCCCAGAGCACTCCTAAAGAGTCCTGTGAGGTCTCACTTGTGATCCCAGCTGTGGGGGGCACCCTGAGCCCCTCCACCCATCCTGGCACCCTGTGACCCAAAGCCCCTCCACTGACAAATGGGGAGGAAAGCCCTGGCCTGGTCAATGGTGGCATGGCTGGAGATAGGAGAGGTGAGAAACCCTTGCAGGCTCTGAAACAGCGACAGGAGGAGGAGAATAACAGCAGGGGAGAGGGATGCTAGGAAAGCAGCTTGCTGGTACAACCGTTCCCCTGTGACATGCAGGGGATGGCCGGAGGGCAGGGGTCAGCCTGACTCCTCCTAGTGCCCTGGATTCCTCCGAGCAGCAGCCTTGTTTCTGTTCTCCACCCTCTCCCACCCATCACCCATGAGCAGAGGTGCCCAAAAGCACCAGGGCAGCGCTCGGTATTTCCAGGCACGCATGGCCACCCTGAAGGGACCACACCCCATCCTACATGCACAGCCCTTCCAGCCCGGCCAGCGAGGGGGATGCGATGGCTCTGAGAGCACCAACGCTTCCCAAGAGAAGAGCAGGGCTGGTGGTGTGCCTGTGCTGGGAGCAAAACTACCCGACCTCTCTGGGCGCGCAGCACCCGACCGCAAGCTGTCCTTCCTTCCTGTGCACACACACACACACACTCACACTCACACACACACACCCCTACACTCCCACAGCATCTGCACATGCCTGCCTGCGCAGAAGTGCCCCTGCGAGGAGCCCAATGGCTTCCCACAGCTGCATCCTCATGCTGGGAACCCCGACACCTTCCCACAACAGTGCCCGGAGCCCCTGCTCTGCCAGGCCAGCTCTGGGGCTGGCTCTGTCCCCTAGGCACAAACCCCGTGTCTCTGCCACCCCTGCTCAAGCCCTTTCGTGCAGCAACACGCCTGGGTGAGGGAGCAGAGCACAGCCCAGGGCTCAGCAGCCCTGCAGGGGTTTGGAGAGGGCTTGGTGGCTTTAACACTTTATTGCTCAGAGCAGCGAGACCCCAGATTCCTTCTCACTGAACCACGGCTGGCCTGTGTAGGCTGGGGCAAACTCGAGTGTTTTTGTGGGTGGAAACAAGATCTCCCTGGCCTGGAGACAGCGGGAAAGTCATCCAGAGCTGAGCTGAGCTGTGTTGTTCAATGATGTGCCACCAACCCATCCCGTCACCGAAGGCGCGTGGGAGAACATCCCTTCCCCTCTCAAGCGTCCCCCTGAGTAAAGTCACTTTGGAGGTGCCATCCCCAGCATCACCACAGCCCCTACACCACGGTTTGCAGACCCTGCATGAACTGTCCATGAAACTGCCACTAAAATCAGAGTTTCTGTGGCCTCAGCATCGTCACTGGTGATAAAGATCTCTCAAGACAAGCACTGCTGCTGGTTTTGGGTCCACCCCATGCTCGGGCCAGGCTCTGCACCGAGCAAAGAACACAGCAGCCCCTCTCAGGGATTAGCAAACTGAATTAAGCTCTGGCCTACTTTAGGATTTTCCTTAATTCCTTCAGCTATTTCTACAGTTTTAGCAGGTGAGCGTGGCTCGCAGGGCACATGCCACGAGTTCTGGGGGGCAGCTGAAGGCTCTCAGCCGCAGAGGCTGAGCAGGAAGAATCTGCCTCCCGCTGCTTCTCCTCCGGATCCCTGCAAACAAACTCTTAATTCTGGGGCAAAACACACTCCCCTTCCAAAGACCAGCACCTTCCCTGCAGCCTGTCCCGGGGAAGCCCTATAAAATAAAGGGAATGGAGGAAAAGGTTTTTTTTTGCAGTGGTTCAAAACGGTCTCGCAGACTGGCAGCAGCTGCCATGTCCTGACGCAATACCTCCCTGTGCTCAGCATGTTCCTGCTCAGGTCTCTTCTCTCATACAGACCCTGGTACCAAGCAGCATTTCCAACCCCAGTGCCAGCCTAAGAACCAAAACGGATGAAAAAACCACATTCCCACCGTATGCAAAGGTTAAAAAATAAATTATTTTCAGAGCCAAGGGGCTCCCTGGTGAGTTCCATCAACCCTGGCCTGGGGGCAAACAAAAAGATTTTTAAAGCTATGATGGGTTTAATGAAGGGCTGAGAGCATAAGCCCTCTGAAAGCCGCTAAGAGTGGGGAGAGGGGAAAGTAGAGAGTTTTTTAAAGTGCTCTGTTACTTCTAGCCACACCACTGAGGAGTTTTTGTTAAAAAACAACCTGTCCCTACCTCCCGACCCACTGGCTCAGCAAGGAGAAACACAGGTGCTCCGGCGAGCAAGAACACGTGAACAGAGTTTGGGCTCTTAGCTGGCCATAAAAAGCACAATAAACTGATAACTAAAATTTAGATTTCTTACCGTTTTCACCTAGAAAACACCTCTGAGCACGAATTCCCCCCCAGCCCATTTTTTTTTTTTTTTTAAAGGGAGATGCCACAGAGCCTGAGAGCTTCACCAGAACCAGCGTGGAAGCAACAACAAGCTCTTATAGATCATAATATTTAACAATTTCTCCGTGGAAACCCGCGGGGATGCAAAGCAGCCCGGGGCTCGTTCCGCCGCTCGCTGCCCACCCTCCCTCCGCGCTCCGGGGGACTCACTTTGAGCTGGGATTTGGAGACCTTGCCGCTCTTCTCCACGTCCAGGGCGGTGAAGGCGTACCAGATGGACTTGAGCAGCTCGGCTCGCAGGTCCATGGCTGGCGGCGGCGGCGGCGGCTCTGCCGAGCCCGCGGATCCGGTTCCTGGAGCCGCCCGGGCGGGCGGGACGCGGGGCGGGAGCGCCGCCTGCTCGGGGCGCCCCGCGAGCCCCCGGCCCCGCCGCCGCCGCTCCTGCCCAGCGCGGCCCAGATCCGTCCTAAGTTGCGTTTTGGGGAGAGGAATCTTTGTGTTGGCTCAAGCAGCAGCTTTCCCTCCCTGAGAGCGCTGCCTTCGGAAGGGATCGGTCTCGCCGGGCGAGCGCAGACTCAGCCCCTGGCATCCTCTCGGGTTGTGCCCGCGGAAACATCTTTCTCTACGAACTCCTCTGGGATGTCTAAAACACGAGCCACACGACTGCCGGGAGCCTGTGCCAGGCTCAGGTTTACAGCTGGACTCGAGGATCTCAGAGGTCTTCTCCGGCTCTGTCCACCCAGCACCCAGGGCAGTGAAAGGACTGAAGGCACCTCTGGGGGCAGGACACCAGCCCAGGTCTCTCTCCCCAGCTCAGGGGAGGATATAGGATGTGTTCACAGACACAGTTCCCTAAATCTAGGCTTGCAGGGGTCCCTGGAAGAGCCAAGGCCTGATGTGAGATTTCAGGGACACGTCTTACCCCTCCAAGCCACATGCTGAGGGCTCCGAGGGTACAGCTCACCCTGCTCCCAGCCCTCCTCTGGGACAGCTGCTGCTTTGGCAGGACATGTTTGGTCAATTCCACAAATCTCAATGTCCTTAATCCTTACAGCTGCTGAACACCACCATCCACCTCTCTTCCACCAAAGAGAAGAGGGGTCCTTTTAAAAACCAAATTTTAAATCTGTTTTTATTTCAACTCAGCATTTACATCCAGATCTAGCTCAGCTCCTGGCAAGTGCTGGCTGCTCTGCTCCACAGCCAAGGAATCTGCCATGGAAGCCTTGTTTGAAAAGGAAGTGTGACAAAGAGATGGGAGAACTGCTGTTGGAACCATCCCAGTGCTGGCTCCAGTGGCAGGAACTGCTCACCCTCCATACCGAGCTCAGGACAGCCTGGCCTTGCTCTGATGGGCCTTTATTGCTTCTGTGCATGTGCTGCCCGCTTGCCCCTGAGCTGGAGGGGTGGGCAAGAAAGGAAAGTTGTTGGACCATTCCTTGAGGGAGAGGGCAGGAAGTGCCCCTGAAGAGAGGGCTGCTGCTCAGAGCCCAGGAGCAGGCAGCAGCCCAGTGTATCTGCCCTCCCTCCCCTTCAGACAGGTCACCCCAGCCCTGTGCTGCCCCAGCTGGCACAGGGCACACGCTGGCACTGGCTCAGACATTGTCCCTGCCCTGCCACCCCTGCACACGGCGGGCTGGGGCTGCCACTCCCCCTCTGCCCCGGCTGCTCCGCTGGCCTCAGCTCCCCTTCCCAGGCAGGGCTGTGTCAGGTGCCACTGGCTCGTAGTGGATGACTGCTGTGGCCATGCTGAGAGCTTCCTCCAGGCTCTGCTGCTCTTCCAGCTGGGGGAGGGAACGGGGAGAGAGACACTGAGTGCTGAACCCCCACAAGGCACCTCAGGGTGGCTCCCGCTGGACAGAGGATGACACAGGTGGGTGACACAGGTGTGAAGCAGAAGGGCAGACAGGGCCAAGATGAAGAAGGGCTGTTTGCAAAGGAGCATTCTGCACTCCCAGCAGGATGTCCCTGTTGTTCTCTGCACACAGGGCATCTGGGAATTAAGGAGCAAGCCCCTGGGCAAGCAGTGATGCAGCAGGGCCAGAGGGCAGGCAGCGAGTGGCCAGGAGTGAAGGGGACGGTGGCAAGAGCCTTGTGGTACCTGCACAGCGATGTGGGTGCCATGGGAGGTGGCCAGCAATGCCACCTGCTGATGACAGAGCGGGGCGATGTCCGACTCCTCTGACACCACTGCCCCAGAAGCGACTATGGTCACCTGGGAAAAGTTCAGTTAATCATGTTTTAAAAGAAAGTGCAGCTCTCTTCTAGCAGAGGAAGCAGGGACGCTCCCAGCTTTGTCTGTACCTCCTGTGCCTCGCTGCCATCAGTGCTGGCCACAGTCATGGCCCCCGTGTCACCACCTGGCAGCTCTCCCTCGGGCACGGCGAGGACCCCGCTCTGCGTCACCACGCCGATGGCACTGCCCAGGGCCTGCAGCTCCTCCTGAGACAGACTGACCTGGGAATGACAGCAGAGGCTCAGGGAGTCTTGGGCAACTCCTGAGTTTAGCAATGCATGGCTCTGGGTAGGGAGGAAACAAGACTCTGCAAGACTCAAGGACTTTGCCCAGCGCCATGGATAAAAGTGACAACAGACAACTCAGAGCTTGGGTCTCCAGCCCTCCCCCTTCCACCACATCTCCCCTTCCCATTCAGCCTTTTGTCTCAAGCCTCGATGGGGACAGCTTTGTGCATGGCAGTAGCAGGAGCATCTGAGGCTAAGAGGAAACAGGTCACTGGTGGCAGCTGTTTCCCTTGCCCCATGCCACAGGAGGAAGTTTTTTGCAGTCAGCACAGGGGCAGCTGGTGGAGGGAAGTTCAAGAAAAGCACTGCTGTATCCAAGTGATGACAAAACATCTCCAAATCCAGCCTGGGTCAGCAGAGCTGGGGAGCTGCAGGGAGCCAAGGACTGCCAGTCACCACACAAACACCCAGAACCCCCATCAGCAAAGGGGGGGCACCTGGACCAGAGACCCCCCAAACCAGCACTGCAGCAGTGGATGAGGCTGTCGGAGGGAGCCCTCAGGGCAGGAAGAGACCAGGAAGCTCCAAGGCCTGAAAAAAATGCTGCAAAAAGACCCTGCAAAGAACACCACGGCTGAGTAGAGGCAGAATCTCACTTCAGATAATAACTGCTGTCCCTGACATGCTGGAGGCTGTCCGTGTCCATACCTGCTCTGTCCCATCCTGAGAGATAAGTGAGATTTGTGTAGGCACAGAATCTTCTTCATCTTCCTCCACTTCTGACAGGAAAGCAATATGCTGACTCTTCAGTGGAGAGCCTCTGTCAGCAGCTGCAGCAGCTGGATCAGAGAAGGGGAAGAGCAGCATTATCAGGGTGTGAATGCACATGCCTGGCCTCTGGACCTGCCTGTTGTCTCAAGGGCTAGCACAGAAGAGCACAAGACCACGATGACACCAGCCCAGTGATGGCCTGGGAAGAAGGACCTTTATCTCTCCTGTACCACAGAATGGGCAGGGGCCTGCTCCCAACCTCTGACTTACAGCAAGGACCTTCCAATAGATCCGGCTTCCACGGGGAGGCACAGGGTCTGAGAGGGGCGCGCCTGTTCTCGCTGTCACCTCCCTCCCTTTTGCCACACCTTGATGGGGGAGCAGCTACTCACCCTCCAGCTGCTGCTGCTCATAGAGGGCCTGCTCGCTCTCCTCGGTGGCCTCCAGCTCGCCGTGGCTGCTGCGCTTGTGCATGGCCAGCGTGGAGGTCTGGCGGTAGGTCTTGCCGCAGCTGCTGCAGGTGTAGGGCTTGCAGTGCGTGTGCACCACGTGGTGCTTGTACAGGCTGGAGTACTCTGTGAAGCGCTTCCCACAGCCCGGCACGGTGCACAGGTATGGCTTCTCTCCTAGGGCAGAGGCCACAGAGTTCAGCTTCACCCTCCTCATGCTCTGGGGAGGGACTCCCCACCAGAGCAAATAGCTGGAGACAGACTGCTGGAACAATAATCAATCCAATGAACCAACTCCCTGGCCACTCCTAGACCCACCCCTCCGACCTTCAGCCTGGAAATGGCCATTCCAGCCCCACCAATCTCCCTGCTGCTGGCTCCCTCCTACCTGTGTGGATTCTCATGTGGTTCTTGTAGTTGGTGGCGCTGGTGAAGCCCCTGCCGCAGCCAGGCTCTGCACACATGTAGGGCCGCTCGCCCGTGTGCGTGCGGATGTGAACCTTGCGGATGTTGGACGTGGTAAAGGAGCGGCCACAGCCCACAAAAGGGCACTTGAAGGGACGCTCACCTGCATGGACAGAGAGCTGTGGGTGAGACCTGCCACCATGCAGCCACCTGGAGATCTTTTCTGGGTTGTCCTCTGTGCAGTTCTCCTCCCGCGCTGCTCACCTGTGTGCGTGCGGATGTGTTTCTGCAGGTCCCCGGAGGTTTTGAAGGCTTTGCTACACATGTCTTCTGGACACTTGTAGGGTTTCTCACCTGTGTGTGTTCTCACATGGCTCTTCAGACCGTACCCTGTCCAGGACAGAGACCACAATTCATTTTGTAATGAGAAGGAAACACCATGACAAGCTGAGTACCACCCCTCAGTCCATGTACTTGAGCGTCCGTGTTGTGTCTGCAAAGCTTGAAAGGGAAGAAATAACCAACCCCAACACCACTTCCAACCTTGCTTCCACCATTATCTGCCCACAATCAGTGAAGTCCCAGCAGGCTCCTGTGCTGTGATTCCCTTCCTTTAGATGCTCTAGATATTGTGCTCTACTGGGTTAGACAGAAGATGAGATCTGCTTCAAACAGAAAATTGTTACCTGTAGCAAATGCTTTCCCACAGCTTGGGAAGTCACATGTGTATGGCCGGTCACCTGTGTGAGCACGTTCATGTACCTGGAAAAGAAAGAACAGGTCCTTAAAATGATGTCCAAGGGAAGGAAGAAGAACAGTGGAAAAATGCTGGTGGAGAGAATGTGAAGTTCGATGCTGGATTTCACCTTGGCCCATTGACACATCTGGGCCTCTTGGGGAGCTCAGCACGTAACTCAGCTGTACACAAGGGAACATTCTGCTCTGGCAGCGTTACCTGGGACTGGTCTGGCCTGCACACTGCCATGTCACCTGCTTTACCTTGAGGTGGTGGGCAGTGGTGTAGAGGCGGCCACAACCTTTGTATCCACAGCGGAAAGCTCTGCTGCCGACCTGCTGCCCCTTCCTGTGGCTTTGCACCTCCTCCTCCTGCAATTCCTGCTGGGACAAGTACTGGAATCAATCCAGCAAGCCACCACAGCTTCACCAAGCCCACACAAATATTTCCCTCCTTGCCATACATATGCACTCTTGCAGTTATCTTCCAAAAACATGTTCCTACAAACCAGCTTGTACCCACATGGTGAAGCCCAGGTGACAGGGTTCTGGGAACCTGCATTTCCTCCTCCCACCCCCCAGCTCACTGGGGGCTCTCAGACACGAAACTCCCTTTGTCAGCATTTGAAATATGTGCAGTTAGCATTTGCTAACTCGGCAGAGAAGCCACAACATTTTTATAATTACTGGCAAAGAGGAGTTCGGCCTAGTTCCAGTCACTGAAAACTTCAGACCTGGGAGGAGATGTTGCTGGAGTCTTTACTCTTCACATGGCAGGTGTCTGTCACTGCCTCCTCTTCCTCATCAGAGCCCTGTGAGTGAAGAAGCACAGGCACTGTTGTGTGTCCCTGCACAGCGTGGAGCAGGAAGGCAGTGACAGCCACAGTGCCACCCCACCCTTCCCCAGAGAGCAGGGGCTGGGCCTGCCACAGCAGGAAGGTCTGTGCCCAGCCCAGCGCTGCCAGCACACAGCCCCTGCTGCTCAGCACTACAGAGGTGGGACAAAAAGGCAGTACCTGGGATATTGAGGTGGGGCACCGCAGTGACAGCACATCAGGATCTGAAGCTGCTTTGGTTTTGAGGCCTTCGTCCCCATGGGGACAGTGGCCATGGCTTAGCCACTGCTGGCACACCAAAGGCTGTGTCACAGCAGCTCTCCTCCCTCCCCAAACCTGAGCTTGCAGCAGGTTAAGGGTGGCAGGCCCAGCACCCCACAGGACCCCACAGCCCCGTTCTGTGTCCCCAGGCACCCCTCAGCAGTGGCACTCCCACTGGAGCCCTGTCCAGTTGCTTTCTCAAAGCTGGCACTGCTGACAGACGGATGCACACAAGCACTGCTGAAGGGAGGGCACAAACTCAGGCCAAGAGATGCTGTGCCCTCACCTTCCTGCCATACTGCTGCAATGCATTCATGGTGTCCACATCAAAGCCATCCTCCTCCTCCTCCCCAGCCAACTCCTGGAGCCCAGGCTCTGTCTGCACTTCCAGGATGGTGCTGCCAGGTGCCACGATGAGAGGACGGTGGATGTAGGCAGTGGAGCCATCCTCTAGCTGGACAGCCTGGAATGTGCCAGGCTCATAACTCTCTGCAAGAGGAATCATTCAGGTAAAGAGCTGAAAAAAAACTCAGTGTGAGGCAGAAAAAAAGAGCTTCATCTCCCCAGCCTTGGAAATCTGAGACATTTCAGCAGCTTTCCTCCAGCTGCCAGGGAAAGAGCAGGGAGTGCTTTACCTTTAGCTGTGCTGTGTATGAAGGCCAAGCTGCCATCCTCCAGCACCACTGGCTGCCCATCTTCAAAAGCCAGAGCCTCTAAAAGAAAAGAAAAATATCCACACACCTTCCTGGAGGACTCAGCATGGGGAGTGCTGTGGCAGCTGAGGCTGTCAGGCAGGAGAGGACACGGGGCTGCCTGCTTGCCCTGAAAGGCAACCACAACTGTAGGTTTTAAGACACCATTTGAGCTTTTCTGATGTGAATGATGAGGTTTTCAAGGCTTCATGCACAGATTTGTCTCTTCCTTTGCTCAAAGGAGTGATGCAGTGTCTCAATAGTTTCAAAATGCCAGATTATGCCCCAGCAAGAAGGGGATATAATCAAGAAGGATGGCTCTGGCACAGGGGTGTGTGAAGGAGAACACAAACATCCCATGACAGGGGAAGCAGGGGTGAGGAGAACCCCCTCACTGTGCATGTGAAGGCAGGGAAGAGGGTGAAGGGGGTAAAGGGACACAGCCAGCTATGAAACATCCATTTCAAGCAGCCTTTGGAGAACAGAAATGGGAGGTGGCATACAAGGAGCTTGGGAGCATCAAGGAAGGACTGCACAAAGTAACAGAGCTCTTTCTACCTGCCCTTTTGCATCTTAGCATGGCCAAGGATGATTCCTCTGTGCCACTCTGGTGCCTGCCACATGAAGTGGGTTCCCAACACCTCTCAGACTAATGTCACCTAATTTCAGAGATGATGGTGGCTGATGGGTCAAGGTGGCATTGTTCCCAGCAATCCCCACATGATTCCCCACCACCACCACCTATTCCAGAAGTAATGTATTATCTCACAGTTCAGAGGAAACTCCTGCCCAGCTGCTCCCACATGAAACAAGCTCTGTGTGTGCTGTGGCTGGCACCAACACAGCACAGCTCACTGGGCTTGTGGTATGACAACAGGGAAAGCCCACAGGTGAAATGACACTGAAACATTTGCCTCCACCTCCACCCAAATTCACCTTCTCATCACATTGCTAAAGACTTTGCAGGTAATGTCCTTGTTTACTCAGCCTCAAAACCACAAGAAAGAAAACCCCAAAGAAGCCCTGCGCTCACATGGACTTTTGGGAGTTGGAACAGACAGAGGAGCCCAAATCCTGGAGCACTGAGAGCTGCAGCCACATCTACAGTGTCCTTCCAAACAGAAAGAGGGCAATGTGTGCTCCTCACCTTTCTGAACTGTCACCTGATGGATATAAGCTGTGGTCCCATCTTCAAGTTCAATGACTTGCCCTTCAATCAGCTTTTCACCTGGAATAGTTAAAACATACCATCAGCTGCTGTCCCACAAGCTTCCCACAGTCCCACAAAAGGGATGAATTGTCACTTCTAGGCTGTTAGGGATCAGCTTTCCCCCAGAGACACTTGACTTCCCAAAAATGCTGGCACTGCCCTTGTCTGGACAGGACACATGACAAAGACCCTCAGGAATCACTTGTTGAGGAGCTGCCCCTCACAGCTCCTCATGGCAAGGAGCAGAAAGAGCATACAGAGAAAGCAATTGCACTTGTGTTGGAAAGAAAGATGAACTGGGTGTGCTGAGCAGCATCAGCAAGTGCTGGGAGATTTATCTACTACTTTGGCAGAGGATCAACTGTTAGGAAACGATTACAGCACCTAAAGGGGCCTAATGTGCTGCCAGTGTTGGGCTATAGAGGCTCGACTCTGCCAAAGCCTGACTGTGCAAACGTGGAAGCATGACTTAGTTACCCAAAGATTTGGTGCAGAGAGGAAATTGCTCCATCCCACTGAACATGGAGAATCCAGGCTGCTTTCACCTGGAGCATAAGGTTTGAGAGGGGGGTCACACAACCTGGTGGTTCCAAGACAGTTCAGCTGCACACGTCTAACAAACTTGCAGTGAGTTTGCACAGAAAATAAAGCAGGAGAGCAACCCCCAGGACACGGAGCTGCACAACTCCTCCATCCTGTTCTGCAGGCTGGCAAACAGCGTGCTCCTCTTCCTGGGAGCAGTGGGTGGTGGAGAAAGGGGCACCTCACCAACACCAGAGCAAGGGCAGGTGTGGAATTTGGCACCTTTGAGCAGGGAAAGCACTGCTGTGAACCAAACCCTGTGCACACCAGTGATGCCAAACCACCTGCTCAGCCCAGGGGAAGTTTTGGTGGAGCAGAGTTACACAGCAACCCTGGGAAGAACGGGGCTCTCCTGGTCTGAACAGCACCTTTATTTTCTACAGCAACAGCTCTCCCATCTGCACAGCTTCATTTCTAAACCAGAGGCATGTTTGATTTGTATTTTATTTTACATCCGACTCCAGTGCAAATCCAGCAGTCTCCAGCTGCCCGTGTGAAGTGGCCACGCACGTGTGGCAGCTCCCATGCCGTGAGGGGCACTCCTGGTTGAGTCTGACTCTAATTCCAGAGCCAGGAGGAGCCTCTCAGCCCTGACAGCCCGAGGCTCTGTTACCTCTGGCAGCCTGCTGCAGGCAGGCCGTGGTGCCATCCCCAAGGGTCACTGCTGGCAGCCCCAGGCTCTCCATCCTGCCCCGACTCCCCAGACATGGATCCTGCCTGGGAGCACTGGGGCCCAGAGCCAGGGGCCCGTGGGACACGGGGTCGTCGTCTTTGCTGCGAGCCTTAAGTAAAAAGAACAATTCCATTTCAGTTTCTGCCCTTAGTTTCTCTTCCTCCTTTAATCTCTCCACACTAGGAAAGGCTTGAATGGAATCAAAAACTTTTGAGGTTATAAAGGGTTAAGATGGACAATGCTCAGGCAGGGATAAGAATCTATTCCACACCCAAATATAAAATACAGCTTATCACGCCAGTGAAGTGACAAACTCTTCTTAGAGATGGTACAACTGTCACATTCGAGCCCTTCCCGTCCTCCAAATGATCCGCAGGGTTTCCAGCTACTTTAAATCCTGATCCTACAGGCTGAGCACGTCCTGTGCTGCAGGAGAGAGGGGCAGGGTGATGAGCTTTATTCCCCCTCCTCTCCTCCCTAATTCCCAGCCTTCCGAGGGATAGAATTTCAGGCTCTAAGCAAATGATGCTAAAGCCTGCACACCCCCGCCAGAGCATTCCGCTGAAGGGACTCCCTGCTGATGGGTTATCGTTCACAGGCGCTACAGCGCCTTCATCCTGGGCCACCTCCGAGACAGCCCAATCTTTCTGATGGTTTGATGTGCAGGAGGAACGAGGCGCAGCGCCCCGTCCGCGCCCGCCGCCGCCTCGCCCCGCGCCCCCCGCACCCGGCGGAGGCTCCCCCGGGGCTGCCCTCGCACCGCCGTCCCCCCGAGCCAACCGGGGGGCAGCGGGGAGGGTCCGGGGGCGGCGGGGCCACGGGGGGCTCCCCCCGCGGGGTACCCGGGGGCTGAGGCGGCGCCGGGCCCGGCCGCCATCGCCGCCCCCCAGCCCCCACACCGACCTGAGCGACCCGCCGGGCCCGGGTCCGCCGCCGGCCCGACGTGCACCGCGCGCGGCGCCGCCCACCCCGCAACCCGCATAGCGGCGGCGCTCCCGCCCGCGCCCGGCCGGCCCCGCCCGCCATACAGGTTCCGGGGCGGCCCGCGCGCACCGCCTAGCGGCCAGTGCGCGGCGGGGAGGGGGGGGGCTTCCCCCCCCCAGCCGGCAGCGCATGCGCAGTGCCAACATTGAAGCCAAAAGGTCCCACTGCCCGGCCGGGCAACCGGGCAGGCACCGCTGGAGCCTGGACCGGCAGCTCTTTCCCGGCGGCCGCTGAGGCCAGTCCAGGCCTCCTGGGATACATTATGAAGCGACGCAGGGACTCCTGTCCTGGTGGCCCGAGACGGAGGGCAAAGGGGTCCCGGTTGTTTATTTAACAAGGAAGGAGATGCGGCCAGGCAGCCGCGGATGCGCTCCCCGCCGCTCCCAACATGGCGCCGCGCCGCGCGCTCGGGTCTCGCGAGAGCTCTCCACTATTTATACCGCGCCGGAGCCGCTTCCGCCCCTTCGCTCCGAGCAGCCGCAGCCATGAGGTGCGTACGGCCCAGCGTCTGCTCCGCGCCATCCGCCGCCATCCGCGCCCGCCGGGGGCTGCGGGGTCGGCCGGGCGGCCGGCGAGGCGCGATCCTCGGAGTGGATAGCGCGGGGGGAACGCGCGGGTAGTGAGGCGGGCGCGGGGCCGCGTCCCGGGCGGGGCCGGCCCTGAGCCCGCGCTGCCGTTTCCCCCCGCAGCAGCAAAGTGTCCCGGGACACCCTGTACGAGGCGGTGAAGGAGGTGCTGCACGGCAGCCGTGCCAAGAAGCGCAAGTAAGAGCCGCGGACACGCCGGTGTCACCCCCGGCTTTCCCCCTTCGTGCCCGGCCGGGCCTCACCCGCCGCCTCCCGCAGGTTCGTGGAGACGGTGGAGCTGCAGATCAGCCTCAAGAATTACGACCCGCAGAAGGACAAACGGTTCTCCGGTACCGTCAGGTTCGCCATGCTCTCGCTCCTACCCAGCCTTCGGCCCTGCCCGGCCCGCTCGGGGCCGCCGCGGCGCCGAACCGCTCGGGGAGTTCGGCGCGCCCAGAGGGGGCGGCCGGACGGACCCTGACCCTGGGTCTTAAAACATGAGGGGAGGTGCGGCAGCCCCCGGGCTGGCCCCACCGGCCTGCTGGGACGGCAGGTGAGCGGCTGTGCAGGATGCCCCGTGCTGCGGTAAGGTGTCTCCGTGCTGGCTCCGTGCACAAGCGGGTGGTGCTGGCCGGTCTCTGACTCGGACCTTCCTTCCTTGCCCAGGTTGAAGTCGACGCCACGGCCCAAATTCTCGGTCTGTCTGCTGGGGGACCAGCAGCACTGCGATGAGGCCAAAGCAGTTGATATCCCTCATATGGATATAGAAGCTCTGAAGAAGCTCAACAAAAATAAGAAGCTGGTGAAGAAGCTGGGTGAGTGTCCATAAGGCTTTTCCCTATGCTCAGATTTCTATGCCACGGTTAGTTACAGAGCTGAAAAGCTGAGCAGAGTCAGCTCCAGTACCAAAATCTGCCCAAAAACTCTTCAGAAAAGCCACCAGGCTGTTTCCAGTGCAGGTCTGACAGGTCAGTACTGCAGGAATGGGGCTGGTTGTCCAAGGAAAGGAGAGACGCACAGTGATCCTGTCAACAGTTTCATCCTTTGCTATGTCCCTCAGTACCTGGTCAGGGAGCTGGAGGGCAGCAAAAGCTGAGAAATGCCAGAAGCAAGAGTGTGCTTTAGTCCTGCAGTTCTTGTGTGAACAGAATGAAATGTGCTCATTTCTTTTGGTTGGAGAGAAAATCCTTCCCTTCCTGGGAACTCCAGAGTCCCTCTTGTGCATTCCTCAGGCAGACAGGAGCTCACCCCATAGTTCATAATGGGTCATACATTATGTAATTAATGGCCAGCCCATCCTTAGCCCCCTGGTTGTCTCCTTGCAGCTAAGAAGTACGATGCCTTCCTGGCCTCTGAGTCCTTGATCAAACAAATTCCTCGAATCCTGGGCCCAGGCCTGAACAAAGCTGGGAAATTCCCTTCTCTGCTCACCCACAATGAGAACCTGGTGGCCAAGGTCGATGAGGTCAAATCGACCATCAAGTTTCAGATGAAGAAGGTAAAGCATGGCTTCAGTTGTGTGCCTGGGGGTTGTTCCGTGTCTGCCGTCTCTGGGTTGGGCTGTAGGTGTCCCTCGAGTGTTCCTGAAGCTGTAGCTGGTTCCCTCCAGCAAGGAGAAATGGTACCTGGAGTGTTCCGTGGCCAGCCAGAAAGGAAGGAGGAATAATTTAACTGTGGTTGATGGATCTCGGAGCAAATGATGAAGAAATTACTGGATGCTTCAGTGCCAAGCACAATCCAGTGTAATTAATGCTCCCAGCACGTGGGTGCTGCTCATGGGGTGGGACCTGGCCAGAGGTGTCCCTGGGGGGCTGAGCCTGACGGGGGCTTTGCTGGGGCTGAATTTGGGACTCGACTCTGTCGGAATTCACTTGGGAGCAGCTCTGTGGGGATCGTGGGGGCACATCTGAGAGGCCACAGCAGATGTGAGGGTTTGCAAATGCTTGAGCATTTAGAATACCCGAGTTAACAATGTCCTGACACTTGGCCTGTTGGCTCACTCATAAATCCTTCTGCCTCCAGCCTGTGGAAGTGGGAGCATCGACTTCCAGGCTGCTCAGAGAGGAGGCCTGGCCTCTGCCACAGTGCAGAGAGGGCTGGGGGCTGGCCCCAGAGGCAGAAAGTGAAGCTGGTGGGAGCATGTCCAGACCATGGGACAGCCCAACTCCTGATGAGTGGGTCAGCTCGGTCACCTTTGCTTTGGCCTGTGAAAGCTGTACCTGTGTCTGTCCCCAGGTGCTCTGTCTGGCTGTGGCTGTGGGTCACGTGAAGATGACAGAGGACGAGCTCGTCTACAACATCCACCTGGCCATCAACTTCCTGGTGTCCCTGCTGAAGAAGAACTGGCAGAACGTGCGAGCTCTGTACATCAAGAGCACCATGGGGAAACCCCAGCGCCTCTACTAAGGGGGGCAGCAATAAACCCTCCAGACATCCATGGCTGTGTGTGGTTTTGTTCCTCCAGAGCTCCTCGGGGAGGGTTTGCTAAAGAACTGCTCCCTTCCTCCTGAGGAATGCTCAGATGCTGTGTTGAGAGAGATGAATTCCAAGTGGGATTTTGGAGCTTTTGAGGGAAGGAGCTTCATCCCCCCTGTATTCAGAGAGGCAGGGGGAAGGGCTCCACTCTGCCCCCAGAGCAGAGGTGCAGGTTCAGCAGTTTGGGCTGTGGCCCCCAGATCCCCCTGTGTCCCCCTTACCTGGTGCAGAGCTCACCTGAGTCCTGTGCAGAGTCCAGCCCTGTTCTGGGAGGGCTGGTGAGGAGCAGCAGAAGTGTTTAAATAAATGCCCCTCACAGCCCACACCTCCCCAGGTGCAGCTCCTGAGCACTTGGGCATTGTCTGTGGGTCCAGGGGTGCTGAAGGGGACAGAGCTGCAGCCCAGCAAGGGGATGGGGCTGAGGTAGAGGGTGTTTCCCCTCTTCCCTCTGAGCCGGTTTAACTCCGTGTTCTTGGCTAAAAATGAAATTTGTTGCATTTAAATAATGTGCATAAATAAATACATTGTGCAGGGGCTGGAGAGCTTAGGGAAGGGCAGCATTTAAGCTTCTGTGGGGGGGAGAAAAAATACTTCAGGCCCTGGAAAAGCTTGTCAGCATCTGAGGGAACAAAACAATGAAAATAGCTCTGGATCCTGCTGTTAAAAACCTTTAAAATAAGCATCAGAGCCAGTTTTTGAAAGATCAACACAACACCAAGAAATTCCATTTAATAATTAAAAAAAGACAATACAAAATGCAAACATTTCTTTTTACAAAGTTCAAATAACAATTTTTTTTCTTTTAATCAAGTGCAAATAACTTCATGAACTACATCTTGCTCATCACTTTAATAGTTTCTGCTGGAGATGGCAAGTCCTGGCCCGCTGCAAAAGGCAGATATAAATAACTCCATGAAAAAAAAAAAGCCAAAACCTCAACAACCCTTAATTTTTCTTGACTGCTTTAAAACCTTGATCCCCGAGGTGGCTGACACGGGTTTCAGCCTTTCAAACCCATTCTGAGGTGGGGGTGGGTGAGGAGTGGGGCTGGGCCACTGCGGGGTGGGTGGTTCCAGGGCCCTGTGGAATTTTGGGGACTTTTTTAAGGTATTTGATGAAAGGAGAAGGGGGAAGCACCATTTCCAGGTGCCTTTGGCCATTCCAGGAGGATGTGCTGCCCACTTCATCCTTCCACAACAGGGAAGCAGAGGTGACACAGGTGACAGCCAGGACAACCCATGGTCCTGATGCCCCACAAAGGCAGCTGGGCAGTAACCTGACATTAGATGAGCCAGAGTTAATCAAAGTTAATGAGCTCTGGTGGGCAGGAGGGGCTGTGGCACTCCAGGCCACCACAGCAGGATTGGTCATTCCTGGGCTGATTTTATTTTTGCTGCTGGTGTTTTTTTCCTTCTAAACGCAAAGGGCCCTTTCGAAGGTCACTGGTCTGTGCCACTGTCCCAGAGCCACAAAACCCCTCCAGATCCCTACAGCAGCTTTTGTGCATTAAAGCAGCTGCTTTCAGACAGCGACCAAGTGACAAACAGCTCAGCCCACAGATGTGGAGCTTCCAAACAGGCTGGGAGCCGGCGGCAGGAGGGGAAAATCCACAGCTGGGATGAATCAGGAGAGACTTTTCCAACTGACGCATCTTGGGGACAAACTCAGCCCCTGTGCCAGTGCTCAGCCCCCTGCAGCCCCTCACAGAGCCCGGGAGAGGCTCTTGGGGTGCTGGAGCAGTGTGGATCAAGGAGGGAAAACAGGGATGAGCAGCTGCTTTCCCCAGATGCAGGAAAGATGGACCCAGTGGGACACGCAGAGCAATAAATAATTGGTTTGTTAAAAGCAGGGCTTGGCTCAGGTGTGGGCAAAGGGACAGGGAGGCAAAAGTGGGGACAGTGATGAGAAGGGACCTGCCACTGGCAGAGCTGTAGGCAGGTCGATCATGTTTAGTCCTGGCAGCTCCAGGTCTTTGAGAGGATGAAGATGAGGATGAAAGTGTGGGGAGGATGACAGCTGAGAACCGGCAGCAGGGCTGGAAAAGTAGGGAGGCTTGGGGAGGAGGAGGAGGAGGAGGGGCGAGTGGTGGTAGCAGTTGCCTGTCCCTGGGAGTCCTGTCTGTCCACACGAAGATGCTGGGGGGACAAACCCAAACCCACCAGTGCTGTCCACCTGGCCACTGTCCCCAGCTGAGCCTGTCTGGGGGAGGCAGATGCAGTGAAACAAGGGGTGGCAGGATGAGTCTTCCCTGGGACCTGCACCCCACTCCCTGGGGAGGGACTCCCACAGCATCCCTGCAGGGTGAGAACACACAGGGATGGGGCCAAAAATGGCTGGTGGGACTCAGAAGCACAAAACCTCCCCAGGTCTGTGAGGGTGGCTCTGCCTGGGAGAGATTTCAGGGCTGAGTGGAGGGTAGCTCCCCTCTCCTCCCAG
This sequence comes from Lonchura striata, assembly GCF_050655825.1. NCBI lineage: Eukaryota > Metazoa > Chordata > Aves > Passeriformes > Estrildidae > Lonchura > Lonchura striata. The sequence continues at coordinate 2,370,425 of NC_140728.1, forward strand.
CGTGATCCCCAGACCTGTCCTCAGCAGGTGCTGGCTCATCCCTGAGCCCCTCAGGGAAACAAATCAGTTTGCAACAAGCAGGTGACAGGGCTGAGTTCTGATGCCCCTCGCAACGGGGCTGGAACAACACCCAAACCGTGGTGGATCAGTCTGACAGGACCAACTCCACCCCCATGGATGAACCAAGACGCCTCCAACACCCTACAAAAACTCACCCCATTGCACCGAGCAGAAGAGGCACCATCTCCCCCCAGAGAGGGGCTTTTATCGGGGACAAACGTGGCAGAAAAGGCCTGAAGATGCCATCGTGCTGGTCAGCACAGCCCAGGGCCCGGCTTGCTCTGGGTGGGTGGTTTTTGTTTTCTTGCAAACACACATTCTCATTTCTCAGGCAGTTATAAATATTGTCGTTTCTAGTAGAAAAAAAAACAAACAACTTCCCTCTAAATAATATAAGGAAGACTCAAATGATTGCACTTAATACATATGAAAAAGGTAGAAAGGAGGATATCCTAGTGCACAAACATTAACTCCTGCTCTTCTCAAAGCTTGCTTTTCCGAGTTACTCTTTGGCAGAGCTTGTAACAAAGTCTGGTTTCTTGGCACAAGTGTCTGGGGTGTGGGGGGGGAGAAGAGAAAAAAAAAATCGAACCCGGCTGAAAGTCCGTCTCCTTTGCTCCCTGTTTTCTCCCGTGCAGCCAGACATTGTTCTCCGGGAACGTGGCTTGGCTGCGCTTCCCTCCCAGCACCAGCACGGCTCTCCGGCGGGCCAGAGCCACCACGGTGCCGCGCTGGTGGGCTTTGCCATCACTCCTTTGCATTTCCTTTTCCATCGAGTCGGCTTTGTCAGTTCTTTTCCCCCCGACCTCTGCAAAGCGGCGCCGGTAGCTGCGGTGGACGCGGCTCAGCTCCTGCGCTCCTCTGCCAGGGCTCCGCGGGGCCGCAGCCGGCGCCAGCCCCGGGGGCTGCAGAGACAAGGACCCCCACGCTGTCCTGGGCTGCTGGTGGCACCAGGGAACGGGGACAGACCTGGCGTAAAGGAAACCAAAGGGAGGACGCGGGACAGCGGAAGGACCACTACTTCAGTTTCTTAAAACCTTCCAAGAAGCTGCTTCGGAAGAGGGGAGCGGCTTCACCGCCGGAGCGTGCCCCCGGCTGGGAGCGCAGCAGGGAAATCGTGGGGGGACGTCTGCGGGGCGAGCAGTGGCGATCCTGCCGGAGCCAGGCGGAGGAAGGAAAAATCAGAAAGGAGAAGGAAGGGAGAAGAGGGTTTCCTTGGCTGCGGGGCAGCCCGGGGCGGCGGGGGGCTATTTGTAAGGCCGGAGGAAGCTGGAGACTTTGGAGCGCAGGAGTTTGATGAAGGAGCGGGGCAGCATCTCCTTGTGCTTCTCTGTGTACTTGAAGTAGTTCTGGGGGTGTGCCAACACGTCGAAGAAAGCTTTGATGAGCTTCTTGTCCTACAGGGAAGCCGAGCCAAAGGGAGGTTCAGCATCCCCCCTGTGCTCCCCTGAAGCTCCAAGTGCAAGGAGAGCAGGAGGCATCCCCAAAAGGAAGGATGCTACATCCCCACAGCCCTGGATAACACAGACTTGGGGGCACACGCTCACCTTGAGGATCTCCTGGTGGTTCTCGGAGGCGTAGAGCCTTCCATCCCGCACGATGTCCTCCACCAGCTGCTCGTAGTCCTCTGCCAAAAAACACAGGGCATGAGCTGCCACTTGTCCCCAAACCTCTGGCCTCCATCCTTCAGTCCACTCCCCCCAAACACACGGGAGGTGTGAACTGGGGGCGACCTGGGTCCCCAACTGTGGGAGGGAGAAGCATCAGCGTGCTGGGATGGCATCTCCCCGTGCCCTGTGCCCACCGTCGTAGGTGACATAGGGGATCTGGAAGCCCCGAGCGCTGTTGGCTTCACTGGTTTTGAAGTTGATCCAGAGCTTCCGGGAGCGGGCGGTGAAGGCGATGGGTCTCTCATAGGTCTGGCAGGTCTCATAGGTGGTGATGGAGGATGGGGAGGCTGCAGGGAACAGCAAGGGAACACAGAATGCTGTTTGCCCATCAGCAGAGCTTCCCCCAGCCTTACTGGGTCAAGGATGACATCAGGGATGGGAATTGTCTGTGCTGGGCAAGGCTGAGCACCCCCTAACTCTCATGTTACATACCAGGGATTGTTATTCCTTCCTTGCACCAGATTTGGGGCTTTTAATCCCCAAAATGAAGGCTGAGGCCCAGGCGCACAGCCCAGCCCATGCACATCCCTGAGATCCAGCAAGACACCTGGATGGCAGCATGATGCTCATCTCCCCACTCACCCTATTCCCAAAATTCCCCTCCTGCTGCTGGGGGATGTGCCCTTCTTCCTTTGCACGAGGCAGCTCTGCCAAGCCCAGACCTTTTCCTCCCCAGCTCCTCCCCTGAGCACCGCGGCCCGCTCGGTTACCTACAGTTTTTCCGCATGACCAAGACGTCGCCACACTCGTCCTCGGAGGGGAGGAAGATCTCCGGCACCACGATGAGGATCTTGCGCTTGGGCGGGGGGTTGATGTTCCAGGTGCACTCGATGTTGGCAGGGTAATTCCCCGGGTAGTTGGGGGACTCGATGTAGCCCGTGTACTCACCCAGCTCCCCTCCACACTGCCGGTCTGCAAGGCAGGGAGACCAGTTCAACTGGGAACCAGTGCCATGGGGGCACTGGTGGGGAGTGTTCCACTGGGGGTGGTTTGCTGGGCAAGAGGGGCAGTGTCCCATTAGGCAACCCCCCATGCCTGCCTGCATGCACAAAGCACTGAAATGACCCCAAACTCTGCAGGACTTTTAAATACTTTAGAAGGAGGACCCCCACACCTGTCCCCCCGTTCTGTTGCACCCCAGCCCGCCTACTTTTGCACTGGGACACTGAGGTGGAGCCGTCGAAGTCGGTGGTGGTGTTGCCAGGGCAGGAGATGCAGTAATTCTGCCGGAAATCGGGCTGGTAGGTGCCCACGGCGCAGCGGATGCAGCGGTGGACGCTCGTGTTGTAGTAGTGCCCAGGGGAGCACTGCACTGGAGGGTCAGGGAGCACAGGGAGCTGTGTCAGCTGCTGGCACAGCCCTGCTGGGTGGCCCCTTCCTGGGGACCAGCTCTGACCTACCTTTGGTGTCGCAGTCCTGGAAGGAGAGGGCTCCCTCGTGGCGGGTGGTCAGCCCCCCGCCGCAGGGGAAGCAGAGCGCCCGTCCCACCTCGGGCTGGTAGGACCCACGGGGACACGGCTGGCAGGGTTTGAAGCCATCAGCAGAGTGCTGGCCAGGGGGACACTGACCTGCAGGCACAGGAATTGTTCAGTCCTGGCACCCCACATGCCTGGGGCTCTCTTGCCCCATACCCAGATCCTCTTCCCCCTCAGCCTCAGCAGTAGACCCAGAGCAAGTGTTCTCCTTCCTGGGGTCCCCTCTAAATAATAAACAGCCAAACCAGGAACTCCTGTGAGCCCTGGGGTTGCTCAAGGCTTTCCTGTCTGCTGGCTAATGGTTGAGGTTGCAGCCCTGAACATGCCCTGAGTGTGCCTCGAGCCCCACCCGTGCCCTCCTTACCGGTGCAGCCAGTGATGTTGGTGGCTCCTATGGGTCCGAAGGTGTCGCCGCGGGGACACAGGTCACAGGAGAGCTGCCCCTCCTTCTCCTGGTAGGTGCCAGGGGGGCAGGGCACACACTGCTCCGTCTGCCCGTGGTAATAGGTTCCCTGCGAGCAGCTGACTGAGAGCCGGGGGGGACGTCGGTGATGCTGTGGGGGCTGTCACCGCCGGGTCCCCTCGTCACCCCACCACGCTCCTTACCACACTTGCTGGCCAGGCGCTGCTGGCCCGGCCCGCAGCTCTCCTGCCGCTCCGGGGCCACGCTCAGCTTCCGGGCCACCTCGTACTCCATCCCTGAGAAACGCAGCAGGAACCGCTCCTGGTTGATGGATTTCTTCAGGGCTTTGATGGCCGACTTCAGCTTTTTCTCCACTCTCTGTCGCAGGCAGTGCAGGTTGCAGCTGGCTGGGTGGTGCAGAGGGGAATGGGGGTACAGGAAGAAACAGAGATGCAGTGAGAAGAGAGGGGTGGAGAGGGAAGCCCAGAAGCATTAAACCCATCCCCTAGATGCTCAGCTGCAAGTGCTACCCAGCACGTGCCAATCCAGTGCAAGACGAGGACTGGTTTATCTCTCCTTGCTGCATGGGGATGGTATCGTGTCCCTGGTCCCACCACCTGTGCCTGCACCCAGGAGGGGTCAGACCAGTGCTGTGCCCACCTGTGATCTCCTCAGGCTTGATCTCCGCCTCGAACTCCAGCGTGATGCGCGTCACCTCTTTGTTGGGGGAGTTGCGAGCCCGACGCCCCTTCCCCTTCTTGGACGAGTCACACTTGAGGTTGACGAAGGTGACCTGGCAGTCAGAGCACGGTGCCGAGCCACCTGCACATGGGGGACAGGTCAGCACCCCATCCCTGCTGGGGCACAGGCACCCCCACCTCCCCACCATCACACCTCACCTTGCGCCCCGGCCTTCCCAGCCTCCTCCTGCTTGCCCTTGGTCCGGGGGTGCAGGTGGCACTTGGCATCCTTGATCTTGAAGGAGGCTTTCTGCTTGACCGGCGCAGCCACAGTCTCTGAAAGAACAGGCGGGTGCTCAGAAACCTGGCATGGCCCAGCCAGGCTGGTGGCAGCCGTGGGCACCCCAGGACCCCCTTACCAAGGCACTGCTGGCTGCTGTTGGTGGGTCTGTGCTGGCCGCCCTGCCGCAGGATGGGGGTCCCACAGCTCACTGTGTAGCTGCTGTCAGACTCTGTGAGGGAGTAAGGGGAGTTGGCTCTGCCAGGGTGATGCAGGCAGACATGGCTGGGCTGTGGGGGGATGATGCCCAGCACCCTGCCATAGAGATCCTGCACCAGTGACCTGTCCCATGGATCTACACCCAACAATGAGCCCTCCTAAGCAACAGCCTCCCTCCCTCCCTCAGCCACTGCACTCTGGCTGTGTAGCCACTCTTCTCCCCTCAGTTTGGGCCATGCAGGGAAATGGGGACCCCCCTGCTCATGCTGGTGGTGGCACTAGCGCTGGTACCTGGCAGAAATCGGGCCTTGGAGGTGCAGGAAAGGGCACAGCTGTCCTTCTTGCCCATCTTGTTGCAGGTGAGGGTGGCCCGTGGTGGCACCGAACCTGGCAGGCACTTCACCAGCTCCAAGGGACAAGCACCAGCTGGTGATGACAATCAGGGATGCCCATGGCTGGCACATCTCAGAGACCCACGAGGGACCCCTGCACCCTCCAGCTCATGGGGGATTCACGGGGAGGAGAGGGTGCCAGAGAGTAGCACAGGGACCCAGCCTGGCATCCCAAAGCCCCCAGCTCCTCCAGCAGCCGTGCTGGCTCCTGGCCTGACGTACCCACACAGTCCTTCTTGTTCCAGTGCAGCTTGCAGCCAGCAGGACAGGTACACTGGTAGCTGCCAGGAGTGTTGATGCAGCCAAATTTGCAGCCACCCCGGTTGATGCTGCACTCATCAATGTCTGTGGGGACAAAAGAAGGGGCAGTGGGTGAGGGGCAGTGGGACCCCTCGGCTCTGACACTGAATCACTGCATTTTCTCAGGGCTGGGATTCTGGATGGATAAATCCAAGCCCAGCTGGGACAGGGGGTCTGCACCTCAGGGCATTTCCAGCAGTGCCACCTCCCCGCAGCTGTGCCAGCTCCATGGGGATAAGGGACAGCCCGACTCCTGGTGTCCCCAAGGGCTAGGCAGGGATGGGTGCAGCCCATCCAGGCTGAGCCCAGCCCCAGCCCTTCGTGGGCTGAGGACGCAGCAGAAGGAGATGACATGGAAAATTTGAGGAGGGTCGCTGACCCTCGCCAGCCGGGCAGCACCGGAGCACCCGGGCTCGTCATCCCGGGCCGCCGGCACCGCTGCCACAACACGCTCCGGCAGCCCCTGCAAAGCATGTTTCATCCACCTCCCCGCTTCCCGGGCGCACCACGCCCCCGCCCTTGGGAGCTATCTGCCTTGTGAAATTTAAATCAAACCCTTTTGATGTTCCCCTTCCCACCCCATCACAGCTCCCTGCCAAAAACGCCGGGGATTTCTCCCTCTCTCCCGCTGCAGACAAGTCGCAAATTGCTCCTGTCGCTCTGTTTGAAGTTGCAGACACCGGCGAGCCTGGCTGCGAGCCCCGTCCCTGCCTGGTCTCAGCCCGGGGTGTATGCGTGGAACCGACCTTCCCCACGGGCCCTTGGGGTGGGCAGTGTCCCCAGGGGTCCCACATCAGCCGCACCGCGGGGCTGCCCCACCCCGTGCGCCTCCGTGGGACCCGAGCCCGGCGGGGTGACAGGCTGCCAGCACCCAGCTGGCCCTACCTCCGCAGTGGGTGAGCCCGTAGAGCGTGTAGCCCTTGTGGCACAGGCACTGGAAGCTGCCGGGGGTGTTGATGCAGAGGTGGTCGCAGGTCCGGTCAAAGGAGCATTCGTCGATGTCTGGAGGAAAGGCAAGGGGAGGAGGTGAGAACTGGCACGGCAGAGGGGCCATCCTGGGCACAGGACTGTCCCCTTCCTGCTCCAGCAAGCTGAGGACAGTGCTGGGATGCTGTGGAACCCTGCACTGGTATCCTCCAAGGGTCCCGAACCAGATTGCTCTGGGCATTCAGTACCATTCAATACAATTCTGGGCATTCAGTGCCATTCAATACAATTCTGGGCATTCAGTACCATTCAATACAATTCTGGGTATTCAGGATGCTCCAGAGATCCAACACCAGTATGCTCCAGGGTTCTGTGCTTCCTCCTCCCTCCCCTCAAGCTCCTCCTCACCCACTGCACCAGCACCCCCCTACCACAAGCTCCTACAGCCCCTCTGCACCTCACACGGGCCAAACAGGGCCACCATCCTGTCCCTGGCATGGGAAGGCTGCAAGAGCCCCTGGCTGCTGCCCGTGCAGGGCAGGGAGGGACCAGGAGGGTGCCAGGAAGGGATCAGGAATGCTGTGCGGGCAGGTCCTGCCTCAGGACGGTGCCAGCAATGCATGCTCGGCCCGCGGGCACCTCGCTGGGGCAGGAGGCCCTGGCTGGGAGGTGAACCCAACCTGGTGGGCTGGAGCATCATTTCATTGGCTCCATTAAGTTAATTGCTGCACTCACGTCAAACTCCCAGAGCACAGAACCTGGACGGAGATGAAAGCAGTGGCAGCCCCGGAGCCTGCCAGCCCCCTCCTTCCCCGGCCAGCACTCAGGCTGATGCACACCTGCCGTGCTGACCTTGGCCATGGGCTGCGGGGGCAGCACAGTGACCTGCTGGGCTTATGTGAGATGTGCAGAAAGATGTTTGGACAGGGAGAAAAAGGTGGAGGAAGCAGCATGGAGCAGCCAGCTCCCTCTGGAGTAAGCAGGAGGCATCTTCTCCCCATTCCTGCCCTCCAGGAACTGGGAACCCTGGAATCTGCCTAATTGCTGGCTTTGACTCTGCAAGAGCCCACAAGTCCCCTGCTCTGAGGCTGAAGGGCTAAGCCCCAAACCAGAGCCTGAATCCAACACTAATCCCCTGAAGGATGTATGCAGCCCACAGGAAGGGCCAGAGGAATGAGCAGCCGGGGCAGCACTTCTGCAGCAGCAGCCAAGGGAGGGACAGGGCAGGGGGCCTGGGCACCCACTGCCCCTTACCTTGGCAGTTCCTCTCGTTTATGAGCAGCTTGTAGCCCTTCTTGCAGCTGCACTCGAAGCTGCCCACCGTGTTCCTGCAGATGTGGTCACAGCCGCCGTTGTTGAGCCGGCACTCGTCAATGTCTGGTGGGGACAAAGGACACCCAAGGGTCATGCCCTGGCTGGGATGCTTGGCCAGGAGAGCCCAGTGCTCCCCTCTGGATGCTGTCCCCACCATGAGCTGGCAAATGGAGGAAACCCTTTGGGCTCAGATGGTCAGCAGAGGAACATGGCTGATGTGGCCGGTTTTTCCACTAATCACAAAATTTAGTGCTAGGAAACAACTTGTGAAATGGAAGGAGACCAGGAGGAGGCAGCAGCCTGCCCTGTCCCTCCATCCCCCAGTGCTGGGGCAGCAGCTCTGCCTCTCTGGGGCTGAGGCTTTCTTTTTATGACTGTGAGAGGGCAAGCTGTAAACCTGCCTGCAGCCATAATAAAACCCCAGACACAGGGACATGGTTCTGGGTTATTGCACATCGCTGGAAACTGCAGAACTGGAGAGGGGTGGATGCTCTGATAAAATACCAGGGACAAGGGGTTCTGGAAGCAGTCAACAGGTAGACAGGCAGCCAGCAGTGGGACAGGCTTTCCTTTCAGCTGGGGTCAAGTTCTGAGAGCTGCCAAAAGACACAACACAGGCACCGGCCAGCCCTAGGGGGGCAAGTTTGGGGTGCAGGGAAAGCAGCCTGGACTGCTCTGCCTGTCAGAGACAGGTGGGTGGGGATGTTGGTGGGACGTGCAGCATCTCGGGGTGTTCTCCCCCAGGTGGGACATGGTGCTCAGACCTGGCTGGGCAGTGTCCCAAGAGGGACCTGTGCATCTCAAACTCCCAGAGCAGGTGTGGACTCCCTGCACATCCAGCCCTTCCCCTGGGGCACCCGAGGCAGTGGGGTGGAGTGAGATGGGACAACCCCACAGCTATGCCACTGCTTCAAACTTGACCTGACCCCCTTTTCCTCCTCCCCAGAGGCTTCCCAGGGGTGTGGGGCCAAGCACGGTGCCTGCAGCAAGGCATCCCAGTTCCCGTGCAGGGCGGTGATTCCTGTCCCCACCCCATGGCTGCAAACACCAAGCCAGTGAGCACTGGGAACAATGTCGAGCTGAGCTAAATCTGAGCCTTTTCTGAGGGCACTAAGGACACAATGGGGGTCTGAGGCACCCAGGGGTGAGCAGTGAGTGCCCCAGCCCCACTCACCCCACCTACCTTTGCACGTCTTCCTGTCGGGCTGGAGCATGAAGCCCATGGGGCAGCTGCAGTGGACGCCGGTGGCCGCGTCGTGGCACTTGCTGTCACAGCCCCCGTTGTTCACAGCACACGTCTCTGCATGGGAAGGGGAGAGAAAGGCTGGGGTGAGGCACGGGTGTTCAAAAGGCTGGGGGAGTCACGACACCCAGATGTCCCCCGTGCCACAGCCTGGGAGTGGCAGCGGGTACAAACCTCCCTGCAGAGCCCATAGGCACCACCCTTGGCTCTCACACAAGAGCAACGAGGCCACAGGGCCGTGAAATAATGAACACATGGGGGCTGGCGTGCCCCACAAACAGGGCCTCGTGGAGGCCACCTTCGGCAGCTCCCAAGAGGAGGAATTCAAATTCCCAGGGACGAAGCCATAGCACTTGTGCAAAAGCAACCAGACACAGGTCCTGCCAGGAGTTCCCAGGCTGCAGCTCCCAGGGGTGTGGGTGCACAGCCCCAGTCCCCCAGTGGGATGACAGGGGGGTCCTGTCCCCCTCGCTGCCACCAAGCTACCGAGCCACAAAGCCACGGGTGACCCTGTGCTGTCAGTCCCTGACTGTCACCCACTGCTCAGGCATGGTGGCTGGTCCAGTGTCTCAGGCTAATTTGGGAGACACATCATATAATTAAAACACACACTCAGAGGCAGGCAGCATCAGTGGAAAAAAAATCCAATTGAAAAAAAAAAAAAGCTAATTATTTCAGTATTATCAAAGTCAGCTGTTGCTGGTAGGACTAGAAGGGACACTAATTTAAATGAAGCATTTTCAGCTTGACAGCTTCCCTGTGAGATCAATCCTCAATTTCAACCCTAACCACCAGAACAATGGTTTGAAGTGCATTAAGTTGTTCACAAAGGATAATAAAATATTCCTTTCAGAAGGCTGGTTGCTTGGATAAATGAGGCATTTGGGCTTCAAGGAACCCAAGATGAAAATGCCTTGAAGAAATTCCTTGGAAAGAGCAAATCCCAGGTTCTCCTGCTCTTTGCAAGCGCCACATGGGGTAGGAATGACTGAACCATCCAACCATTTGCCGCGGGGCCCAGGAGCTGGGATCGCTCTGTGCTCGTCTTGCCACTGCTATTTTTATGATGTCCCATAATAAGAGAACAAAAGGGACCATTTTATGAAATTAATCGCCAGCACAATTACAAAACCTAACGGCAGGGGAAGGATTTCTGCAGATATTATTCCTCCAGCCCGGTCCTCGCGCTTCACGCGGCCCAGCCGTGCCAGGGCCATCCCCCTCCCTGTGGTGCAGGGGACACGGGGTGGGTGACACCGCCCCAAGGGAAGGGAAACTTTCTGAAAGCCCAGTGAATCATTTGTTTAACGCCAGCCTTTGTTCCAGCAGCTGATGCAGAAGCAGCCCGGGGAGGATTGATTTAACAGGGTCACCACTGAGATGAGACGATTGGTTTGGCTCAGGTGCTGCTGCCAGCAGGATGGAGCTGGAGAAGCAGCTGCAGCAGGAAGGATGGAGCCCTCCAGAGAATGTGGTGCCCTGGGCATACTGTCATCGTGTTCACAGCCTCCTCCAGCACTGTGGCACCCTTCCTGGCCGATTTGCACTTTTGGGAATTTCACCTGAGATTAAAGCCAGTCCCACCCACCATCCCAGGGCAGCTGCCCAGGGTGGGCATAAGCTCAGTTAGCACAGCCTGAGCACCACTGCAAACCCCTCTGTGAAGGAGGGGACCCTGTTCTGGGTTTGCAGAAAGCTTGGAGGGGGCTAATGGGGTACCTGTGAGGCAGTGAAAGCTGGCAGCATGGGGCTGGGCTCTGGATTGCCCTGGGGAGCAGCAATTGTTCGGCGGAGCTGGCAGCCCAGGGCTGCTCCCAGCCTGGCGTGACTCACCAGCCACACAGGGCTTTGGTGAGGCCTCCATCGCTCAGGCAGGGAGAGGACAAAGCTTCACACACATACACACACTCAGATTCATTCCCACCCTCCTCCATCCCAGCTCTGGTCTCACTGTCCAAATGCTGTGCCATGGCACTCCTCAGCCTGCTCAGCACCCTCAATGTTGGCGACACTCTGGCCTCACCTCCACCTTCTGAGAAGTGATAATCTCAGCAGGATGTAAGCCCATGAGCCAGAGGGGTAACCACTGGGCTGGCTGGAGTGTGGTGATGATGCAGATATGGGGTCCCTCCTTCTCCCACCCTTATGTGAAAGGCTCTTCAGAGCCCCCCAAAAGCTGCAGTCTGTGCTCCCTGTGCTGGTGAGCTGAGCTCCCATAGCTCCTGGATGTGCCAGGAGTTTGCCTGCACCCAGCACATCCAGGAACAAGATTCCCCACCACAAACAAGTTGCTGCACCTTCTGCCTCGGTTTCCTTGGTGGCAGAGCAGAGGCATCACCTTACCTTTGTGAAGGGCTTGGAGACCCCCATGGGGATGCAAAAAAATCCCTGGGGAGGTGCCCAGCCCTGTAAAGGGCCCATTGCAGCTCTGCCATTGCTGCAGCTCTGGGCTGAGAGCCACTGTGAGTGGCAAGGCCAAACCCTGAGACACCCTGAAAGTCACAGCGGGGACCATCCTTGAGAGGGTGGGCTCTAGAAAGAGTAACTGGGAGTGCACAGCACAGAAATGGGCACAAGCATCCCCCTCCCCACCACGCAGTGCTGCTGGCAGCCCACTGTGTGCTCCTCCTGGGTGTGTAACCACTGCCACAGCCACTGGAAAGCAGATTGCCACCCCTGGCACTGGGCTGGATCCACCAAAGCAGTGTGAGAGCCCCGTCTCATGCAAGCACAGCAGGGGGAGGGTTCCCTGCTCTGTCACCCAGCCCAGCCCCAGGCTGGCCTGGCGGGGTGTGGAAGCAGCAGCGGGGCAGGGTTAGTGAGACATGCGGTTAGCGCAGCAGCTCAGCCCCCGAGCCCCGCTATGATCTCCAGAGGAGAGACCATCTACGGTTAGACCCCTTCGTAGAGATAGAGAGAACAAAAATATTTACCATTAGAAAACGTCTCAAGGATAACGTGTTGCTGGAAGTGTCTCTCCCCTGTTTAACATTATAAAAAAGTGATTTAGAAACAGTGTCCAGCAGGGAACTTGGTTGGTGTCACACATCAATGGGTTCAACTCTGCTGCATTTCCAGCCTGGTGGAAACTGTCCCTTTGGGCTTTTTCTCTCCCACCTCCCAAGCATTCCTTGTCCCTCAGCCTCTCCAAACCCCTCCAGCTGTGCTGGGCTGGTTGGAGCCCCATGCGAGCGGGAGAAGCGCGTTGTGAGGAGCGTTAGTGCAGCCTGTTAGTCTGGAGAACCAGGTCCTCACCCTGACTATGAACAAAACCAGCACATGCCAGGGCAGGTGGTGATCCCTGAGCAGAGCCACACAGACACTGCGCAGCCATGGCCTTTGGGAAAGCAACCACATCCCGCCTGTGGCACTTGCACCCCTTGGATTTAGCAGCCAAGCCAGCAGTGAGCCCAAACCCTGGGTGTGTTTGGGCTGCTCAGCCTCACCCGTGGGTCAGTGCACCCTGGCTGTGGGTCCAGAGCTCCCGACACTGCTCCCAGCACCGCCAGCCCCACAAAGCCGGGGAGCGTCGGCGGGACCGCCACAAACCGCCTAGGCGTGGGTCAGGAAATCAGCCATAAAACTTGAGCTGGGTTTAGTTTCCTTCTCCATCTAACCATACTTCTTCCCCGTCCACCCCCTCCCGCTCCACCAGTGCTTGCCACAAGTAGGGGTCCAGCAATAGGCCTGCTGCACCCCAAATATAGGTGGGAGGCAGCTGCAATGATGCCCTGGCTAGTAAATCTTCCTGGAAAGCCAAAATCTGCATCACTGTGACAGCTGTTTTTGCATCTCCCTGCGGGCACTGCACCCTTGGCTGCTGGAGGACTGTTTTATGTGCTTTTTCTAATTCTTTTTTTTTTTTTAAAGGCTGCTTTCGGAGCATAAATATAAATATATAAGGTCATTGGCTTCCCGTCCCGGCTCCCCCTCCCCCTCGTGCCTGCAGACATGTTGGGAGCCATTAGTGATGGTCCCTGTGCTTAGAGGCATGTTCCTCATTATCTGCATTTTTAAAAGCAGCAATAAAAAGCAGAAAAATGAAAAACACCGGCCGTGGCCTAATGAAACTGTCACTCAGAGGGGCTGATCGTGCTTCCTGCCGCGTGGTGTGATCTGAAGGGAACCTGGACCAGGGGCCTGTCCCGGCAGCCCATCAAACGCACCGCGTTCAATTTCAAAGCCCATGGCCCGGGGAACGACTTTGCGTTTCCCCTCACTGGAAACTTTATTCCCCTTGAAATGATGAAATATTTTGGAGGAAATGGGGAAGGGGCGGTGAAGGGGGCAGTGTGGATAGGGGAGGGCTGTTTGCTGTGCCCGAGCCATAAAACAAGAAAGGGTGATTATAAATATGCGAGCAGGTACCTCGGCTGTAAATCTGCTGGCCGGGCATCCCTGAGGGGTGGCTGCTGGCTCCCAGTGGCTCGAGCACAACCCCTTGGTGTTCCCACGGTGGGACTGGGGATCAGGAATCCCCCAGGGAGTGCAGGAGCTGGGCAGGCCCCTTCCTGTGAGAGGGGATTGCAGAGCCCAAAGGCATGAGACAGGCGTGGTGTGGTGGTGAGCTTTGGGCTGGTGCTGCTCCTAAAATCCTCTAGTGCAGTGTTTGATTTCCCCTGGAAAGGTGGACAAGGGGAGAGCTCACAGGGATGTGCTGGCTCTGGTGGGAGATGCTGCCCCAGCAGGTACAATGCAGGGCATAGGGACAAAGAGGGAGACTTTGGCCAAGGACAAGAGGATGAGTGATTTTTGAAAACCCCAAATCCCACCCTCACACCTGTGGTACCCAGGGTCTGAGTGCAGAGACCAACCCCAAAACAGACTGTTCTGAAGCATCCCCCAAATCATGAGATGTTTTGGAGAGCTGCACTCTCACCCCCACACCAAACAGGTCAGGGGCATCCTTGGTCCCACAGCTGCCCAAGTCAGACACCGCACGCAGGGCCCCTCATCCAGGAGGAACCCACCAGCTGACATACCCGGGGTCCTGAGCTCCCTGTTGGAGGAGAGCTCCCCACCCAGGCACAGCAACAACCCCCTGGGAGGGTCCTCAGAGGTGGGACAGGACGCAATGGCTGCGGGAACAAACACGAGAACGGCGGGGACCAGGGCTGTGAGCGCCTGCCAGCAGCCAGGAGGGATTGGGATCCACCCTGGGAGCAGACTGGGGAACAGCAGTGACATTAAACAGCAGTGAGCTGATGGGGAGGAGGGCTTTGCTGGGGGCTCAGCCCCAAACACCCCTCAAGCTGGCAGGGAGCAGCCAGGGGCTCAGGGGGGATCCTCTGCCCTTAGGACAGAGCCGTCTGTGGAAAGCACGAAGAGTTTTCTGTTCAGGCACAGCAGGGACACGGGGAGCCAAAACCTCTCTTGCTTCCAGTTCCTTTTTCTTTTTCATTTTGCAGTAAGAACTCAAATGTCTCAAGCAATTGTGGACTTAATCACTCCCCAAATATAACATTTTTTAAATCAAAGCAGCTGTTAAACAGCACAAGCATATGAAACCAGTAAAACTTCTATCTCTGCTTGATGTTTTACAATTTGAAAACACACACAGGAAAAGGACAATTCTGGGGCTGGTTGAGTTGTCAGGTTGTTGGGGTTTTGGTTTTGTATTTTTTTTCTGCAAGACAATTGTTCCTGAGCCAAGGCCCCACAATACCAAGCTATAACAGATTGCTGTGGGCAAACCTGCCTCCTCCACATCCCTCCTCAAAAGCTGCCAGTGACAGCGACAGTAACAATTCCCAGCACGAGGGCATCCTCACAGCTCTCTCTTCAGCAGCACAGAAGCAGGCAGAGACCCCTGCCTGTCCCCAGGTGTCCCCTCAAGCACCACCAAGATCACTTCTGTTCCCTGTGGCTGTGCAGACACATCCCTGCACCCCCAGGTACTGCACCATCCCTCACACATGTGCTGAGCTTCCCTGGTCTCAGCAAAAGGAAATCGCCGCACGCCCAAGGCTTGGGAAAAACCCTTCAGCAGGCCAAGGACAAATCAGCCAGGGAGGAAGAGCAACCATCCCACGCCCCAACCCACGTGTGGGTGATGGCCTGACCTACCTATGCACGTCACCCCGTCCGAGTGCAGCAGGAACTTGACGTGGCAGCCGCACTTGGGCCCCTGGTCGGTGTCATCGCACGTGTGCTGGCAGCCCCCGTTCCCGTAGTTGCAGGTCACTGTGGGGACAAAGCACCAGTGTCACCGTGGCCCCAGCTCCTCTTCCCTGCCTAGCATCCACATGTAGCACATAAAGCTGGTTTGGAAACACCTCATTTGTACCCTCAGAGACTTCCCTCCCTCCTTCCCTTCCTTCCTTCCTCCTTCCCTCACAGATAATTCCTAAAGCCCTTCACTTTCCCTGTGGGATCATAGCAGATGCAGGATGTTATGTGGTTCCTCATGTCTTCCCTCTTCATATCTGCTAAATGCCACCAGTGGAGTCCAAGCAAAGGGGATTGGTGGTCTGATTGACCCTGAATCCAGTGCTACAGGGGAAGGGTGAAACTTTCCTGAGCTCTGGAATGACACAGGAGCTTTTGGGAATCCCTGCCAGCCCTCCCCAGGGGGCAAGGTGTGCTGTAAATTTAGATTAGGATTAAACCTTCATTTCATCAGCAATTTTACATATTTGCTGCACACAGCAAATGAGAAACAAAATAAAAATAATTGCATAAATACACACATATCTATTTAATAACCCTGGCACTGCCAGTGGGATGCTGGCAGGAGATCAGAGAGGCTGAGAGCACCACAACCCTGAGGGAGAGGATTCCTGCACTCCTCACATGCCAATTGCACTCTCCTTGTTCACCTCCCCTTTGGAAAGTGAAACACTGGGACAAGAACAGGGGATGCTGAGCCCCTGGGACCCCCTTGAACTGCCATTTCAGCCTGGTCATGTAAGGACACAACATCCCACAGTAAAAGGGGCTGCCAGAAGCATTGTCTGTAAGGGCAACAGAGGCAGAGCTGAGCATGCTGACCTTCAGGCTCAATGAACCAACTGCTACCAGGGGTCAGGGCTTTGCTGCAGGGGCAGGAGGTGTCTGTGCCATGGGGACAGGGTTGGGGGGTCCTTGGGAGGTTGTAGCCCCAGCCCTGGAGTGCTCCTTACGTTTGCAGTCACGCTGGTTCTTGGTGAGCTCGAAGCCAGGGCGGCACTCGCAGGCGATGCCCCCTTTGGGGGTCTCCCGGCAGATGTGGGCACAGCCATGGTTCTTGTTCATGCAGTTCATGCCTTCTAAAAGAGAAAAGGAAGCAAAGAAATGCTCCAAAAGCTGCTGGCACTGGTCAGCAGTGGCAGAGGGACGTCTGAGGTGGGATGGGATGGAGAATTGATGGCAATGGGGGGAAACCTTGTCAATGAGAAACTTGTGGGGAAAGGATAACCCTGGCCAGATCCTGGCACAGAGCTGCTTGGGAAGGTGGACAAAACCACCTGGGAGCCTTCAACCTTTGATTCCCTCCTGCCTTGGTTGATAGACCCTGCTCCCACATCTCTTGGTGGATTTAAACCCCACTGAGCTCAAGACCCAGCACCTGCATCCCTGTCCCCAGCAGGGACCACCCACTGTGGCACCAGCAGGAAGGAGCAGCCAGCTCATCCCTCTTGGACATGCAAGGGATGGGGACACAGGAGATGCCACTGCAGCTGCTCAGCTGTCCTGGGCAGGGTGAGATTCCTGGGGAGCTGGAGTGACCAACACAGCTGGGAAGGAGGAAAGCAAAAACACTCAGCTGGCTTTGCCAAGCAGCAGAGATAAAAATCAGCAGAGACGCAAAAAATCTCTCATTTCCTCCTATTTTGGCTAAGAGATTGCTCCAGATTGCAACAATTTAGAGTTCGTATTGAGACAAAGGGCTCGGTGCTGTGCAAGACCTGGCAGGGAAAGATGTGTCTCCTAAGATGGTGTGAGGACCTCCAGATCCTTCCATTTATCAATAAATTGCTCTGGGCATAGGATTAATGTCCCCGGCTCAGTATTGCTGTGCCTGGACAAGAGACATGTGAGGGTTTTGCTGCAGGACATTTATCACTTCTCCCAACACACCTGCCACAGATTCACCTTCAAATCTGCCACACCAAGAACCCAGCAGCAGCACCTAAACCCAGGCAGGAGTGGCCAGAGGTGACAGAGGACAGACCTGCCTGATAAAGGCAGGGATGGCGGGTGCCCCAGGGTGGGGAAGAAGTGCTGAGCACTGACCTTCAGGGCGCTGGATGCAGGTGTGCTGGTTGTCACTGAGGAAGAAGCCCTCCCTGCAGAAGCACTCGTAGCTGCCCATCATGTTGACACAGGTTTGCTGGCAGCCGCCGTTGCCCTCCGAGCACTCGTCCAGGTCTGCAGAGAGAAGGTGGCAGAGGGTGAGCACAGCTCCTTGGCACACCAAGGGGATGGGGACTGGGTGGGACAGATCTGCCGGGCAGTGAGTGACCTGCTTCCCCCCAGCTGGAAGAAAGGGGAATGCTTTACAAAGCACAGCAGGAGTGGGTGCAGGGATCATACAGCTTCCCTGACTGATGGCCTCATTTTACTGAGGGGAACAGAACACCAGACCACAGAAGAAAGGGGTTTTCCTTGTCCCAGAAAACCCAAAACATCCAGGATGTCATCCTGGCTACAGCCAGCCCCTGATCCCAGCCCCTCAGAGCCTGTTGCCAGCTGGGGATGCCTGCACTTCATTAAGAGGAGCTGGGAAACCTTAGCCCAGAGCAGGGATAATTACTTGTAAGGAGACTCACATCCCCTGCTCTGCAGCTTGGCTGCCCTCACACCTGTTTTGGTTTAACAAGCCAAGGCAGCAAGGGGCCAAGATGTGGCCCTGTGGCAGCAGCAATGCCCTCGCCCCAGGCTGCTGCTGCTCCAGCCCTGCAAAACCTGCATTTAATGAAGAATAACTGCCCATTGCTCTCTCTAGAGGCTTTTTGGGGACAATGGTCCAAGCTGAACTCACCAGTGCCTTGAGGTGCCAGAGCAACCAGGATGCCAGGCTCGGGCAGAGACAAATCTGTGCCGTGGCCACCCCTTGCCCCCTCTGCCCGCGGTGCCGGGTGATGGTGTCGGGCTGGGAAGCGAGGGGCCCCATGCCAAAGAAAACGTCCTGTGAACTCGAGCATTGCAGAGCCACAGCTGAGGGGAAAACTGAGCCCCGCCAGCATCGCCCACCGGAAACGCCGGAATAGCGGCTCAGTGACGGCACGCGCCAGGGCTCCCAGCACCGGCCCCCTCCCCAGACAGCACAGCACACACCCAAACCCCTTGCTTTTGGGCAAAATGGATGGACACGCGGATGCCCGAGCAGTGTGGGTGCCTTGCACTGTGCCCCAGCCCCTGGCAAGTCCTGAGGATTCACTCAGAATTATCAAAGTGGGGCTGCAGCTCTAGCTGGAAGTGGCCAGGCAGTGGAGCCCAGGAGCACCCCACAAACTTGCTGCCTTGGAAAGGAGGTGTTGAAAACACCTCCTCACCCACAGGGCAGTGAGTGGGCTCACTTTATGCAGCCAGGCATAAAGGGACATCCTCTGCAATGGCAGGAAGCCCACGGCTTCCTCCAATGCTCATCCCAGCCAAGCCATGTCCTGCAGATGCCAATAACCCTCCTCAAATCCCCCTGCTTAGAACAAGGGCTTAATGTCTTGCAACTTCTCCTTCCAGCTCTGCTCAAAAATGAGGAGGCAGCCGTTCAAACCCGATGGCTGAAATGAGACTCCACTTCTCTAATACCTGTTTTATTAAAGGCAACGGAGATGGGCAGAAGCCAGCAGGGCCTTTGTCAGGACGGGGGCTTGAATTCCTGTCCTGGTTCAAAAGGTCACCCAGGATGGGCAATGGAGGGGCCGGTGGGCACATAACCTGATCCCTCCCCAGCTCAGCTCTTGCCCATGGCACTGACAAAGCCTGGCACAACATGCTGCTTTTCTCTGCTTCTCTTTCTTTTGACTAAAAGGGGATGCAGGCAGGTTGGACAAAGCACATTGGGATCAGAATGAGATGCTGGGATGAGCTAAGGAAGGGCTCAAGGTGGGAGCCAACATGCTCCCCCCAGATCCCTGCTTGGCCGGCTGCTCCCCAGCTATCTCCATCCCCTCCCACCCAACTCTGTAAACACATGACGTCCAGCTTTCCTTTCTTCTCTTCGGGCTCATCCTCCCCCGGGAGAGGAAGGCAGAGCCAGCCGCCCGCCCGCGCCTCCTCCCAGCTGTGTAAATCTCCCCCCTCCCCGAGGAGGCTAAAAAGATCCCGGTGATGGTGGTTAATGCAAAGCGTATGTGTCCATAATCCCTTCCCCCTCCTCCTCCTCCCAGTGATGAGCTCATTAATGACCCCTCTGCAGACACTAATTGGAAAATAGCATGAGCTCCAGGCAGAGGGGAGGCGGGCGGCCCCGTGCCCCGGAGCTCCCACCGCGGATGCCGCGGGAGGAAGCGGGTGATGGGCGCGGGCAGCTCGATGGGCCCCGGGGCTCTGACGGGAGCTTTGGCTCCGCCGCGGCCGGATGGAGTTTGGGGCGGTGGGAAGTAGCAGGGAGGATGCACGGCCGCTCCGTAGGCAGATGCCGGGTTTGTCTTGGCCCGGGGATTATTTATCCAGTCCCTTCGCTGGTTCCCATCCCCACCATATTTGCTATTAACTCATCTATTTTGGCAGGTGCAGGGCTGACCTCAAGCACGAGCGGAGCGAGTGGCAGGGCTCGGGTGAGCTGGTCCTGCCCTCGGCAGTGGCACAGAGCTGCTGGCCCGGCGGCTTGCTGCAGCAGGATGCGGCTGTGGGGAGCCTGTTCCTCACCCTAACAACTCCAAACCCAACTCTCTCACTTTTGCCTCTCCCCAACCCTCTCAGTCTACAGATGGACCCACAGAGTGAGTTTTCCTCCCTTGGCAACATCCCGATGTAATGGGGAGCAATCCTGTCCCCAGCGAGCCACTGCAGCACAGGACATGCCTGCAGCTGGCTCAGTGTCCTGGGAGTGCCACCGTGGTTCCATGGCTCTACAGCAGATCTGGGGGTGTCAGGTCCTGGGAAGTGCCCAGTGAAGAAAGCCAGCAGGTCGGTCCTAAGGTGCTGGAGCAGCTGAGGAGCTGCAGGGTGCCAACATCCCTCACCTAAGCAGTTGTGGCCGTCGTGTGCCAGGCGGAAGCCGTCGTAGCAGGTGCAGCGGTAGTTGCCGGGGATGTTGACGCACTCGTGCACGCAGCCTGCATTGTCCTCCCGCTCACACTCGTCAACATCTGCGGAGGAGAAGGGTGGGAGAGCTGCAGGGCTGCCCTGGCTGCTGCCCACCACGGGTGCTGCTCCCCATCTCCAGCATCTTTGCCACCCTGCTGGTAATGTGCCCTGAGGTCCTCTGCTCTCTGTGCCTACTCCAGCAGCAGCTCCTCAGTTCCATTATCACCTGCAGCATCCCTCCAGACTCTACAATACCATCCCCACTCTCCCAAGTCTGGATGCTGGAACCCCAGCTAACCCAGTGTCTTACAGCTTTAGCTTGGTACACAGTGCTGGGAACCTCCTGGGATTTCCCAGGGTGCTGGCAGAGCAGCCTGTCTCCATGGCAAAGCCCTGCAGTGCCTGGAGCGCTTTAATCCTGCTATTTGTACTCGGCCCATCCTGACCCTGAACCTGCTTCCAGCTGGGAATTTTTCCCCTGCTCCAATCCTTGCTGCCCCAAGGAGCCCATTCTGTTTCCATCCCCCACTCAGTTGCATCTATATACAGATATATACCTCTACCAATATCTAGATTTACACCTAGATTGACATCTAAATTGATATCTACATCATCTATATCTCTGTATGTCTTATTTTTAAGTTTGTGTTTTTACTGCTAACACAGATCTGTAGCCTCAGGGTCAGAAATCTTGCAGGAAAATCAGCCCAGTTTTGTTTAAAATAAGCCCCATGTGACTCTTCATGGGCAGCCCCAACCATGTCAGAACAACGGCTGCCAGCATCACCAGCAAGGACAGAGTCCTCTCTGTTCCCATGCACTGTCAACAGGCCAGGAGTTTGGGGCAGAAAAGGGGGATAAAAGGTTTGCAATGGGCCAGGGTGAACAAGTGGCTTTTTTGCATAGGCCAGTGTTGACAAGCCACTGCTGGCCTCCGACCTGCTGGGGCTGTCACTCGCCAGCAGGACTCCAGCTCTGCCAGCGGCGTGTCCCTACCTTTGCAGTGCTTCCCATCCCCGGTGTAGCCAGACTTGCAGATGCACTTGTAGGACTTGGGGGTGTTCTGGCAGATGGCATCGATGTGGCAGTTGTCGGTGCCCTCCACACACTCGTCAACATCTGCAAGAAGAGAGGTGAGGGAGCAAAGGGGAGAGCCTAGGACCTCTACCCGTGTCCCCACGGCAGCCACCACCCCAGGTGACGGATCCCAGCAGCCTCTGGCTCCTCAATCAGCCCTAATGAGGAGCTCTGGACATGGCGAATCACTGGGTCTACTCCCAAACAGCACAACCTGTGTCCCCTCTTGGACACATCACCCTGAGACTCCCTGGTCCTTTCACGTGTCTGATGATAGGAAATGCTGCTCCGGCACTCCTAGTCCAGGCTGGAGCCAGCCCAGGCAGAGGTAAAAGTCTCTGTCTCCAATTAGCTGTTTCCTGAGCCGACCAGGCACCCAAATAATCGTCATCACTTTCTATTCTTAGGCGCCAAGGAATGTGCACAAATTAGCAGGGACCACACTAAAAAAACCTGTGAGCCAGGAGTGAGAAGCAGGAGGGAGAACTGGGAAAAACATCAAGGCTTCCTTGGGGACGCGGACAAAATTTGCATCATCCCCACCCCCCTTTGCACCTCAACTCCCTTCTCTGGGATGCAGTGTCGTGGTACCCAGGGCATCACATCCAGAGCTCCACGCGCTGCCAATGGCCTCACACAGCAATGCCCAAGGGTTTGCTGTGACAGAAGGCTGTGGGAGTGGAGGTTTTAATGGTATTTGAGAAATGGAGAAGCCTCAAGCACATGGAGTGGTGGTTTGTGAGCAAAAGGCTGTTCAGCTGGCTCTCACTGCCTTCCCTGCTCTGGCAGTCAGGGAGATGCGGTGCCCTGAAGCGGGCACATCCCCTCCATGACTGCCAGTGCCTGGAGAGCAGGCTGCTGAGGGGCAGGCAGGGCTGAGCATCACCCAGGCCTGCAGGTATGGGCAGGGCTCCCAGAGCAGCCCAGGCTCCAGCTCCACGTGGGGAGCATCAGCGCTGCTCCTGGAGGGATTTTCCTCCACCTCCTCTCACGGGGATAGAAAGCTTCTCCCTGGGGAAGGGGGACCTGAGAGTCCCTCCAGCTTCCCTCTACCCCCTCAGGAGGAGTGTGAGGCTTCAAAGCTCTCAGCTGCCTTTAAAAGACTGCTTGTCAGCAGCCCCAAGAACAGAAGTGCTCCAGGAGCTCCGCAGAGACCCAAAACATCCCTGCGAGCGGCGGGCGGGCAGGCAGCCTGCAGCCCCGCGGGACAGGGGCCACGGCCAGCCCGAGCCGTGTCCCGAGCCCTGTCCCGGCCACCCCGGCGGCTCTTTGCCGGGAGATGTGAGTCACCCGGCCGGGAGGAGGAGAGCTTTGTCTCTGCATCGGGGAGGCGGCACGTGCCTGCGCATTGTATAAATATTTACAGCCCGCATTCATATTTGTTATTTGACATTAGCCATGGCCCGCGGCCACCACGGCCTCCTTGGGCCATTAATCACCGGCTGGAGGCTGACCCACCACGGTGGGGACGATGGAGGGATTGCACGGGGACCAGGCCCTGCTCCTGGCTGGCACTTACAGCAGCCATGGCACTGGCCATGGTGCCACACTGGCCACCCCAGCACCCAGCATCAATCCTGCCTGTGCCAGGGGTCCCACAGGGCACTTGTGCCTTTGGGGAGCTGAGTGTGGCTGTTCAGCATCCCAGTCACTTCGCCTCAGGCTCCTGCACCCCTCACTGGGCTCCCAGAGGGTTGTTTGGGAGGTTGTGACAGTGGAGCAACGGGATGCGGGGGGATGCCAAGCATTGGCCACAATGTGCATGGAAACTCAGCAGCAGCACAGCTGATGCTGACCCAAAAGTCTGCTGAATCTGCAGATCTTGGTCCTGGCCCTGCATGGCTGGGAGCTCCCCTTCAGGTGTCCCCCCAAAGTTATAAATCACATTGTGATGCTTTGAGTCATGGTGCCAGGGTGCCAGTTGTCAGGTCTGGCACCACGGGCACCCAGCCTGGCACACAGGTGGGAACCAGCACCCAAACAGTACAGACCATCCACCAAACACCATCTCCTTCCCCTAAAAATGCTCAGAACATGATGTATCCACCAGGCATAAATCACATCATTGAAACTTTCCCAGCCTTCTGCCAGGAATCTCACTTTTGGGGGAATTTTATTTCCTATTTATTTTTCCTTCTGCACTCTCAAACTCAAGACCACGAACAACATGCATGAGGCACTGAATGCACCTCTGCCCCTTTCCCACTCATGCATGCATAGCATCTTTTTTTTCTATCTTTTTTCCCACTCTGTAACTTCAAAAGTTGTCTAACTTTGGAAAGATTACACAGCAGCAAAAGTACAAAAGAAAACATTATCAGTTTTCCACTCTAATTTTTCCAAAGCTAGAGTCATTCTGAAAGGTTACAGGATGCTAAAAAAAAAAAAAAAGAAAAAGAAAAAACCAAAACCAAAAGAAAAAACAAAAAAGTGTGTTTGTGGGAAAGGTGAATAAATACCCTCCTGCACTCTCCAGGAGCCATCCTGGGATTGGCAAAGATCCCAATTTTAGAATGCTGAAATTTTGGCTTCCCAGTGTCTTTCAGAAATGATGTAGTGAATTAAAGTAAAACCCTCTGAAAAAACTCAGTTTTTAGCATTTTTGTCAATGCAAGCAGCATTTTCCCATGAAAGGGAAGGTTTTCTCTCAGGCCAGCCTGTTTTTCCTGCAGCAGAATTCCCTCCATCCAAAAAGCTGCCTGTAGCCTCACTGCAGGTGCTCTGAGTTGCTGCTACCATATGAGAGGGTTCATCTCCAAGACAAGTGACGATTAAAAAAAAAAAAAAAAAAATTAAATAAAAAATCCTTACTGATGTTCCTGTCCCTTCTTGCTCCCAGTAGTTCCTCACTGGGGTGTGCCCTGCTTGTCCCAATACTCCAGAGGACCTGCTCCATTCAAGGTCTCAAATTCAGGTGGGTTTTTTGGAGAGTTTGCCAGTCCTCCTGCAGATCTGTACCCCTACAGCCCCTCCATTTCTTCCTACCACAAATAATCAAAAAACTCTATTTTTCACCCTAAGCTGCCTGAAATGAGCCCAACCTGGGTGGCGCAGATGGGCGCATCGCTCCTCAAACCCCCGGCACTGGGGAATTCTGCACCCAGCCGGGAATTTGAAGATGTTGGGTCTCGCTGGGGACCGCAGGTCTCCCTGCAGTGGCCTCACTCCCTGCCCAGCCCCATCTCCCTGGGCACGACCAGGGCTCCTCAGAGGGCAGGAGCATCCCTGGCACGGCCGCCGCCGGGGGCTGCGCGAAGGGCAGGAGGTTGCGGCGCTCGCCCCGCGCCTCGGGCCGTGTTTTTTATTCCGTTGTGGGTGGGATTTTCCAGCGCTGGCTGTTGGGCCCCGTTCCGCTCCAGCTGCAGCTTTATTCTCCATTTCAAAGGCAGAGGAGGCAGACGGTTTCAACGCCACTGCCATTTCGAGCGTGCCAAAAGCAGGGGGACTGCCACCTCCCCGGGACCGGCGCGCACCCACCGGGATCGAAGGGCTTTGACCGAGGGGGACGCGGTGGCAGAGCCTCTGTGCCCGGCAGCATCACACCCGACAGCGAGGAGGGGGATAAAGCAACAGCTCGTATATTTTTAGAGCCTGGATTGAGGCTCTTTCCTCACTTCCTTATTTTGTTTTAAAAAAAATAATAAAAGATGCTTTTAACCCTAGGCCAAAAGTTCCAATAAATTTGAGGAGGGGGGTGAGGACAGCAAAAACTTTTTTCAGGACAGCAAAAACTGGCCTGAAAAATCCTAAACAAACAAACCTACCATCACTTTCCCCCTCTCCTACAAGTGCTTCAGCTTTTTCTACAAATTAATTTTATTCTTTGTTTTTATATAGGCATATATATTAACGGCCTGTCTGTATGGGGATGTGTGTGTAGCTGTTGGCAGACACGCGGAGTTTCCACTCGGCCTTAATGCCAAATTAAAGCTTTATAACTTCAGTAGCTCCTTTTACCAGGGTATTAATAACCACCTCAGACACTGTGGTGCAGTTTATTAATCATTTGTTCGTCCAGGGAGCTTGCAAGGGTGACTCGTGCTGTACCACAGCAGGAGTGGCTCAGGGCATGGCCACGGGCAGTGGCAGCCCCTGGGAGGGGATGTGGGCCAGGAGAGGAGAGGAGGATGCTCTGCCTTCTGTAAACTGGCTAAAGAAGTGTCATCTGCACTCAGAGATCCTGACTCAGGTGCTGGGTGAGGTCTTGCTGCCAGGATGGGGGTGCCAGTGCTCCCTGGGCAGGTACCTGTGCTCAGGATGGCTCAGAGGGGATGTCTGCATCTCACCATGCAATGGAGACCCCCAAACCAGCCCCGTGCCCTGCACATCCACCCAGCTTCCCCAAAAGCAGGTGGGACACAGGAGGTGCAGCCCCAGCACTTGGCCCTGTGCAATGATGGAGGATGGACGGAGGAGGAACCGCAAGTCACAGCGAGCACCCAGGGCCAATGCCAGCCTGGTGACCCTACTGTCCAATGCCCAGACCCTGCCCTATAACCCTCACCCTGGGTTTTGCTTCCCCAAAGCTGTTAATGATAAAAAAGAGCTTTTTTATCCCCCTCACTTATGCTTCCCACTCCCATGAGGGCAGAGCTAGGTTGAGCTGTCCATCCCCTGCAGCAGCCCAGGTCATCCTGATGGATCCCAGTTCTACCACCATTCCCTGGGTAGGAAATGTTCCCTCCACCTCCATCCCACCTCCTTGTGCCAACCCTGGTCACTTCAACCCAATTCCATCACCACTTCCCCGCAGAGGGTTTGATGCTCCACACCAGCAGCCTGTTCATCTCCCCATAGAAATGTCACTGCTGTTGTTGTTCCTTTGGTTTATCAGACTGACCTGGCCTTGCCTTAAAAAATGTGTTTGTTTTTTGCTCCAGGAGCAACAATCTCAAGACCTCCAGCCTCTCCAAAACACAGCCAGGCATCCTCCAGTGCTGCCAGACAGAGCAAACTTTATTTGCCATCCCAGGCTTCTCCTAAAGCCTCTCAGGGGACTTAGAAAGTGAAGGTTAAGGTCAATCATGCATACTATTTTCCTAAACTGAGTACTCTGGTGTGGCTGTCTGCGAAGGAAAAAAATTGATATAGAAATAAAAGACGAGAACCCCCAAACTCCTGAGCAGTTAGGAGAGAGCAATACATCGGCACTGGAAGACTCAAGGTGTCTGAATATTTATACTCCAGTTGGCAGTTACAAAAAAAACTCTTCTTCCCTCCTTCCTACCCACCCCCTCCCCTTTTTTAATCTCGGTACAGGCATGTTAGACGTCCTCAGTCAAAGATCTCCTTTGAACTGTGTATGTGAAATGTTTACAGTTTTACATTTCATATTTCAGCGGGGTGGAGGGGACAGGCACAACAGTCGCACACTGTGAATGCTGGAGAGGTAGGAAGGCAGAGGCCAAGGGGGAGGAGGTTTGGCGGCAATGGGAGGGGAATCCAACAGCATCTCCATGCTGCAATTGGAAAATTTTAGACTCCTTAAAAAAATACAGAAAATAATCCCTGGTGGTGTAGGCTTTGCAGGTGCATCCCAGCACACCGGCCCCTCACGTGGGACAGTGGCTGTGCCCCGGGCAGCCACACAGCACCAGCCAGGAGGGCTGGTGCCAACCATCAACCATCGAGTGCTCCGTGGGCTGGGCTGAGGCTGTCATCCCACCCAGGACCCTGAACTGGGGTTCTGGGAACACCAGGGGCTGCAAGCTGGGGTGCTGGGAACTCCCAGGGAGATGCTGCCTCTCCCTCCTGCTCCCACACCACAGCATCATCTGAGGGGATGTGCAATGAGTTGCAGGGAAAAGTGGCAAATCCTGGGATGTGTTCCCAGTGATGAGGGCGCTGCCAGAGGGGC
Organism: Lonchura striata; assembly: GCF_050655825.1. Classification (NCBI taxonomy): domain Eukaryota; kingdom Metazoa; phylum Chordata; class Aves; order Passeriformes; family Estrildidae; genus Lonchura; species Lonchura striata. The sequence continues at coordinate 2,397,497 of NC_140728.1, forward strand.
TGGCACTGCCCGAGGAGGGTACAGAGCTGCCAGTCCCAGGGCTCTGTCCTCCCAGTATGCAGGGAGGGACTGAGGCCAGCAGACAGCAGGTAAGGGCACCGCTCCACTGAGAGCAGGACAAACTCTTCTGTCTGGAAGGATGTGAGATGGACTGACAGACAAGAGGCTGGGACTGGGGCTGACATTATCTATCCAAAACCCAGAGGAGTGGTGGGCACAGCAACATGTGGGCAGCTTGACCTGCGGCCTGCAGATGTGAATGCATGTCACAAGCCTCCCTATGGTTATTTAGATTTATATTGCCAGTTCTCCTCTTGAAAGCTTCCCTAGCCCTAAGCTGACTCCACAGCCAGCCAGGTCCACTGGCAGACACCCTCCAGGCCCAGCAGCCAGCTCTCTAAATCCTTCCTTCCCCACAGACTAAACTTTCTGGGGTAATTCAGTACAAGAAATGAGCCAGCAAGCCCAACCCATGACACAATGTTATCCCATCAAGAAAAGACAGATGGGAGAGGAGCCCTTTCCAGCCCACGACAGTCAGCTGGCAAGGGTGACTGTCCCTTAAAAGAGCAAAGGTTTTGGGGTGATGTGTGCCCCATCCTTGGGGTGTTGTCACCTGCCACACACACTTCGATGCTTTTGAGAAATATCCTAATACATGTCCCAGATACACAGAGTGGAATCAAAGAGCTCAGTGACAGTCAGAAAACCCAGGAGACAGCAGGTTGTGAGGAAAGGCACATGCTGTACTTGCCATCAGCGATGCCCTAACAGTGCCCATGAACTCAGCCTCATCCAAAAAGGACCACCAGCACCAGGCCCATCCCTGCCCATAGACACCAACCTCTGCCTCTCTGCAGTCACCTTCCCCTCCCCAGCCCACAGAACCCCAAAACTGCAGCCTCAGGGATCAATTCTCCAGCACAGCCCCCCGGCTGGTGAGCACCAGACACCCGGGAGGAGCCAGCGCTGTCCCAGCGCACGGCGGGCGATGAACCCGGCACAGGATTGAGCTCACCTCTCTCCACCCCCACTCCACCCCTCTCCTTCCCTGAAGGGATCTGTCAAGTCTCTGCACGATGGAATTTCACTTTGCTATTTTAATGCAATTCTGGCTCAGGCTTAAATGGAACTGGAAACCAAAAGGCCTTAATAAATAAATATTATGATAAGAAATGAAAGCAATGCATACACTCAAGATAATTTGAGGGGGGATAAAAACCTAAGCATTCCTTTCTGTGCCTAAATCATAAAGCTTTATGTGAAGCTGGACGCCTTCTCACCAAACCTTTGCCCTGGAAAATCTCTCCTGCTTGCCCAGGCTGCCCTCCGGAGAAGTCGCCTATTGTTTTAGAAACACTTTGAGCCAGATAAGACAATAGCCTTGAAATTCCTTCTAACTTTGTCGGTGACAGGACTCGGGCGACCACGCGCGTGGCTGGAATCCTCCTACAAGAGATCTTTCATTATACCCTGCGCTCCGAGATTTCATTCACACGCTATTTAATCTCGCCGTACGCACAAACACGCAGCTGCCACAACGGCACAGCCAGAGCCGGGCCGGAGAAACCTTACATGCCGTGGAAAGAAAAAGAGAAAACCCGACAGATTGTACAGATAGTGGTGAATTAAGGAGAAAACCCCCTTTGAGACAGCCAACAGGATCATGTATAGGGCTGTGTGTGCTCGTGTGGGCGCACGCACTCCCGCGCGCGTGTATAGAAAAAATCTGAGCTAAATATAGAGGTGCTATAGAAAAGTGAAGGTATAGATAGACCATACATAAAGCTCCGTGTGTACGTCTGGGAAAGGGAGGCTCTGGCTCAATACGGGAGTTGTGAAACAGAAAAGCCCAAAGTTGATAAGGATGGGACAAACCACGAGATAGGGAAAGAGCTCCCTTAATTTTCAGGCTTAGCTGTGCTCAGCTACCTGAAGTTTCCTGTTGCCCACATCTGAGATTCCCCGGTGCCGATGTGAATCCCCGAGCACAGATGCAGCCTCCCGGCGTTATCAACACCCGCTCCGCCATCCCTGCCCTCCAGCCCAGCCCGGAGCAGCCTCCTCGCCCACACCACTGCCGTGGTAGCCCCATCTCACAGGCACAAAACCAGCAGAGCCCCCCAAGCCTCTCCAAACAGCCACATTTTGCCTGTGATGGATGCAGACTTGTTTGCCCACCCTAATTTTCTGTCCCTGCACCCCTTGCCTTGAGATAAAGAGTCCAAACAAACAAACAAACAAAAAAACCTAAAGTCTAAGAAACGCAACTCATTAAAGAGTTTACAAACCCAACCCCAGTTCCAAGGCAGTAGGCGAGAATATCTGCAAGCGACATTTAAAATCCCCTCCACTGTTTGTTGTTACTGCTGCTGCCTCCTCCAGCCTGCACTTAAACCCCAGCTCTAACGAGGAGATCCGGCTGCCCAATCCACACATCAAACAGCAAACCTTCGAGCAGGGAAGATTTTCTCTTACCTTGACTGGCTTTATTTGCCAGCGTGTTTCCAGAGTGGAGGAGAAAGAAAAGGATGGAAAATCCAGCAATCTGCAAAGCTCCCATTGCAATCCCAGTCTGCAGGGAGGAGCGGGGGCAAGAAAGGGGATTTCTAGTGCTTTAAAGGAAACAAGGGGCTGAGCATGCGAAGGAAAATCAAAGGGAGGAAGGGGCTCTCTCCTTGCCGTGTGTGAGACAGAGCGAGGGAAGGGAACTGAACTGATGGAAAAAGCTGCTCTGGGTTCAGTTTGGGGCTCTTGGTGTTGCTGAAGAGGAGAGAGCGAGGGAGGGAGACCCAGGGCAGTTGGAGGAAAGTGGACTCTATCGCCCTCTCTCTGGCGGCTGCTCTGATCCCTTCTCCTCCTTTTTTTTTCCCTTAAATAATCCCAGCCAATTCCAGTTTTGCAAGAGCAGCAGCAGCAGGAGCAGTAGTGCTGGAGGGGGGAAGCAGGCGCCTTGCCCTGGTGCTGGGGACCTGGGAAAGGGGAGTGGAAAGGAGAGCCCCATCCAAGCAACGCCCTTTTTCTCTCTCCCAGCCTTTCTTTCTTTCTTTCTATTTGGCTTTGGTTACTCCTTCACGGCTCCCCCCCTCGCACCCCCAAGGCTGGGCTTTGCCTGCAGGAATTTACAGTCTGCGCTGAAGGAGAAGGGCCAGTAGCCATGGAGACTGCTTCCCTGGGAGCAGGGAGGTCAGGCGGAGACCATGGGCGATCAATGCATCAATGCAAAGCCCCCCGCAACCCCCAGACCCACCCCGCACCTCGCAGCCCCTCGGCCAGCCGAGGGCTTGGGGTGGTGGCAAGGGGAGGGGGGCCAGGGGGAGGCGTATGGCATGGGAAAAGGCAAGGGGTGGGAAAGAAAAGGACAAGGGAAAAAATATATGTAATTAAAAAACCTGAGAGTTTGCAGATGGCACGACCTGGCTGGGCTTGGTGGCTTTTGGAAAGTCTCGGGGTGCTGGGCAGGGGGAAACAGGGCCAGAGAACAGCTCTGCTGGCTGCCCTGAGAGGTGGAAGGAGGACTGGAAATAAGGGTGGAGGGGGAAGAAAAAAACCTTTCTGAAATATTCAGTGGTTTTTTGTTTGCTTGCAGGACCTTCTCACAGCCTGGCCCCCTGGAGCTGGGGGCACCCCAGGGAGGCAGGGGATCCCTGTCCCACCCCGTGACCGTCCTTGCACTGGGAGCTGCTGGCACCGTCTCTCTTCCGGGGTGCTCCAGCTCCCTGAGCCAGGAGAGGCATCGCCAGCCAGGAAACTGCAGGGAGAGATTAAGGCTGGAGCCAGGAACGGGACTGGGAGGAAGGTGGGCAGTGATTCCACCTGTCCAGGGACAGGGATCTGACAGCCCCAGTGGTCATTCTGCCCGTGGGCTCCCTCCCAGCCCACTGTGCTGCCCCTACACCCCGCAAACACCTTTTTGTCCTAATAACCCCTAAAGATATGACAAAGGGGGCTAGAGGCAGTAGAAAATATCCAGCTAACCCACAGCAGAGAGGAGGGACTGCAGCTGGACAGGAGGATGCTGAGGATTCCCTGGGTCTTTCCCTACAAAGACACACTGGGCTGCCCTCATGAGACAGGGACCTTCCCTTTTGGAAGGGGTTTGCAGGAGCACACACCAGTAACCCAAACCCATCCCTGGCACAGCCAGGCTCCACGGCAGCTGGTAAGGGGCAAAGGTGCACGAATGATTCTTAAAGCTGTAAAAAAATGTACATGAAAATATGAATGTGGAGGTGTTGTCCTTAGGATGTGCTGGGAGAGGACCATGACCCACCAGTGGGCATGTGCCATCCCACTGGGTGCTGGTGCTGGAGGAAGCCAGCTCCAGTCTGTGCCTGGAGCTCCAGGGTACAAAAGCTCCTCCTCTGGAGTGTTGAGTGGGATGGGGCTCTGGGCATTGCAGCCCACATCCTGATCTGAAGACATCACCAGTGGGGTGCCACCACCCTCCTGTGAGTATCAGATCAGCAGCTGTGGCACTGCTTTTCTTTCTGGGCTGGAATTTGCTGCAGAAATGCAATTCTCTTATGGCAAAGACTCATAAGAGCAGAGTCAAGATGGAAACTCTACTCTGGGTTACGCTGGCAGATCTCTGTGCCCAGCCACCACACCTCGCACCCCATCCTGTGATCCTTTATCATCATAACCAGAGGAAAACTAAACAGTCCTCCTTCTTTTCCCTCTAACCTATCTTCTAAATCTGGAGACCGATCTCACGGCACGAGGGACAAGACCTTCAGCAATGTTGATTTATAACTGAGTTTCTAAATTGCAGGTTTACGCATTAGTATAAACACCCATAAACCAGCCTTAAATACACAGGACCGTGTGTAATTAAAATGCCAAAACACCGAGCAGCCACGTGACAGCGTGGGGGGAATGAACAAACTCCTCACTCGCTCCAGACCGCCTCAGTGGGGACAGGTCTCTGGCCAAGTACTCCCAGTTAAACCAGTGCCATGCTGGGGGGTGGGTCATGCCACAGGAGCCAAGGGGCTGAGCCCCATGTCTCGCTCCTCCAAGAGGGTTATGAAGTACCACAGCGAAGCAGTGGGGTTGGAGTGAACTGCTGATGTCCAGGAATTCCCAAAAAAGCTATGTAATCTTCCCAAAGCACGCTGCCCGGTCAAGTGGCCAAAGGGCCAGTGGTGGTGCCAGGGCTGCACATGCTTTGGTGCCCCTCCAAGCACAGGGCTGTCCCCCAGAGGGAAAGATGGGAATTCCTGACATCACACAGGGAGTCTGGAGGGAGTGCCACCAGTCACACTGACATCACCTGCAGGACAGCCCAGCGCTTCGGCCCATGGCTCCTCACCAGCTCCTGCCGCTGCCGCACAAGGCTGGCATGAATCCGTGCCCAGGAGCTGACTCCAAAACCCTTCACAGGCATTGGGACAGCCCTGCCAGCCTGAGCCTTGTGTGTGTGTGTGTGTGTGTGTGTGTGTGTGGCAGGGAAGGAGGTGGCAGGACTCTCCTCCCCGCTGCCTCCACTCCCCGTTGTGCACTTCTGGGCAAAATCCATTTGCTTTGGCTTCATGTAGGGCCAGAAGATTCGGCCCATTGTGCTGCGGCGCTGAAGAGACGGCGAGGAATTGTCAGCCATGCTGAAACGGTTACATGGGGAGTCATGAAAATTTACTGCACCACTCTCCGGTCCCTCGCCAAGAAATAAAAGCAAAAGATCACAACAGGCATTTTTTTAATTTGAAGCAAAATTAAAAAAAGAACGGATCTGCACTCAGAAAACAACAACCACATCCACAGATCAAAGCAGCTGTTCTCCTCTCATTCGGGGTTTTAAGAGGTTTCTGCAGCTACAGAGATGTTTACACAGGGAGAGAGATACATACATTGTGCTGTCTTGATGCTGCCTCTCCCCCCTTCATCTGGCAAAACATTCCCTGGGAGGCGATATGAGGTCATTCCTAGCCCCTGCCTTGTTTTCCTCAAGCTGCAAGGCTTCGGGGCAAGAGGCAATTCAGTTCCCATTAGCACACACACATTTGCACTTGGAACCCTCCCATGTACATTTTGCTTGGGGGGAGCTCAGGATGGACAGGGAACCAGCCCTTTGCCAGCTTGTTCCCAGAGGGAATTCCAGCAGCCAAACTGCCGTGAGGGCCAGGGGCTTTGGCAAAGCCCCTGGGAAGGGACATGGAGCCAGGAGGTGGGCTGGCATCTTCTGCAGACCAGCATCTTCTGCAGACCAGCCGTAATGTTTCTGTGGCTTCCACCACTTTTACGACTAGAGGGGCTGAATGGCTCTGGGGAGCACTAATGGACTGTAAAAGGCTTTTTCCCCTCTGCCTCCTTGGCTCCAGCCCAATTCCGAGTGGCAGTGAGCCCCACTCCGCTGCTTGCGCAGGGACGGAGGCCGTGGGAACGCGCCAGGGCAGGCTCTGCCTGCACCTCTTGGCATCAGCACCTTGGTCCTGCTGCTCCGTGGGCAGCACCCGCTTTGGCAAGCAGATGGGTTCTGGCTGTGAGCCAGCCTGCACTGTCTGTGCAAATGATAAAAGCCTCCAAGACGATTCTCCCCACCTCTAGCATGGATTTCATGCCATGTGCTAGGAACGAGCTGCATCTTCAGCTGTGTGTGCTTGTGTGATGGTGAGCCAAAAGCAGTTTCTGAGGCTGCACAAGAAGCTGCTGAGAAGCAAAAGTCCCCAAGGCCCTTAGGGCTTGCAGAAGCAGCTATTGAACCAGGCAGGGATACTGCAGGCAGAAGAGTGAACCAGATTTCCCTTTTCCCTCCTGTCCATGAGAATCAGAGTCAATGCTGCCAGTCCAGGGCAGGACCCCCCCATCTTTGCTGGACCCAGCAGTTTGAGGGGATGGATGCTGGCATCGCATCCCAAGCCTGAACAGTGGAAGGTGCTGGCTTGAGAAAACAGCAGCCCAGACGTTTCAATGCCCCAACAAGGGCTGTGGTCTACAACTTGGAACAGAATAGACTATTTTTAAAAACCGAGAGGAAAACAGTATTCCCAGTAACACGCCAACAGCCCAGGCTCACGCGGCTCAGCCAGTCCCCAACACTCGTCCCTAATTTTCCCAGCCTACAGTTTGATCCAGATGCTTCTAAGGTGGGTAAAAAAGCACCAGGTCCCACTAAATGACTGTCTGGCACCCTGTGACACCTTTTTTCCAGAGTCATGGGCCTTCCCAAAACGCTGCCTGCGAAAGCCCTTGTTTGTAATTCCCAGTTTGCAGCAGGAGAAGGTGACACACACTGAGGTGAAGTGACTTACCCCAGCGTCACCAGGAAGGTCAATGGCAACGCCAGGAATAGCCCCGTTCCTAGTTAACCACTAACCACACTTATCCCAGAATAAGGGTCCCTTTTTCCAGCTGAATTTATAACAGCTTTCCAAGTGACATAAGGTCTTACAGAAATAGGCAGGCTTTTATTCCAGAATAATTACTGGGAGATCGGATTGGAGTGTGTATAATTACACTGGTGTCGCTGCTGCCGGTGAGTCGGACCCTGTGCCACTGGAAGACAGCTTTTATCTCATCCTACTTTTCCACGAGCACATGTACGTCAGCTGGGAGATCATCAGGATGTGGGTGGAGAAGGAAGGGGCTTTGGGTAGAAAGGAAAGTGATGTATCATTCTCTACAGCTCTGTTAATCACATTTCCCATAGAAGATGATCAAAGGTCTTCAGCTACTGAAGTCAAAAGGAGTCTTTTGGGGTGTCACCCTAGAAGGACTCAGCAATGCTCAGTCCATCTGCTTTGAGTCAGACACAGCTTTGGAGCAGGTGGGGTTTTTAAAATACATTTTACATCCCACACTGGTAAAATCAAGCTCAGAGTCCAGGTCGAGGCCTGAACACATTTCTGACAAAAGCTGTGGGAACACATCGTAGGAAAACATCCTTTGAAAGTAACCTCATCATTTATCAGGTGTTGATGTGTTTGTGCATTGGCAAGAATGGTTCCCTCCAGGAACAGGGCTGTGGTGGGATGGGGGGGGCTGTGGGGGGCTGCTCTGCTGCCCACAGCCATGACAAGGCAGGGGTTAACTGTGACACCACGGGAACTCCAGGACCCAGACACACATGTTTAAAAGTAGCACTTCTCTCCTTAAAATAGTTTATGGATCTTACTTGGGGATAAATCCAACACCCTGGAGCAGAAGGAGACCTATTAATTCCTGAGTTTTTTTGCGCTGTAGTAAAGCAGCGGTTTTATTTGCCCGCCTTGTGTAAGATGTCAGTCATTTTCCCACTTGCATTTCCATCTACAATTTAACAAGGCAGCAGTTTATTTCCAGAAGCCCCGGCCAGACCCCAGCCAACTGCGTCAATATTTTGTTGCTTACACAAATGCCACCATTAAAGTCAATACTGCGTTCCAGGGGAGGCTTTTTCCCTTTCTTTTTTTGTTAGATCATGGATGTACAGCTCTGGAAATATGGGAGGGTAGGAGCAGCCTCTCCAAGCCTGTACCCGGTGCAGAGGCACGGGCACACCGCTCAGGGCACTGACCTGACCAAAGGCATTTGCTAATTAATTCATTCTTCCAAGAGACTTAACTGCCTCTTGCCTTTGGAAACCAAGGCAAAACCCGAGCCAAATCCAGAGCCTGTCAGAAAACATGGAGAGACCCTTATTGACTGCAGAATGCTCCAGAGGAGGGAGCTGGCTGGTGCCAGCTGCGGAGCCAACGGGGGCAGGCGTCCAACTCAAACCGGCTGCTCTGCTCTCCCGCACGGCTCCTCGGTGCCACTTTTGGGACAGAGGAGAGAGGCAGAGCTTGGCTCTGCCAGGGGCTGTCCCCTTTCCTCAGCCTCCTCCTACAGCACTGCTTTGGGGTGTCTTTCCTGTGCTGCAGCAGGTCACCATGGGCTGACCATGGCTGCCGGCTTCTTTGAGGGATGCTCCTGCAGCCCTCACTGTCTTGTTGCCTTTGGCACGCTCTCCCAAAAACCCTCAGAGGTTTTCTGGTCCAGCATGAGCTCATCCCTCTGCCCCAGCCTCTCCCCATGCTGATGGGACTCTCAGGGGACCGCCAGCACCTCCCTGAATCCACACCCCCAAAGGCTTGGGGGTTTTAACCCTACACATCTGATAAAATCCAAAAAAATCCCAGGGGGAACAAGGAGAACCCAAAGAACAAGGGGCTGACAGCCCAACCAGCTGGGGAAGCCCTGCAGGATCTCCTTCCTAATTCCTGCATCAGACCACTTTTGCATGAGAACAGAGCGGCCTTAGTGTGTCAACAAGCCCTAAACACCCGAGGGCAGCTGGAAGTGAGATGACATTATTTTTTTTATTTAAAACGGACTTCTTAACCTACAGGAAAGTAAATGTTCTTCTAGGATGGCCAAGAAAACCACACTGGGATTTTCCAAATGGGCATGACTGACTGTTTATGAGCAGAGGCTTCCAAACGCAGGAATAAATGGCTTGCTCTCAGCAGGTTTTCCTTTCTATATTTACCCTCACCTGAAATGAACATTATTGCACACTGCAACACTTATTCCCTCTGATCAGGGGAGCGGGTGAAGAACTAACCAGCCGCAACATGTCAAATAAATTGTTAATCTGGTGTTTGCATGGGTAGGGGGAGGAGGGAGTCCCCTGGGTTTGGGGCAGGCCCCAAGTCCTGCTTACAACTCCCATCCCAGCTCTGCAGGAATGCTTCGCTTGCCTGCTGCTGCTCCTGGCTGCTGGGAGCTGGAGCTGGGCCCTTGGTGGAGCTGGTCCATTGATCCTCAAGAGGTCTCCAGCCCTGTGGCACCCAAGCAATCCTGATCACAGGCAGCTGGTGGAACGAGGTGGCATCTGGTGCAAGGACCTGCCCAAGGCTGCGCAAGAAGACTTCTGAAGAGCAAGAAGTGCACTCACATAACCCTCTCCAAAGCACTGGGCTTTGCCATCCATCTCCACAAGCTCCAGGTTTCTCTGCCTGTTCTCAAGGTGGAAAGTCCCTATGGATGCAAAGGGGTGGTGCCTCTCAGGGACAGGTCCTCCACAGGTACAAACTGTCCTGCTGATATGCAGCTTGGCCATAAAAGACCTAGAAGTTTCCTTGATAAGGGGCTTGGGGCTGAGCCGTTGTGAACCAAACCTCACCATGAGGCTGGTCACTCAGCTGTAAAATCTCTCCTAATCCCAGCCCTGGGGAAAGGAGAGGACAGGGAGATCGCCTGCCTCTCCAGGATGTTGCCCACATCACATGGCTCCCTGGGTCACGCTCACACCCACCACCACCTTCAAATCTGGGCTTGACCTCCAAGTTACCTTGAAGTTCACTAACTAATTGTGCCATCCACTCTGGCACGCCAGCTGGAAAAGGGGTTCACATTACCCCAGGAAGAACAGGGGGATTTAATCCTCTATGGTAGTGGGGGAAGTTGATCGGTCATTAGTGTCTGCAGGTGCCAGGGACACTTGGATGTGGGCAGAAGGGATGAAACAGCCTTGTTCTCCTCACAAGGCTTCCATGTACTCATGCCAGACAGGAGCTGGCTTTTTTTTTCCCAGCTCAAACTTTTTACTTTTAGAAAAGTCTGTCCTTGTCAGAATAGCTGAGCAAACCCTTCCCCAGCCAGCCATTCCAAGAGAATTTGTGTTAATACAGATTAACGAACATAAAGCAATCTAGATAAACCGCATTAAGCCAAAAACACCTTTGAACTTTTTTTTTTTTGGATCACAATTCCTCCCCAAGCGCTGTGTGTGGTTTGGGCCTCCCTGCACCTTCAGCTTCCCCAGGGCTGAGCTTTCCACCAAGCCACAATTTAGTCATGTCAGCAAATACAAAGATTATCCAGAGCCAGTGGCACCAGCAGCAACTCAGTGCTTTGCACGGAGAGCCCAAACCCAATTTTGGGTGTGGGGGTGTCTAACGGGGTGAGATGGCACGAGAAGCATCTCCCCAGCTCCATGCACAACTCCCAGTCACAATGCTTGGGCCGTGGCCAGGCTGCCCATGTGACCATGAACCAAACCCCTCCAAGCCTCAGTTTACCCAGCACCAGCCCATCCCCTGAACACACAGATGACAGGCTGGTCTGGAACACCCCGAGACCGGGCACTGCCCACAGGAGCCTGGACAGGACAAGGGGTGGTTTGCTCCAAGTGGCTGCTCCCCACAGCTCACACACATTCACTGTGACTGAGGTGGCAACAGCCAGCTCATGCAGATGGGATGTCTCACAGGAAAGGTCCTGCACCACCTGAGGAGCAGGGAACCGACAGATACCACAGCTGCAGGTGAAGCATGTGGTGTGTTATGGGCACATACACACACCTTTCATGTCCATGCCAGCAGGCACTTCTCCAGAGAACTCCCAACCAAAATCAGGAACTACGGCAAACCCGACGCCAAGACATCCTCTCACCTGGACAAGGTGTAAAATACCCCTTCACACGCATGCAGGGGCACTGGGAGCTCCTCAGGATCCAGCTGTCTGCCCATGTATTTGCACCAGCATCCAGCACGGGAACAATCCAAACCTTGTCTGGTGCCCAGGAGCTCCTGCAAAAATAGCTTTCCTGGCGGACTGGGCAGAGGAAAACTCCAATCTTCCCCTGCTCCACACCCTCCCAAAACACCTGCTAACACTTTCTGCCCTCCACTCTCATTGCCCTCCCCCTGTGAGGCCAATTTCCAACAGGCACAGATGCAGCTGCTAGGCTCCAAATTGCCTCCCGTTTTGGAAATGAGGGCTGTGACACCCCGGGGCTCTGCCTCTCCTGTTAGGATGGGGTTTGGTGTTTCACAGAGAGCCTTCTGCGGCTGCTCAGCGCAGCAGCTCCCAGCTCGGGGCGCTGTGCCTCACTCCCAGGTGATTTGGATCAGGACACACCAGGAAGTTTGCTTTCACCTCCTCTGTCGGTGCGTGGGCGTGCAAACAGTGACCAGTTTCTCTGCTGTTTCAACTCCTTTAAATGGGGACTTTCATATTCATCAGGCTTGGAAAAACATTGCCATCTTTTAAACAAAAAATCCATTTCCCCTTCCACGGGGAAGGTATTTCTGTTTGCACTGGCAGGCTCTCCCCCTCGCCGCGCCCAGCACAGTCATGACGGTGGGGCTGCAAAAGCGTGGCCATTCCACAGGTGAGGAAGGTCCAGCCATGGAGCTCCCTCTGCTCCTGCCAGAAAAATGGAAGCCTTCTTGGAAAGCTGAGCCCTCTGCACCAGGCTGGGTTTAATATCTTAGGGAACTTTCTTCAAGCAGGGCAGAGGAGATCTGTGTGGGCTCTCCACAGCCCCTCATGGATGAGGCAGATTTGCAGTCCAAATGGTCCTTTTCCAATGTGATCAACAGGGTTACAAATTTCTGACATGCTAAAAGGGCAAATTGGAAATATCCCTGCTGGAGTTTGCTGCCTAACACTCCAAGCACTCACCCTGAAAGACTCAAAATCTCAATTTCCTCTGTTGGGATTTCAGCTAGATGGCTTGGCTAAAATAAATGAGATTAATCTAATCAGAGAGATGGATGGAGCATATTAGAACAGTAGTTTAAAAGAACCCACCCAGCCCAATTACCCGTGTTCCTGAGGTCCTCTGCCTTTGTGGCAAGTTAAACCCACTCAGGAATTAGATTGCCTTGCAGAAATCTGCAGGAAATGCATTAAAAATACATTCTTCTACTACAATCCTTCATGTCACCAGTCACATGGGAAAGTAAATTAATGCAGGGGAAATGCATATATATTTAAATACTTACAGTTGCCTCCTCTGGGATCAGGATTTATAGGCTGGAAGCAACGGGCTGTGCTCTGAAACAGAGACAAGAGCAAAGTGCAGTCGCCCCAGGAGCTGTGCTGTTCTACTCTCTATAGATGCTATTTCTTCATCCTCAGCTTCCTCATGCGAAGCTAAGGATCAGAAAAGGGCACTGCAGAAAAATGCACAAGGAGCACTGAGGGAAACTCCTGTGCAGGATTTGGGCCAGGCAGGTTTCACCATGAGCTTTACTGGTTTTGTTTCTTATGCCCAGTTGCTTTTCCACTCACAAGCTGTCCCCATGGTTCTGTGCAGCATCCCCATCCCCATCCCCATCCCCATCCCCATCCCCATCCCCATCCCCATCCCCATCCCCAGTCCTGCCCTGTGGCCCTAAGGGCGCTGTAATCCCTCAGTGCTGTAGCTGTCACGGATGCTGAGGAGATAAATTAAAAGGGGGGGGGGATGCTGTGAGGGAGAAAAAAAGGAAAAAAGGCACATTGTTTATTGGCACACAAGGAGCCTCATCCCAGCGTTTGTGGGGTTGCCCTTCGGAAGGTTTAGCCCCAATCCCAGAGAAGTGCAGGAGAGGTTACAGCAGGTGACCGGAGTCAAGCCCTCCCTTCTGGGCCCACCGGAAAGGAAAAGGGGCGAACTCAGAGGACTGAGGGAGGAGGAAGGACTGAGGGAGCAGGAAAGATGCTGCGGCGGCTGCACGGCCAGCAGCGCTCCCTGCAGCTGCCGCTCCCCGACAGCTCCGGGCTGCCCCCGCAGCCGGGCCCCGCGGCAGCTCCCGGGATGGCAGGGCCGGGATGCGATGGCAGGACCGGGGTGCCATGGAAAAACCGGGGTGCCACGGCAGACCCCGCGCTGCCCCCGCGGCTCGCCGCCGCTGCCTCCCCTCAGCGCGGCGCCGGGACCCGCCTCACAGCGGAACCCTCGCTCCCCCCACCGCCCGTAATGGGAGCGCCCCGCCGCCCCGCCCCTACACGGCGCCTGGCGCGGCCCATTGGCGGGGCAGGGGGGCGCCGCGGTCGCGGGGAGTCCCGGCCGCCGGGCCCGAAGGCGGCTTTAGGGGTGGTGGGCGCGGGACAGCGCCCAGGGCCGTGCCCGGTGTCCATTCCCGCAGTGCCCGGTGTCCATTCCCTCAGTGCCCGGTGCCCGCTCGCCCAGTGCCCGCTGTTAATTCACTGAGGCGCCGCTCCCGGCCGGCACTAGGGGTCAGCCCCGCGCCGGGGATGGCGGGGACGGGAGGGAGGCGGGTTCCCCTCACAGCTGGCGAGGCGATTTGTCCGTACACAAACCTGCACGTTTTCACTCAAAAAATGCTTTTTAACCGCCTTTTCCTCTCGAGGCTGTGTTCGCGTTCCTTCGCTTACTTTTATCCTGCTTTTCTGCAGCCAGTTCTCTCTTATGGGCAGTCACTGGTGACATTTCCACATTGACCATTGTGCATGAAATTGTCCTTAGAGCGACTTTGGACTGCCAGGGGTCAGCTTCTCCCACACAGGTCTGCGAGCTTATATACATATAAATATATATCTATACACTCAGGCTTGGCTTTTCTCTGTCTTGTAGCAAAAAATGTGTGAGAATGGGGATGGAAGTGGGTTTGGGTCTGAAGAAGTACCAAGAAAATAAGATGGCTCCTGGAATAAGCAAAAAAAGTTGGAGCCTGTTTTATTTATTCATTGCTTCACGATTTACTAAGAAGTTCTTAAATCTGATGAGTGTCAGGTATGAGTCAGTAATATGGGAAGATTTAGAGGCTGCAGCTGTGTAAGCTGTGACTGTGACATGAACAAAGCAGACTCTGCAGAGGAGCTCTCTGAGGTGTTGGCGTCTCAGCTGAAGAACTGTTTAAGGGACTGTTTCTGCACTTTCTGCAGAAGGATCTGGCCAGACTTTGTCACTTCCACACCACAAGTCACTGATGTGGCTTTTTCCTGCATGAAAGCACGTGGATGTTTGACAAAGAGAAAGCAAAGTGAGTACACCTGGTCCTGAAGCGCTGTCAGGTGCCAGTGTCCCCTGGGTTCCTGTGCTGGCTGCTGGTTTATCTGCATCCCTCCAGAGTGTTCCTGGTTCCTCCAGCAACCTCCTGTAAAACAGGGCTGCCCCATATCTGCTCCTGGCTGCCTGAGGAAGCTTCTCTCACAGGAGATTGCTGTTGATTGACCAATTATTTTTTGTTTTCATACTTCTCTTCCCTACAGGGAAGTGGATTAATTTCCCTCCTCAGCCTTCTAATTTTCCTCGATGGACAATATTCTCAAAAAGACTTCCCAAAGGGCCTTGGCTCCATTCAGGAGGAGCTGCTGGAAGTTGGGTGTGGGTTTGGAAGTGCAACCAACAGGCAAGAGTTTGGGAATTCTCAGGAAGGTACTTCTCCCAGCTGCAAGCTGGATTATTTCTGATCACATCCTCCACGTACCAGGCAGGGGTGGAATCCATTCTCCTCCAGTTTCTCAGATCTTGCCTCAGCTTGTAAAAATTCATCCAACAACTCCACCGAGGCCAGCAGGAGATGACCTTTGGCACATCAGGATCTGAATAAACCTCTCAACTAGAAAAAGCAGCAGTCTTTTTTCCTCAAAACCCTGTCACTATTTGGTGGGGAAGGCAAGGGGCTGTGGAGCTCACTGAACTGCAGTGCAGATAAGGCTTTTTAACTCAGTTAAAAACTCACAGATTCTGCCTGGGGCCTGTAACCTCTGCTGAGGTGTCAGTCCCAGCCAGGGCTGTGGCTGTGAGGGATAAAACCTCATGGTGCTTCAAACCATTAAACCAACTCAGTGTATTTCATGTCAGCCTGAAAACCTGACTTGCCTTGTTATTAGAAATGGAGCATACGGTATAAATTTAGCAATCCCTGGTGTATTTAGCATTTCACATCAGTCAGATTTTACTTGACATGAAAATCTGAACTTTAACCTGTATTTAAATGTCTGGATTTCTTGCTCTAATTTTACATACTCAAATGTCCCAGTTTCTGGCAAAACCCAGGCCTTTGCTGGGTAAATGTTCTGAACCATGGTCGCCCACATGGGTACTGGTATCATAGGAACTGCTTGCTGCCACGCTGCAAAAAGGGATTCAGTGGCTATCCCCAGTACATGACAGCCCCCAGGGACACAGTCCTTGCAGATGTATTTTAGTGGGGGTAAAAATGAGCTTTTCTAGCCCTCCACCACATGTAGAACACACCCACGATGGTGGCAGACCCTCGTGCTGTCTTTAACAGAACATTTGGATGTGATTTTACGCATAAATTAAACTCAAAATAATAATATTCAATATTTGGGTCATTATGACTGACTGCAGAAAAAGCAGCTTTAACCAAAGCTCCCAAACTCCCCCAGGCAGTGCCTGCAGGATGAGAACTGCCCTGCTTTGACACAGACCCCCAGGAGGACTTGGGCATAACACTGGGGCCACACACAAGAGCACACACGTGTGTCTAAGGTTGTTTATTAATTCAGTCTGTTCTAAGTTGTACAATTATGAAAACAACAAAACGACTGCTGGAAGCCCAGGAATATTTACAATCTCGCCTTGTTGTAGTGAGGTCAGTCTATGTTCTTGCACAGATTGGTTATGTTTGGTACCACAAGATGTTTAAAATTCAGACAAATTTGAACAGATTAACAATTGTATATACAGGAAATAAAAGGAAATTCAAGTATCAAAATACAGACAGATTAAATAACATTTGTATTACAAATCAGCCCCACTGCCATACATCACAATTAGCAAAAATGTCCACATTGCAAACTGAACTCGACTGTTTCTGCCCTGTCAGGGAATCCCAGGTTATTCTTCTGTGGGTAAGAAAAATGTCTGAGCTGGGTTGACTTAGCAAGAACAGCACAGGTACTTTTCTTTTGGGAAAAATAAAAATTAAGGTAATACCAACATGAGATCTAAAAGGGAGATCTTTGCAACACGACAGCATTGTGAGTGCTGTGCCAGCTCCAAAACACGGATCTGAGCAGAGCCGGGGAAATGCTGCTGCTGCTGCTGGAAACTTCTGAGGTGGGTGGAAGGAGCATTAAAGCATTGGCTCCACCTCAGCTGCACACAGAATGGGACGTGTTCGGGGTTTTTTGGCATCTGCTCTGTGTCTCAGCAGCCTCCTGAAGGTACAGACTTCACTACAGGCACAGCCTGGAAGGCGCTGCCTCTCCCTGGGAGGGGGGACAGGCATGTACCCCAAAAAAGTTGCATAATTTCTTCTAAAAAGAACAATCCCAAAGCATGTTTAAAGTCAGTTGAACAGCTAAGGTTAATGCTGTTTTGTTTTTTTTTTTCTTTGTAAACACAAAATAAAAAAAGGATAAAGCATCTTCAATTTGAAAAAAAAAAAAATCATCCCCTCCTATAAAAAGAAAGACAAAACTCGGCAACTCTGTTTGCCAGCCGTGTGTGAGGGCTCAGCCCACAAACCAAAGTCTGTGAAACACAATCTGTCTTTAAAGAGAGGAACAGAGGAGCCCCAACTCCTCCTGGGCAGGTAATACAGCAGAGGCAGTTGGATGCAATGTCGTGTTCAGCACCAGAAATTTGGGGCAGTTTCCTCCAGATAGCACAAAACCCTGCAGGGAGGAAGAGCCTGAATACTGCACAGTGGGTGGGTGAAGGTGGCCAGAGCCAAGGACTGGCACAGCCCAGGGTCAGTCTCCAGCACTGAGTCCCTCGAGAGACCCCACCACACTGAACTGCCAAAACAACTGCTCTGTCTGTGAGGTGAGAAAGGGAGTATCTGGCTAAAGAATGGATCACTAAAGACAACCACAGGTTTACACGTGGGGCTGGAACGGACCACCAGGGTCACCAAGCCCAGTGCCTGAAGATTGGAGTCTTCATCACCACGTTACCTCCAAGCCAACCTCCAAAAAAGCTCACGTGTCAGAAAGGAAAGGTGTCCCTCCTCCCAAGCAGAGGTTCAATTTGCAATCTCACCAAAGACTTGTTGCCAACACACCAAATATTTACACTTACACCAGTATGAATTGCAACATGTGCATAACAAGGAATGTTAGGTTTCCTAAATTCATTGACTTAACCCAAAATCTCCACTCCCCCTTCCCAATCCTTTACAGGTCTGTGCCCTTGGGATTATGGTTCACTTCCCTCCCAGCCTCACTGGTGAGAGAGACTAAAGGAAACCCTGGCATACAGCAGCAACTGGAGTTAAACAGGAATTACTCGGGCACAGCGTTCCTGTGTGGCAGCAGGTCCCACAGCCCTGGCAGGGCCTGACGAGATCACGACAGACGCACTGCGCTGCATTTTGCATCTGAAGAATTCAAATCACAGCCATTTTAACATTCTCCCCAGAGGGGAACAGTCTGAAAACACGTCAGTCACAGCCCAAACCACTCTGAAACACTCTGTAATTCAGAATAAAAGCGAGCACGCAGCACCTTTGAGGCGGTGTCTTTGGGGACACTGGGCTCGGACGGGGCCAAGCCACCTTCAGGCTGATGTGGTTTGTCCTTGGGGATGGACTGTTTCAGTGTAATGCCCAAAATTTAACTCCTTATTTGTTCATCTTCTGAAACGGTTGCACTAATTAAATAATTAGCTAGTATCAAAAAAGTGCTAAATCACAATTGAATATACTTAAAAAAACCCCAATCCCTCAGGGCATAACTGCATTTAAAAACAAGACAGGTGCACAGAGGCTGGAGCAGGGAGTCGTCCCCAGGAATTCAGTGCGGAAATGGGAAGAAACGGGGTCCTTGCCATAGAAATGTCAAGTATTGCAACACGACAGTTCGGGGGATAAGGAAGCTTTGTACCATCAGGGATATTGGCCACAGCTGCTCTGGAGTGAAAATCCCTTGCAGAATCTTTTCCTGAAGTTACTTCCTTTTGCTACAGAAGTGTGGAGTGGCTTGGAGAACAGGATGCAGACTTACCCTACCAGGTTCTCACACAGGAGGAAGTGATCTCCAAGAATTTGGCGTTCTCTCCTGTTCTCCCAGAGCTGAAGCAGAGTAAGTACCATCAGAAATGCACACACCACTCCCCTGCTAAGACTTTCTGTCGTGCTCCTCGCGGACTGCAGGATTCTCAGTAAATAAAAAGCTGTTGGTTGTTTTTTTCCTCACCAAAAAGCTGCAGCGCTACATTGAAACCGTGAACCGGATTTGCTCTGTGTCACTTCATTAAAAAAGAAACGAGTCGAAAGACGTTTTGTCTCAGACCGGGAAAGGCGACATCGCTCTTGGCCTCCGAGTCTCGAGTTTTCCTTTGCTAGGAATGGAGATGAGCAGCTTTCCTCGGCTCCCTTCCCCCCTCTGCTCTGGGAGCCCTCACCGAGCAGCCACGCACCCACTCTGAGGCAGCCACCTGTGCCAGAGGGAGATGATCTTCATGTCAGGAGGCCACTGCGTCCCAGGTCTCTGCCCCGCCACTACATCCCGTGGTAGGAGACGGCTGCCCGGAGCTCAGCTTCGCAGAGGCAAACAGAAAGGAAGATAATGGAGTGAATTTCCGAGTCATACAAAAACGCGTGCTGGGAAAGGCGAGGTGAACGGCCCGGAGATGGGACACGAAAACCGTCACGGCTACGGACACAGAGCGGCAGCGGCGCGGTTTGGGAAGGGCTGCCTGTGATCCCTGCTGGGTTTGGTCACCCTCAGAAAGGCACATGCTCTCCTGACCCGGATTTAGGGGTTGTGCAGGGACCTGTCCTTCCCAGCTGAGAGCAGGGGGAGGTGAAGAGCTCAGAGCCTCTGACACTGGGCAGCTGTGTGGTAGCTGCGTGGAGAACACCTACAAGTACCACTCTGCCACCCACACCAGGGACTGAGTTTCTCTTGGAGGGACACATAAACCTTCAGGGCACTCTTAGAGCTCGCAAAAGTGCTGATGGAACACAAACCAAACCTCCCAGAGCACCTCAGGCACAGCAATGTTCTGCTGGCCACAAGGCTTGGGCTGGCAGGGTGGCACTGCAGGCCCTGGGCAGTGCTGACTCTGTGGCATATGAAATGTATGTACTAGACTGAGCTTTCCTTTGTTTTTTTTTTGCTTTAAGACAACACTTTTAGTCCTCTCATTGGCTTCCCACTGGCTGAGCCCTCAGTCTGAGGTCAGTTTGCCATTAAGTTGCAAATTACTTGGGAGATCAAACTTAGTCCTGAGAAAGAGCTAAATAAGGACTTTGAAACATCAGATTTCACTGCAGGTGAGGGGAAATGGAATATCTGAGGCAGCAGCTCCTAAGCCACAGCAGAACTCAGACAAGCTGCTACTGGGCCCTAACACTAGGGGCAAATAACCTAGGGTGCTCCCTGGCCTCTCCCTGCTGATGCTGCTTGTGGTGCCCAGCTGACACCTCCCGTCCCAACAACATGTGCCTTTGGAAGCCTAGCCACAGGCTGCCACGTGAGAACTACACCGAGCTCTCATGAGAAGTCTGGTGAGTGTAAACACCAAGACTATGAGGGAAAGAAAAACCTACAAGGGACTGAAATGCATGCAACCAAACCCCCTGCCATGTCCGAGGGGACAGAGCTCACAGTGGGAACGATCATACCCGGCCCAAACCAACACTCCCCCACCACCCAGAGCAAGTTCTGCGCTGGGCTTTGAGGAAGAAGACTGCGGGCAAGGGTGGCCGTGAGGAAATGGAAGTGCCCGTGTGTTATTTGCAGAGAGCATCACAGTGGTTAGTGTCGGTTCGACTGGCAGGGAAGGAGAGGTGAGTTCACTGAACAGTACACAGCCGTGGCTCAGTCGGGAAGAGGAGGATCTAGGAGGAGGGAGCGTGTGCACCGTAGAGACAAGAGGTCTCCATCAGTCCAAGGACAAGGTGAGATAGAAAAAAAAAGGCCTGGGGAGTATCACATTGCCCCAGGGATTCACAGTGCCAGAGCGAGGGGGGAAGACGTGAAAACGGTGGGCGGCTTTCCTGGATCCACATCTCCGACTGCCAGCCTGCCCTCTGCTCCTCCCGCCTCGCGGGCAGCTACAGCGCGTTACCCTTGCTTCCGAGTAAGGAGATTCACAGTGTTCAGCAGCGATCAGGTACAAAAGCCGTTTAAGTCTACAGTCTCCTAAGTGCTGCTGCCTTGGACGCGGTGCCTACGCGGGCTCAGGGCGAGCAGCTGGAGGAAGAGGGAGTTTAGAAGAGCAGACAGATCAGATCGCAAAGGCACGGTTAGACGGGGCGGACGCGGGCGTTTGCTTTAGAAGATAGTGGTCTCATACTTAGTGCTGAGGGTTCGCTTGGAGTCCTGCTTGGGGTCCACGACCCAGGAGACACTGGCATGAGACTGGGAGTCTTGGTCCACTTCAGGGGGATCCAGCTAGAAAATAAGGAGAGAAAGGGCATCTTAGGACACCTGTGCTTCTGCGTCAGAATGAGTGAGAACTCGAAGCACAGAGCGCCTGCCTGCCTACTGCCCATCCCAAAAATGTGTGCAAGGAAGCAGCTCTTGCTGGAGAGGCATTTGAGTCCTTCACAGCTAAAACTTGTCTGGCCACGTCAGTCTCAACCCAGCACCCCAAGATGACTCCCTGCATTAGGCTGCGAGGCCCTGTCACCATCAGCGACAGCTTCGCTCATCTCAAACAAGCATGAAAAACGGAGCGCTACAGAAATGGCACAAGAGGGAGACAGCTCCTGGCAGGTGAGCTCCCACGTGGTTCACCCTCCTGACCAAGCACGGCTCTTTCCTCTTGTCCTGCTAAATCAGGGTGCCGTGGGGAAGTTACCACCCCAGCAGGAGCAGCAGGATTAGCTGAGAGCTGCCACACTGCATCAGCAGGGGTGGGTGGGAGCAGCAGATCCCTGGGGTTCATCTGAACCCCTGGTGTGGGCCAGAATGAGCATGGGGATGAAAAACAGCAGGACACGGGGGAGCAGCAGGAGATACGGGAAGTGGGGAGGCAGCCCGGGTCGGTTTGGAATGGAGATGGCAGGAAGAAGGGTAAAGACCTTCGCTCCAGGACTAACAGACTGCAGCGGCAGGTAGGAGGGGCGGTGTGTTGTACAGGTGTGACAGTAACAACAGCGGGTGTCAGGAGGGAGCGGCACCTGAGCGGGGGGAGCAAGCAGAACACAGACAAAAGGAGACATTAAAGGAAGGCAGTGGCATGTGCAGCAGTCCCTGCTGCTCAGCAGCTCCAGTCTTGGCTGGTTGTGGTTATGGGGAATCCCATACTGCAGCTCACTTATTTGTTTCACTGCAGCTCTGCAGGGTTTGCACGTGGAAGCTTGTGCTGGACCCAGCAGGGCACTAAAGCCCCATCCCACCTGAGCCATTTCCACCTCTGCCTGCCCTTCTGCTACCAGGAGAAGCCCCAGCCCCACAGAACTGACACAGACCCGCAGGGCCAGCAGCAGGACAGGCACCTGGACCACGTCTGGGCTCCCCCCACCACCCAGGTGCCCACAAGAACCCCCAGCTCAGCCCAGCAGGTCGCTCTTGGCCGCTCCCACGTACCGCGGATTTCCTCATGCCTGCTCGTGGTTTAGGCACCGGTTTGGAAGATTTTGTTTCAATCATTTCTCCTGCTCCAGCACCCAGAGGCTTTGCTCTCTGGGCTTGCAGGGCGAGCTGGTAGGCGACCTCGAATGCCTGCCCCAACGTGAGGATGATCTCGTACGTCAGGTTCTTTGAGAGGACACAGAGAACACAAAGCTGTCAGATCACCCTGTGCACAGTCCCCCTTGTGCTCAGAAGCTGCTCTGGGGTCACAGACCATCCCATCAGCAAGTCACATCCTGCTGTATCCCTGGCAAAGCCACTGAGCTCCAGATGTGGGGGAGCTGGGACCACGCTGCCTGTCCCAGGGCCCCCTGCCCACCTGTAAAGCCCCACCAGCACTGCAGTTCAGCAGCATAAAGAAAAATAACCCAAAAGTCTTGTGCAATTTTGATTCTGCCCAAGTTTAAAAGCAAATGACACTTCTACCTTCTCTGAGCTGTTAAATCAGCCCATTATGCTCAACATAATTGAGAGCATGTTAGGGGTTTGTGCACAGCACATTCCCCAGAAGGGAAAGGTCCTGCCCTGCTTTATTCAGCGCTGGAAATGGCAGTAATGAAACCAGACAAATATTCTCTTTGTCCACAGAGGTTCCATGCCACAGGACAGGCATGAAACCAAGACTACTTTATTGTAAAAATGGGTGAAAGAACCCCAGAAAGGAGCAGTCTGTCACTACCCAATGAAGCTGAGGGATGAAACAAATGGGCACTGAAGGACCAGGAGATGTGACATGACAACGCACTCACCACATCCACAGTGCTGAAGACATGGCAGTAGTGATGGCTGGTCTGCAGGTCCTTGGTGATGTAGGCAAATGTGCAGAGATCCTCAGGGTCCTGAGCAGCACAGGAGATGTTCCGGATCTCGTGCTCAGCAATGACATTCTGCCGGGGTCAACCACAAGCACCTGTCACCCTTCTGGGCAAACAGAGGCTGTAGATGCTGTCCTGGGGACAGGGAAGGGGAGTCTCCCAGCCAGACCAGTCCCAGCTCCCTCCCATGGCAGGAATAAAGGGCAACATGGTCCACAAACAGCCAGTCTGCCAAGCCTTTGGCACTCAGGTGATCATCACCACCTTGGTATTCTCCCCCAGCCTCAGAAGCTCCCCAGGACCAGCTGTGGCTTCTGGAGCCACAAAAAGTGACCTGCAGCCCCCAGGCAGGTGGGATTGCAGGCTGTGTCCCTCCAGACACCAACTTTGAGGCATCTGCAGCTCACCTTGTTGGAGGCATCGATGAACTTCACCCCTTTGTATGTGATGGACAGGATTATGGTTGGGATCTTCTTCATGTGCTCCGTAGATTTCTTTAGAAATGAGAATATTCAAGTGACCAACTACGAATGGATGCTCCCTCTTCACTCCCACCCCAGCCCATGTCCCCTTAGAGACCTCCAGGCCTGTACAGGAAGTTTTGGGGATCTAGGACGAGGAAGAGGAAATTTAGCTCCTGGTGGAAGCAGAGGGGAAGAGACAAGGACCTGAAGAGAACCCTGCCACCACTCCCCCAGTGAAAACACCCCCTCCTCTCCTAGTGTGCAGACTCCTGGGTACTGGGAACAATGCTGGGAAGGGGCAGTTCACCAGAGACAGTGGCACTGCCTGTTGGTGGACAGGGTTTGGGGAACCACTGAGGTCCCCCCTCCCCAACCCACATCATCCCCCACAGGCTGCAAGTGAAGCCCCCAGCCCCAGGGTCTCCATACCCTCATCTTGGCACAGGCGTCCTGGGTAGACTCTGTCCCTCGGAGGTCTTTGATCAACATGGAGCCCAAGTACTGTGTGAAGGAGGGAGAGATATTAAATCCTAAGGCAATGACATTGCCCTGAGACCCCATGCTCAACAGCCTGAGCCTCAGAGCCTCCTCATCCTCGCCACCCCCACAAACCAAAAGACACTTACGTTGGCCTCGTACCCGCAGGACTCAAAGATGAGCTTCTCAGGCTGGTGCTGCCAGTTTTGAACAGGGGCATATGGGGCTGCCAGGCTGGGGGGACGCAGGGTGAGCCTGGACTCCCGACGGTCCTCCTGCACGGCAAGAAGCGTGGATGGGAAGCCATGATGGGTTGGAACAGTTCTCAATAGGGCTCTTTGAGCTGAGGGGACTGAGGTTGGCAATGGCCAAATCCCCCAGGAGCTGGGTGGAGGCAGCACATGGGGTTAAGGTGCCAGTGCTGATGGAAGTGTGAGCTATTTTTGAGGTGAAACTGAGGCATAAAGGAGCTGCTGACTCTAATGTCTCAGGGAAGATGAGCCTGACCAGCTCCCTCCCTGCATCATCCTTCCTTCTCCCTGGCTCCAGAGATGGGATAGCCTGTGCAGTGGGCCCCCAGGACACACACAAACACTCACTAACCTGTGCTTTGTAGCGCTCAGCTCTGGAGTAAGTAGCAACCTCAGTGGCACGATCGTGTTGCCTCTTGGCAGTGTCCCCGGAGGGCAGCAGGAGATCAGCAGATCTGCCTGTGCAGGAGTCGTTCTGGCTCAGGGGAGACGACGTCTGCGACATCAAATCCTGGCACTGGAAGGAGCAGACACCACAAAGAGACCCAGTCATCTTGGGCTGTGCTGTGCCCCCATCACTCCCTCTACATTTCTAACAGGCTCAGCTCCTGCCTCAGTGCCAATCCCACCCTTTGCCTTCTGCATGAGACACCTGATTTACTCCAGGATGGTTTCAGCCATGTACTCAGCCCTTTGTGCCCAGCACGCCTCCGCCTCCGAGAGCTCATCCCAGGAGGGCAGGGGACACGCTGGGCTGGGGGCAAGGTGATTCCAGAGGGGTGGGCTCCCTAAAGCACTATCTAAGCACCCAAGGGCGATGATGCTCAGCCACCCCAGCAGAGGAGCCCCGGGAGCCGCCGCCAGGCACGGCCAGAGCCTCGGCACAGCTGCGGCTGCATCAGTCCCATTCAACCCACTCGCTTGATTTGCCATTGACGTCCGCCCACCCCCCGCACCGCAGCCAGCGCTGGAGCTCACCAGCTGCAGCCCAGGAAATGCTGCACATGGCCCATTCTCCCAGCCAGCCTCCCCGGGCAGCATCTCAATCAGCTGAGCCGCACGGAGCAGCCTCTCCCTGCCTTCAGTCTCGCCCGGCTCACGGTGCAGATCCTTCCTTGGCTGCTGGTCCCCTCATGCTCCTCTGCCTGGCACAGGGCATTGAGCAGGGGGTCTGTACTGGGCACCCTCCCAGTGCAGCAGCAGTGTGAACTCTCTCTGTTCTCACACTTGAACCCGGTTCCTAAAAAATCCCGTGTCAACAAGCAGGGCACAGCAGCTCAACTCGCTTCAGCTGAGGCTGTTTGGGTTGGAAAGCCTTGGGAAGCCAGGAGGGCAGAGCTCTGCAGCAGGGCAAGGACCAGATGTTCAGGTTGGGTAAACTCTAATCACTCCAATTCCTGCTCCAGGAAGCTGATTAGCAATCTCTGGGAGGAGGCAGCACAACATGCTACCCCATTCCTGAGCTCAGGGTCACTCTGAGCCCAGCAGCTTTTGCCAAACTCAGCTCTCAAAAGCCAGTTTTCAGGAAGAACGGAGAATGTGATGCTTCCCTCCCAGCCAACCCCGTAATGAGGGCCTGACATCCAAATGCTGCCACTCCTGCAGCAAAAATCAACATCCACACATCTTGTCGAGTGTTATTTGGCAGCAAGAGCAGGAGCTCTCAGCAGCCCAGCCGGGCCAGGGAGAGGGCTCTGGATCCCAAGGGTGCAATCAAACACCAAGTCCCAGCTGCAGCCCCTCTCCAGCTGGGCTGGGTCACTCCTGCCTGCTGAAAGCCTCTCTGACCAGGAAACAAGGGTAAGAAAGTAGGCTCAGAGCTCCCTTCTGTGCAGGGCAGAGGTGGGAGTGGCACCCTGACCTTTCCTATGAGGTCAGCATCCAGAGGCTGGCCTGCAAGGGCTGCAATTATCTTGCCCCACTCACTGCAAGGTTGCCCCTGCACAAGTATTTGCTGCTGGGGTGGCTGGAGAGGATGAGGCAAGCAGCTGTATGGACACCCCTGGCCATGGCCAGATTTCTCCCAGCACTGACACACGAGGCAGGCAGGGAGCCACGAGCAGGGACTCACTCTCAGCTGTGAGAACCGTGGTGGCTTGGCTGGTGGCTCCTCGTAGGGTCTGTCTGCCAGCGAGGCGATGATCCTCTTCCGATGGCCCAGCAGGTTCACTTTCAGCACCTGCAGGGAGAGATCAGGGTCACCACAGGCACAGAGCTGCTCTGAGAGACTTGTAGCAAGTCCCAGCCCCAGGGAACAGGGCAGGACCTTGCTGCCCTGGCAGGAGAGGGGTGACACTCACATTTACTATCTCAAGCTCCCAGAGGTTTTTCACAGTGTCAATAGAGCTGTAGCCACTCGAGAGGAAGGACTGGATGTAATCCTGCAGCCCCAGGGAGTCGAGCCATGCGGGAACTGATGGCTGGCTATTCCCATCACAGCCCAAAGGTTTCAACTGTGAAAGCAAAAGAAAGGTGTTAAAAGCTGCAGGAGCTGGGTTCCCAAGGGATATAAGACCAATGAAAATAAGTTTACAGGTCATCACCATCTCCACTAGCTAGTAACAAAAGTACTGTATACAAAGAACGTGCTTGGGACCAAGACTGGCAGGAGGAACAGTCCCAGCATGGAGCTACCACATCCACATAGCCTGGAAGAGCAGTATACTCCTCCTCCTCCTCCCTGCTATTCCCCAAACCCCTCTCACAGCCCCAGAGATGCAGGGTCTGGCTTTTGTTTCCCGTGTTCACAGGCATGCTTGGCAATGCCCCATCCTCAGCTGGTGCTGACCTTGGGGAGGGAGCGAGCGGCCTGGAGCAGCTTCCGGCGGTGCTGCGGGTCACCGATCCCGATATCCCGAAGGTCCTGGTCCTCCATGACATTACAGCCCTGTGGGGACAGCAGGGAGCCACATGGGAGCAGGGAGCCACAAATGTGTGTGAACGGGCATCACGCAGTTACAGCACCTTCCTGATTTGACCTCCAGCCCATCCTGGCAGCAGGAAGAGGAGGAGGAGGAAGAGGAGAAGGATAAAGGCTTCCAAAGCTGGGAGCTCTGCCCCATGTACTGACCTTGGGCACAGAGAGGGCTGACATGAGCAGAGCTGCAGCACAGGGAGCACTGCCCTCCTCTCCCTGCTCCCGAGCCAGCCTTTAGCCCCGGGGCATGGCTTACAGCCACCTCCCATGGGATTGACACACGGAGGCTTTAAACATCCTGTAACAGTGCCCAGGCAAACCCCAGCCCCCTCCATGCCCGAGCAAGGGCTCTGGGTTCTGCTCAACCTCCCTCCACAGCCACAGGGAAACCTGCACTGCTTTCCCTGGCAGCAGGGGAAGGTCAGATGTCTCCTCTGGCCCTGGGTAGGGCCAGAGATGCTCCAGTCACCCCACTGTGTGCTGTCAAAACCCCTTTTCTGCCCCCTTCCCCCTGCAGAGCAGAAGCACACGGACTCCATCCCCCCTTTAAAAGCCCCTGTCACAACCTGCTTCCCAGCCCTCCTACCTGGGCAGAGCTCAGCAGGACACTCTCCCCACGCCTGGCAGAGCCACGCTGCTGTGTGACTGAAGGCTCCAGCTGGAGCCCGGACCCCCTCCCTGGCCCTGCCTCCCTCTGCTCCCCGGAGAGTCCCAGCAGGTGTGCGCCGACAGCGCTTCACTGTTCCACATTTTGGTTTTATAAGACAAACCCAATTAAGGCCGGCCGCAGGGAAGGTGAGGGCAGGTGAGACTGCCAGGCACCCTCCATAAAGGGCAGCAAATATTTCCTGCCCCTTCCCATCCACGCTTTCGTGGGATTTCAGCACGTGTGCTTTGTGAGTGCTACCTGCTTTAAATGCAGCGAGCTGCCCCAGAGCAGTGTCCTTGCTCCCGGCCATGCCAGCAGCTGCTCTGCTCCTGCCAGGCAGCATCACTGCCACGTCCATGGCAGGTGTGGTGACAGCAGAGCAGGATGGCACATGGCTCTCCACCCAGGAGCTGCTCCTCCCTCCGACAGAGGAGTGTTCAGAGAAAGTGGATTAACACCAGAGGTAAGAGATGCCCAGAGATCTCTCTGCCACGAGGGAAAGCTGCCCTGCAGCCCCCAGACTAATCATTTAGCAAACAGCAAATGAGCAGTGGGTGGCAGGAGGCAGAGCCCTCCACACCCCCTGACAGGGCTCCTCTGCCTCCCCCTCCCTTGGCAGGTCAGATCCCACACATTTCATTCCTGGAGAGCTGGGAGGGGACAGGAGAGCAGAGCCTGAGCTGACAGCAATGGCATAAAGGCATTTATTTGTCTGAGAGTTGTTTAAGAAACAGAAAAGTCAGAACTAAATGGTTCTTCAGCCCACGGTGGGGGTGGGGGGTTTAATTCTGTGTTTTCCCAAAGGCCAGTTCACAGACTGTGCTAGCTGGGGCCATTGTGCTGGGAAGAGCTGCTGGCACTGCCCCAGAGTCCCTGTGCACACCAGGGACCCATCTGCCCTGCACCCCACAGCCCGTGAGCGAGGCCAGGGGACACCAGGGGCTCACCTGAGTAGTGACACTGCACACCAGGAGCTGTGAGAGGATGGAACCACATCACACAAACTGTTCTGTGCACCCCTCCAGTGCACAAATCAGTGAGTAACAATGGGCAGGTTGCTGCTGAAAGCTCCAGGCTGCCCATTTGGTGCACAAGCTGCAACTCTCTTGGACTGGGAACAAACTCCCAGCGATTAACACAAGGAGCTGCTGCTGCCAGGGCAGTGACCTCCGGCTGGTGGGCTGCAGCATCCCACCAGAAAGATGGAAACATCCCCTCCCTTTTCTTGTTCATGAATTTTAAGCCAAAGAGCCACATTTAATGTGCATTCCTGTAACAGCAGGGGATTGTGTGCTCAGCTCCGGGGAGGAGGGAAGGGATTAATGGGGATTAACTCCTCTGACAGACACCTCACCTGGCAGGAATGCAGTATGTGTGCAAGGAATTCATCTCCGAGGGAGAGATGGCTTGGAAAGGGCTTTTTGAAATGCACAAAGAGGGCCAGAGCAAATGATGGGACTTCTCTCACAGGTTTGGAAAGCAAAGTATTACTGCCCTGTGAGGGGGAGGAACAGGGAGGGACTGAAGCACCCCTCAGGTACCTGAAACCTGCAGTTCCCAATGCCTGGGCCTGCTCTGCTCCCTTGACCTGCCCATCTTGGTACTCTGTGGCTTCATCCCCCTGCACAGAGCCAGGGCTGAAGCTGGGGTAGTGCAGGAAAGATGCTGGCAAGGGCAGAGCTCACAGCCAGCCCTTCCCTTCATGCCACCAGGACAGCAGGAACAGTCAGCAGCCAAATGAGCTGTGACAATGGCGATGTGTAATTTTCATGTACAAAAACTAAACAAGCTTGCTGATCCTATTTACACTTTCACTCATGCTCACTTTCCAGTGTTGAGCCCTTTTTGGTGCTAATCCCCTTTGGCACGGCTGTGATCCCACACAAGCAGCAAGAGCTGGTGGCTCTCACTCTCCCACAGGGCACCAAGGCAGGGCAGTAGGTGTTCTCCCACCTTTGGCATCTCAAATTTGAAGAAAATTGCTTGCTCTGTAGCAAGGACACAAGGTAGTTAAACACTGTGAAGCCTACAGCTTTCTCCTGCACTCCGTATTTTTATGTGTCACATTAAATTCCCTTGGTGGCAGTCCGTATTCTCTGGGTACTTAACAAGGATAGACAAAGCATAGCAGCTCTGAACAAATCATTCCAGTCCCTGGTGCAGGAGAAATGTCCTTCAAACCCATCTGGATTTCAGCTCCCATGGAAAACAATAATCTGCCACTAAAAGAGAATTAAATGCAAAGGCACTGGAGATATTTTAACCTTTGCCAGCCACATAGAGGAGCCAGACTTTAAACCTGTCTGCATTCAACACACCCTCAGGCAAGAGCCAAGGAGCAGAGCTGCTCTGATGGGCCATTGCTGCTTTTTGATTTTACCCAAAGGTTCCCTTTGGTGCTGGCCACAGGCAGATGCCACCTCCCAGTGCCCTCTGAGGGCACAGGGCAGCCCCAGCTCCCACCAATCCCTCCCCAGGTCCTCTGAGGACGGGCTCAGTGGGGAGAGCAGGGTTCTGGGATGTGCTCTGCCATCAGCCCAGACCTCCAGGAGCCTCCAGCAGCAGCCTCAGAGATGCCAATTAGAATCAAAAAGCCTTTCCCAAGACGTATTTCCAATTTTATTCCTTGTGACAAGTGTTTTTACCTTGCACATTCCTCCTGGGTGCCCCAGCTCTGCGGAGCTGAGCAGAGCAAGGGAGGCCCAGGGCTGGCCCGGGCCAGAGCTCTCAATGTCACCCACATTTTGGGGCAGTGAGGGACACCCAACAGCTCCTTCATCCCAACATCTCACCATGTGCTCAGTCAGGAACCAGCCCCCACCTGGGCTCAGCCAGGGAAGGTGAAATGCATTACCTGGGGCAGAACAACTTCTTGGTGATGCTTCAGCAACAAGAGCTGAAGCATCAGGCCAGTCAGACACCTGGAACTGGGCAGGGTGAATCCCACCCTGGGTCCCAGCTGGCACACACTGGCTGCCAGGCAGTCAGAGGGACCTTCATCCCCCAACCTGGCCTTCAGCTTCCTCCGAGCCCTCTCCATGGAGAGGCACAGATACACACCACCACGAGGGACACTGACCCCTGTCTCTGCCCCCCACGCCGCCCCAGGGAGGGCAGGGGTCTGTCAGTGACCTGGGGCTCTGCAGGGCGCCGCTGCAGCCGACCTGCTGCAGAGACACAGAGACACTTTTTCCTCTTGGAAAAAGGCTTGGCTTTGCTCACGCCTCACTGCCTGCACTGTAGTTAAACAGCCTGTGAGGCTCCAGGTTTCTCATTAAAAGAAGAAAAAACAGTCAGAGGTTACCTGGCAGAAGGCAGCGTCCCCTCCTGCTAGCGAGGTGACCCCAAAGTGACTGAGCCAAAGGCAGCGCTGCCGAAATCTGCCCGATTCTTCCTCCAGCAGGACACTCTGCAGGCACTTAACTACCCAATTTTCAGATGCTGCTTCTTCCCCAGAGCCTGGCGTCCATCCATGCTCCCGTTCCAGCTACAGAAGGGCCCGAGGCAGCGAGTGTTCCATGGGGGACGTGTGGCTGGGCCAGCAGCGGCTGGGCCCCGCCGCCAGCGCTGCTGTGAGCACACCCTGCACGGGCAGGATGGGCAGGACAGCCCTGCTGTGAGCACACCCTGCACGGGCAGGATGGGTCTGCTGTGAGCACACCCTGCACGGGCAGGACAGGCAGGATGGGTCTGCTGTGAGCACACCCTGCACGGGCAGGACAGGCAGGATGGGTCTGCTGTGAGCACACCCTGCACGGGCAGGATGGGCAGGACAGCCCTGCTGTGAGCACACCCTGCACGGGCAGGATGGGTCTGCTGTGAGCACACCCTGCACGGGCAGGACAGGCAGGATGGGTCTGCTGTGAGCACACCCTGCACGGGCAGGACAGGCAGGATGGGTCTGCTGTGAGCACACCCTGCACGGGCAGGATGGGCAGGACAGCCCTGCTGTGAGCACACCCTGCACGGGCAGGATGGGTCTGCTGTGAGCACACCCTGCACGGGCAGGACGGGTCTGCTGTGAGCACACCCTGCACGGGCAGGATGGGTCTGCTGTGAGCACACCCTGCACGGGCAGGATGGGTCTGCTGTGAGCACACCCTGCACGGGCAGGATGGGTCTGCTGTGAGCACACCCTGCACGGGCAGGACAGCCCTGCTGTGAGCACACCCTGCACGGGCAGGACAGGCAGGATGGAGCCAGCACAGCTCTGCTCTCAAAGCAACAGATGCAAAACCCAAACACGGCATTCCCAGCCTCCAAAGGCTCCTGCAGACATCCCAAGCAGAGAGACAGCTGAAGGCTCTCTGTGCATACAAAGTGCACACGAAGCTCTTTTTCTTTTTCCCCTCACTGCATTCGAGACAATTTGCATCTTGTTGAAGATTCTGCTGTCATTGCTATTGCTCTGCTTTTGGCAATCTGGAGGTGGGAGATGGAGACATGTCCAGCTCCCAGCTGGGCACACCCAGATCTCAGAGCAGGGGGACCCCATTTGGTCATACAAATCTGTAATTGGCCTTGTGATTTGTGGAGTTTGGTGCCTTCCCTTAAATAAAGTCTGCAGCCTGGGATACTCGAGTGGAAAGCAGGGGAAAGGATCTTTGGCCACAAGCACGATGACGAAGCCCCAGCTCTTCACAGAGCATCGCCAGGGAAAGGGGCTCATACACAAAACCCTACAATAAATCTCAGATTAGCACACAGCCACTTCATTTTTAATTTTCTTCCCCATGTACACTGGCAGCATGACAATGGCAACGGAGGGAATCGGTCATGGTTGTCAAGTTCAGGCAATTTTATTGAGAGAAAAAAAAATTAACTGCAACTTTAATGGCTTTTTTAATGTTTATGGGGCCTGGAGCTACTAATGAATCAAACATAAGTATCCTCTAAATTGCCAGTTCTGGTCTACCCACTTTGCTCCTTAAAATCCACTTCATCCTCTCTGCTCCCCATGAAGTCCATTCCTATTATCCGGGGAGCTTTGGCACAGCTCTGCCACATTTCCCAAGATCCTCAAACTTGCTTCAACCCCAGATCCCTGCATGCCTCTGCTCCACCATTCTCTTACAGAGACAACTCAAACACCCCTACCACAGTGGATAAAGCACAGTCCTTGGGAACTTCCCAAGGACCAGCCAGAACCCACGGGGAGATGTCAAACAAAATTCATTTAATTGAATGAAGCGATTCCCACTCAGGGGCTTGGCAGAGACCCTTACCCCAGGGTCCAGCTCCACTCTTAGGGGCTCATTTAGTGCTGCACAGTCAGTCTGGGGACACTGGCACGTGTTCCTGCAGGCTGACAGCAGTGACCAAATCCAGAAACAGCCACCCAGAGCTTCTGCCCAGCTGAGGAGAGCTTGCTCCAACCTGACACAGCCCAGGCATGAGCTACACAGAGCTCACCTGAGTCTGCACGGAAATCCCTGCACCAGCTGTGGTCAGACCATGTTCTTGCTGTGATTCAACAAGAGCAGATGCAGTAAAATCCTATCAGGGGTCTCTGGTGACTCCTCACAGATCATTCCTGGGTGCAAACCGCTACTGGAATGTGTCAGTGCAGCTTTCCCCGAATGGCTACTATAAAATGACAAGTTCTATATGAAAATAGAAAAAAGCTCTGGGGCAGACACATTCCCAGAGCATGTCCAAAGCCTGGCTGCTGCCCAGGGGACCAGCAGCTGCGTGCCAAGCTGGGCCACTCGGAACTGGATCAGGCAGAGCTGAGTGACTGAGGACACGGGAGATGCCAGTGCTGCAGCAGGGCAGGTACAGGTGAGAACAAGGATGGTGCATATGTCAGCCCACACCCAAATCCCAGGATCTGAAGAGCAAAGGAGCCCTGGCTTTGTCAGATGTGGATCGGGGCTGTCCTCAGCCTGGGAAGGCACAAGAGCTGCCGAGCTCAGCTCACACCCCCAGCCAAGGTGAGCCAACCTGAGCCAAGGCCTCAGCTCCACATTTATCCTGGTTTTGCCTGCACACACAGAGAGGAGAAGGGGAAGGAAAGGCTGTTCTGTTAGTGAACAACACTGCAGGCTAATCTAACATGGCCCTGAATTGCATTTAATCATGTTAATGTCAGTACTCTAAATTATTTGCAGACACCCCATTCTTCCACCACCATCATTTTTCTACCACTTCTCCCCAATTATA
Organism: Lonchura striata; assembly: GCF_050655825.1. Classification (NCBI taxonomy): domain Eukaryota; kingdom Metazoa; phylum Chordata; class Aves; order Passeriformes; family Estrildidae; genus Lonchura; species Lonchura striata. The sequence continues at coordinate 2,431,429 of NC_140728.1, forward strand.
AAAAAATAAATAAAATCCCCCAGAGGAGCCCAGGGCACTACATGCAGAGAACAGATTTCCCTTTCTGACGCTGTCTCATTGAATCAGCATTAGCTGCTTTCCACACACTCCATGGGAATCCAGGCTTGAACAATAAAAAAAAGCCATAAAAAATGGTTTATGCTCTCTTTTACCTGCTCATTTGTGAATCAAAATATCTTTGAACTGAATAAAAAGTTCAACTCCAGAACACTGGTACAACTGCCAGAACACGCGGGGTTTGCCCTTCTCAGATGTCAGCCCAGGGGAAGCTGTCGGGGCAGCAGCAAGATCCTGCCCTCCAGGGGAAGGGGAAAGCTTTTGCAAACATCTCAGATACATTTATGGCATCTGTGGGATCACAAAACACCGTGTGAGGGAACAGGTAATGGCATTTCCTTCCCACTTCTGTGGAGGAATTTCACTATCAATTATTGCAATTCCTTCTCATTACAGTGGCCATGTCCTTGCCCTCTCCAGATGGGCAAAGTCCAGCCTGCTGCTTCCCTGGGTTAATCTCTGTTTGCTGCAGGGACCAGGAATGCACTGGGCATCCCAAAATCAACTTCCTATGGATTTTGGACTTCCCAAAAGGGGCATCTGTGGCAGATGCACTGGTAAGCACAGCAGACATGATGGGGCCAAGCTCCAGGAGCAGCAGAATCCCTCTTGGTCCATATTCCTGTGACATTTTTCCTGCTCTCCCAGCTCATTGCCCACCAAGGACAATTAAATCCATTTATTGTGCACTTTTCTGGGTGATACTTCTCACTCACTGCTGCAGTTTTGTGATCTGACCTTTCATTCCCCTCCTCTGGTGAGGGATGAGGCAATGAGGCTCCTGGAACTCGGCGCACGCTGCGGGGCCGCGTTCCTCCACGTGGGAGGCAGCAGTGCTGCTCCTGCTGGGTGGTGGGGTGGGCATTCCTGGTTCACTGGAGCTGTTCACATTTGGCAGGCAATGCTGCTGAAGGTTTTATCCTACTTGCAGAGCTGTATTTTTGCTAAGTCAAGGACAGCAGAGCCGCTGCCAGCAGCTTCGCCTCGGTCGTGTTCACCCACCGCACAAATAAACTTTCCCCTCTGATGAAGGAATCCCAGCGGGCTGCAGAGCAGAGGAGGAGGAGGATTGGAAGCACTATCTCCACTTGAGCTGTTCCCAAGCCCAGCTGCCTGCACAGGCTGCTGCCCAATTCCAGCTCCATATGAAAAGCAGCAGCTGAGTGTCCCAGTCTGACTGCCCCGTGGCAGTGCTGCTGGCCATGAAGGTCACTTGGTGGCAATGCAGAGGGTGAGGGAAAGAAGCTGTCTAGGACAGTGGGGTTTGTGCTTGAGAGTGGCAGAGTAACAGGGAAAACTTCTTCCCTGCCTTGTCTATAAACACAGTGTGGCTACTGTAAGAAACTTGAAGGGAATATAAGAATTTCTGCAGACACTGAGATGTGGCCCAATATACAGATGTGGGAAGAGAACTCCAGTGTTTGGGAAAGCTAAGCTACCTAAATCCATCTTTTATCACCCCGTTCTTCCCTTAACCCAGCCAAAAGATTACACAATCCAAGATCTGTGCAGACCTTGGTCCCTTCCCAGGAACACGTGGATGAACGAGGGCGCTCCAGCATCACGTCACATCCATGTCCCAAAAATCCTGCTGACTTGTGCCAGCAATACCCACCCCCGAGTGAAGCCAGTGCTTGATCAAGATCAACTTTGTCCCAGATGTAGAACTGGAGTTCCTAGGAGCAGAGAGGAGGCTCCAGAGCACCTTTCCCTTCCACAGCACAACCTGTGAGACACTCGTGGCTCCCACTGTCACCTGCAGGAGCTGTGGGTCCCCTGAGCCCCTCTCAGCTGTTGGCCACAGACCTCCAGAGGAGCAGGACACCCCTGCTGCCCACTCCAGCTGCAGCCTGTCCAGTGAAGCGGCCGGCACGTGGCCGGAGCACAGCTAATCCCCTAATCCCCAGTTCCTGGAGTTCTGAAAATAACAGAATTATTATTTTTGGAAACAACACATGTTTCTGCCTTCCTATATTAACATCTAATTAAGAAGCCAAATATATTTACAGAGCACTTTGCAAACTCCCTTTACACACAGTGTGTTCATGAATCACTTCCCTACCTGGGGGTAAAGGCTCTTGTGACACGGGGCATAGATTAACACAGGAGCCAGCTGTACATACCCAGGGAATCAGAAATTCCTGAAAGCAGACCCGGCTGCAGTACAGGCCACCAGAGCACCAGCAAGCCCAGCACCCCCAGTCTGAGTCTCTTACAACCCTGTCCCACAGCAGGGGCAAACAGGGCACTTTAAACCCTGGTTCTCCAGTGAAGAACAGCACCAGGCACCCCAGAGCCTCGCTGGACTGTTTTTAACCCTCCTCTGAGTTACCTTCTACCACAGGCTGAGTATCTCCCTCAGTCATTAAAGGGCTCTTCTAGGACACTGCCCTGCTCTGTAGCTGTATGATCTCTGCACACTGAACATGCTTCTCCTGCAAAGCTCCTGGTTTACCTCCCAAAAAGCACCTGGGGACCCCAGAGCAAAGGGATCATCCTGGCACGCCAGAACACCCTGCAGCTTTCTGGGCAGGGAGCAATGCAATGCAAAATCCTGCACAGAAAACATGTGTTTTCATATCAAAGGACTTCAATTTCCTAGTTTGGGCTACTAAAACTTAATTAACCTCATAATCCACTTGGCGATTTGCAAGCCATTACCCAGCACTCTTTGGACCTTGAAATACTGAACACAGGGAGGCCCTAAGAGGGACTAATCCTTCCACAGAAACTGCTTAATTCCAGGAAAATAGCACTCTTAGTTTGGAATATTCTCTGTTAAGAGACTGGAAGGGGCAGCCAATAAAGCAATGGTTGTGCAAAGAAGAGGACTGGGCAGCCCAACACTCAGAGCTTGGTGTCCTGAGCCCCTGCTCTGCCCAGCTTCAGTGTTCACAGCAGTTTTAATAATTCATCCAAGAACATCAAAAACACCACTATAACCAAATGAACTACCTGTTCCTCACTTGTGCTCTATCTGAAAGTTTTGCTCCCTCAACACCAGAACAACACAGAGGGGAAGATTCTAAATAATTCAACTTTCCTGCTGTGCTAATGTATTAGCTTGGAGTTCTCAGGGCTGGGATGAACGGATTTAAAGCCAGGGTTGGCACGGGTGCCAGGGTCAACTCCCTAGGAAAGGAGATAAGCAGCAAAATGGAAATCAGCTGGGGTTTGCACAAAATCTTTGTGCAATTATTTGACCTTTTAAATTTGAGAGGAATGAGGAAATGAGTGTCCCATCCCCTGAATCCAGCAGCACTGGGAGCAGCCACCCAGCTCTGGACAGGGGAGAAAAACATCCAGCCATGAAGAGAGCAAATCCTACCACGTACCCAACACCACCACACAGAAGGACACACACAGGAACCTTTGCTAGCTGAGTGGGGTCCAGCACACCTGGGAAAGGTGTTCTACCTGCAACTGTTGGGTGAGAGCAGCCACTGACCCCACAAGGATCACAGATCCATCAGCAGAGGATCCCAAGACGATCTACAAGGTTATTTAATTTAAATTTGTTGCACCATCTCCAAACAGCCCCAGCACACACAGGGATGCTGAACCCTCATACATCCCTGGCCAAGAGTCCACTGGGGTTTGGGACTGGCTGGGTGGGACATGGGTTGAAAAACACAGCAAACCCCAGCTCTGGAGGGGAGTGTTGGCCCTGCCAGGGGAAGGGAAAGCAAATGGCCTGGCTGCTTGCTGTGGAGACCAGGAAGCAAAGCTGGATAGACCCCAGAACAGTTATCCTCCTGGTCAGGTCATTTTTAAAAGTATAATTACACCCTGCCTTTAAGTAGCCCAACAGATGCTGCTCAGGTGTGTGCTTCCTTGAGCTCCATCCATGCCCTTTCCTGGCTTCGTGTCTCTCTCCAGCTGCCCCTTGTACCCTCCCCACCAATGGTGGCCACTGTGTGCTCCCAAACCCCCTCATCCATCCCCTCATCCTCACATCCTCCCGGTGTCACTTCTCTGCACTGTCCCCAGCACCAGAGATGTCACCGCTCCCATTCCAAGGCAGGATGTTGCATTAGCCAAAATAACTTTTGCAAGGTTTTCCAAGGTTTACATCCATTTGCTGTTATTTGTCAAACTTAGAGTCCACATTCAAAAGCATTTCTTTAAGCCATGCAGGGAGAAGCCCTCCTGCAGCACCAAGATTTTCCCTCCTTGCAGTTCATCCATCATTCCACATGAATTCTTGGATTTTTACACCGTGCTGCTTTAAGTTTCTGGACACTGGTTATTAAAACCCCTCAACCCTGAGCATTACCATGTCGTCATCATTAAGTTTCAGAGCCAACAGCGTCAGTGCAATTAGGTACAGCTCATTAACATACTGCCTGCATGCTCTGAGCAAGTACAGTTCCAACAAGAGGTCTGCTGCCTCCTTCACAGCCCAGAGCACAGACTGCTCAGGGCTTCCATCAAAACACCAGCGGATTTCACTTCCCATTTCTGGAGTAAATTCAACAGTAAAGATTTAGGGAGCAGACAAAATAAAATTTCCTATCAAAATTTTAGCGAGAAAACCAACACCACCTGAATTAAACGCGAAAACCCAACATAACCCTCACCTATTCCTTCTGCCCAACCTTCTACACCCTCCACCACCATCGTGCCGGGCGGCAGCACCCGGCTCTGCCCGGCGCCCGCTCGGGGCATCGGCAGCGCGGGAAACTTCGGCCCAGGCATCCCCCAGAGCACGGGGTCCTGCCGGGCACTCACCAGGAAGCGAACATCGTCGAAGCCGTTCAGGAGCAGCTTGCTCTCGTACTGCTGCAGGCCGATGGACTCCAGCCACTCCCCGACGCTCTGCTCCAGCATCCGCGAACCTGACGAGAGAGGAATCGGCAGCCGCTTGAACAGGGAGAAACCGTTCAGGCGGTAGCAGCGGCACTCTGAGGAGGACAGATGGCATTGCCACATCATAGTCATTACCATAAAGAAACTCAAAAAATTATGCTCAGAGTACAACAAATCAGCGGGCAGACAATTCCTCTGGTGTGCACAGAGCATGGACAACAAGCTCGCGCTGCCTCCGCGGGCTCCGGGTGCAAATCTGTACCGCAGTTCACACTCAGAAAAGAAACTCCTCGCCCGGGCAAAGATTCAGAGGCGCTGCTGGGGCGCTGAGATCACAGGCACTGCTGTCAGCGCTGGTGAGTTCCTCGCCAGGCAAGCACATGAAGCCCAACCCCATGGGGATGCGGATCCACTCCTCGGCTCAGCGGAAGGGGGCGGGAGGAGAGCAGCAAACTTCCACCCGAGGCATTCCCAGGCAGTCGCAGGTGCGAGGGAAGGGAGCGGAGCTGTGCCAGTCCTCTCATCTGAACACCTCTGGACACAGCCCCGGCTCAGCGGGGAGCACGGAGCAGCCTGAGAGAAAACAGCTTCACGCAGCCGAGCCAGCTCGGACACGGTGGATGCTCGGGAGAGCAGCAGGAGCCCAGGCAGAGCGGCTGTCCGCGGGAAGACACGCAAGACAAAGGAAGCACAGACTGCAGCAGCGGAGAGGAAGGGCTTGTGCTCTTCCTCCCCAGCAGTCCTGAGAGAGGCAAACCATGGCAGGGGCTTCGTCTCGCCGTTACTGTGTCATTGGGACCCCAGGCTCATGTCTGGCAGCCCTGGCTCTGTCATTCTACCAGCGATCCGATCACTTTGCATTCCAGCACACTGCCCGGACCTCTTGGCATTCCAGCACGCTGGCCCCAGAGAGCCCAGCCCCACCTCTGCACCGTGTGACAGCACAGCCAGGACGATCTCACCCAACACTGCTGGTCCTGCCAGGTGTTGGGCACGCACCTGGATTTGCCCTTCCTTCATTTTCTTCAGCCGAGCGCAGCCGCCGCATCGAGCCCCTCGCTCAGACAGGGAGCAGCTCTGCAGGAAGGAGGCATTTCGGTTCCCCGCTCCCGAGCCACGGCAAAAGGAAAAAAGCAAATGCAAGCAACACTCTCTCCTCTTCCTGCTGCAGCTCAAGTCCGAGCCATGCCCTGGCACCTCCCCCTCAGCCTCTGATAAAGGAGATTCCTCCCAACACCTATGGAAGCCCTGGCAGATGAGCTCTCCCTTCCCTCATCCCTGGGATGAATCCAGTGACTTGTTACTCTCCTCTAGTAAAGCTCAAGACCTTACGTATGACCAAAAAAAAGTTCAGAGATCTCCTTTTCACCAGGGAATTTGCTAGGCAAGACAGACAGATTTCCAGGCTCCCTGGCACGTCTGTTTCCAGCATGGATGCAAAGAAAAGGATGATCAGGAGACCCTCGTTTGCTTCTTCTGAACCTTCAGGTCAGCTGAAGCAGTTTGGTACCTTCCAGCCATCCCTCCCCACTGCGCTGCAATGGCTGCACACACAGAGCTCACGGTGTCATCTGCAGATTCCTGGGGTAATTCCCGCTGTCTGCTCCCGGCGGCTGCTCCTGTGCCGGTATTTGGGAGCGCTGGCCGGTCCCTCCAGCGCCGAGATCACAAAAGGGTTCTGCCTCCCTCCCCTGAGCCAGCCCATGCTCCGGGGCAGCAGCTAAGCCCGGACCGTGTGCCAGGAGCTCCCTCTCGCCAGGTCTCCATCCTCCCCTCCATCCTTTCCCCGCCGGTCCCTGCGCTCCGCCGGTGGCTGCGGCGGCTTTGTCTGAGCCGCCAGCCCCACGCTGTCCCTCCCTTCTCCTCATCCTCTCCCCCCTCCCAGTGCTCCCACCCGCCGGGAGGGAGGCAGCGGCTCTGTAACTCTCCAGTGGAAATCACTGACTCCTCAATATTTACTCGATGATGGACAACATGGCTCGGAGGTTTTAAAAAATGATGTCACAGGTCTGCTTCGACAGATCAAGTGATTTGTGGCTGGCTCAGAATTAATTTATCAAGAGAGAGGTGAGGAAGTGCCTGCTGCCTACCACAGCATTCCTGGGAGATGTCAGGGGGAATGAAACCGCAGCAGTTCCTTCTCCCAAGCTCCTGAATTTAATTTTTAAAATTATTTACTTTATTCAGCCTTGCATGCACTTGTAAATACATTTCTGCTTTCAAAAGGGAAACCTGCAGTGATACCAAGTGCAGGTTTTCTGTTTACAAAACCTTTCAAGTCATGACAAAATGAAGAGAGGGAAGTATTTGGAGGGAGAGAATGGAGGAGTTTTCTTTAAAAAGAGAACAGACACCTAAAACATCCCAGGCTGAAAACTAAGGTGCCCCAAATACATTTGATATTTGTGTCTTACAAGGATGATACAAGAACAGAACAATCACAGTACTTGTGCCCCCTGGTAAGATCCTAATCACAACTTCTGGCTGAAACAAACTCCTATTTCTCAGCTCCATCCTTCCCCTTATGCTCCACATTCTGGGACTCCTGCTACTGGCAGAGGGGGAACCAGAGGTGGGCAGAGCTGGAATGATGAGCGCATTCCCAAAGCTGCAAGGCTCCTCTTGAATCCCACAGCACAGAGAGGATGAGGCTGCACAGGAGGGATCCCAAACTGAGTGTGACAGGGCACAGCCCTGGCTCTGGGACAGGCAGGGCTGCTCCAGGGTGTCCACCTTGCTGAGCGCTCCCTGCACAGCCCTGCAGGGAGGCTCTGCCTCTCCCCTCATGTCAGAGCTTTCCCTGCTGCTATTGATCCATCACAGCCTGAACCGGTGTGGGGAGGGCTGTCAGAGCAGGGAGCAAACCCACACAGAGCTTCAACTCCTCTGCAAAGCCATCTGATCCTGGAATGCAGAGCTGAATCAGGCTAAACTCCCACTGGGAACAGTGGGTTCCTCCTCACCTAAGCAAAAACCTGAGTGACAAATGGATATGAGGTGAGCTCTGTCACAGCCCGTGTGAGCTGCGTGTGCGGAGCTGCATTAGCATCTCATCAGGAGGAGCTGCTGCCCATCCAGAGCCAGAGCTGCTCTGCTGCAGCAGAACAAAGGTGAAGGATTTAAAAGGACAGAATCCCCCGTGGTGGCAGCTCTCCAGCAAGCTTGACTTCTGCTTTTGCTCACGACTCAAAGGCAGACAAGGGAAATTCACATTTTAAGGGTTGTCCAAGAGCCTTGGTCAGTGGGTACCTGCAGGTGCACTTAGAAAAGCCCAAGATCACCCTCCCCGAGGCACCTGGCAGTTTAACCACATGCAAAGGGCATGGCCACTGTGGCACCCACACTGACCCACCCCTGGCACCATCCAGCCCTGCTCAGCACAGCTGCTGCCCTCACAGAAAGAGCTGGGAAAAAAATCCTGCAGCTGCATTCTGTAAAATTAAAGGAATCTTCCCAAAGAGTGTAGAATTAAAATTGCTGCCAGCAGCATTGAGCATCATGTGGGAAACCAGGTCTGCTCCTCCTGGACCAGAACATTCCTCTCCCTCCCAGAGCCAAAGCAGGTTAAAGACAACCACAGACAGGAGCCAGCAGCTTGGTTGTGTGCAGAGCACAGCCAGGACAGACAGACACAAGCTGGGTACACTACCTGAGATCCTGTGCTGCTCCTGGGAAAAGTCAATGCCTTCACCGATGGAACTCATGATCTTTTCAATCTGGAAATAAAAAAAAAGCATGCGCTGCATTATTAATAAAGCTTCAGGAAAAGGTAAAAGCAGCTCAGGATTTCACCTCCCACATGACAGCTGAAGAAATCTAAGAAGGATGTTAAGGTATCTCTGAACTAGAGGATCAGCACCTCCACTGGGCTTGAAATACAATTAACACCCATTTACTGGGAGATTTGAAAATCAGCCTGGGAAAACAATCAGAATCCCAACACATATCACAGAAAAGGGAAGTATGATGTAAAAAGAAACTCCAGTTAGGAGGGGTTTGGAGAGTGGACACATGGATCCTGTCCTAAGGCAAAAACATTCTTTGCTCCTTGGCCTCTGGATGGAGCCAGGACTTGAATGTGACCTTTGCTGGAACTGCTGGGAGACACCTGAGGCCTGCTGGATTCATTCCAACAAGAACCACCAAAGCAGATGGTTTTGACCCCCCAGAGCAGCAAATCCTTTGAATTTCACAGTGCTCTCAAGTACCATCAGGACATTATGGCCATGCAGGACTGGAGGGAAATAGAGGGATGGTGCAGAACCAGCCCCATTCCCAGGAACACCAAGGGCCCTGACACTTCTACTCCTTTCCATGGACAGGCACTGAGCCCGAGCTGCAAAGGATTTCTGGGACACTGCCATAACCCTGAGCAATTGCTGCACATTTTGGGTCTTGAGGTCAGTTCAGTTCAAGTCCCAGAAGTTTAAGGACATTAAACTTTGCAGATTGGTGTCCATCAGTTTCAGGACAAAGTATATCACTAAGCTGGAGCTGCTCTTGTGCCTTGTCTGGGAATCTCCAGCTGGATTCAAATTGCAAATGAACTCTGAGGCCAAGTTCCTTTGTTTCCATCATGCTGCCCTCCTAATCTGAGAGAGACTTGATGCTGTCCAGGCTCAGCCCCCAGCACTGCCAGCTCTGCAGTCCCAGCACTGCCTTGAGGACTTGCAGGTGTCTCTGAAGCACTGAAACACCCACGACCTTTTCCTCAAAAGCAGGGAATTGCTTTGTGCTATATAAAACTGAATGGAAATGAAACAATCACGTGGCAGAGGATTACCTTTCCCAGCCCTCCTTTGCCAAGCGCTGCTCACAGTTAGGCACAGTCCCAGCTATTTCCATTAATGCAGAGGGAAATCCTGCCCTGCCCTCGGCTCTCCACGAGAAGCAAACACCTCAAACAGACTCACACACCACTTCAAACATGGGTTTATGGCTGACCAGCTTGATTTAACTGTTAGAAGGCTGCAAAGAGAAGTATGAGGGGAAGGACAAACCCGGAGAGGGAACCACGGATTTAGAGCATCCCCATCCTGTGCAGCCTTTCCTCAGCTGCACTCCAGCCTGTACATAGTGCTGAAGAGAAGATACCTTGAAAATAACCTAACTACAGTTTTTTAGGCTGTTCTTTCCCACTGGTTAATTATTAAAATACAAAAATACCATGTTTAAATATAGCGCTGCAGCTCAGACTTAGTTGTAGCCTGAACATGCAGTTCTGATTTGTTTTGGCTTAACCTGTATTTTTCCACTGAAGGACCAAGTGCTCATCTCTGGTTCTGCTGTGGGGTTGGTTTGGGGTGGGGATTTTATGATTTATTTGTTTTACAGCCACAGGAACAAAACCATAAAATGATTCCGCCTTCTAAATTAACAGAACCATATCTGTTATCCATAGTGCAGAGGGGCAGCTGGCTCCACGTGGGACAATGAGGGTGAGCCAGTGAGCCCTCAAACACCTCCAAGGAAGGAGAAACTCCTGCACAGCTGAAGCTCTCTGGGAAAAGGAAAGACTGCAAGGACAGGAGAGTGTCCCTCATTAACCCCAGAGCAGGAATGCGCCTGGAAGGAGCTGCAGAGCAATTACTATGAGTGGAGCTCTTGGGTTTATTTTCACATTTGCCTACATTTGGTGAAAGATCCAAACGCCCTAAAAAAGGAGCTGGGTGCGGCTGAGAGTCCGGCCAGGGCTGGGGTGAGCTCCTCAGGCAGGCAGGCGGCCATGGGAACGTAGCAACTGGCCAGTGACTCCAAAACAGAACCTGGCTCCAAACAAACCATCCCAAGCAGAGCTCTGCTAACAGAGGAAGAGGCATTTGTTTGCAGAAGGGCATGCTGAGGTCTGTCCTACTGCAGGACAGGAGGCATTTCCACACCAGAGCCCTGCACAGTAATTCCCCACCTCACAGTGCTCATGGCAGGAGCAGCCAATGGCTTCTCACATGGGCAGGATGCAGATGTCTCCTCTGATCCCAGCCTGCAGGACAAGCAGGGACCCAGAGGGGGACAGGTCCCACACCTGTGTAGAGAGCAGTGACCCCCCTGTCCCCAAGGGCACACAGTGCCCTGCAGAGGCTCTGCTCCACAGCCAGCCCCATTCCACACCCTGCCCTGATCAATGCCAAACCAGGGTGTCCACACTGATCTCTCCAGCTTTTCTTCCCCAGCCACTGCTGAAGTTTGAAGCCAATAAATCCACTGTGAGTGACTGAGGACCATTAAACCACCCCCAGAGCTTTTGTCCCCAGAATAAAGAGCTTCACACAATACAGGCTGTCTGCCCACACACAGGGCAGGAGCCTCATTTGGACAGTACCAGACTGACCATCACTCTGTCAGGGTGACACTCATCCAACTTGGAGGCACCTTGATGCTCCTGGAGCTTTCTGAAAGGGGCTTCATAAAACCTCACCTTATAGCCACCATCAGTGCAAATGCAGAAGTTTGTTCTCAGTCTCTGCACGCAGCATCAGAGACTGCCAAGGACACAGCAAGGTCACCCTGAGAGAACTAAAATCACAGAATCCTCAAACACTTTGGGCTGGAAGGGACCTTGAAGCTCATCCAGTCCCACTCACTGCCATGGGCAAGGACACCTTCCACTGTGCCAGGCTGCTCCAAGCCCTGACCAGCCTGGCCTTGGACACTTCCAGGGATGGGGCAGCCACAGCTGCTCTGGGCACCTTGTGCAAGGGCCTCTCTGCCTTGTGTGGGTTGATATCTTCTGCTTCCTCTGTGGTAGCTTAAAAATCACCAGTGATTCCTGAGCACCAGGATGAGCACCTGCAGTGCACCTGCACAGCCTCAGACTCTGGGCAGCAATGTTACCCAAATAAAGGTCTGTAATTAAATAAAACCACACGGAACCAAGCCCACACTATCTGCCATATGGAGGGCATTAGTGCACTATAATGACACCCTGCAGCAGGAATATAATTAAGAATATAGCAGGATTCCCATTATAAATCCTTATTACTGAGGGTTCATAACCTATTGTACAAACCCGCCTGGGGCTCAGCTCAGTAGACAAGAGCAGCTCCAGCAGCAGATTTCAGTCTCAAAAGCTACTTACAAAGTTGGGTGGAAAGGTTATCAGTCTTTTAAATTTCTGCAATTCCAGAAGAGTGTCAGGAGTTAAGACTTCATTATTTCCAAGCTTTAACAGCTGGGGGATGGGGCAGATTTTGTTTCAAACTATAAAAAAAAACAACTCCCAAACAAGCTGCTTCTACAGTTTCAAACCCCTCTGAGCACAGCAAACCCTCCAGTGAGGATGTGAGCAGCCCCATCACAGCCCAGCAGCTCAGCTCTAAACTTCAGGGGAGAACTGTGAGCACCTGAGGTCGACAGATGATGCTGGGGCAGCACAGAAGCACTGACATTTCCATGTAATTAAATGTACAAACACCACAGCAGACACTGACTGACTGATACTGCACCCCTGAAGGAGGAAGGGAGGCTGCTCAGACTCAGCTGGGATATATCCTGGTGCAGAATAATGGCAGGATTGCAGCATCCACCAGCATGTCTGAAAGAGATGGAGCAAGAGTGGGATCTGGGATGATACCTGTTGACTCCTTAATACAGGTACAGATCTACAAAATTTGGATTTGGGCCATGAAACTCCTTTTTATGGTGACAGCGCATAAACCACTTCTGGTTCAGTTTATGATGCTTCAGCTTCTGTTCTCCCATTGCTACCCCATGGAGCACATGGCTTATATTTCACTGCTCAATATATTCCATGTCTCCAAAAGACATCAGCCTGTATGAAGTCAGCATAACAAACACCAGAGGCCTGGAAAACATAATGCTCCATTTATTAATTCAAAGCTAAACTGCACCAGCCAGTTGTTCACGGCACATTTGAGCACTTGAACCCAGAGTTGCTGTGCTCCATCCTCCCCCAGCAGCCTTCCACACAGCATAGAGACTTGCTGAATTTATTTCAAATCATTCTGCAACTGTTCACCAGCGATAAAGGCAAACACATTTTCTGGCTTAATATGGTCTCTGAGAAATTCATTTGGATGGGGACCAGGGCCTGTTGCTTCATGCCACTCTCCAGCCTGTGTTTTTGTACAAATCCCAAAGTTACAAATCCAAACACGTACCAAAAGGAACTTATGGTATAAACTTGAATTTCACAACAGTGTGTGATCTGCAGTATCACAGCCCTCCAAATATCAATGTTGTTTTGACAAACAGTAAAATCCAACACTGACATGATAAAGAAAATGGCCAAATGTAGCAACGTATCTGCCCACAGCAGGGAACCAACTGGACAAAGGCTACTCTGAGTCACAATAAAAAAGGCAAACCCCCAGAAAGCCTTGAATCAATTCACTTGTCTTTCCATATTCCTGCATCCTAACACAGACCCCAAAGCAACATAAGGCTCTCAAGCAAGGCTGGCTCTGGCCTGTGGGACAGAGCAGAGAAGCTGCTCCAGGCTGGAGAGATTTAAAGACTTTTTTTAAAATAAAAGCTTCAGAATTGCTGGAAGATGCGACGTAAAGCGGAAGAGAACATAATGAAGGACTGGATTTAGTAAGGACACCGTGGCCGGACATTTCTGTTCCTGAAAAACAAAAATGTCCCCAAAACGCCAGTGATCACAAGGTTGTTACATAACCAAAACATCCGTCAGAGCACGGATCATTCACACAAGAATCAAAAGCTTCTGATTCATAAATACTGAGCTCACACACTTTGAGAAGCTCCCAGAAACACACACACACAGGTGGATGGAGCTGCTCTGCTGGCAATACCACCCCAGTTGTGTCCAACCCTTGATGCTGGAACAAAGCATGCCTGGTCTTTACATTGGCCTTTCAGCACACAGGTTTTCCTGTAAAACCAGTAAATTGTCTTACACTGGCTTGGATTGGCTTAGTTCCACACTGCCTCACAATTCCAACATCTGGGCCTCTGCAGCAGATTTAAAAATGGTGGAAACACAAAAGCTTTCACTTCAAAAAAGTTCATCAGGCTGGAGGAAATCTCACCACTGGGGGCAAAGAGAAGAGATTGGACACAAGGGATGATGTAAGAATTCCTGACCTTAGCACAGGCAAAACAGGAGGAAACATTGGGATCTGGAGACAATAGAATAATCAGACCAATAATTAAGCTGATTAAGACCCTGATGGCCATGCTTGTTTAGCAGAATCAAGACCAAAAATACTGACCCCACTACTGCTTCTCCCCTAGACAAAAGTGAATTACAATTATTTCAGGCAAAGGGGAAACTGGAATGTGAGCTGAGGGTAAGGGACAAACCCAGGACAAATTGAAATTTGAACACCTGAACCAAGAGAATAAATGAAACATTTTGGGAGGCAGAGGCTGATGCCTCAGCTTTTTTACACCATGCAATTTCACCAGGCACAAAACCAGCAGCTCTTCCTGAGTAACAAGGGGAATATTTGCATTTTCTTTCAACGGTGCTGGCTGGCAGCTCTGAATTTCAACTCCTGGGTGTTTTAAGGCAGTGGCAGGTTTTGCATCAAAAGCTTTCCAGAAAGTTTCACATTTCAATGCAAATGTTGTTAATCCTCTACAGTGAGCCTGTAATTAAGACACTGATTCCACAGGGTACTGCAGCACCCAACAGTCCAGACAAGGTTTAAAGGCACCCACCCACAGCAGCCCCAGCCTCCATCAAGCTGCTTCCCAGCTCCAAACCTGAGGTGGAAGGCACCACAGATGTGCCATCTGCTCCTGGCATCCATCCTTAGGGACATCAACAGCCCCAAAACAGGTCAGGAAATGGTGAAACATCACATCCATGGTTAGTGCAGATGCAAAGCATTCCTTTCACAGGAGACATGGAGCACCACTGCAGTTACTCATCAGAGATGAAATGTCCAGTGCCATAATTAGCTACAGAATATTCATTAGTTCTTTAACTAATTCACTTGGGAGAAAAAAAAAAAAGTGGTGGACTGTGCACCTCCTTTTTTCTAAAAAAACCTAAAGTGATGTGCATGTTTTATTCAGTTCCCCAAATTTGTTTTGAAGGATGTTTAATTTCTTTGTAGGAGGACTTAGGTCAGAACACAGAAGTACAACCTCACTTTGTGAGATGGGTACCGGAACCTCCAAAATTCAAATTCAGCATTGGAACAGATGACTTGACAGCAGGCAGCTGGAAGTGGAGGATGTCAGGGATGTCAGGAGCCAGGTCTGAGGCTAATTCCCAGCAGCCTTCCTTGTTCTTTGCCCCTGATCATTTAACAGATCGTTTTTCTTACCAGCACCTACAGGGCAGAAGAGCAGCCCCAGGCCTTGACTGCAGGCAGACATCCCTGTTCAGAGCCTGGAGCATGAACCAGGCTGCAGGGCAGGTCTGGAGCTGCTCTGCAGAGCAGGAAGGCAGAGCAGAAGCAGGTTCATCTGCCCTGAAAAGGGGGCTGGCAGTGGGGCTGGGGGCAGAGACCCCCTCCCTCAGAGATGCAAACACCAAACCCCCCGTGAGCTGCTGCTGCCCCACTCATCCCTGCCTGCTCAATATTCATGAAAACCAAATCCATCACTTCAGCCACAGACAGGTTTGGAAGGATTCAAATATTTATGCTGACAGAGCTCTAGCCCCTCACATGTCTCCTTGCCCGCACCCTGCTTCCCATCAGAGCAGGACTGAGCATTTTCACTCCTCACCTCCCTGGGCAATACGTGGATGTTGATGTAAGAGTTTCTCTGCCTTGCTCACATAGAAGTCCCACCTGGCAGCAGCTGCAGGGGCACCACGAGTGCATCCCCACTCCCAGCAGGGAGCAGGGGCTCAGGAGCAGGTGGGACATGGGCTGAACGGGCTCCTGGACAGCACAGAGCACAAAGCAACACTCTGGGCCAGCTCCTTTGGAGCAGGGGAGCTGCAACTGGGAACAGGGATGAGATTTGCCAAGTGAATAATTCCTTCCCCATCCCACCCTTTTGGCAAAGCCAGCACCACCTTTCACTTCCAACAAAGGGCATTGGCAGTGCTTGGCCAGAGCAAGGCCGTGACCCTTTGCTCACAAAGCAGCCGATTTTCTGCTGTCCCCAGCAGCCACCACAGCTCAGAGCAGGGTCAGTTCAAGCTCTGCTGCAGATCTCATCTGTCCAGGACCACCACAGATCCCTCCCCAAGCCCCTGTGCCCTACACAAACACACCTACTGCTGGCCAGGCCAGCAGGCAGAGTCCTCAGCTTGCTGGGTACAGCTGGGAGCCACAGAGAGCTGCACATGGATCACTTCCCTCCTCAGTCACCTGCATAAAGGCCATTAAAATTAATAGAATAATATAAATCTGCCATTGTTTCCCCTCAGCACAGAGGGAAAGCCAAGCCATTGCTAACAGGGGTGGCTCAACAAGGTTTATATTGCCCTGGTAAATGCAGAGGCTGCAAGCTGCATCCGATTCTGAGCAGCTGCATTATCCCATCCAGAGAACGAATTCAACACACAACCACAGAATTACATTTATGTTTAAATCTCACTGTTGCCATTATGACCAGCCAGAGTTTTTTAAAAGTGAGACCTGCCCCATTGCAGACAGATGTGAATTTTTCACATTCTTTTTGTGATTTCCTCACCTAAACATGAGAGGAAGGAAAAGCAGATTCCTCTCCTGGGGTTTGTCCATCTGCCTCAGGGGAAATGAGGGATTTGTTTACAGGCAGGAGGAAGCAGCTCTGAGGGTTCATCTGAGCAGAGGAAGCAGAGGCAGTGCAGGCAGCCCAGCACTTGACCTCTGCTACCAATGCAGTCGTGCCAAAGGCTTCTGCCCTTTCAGTGTCTGCTGCAAACAGCTCAGATAAAAGCACAGGGAATTATCCAGCCCTTCCAAAGAACCTTCTGCTGCCGAGCCTTTCCCTAAGCCATGGTACAACTGACCTGGGCAATTAACAGCAAAGCCTCTCCAACCCAAGCAGCTGCAGAGGAAAATATCTATTTGGCAACCCTGAGACCCGGCAGGGAGTCAGGGGGAGGGAGAGAACGGACTGAATGATGGATTCTCACGTTGTGTTTAGCATCTCTAAATACCTCCCTCTTCCCCAGATGATCATTTTCTCTCCGAGTCAGGGCTGGAGAGGCAGTTGAGCATCAGCCAGTGCAGGGGCACAACCCTCCCCCGGGCTTCCACGCCCGGCACACGCGGCTCCACACCCCCAGCACCACGCCAGGGGTTTTAGTTCCTTTTCAGAGTACAAAGAGTGGTTCATCCGAGCTTATCTCTTCTGCAGCCCCGGTTCTCCCAGCATAGAATCATCCCCAAAGAATGTTTCAGTAATGCTGCGGTGCTGAATTTCAGAGGGACACTTAATCTTGCCCCAGTGGCTCTCCAGGGCCAACTTTCTGAGCATGAAATATTTAACTGTCCGTGGGCGTCGGATATGATAATAAAGTGACCGCTAACCAGCCGCTGAAATAAGCGTGTGAGGAGGAGAGCAGAAGCTATCAAATACACAAACCAGCCTAATTACTGTCTTCCTTCCATTCCCATGAACCCCTGGGCACTGCTCACACTCCCCAGCAGCAGGGACCCAGGAACACAACATTTCCAAGGCATTGGGATAGTCAACAGGGAAGAACTGGAAGGAGGAAATCAGGAGAAAGGTTGGTGAAGGGCATTGTTATCAAGTCTTTCTCATTTTGGGGATGTGAAAACATATCTGGCTTGCCTAAAAGAAACCAAGCCCTGCATTTGAGAAAAAACTTTGAAACTGCTTGCAATTCTGCTACTCCCTCACTCCAACAAAGTTTATCTTTTGGCATTTAACACCTTGCAGACTCCCAAGTGAGCACATGCCTGTTAACACCTTGCGAGAGTTAGCGGAAGCAATGGAACCCACCCAGGACCCCTGAGGGCAGCATGGCAGAGGGGAGCTCCTGCTGCTCAGTCATTCCTGGCACAGAGGCTCTTTAGCAAGCTCAGCCTTACCTCATCCCACTCCGAAGCGAAGGACGGGGACTTCTCCAGCCGCTTCTTCCCGGCGCTGCAGTTGGAGAGCGATTCGCTCCGGCTCCCCATGGCATCGTCCTCCGTCGGGGAGCAGGTCAGCAGGTCAGAGTCCGACTTGGACAAGCTGCGGCTGAGCTTGAGCTCGGCTTTGGGCTTGCTGCCCGGGTGGGCTCTGCCCACAGCTCTGTCCCCCTCTGGCTCAGCACTGCCGGGGTGCTGCGGCACGTGGGGCGTGACCGGGGCCGCGGGATCCGCCCGGCTGACGTGCTGCACCGTGGCGTACACCGCCGTCTGCGTGGGGTCCGGGGGGCTGCTCCGCGCTGCGCCCGACGAGGCTAGCTCAGCATCCTCCGGCTGCATAGCAGCGGGGCGGCTCGTGGCTTCCGTGTCCCCCTTCTCCGCTGAGGAAGCGAGCCTGAAAGGGTCCTCACTTATTTCACAGATTGGAGAAGAGCCGTGCAGCAACCCCGAGAACTGCTCCGGCACCTGGATGTCCTGGCTCTCAGCAGAGTCCTGGCTGCGGCCGCCGCTGCTCCTCCTGTGGTCTTCAAGGGGATGAAAGCAGAGAGGAGGGGGGAAATTAAAAACATGGAAGAAGCAGTAAAATCCAGCTCTCTCCCTGCTCTCCCTCAGCAAGGGAGGGAGAGATCTAAAGAGAGAACAGTTCCGTATTGTTCCGCGTGCTCAACTTGTACCCAAAGTCGTGGCATTTATGAAATTCCAAACACTGGCCCGATTTACGCAATCTGGCAGCTCTCCGTGTTTTTTATTCCTGTTAACACTAACTATCAGCCCTTGCTATATAAGGCCAGGAGAAGTGCTAACTATATCCTGCAGAGAGAGCAAGTGAGGTGGGAGCAGCAGAGACAGAGGCTCCTGGAACATCTGATCCCTTTCCATAAAGGCCAAAGCGTTATTTAGAGCCGCGCGCCCGGCTCTTGGCACGGGCTGCAGGGTGGGAAAACGCCTGGACTGTAATCGACCTGCGAGTTCCAAAATCCGCTCCCAAAAAAACCCACTGCTTCCCTCCCTAGTGGCTTCCGAGTTTAACCTCTCCTCCCTGCTCAGGGGAGAGAAATAAACAGTTTATGCAAGAAAAAAAGCTTGAGGAAAAAGTCTCTTTTGCAATGAACTGAGCACAGAGTGGTCAGAGCTGGTGGAGCACTGGCTGCCCCAGAAACGTGACACTGGTTCCCAGCTACTCCTGCCCCAGCAACCTTAATATCAGGTACCAGGGTCCTGCATAAACCATGAAGAATTGACTGATCCCAAGTGCTGAGCGTGCACACACACACATACATGCACTCACCTTTGTCACAGCTGAATGAGCATTTCAACTGCAGAAGCAAAACTTTGTCAAGCCAACAAGTCTAACTTTGGTTTCCTAGGATTCCTTCACCCTCTCAGCATTGCTTGTGAATTTTAACTGCTTCCATTTAGTGCTGAAGAAACTCTTCAGTCTGAGGGCTAAAAATTGATGCTGCAAGGGAACAATACAGCGAAACACTCCGATAACGAAGCTCTGAAGTGCAGGGAGGATGTTTGGATCTCAAGAGGAAATCACTTGCTTTGCAGACAGCAGCTCTGGGAAGCCAAGGCAAAGGAACCCTCCTTTCCGTGAGCAAAACAGTGAGTTCCACTCTAACTAAAAGCAGCCTGTTAGCAGCAGCAGAGAGCCCAACTCAGCTCCCAGCACCTTTCCAGCACCATGCCTGGCCAGGGCATTTTCAAACACCAATACCCATTGGGCTTTGTGGTCCGCCCTCACACCAGAACCGGGCAGGAAAAGGCTGAATTAGTAATCTGCTTTGTGAGGGAGTCCCAGGTACCCTGTGCCTGATGAGCATGGTGAATCCCTCTGGCAGGCACAGGAAGGCCAGGAGCAGCCACAGCCCTCACTGGGATCAAGTGATGCGAGGGATTATCTCATCCTGGATCCTATGAGTTAGAGATTCCAGGACAGTGAAGTAGTTGTTGACTCTCTTGCACAGGCACATAAACCACCAGTTCTGTGACTGGAGCTGCCAAGGGGGAGGCAGGTCCCAGTCCTGGCTGAGAGGGACCAGCAGCAGCACCCCAGATTACAATGCCAGACTAAACCCAGTTACTTTGCATAAAGCTCTGAAGCTCCAGTGCTGGAGAGAAACCTCAGAGGACAAACCTCAGAGGAGATCAGATGTGCTGCATTCACAGGACAGACTGGTACTAATGCAAAGCCACAGAGAGGTGAGCATGACAGGAGTGATGGGACAGTCACATAAACCTGTGGGGAAAGAAAAACTTTTGCTGTTTTTCTTCCCAACCTCTTCCCTTCCTTGGAAACCATTTCTTCCATGCCCCAGCTGAACCTTTACTGACATTTCTGCTGAAGGCAGAGAGGTGGCTGGCCAAAGTTTGTGCCACGTGCTGTAACACTTGAGTCCAGCCAGAACAAAGTGCTCCAAATCCAGCTCCAGCACCTCACAAAAGGGCTCCTGTTGGACAGGAATCCCAGCCACCCACTCATCTGCAAGCTGAAGAGGGACTCTGAAACACGGGGCAGCTGCCAGGGAAGGAAGGAATGGAGCAAGGGCAACAGCACTTGCTCAGAAATTGTGAGAAACATCTTGAAGGAGACATTTCAGAGCCTGCCTGCCCTGGAAGCTGCAGACAGAATAACAAATGTAGAAAGCAATCTCAGTCTTTTTTGTCCCTGAGGTGCACGGAGCAGGAACATGCAGGTCTCTCCAGGCCTCTCCTTTTTTCAAATCCCCCTCCTCCAGTTTCATGTGAGTTACACTCTGAAAGAGTCCCTAGCACAGGGACTTCTGCCCAGCTCCCTTCACGGATTTTACTCCCTTCACTGATTTTACCCTCCAGCACAGATCATTTGACAGATCCTGCCTTTTTCAGCCACAGCCTGATGCAGGCCTTACCCACAGGAGAGGCTGCCCCCAACCCTTTCTGGGATCAGGAGCCCTTCTTGGGTGCAGACTGTCTGCATCCAGAGAGAATTCCAGTAAGAGCTTCCCTGCCAGCAGCCTGAGGACTCCAGATATGAAGCACTTCCCTAAACACTCCATGCTAAGCTGTAACCACCCTCTCTCCGCTGGATTTCTTTTCCTCTATATCAACAGCAGGATTTGTCTCACAACCCTGGATTAGGAGAATGAAGCTGTTCCTGCAGCTGCTGCCTGCTCAAGCTCCCCAACCTTAAAATCAGTGAGAGCACAGAGCAGCCTCTGATCTGCACATGGAAAACGCTGCCCATGTTACATCATGCCAGAATTTGTCAAGTGAGGAGCAGGCGAATCTCCCTCCTGTGAAACAGAAGGCCAGAGGAAGAAGCTGCCCTTGAGGGGTGCAAAAATATCCTTCACCTAGAACAGAACTGAAACACAGGCCCATTCCACAGGCAGCTACCAGCAGCTACCACCCTGCTGCTTCAGCAGCCACATTCTGGATCTCAGAATAGAGTTTCTTTCAATCTCTCTGCAGAGTGTTCTGACTTTACTGCTGGTTCATTCCAACTCTCTGGTCAGCAGCACAGTCACACTGTGCTGGCTGAACCAGTATAACCACAAAGAAAATCTCTAACAGGAGGAAGGGCAAAGTGGGGACTTCAAGCTGGACCTCCTATGGAAGCAGCACAGAACAACCTCAACAAGTATCAGTTTGTAATAACTACCAGAAGGCACCAAGTCGGTCCTACCTGCAGCTGGTCAGTGCTGACAACACCTGGGTGTGACTCCTGAGAAGCCAAACGTGCCAAAATTCAAGTCTTTTCACCCTCCATTAGGTCTCTCTGGAGGCAGGAGCTGAGAAGCCTCCTCCTGGTCACTCCACACACATTCCTATTCTTTTGCCTTATTTTCACACCCTGTTCCAGGGCCTGGTGCCCTGACTTCACGCATGTGACTGCACACCAAAGTGGATGGGAGAGCATTTGGCTTAAACCACTTCTGATACTCCGCCCAAAACACGAGGACAACTTCTCCCAGTGCTCCAGCATGTGACAGCGAGCTGCTCTAACACACACAAAGGCCACCAAAGCCAGTGGATAATGCCACATTGATCTGTTGGCTGGACACAGGACAACTGGCAGCCAGAGGAACAAAGGCAGCTATCACAGATGAAAGGCACCATTAAACCCATGTGCCTGAAATTCAGCCTTTCTTCTGCGCTGAATCGCCCTTTCAACAGCCACAAGAGCCCAAGCCCTCCTCTCCTGACCAAAGGCTGCTCCACAACTCATCTAGAAGGCCAGACCCTCAGACTGAGAGCCAACAGTTCAAAGCCATGCTTCAGCTTGTTCCATGTCTTGGGATTGAGCTGCTGCCTTTGATGCTCCAGGACTCTTCTGACCTAGAGATGGGAAAATTCTCCAACACCCCAAGTAAGGCTTCAGACACTCCCTCAACTCTTGTTTAATTCTGCCACTCCTTAAATTTATCTTCTCCCCCCACCATCAGCTACAGTGCTGACTACATTTAAAGAATGGGAAAGTCAGGGAAGATGAGGAAAAACTCAACTGCATCCTTGGATTTCTCCCACTGTAACAGTGGGAAGAGCTCCAGGCTTGTTACCAGCACTTTCCATGGAGTGCAAACCATGAAGTCACAGCTTTGATCTTTCTAACTGCACATCAAAAAGATGGGACTCTGCTCTGGATCCATAAAAGGATCCATAAAGATCTTCCTGCAACCTCTCCTGTCTTCAGGTGTTCAGGGGAAGAGATCTGCATCAAGAACAGGCACCTGCATTACTCTGAGGTTTTTAGCTGACAGATAATTAGGACATACCTCCACTCTTACCAATCAAGCCTGGACACAGCAGCCAGGGGAAGGAGTGGAGCAGTTGGAATAGCTCATGCCTGAATAACCAGCAATAGCTGCCCACTGATGAAAGCCTGAAAGCCCTCGCTCAGTGGCTGTTGCCCAAGGACTGTTCCTGGCCCAGACTGCAAAGCACCAACCTAAAAAGCTCTCAAAACTTGCCTCTGGCAGTGAGGAGCTTTGGAAAGTGCTGGTGGGAACACAATGACCTCTTGTGCCACCCTGGAGAGCAGCAGGACCTGGGCAATGATAGCTTATCATGCTGCAAGTAGGAGAAAAAAGCTGCAGGTCTGACAAAACAGTCAATGAGGCATCACCTCCTTGTTAGCCCTGTCCATCCTCAGAGGGAGAGGGGTCCCAGAGTGAGAATCCAAACTAATTCCACCCAAATTCCTGCTTGGGACTTCTCAGTAAAGCGAAAATCTTTTCCCTCTAAACAAATCTTTTGTTGTTATTGTTGAAGGAAAGCCAAAAAGCCAACAACAGCCGAACACAAGAGACAAGGTGTTCCCAGATGCTTTGTAAAGCTCAAAGGTCCTTCACGGGGAGGAGAAACTGCCTCAATATCAACCTGTGTAACCCCCATGCTTTCAGACAGTTCTAGTTCTTGCTCTACACATTTTTGTTTTCCTCCTCTCTTAGTTTCCATCTCAGATTAGCTCTAACACAGAGCAGGATGTTGATTTTACAGCAGGATAACAGAAACCTGCAGCGCCAGCTGGATGGAGAACACAGCTCACTGGAGCACTTGTGTTGCTCATCTTCCCTGGCAGAGGTGCAGCCTCCAGCCTCTCACCCTCTGTCTTTGCTTGGCTAGGCATGAGATTTGGGCATTTCTGAGGTCACAGAGCAGATCCTTGCAATCTCTGAAGTGTCCTACAGTGGAGCTGCCCTTCCTCCACGTACACTCTGTACGGGAACGCTCAGAGCACTCCTTTACAGAGAGATTACCAGGAAACACAACAATCACCCTGCAGCCCCCACCCAGCAGAGACTTTCATTGTTCCACTTGCCCTCTGCCCCCATGTCTTCCTGAAGCACATGCAAGCAAACAGCTCTGCTTTTTGGATGGTCACTCACCTTTTGTTTTCCTGTCCACTGCAACCGGCTTTTTAGTTTCTGCTGTAAGCAACAGCTCGTAGGGGTGTTCCTCTTCCTCAGCTCCACTTCCCCTGCTTTTCCCCCGGGCAGCAGAGGCCTAATGAAGAACAGCACAATGTGGTGCTCTGCAAAGCAATGCTTTGTCCCAGCATAAACCCCACAGCCTCTATGCCATGGGTTAAGCAAAGAACTGGCAGAGGCAACACCTTCACTGAGGAGCGCGAGCCAAAATGTAATACTCCCCTCTGGATTTTTTTAACCCCCTCAAAAAAAACCCACCCAAAGCCCTTTAATTTTTAGTATTTCAGGCTGCTGTCAGCTTTCCAGCACTGACCAACTGTGCAAGGGCTGCAGACAGCCTGGAGGGGGAAAAGAGCTGAGACCGTTATTCCTGTTCATCCCATCTCAGACTTGCTGTTGCTATTGGAATTTGCACAGTCATTCACTTTTTAGCTGCTAGCCCTATTAGGACAGGGCCAAAAAGAACAAAAGCCCAAATCCCTGCCACCCTCTCAGATCTGCATTTCTGACCTCAGGATGTATGGCATATTCAGAACTAAAGAGTCCTCAGGCAGCACTGTATGAACTCAGTTTAACTTCAGGATGTGCAGCAGTGATTGTGCTCATTTAAATCCCCCAAAGCCTCTGCTTAGAGCTGGTTTGTAACCCTGGCAGACTCTCCCTGAGCTGTTCTGGAAAGCCACCAGGCCATGTGCAAGATGAGGTTTTGGTGCAGGATCCAGACAAGTCGTGCTGCACTCGCACGTGTTGGTCTGATCAATGCCAAGCATGACAGGCACTGGATACCCTCCTGTGCCATCCCAGTGCTGGAGGGGCCAAACTGGCACCAGGGCACTGTGCCAGCACAGTCAGCTGCCTTTCAGCACCATCTCCTGGCCAGATCCTGGCAAGTTGATGCAACCCTGTCCCAGGCGCTCAACAAGACCCAGGAATGCAGCCTAAGGGGCTCCAAGAGAGCTGCAGAGGGGCATGGAGTGAGAGAAAATTGTGAATGCCCTGGAAGCGTTCAAGGCCAGGGTGGACAGGGCTTGGAGCAACCTGGTCGAGTGGAAAGTGTCCCAGCCCATGACAAGGGCTTGGGACTGGATGATCTTTAAGGTCCCTTCCAGTCCAAACCACTCTGTGACCCCATGTGTGACTATCATACAAACAATCCCTACCTGCTGCCAGGACAAGGAACAACAGGTCTGGACAAAATGTGCCCCCAGTGAGGGCTCCTACTGCTCAGACCCCTAGACCTGCTACTGCCTTACCAGCAGGACACAGCCCACCTCCTGCTTCTCCCCAAGGTGAAAGCACCAGAGCTGCTCCAAGGACAAACTGGTGCCTTCCTGACTGCAACCCAGCCAGGAGCTCTGGAAGCTTAAAGGAGTCTTGGAGAGGCACCTAAGAGTCAGCAGCACAGAGGATTCTGACATCCATGTGCTGTTCTGCATGAACCCACCTGGCTTTTAATGTGACTTTCCCAATGGGAAGAAATGGGCCATGTCCAGCATGGGAAATATTTATTTATTCTACCTGCCTTGAGCAGGAGCTGCCAGGCAGACCTGCTCCTTTCCAGGTGAAGGAGCTCATAATGAGCAAATTAGGGAAAAATTCTGACCAGATGGTGGCACAAAACCGCCAGACCAGAACAGCAGGTAAGAGGTTCTTGACAGTGATCTTGTAAAAATCCTGCCCAGCAGCAGCCTGTTAGCACAGCAGCAGCCTGGACCTTCAGCCAGGCCCCAGTGCTCTCCTGACATTCCTGGAGATGATGATTCCTCTGCTGTCCTCTTTAAATGCACCAAAGGCAGAAGTTCTCCAGCAGCACACAGTTCCCAGCTTCTACTCTGCGAGCTTTCACAGGCCTGGTGACACTTGATTTTCTCCATCTCTCATCCTTACAAGCTCTAAACAGTGTTCCGGGTTCAAATTCACTCAAAATGAAGACCACTGCTGGAGAACCCTACTTGCTCTGTGGACTTTGTGACCAGGAGCAACAACATCAAGTAAAGCTTTCTTCCAATTCAGTTTTTAGTTCTTCAGCTGTGTTTTTTGCATGTATAAATGTTCATTGCTAGCAAAGCCCAAACATAAGATGCTGTGAATCATGAGGATGCTCTTTAAGGTGTACTTAATCCACAGCAGAGGACTTTGAAAGACTTTTTAAAGGGTAACTCATCTCTTCCTCTCTTCTGCCTCCCAGAACTGCAGACCAAACCCCTGGAGCCAATGTGGCGCCCTGTCCTTGATCTGCACTTCCCTTCTGGAGACAAGCAGTAAACAACTGGAACTGAACTTTAATTTGACAGTGCAGACTCTTACTCAGCTCCAAATCCAGAAGGTTTCTGCAGATAGTGAAAGGCACCACTCAAGCACCTCCAAACAATCAGCTCCTTTGCCTGTTTGTACCAATGCTCTTC
This sequence comes from Lonchura striata, assembly GCF_050655825.1. Taxonomy (NCBI): domain Eukaryota; kingdom Metazoa; phylum Chordata; class Aves; order Passeriformes; family Estrildidae; genus Lonchura; species Lonchura striata. The sequence continues at coordinate 2,457,610 of NC_140728.1, forward strand.
CGTGATGAAAGTGAAATTTCTTGTTTATGCTCATCTGTTTTGACTGATAGCCCCAGCTTGGCAAGGAATAAAAAGACTACTTTGGAAAACTAGAGCTTGGCCCAACCCCAGAATACTCAATGACTAAATGTCCTGGCTCCAATGGGAGAGCAGGGCTAGAGGGGGGAAGATTGGGATGCTGCAGCAGAATGTTTACAGCATTCCTGGAGCATGTGCCCACCTGCCTGGCCCAGGGAGAGCATGCTCTGAGGTGATAAAAGATGAGCAAGAGTCAGAAAAGCAGAGCAGGCCAGGAGGAACAAGCAAAGTAAAAGGATCAGCCCCAAACTCCTCATCAGTATGTCCAAAAGGTCATTTCCAGGCAGCCACACGATGCCTGTAAGTTTTGTCACTGAAGTTGGTCACAAATCAAGGTCTCCTCAGCGAGTCACTCTGCCATTTGCCAGCAAGATTGCCTTTAATGGATTGTGCTTCCAAAGCTATTAAAGGCAGGACAACACAGCAGGTGCTTGGTAATTAAACATGGCAAGAAAGCTCAGCAGGAATGGTCAGGGCACGTTTCCCTCACGTGTGTTTATTGTCATAAACAAGTTCTGCTTCCCAATTACTCCATGAGCTGCTGCCCAGCCCTCCTCTGCCAGGGCACAGGACTGGCTACCACCCCCTGCATTTGATCAGTCCACACTGTCACATCCCAGTCTCCCTGTTCACACAGAGCTCAGAGTTTACTCGCTCTCTGTGGTCAGTCTACTACAGCAGGTCCCATTCACTGTGTCTCATGTGGATTTGACACTCTCCAGAAAACAGATCTCATTTATGCCTTGCAGAGCTCCAGCAGATTAGCACACTCAAAGAAAGCACCTGCAGAACCAGAGCCTGCTCTGACAGCAGAGGTGGCACACGCTCCACGAGCTTCACACACAAGCCACTGGCTTTGGGAGAGCACAGAAATCCACAGGATTTGGATTTGCTTTGAAGGTTTTCCTGGGTGTCAGCAGAAGTTGCCAAGGCACACTTGTGGTTTCCCACAGCCGTGTCTCCCGGAGATTCCTTACATCTGAGGTTCACAGGCAGGTGAAAAAGATGAGCAACAGGAAGCCCCAGCAGCAACAATATGATATGGGAGAGCCTGAGTTCCATCAGAAAGCAGCTCACATGCACTGACCCCTGCAGAAGGCAACTTTAACACATGCTGGGCCAGATCCTCAGCTGAATTCAAGCCCCTGATCCCTGTTCATGTCAGCAGGAGCCACAAGCCCATGCAGCTCCTCCACAGCTGGGAGCTCAGAGGAAGCAGGAACTCACAGCCCCCCTGTGTTTCAGTCCAACTGAAGACGGCTGTGGTGGGATCATTACTAGTGGGCAAAGGTCCACATCACAACGTGGGTCAGAAAAATCTCTTCCTAAGGGAATTCTCAGCCAAGAATAGGAAAGTAAGGCTGAAGGTCAACTCTGAGGTGCCCTGGAAGAAGCGGACAAAGGAAGTTCCCATGGTAAGGGACAGCAGCAATGCTGAGTGAGGAAATACTTCATATTCACAGCTCAACAAGCACAGGAGGTAACAGCACCCTTGGCTCTTCCCAAACTATTAAAACTGATGTTCAAACCACTCTCCCATGAAACACCCCAGAGCAAGCCCCATGTACCTCACAGGGAGCACTGTGGCCTGTCTTCTTCTCCACATTCTGCTCCTCCTCTTCATCAGGTGGGGGCTTGGCCGGTGGGGGAGGACGTTCTCTCTGCAGGTGAGACAGACACTGTCAGCTCAACCCTTCTGCCACCACCAGCTGTGTCCCCACTGCTGTGGATGCAGCAAGGACCTCCTCAAATTAATCTGGGAGGAGGAGAAGTTCAGCCCTAACAGCACAGAGCTGGGCAATGGCTGCTGCTTTTCCTCTTCCTCAGAACACTGATTTGGTCCCACAGGTCTCACTCAGACCCAAACCAGCATCTCCACAGCATTACACAGGACAGTGAGCAATGAGCAGATCAGAAGAAAGGGCTTGTGGCTTAGTGAAAGTGATGCCAGAGGCACCTTTTATAGTGGAAAACTCTAGGGATAGAGCAACTACACTGCACTGCTCTCCTCCAATATCCTGGGATTGCAACTGGGCAGCTGGAGCTGCTGCCTGGTCCTGGGGCCACCTCCTGCCCAGCCACAGCTCCATCTAATGGCAAAGGGAGCAGCAGAGCTGCTCTGCTCAAACTCCAGCCAGCACATCCCTCTTCCTGCTCTCTTTTCACTGCAGTTCAGCTCTCATCTTTCCTTACCTGTGACAGAACTGAGCTCATTTCACCTTATACCATCAGCACAGGACAAGGACAAGACCTGATCAGTAACAGGACTGCCTGGTACTGCACACCAGAGAAATTTGGCCAAAATGTCCATCATCCACAGCTTATGTCTCATTTCTATTCTGCTTGCTCTCACCACAAGCCAAAGGCTGCACCTCTTTGCACAGAGGGGAGCCATGGTTACTGTGCCCCCAACAGTTTAATTGTTCACTGCTGCTCTGCCTTTTGTCCAAAAACGCCTCCACAGAGCAGGCTTTGGAAAACCAACCAGAACACAGAGCCTGAAGCTGACCCAGCACTGCAGGGCCCGTGTCCCATCTGCCCCACAGCAGCCTTCCTGCTGACTTCTACCATGGCAGCAGATGCAGCTGACAGAAGGTGAGCAAGACTTCTCTGGGGACAGTTCCAGGAGCTCTGTGCAGCTTTGTAAAGCCTGGAGTACCCTCTACAGAGCTCTGCAAGTAATACACAAAAAAAGCCCTTCCACTGCCAACTAGTTTGCAACAGGTTATTACAGATAATTTCCTGAGAGCCGTAGCTGTGGTCAAGCAGTGAGGCATGAGAAGATGCTCCATACTAGTTTCCAGAACTTTTTTCATAACAAGAAGCCATCCCTTCTGCAAAATGTAATCTCCTGACAGACCAAGATTCACTGGCACCAGTGCACTGCCAGAAAACAGAAGGATGCAACACAAGGTGAAATGAAGCAGCGGCTGCTTTTAGGCAATCCCTGTGAACAGGGTAGGGAAGGAGAGACACCTGCCTGCTCTCATCAACATCAGGGAAGGATGTAAAGATTTCCTCAAGCTTGGGCAGCCTGTGCAAAACATGACCCTGCAGGTCAGTCCCCTGTGCCTCTAGGGCAAGCAGGGGTGAGCTACGTACAGGCCTGACTCCAGCTGCTTTGAGGCCACTCGGTTCAGCTTCTTTATTCACAGATTCCCGGTCGGACGACCTCCCGCTGGCCAGGCTGTCCAGGGAGTGGCAGGACGTGGCGTTGTACAAAGCTTCATACGGGCTCTCCTCTTCGGGGTTCACATCAAAATCGATGATCAGCTCCGTGACAGCTTTGTCCACATCACCTGCGGGGGAAAGAGAGAGAAGGGATTGTCCCTGGATCTCCTGACCTCGATGCTGGCAGGGAGAGGAATGCTGGTGATGCCCACCCTGAGATGTCCGGCCCGAGGGATCGGTGGCTGGAGCGAGTGGGGCTGGAGCAGATTTCTCCACAGCTTTGGCACTTTTCTTCCCAACGGTGTAATCTGCAAGGGGGTTGGGGGACAGGGTCAGCTCACGTCAATCTGGCTTTCTGTCCCCTTCAGCACATGGCGCTTCCTCCCTCGTGGGTGGAAGGCCAACTGTCAGCTTATTAAGTGTCCAAAAAAAAAAAAAAAACCATTATTAAAACTTGCAGCTCAGATTCCAAAATAGACGCAGGCAGCTTCTTTAATCACAGGCACAAGGGTAGGGATGGTCCTTTGAACTTTCAGTCTTTAATCAAAAAGCTGCAAAGCTGCTGCACGGACACAGAGTCACGGAGCAAATTTGTGTTGTAGACACAAACTCCATCATTGAACAGAGTCATAACAAGAGAAACCAATTCCAGCTGCAGCCCCCAACCACAGGCAAAGCCAGAAACATTCAGCTGATGTAACATCCAACAGCAGCTCCCTCCTGGGGAAAACTAACAGACTTTATCTGCTACACCTTCAGTTTTAAAGCCCATCTTTGTCTTCAGTTTCAGAATAAAGCTCAAACATTCCAGCCTCACAAGCACAGCTTAGTTAAAAGTCTGAGAAGTGCTTTGAACCTGCAAAGCTCCCAAATGCTCAGCATGAGTAACACACCCCAGCTCCAAATGCTTCTGATCCTCCCCACAGCTGAGAGGAAATGCAGACAGTGTAATTACAAGGTATGAATTTAGCCAAGATGTCACATTTCATTCCCGAATTTGGACAGACACAATGGACCAAGCTCCTTTATAAAACACAAGTAATCAAGGCCTTTTCTGTAAATCTCATCTGCAAATTCCATGCCCAAGCCTCACAATAAGGCGAGGAGCAGGATGTGCGATCTGTGGACAGTGATTTGCCTACACAGACACGTAAAGGGGAGTTACACCAGAACCATTTCTAAAGCTGTTACTTTGCATTCCGCAAGCAGATTTAGGCTATCCTTAATTTTAATTAACTTCTAAAGTGAGCTAAACAAAGCTCAATTAAGCCCATTTAAACTATAAAAGTCATGCCACACTCTCTCAGCAAAGGGCTAATCCTCCTAAATCCCCCCAAGTCCTCCTCCAAGCATTTGGTCTGGAGAAGCTCACCCCAGTGTTTCAGCACTGATTCTTCCAACACATCCTGAAAATGCTGTGATTTCAGCACTCTCCAGGTCTAGAAAAGCACATTCTGTACCTGCCCTGGCAGAATCAGCACCCCAAACTCTCCCCTCCTCCCCAGAGGCAGAGCTGCATTACCCACCTTCAATGAGAGCTGCTATGTGCTGGCTTTTCTGGGAAGGAAGCTCCCTCACAATGTCCAGAGCAGTCAGGCCTCTGTTATCCTTTATGTTCACATCAATACCTGTGGCCACAGGAGTACAGAGGGCAAAAGCAAGAACATTGTCTAACTGTGTGCAGGTTCGTGCATTTCATCAAGACACATTTGTGATCAGCACTGGGGAGAGCTAAAAGGCACTCTAGAGACAAATCTAAAGCCAAACTCCAAGAGCCAATCTCTCCTGTATCCTGCTCCAAGGAGCTCTGACAGCTGGATGGAGAAACCTACTACACTAGAAAGGGATTTCCTCAAGCTCTGGGTGAAGGGATCACCGCATTAGTGCTTCAAAGGGGGAACATTCTCTCACCTGCAGCCAGCAATATTTGTACCACATCTGTCTTGCCAAACAAAGCAGCTTCGTGCAAAGCACTGCCTTTCTCAGTCTGCAAATTAAATGGAAACATAGCATGAAGCCAGACAGCAGGGAATGGTGAGGGAGGCATGGCTGAGAGAGTTACAGAAGCAATAAATACACGGCATTGTACACGAGGTGTACACTACCTACAGCTGAGGATGAACTATCAACGTTATTACAATGCTGAGGATGTGGGATGGAAAAATGGGGATGGCTCCATCAGAGAAACCAAGCAAAGGCCTTCTACAGCTTGGCAAGAGGTCATGTCCTGACAAGGAAAAACAAGCCCCACATACAAGCCATTGCTGTGAAAACAGCACATTCACAAGTGGCTTGATAGGAAGAGACACGTTTGCCTATCAGAGCTCACAGCACTGCAGGGTAGAACAGCTTCGGCCACAGGGGGTTCTTCTCCCTCACTCTGTGTCTGGGGCTTTGCTTGCCCCTGCGGAGGCGTGAGGCATGCACAGCAGCCGAGTCCCCCCGGGCAGCCTCCCCGAGCAGCCCAGAGCTGCACAGACAGCCCAGCAGGACACAAAGCTCTCCTCAGCTTCTGCGAGTGCTCCCTCTGCGAGGAGGGCTGGTGGAGCTCTGCAATCCCCAGCCACAGCCCAGCCCCACTTAGACACAGCAGATACCTGGTAGTTGCTGTCCATGCCAGCATCCAGGAGGACGTGGACCACTGCTTTGTGCCCGTTCCTGGCTGCCAGGTGCAGCGGAGTGTGTTTCTTAGTGTTGCAGCTCAGCAGGTTGGGGTGGGCGTTCAAGAGCATCTTGACCACTTCCAGCCTCCCATAGAGAGCAGCCAGGTCCAGGGGGGTCTCGAATTTGTTGTTGCGCATGGTGGGGTCGGTGAGCTCCTCCAGCAGCACCTTCACCACCTCGGTGTGGCCGTGCTGGGCCGCGCAGTGCAGCGCCGTCTCGTTGTCGTTGTTCTGTGGGGCACAAGCGGCAGCGCGTCAGGGCCGGGCCAGCGGCTGCCCCGTGCCTCGCTCCAACATTTAAATCCGAAAACAAGACAAAAGGAAAGCAGTGGGGAAGCAGAGAGCCCAGTCTGAACCAGCCTGAGCAATGTTACACCGTCTCCCTGGGTGTTTAGTACCCCCTCACAAGCTCATTGATCGGCCAGTCCAGCCACAGCTTCAGGGATACCCAGAAAAATGCACTTCAGCTGTGGGAAAGAGGGAGTAGAGATGGACCAGCCTGCCTTCCAAGCACCAGGGGCAGAATCCAGGGGCAATGCTAAAGTTTAAGGGATGTTCAGCTGTAGCCAGGTTCCCATTAATGCTGCTGGCACCTGGGAAAGTTAGTCTGGTATCTTGGCAGCATCCCACACTTCAGGGTGCCACAAAAATAAAAGGCTGGATATAAGGCAGGCAACCTGTTGTGTGAATTTTATTTGCTGGAGCTTCATCATCATAATTTTAGATTTAAACTTCAATTGTTTCAAATCCTACTTATCCTGGTTTTAACAGTGATTCCACCTCTGCAATTCTGGCTGTTTAGAGACAGGGAGCACCCAGCCCCATGCAGTTTGTGAACCAGAGAGCCGTGCAATTCCACCACTGCAGGAACAAGCCAGGGCTCAGGTCAGCTGAGGGAAGCAATGCCTCAGTGACAAGGGAGCACCCCCAGCTGGAAGCCAGACCCAAACCAGAGCGTGCAGCAGCAGCCAGGCTAAGAACTAGCAATGCAAAGCCCAAAGATGAGCAATCCAACAACCCACGTGTATAGGTGCAAAATAGGAACATGGCCAGATCTAACAGAGCCTTTTCTCAAATTAAGTTCCTCTCAAGTTTCTAGTTTTACTACTGTGTGTCATCCACAAAGGGATTCTGGTTTAAGCACTTTGAAAACAACTATCTGACAATATAACCCCCAAAAAAGTTTAATACAAACAGTTACACACTTAAACTGAAAGAATCGTGGTTGAATTTGTCATTTTCACAACATTTCCAGCAAAATAAACAGAATGTTCTTGTCCTGCTGGAGGCAGCAGCACCACTGCAGAAGGGAATTTGATCCCTGCCTGCTGTGAGAGCACACGCACGCCTCGGGACACTGCTCAGTATTTTGCACCATGCCACAAACTCGTGAGGCTGCACGAGCACTGGGATCCTGCTGAGGTGTTCAGTCACTCTCAGGCTCACAGGAGTCCTGTCAATGCCCCAGTTGTTTGTATCTGGCTTTTGCATCACTTCTCAGCCACAGGCAAAGCAGGAAGGGAGCAGGAGCTGGGAGAGGCTCTGGCAGCTGCAGTTTGTACGGCAGTGAAGGGAAGGAGCAGTCAGGCACATGCAGGGGGAGAGGGCAAAGCATCACTGCCAGCACAGAAGGTGCAAGTCAAACAGGCTCCATCCTGGGGGGAGGCACATACACGTGGACAGAGGGTACTGCAGGATACAGAATTCTGCACAAAAAATATACAAACGGAGTGAGAGGGGACAGAATAGAGAACATCAGAGCTTGCACCTGCCCATCAGCTCACACTGCTGCTCTCTGGCATTTGCAGGGTTGGCAAATCCCATTATTCCCATCTGACAGGGTTGGGAGTGCAGGGATCAGGGAGCCCACGACAGCTGGGCCCAGGCTCTCAGCCTGCCCTGTGGCACAAGGGATCCTCACTGCCAGCACTGTGGATGACCCCAGCCTCTCTGAGCAGTGGGTCTCTGCCCCAGAGCTGTGGGGGCACACGCTGCTCGTGCCACACCAGCTCTGGCTGCTGGAGATTTCCTTGGCTAGGACTGTCCCCCTCTCTCTAGCACAGGGTACATATGCCTCAGGGGGCTTTAAAGCATGCAGCAGCTACAAGCACCTGCCTGAGGGCTCAGAAACGGGAACACAACATTGTTAAAAAATGTAATTGCTGGAAACTTCCCTCAACTTCCCTGCAATTCAGTCCAACTTTCCCTAAGCAGATTGGGGCTCCAATGTTCGAGGCAAAATCCCCAGACTTTCCTCCTGCAGCAGAGATCACAAGCAATAAAACTCCCCTGAATCATCACAGCAAGTCTCTCCCAATTCCAGACTGTGCAGTGGAAACTCCCACTATTGCCTGAGTCTTTACTGCCTCCATTTTGGGAGAGTTTTGAGAGCAGCCAAAAATACTACAGCTCTTCCAGGCAAGGGAGTTTGCTCCCTTCCTGCATCACCTCTCCAGGCACAAACCAGAGCAGCGAGCAGGAGTGCTCAGACCTACAGATGTATCAGAGATGGAAAAGGAAAATTCCATTCCAGCCACCAGAAGGCATATGGCTTCAAATTTCAGAACTACTTAGAAAAATAGAGCACTCAGGAGGGCCGAGGGGCTGCATTCCTGCAGGAATCCTTGCATCCCCCCAGCTCTCAGCTGGAAGAGAGGAGCTGGGAGCAATGTCCGCCTGCAGAGCACAAAGAGGACACAAGCAGGGACACTCTGCTTTCTTTCTGTCTGTGCTCCAGCACAGGTGGCAATGTGACACCACTCACCACACACAGCCCTGTTGCTCCTCATCCCATGATCAAGTGGAGAATCCACAGCCCTTTCAAGTGCTGTGTCTGTTCTGCACCCCCTGCTCCCAACACAGGGTGAGACAGCTCTGCCTGAGCACAGGGAGACTTGGTTTGAATAAGGGAAAGTTTTCTGATCTGCAGAGATCTGAAGGGTTGAATAAACTGCCAAAGAAAGTTCACAGAGCTGTCCTTCTCTGAGCTTTTTGAGAACTTTGTGGGTAAATTCTGGTCAGGAATGGTGTAAGGAGACTTGATCCTGCCCCAGGGTTGGGGAAAGTGGCTACAGGTCCCTTCAGTCCCACCCACCCGGTTTCTAAGATTCCTTGGTATGATTTTTGTGGGTGTCTGAGTGTCCAGCAGAATCCTGCCCTACTCACAATCTGCTCTTTGGCTGCTCCTGAGAAAACACCAGTCTGTGTGAGAGCTCCAACTCCACATGCTCTTCATCACATCTGGCCAGGAACTGGTGCAAAGCTGCTCAGAATTTGTGATGAACCCAACAACTGTGTGAAAATCATCTCTCTCTCTTTAAAACCAAAGCAAAGATTCCTAAAATCAGTCTTGCTCTAGAGAGCACCTCAGCCACTGTGAACACTGAACTGAGGTTTTAAATAATGCACTTCTCCACAGAATAAAACCCAAATTAACATTCCTTCTTTGTTCAACATCCCAATACTGGAGTGTGTAAGATTTTACTTGGTTATTGACAATGTTTTAGGAAGCTCCTTTCAGGCAGCTGAGCTGTTCAACTATGATGTTTCCACAGAATATATAAAGGCATAAAATTCCTATCTGGATTTTTGCAAAAATCCCTGATTTGGATGAGCTTCACGGGAAGGCATTTGTGCTCAGAGGGTGGGCACCAGTGACCCTGAAACAGTGACCCTGCAAAACCACACCTAACTCCCAGCAAGCACAGGAGCCCTGGCTGCATGTTTCTGAGGTCCTGCAGACCAAGCAGAGGGAAACTCTGTCAGACAGAAACCTGCCATGGATGGCTGGATCCAAAATAACTGGCTGGAAGCAGCTGTGGCATGGTAGCTCATGGCAGAGGTGTCTCAGGATAGAGCAACAGGTTGTTTGCCACCCCTGGCTTGTAGATTCACTAGAAATAAAACTGAAAAATGGTGTCTGAGAAACTACCACCAGGAATTTGATCTTCAGCTTCCCAATACTGGATAGGAAGCCTCTTCAACAGCTCAGTCTCAGCACACTGCACAAGCTGATGTTGTGCCTTTTGTAGCTCAAAACAACTGAAAAGAAGAGAGGAGCAAAACAGCCAGAAAACAGGAACAGGAGACCAGGGCTGAAGGGTCAAACGACACCACAGACTGAACATCAAAAGAGAGACTGATGTAATAAGCAGGACATGGAGGACTTGGGAAGGGAGGCAGGAACATCACTGCCCTCCCTTCTCCCCACCACCACCACCACCACCACCACAGGAATTAACTGTCCATTCAAACAACACACAGAGCATTATGCATTTGGTAGGAGAAAAGGCATCAAAATTCACTCCAAACAGCCCACAGAGAAAATGCAACCATGGTTAAGCAGGAGAAAAAAAAATTCTTTCTCTTTGCATTTATCAGCAACATCAGCACATGAAACAAAACCTAGAACATTTAACTGAAGTAACATTACCTTTGGGAAGTCATCCAGCCCAATCAAGCAAACTGACCATCACTGCGAGTCCTACAAGGCTAAGCAAGGAAGGAGCCCCCAGGAAAGTAAGGAAAAGCTTTCCTTTAATTATGTTTCTATAACTGCTTTGAAGAGAGAAACCCACAGTAAATGAATGGCCCCATTTTCCTTTTCCCCAAGCAGCTGCAAAGTGAACAGGTATTATTGCACCTGGAAGCACGCGGGTGCAGCTTGGAGTGATGATGCAGTGAAATGCTGACAGCAAAGTACACACCTTGGCATTGATATATGGGTCAAAGGGGCCGTACTTTTTGAGTTCTTTGATCTCAAGAGCATTCTACAAAAAGGAAGAGGAAAAAGAAAAAAAATGTGATAATGAAATGGGTGAGATACAGCAACAAAGCAATGGGTGACTCCAAGGGGTGGAATGCCAGGACACAGCATCTTGTTCCAGTCAGAGCCATGGCCAGCAGAAGCCATTCCAGCTGGGATTGCTGTAACCTGGACCAGGCTCCAAGCACAGGCTCTTCCTGACTTTTCTCATTTAACAGGGTTCCTACTAAACAGACAATAATGAAACATTACCTGCAAGGATCATACTGAGCTCTGGATCTTTTGCAAAGATCACCCCTCTAGATGCCCTACTCAGAGCAGAACATTTACACTACTGACTCTCACTCAGTTCTTGGCAGATTGATTGAAGGGTTTACCTGCACTCAAACCCATGTAATCAGACTGAGTGCCTGCAGCTGTGCCTGGAGACATGATTAACCACAGCCCCAAACTGGAAAACTGGCACCAGAGACATCAGAACAGAAGTTCCTCGTTGTTCCCGCTCAGTGGAGGAATGATGGAGAGTTGCACTACAACCAGATTTTTCATTCCATGATGTTTTAGCAGCAATTATCCCTGGGGCAGCCTAGTGCATCAATTTACCTATCCTGGGAAACTTCAGTGTGGCACTTGGGTCCCCACAAAGGAGGACTGGGACACCTAAACCTGCCTCTGGAAGGAGTTTGCTCCCCAGCTTCTGAAAAACTACCATGGAGCAAATCAACAGAAGGGACTCTGCAGCTGCTCACCTTGACTGTGAGCTGAACTCATGCCAGGGGTGTCTGACCCACATGGGAATTACCTCTGGAATGAATGCCCAGGTTTAGTCTGCAGGCAAACCTATTTTAGTTTATTCCTTTCCTCCTGAAAGAACCTGAGTGGTTTAGGAGTTGATTCACAGGGTCATCAGATGTTCCTGCCTCAGGGACAGGACAAGCACAGCCCAGTGCAGCTTTAGCCTCTGTGCTAGACTCACTCAGGGAGGAGCAGCTCAGAGACAGCACCCAGCTGGCCTCACTCATGAGTTCCTTTAAACAAAACTCTGCAACAACAGGAATATTTGGGCCTTTCAGCAGTAGCATTTCCGAAGTTCCCTGGAATTTAAGATACCTCTGATGTCCAAGGGCAGTTCCACAGGAGCCAGCCCTCTGCACTGGACACAGCTATCTCGTACCTCTCACTCCCTCTGCACCCCAGACCAAAACTGATCAGCTTGACAAAAGGAACAATTCCAAGAGGCTTTTTTTTCTCCTTGCCTGATTGCAAAAATAATTCTTTAAGATTAAGCTAGGGATTTTTCTGGGGGCAAGTAGTGTTAAAATTATCTTAGAACTTACAAATTAGTGAACTGGAGCAAGTGCCAGAGACAAGCCAGGAGAGCAGCTAAGAGAGCACGGCCAAAGAGACTGAACAAAGCTGCTTGGATTAGTTCCTAAAGGAGGGAGCCAATGGATCCTCTGCAGAACTAGAAACCTGCTCAGCTATCCAGCAGCTGAAAGGAAAACTGTGGGTTAGTTTTAGAAGCCCAGAAGCAGGAGACCACTTCCCTATGTGTCTGTCTGTGAAACTTAAATACCTTTTCCTCCTACCACTAACTCAGAACTGAATGTTTTGCTTTAAGTAGTGCCCCTCTTATCCCACCAGCAAGTAGGACCTTGCAACCACTGCTACTGGTTTGGGAAGGGTCAGGAATCAGCTGAAGGAGTCTCTCTCCATGCCAGGGAAGTGATTCAATGATACATTAGAGAAAATCAGACAGACCTGCTCATTCACTTTGGTGTGTGAAGGGCCCTGGTGGATGAGGAGCTTCACTATGTCAGCATCTCCCTTCCAGGCTGCCAAGTGCAGGGGGTAGCAGCCCTTACAATCTGCCACGTTGGTGAGCGCGTCGTTCCTCAGCAGAACTTCCACAACATCCCTGCAGGAGACAGGAACTTCTGTGAGACATGCAGTCCTTGTTCCACAGCTCACATTCTGCAGCAAGTACTGAACAAGAAGTTAATCTGAACAGGAGTGTTTCAGAGAGCCTCTTGAAATGTGATTTTTAAGTGCTCCTATTAAATGCTTCCAAATTAAAAAAAAAAAAGAAATAAATAATAAATAAATGCTGAGATGAGTGCAGGGAAGATCCACATTAACTCCATACTAATGGAGTTGACAGGGGCTGTATTCAGCCACAAGCCTCTGCTGCAAAGTGAATTGCACCAGCACAATGAGGGTGATTTTAACTCTATTTGATTTCTCATTATCTCAGGCAACAATGAGAAACATGAGATATACCACACTAAAATTACTTTAAAAATGTGATATACACACACGAGGCAACTGTAAAGTGGTGCAGGCCCAGACCACCCTGGACACCAGGAAGACTGCAGGGACTGTCACTATGGTAGCCCCTTTCACACGGTGTTACAGCTCATCCAAATTGCTCAGAAATAAAAGGGTGCTTGAAAACCTCAGCGTTTGGAGGTGTCACATCGCACCTCAGCCAAAGCACTGACATTCTCCACTTGCCCTGAAGATGGAGTAGTGCTGCACCAGTGCCTCAGCTGGTGAATGAAGCACACAGCGGTGGCCAGGGAAGCACAAAGCATCCACCCCCTGCGACCCCAGGAGCAGGACTCACTTGTGGCCATTCAGAGCAGCGTGGTGCAGCGGGGTGTATCCAGTACTGTCCACGCAGTTCACGTTTGGCCCCCTCCAGATGCTGCAAGACAAAAAACAGACAGGGGACACTTAGGCAAACACCAAACAGGGACAGGGCAAGGGCAGGGCACAGGTCTCATGCCAAGGTGGGTACCTGACAGCTGTGTTCAGGGGCAGAGGGGTCGGTGTGTCAGCACATGGAATCACTGCTCTGCTCCACCTCACCCCCTGCTCTCCAATCAGAGCTGCCTCACATCCTTCAGCCATACACAGGCTTGGAAAAAGCATCTTCAGAGGAATGTGTGTCTATTAGACTGAACCACAAGAGACAGCATTGACCCACTGCTAATTCACACCCCACAGAAGAATTCTGATGGCTCTGGGAAACTGTCCTTCTCCACAGCAAGAGTCACAAGGGGTGGGTGTAAGTCAAAGATTGTGGGATACAGAGTCTGCTCTTGGTCACCACTGTGATTCCACACTGACTTCTCACTGTCCCAAAATCACTTCCATCTGTCAGCTGTTGGCAATCTGTACCAAAGAGTAGGTGGTCTCCCAGCACTTCTGAGAGCATTAACTTCCTTCCCTTCCTCAAAAGTCAAGAAGCACAGATTTAAGTATTAACCCTGGCAAGGATTACTCTTCCCCAGCCCCTGCAGGGTGTCCTGCTCACACCAGCACAGAATGGCACAAGTAAGAGGCCAGTGCTGCTCCTGAGCTCACTGTGGAAGGAGTGTGGTGACTGCTGTCCCTCACCGGGGCCACCACCCTCTCCCAGAAACAGGCATGAAACTCAAACCAGCTCATTCTTATAAGCAAACTGGACCTATTCAACTTTCCTGATGATGGCCCTCTCCAGTAAAACTCATCATCTGTGTGTGCTGGCCTGTTTTACACACCATCCTTTTAGAAATTACGCAGGGCTTATTGCAAGTCCTGAAAAACACACTTCTGCTAAGGTGATGCATTTTCCTGCTTTGTTTTCTGTGGGGGTAAAACCAACCAGCACCCTCTGATCCCCATCTGAAATGGTTTAAAATCAGCCAGCTGTGGCTCTGTTTGAAGCTGGCCTTCTCTGAGCAATCCATTTCCTCCCCAGCATGAAATCAGGACTCACATGGCCCAGAGGCTTTCTAAAACAGCAGCCATCACTGGGGGGCTGCTAGCCAGGAGCACCTCAGTGCCACCCAGCAGGAAAGGCACCAAACCTTTGGAATCTCCTGCAGACCAAGTGAACTCCAGAAGGGAACAAAGCAGCAGGTTCACTCTGGAGCATGTTTCCGTGGGAAATGGAAAGGCTGTCCCTGTCCCTTCCAAGTGATCTGCAGAGCACTATAAAAGGCTTTGCAGTCTGGAGAAGGACCCAAGCTCTGCTAGAGGAGAGGCAGCTAAGGGGAAACTTTATCCAAGAGGACAGGCAAGTGAGCCACAAAATCCAATTTGCAAAGGATCAGAGGCTTATCCTGAGGCATCCTGCATGCCAGACACCATCCTGTGCTCCAGGAGGATACACACATGCAGATCAATACACACATGCAGCGCACCTCCAGCACTGACAACATTGTTTGCAGGATGATGGCTTAAACTACACCCAGAAGGCCAGTGAGACACCAAAACCCCCTACTCAGAGTGTGTGGGAGTGCCCTGCCTGACCCAGCCTGCAGTCCTGTAGCAATGAAGGGGACTGAGCAGCACTCAGCTCTGGTTTGTTCCTGGCAGTGGGCTCCCGCAGTGTGGTTGCCCAAATAATTTATTGCTGGATTTAAGGTGGCAATTAATGGTCAGAACTAGTGCCAGAAAGCCTTGTGTGCAGTCTAGAGCAGTTCTAATACTGCACCTGTGCTGCCTTTGCTTGGGCTGCAACCTGGGCAGTGCCAGCGTCCCGTGGTTTTACACATTAAACTGAGCCGTGATTGGAAGCTGAGCTCAAACTGCTTGAGGGTGAGCACATGAAAAACCAGCAGCAATTAACACAAATGTTTCTTTCAGCTGAAGTTATGAAATGAGGAAAACTAGGGTCAGTGGTGCAGTGGGCAGGGCTGGGGACCAGAGCCTGGGGCATCTGTCCCCACTGGAGCGTGGTGTCTCCGTGATAAAACACTTCCTCAGACATCTCCAGGTCAATGCTTTAGAGTGAAATGCAAAGTTTGTTCAAGGAGTTCAGAGGAGGAGAAAAGCTGGAGCCCAGGAGGGAGCTGGTCCAGCAGTGAGCACTGGGTGCTGCAGAAACCAACTGCCAGGATCTAAAGATATTCAAAAAAACCCATCTGCTGTGTCCTCTCCTCCCCTTTGCCTTTTTATTCCTGCAAATAAAGAAAGCTTTTATCAAAGAAAGGTCAAATCACCCATAAGATCAGACTGGAAGGATGCAAGAGGAGAACTATTTATATTTAGATGTGGGGACTGCAGCAAAGTACATCACTCCCTTCCCTCCTCTTCCTCTTCAGCTTTGCCAGAAATTCTCCTGAGGTCTGGAAACAGGATTCTGAGAAGAGCAGAGCACAAAGCCCAGAACTCTCTGTGACTTTGGGCTGTTTATGATTTCTAAACAGAAATGCCAATTGCATCACAGGCAGGAGAATGCTGTAAATACAGGTCCCCAGTAAAAGTCTGGAGCCAATTTGACCACTGCTGCTTTTTGATTGCTTTTCTCCCTCAATTCCCCAAAACCCCTTCACATCAAAGAGGAAGGTTCCTTTTACCCTATGACGTCTGTTCTCAAAGGATTACCCAGGTCTCACCTGCCCTTTGCTGCACCAGGGCAGCATCTGAAGATGCTCCTGATGACATCTGCTTAAGACAACTAAGACTGAACATTGAGGACATCAGGAAGGTCTGAAAACAGCAAAATCTGCTCTATTTAAAATATTTTTTGTGCTCAGTTTTCTCTTGCTCTATGATTCAGCAAGGCCTTAAATAAAACTTCCTGCTTGTGAAAACTGCTGAATAAAGCACATGCTTTAGGTCACAGTAAAACCCCAAAGTACTTTTAAACAGGACCACATTTGTCCTCTTGCTTTTCCACTTCTTTCTTCCCAACTGCAGTAGTAACTTTTCTCACAAAACCACCTCAGGCAAGGAGCTAAAGCAGGGCCAAGCCTAGAGAACAACGTGGTATTTTCAGCTCAAATGATGAACCTTTGGGGCTGGTTTCTGTTCTCACTAACATGGATCAAGGAAGCACCAGGAGAGCTCAGGGTGCAGAGCAGAGGCTGTTGGAGCTCCTGTATTTACACACCCAACACTAAAAACAAAAAGCAACATGAGCAAACACAAATGGCTTGGCCCAAAGGCACCAGGAAGTTGAAAGCACTGGCCCCAGATGTTTGTGCACTTCACTCAGAGCCTTAGAGACCAAGTGTCAGGAGGGCAATGAGGGCTGGAGGCGGATTCCCCCCGAGGCCATTGCCCAGAGGCCACCCCAGCAGGTCAGTCCCTCATCCACACAACCACTGCGACCCTCATTGGTATTTCCTGCTCACAGAGGCAACACAAACAACCCAAAGGCTTTGGGCAAGGCCTCAGCATTAGGAAGCTGCTTGTTTTTCTCAAGTGTGAGGTGGCTGCAGCCACCTTGCCAGCAGGCAGGGTTTGGCATGGTGGGACTCCAACAGAGCAGGGACCCCGCTTCTTATGCGCCCCAACCACCAGATACTACAACAGCTTTTATAAATGAATGGTTGATGCAGGGCTGGAGGAGATTAAAGTAATGTACTGCTGGGGCAAGGGACTCTCAGCCCCTCCTGGCAGGTTTTGAGAAAGCCCAAGGAGAACAGCTGGTCAGAGTCCAGCCACTGGAGTGGCTGCAGAGGAAGCCAAACCATGAGCTTCTGCTTCTGCACTCCTCAACTTCTTGGCCCAGATTTTAATTTGCTATAAGAAAAGTGGGACCCTCAAAGTCAAAGGGTCATGAGCTCAAGTACAAGATACCAGAATGGGCAGGGAAAAGCAGAGATCATAATAAAGGCAGGACACATAGAAGTGATCCAGCTGACATTCACAACAGCCAG
This sequence comes from Lonchura striata, assembly GCF_050655825.1. Lineage (NCBI taxonomy): Eukaryota > Metazoa > Chordata > Aves > Passeriformes > Estrildidae > Lonchura > Lonchura striata. The sequence goes on from NC_140728.1 coordinate 2,474,943, forward strand.
AAGGAGAGCTGCTGAGCCTGGGCTCTGTAATCAGACCCACATCCAGCAGAGCCATTGACCAGGGATTCCAGAGAAAATCCTCAGGTTTAGTTCATTTTGACTGACAAATTGCAGCAGTCAGAGCCACGCCTGGCCCTCTGCACAGAGCCAGACCTCAAGCTTCCCACTTCAGCTCATTCTGAGTGAAGCAACAGGTCTCAACCACAGCTGCCAACACCTCCAGCCTCATTGCCCAACACCTGCAGACAGTTCAGCCAGTGTAGAGCAAACAGGGTGCTGTGAGAACTTCCACCAGTGGAGCAACACTGTGCAGCAACCAATCCTCTGATGGCCAAATGATCCCTTCTCCCTTGGGAAAGAGGAGAGCCTTTTGTTCCTCAGGTGCAGGGGGTGGCCAGGAGCAGGAAACCTGCATGGGTTTGTGAAGTGACAGCAGCCTGTCAAGGATGAGTTCAGGAGCAGAGAGGCAGAAGGTGAGCTCATCTGCTTCCCTCAGAACCAGTCTACCATCTCCCACTCCTCATTTCCAGGGGAGGCTGTTTTGGGCCAGCACAGACCCATGACAACCACACATTTAACTCCTGGGCTTGCAGCTCACACTAGAAAGGAACCAGACAGGGTTCATCACTAATAGAAATGTGTCCATCCAAGCTAAAACCCCCCATTAGGAAGAGGCGAGCCCTAGCCTTATGGATGGCTCCTGGCAGTGAAAATGCATTTATTTCAAGTTAATGTATGGTGGGGGGTGGCAGTGGGGACAGAAAGGCCGGGTCAGGCATGGAGTGTGTGCTACATCAGAGAATCCCTTTGAGCAGGGGCAAATAAAGAGCTGCAGGACAGGAAAAATATAGGTCTGGTTTGAGTGCATATGCTGCTCTTTATTCTTAAAAG